>NC_140508.1:35830565-37030565 GCF_964339955.1 Pipistrellus hanaki | reverse complement strand
CAGGAGCAAGAGAACCCATCTGGGCCTTAAGGTGGCTTCAGCTTCCCCCTCCTATCCTCCCAGGTGGGCGTGGACTTCACCGGCTCCAACGGGGACCCCTCTTCGCCTGACTCCCTGCACTACCTGAGCCCAACAGGGGTCAACGAGTACTTGACGGCCCTGTGGAGCGTGGGCTGCGTGGTCCAGGACTACGACTCGTGAGTAGCCGCTCCTCTGGCCCAGCCTCACTCCCCGCAGATGCCTCAGTCCCCGCTGCCGGCGTCCTCACTGCCTCCTCCCCAATTCCCTGTCCTCCAGGGACAAGATGTTCCCCGCGTTCGGATTTGGGGCCCAGGTGCCTCCTGACTGGCAGGTGAGTACCCTTCCCCCGGCACACCTGTGTTTTCCATTTCAGGGCCATGGTTTTGGGGGGTGCAGTGCACTTGCTGTCAGGCACCCAGCTTTCTGCATGATTACAATCCCACAGGCATGTGTGCAGCAAGCGCTCAGGGCTAAATAGCTCCTATTTGATGCTTGGTACATACCACGATGCCCTTTTGCTGAATAAAAAAGTGATCATAGGGGGAAGAGCTCATTTTAATTCTTGCCCTCAGGTCTCCCATGAATTTGCCCTGAACTTCAACCCCAGTAACCCCTACTGTTCAGGTAAGACCCCATTTCTCTTTGTTAATGAATAAGGCAGATCTGATCACAACTAGAGGGCCAAGCCTGTGGTGGCAAGAGTGAGTGACTCCACTGTCCCAAAGAATGGATTCTAGAGAGAGGCCTCTGGAGTCAAACCTTCTTCCTGCCACTTACTACCCATGTGTTTGGGGGCCATTTGCTTAGCATCTGTGTGCTGTAGGATTACAATGCTGTGGGATATTGAATATTTAAGGAGAGGATGTGAGTAAAGTTTGAAGCAATAAGCCTGGTACATAAGAAGTGCTCTAAAAAAAGTGGTGGTGGTTATAGTATACTCTGCCTAGAAAAAAGGCATCAACTCTTTTGTCTAAAAAGGGCCAAACCTTGTGGCTCCCCAGCTGCTCTTTTAAAAAAAAACACACACACACATTTTTATTGATTTCAGAGAGGAAGGGAGAGGTAGAAATATGAATGAGAGAGAATTATTGATTGGCTGCCTCCTGCATGCCCTCCCACTAGGGATTGAGCCTGTAATCCAGGAATGAGCCCTTGACCAGAATCGAACCTGGGACCCTTCAGTCCGCAGGCTGACGCTCTGTCCACTGAGTCAAACTGACTAGGGCCTCAGCTGCTCTTCATGGGCAACAAACCAAAGTGGAAAACTACCTAATTGTCTTTTTTTTTTTTTTTTTAACATGAGTTCAGACTTATAGAAAAGTTTTAAGAATATTTATAGGGGGGTCCCAGGGACTGTTGTTTATCTTTACCCAGATTCTCCAACTCAAATTCTCTCCTCTCTCTCTCGATATATATATATATATATATCACACACACACACACACTTTTTTTTTTTCTGGAATGTTTGAGAATTGTAGTAAATTGGTAAAAAAAAAAAATCATGCACATGGCCCTTTATCCCTAAATACTTCGGAATGTGTTTCCTAAAAGCAAAGACACTCTTATATAACTATAGTACAATTCTCAAAGTCAGAAAATTAACTTCAATACTATTATCCAATCTATAGAATTTATTCAAACTTAGCCAATTTTCCTGTTTTTCCTTTTTTCTCTCTTCAATTGTCCTTTTACAGTAAAAGAAAATCTTAGGTCACATGTTGCATTCAATTGTTTTGTCTTCTTGAGTTCATGCTTTGCATGATACTGACATGGTTTAAGATTACAGGCTAGCTGAAACCGGTTTGGCTCAGTGGATAGAGCGTCGGCCTGTGGACTGAAAGGTCCCGGGTTCGATTACGGTCAAGGGCATGTACCTTGGTTGCGGGCACATCCCCAGTAGCGGGTGTGCAAGAGGCAGCTGATTGGTAATTCTCTCTCATAATTCTTTCTCATCAATGTTTCTAACTCTCTATTCCTCTCTCTCTTCCTCTCTGTAAAAAATCAATAAAATTTATTTGTTAAAAAAAAATTACAGGCTAGGTAATTTGTAGAATGCCTCTCAGTTTGGGGTTACCTGATATTTTTTCACTGTTAGATTCAGACTGCATTTTTGGTGGGAGCACTGCAGAAGTGAGGCTGGGCTCTCTTGGTGCACCACACCAGGAGGCACATGCTGTTGAGTTAGCCTATCACCAGCCATGTTAATGTGATCGCTTGGTGACGGTAGGGTCTGCCAGGTTTCCCTGCTGTGCGAGTACTGTTTTTCTCTTTGTAATGAATAAGTATCTTTTTATACAAATATCTGATTACTCATCTTTCACCCCTTCTAGTTGTAGCATTCATTGATGATCCTTACCTGCATCAGTTATCTCTGATTGTCAAATTATTTTGTAATCTTTCTACTTTTATTAAGAGCTTTCCCTTCTCTCTCATTATTTATTATTTTATTAAATGGATTGTAATTCATTATGTTATGAATTTTAATTTGATGCTCATCTGCCTTGGATTTCTCAGGGTATTCCCCTGGTCTGGGTTTTAATTCAAGCTCTGAGGTCGGGCAGGTGTCCCCTGTCTTTGGCCTTACTTTCCTCATCGGTAGGATGAGGTTAAGTACCCTGGGTTACCATCGCACAAGTTCCCAAACTTCCTCACCCAGGAGGGGTGATGTCAGGACTGGCTCAGTCCCGAGGGGGCCGGTATTTTATAGTGTTTTTTCCCTTCTACTCTAGGTATCCAGGGTATCGTGGAAGCCTACCGTCTAGCCCTGCCCCAAGTTCGCCTCTACGGCCCCACCAATTTTGCACCCATCATCAACCATGTAGCCAGGTTTGCAGCTCAGGCTGCACAGCAGAGGACTGCCTCGGTGAGAGTGGGGGGAGTTAGTGGTGGTGGTGGGTGGTCTCGGTCCGTGGCTCCCTTTAGGGCTCTCGTCAGTGTGGGAGTGTGTGGCTGGGGTTTAAAAGGCCTGCCTCACTGTATGAACCCACTTGTCCCCAGCAATACTTTGTGCTGCTGCTGCTCACGGACGGCGCCGTGACTGACGTGGAGGCCACACGCGAGGCAGTGGTTCGTGCCTCTCACCTGCCCATGTCGGTGATCATTGTGGGCGTGGGCGGTGCTGACTTCGAGGCCATGGAGCAGCTGGATGCTGACGGGGGACCCCTGCGGACACGGTCCGGGGAGGCAGCTGCCCGTGACATAGTGCAGTTTGTGCCCTACCGCCGCTTTCAGAACGTGAGTGGGCAAGCTGGGGGCAGGCCGGTCTGGGAGTGGACCCTCTACCTCTCCCTGCTGGAAGAGGTTAGAGATGCCCTTTCCTCTAAGTCCGGGGCAGGGCTGGGTGTTGGGTTTTCTATGCCTTCGTGGGTATAATATCAATATTTAGGCCTTGGGAAGCTGTTATGGGCCCCACTGACCTTGCCCCTCTTCTCTGGCAGGCTCCTCGGGAGGCATTGGCACAGACGGTGCTTGCAGAAGTACCCGGACAACTGGTCTCCTACTTCAAGGCCCAAGGTTGGGCCCCATGCAAGCCGCTTCCACTCCCGGCCAAGAGCCCCGCACAGGCCCCTCAGCCCTAGATTCTCCTGGAGGATAGGTTGTGGCGGGTCCTCAGCCCTGTGTCCCCAAGGGCCATCTGTACCAGTGCCTACCCCTGCACACCTGCCTGGTGCTAGCACTTTATATTTTATACTTTTATACTTGCTCCTGCTATTGCTGCTCCTGATTGTACCTTTTTGCCCCTGGGGCCCCTCATTCAATAAAGACCAATGATGACCACTGCTTTGTCAACCACTCTGTGTGTTTTTGGGTGGGAATCTGCTATTAGCCATGTTTGCTTCTCTCTGAGCCTGTTGGTTGACTTTAGGGATTGAATGAAGTGTGCCTCTTACATAATAGCCTCACTCAAAGAAATAGGGTCTTCCTAGCTAGATATCTAGGGACATTGACTCCATTTTTGAAAATACAAAAATTGAATGTAAACCAAATACCCAGCCTGCCCTGCCTCAGAGCGGAACTGAGCTGGGGACGCAGGACAAGGTGGAAAGTGTTAGGGAAGGGGTGGGCTTTAAGATGGAGCAAGGGCTATGCTGTATCTCCTGGGGAGGGAGCAGGGGACGTTCTAGTCCTAAAATAGGCCACAAGCCAGAATTTTTTAACAGCATTTACAGGGGTGTTTCTGAAGGATGTTTCTGAAGGATTTGTTCTTGAAATGGAAATGTTAAGTCAGTATATTTAAAAATTGAATATTGTGCCTGGCCAGTGTGGCTCAGCAGCTGAGCATCAACCCAGGAGCCAGGAGGCCACAGGTTCAGTTCCCAGACAGGGCACAGTTTTGGATTGCGGGCTCAGTCCCCTGTGGAGCGCATGGAGGAGGCAGCCCATTGGTGATGTTTCTCTCATTAATGTTTCTGTCCCTATCCCTCTCCCTTCTTTCTAAAATACCAATAAAAACATTTCTTTAAATTTTTAATGTTGTAAATTGCCCTCAATAGCAAGTTTTTACCCCTTCTGTTAATCTGACAGGCAATAATAATATAAAATAAAATAATTTAGTTTGAATTTAGTTATAAAAATTAGTTATTTCATGTTTTTATGAATTTTATTTTCTTTAAATGCATTGATTTGAGAGAGAGGGAGAAAGAGAAACAGAAACATCGATTGGTACCTTGGAGTACGAGGATGACACTCTAACCCCCTGGTCAGCAAACTGCGGCTCGAGAGCCGCATGCAGCTCTTTGGCCCCTTGAGTGTGGCTCTTCCACAAAATACCACGGCCTGGGTGAGTCTATTTTGAAGAAATTGCGTTAGAAGAAGTTTAAGTTTAAAAAATTTGGCTCTCAAAAGAAATTTCAATCGTTGAACTGTTGATATTTGGCTCTGTTGACTAATGAGTTTGCCGACCACTGCTCTAACCAAGTGAGCTATTTGGCCAGGGCCTTGAATTTTATTTCTTATGGATAGCCTATTTATAGGTTTGTATTTTTAGTCTTTTAATATAAATTTTTATTGATTTTTTTTTTTTTTTTTTCCCTAGAGAGGGAGAGAAAAAGATCAATGAGAGAGAACAATCAATCTACTGCCTCCTGCATGCCCCCTATTGGGGATCAAGCCTGCAATCTGGGCATGTGCCCTGACCAGCAACAAACCAGCAACCTTTTGGTGCACTGGACCACACTCAACCAACTATGTATGTATAGGTTTTTATAGCCTTTATTCTATAATTATTCAGTTCTTTCTTTACATGTTGAAAATGTTTCTTTCCAGGACACTTTTTTTGTTTATTGTATAGTATCTTTTGGTCTATAGAACTCTTTTCATATGGAAGTTTACATTTTTTATGTATACCAGTCTAGCTTGCCTCTTTTTTTTTTTTTTTAATCCTCATCCAAGGATATGCTTGATTTATTTATTTTAGGGGGAGGAGGAAAAGAGGGAGGGAGGGAAACATTGATGTGAGAGAAATATTGCTTGGTTGCCTCCCACCTTCACCCTGACCAGGGATCAAACCTGCAACCTTTTGGTGCATGGGATGATGGCCAGGGCAGTCTAGTTTGCTTTTAAAGAAATTAGTCATATATCATTACTTTCTATAACATTGCCTTATATTACCATTTCCATTGGCTACATATAATTTTTATAGCATGATTTATCTTCTTAGATGCTTTTTTGAGTTTTTTCTTTTTTTTCTTTTTTTAAAAAATATATTTTATTGATTTTTTACAGAGAGGAAGAGAGGGATAGAGAGTTAGAAACATTGATGAGAAATATCGATCAGCTGCCTCTTGCACACCCACTACTGGGGATGTGCCTGCAACCAAGGTACATACCCTTGACCGGAATCGAACCCGGGACCTTTTAGTCCGCAGGCTGACGCTCTATCCACTGAGTCAAACCCGTTTCGGCTGATGAACATTCTTAAAAGTATTTTCTTCGGCCCTGGCTGCTGTGACTCAATAATTGATTGGCCTCATCCTGTTCTCTGAGAGGTTGCTGGGTCTCTGTTTCTGGTCAGGGCACATGCCCAAGTTGTGGGTTTGGTCCGGGTCAGGGTGCCATGCAGCAGGCAACTGATGTTTCTCTCTCATATTGATGTTTCTCCTTTTCCCTCTCCCTTCCTCTGTCTCTAAATCAATAAAAATATTTTCAAGCCCTGGCTGGCTTGGCTCAGTGGATAGAGTGTCAGTGCCTTGGTTGCAGGTACATCCCCAGTAGGGGGTGTGCAGGAGGTAGCTGATGTTTGTCATCGGTGTTTGTCTCTATCCCTCTCCTTTCTTCTCTGTGAAAAATAAATTATTTAAAAAATAATTTTCAAGTATTTTCTTTGATTACATCTGTGTATCTTTTGGATCCTTAAAGATGAAATTGCAGTGACTGAGTATACAAATTTTAAGGTTTTTGGTTCTTACTGTGAAATTGCCCTCCAGAAAAGCTGTATTAGAGTTCATATTTCTAACTTTAGGCTTAAGGCCATTTGAGAGGACCTTTTTTCCCTTTGTTTTCATATTACAAAATACACCCCAAATTAACAGATGGATATATGCTCCATTTCACTTCCTAGAGGGTTATCACTGTTAATTGTGTGTATATTCTTCCAAAACATGGATACAGGGAGAAGGATTTTTTTTAAGTGATTTGTAGAGCTGAAGTTTCATTTTTAATTTTTAAACAAGTATATTTTGTTGATTTTTTTTTTTTTTTTTTTTTTCAGAGAAGAAGGGAGAGAGATAGAGTTAGAAACATTGATGGGAGAGAAACAAGGACCAGCTGCCTCCTGCACACCTACTGGGGATGTGCCTGCAACCAAGATACATACCCTTGACCGGAATTGAACCTAGGACCTTTCAGTTGGCAGGACAATGCTCTAACCACTGAGCCAAACCAGTTAAGGCACAGGGAATGATTTTAACAGCCAAGACACTGTCTGTGTCTCTGCTGATACTATCACCCTTTTCTGCTCTGCCTAGGTAGAACTCTAATCCTTTGATGACTGTCTCCATCTCTTATTCCTCTAATTCTACCTTTTTAATGAATTCTGGGATCAGTAAATGAATTGCCGTTTCTGGAGCATCCCCTCCCATCAGGCTTCTTGAGGGCAGAGACTGGTGAACACTAGGCCATCTGAACTCCACCTAGTATTGAGTTGGGCATTGAGGTCTCAGTGAAGATAACCTGAATAGGGGCTACCACGCCTGCATCAGCTGACTTAGATGCTTCCTACAGGTTCTCAAGTCTCAGGTTTTGAGTGTTTGCCTGAGGAAAAGGCTTCCCCAGAGGCTGGGAGAGGGAACAGTTCACAAGCACGGCTCCAGGCTGACTAGTGGCTCTGCAGTTACAGGGTGGCCTCTGGAGGCAGGTGGGCTTGGCGCCTCTGTGATGCTGCTCTTCCCCAGGTGTGTGACCTTGAGTGGCCTCCCCTTTGTGGTGGTGAGGATTAGAGAATGTGTGTAATGTCCAAAGTAACATCTCTTTTACATGGAAACACAACCAAAAACATGAGCTGCTACTACGGTATCAACCTGGACTTCTCCAAGAGAGGATGCAATGGAAAGTAGACCCCTTATCGTATTTATATGCCAAAGGCAACCAGAGCTCCCAGCAGACCCTCCAGCACTGCTCCAGCGTCTTTCCGCGCAGACCTCCACTCTGTTTTAACAATCAGCATGTTTAATTGGGCCCCCCTGTGGCACTGTCTCCTGCTTCCTCCGAGGTTCTCAGGCCATGGGCTCGGACTCTATATAAGCATGTGAAGTGGGGGTGACCCCAGTTGCTTAGAATCTGTATCTTCACCTTGGGAAAGGCAGTTGGGGGGTCATTCTGGGGAGACAAATGGATTGTGCCAAGGACTGCCTTCCCAATCTTCCCTCCCTGTCCCACTCCCTGGGCACCCTCAACCTCAGAGACAAACACACCTGTAGGCGGAAAGTCTGAATCTCAGATTTCTCCATGTCGAAGGTGAATTTCCCCAGGAAAACTTCCGTCTCATCATCAACCTGGAGGCCCTGGTGGGTGAAGAGTGAATGAAGGAACAGTGAGGCACCGGTGGAGGAAGGAGAAAGCAACCGTTGGGGACCTACTCCCGTGTTTTCCCGAAAATAAGACATCCTCCGAAAATAAGACCTAGCGCATGGAAAGATAAGACATCCCCTGAAAATAAGACCTAGCGCAACTTTGAGAGAAAAAATATAAGACACCGTCTTATTTTCAGGGAAACAGGGTATGTATGTGTCAGTAGCTGCATGCATGCTCTTATTTACGCTTTGGTGTTGGGATAGTGTAGCCGGGAATGTGGGCTCTTAAGAAACGGGGCTGCAATTTGTGGTCTGGCCAATTGTTACCTGTGACTTTGGGCAAGTAAGGCCCCCTTTCTAAGCATCACTCTTCTCATTGTACAAGGGATATGTAAGTTGTGTAACTGCCAGGTGATGAAGCACAGAGTTAGTGCTCATTAAACCACATTAGTATTTGGGTGTGGCTGTACTTATCTATAACCTATGGCGGCCCCGACAGGCAAATGGTATTTCCATTTTATAGATGCGCAAGCCAAGACTCGGCACCAGTTCTCATGAGTGCCTGGTGGTTTCTAAGCAAAACCCCCCACCTCCTTGGCCTCAGTCCCACTCACATAGACTGCGAAATCGCGGGGGGCGCTGCGGGCCCCCCCGGTGTGTGCCACACTGGGAGGAGGGTGCTGCAGGGTAATGTCGCTCAGCTGCACCCGGCCCGGCAGCCGGATCACCACCTGGCCCTGGTCGCCCTCAAAAGCCCAGCAATTCCCAGGGAACACATCTGGCTGCAATCGGACGGGACAGTATTCGATCAGAATCCGCAGACCGAGGGACTTTGTCCTTCTCTCGCCTGGCTCAGTCCTCCACCTCCAGCCCGAGCACCTGCTTAAACAGATCCTTCCCGCCACCTCTTGCCAGGTTTCTCCGCAAAAGGAGCTTCAGCCGAGCGAGGTCCGGCCTTCAGCCCTGCCCCCTGGCCCCGCAGGGCCCCGCCCAGGCCCGCCCCACCGGGCTCAGCTGGGTCCCGCCTCCAGGGAGCTATTGGGTCCTTCCCCACCTCCCGCCCCCAGGCCATCCGGGACCGCGTCCCAGGCCCACCTCCAGGATCACCATGGGGGGCCGCGCGTAGTTCCAGAAGCTGAAGCGGTTCCAGAAGTAGGCGCCGTTTTGGTCCTCGTAGTCGCGGGATGTCTTCTCTAGGTCGATGGAGGCCCCTGGGACAGGGGAGAGAAGCAACCGCTCAGACTCCCGGCCGGACCCACAGCCGGGTCAGGGTCCGTCTGAGGTCGGGCTCCTTGGATCCGTGGTGTGTGTCTAGGTCTAAGTCACCGTCTGCGTCTCTTTCCGTGTGTCTGTCTGTTTCCCAGTGACTATGGGTCTTACCCACGGAGCTCAGCGCATAGTCGGGTTTTCGAACAAAGTCCTCATTCAACCTCTGGAAAACGAGCTTGGCCACTCTCTGAAAGGAGGGAGGACGGGGCTTGCGGGCTGATTTCATAGGTGTCTGCTATGGGACTTTGTGGCCCCAGAGGAATCACGAGGCTGGGGCTCTGGGGCAGGGCTTTAAGGTTCGGACCCGGCGAACGGGACGGGGCTGTGCAGCAGGGGGAGCTCGGCGCCCCGGGCCCCGCTGTCGGAGCGGCCGGCGGGGCTCACCTCGCTGTTGGCTGCGCGGACGCTGGACACCTCCTTGTGGAGCCTGTCCAGCTCGGCCTGCAGCTGCCGCAGCTGCTGCCCCTGCGTGCGCACGCGCTCGTGGTACTCGCTGCAGGCGGGAGGTGGGCACAGGGTGGTTGGCTCCCTGTGCCCGGGACACTTCCCGTGAGCCCCTCCACAGGAGCGAGCTCTGAGTCCCCCATTCCACACCCCAGGTGCCATCTTTCACCTGATAGTCAGCAGCTCAGGTTCCTAGGGGAGGGAGGGACAACACACAGCGCTGCTCAGTTCCCCCGCCTCCCCTGCCTCACTTCAGCCTGAGAGCAGCCAGACTCAAAGGGCCTCCCTTCCTTTGGAGGGCTGCCACCCCCTCCCCTGACCTTCCAGGACCCCTCAGAGGCCCTCAAGCACCTCTGGGCACAATCTCAGACATCTCCTATCTATAGCCAGCTCTTCCAGCACTGCCCCTCCTCCCGGGAGCCCAAGGGACACCCCACACTTTCCAGTTTCCTAGCCTGCCACCCCCACCCCCACCCCGGACACGGGTCCCCGGACTCACACTCTCCAAAGGAGGGACCAGGTACAGGACACCCCACCCGAGTGCTGGAGAAAGAGGGGGGTGGTCTCAGGGGAAGGAAGGGGGAGAGGGTTTCATAAAGGACAATGAAGAAGAGGCTGAGGGGTTGGAGTCTGATGGGGGGCTACCGGGCTCTGCAGGAGACTGCGGAGGGCTGAGGGGGCAGAGGGATGTAAGAGAAAATGCGCTAAGGTTTGGCTCCAAAGCATCCGGGGCTGGGACCCCGGGGAATTCGCCCCCTCACCTGTCAGAAAGAGGCTCAGCAGTGACACAGCCGTGAGCAGGAAGCGAATGGAACAGACTTCCCTGAAGAACCGGAGGGAGGCTGAGGCCCCTGGACCCCAGTGAGCCCCCTAAACGCCCCCCCTCCCCAGCCCAGGCTCAGATCCAGCCACTCCTATGAACGCCACTCAGCCGGTCTGAGCCCGCTCCCACCTCCTCTAAAGAGCAGCCCCTGGGCTCCCCCTTTCCTCCCTCTGACCTGTACACACTGACCAGCACGTCTCCTAGCGGGGACACACACACGCTCAGCACCTGGAAAAGTGGGCCTGGGAGAGGAGAAGGGAGGGGCTCAGGGCGAGGGGACTGCTGCTCAGAGCAGGGCGGCGGCGAGGAGGACTGGGCAGGAGGACCGGATGGGGCAGAGAGTGCACTGAGGCTCAGGGAAGGGGCTGGGCAGGGGGACCGGATGGGGCAGAGAGTGCACTGAGGCTCAGGGAAGGGGCTGCGGACGGGGAACGGGGGTCAGAGCTGGAATGCAGGGAGGGGAACCGCGGGGGGGGGGGGGGTTGGAGGGCATCCGGGCGAGCTGGGCACCTACTCAGGAAGCTCTTGAACACTCGCGGGGGCTGCATCTCCTGCCTGACATCCAGGGCCGCGAGAAGGTGGAACTGCTCCTCGGAGACCACGGGAGAGCCAGCCGGTTCTGCGGGAGCCCCGGGCTCCATTGGGCCGTGCGCACTGCGGGCTCTCTTTCCCCCCGAGGCCGGACGCCGTTCCCGGCCCGGAGGCCAGCAGCCGCTCAGGCTCCGGTCCCCGCAGCCCCGCCCCCCGGGCCCGCCTCCACGTGTGGGTCCCACCCCCAGCGTTAGGTCTCGGTTCGGGGCCCCCAGGCAGCCCCTCTTGCTAACCAGAGGCCACGCCTCCGCGGTACCCCATCACAGGGTTTCCTCCTCTCTCCCCGGGGTGGTCCATCACAGCCTGAGGGTCTCCCCTCTGCACCCCAGAAGCCCGCCCGTTAGCAGGCGCCCCGATTGGGTGTGATCCCGGCTCCGCGCCCAGCCCGGCCCTGTGCGCCCCCCGTGCCCCCCTCGGCTTACCCGGGTTCGACCCCGCCCGCACCCGAGGCCCCGCCCCTCAGGGTTGCCGCGCCCTCGGCGGTCGGCGCACTGTGGCTCCGCGGTGCTCCTCCGGGCAGTCCTGGGCTCAAGGCGGGCTCACCGCAGCTCGAGCCCTGGGCTCTCCTGCCCTCGGGCTCCCCGGGGCCCGGCCCAGCTGACCGGTGGCCGCTGCTGTCCCCCGAGGTGGTGCTCACTGAGCTGTTGCTGTTGTCGCTATAGAAGTTGGGCGCCTGCTTGTGCGGGGACGCGGCCGAGCCCGGCCGAGGGCCCCGCCGCATCCTGCCTCCGCGCCGCGCCTCCGGATGCCAAAGCCAAGCCCTCGGCCGCCCTCCGCGGTGCGCGCGCCGGGACCCCGGAGCCTGCGTGCAGCCGGCGGGCCCGCGCCAGGCCGGCCCTCCGTGTGCCCGAGCCGCCTGCTGACGTCACAGAGGAGCCGCGGCCGCGGAACGCCGGCGCCACGTCACAGAGCTCATCGTGACGTCACTGGGGGCCGCGGCAGCTCGGTGTTCCCGAGTTAGAGCCTTGACACCACAGCTCTTCCCAGAGCACCCTGCTCGGCTTAAAAGAATTTCTATTTTTCTACATCCTCTGTATGGAACAGGTTCTCAAATATTTATGAATGAATGAATGTTAAGCAAAGTCAAGGGGTCACCTGGGGGACTTCTAAATAATCATTTGGCCCCAATAGGTTTGGCCTGCGGACTCAAGGGTCCCAGGTTCGATTCTGGTGAAGGCACATGCCCGTGTTTTGGCCTTGATCCCCAGGAAGAGGCGTGCAGGAGGCAGCCCATTGATATTTCTCTCTCATAGACGTTTCTAACTCTATCCCTCTCCTTTCCTCTTTGTAAAAAATTAATAAAATATATTTTAAAAATAAATAATAATTTAGTCTCTCTTGCTTTGCAAACCCTTCAGGCCCCTCCTCTCATCCTAGTCACGAGGCCTTAAGAACTCTGACATTACGGTATCTGTGGGTCTCTCTCTCAGACCTATGTTCACTAGGGGTCTGTGGGGTGAAAGTTCAGTAGCCACCCGCCAACCATCTGAGTAGAGGAGAAGGGAATGGGGAAGTCACAAATGGCCGAAGCCAAGAAACCTGAGGTTCACAGACTCCTGTGCAGCAGCACATAGAGATTCGAGTTCCCAGGTACACCTTGAGATTCTACTTCAGCATCTCTAGAGTGGGTGCAGGAATGTGCATTTTTATTTTTTAGATGTTTTTTATTAATTTCAGAGAGGAAGGGAGAGAGAGGTAGAAACATCAATGATGAGAATCATTGATCAACTGCCTCCTGCATGCCCCTCACTGGGGATCAAGCCTGCTACCTGAGCATGGGCCCTGACTGGGAATCGAACCATGTGAACTCCTGGTATAAAGTTCTATGCTCAACTACTGAGGCATGCTGGCTGGGCAGAAATATGCATTTTTAATGACCACGTGTGTGATCCTGATTAAGGACCATGTTTTGCAAGCAATTCAGTGAGTCCTGTGCACGTTGCACAGCTAGGCACACAGGTCCAGAGAGGGGAAAGGACATCCCTAAAACCACACAGTGGGTGATAGAGATTAGAATTCCAAAGCCCAGTACTCTTTCCACTACATCCCATCTTCTCTGGGATATTAGAACGTGGAAGTGGCAGTTGTTAGAGGGGTTGAGGCCGAGAGAAAAGCTGCCAGCTGTGTTCCAGCCCAGAAAGGAGGGGCAGGGTTCCAGAGGAATGGCATCAGTACCTGGCTTGATGAGATGCCACAGAGCTTAGGGGAGGAAGAAAGGGAAAGGCCAGGGCACTGCAAACTAAGGATTCTGGTTCCCCTTCTGGGAGTCTCGGTGTCCCCACCTGTCAAATGGGGAGGTGAAACCCTCCCCCAACATCTGGGGGCCTGAGGTCTAACCTGGATCTTGTTTAGAAACAGAACAACCCAAGCCTGTTGCCTGGTGTTCTATAGAACCCAAAGCATATTTGACATCAACACTTGGGAAACAGGTAGCACAGGACTTTCTAGCCCCACTGTTGAAACAGAGAAGCTGAAGAACAAGAAGGGACCCTATCTGGCTCAAGGCCACACAACAAGGCCCAGATCCTGACGGCCTAATCTTATCTGCTGCTGCGGTCCCACACATACCTCACGGGAAGGCCAAACTGAACAGACCGCAGATCCAGGAACACACCCTGCATTCCTCCGCACTGCCTGGTGTCCACCTCTGCTCCACTCCTGTCCTCAGCGCCCGCTTTAAATGCTCCCTTCTCAGGAAGCCCCTCTGGCCTCCCTCCTCCAAGCAGCCCAGCCTGACTCGTTTCTGTTCTGATGGGGATTGCAGTCTTTCTGGGCTGTGTTTGATGTTGGCGTCCACAAAGCTACTGGAAGACAGAGAACATGCCCAATTCACCTCTGGCTGCAAACCCTTTCCCTCAGGGTGTCATAGCACAAGGCCTGCACTTAGGAGGTGCCGTTAAGTAGAATGATTCAGTGGATGGCCATGGGATACGCTCAGAACGTAGCTATTGCCATCCACTGGTTCAGTCTACAAGATTCATTCATTCCTTCGTACATTTAGTAAAAGTACTACACACCTGTTTAAGGGTTGTTATCCTAAGCTAGGGGTTCTATGTCCAGAAAAATGCACACGTGCTCAATATTTTACAGAGAATGTTAAGAGTTTGTTGACTCCCTAGAACTCATCTATAGTCCCACTAGTAAACCTCAAGGACCTCTGGCTTCTGCTTAAGAAGTGCTTTTGAGCCGAAACCAGTTTGGCTCAGTGGTAGAGCGTCGGTCTGCAGACTGAAAGGTCCCAGGTTCGATTCCGGTCAGGGGCATGTACGTTGGTTGTGGGCACATCCCCAGTGGGGGGTGTGCAAGAGGCAGCTGGTCAATGTTTCTCTCTCATCGATGTTTCTAGCTCTCTATCTCTCTCCCTTCCTCTATGTAAAAAATCAATAAAATATATTAAAAAAAAGAAAAAGAAAAAAAGAAAAAGAAAAAAGAAGTGCTTTTGAGCCGAAACTGGTTTGGCTCAGTGGATAGACTGGCGGCCTGCGGACTCAAGGGTCCCAGGTACGATTCTGGTCAAGGGCATGTACCTTGGTTGTGGCACATCCCCAGTAAGGGGGTGTGCAGGAAGCAGCTGGTCAATGTTTCTCTCTCATTGATGTTTTCAACTCTCTATCCCTCTTCCTCTCTGTAAAAAATCAATAAAATATATATATATTTTAAAAGATATGCTTTTGAACACCTGCTATGTGCAAGCTAAGGACATATCCAATCACTCGTTAATTCAATAAATGTGTGAGTGCCTACAGTACTAATGCTAGGGGCCTCTTGGTGCATGGGTCAATGCTCAATCACTGAGCCACACCAGCCAGGCTCCCTCAGTGCTTTGAGGGTCTACAATGTAACCAGAGCATGAGCTTGGCATTGAGGACAGAGAAGTGAATGAGGAACTAACTACATGAGGTCCCATGCCCTGAAAGCCACAGAGGCTAGCTGGACCAAACTAAGGTGCTATCTTCTCCTCTTGCCTCCATCTCCACCGGGTCCCAGCTCCCACCACACAAGAATGCAGAATGGAGGCTAAAGTTGGTGCAGAGAGGGAGGACTGAGCTGACCAGAGGGACCTCACACCCCTCTCTCAGTCCTCCCACTCCTTCCCCACCTATGACCCCCAAGCCTGCTGTCTGTGTGTTTGACTAAAGGGCAGGGATTGCTGAAACCTGCTGGGTGAGTCCAGTGACTCAGAGGCGATTCAGGTGTGTGGAAGGTGGGCAGGAGGGTAGAGGCAGAGCCAGTGGCCCTGGGACGATGGCTCTGACTGTGAATGTGCGGCGACTGACCGGGCTGCCGGGAACTCATGACCGACAAGTGAGGCTCAGCTTTCGGGGTGAGGCTAAGAGTTTTTGGAACGGGGAAGCTCTATTCCCATGGCCCCCAGACCCATCCCTAGATATCTCTATAGCCTGTACCCTGTCTCCCTTAGCCCAATATCCAACTCTGTGCCTCCTTCCCTCTCTATCTTCTACCTTTCTTTAAAAGTGAGTCCAGGGGGACTGGACTCTGGGCCAAGGATTGTGTGTGTGTGTGTGTGTGTGTGTGTGTGACTTTTTTCCATGGGGTAGGGGTGGTAAATGACTAAATTCAATTCTGAGCAGGTTTTATTCAGAAAACAAGGAGAATTCACTGTGGCCAAGAAGCAGATATCAATGAGGTCAGTGAGATTGAGTCCTGGATGGGGAAAAGCTGGTCTGTGCTCATCTAAGTCCATCCCGGGGTTGGAGGTTCATTCCTGGGTTTTGAGAGGTATAGTCTCAGGAGGTGGGGGGGTCAGTCCCAAGCTTGAGCGGTCAGACCCAGCTTGAGACAAATCAGAATTAAGATGGGGGGTTTTGACTGATAGTTTTCCCACATCAGCCTAGTTTGGAGTCAACCCCATGTTTCGGAGGGTGGCGGGAGGTGGCGGGGACGAGGTTCCAGGTTTGAAAGATCAGAAATAGGTTGGCTCCAAGTTTGGAGGGTTGGCTCCTGCTTCAATGTTAGGTACAGGCTCTGGATTGGGGGTGAGGACCAGCCCAGCTCTGGGTGTCATAAGGTTCCTCCTATCCCCAGCTGTTCCGCTGGCCACACTATGGGGCTCCGCTGGCCGAGGAGTGTCTGTCTGTGCAGGTGGTCAACTGCAGCCTTGTGTTCAGCCCCAGGTGAGTGAGCAGGTCTTGGGAAATCAAGGATGCAGGTGGGGCTGGGGGCTTGGGACCATTCTCCAGGTCACTCTTCTGCTCCATGCCACACCCACAGGTCTCTGGGGACCCTGGTGATTTCCTTACAGCAGCTACAGAGCGCTGGGCATTTGGTGCTACGGGAGGCCCTGGTGGATAAGAATCTGCAAGTGTCCCCGGTGAGTCCCACCAGCCCCCGGCCTGCCACCCCCAAGACTCAGAGCCCTCTCAATAGAAGACTGTATTTCTCAGAGGGGAAAACTAGGCCCAGAGAGGAGTGGTAAACCCCCTCCCGCCACATCCCTTTTAATCCGCCCCCCCCCCCCCCACACACACACACGGGGCAGAGCTCCTGCTGGTGTCCCACACGGGCTCTGAGGGCAGGGATCAGGTAAGAAGTCCTGTGCTGCTCCCTGCTCCAGGCACAATTCCTGCAGGAGACAAAGATAAAGTTGGCTAGATTTTCCTGGTGTGTCATGGGGGTCAGTAGAGCCTGGTAGAAACAAACCTGGGTTCAAATACCAGATCTGCCTTTTCCCAGCTGAGAAAACTTGAACACGTTATTTAATTTCCTGAGGCTGTTTCCTCAGTTACATTCTGTGGAATCATACAAAATGAGCTTTTCATTCAGTCTGCCATCATTTGTTGAGCTGGCATCATAAGCCAAGTGCTGAGCTGACCGATGGGGACTGAGTGGTGAGCAAAGCCAGACAACCATGTGCTCTCTTAGAGCTCTGTAGCTAAAAGAGAGGCAAATGTTAAACAAATTCCCACACAAATAAGTGTAAAATTGCCACTGGCTAGTCTTACAAAAGAGCTGGCAGGGGGCTTGGAGAGGGTATAACAGAAGGATGTGGTCTTTTTGGAGGAAGCAGTGCTTGCGCGTGGGAATGAGGATGGCGGGAGTTAGCTAAGAAGAGAGATTGTTCCAGGCAGAAGAACAGGCGAAGGCAAAAGTCCCAGTGCCCTGACGGTACATAACTGGAGGGCAGGCCCGGAGCAGATCCTGAGAGCTGGGGCTGAAAAGCTTTGCAGGGGCCAGACCACGCTCAGCTGTGAAGGCCACAGTAATGGATTTCCCAGGGCAATGGGAGAGTTTTGGAGTCCTGTTTGGCCCCTTCAAGAGATAACCTGCGCCAAAACCGGTTTGGCTCAGTGGATAGAGCATCGGCCTGCGGACTGAAGGGTCCTGGATTTGATTCCAGTCAAGGGCATGTGCCCCGGTTGCGGGTGCGTCCCCATTGGGGGGCGTGCAGGAGGCAGCTGATTGATGTTTCTCTCATCGATGTTTCTAACTCTCTATCCCTCTCTCTTCCTCTTTGTAAAAAAAATCAGTAAAATATATTTTTAAAAAAGAGAGAGATAACTTGCACATGGTAAATTGCTAACAGGTTGTGAGTAGTCAATATCAGTAAGGGTCAGAGAGGAATCACAGGTCACCACAGATGCAGGCCAGCAGGAGGAGTGAAAGGCATTGTCCTTGGGCTTCTCTTAGCCCCATGGCAGTTTGGGGGGCCCTGGGGCAGGCACACGGTGTATCTGTTGCAGATCCAGGTGGAGCTTGACCTGAAGTACCAGCCCCCAGAGGGTGCACCTGGAGCCTGGGCAGAGGATGACTTTGGGGCACCCACTCGGGACAGGTAAGTCATCACCCTCCAGCCCTAAGCAAGGCCTGGTCGCCCCTGCCCAGATCGGCCTTGGGAAGGGAGACTGGTACTCAGTTCCACTCTGGGTCTGCGGGCTGTGGTATCTGGGCACTCCTGCTGCCCAGCTTGCAGCTCTGTACTTAGGCCGGGCCCTTTCATTTCCTCCCTTTCCTTTTCCTTCCCAGCTCGGAGCTGGTCATCCCCAACGTGGGTTTCCAGGAGCTAGAGTAAGTTTGTGGGGATGACCTTGGGTCACCGGGTCACCCTTTAGATGAAGAACCAGTGATGGGGGTCAGTTCCGGGGTCTGGGATAAACTCTGGATCAATTCCAGGGTCAGGAGTCAGTCCCAGAATCGGGAGTGAATTCTGGAACTAGAAATGCCCCAGGTCAGTCCTGGGATCAGAGGGGGTTAGTCTCAGGGTCAGAGGGCAGTTCCAGGGTCAGGGAAGTTAAGGGGCACCCAGAGACGTGTGCGAGGTCCCAGACATGTCCCTGAGGGCCCTTCCTCTCAGGCCTGCGGAGGCCCGGCTGGAGCGGCAGGCCGTGGCGTTGGGCCACAGGCTCGCTCGAGGCCTCGCTCAGCAGGACGATGAGGACAATGAGCTGGAGCTGGAGCTGGAGCTGGAAGATGAGCCTGTGGAGCTCTCTGGCATGGTGCTCAGTCCCCTCAAGAGGTAACTCGTACATCCTGCACACCTGCCCCCACACTCACCAGTGTGTCCGCCTCACTTGCTCAGACACGCAGGCCCAGTGTCCATCCATTCTCACAAATTCTAGGCTCCGGGATATGGGTGAGGAATGGGTACCCTGGGGTTAATGGTCACTTACTCCTCGGCATAGACATGGCCACATAGACACACAGGTATTCTGACTTACATGCTGCTTAGGGAAGCCGGGGAGGTGAGGAAAACCTGATGAGGGCAAGACATTTTGTGTCTTTTTGTCACTGCACTGTCCCAGTGCCTAGGCGAGTGTTGGCCCATAGGAGGTCCTCAATAAATCTTTTTTTAAAAAAAATATATTTTATTGATTTTTTTACAGAGAGGAAGAGAGAGGGATAGAGAGTTAGAAACAATGATGAGAGAGAAACATCGATCAGCTGCCTCCTGCACACCCCCTACTGGGGATGTGCCCACAACCAACCAAGGTACATGCCCTTGCCCAGAATCGAACCCGGGACCTTTCAGTCTGCAGGCAGATGCTCTATCCACTGAGCCAAACCGGTTTCGGCCTCAATAAATCTTTGTTGAATGAATGAGTGAATGGTTTTAGAGCCCCAGGAATGAATCAAATTCTGGGTGTTGAGATGGGGGCAAGATGAGACCAGAAGGATTCAAAATCCTAACGTTCAGAGGAAGAAGACATCTGTCTCAGGGGCTGAACAAGACCGGGGGTGTGGGGGTGGGCGGAAGTGAAGCGATGGCTGACCGTGTCCCTCCCCTCAGCCGGACCCGGGGCCTGTCCCGGAGGGATCCCTTCCAGGTGCCCAGGGCCCAGGACTTCCAGGTACTCCTCCCCCGCAGGCCTTTGGAAACCACCTGCCCTCCACCCCGAGGTTATCCCCCCTCCTCTCCCTCCCTCCCTCCCGCCCTCGGTAGGCTTGGCTTCCTCATCTCCTCCTCTGCCCCCTCCAGGTGGGGGTCACCGTGCTGGAGGCCCAGAAGCTGGTGGGGGTCAACATTAACCCCTACGTGGCGGTGCGTGTTGGGGAGCAGCGCCGAGTGACCGCTACGCAGCGCGGGACAAACTGCCCTTTCTACAACGAGGTGGGGGGACCTAGATGGAGGGAGGCCTAAGGGAACAGAGGGGACCCATGCAGGGGGAGCACGGCCTAGGCCCGCGGTCGGCACACCGCGGCTCGCGAGCCACATGCGGCTCTTTGGCCCCTTGAGTGTGGCTCTTCCACAAAATACCACGGCCTGGGCGCGCCTGTTTTGAGAAAGTGGTGTTAGGAGAAGTTTAGGTTTAAAGAAATTTTAGTTGCTGTGCTGTTGATATTTGGGACTGTTGACTAATGAGTTTGCCGACCACTCATGGCCTAGGCCAGTGTTTCCCAAAGTGTGGTACGCGCACCCCCAGGGGTACGGGGAGAGTCCGGTGGGGGTAGGTGTTGCACCGGAGTTTGGTGGGGATATGCACTGCACCGAGCTTAGCTGCGCCTAATTCTACGTTCTCATGAGTACGAGGGGTACTCGGTGTTACAAAAGTTATAGAAGGGCACACATATGTCAAAAGTTTGGGAAACACTGGCCTAGGTGGACGTGAGTCAAGTGCTAGGCCTAAAGTTCAACAGGAAAGGGTGCCCAGAGGAGCCGTGGGGTAGGGGTGGGGGTGTAGGTGTCAGTAGAGCATTTTTTTTTCTTTTTTTTCAAGAGGCAGAGCCCCGCTGGTGTGGACCTTTCACATATAATCTCTCATCTTTCTTGTTTCCCCACATCAACCCAGTATTTCTTGTTCGAATTTCATGAGACCCGACTTCACCTCCAAGATTTGCTGCTGGAGATTACGGTGAGGGGGTTGGGGTGAGAGGTTTCTGTTAGACAAGGGGTGGGGGGATGGGGGTGGTGCCGAACCTCCAGGCCTAACGCACTCCCCTCAGGCTTTCCACTCGCAGGCCCTCCCCTTTATGGCCACCCGGATCGGCACCTTCAGGATGGACTTGGGCATTCTCTTCGATCAGCCAGGTACTGAGCCAGCCCCCCGCCGAAACTGGCCTGCGGGGCCACGGGAAACTGACCCTGTCTGGGCGCGGGTGCTGGTCAGGGCGCCGGCTTCCCCACACTCTTGTCCCCCCGACTGAGCTGGCCGTGCACCCCAGCCACGGTCTAAGCGCCCCGCCCTTTTCCTCTGCCCCCGCCGCCCCCGGCCCGCAGGCGGCCACTTCCCCCGGAAATGGGCTCCGCTGTACGACCCCCGGGACACGCGCGCCGGGACCAGAGGCTTCGTCCAGGTCACGCTGTCCCTGCGGGCGCGCGGGGACCCGCTGCCGCCGCCGCCGCCGCCGCCGGGCCCGGGGCGCAGCGCGGACATCGAGAGGTGACGGGGCGCCCGGGGAGGGGAGAGGAGGGGGCCCGGCCTCCGGGGCGTAAAGGGCCGGGGTTCCGGCTTCTCAGCGGCCCCTCCTCCCCCAGGAACCTGCTCCTGCCGCGCCGGGTGCCGGCCGAGCGGCCGTGGGCGCGGCTGCGGGTGCGGCTGTACCGCGCCGAGGGGCTCCCCGCGCTGCGCCCCGGGCTGCTGGGCGGCCTGGCCCGCGCCCTGCACGACCCGCGCGTCCTCGTGGACCCGTACGTGCGAGTGTCCTTCCTGGGCCAGCAGGTAAGGCTCTCCTGGCCCGTCCCCCCCATCTCCCCGCTCGGCCGAGGCTCAGACCCTGACCCCGCGCCCACCCCTCTCCACCGCCCCCACCCCGCGCCCAGGGCGAGACGGCGGTGCGCGGGGAGGCGGCGGCGCCCGAGTGGAACGAGCAGCTGAGCTTCGTGGAGCTCTTCCCGCCGCTGACGCGCGGCCTGCGCCTGCAGCTGCGGGACGACGCGCCCCTGGCCGACGTGGCCCTGGCCACGCACGTGCTGGACCTGCAGCAGATCTCGCACCCGGGCCGCGCGGGTGAGCGCCTCCGGGGACGCCCTGCGTTCTCTCCGGGCCCTGTCTGCCCCGCATTCTGCCCCCCAGTGTCCGCCCCCCAGGACTAACGGTGCTCCGCGAGGGCTCCTCCCTTCGGAGACTCCCCTGCCGCCCCCACCATTGGTGGCTCCCTAACCAAAGCTGCGTGTCCAGGAACCACGCCAGCCCTGTGCTCCCCACAGATTTACTCGGACCGAAGCAAATCCACATTACCATCCACCCTAGCCTACGGTGACCAGATCGTCCAGGTGTTGGCGGGACAGTCCTGATTTCTAACAATTTTTCCCGCGTCCCTCGGCGTTTAAAAAAAGTCCCGATTTTTTGAAAGAATCTTTCCAATGTTTCAAAAAAAAAAAAAAATCGGGACTTTTTAAAAACGCTGCGGGACGCGGGGAAAATGGTTAGAAATCAGGACTGTCCCGCCAACACCTGGACGATCTGGTCACCTGATCGGGGATCACCGAACGGGGATCACCTGCAGCTCGGCCCCAGCCCTGACCCCTCCTCTCCGCCCCCGGCCCCGCCCCCAGGGCCCGCCGCCCGCCGTGGGCGGCACTGGAGCTGCGCTGGGTGGGAGTTCCCGGCGGTGGCCCCCAGCTGTCCGCCCGCCCGCACCTGTCCGCAGACGCCCCCCCAGAGGCCCGATCGGACACCCGCTCCCTCCCCGGAACCTGCAGGCAATGAGGGTGCCCACCCGCCCCGCGTTCCTCTCCAAACTCCGCTCTTGTCCCCACAGCGGGGTTTAACCCCACCTTCGGCCCGGCCTGGGTGCCTCTGTACGGCTCGCCCCCGGCGGGGGGCATCCGGGATGGGCTTCACAGTCTCAACGAAGGCCGGGGCCAGGGCGTGTGGTTCCGCGGCCGCCTGCTGCTGGCCGTGTCCGTGGAGGTGCTGGAAGGGAGCGCCGGGCCGGAGCCTCTGCGGGCCGCACCGGGCTCCAGGCTGTCCCAGCTCCTGGGGAGGAAGAGGAGGAAAGCCCGGCGGGGCCAGACCCCCGCGAGGACGCAGCCGCCCCTGGAAGCCAGCCCCGGCGCTGCGGGGCCCGAGGTTCCCGGCGCCATGGAGGTGGAAGTGGAGGAACTGCTGCCGCTGCCGGAGGTGGGCCCGGAGCTTAGCCAAGGAGCGGGACCCCCCCAGCTCTGGAGCGTGACTGGCTCCGAGGCATTAAGATCAGGAGTGTGTGTGTGTGTGTGTGTGTGGGGGGGGGTGTCCTCAATTGGGGGACCTGGGTGAGGACTGCAGTTTGTATATACACACCGTGGGGAAGCGGGACTGATCAGTGGGAGGTGGGCCCTGGAGAGCTAAGCCCCAGACCCGGTGGGTGAGGGCTGCAAGGGGCGGAGAGGGAGGTAGGTGCCTGTGGTGATTCTTCCCAGGCCTTGGTTACCATACCTTCCTGCGGGCGTTTTGGCCAAGCAGAGTCTGGGCTGGAACCTGGGAGGGTGGGGCTGACTCCAGCCTGGCTGTCTTCCCCAGAACGCCCTGGCGCCCTGTGAAGATTTCCTACTTTTTGGGGTGCTCTTCGAGGCCACCATGATCGACCCCGCCATGGCCACCCAGCCCATCGTCTTCGAGATCTCCATCGGTGTGTGGCGTCGCTGAAACCTCGCAGGGTCACGGGTGTGAGGGTGGTCACCCTTGTTCCAGACCTAAGGCTCCCGGAAGGGGCAGTTAGCCTTCAGGAAGGGGTGGATACTGGCTTCTATTGAAGCAGAGGAGGCTGAGGAAGGGGTCCAGCCCCTCAGCCAGGGGCCTACTGGCCTTGCTGTTCTGTCTGGGCAGGTCCCGCAGGCCGGGAGGAGCCATTGGGCCGAGGGCCCAGGGCCCAGGAGGGAGTGGACGACAAGGAGGAGGAGGCACAGCAGCCTTTGCTGAAGTCGGAGGTGGGAGTCAGGCTGGTGGAGGAGGAGGAGCGGGGGACCCCAGCTCAGCGGCCTGAACCCATGGATGGCAGCGGGTGAGTGTTCTGGGGGCTAGAAGGAGGGCATTGGGGGGCCCCCAGGGCCCAGGACTGCCCCTCACAGCCTCTGCTCCTCTTGGCCCGGCCCAGGCCGTACCTTTGCCTGCCCCTGCGTCACCGCAAACCGTGCGTGCGGGTGTGGAGCCGCTGGGAGAATCACACGTGGCGCCTGCACAGCAGTAACTGTGTGCGGAAAGTGGCAGAGAGGCTGGTGAGTGAGGCGGGCGCCCACGGGGGCATCCGGGAGACCGCGGTCTTTGAAGGGAGCTCTGGAGCTGGGCTGATGGGTAGACGGTAGAGCAACAGGAAGCCAGGACCAGGTGTGACTGATGCAAGGCCAGAGGGTCAAAGGGCACAGCTCGTGCCTGCACTGAGGAGAGCAGAATTGTGGGAGCTCAGGGATCCAGAATTGCTGGACTCAGGAAGGGGCCAGCAAAGGACATGGGTAAAGCTACCGGGGAATCTAGAAATTTTTCCCGATTTTCAGTGCTAGAAAAACAGATCCACCAACCCCTTAAAGACAAAAAAGGGCGGGGCGAAGAGGTGGCTGTGAGTGGGCGGGGTCCTGGGTGGGGAGTGGTCTAGAGAAGGTCGGAGTCTGGGCTTGGTGACTCTGACCCTCTCCTCCGCTCCGCTGTGCAGGACCAGGGGCTCCAGGAGGTTGAGAGTCTGCAGCGCAGGCCGGGCTCTGGCGCCTGCACACGACTCAAGCAGGTGCTGCAAGAGCTGGTGGCCGGGAGCAGGTGAGCTGAGAGCTGTCTGTGCCGGCTCCGGGGTGGTGGCTGTGTGGGCTCAAGGGCAGACTTAGCTTCACAGAAGAATGAGAGGGAGATGATGGTCCCTACGGAGGAAGTTTGATGGAAATTGTTGGGGCTTAGTTCAGTCTCCTCCAATAAACTTTCTTTCCCACGCTCCTACATTCTTAGCTTTTACTCCTCTCCTCAAATGTCCCCTGCTCCTTTCCTGCACACTCGTTCCAGCTAATAACCTCTCCTGTGTCATGGACAAAATAGAAGCCTCACCTTCCTCCAACCTGCCTACCACCTTTGCCAATTTCTGTATCCATCTATTCTACTCTCCTTCCTTCCTGCTACATTGCAGGAAGTATCCTTGCTCCCATAGCCACGGCTGTGATCTTGACTTTTAATATATATATATATTTATTTTTATTTATATTTATTTATTTATTTATTTATTTTTTCCCAGAGAGGAAGGGAGAGGTAGAGAGAGATAAAAACATCAATGATGAGAGAGAATCATTGGTCAGTTGCCTTCTGCACACACTCCCTACTGGGGATCAAGCCTGCAATCCAGGCATGTGCCCTTGACCAGAATCAAACCTGGGAGCCTTCAGTCCTTAGGCTGATGCTCTATCCACTGAGCTAAACCAGCTAGGGCTGTGATCTTGATTTTATCTCCTCTCCCTTACTGGAGGGATCAGTCAAGTGGTCCTTAGCTACTGGGTCATTATGTAACCACATAAACTTGTCCCAGTAACTTCCATCTTTGACCTTCACTGATCTGAATGAATTCTATAAGCTGCTCACTCCAGGTATGTCAGTGTTTTTCAGATCCTCTTCTCAAAAGAGGTAGTAATCCATGTATTCAATAAGTATTCATGACCCTTACTATGCCAGACACTGTTTTGGGCATAGGAATACCAGTGAGAAAGCATTCTTGCCCACCGAAATTCCTGAAACTTACGTTTTGGTGTTGGAGATGGGGTGGAGGCTGGGAAAATGTAAATAAAAAGATAGAAATTTAAGAAGTATGGTAAGGCTGAAACCGGTTTGGCTCAGTGGATAGAGCTTCAGCCTGTGGACTCAAAGGTCCCAGGTTCTATTCCAGTCAAGGGCATGTACCTTGGTTGCGGGCACATCCACAGTGGGGGGCGTGCAAGAGGCAGCTGATCGATGACTCTCATCGATGTTTCTTTTTTCTTTTTTCTTTTTTTTAATATATTTTATTGACTTTTTACAGAGAGGAAGAGAGAGGGACAGAGAGCTAGAAACATCGATGAGAGAGAATTCATCTATCAGTTGCCTCCTGAACACCCCCCACCGGGGATGTGCCCGCAACCAAGGTACATGCCCTTGACCAGAATCAAACCTGGAACCCTTCAGTCTGCAGGCTGACGCTCTATCCACTGAGCCAAACCAGTTTTGGCTCATCGATGTTTCTAACTCTCTTTCTCCCTTCCTCTCTGTAAAAAATCAATAAAAAATATTTTTAAAAAAAGTATGGTAAGGATAAGTGTTAGAAAATAAAGGAAGAAAGTATTAGAGAGGTGTTGTGGTTTTAAAAGGCGGGGACAGTGGGCCGCTGTGAAGTTGACATGAAGAAGATGAAGGAGCAAACCATGTCTGTAAGGCTGTTCCGGGCACAAGGAACAGCGTGTGGAAAGGCCCTGAGATGAAGCTTGCCTGGTGTGATGGAGGAGGAGCGAGGGAAGCAGTGTGATTGCAGCAGAGTGAGCAGAATAGATAAGGTGGGAGGGTGTGTATGTGGGGGAAGGAGGAGGATGGTTAGAGAGGAACGCGGGAGCCTCGTAGACCGTTGTAATGACCTTGGCTTCTTCTCTGAGTGTGATGGAGAGCCACTACTAGTAAAGGTTCTGAAAAGAGAAGGATGTGCTCTAACCTATCCTTGAAAATAATCAGCGGGGGAGGGATGCCATAAGAGAGGAAGCAGAGAGATTGCTAAAGAGGCATTGTAAAAATCCAAGAGACTGATGATGAATTGAATCTAGGTGGTTGCAGTGAACATAGAGTGACGCGAATGGATTCAAGAGCAATTTGGAGATGATATTTTAGAACTTGCTAATGGATATATATAGAGGATGAGGCAATGTGCAAAAAAGAGTATTGAACAGCTCCCAAAATGTTGGCTTGCACAATTGTATAGATGGTGCTATTTATTGAGCTACGGAAAACAAGAGAAGTTCTGATAGAATTGAATATCAGAAGCTCATTTTTTTTTTTTTTGCTGAAACCGGTTTGGCTCAGTGGATAGAGCGTCGGCCTGCAGACTGAAAGGTCCTGGGTTCGATTCCGGTCAAGGGCATGTACCTTGATTGTGGGCGCATCCCCAGTAGGGGGTGTGCAAGAGGCAGCTGATTGATGATTCTCTCTCATTGATGTTTCTGGCTCTCTATCCCTCTCTGTAAAAAAATCAATAAAATATAAAATAAAAAAAAAGCATTTTTGGATATGTTTACTTAGACATAAATGTCTATTAGACTAATGAGTGGACATGTCTGCTAGGCAGTTAGCTGTATGAGCTGAGTTCTATGGAGAGTTCTAGGCTGGAAATAAATACATAGATGGAACTGGATAAGATCACCTAGGAAGCAGAGAAAAGAAAATTTTGAGGACCTGAGAGCTCCAGCATTTCGTGTGTGAGAGGAACACTCAGCCACGGGCCTGGTCGTAGATGGTCACTTTTCTCTCCTCACCTTACTCAGTCTTCCATTAAGTCAGTAGTCACGGTTGACCCACCCTCCTTCTTGGAAATCTCTGCTGTTAACTTTCATGACCCTGGTTTTCCTTCTGCATTCCTGACCATTTCTTCTCATCAATTTTCCTGGCTTCCTCTCTTCTTGACCTCTAAATGTTCCAAATGCTTCATTGTAAAGCTCTCTTCTTTGTCTCCATTCTTTATAGCTCCAAAAGAGCAACCACCTTTACTTCAATTTAATTCCTTGGTTGATTTTTTATACAGTAAAACTAAACTATTTCCACTTTTATTTAAATGAAATTATTTTATTACAAAAATTATCCTTGGGCAGGGACATTTCAGTGAAGGATTTGCTCAGGTCATATTTCACTATTTATAGCTCTAACCAACGCGGCTTTCTTTTGTGGCTATTATTTCTACTGGATCCGATTTCCCTGAATCCAGTGTTGTGGATCTGAATCTTGTCGAGAAGATTTGCTTCTTCTGTCGATTTTCAATCAATAGCAAATGTTCCTAGGGTCCTAGATTCCTTTTTGCTTTTGGAGCAAAGAACAGTAATAAGCTAAAGTGTAAGCTCTTGGATTGGTATTAGGTGAAAAGTTTTCGGAGTCCCATATATTTTTGAAATTTTCCATAATAAAAACTTAGGTCAGTGGGGGTAAAAACATTTCCAAAATATGTTTCATAAAGTATTTTACATTACTCAACAAACATTTTTGAGCATCTATTAGGGGGCAGGACCTAAGGATACAATGGTCATCCAAATGAAGTCCCTGCCCTGCCTTACTCTCTATTTAAAGAGACAGATAACTCCGAAACCAGTTTGGCTCAGTGGTAGAGCGTTGGTCTGTGGACTGAAAGGTCCCGGGTTCGATTCCGGTCAGGGGCATGTATGTTGGTTGTGGGCACATCCCCAGTGAGGGGTGTGCAAGAGGCAGCTGGTCGATGTTTCTCTCTCATCGATGTTTCTAGCTCTCTATCTCTCTCCCCTCCTCTCTGTAAAAAATCAACAAAATATATTTTAAAAAAAGAGAGAGACAGATAAGGCAGAATATGAGGACAGAGAGAGTGGCAGAGCTTTTTTAGACTGACCAGGGGAGGCCTGTGAGGAGGTAACATTTGAGCAGAGACCTGAATGGAGAAGGGGAGTGAGCCATGCAAAGACCTAAGGCAGAACCTTCTAGCAGAGGAAGCTGCAATTACAAAGCCCTTAAGGTGGTAATGGGTTTGGTGTACTCACAGAGGAACAAAAAGGCCCAGGTGACTGTAGGGTTTCGCATGAGAGGGGAGTAATGTTTAATGCAAGGAGATAAGGTGAGCCAGATGTGTAGGACCCTTTAAGCCATTTAAAAAACTGTGTTTTATCTTCCGAGATGAGAAATCTCTGCAGAGGAGTGAAATGGCATGGAGAGCATGGAGAAGATCCCTGTGGTGGCTGTATTGAGAAGGTGCTGTAGGAGAGGGGGTGAGAGTGGAAGTGGTGAGAGCAGGTAGGAGGTGGTTGCAGTCCTCCTAGGTGAGGAGGGATGGTGAGTTGGGCTAGAGTCCTGGAAAAGGAGGAAGTGGTCAGATTCCAGATATATTTTGAAGGTAGAGGTTAAATAGAGTGTTAATAGATTGATGTGGAATGTAGGAAGAAGAAAGAGCAGTGAAGAATGACTCTGTGCCGAAACTGGTTTGGTTCAGTGGATAGAGCATCAGCCTGTGGACTGAAGGGTCCTGGGTTTGATTCTGGTCAAAGGCATGTACCTTGGTTGTGGGCACGTCCCCAGTAAGGGGAATGCAGGAGGCAGTTGCTCTCTCTCATTGATGTTTCTTACTCTCTATCTTTCTCCCTTCCTCTCTGTAAAAAAATCAATAAAATATATTTAAAAAAAGAAAAAAAAAGAATGATTCTGAAATGGAGTAAAGCAGGATTTTTGGGGATGGTGATGGAGTGGGGATAGTCATTGGAAATCGTGCACTTGATTTGGGCAGGCAGTGTGTGAACTATGTTTGGTCAGTTTGTTGGAAATGTCAAGCACCACTCATCTGAGCCTTTAATATCTTATGAATCCCGGGGTGTAAACATGCAGATGCTGGCAGCAGGTGTGCTCTGGGGCTGACATTCTGTATTTCTGCCCAGGTGACACCTTGCTGTTGGCCCCGCCCACACTTTAGTAGCAGGGTGGTAGATGGTTAAATACTAATGGGCTCTGGGCTCAAAGGTGAGGTAGCCTCAGTGAGTTTGGGAGTGGCCCGCGTCCGGAGCCCTCCCTGGCTGAGGAAGAGCCCCTCTTTGAGAACAAGACTGAGGGGGGCTGTGCGGGAATCGGGGTGCGGGAGGCCCCCTCCTGTGACTCCCACCGCACACGTGCTCCTCCTCACCGCAGACAGTTCTGCCGCAGCGCTGAGCGCAGGACGATGACGCGGCCCAACGCCCTGGACAGATGCCGGGGGAAACTGCTGGTGCACAGCCTGGTACGGCCGCGGGGAGGGGCTCTGGGGCTCACAGCGGGGCTCTCCACTCACGTCTTGTCCTGCCTTCCAGAACCTGTTCGCCAAGCAAGGCCTGCGCCTCCTACGGGGCCTGAGACGGGGTAACGTACAAGAGAAGGTGACCTTGTCCAAGAAACTCCTGGCAAAGCTGCGCTTCCTGGCCCAAGAGGTACTGCCTTCCCACCCGCATCCCCACACTGAACACCCTCTCCCGTAAGCTCTCCGATGTCTGCTCGGCTCCAGTCTTCATGTGTTTGCTGAAATTACCCACCTTTTAACTCTGTGTACTTTCCCCATTAAATCCTTTAGAATTTGTGTCACAATTCTTTTAATGTCCTTGTCTAATAATTCCAACATTGGGTTCTACTTCTACCCTTTGGGGTCTACTTCTTCTTCTTCTTTTTTTTTTCTCTCAAGTTTTTGTTTAAAATATTTTTATTGATTTCAGAGAGGAAGGGGAAGGAAGAGAGAGATAGAAACATCAGTGATAAGATAGAATCATGGATTGATTGGCTTTCTCCTGCATGCCCCCCCACCACCACCACCACTGGGGATCGAGCCTGCAACCTGGGCATATGCCCTTGACGGGAATAGAACTCGGGACCTCTGAGTCTGCAGGCCGACATTCTATCCACTGAGCCAAACTGGCCAGGGCTGGGGTCTACTTCTTTAAAAAAAATTATATGTATATAAGTGTGTGTGTATTCATATTCTAGAGAGGAAGGGAAAGGGAGAGGTAGAAACATTGATGATGAGAGAGAGAATCATTGATCTGCTGCCTCCCGCACACTCCTCCTGGGGATTGGGCCCATAACCCGAGCATGTGCCCTGACTGGAATCACATCAGTGACCTCTTGGTTCCTGGATGGATGCTCAACATGGAACCACACCTTCCGGGCAATAATTTTTCTTTTATGTTTATTGCTCTCTGTTACCTGTGTAAAAAGAAAACTTTGCTACCTCCAAGCCACAAAAGTACACAGAGTTGAAAGATGGGTAATTTCAGCCTGGCCAGTGTTGCTCAGTGGTTGAGCATTGAGTTATGAACCAGGAGGTCATTGTTTGATTCTTGGTCAGGGTACATGCCTGGCTTGCAGACTTGATCCTCAGTAGGGGGTGTGCCAAAGGCCGCCAATCAATGATTCAGTCTCATCATTGGTGTTCCTCTCTCTCTCCCTCTCCCTTCCTCTCTGAAATCAATTACATATATATGAAGGGTAATTGCAGCCTGGAGATGGATATTTGGCCTGTCCATCTGTGGAAGCTGTGGGAACACATGGTCTCAGCTCCAAATCTGCCTTGGTGACCCAGTTCTCTGCCCACAGCCCCAGCCACCCCTCCCTGACGTGCTGGTCTGGATGCTCAGTGGGCGGCGCCGTGTGGCCTGCGCCCGGATCCCCGCCCAGGACGTGCTGTTCTCTGTGGCTGAGGAGGACCGAGGCCCGGACTGTGGGAAGATTCAGAGTTTGCTGCTCACAGTGAGTGGGTCCTGGGGTGAGGGTGCTGGAGACGGGAGTGGAGAAAGGCTCCTAAAGCAAGAGGTCATGAGGCAAAGGCCTGTGGTTCCCAATTTGGGGGGGTCCCCAAATATTTTTAAATTAAACAATTAAAAAATTTTTTTGGTTAATCCTCACCTGAGGACATTTCCCCCCCCACTGACTTTTAAAGAGAGTGAAGGGAGGGAGGGAGGGGGAAGAGAGAGGTAGAGAAACATCGATGTGAGAGAGACACATCAATTGGTTGCTTCCCACATGCACCCCAACCCGGGGCTAGGGATTGAACCTGCAACTCAAGTACATGCTCTGGACTGGGAATCAAACCCGTGCAGGCCTGCACTCTAACCACTGAGCCATACCAACCGGGGCAAATTTATTTTAATTTTTTACAATTTTTGCAAGTATACCAAAACTCTTTTCACTCACTCAAAAGCCAAAAGGCGGCTGTGACTTTACCCAGGCCAGCTTTGATGTGAGATAAACTTTGTCAGACTCTGACAGATGGGCGTGGTAATGAAAAGGGGAGCGTGACTAATTAGGTCCTTGTAAGTACAGCTGGTTTGGGGGCAAATATTCCTAAAGGCGGTGTCCCTGGAAAAGATGCCACAGGGATCCCGATGGTGAGGAGCTGTGACCACTGGGACAAGGGTCAGGGAACCCAAACGTGTGTGGGCAGTGGGGACAGAGGGAGTGCGTGTGGGGATGGGAGTGTGGGGCTCGGAGTGCAGTTTTGGGGGTTGGGGTAGAGGAGGAACATGGAGTATCAGGGTGACGGGTGTGGATTGAGTAGAGGGCATGACGCCGGTGTAAGGGTGAGGCACAGGGAATGGATATTGGATCAGGGATCTGGGCTTTCGTCTGGCAGTGAGGAGAATAGGGGTCCTCCAGGGGGAGCAGGGCTGTTGGTGCAGCTGGGATATGAGAGCTGGGCCCTGACAGGTGCCTCTTCCCCACACAGGCCCCGGGGGCAGCTCCGGGGGAGGTGTGCGCCAAGCTGGAGCTCTTCCTGTGGCTGGGGCTGGGCACGCAAGCCAGGGCCTGCACCTCGGCGCTCCCCCGGGACCTGCTGCCCGAGCCCTCCGCAGGGCTGCCTCGGAGCCTGCACCGCGATGGTGAGTGCTGGGCGGGGGTGGGGCACCGAGAGGCCCCACGTGTGGGGCTGTGCTCCGCTTGGGGTTCAGCGGGGTCCAGCCACGGGCTCCTGTGATCCCTGAGCAAACATGGCCCCTTCTTTCCCCGACGCCAGACTTCAGCTACTTCCAGCTGCGGGCGCACCTGCACCAGGCCCGCGGCGTGCTGGCCGCCGATGGCAGCGGGCTCTCGGACCCCTTCGCCCGCGTCCTCATCTCCACGCAGTGCCAGGCCACCCGGGTGAGGCTGGGCGGGGGTGGGCGCGGGGGCTGCGGGAGAGGCCCCAGGCCCCACGTCTCTCTTCCTGCCCTGGGTTTTCAGGACAGAAGCTCTGATTTGCAGGGTGGTGTAGCATCGGCTGTCTGAGGAGGGAGGAGCTATTTCCGGGGCTTGGCTGTAAGACAAGCTCTGAGGGTGACAGGTTGCAGTGAGCAGAGCCCAGGGCTGGAAAGGTGCTATCCTCTCCGTCACATTCCCGCTCCTTTTTTTTTTTTTTAAGACTTTATTTTTAAAAATATATATTTTATTGATTTTTTTTTTTACAGAGAGGAAGGGAGAGAGATAGTTAGAAACATCGATGAGAGAGAAATATCGATCAGCTGCCTCTTGCACACCCCCCACTGGGGATGTGCCGGCAACTCAGGTACATGCCCTTGACCAGAATTGAACCTGGACCTTTCGGTCCGTAGACCAACGCTCTATCCACTGAGCCAAACCGGTTTCGGCTGAATATATATATATTTTTTAATATATATTTTTTATTGATTTTTTACAGAGAGGAAGAGAGAGGGATAGAGAGTTAGAAACATCGATGAGAGAGAAACATCAATCAGCTGCCTCCAGCACACCCCCCACTGGAGATGTGCCGGCAATCCATGTACATGCCTTTGACCGGAATCGAACCCGGGACCTCTCAGTCCGCAGGCCGACGCTCTATCCACTGAGCCAAACCGGTTTCGGCTCCCACTCCTTTTGTGACGAGCTGTCATTTAAAGTGTTACTTCAGGGCCGCTGTGCTCAGCGGGGACGTGTGCTGGGAGCCTTCCTCTGATGCCTGCCGTTGCCTCCTCCCCTGCCTGGCACCCAAGGTCCTGGAGCAGACGCTGAGCCCCCTGTGGGACGAGCTGCTGGTGTTTGACCAGCTGATTGTGGACGGGCGAAGGGAGCACCTGCACCAGGAGCCTCCGCTGGTGATCGTCAATGTCTTCGACCACAATAAGTTTGTGAGTGCGGCCTGGGCCTCCCCTGGCTTCCTGCCCCAAGCACCCCCGCTGGTCTTGCTGCCCCTCCCCTGGCTCCAGAGCCTCTTCCGGTTTTGTCTCCACTGGCCTGCTCCCCGCAGGGCCCCCCTGTGCTCCTGGGCCGGGCGCTGGCTGCCCCGAGGGTGAAGCTGCTGGAGGACCCTTACCAGCGCCCTGAGCTGCAGTTCTTCCCCCTGAGGAAGGGGCCCCGGGCGGCCGGAGAGCTCGTCGCCACCTTTGAACTCATCGAGCTGGACTACCGTGGCCGGCTTGAGGTCAGCGTGCCGTGGCCTCCTGCCACGAGCTGTGGGTTCCTCTTGTTATTCCATCAGCTTGTCCAGCCCCAGCGGATATATAAGATGGGCTTCTCCGGGGCCACCCCAGATCTCTCGTCCCAAGAGAATGCAGGCTGCAAATCTGTCTCCTGGGGTCACCTCATCAGACCTCCGGACTCCAGGGAACGCTAGAAGCAGACATATCCTAGGGCCGTGGTCGGCAAACCGTGGCTCGCGAGCCACGTGCGGCTCTTTGGTCCCTGGAGTGTGGCTCTTCCACAGAACACCACGGCCTGGGCGAGTCTGTTTTGAAGAAGTGGCGTTAGAAGAAGTTTAAGTTTAAAAACTTTGGCTCGCAAAAGAAACTTCAGTCGTTGCACTGCTGATATTTGGCTCTGCTGACAAATGGGTTTGCCGACCACTGGCCTAGGTTCATCCAACGCCAGAGAAGCAGCTGTGGGTTGACCCTCAGACCTCAGACACACGCCCGTTGTTCCTAAATGCGGGGCTGTCTCCTAGCCATCGTCCTCTCCGCAGTCCAGCCTTGCCTGGACCCTTTGGATTTATATTTCAGTAGCACATCTTCATTTTTCTCTCTTGAGTCCAGGATTTCCCTCCTTGGGCCTGATTCCTCTTTGACTTCTGACTTCTTGCCTCCTGCAGCCCTCAGTGCCCAGCGATGTGGAGCCACAGGATCTGGCACCGCTGGCTGAGCCCCTCTCTGGCCGCCTCTCCCTGCCGCCCAGTGTGCGCCCAGTGCTCAGGCAGTTCCGTGTTGAGGTAGCACAAGGCACTCACGTCCCCGTTTCCCCCCACACCTGGGGGTCCCTCTGTCAGGCGCAGGCCCCTGAATCTCCCACTTCCCGACCCTAGGCGCTGTTCTGGGGCCTGAGGGGCCTGGGCCGTGTGCATCTGTTCGAGGTGGAGCAGCCCCAGGTGGTGCTGGAGCTGGCTGGGCAGCGAGTGGAGTCTGAGGTCCTGGCCAGTTACCGTGGGAACCCCAATTTCACGGAGCTCGTCAGGCACCTGACCGTGGTGAGGGCCTGAGCTGGGGCTGAGAAGTAAGAGAGGACAGTGGGATGGTGAACTCCAGGCTGATGACCTTAGATGAATCGAAGGGTCACCAAACTTTCTATAAAGGGTCAGTCAGATAGTAAATACTTTAGGCTCTGTGACACATATAGTTTTATAGTTTGTGATTACTCAAATCAGTAATTGTATCATTGTGTCATGCAGATATCCATAGACAAGTAAGTGAATGAATATGACTGTGTTCCAATAACACTTTATTTACAAAAACTGGGCCAGATTTGGCTCACAGGCCGTTGATGGCTGATCCCTGCACATCCATGAATGGTGGTGCGCTCTGGCTCTGCTGAATGGGCGGGTTAGCCAAGGGTCATGAGTCTTAAGGACTCTAGTCTCCGAGATGCCAGGGGCTGAGAGGAAAAATGTGTTCTTTGTGTAATTTGTAATTATTACAGTGTGGGCTTTGGAGTCCAATTCTTGCAAAGCCACTTAGGAGCTTGTCAAAACACTTTTATTATTTGAACTTCTGGTTGGGTTTACATCTGCCATTTTGCAGTTTGTTTTCTGCAAATGTCTCATATTTTTGTTCTTCCTTTTACTACCTTCTTTTGTATTAAATAGATAGTTATTTAGTATACTACTTTAATTTCTTTTTTGATTTTTACTTAGTTGTTGCTCTGGGGATTATGATACACATACTGATTTAAAAAAAGATTTTATTTTGACTTTTAGAGAAAGAGGAAGAGAGAAACACCGATGTGAGAGCATAACATTGATCTCCTGCCTCCTGAATGCCCCCTTCTAGGGATTAAGCCTCCAATCTGGGCATGTGCCCTGACCAGGAATAGAACCAGCAACCTTTGGGTGCATGGGACAATACCCAACCAACTGAGCCACATGGGCCAGGATGCATACTGATTTTGTACAATATAATTTATCTATAGTAGAATATCGAAACTCTTCTGCATTATAGCTCCATTTCTTCCTCCCTGCTTCATGCTGTAATTGTCACATATTATACATGTAAAATAAGCCCAGCAATAGAGTATTATGGTTATTGTTCCTCCCATTTAGGATCTATTGATAGATATGGAATTCATGGGCATACATATTTTTAGGATTCTAAATTTATATAAATAAATTGAACATGGGTCCTTTCCATTATAATAATAAGCACCTCACATTTTTTTTTTATAGCACTTTGTAGGTTCCAAAGTATTTTTGTATCTATGATGTCATTTGATATTTACAAATCTTTCAAATCCAGGATTGTGTCTCTTCTTTTTAGCTGGGAAACAGGCTCAGAAGGCAGGGACTTACCAGATGACACCCTGAGGTTGTGGCAGAGCTGGGCTGAGAATGCAGATTTAAATCTCTGGTTTTCCACCTGTCTCTACCGCTGCCCCTCCCTCCTCCCAGGTCTTTAGAAACACGGGTTCTCTCTCCCCACCCCTAGGACTTGCCAGAGCGGCCTTACCTGCAGCCTCCCCTCAGCATCCTGGTGACTGAGCGCCGGGCCTTCGGCCGGACAGTGCTTGTGGGTTCCCACATTGTCCCCCACATGATGCGATTCACACTCCGGGGTCATGAGGACCCCCCGGAGGAGGAAGGAGACGAGGAGACAGGGGTCTTGGCGCCCAAGGAACATGAAGGTAAGAGGTTTTCTCTTAGGGACCACCAGATCGAAGCCCGTGGTTCCAGGCCGAGATGGCTCCAGGAGCCTTCTGATGGGGCATGGAGTCTGACTACTCCTCGCCTGACCCCCTGATCTCATCCCCCCTCTCCCAGGACGGAAGTCCCTGGATCCCTTATTGGTTGAAGCCGGGATACCCAGGCGACTCCCAAAGGTGGTGGCGTATGGGAGATGTGTGGAGGAGGGTATGGCCGGACTGGGGGTGGTACTGGGTTAGGTCTGCTGAATTCTTTCTTCCTCAGGATCCTCGGAAGAAGCTCCCCCTGAGTGGCCTTCTGAATCAAGGCCCAGAGCTGGAGGAGGACATCCCGGATCCTGAAGAGCTCGACTGGTGGTCCAAGTACTACGCTTCTCTGCAGGAGCTCCAGGGGCAGGTGGGGGCGGGGGGGGCCCCAGGCAGGGGTGGAGGGAGAGGAGGGTAAATGGCAAGAGGTAGAATCTCTTTGAATGTGGAGCTCAGATCTCTTTATTATAGTCATCTTTTCTCATCTCCACAACAATTCTAGAAACTGAGGGTTATTTAACTCCATTATCCAGAGCTGTTATCCAATAAAAATATCATTAACTAACATAATTATAACTTTTGTAGGAGCCACCTTTAAAAAAAATAAATGAAAGCAGGTGAAATTAATTTTGATAACATTTATTTAACCTAATCCATCTAAAAATAACTTTCACAAGTAATTATTATAAAAATTAGTGGTGAGATTGATGAGATATTTTACATCATTATTCTACACCAAGTCTTTGGAATGTAGTGTGCATTTTACGCTTACAGCTATCTCAGTTTGGACTGGCCACATTTCAAGGGTTCAACAGACACAAGCTGCCGGGGTTTCCCGTCTTGGACAGCACAGGACTAGATGATAAACTGAAGCTTTGAAATTGCAAAGGGCTTACCCAGCTGGAACTTAAAGTTTCTCGACCTTCTATCCCAGAGAAGGGTAGATTAAGGAGGTGAGGGGTGGGGCAGAATCTCTGACCTGACCCTTGATTTCAGCCCAACTTTGGTGAAGATGAAATGGATGATCCTGGGGATTCAGGTAAGATATTTAGCCCTCTGGCTCTTGCTCTCTGTGTCTCCTCCTCCCCCGACACCAGTATTTCTAATTGGGGATTCTGCTGTTCTCAGATGGGGTCAAAGTCACTTCCGTGGATGGGGAAGCCCAGGACCAGGGTGAGGCTGACGTCAAAGACTCCATGTCCCGGAAAAAAGCAACCGCCACTCTGAAGGTGACTGTGTGCGGGGCGGAGGGGGTTCTATTTGGATTCTGGACATGGGGCTGTCACTGAGGCCCATGCCTCTCAGATCTACAGCAGGTCCCTGGAGGAAGAGTTTAACCACTTTGAAGACTGGCTGAACGTGTTTCCCCTGTTCCGAGGGCCTGGGGGTCAGGACGGAGATGGAGAGGGAGAAGGCTCGGGCCACCTTGTGGGCAAGTTTAAGGTGTGCTTGGAGCAGGAGTGGAGAGGGCACCGGGAGGCATAGGCGGGGATGCGGGAGGAAGACTCTTACCGGGGCCTTGTCTGTCCTCCCTGCACTCCAGGGCTCCTTCCTCATTTATCCTGAGTCAGAGGCAAGGCCGTTTTTGGGGCCCAAAATCTCCCGGGGAATCCCACAAAACCGGCCCGTCAAACTCTTGGTGAGAGTATATGTCGTAAAGGTGAGCACCCATCACCCCAGCACGCCTCCAGCAATGGTAACAATACGTAAAACCTATAGACGGAAGGATTTGGAGGAACCTTAGGCATCAGAGTTCACCTTCTTTATTTTCAGGTGGGAAATTTTAAACACAAAGTTTAGAGACTCCCCAGGGCTACAAAGCTTGCTCATGGCAGCACCAGAATTTAGCGCTGAGGTCCCTGACTCCTTGTTCATAGTGATATTTAAAACGAAAAGCTCAGTGGTGGAGCAAAAGATGTTAACAGTCACGTCACGAAAGAAAATCTGCATAAGGCCAATAAGCACATGGAAAGATGCTCAACATGCTTTATCGTCGGGAAATGTGAATCAAAACCACAATGAGCTACAATGTCACATACACTACAAAGGCTAAATTAAAGAAGATTGACAATACCAAGTGTTGGCAATATGTGGAGAATCTGGAATTCCCATACATAGCAGGCAGCAGTGTAAAAACCACTAAAATATGTTGCTGTACATAAATTATACTTAAATAATTTATGCATGTTATACTAAGTTATATAGCTATCAAAATAGAAAAAGTAATTTCCTTTTTTATAAAAATATATTTTTATTTATTTTAGAGGGGAAGGGAGAAGGAGAGAGAGATAGAAACATCAATGATGAGAGAGAATAATTGATCGGCTGCCTCTTATATGCCCCACTCTGGGGATCGATCCCACAACACAGGCATGTGCCCTGACCGGGAATCAAACTGTGACCTCCTGGTTCATAGGTTGACACTCAACCATTGAGCCACTCTGGCTGGGTAGCAGAATTTTATTAATTAAGCTGGGCACATATGCTCATTGTCCTATTCTTTTATTTAGTTAAAATTCTTAATTTTAATTTAATATATATTTTATTGATTTTGTACAGAGAGGAAGGGAGAGAGATAGAGTTAGAAACATCGATGAGAGAGAGTCATCGATCAGCTGCCTCTTGCACACCCCCTACTGGGGATGTGCCCGCAACCAAGGTACATGCCCTTGACTGGAATCGAACCCGGGACCCTTCAGTCCCCAAGCCGACGCTCTATCCATTGAGCCAAACCGGTCCCGGCTAAAATTTTTTTTTTTTAAATATATTTTATTGATTTTTATACAGAGAGGAAGGGAGAGAGATAGAGAGTTAGAAACATCAATGAGAGAGAGTCATTGGTCAGCTGCCTCCTGCACACCCCCTACTGGGGATATGCCCGCAACCAAGGTACATGCCCTTGACCGGAATCGAACCCGGGACCCTTCAGTCCCCTAGCCGACGCTCTATCCATTGAGCCAAACCGGTCCAGGCATCAGCTAAAATTCTTAATTTTAACTATGAACCAGGAAGTGACGGTTTGATTCCCGGTCAGGGCACATGCCTGTGTTGCGGAATCGATCCCCAGAGTGGGGCATGCAAGAGGCAGCTGATCAATGATTTTCTCTCATCATTGATGTTTCTATCTCTCTCTCCCTCTCCCTTCCCCTCTGGAAATCAATATGCTCATTGTAAAAAATAAAAGTCAAACAATACGAAAAGTTATAAATTGAATAGAAGCCCTATGCATATCCCATATATTTTGTTTCATTCCTTGTATTTTTTGTTATACCTATTTATATGTCTTAGGTATTTCACAGTTAATTTAAAATCGAATAAAAGTCATCTTGGACAACCTCTAGTTAACTTCTTCTGGTGTGAGACCTCTCCTTGGTAACCCCCCGCTCCTACTCAATCTGAGATTCGGTTCAGCAAGTCTTGGGTGTGACAATGGCACTTCTCTCAGTTTCACTCCACGCTGTCCCCTAGGCCACCAGCCTGGCTCCTGCGGACCCCAACGGCAAAGCAGACCCCTACGTGGTGGTGAGCGCTGGCCGGGAGCGGCGGGACACCAAGGAGCGCTACATCCCCAAGCAGCTGAACCCCATCTTTGGAGAGTGAGGCTGGGCCCTAGGTTTTGGGGAGTAACTTTGACATAAGTGGTCTGACTCATGCTCAGGCAGCTTATGTGCTGATGGTGGGAGAATGGACAGAAGCTTCTGAGACCCCTGGAACTCCTACCCACATCAGACAGCTTCCTGGGGCATGGAGGTGTCCTCAGCCATTCTCCCTCCTGGCCAGGGTCCTGGAGCTCAGCATCTCTCTCCCTGCTGAGCCAGAGCTGACTGTGGCTGTGTTTGACCATGACCTCGTCGGTTCTGACGACCTCATCGGGGAGACCCACATTGACCTGGAAAACCGATTCTATAGCCACCACAGGGCAAACTGTGGGCTGGCCTCCCAGTATGACGTGTGAGTCTGCAGGGCCCTCAAGAGCCATTCTTAGTCTTTCCAAAGACATTCAACTTCACATTTCCACTAGTGTCTGCAGATCCTTTGATTTCATGCAAGGAAACCTCTCTATGACCAAGACACTAAAGCTCAGTGGTCAAGACCTGGGCTTGGGAGTTGGGATCCTGTAACTAATGAGACACTTTTCTTCTCTAAGCCTCAGTTTTCTCATCTTCAAAATGGAGGTCATAGTATTAGTATCTCCTTCACAGGAGCACCTGGCATACATTTTTTATTTTCATGGTTACCATAGCAACGACTAAGCCGACTTCCATCAGGATATGGACCTGGATCCCATGTCTTCAAGGGTCCCACCCCTGCCCCTGAGCCCAGCTGTGTCCATGGCTGTCCCCAATGAGGCATACTCCCTTCCTGCCTGCAGGGATGGGTACAATGCCTGGCGTGATGCATTCCGGCCTTCGCAGATCCTGGCGGGGCTGTGCCAACGCTATGGCCTCCCCGCCCCTGAATACCGAGCCGGGGCAGTCAAGGTGGGCAGCAAAGTCTTCCCGACATCGCCTGAGACCCTGCCCCCAGGTACCAGTCCCTCTCTGCCGGATGGCCCAGAGTGAGCAAGATGGTAGGACAAGGTGTAGGGGACCCCTGGTGCCCAAAGAGCCTGCTTCCTTCTGCAAACAGGAGGTGAGTCTGGCTAAGTAAGGAGGAGGTTCCTGGATGTGGGGAGAAAATGGTCTTTATTGGATCGCCAGAGAGCCAAAGTGGACCCCAAAATAGCTAATCTGTTCCCAGAACAGGTGGTCCATCAGGGGTCCCCTACAACAGAAAGTGCTTTAGAATTGACCTCAGGCCTCATGAATGGCTGGTGGTCTGTCTCTAAGCAGTGTTTATGCAAAGGCCACCGTCCCTCCTATCCCACTGCCCTCGTGACTGCTGGCTTTTCACTGACAAAAGGGGTGTCAGCAGCAGCATCCCACTTTCTGTGCATGTGGACTTGCGCGCCCAGCCCATAGACTTTGTCCACCACAGCAGCTGCTTCAGCTCAGAGCTTCGATTGAAGGATGGGGGAGGGAGGGAGGAGAGCTGGGAGCTGAGTGGAACTCAACCTCACACACCTCTTGTTGCAGGCAGACGAGGACCTAACGTGGCAAGTGAGGTCCCTGAGGAGGCCCAGGCATTGTTTGTGCTGCGGTGCTGGCAGGAGATGCCAGGTTTGGGGATCCAGCTGGTACCTGAGCATGTAGAAACACGGCCCCTGTACCATCCCCGCAGCCCGGGGCTGCTGCAGGTGAGGGAGGGCTTAGCACCCAACTCCAGAACCCCAGGACTCCCAGCTGGTGCTGGACCCTGGGCCCACAGGATGCCCATTTCCTAAGACCTCCATCTGGGCACTGCACTACCGCTTCTGATTTTGGCTCCTGAACCCGGTCCCTAGCATTCCCACTCCAGTCTTGGATCTCCTTCCTGGACCTCATACCCCTCCCCTGACTCTGGTCCTGAAGGATTCCCACCCCTGGGCCACTAAGTCTCACACTTGGCACTCCCAAGCTGACCAGGTCATTAGGATCTGGACCTCGAAAATACCAGATCTAACTTTTTCTCTCAACCTTCCACTTCTGGGGCCTCAACCCCTAACCTAACCTCCATTTCAGACTCCACCTTCGTCCTCACTACCCAGGATCTGACCAACCATGCCCTCTTAAAAAAAAAAAAATTAATACATATGTTAATATATATTGATTGATTTTAGAGAGGGAGAGGGAGCGATGGAGAGAAACATGAATAATGAGAGAGAATTACTAATCGGCTGCCTCCTGCACGCCCCTTATTGGGGACTGAGTCTGAAACCCAGGCACAGGCATGGGCCCTGACCGAGAATGCAGCTGTGACCTCCTGGTTCATAGGTCCATGCTCACCCACTGAGCCACACTGGCCGGGCTCAGCCATTCCCTCTTGACCCCAGCTCTTCTCTCCACCTGGGTTGTTGGGGGAGGTAGGGACCCCAGCAAGATCCTGCAGTTTGGTCCCACTTCACAGGGATCCCTCCACATGTGGATTGACATCTTCCCCCATAATGTGCCTGCGCCACCCCCAGTTGACATCAAGCCTCGGCAGCCAATCAGGTGAGAGAGTCCTGGCCCCTCTTCCCATGGGGTGGGCACATCTTGGACTACCTGCCAAAGGGCCTTCCAAACACCTGAGCCCGGTGAAGCAGGCAGAGCTTGTTGACACAGGCTTTTCAATTGGTGAGCCATTAAATCCTTCCCCCCTTTAAAATAGATTTTTATTGATTTCAGAGGGAGAAAGAGATAGAAACATCAATGATGAGAGAGAATCATCGATTGGCTGCCCCACATGGCATGTGCCCCTGACAGGGAAGCAAACTGTGACCTCCTGGTTCATAGGTCAACACTCAACCACTGAGCCATGCTGGCAGGGCCTCCCCACCCCTTTTTAATCAGCTGCTGTGGGTTGGGTGTCCGTCACTTCCAATACCAATAAGCCCTCTTCTGCCCTGAGCGATAGGGTAGAGTGTTGTGTGGTGTGCATGCACTTAAGATATTGCCAGTCATCTGTCACTTTGCACCTCTGGGCTCTGCTTTCCTTGGTGCCACTCTCAGGGAGACTTTCACATCTGAGGGCAAGATGGCTTCTAATGGTGCCAGGTTTACATCTGACCAACTGGACTATTATACATGAGCAGAAAAATACACACCTCGTTTCCAACTGGAGCACAAGTCTCAGGGTGACTCTCATTGGGCCAGCTTGTGTCAAACGCTGATCTCTGAACCACTCAGTGTGGTCAGGGGACTGTAATTGAGGTGAGGTACCCCCTCTGGGCCAGGTAGGGGGGTCTGTCTACCCCAACAGAATCACACAGATTAACAGTAGTGGGGGGCGGGGGGGACTGTCACCAACAGAAAATCAGGGTGCTGTCAATAAATGAGGGGAAATTGCTGAAACCGGTTTGGTTCAGTGGATAGAGCGTCAGCCTGTGGACTGAAAGGTCCCAGGTTCTATCCCAGTCAAGGCATGTATCTTGGTTGCATGTACATCCCCAGTGGGGGGTGTGCAAGAGGCAGCTGATCGATGATTCTCTCTCATCGATGTTTCTGACTCTCTGTCCCTCTCTCTTCCTCTCTGTAAAAAATCAATAAAATACATTTAAAAAATAAATAAACAAATGAGGGAAATTGATACTGGGTAAGAGAAGAGATACCCAGGACACCCCATGACAGCCAAGGCCGGGGCTATTGGGTAGGAACGAGAATGCTGCAGCCCCTCCTTTTGTCCCCCAGGGGCTGTATGCTGCCACTGCCATTCTATCTCCTCTTCTCCCTCTTCTCTGTGCAGTCTGGCTTTCTCTGCTCAGAGCCCCCCTTTTGCACCCCAAAACCTCAGGCTGCATGTCACTTTGGCTTACTGTGGCTCCAACCCTGCCTGTGACGCTACATGACTCAGCTTTTCAGGATTTAATCCCAAACTTATGGGAGGGAGAACCTTGCTGTTTCAGTTGGGTCAGCAAACCATGCTGGGTGTCAGTGATCCTTACCCTTCATGGGACCACAGCAGCCCGATCACCCAGCTGGCCCACACTGGTGCTCAATGTCAGTGACCCTGGCCAGGTCCTTCCTGCTTCCCGAAGCCCTTCCCAGGACTCCTCTCAAGAATCTGAATTGCCCCTCTTCCCCTCTTCCCCTCTTCCCTTCCCCCTCCCCTGCCCAACAGTTATGAGCTCAGAGTCATCATCTGGAACACGGAGGATGTGGTTCTGGATGACGTGAACCCACTCACTGGAGAGATGTCCAGTGACATCTATGTGAAAAGGTAGGCCTGCCCGCTGGGCTGCACAAACACCTGCATCCTCAGGTGAGATTGCCGGCTGGGGCTTGGGCCCTGGGGCTGGGCCGGGCCCTGGTGCTGGGGCTTGGGCCCTGGTGCTGGGGCTTGGGCCCTGGGGCTGGGGCTTGGGCCCTGGGGCTGGGCCGGGCCCTGGGGCTGGGCCCTCTAAGATGCCTGGAGCTGGGGGGGGGAGGGCCTGGCATGGTGGGTGAGCAGGGGCAGGCTGGGTTCTGGGCTTGGTCCCAGCTGATGCCCTCAGCCGGCCCCCTGCCTCCCCTGGGCTCCAGCTGGGTGAAGGGGCTGGAGCAGGACCAGCAGGAGACAGACGTGCACTTCAACTCTCTGACCGGGGAGGGCAACTTCAACTGGCGCTTCGTGTTCCGCTTCGACTACCTGCCCACGGAGCGGGAGGTGAGCGTCCGGCGCCGGCCCGGACCCTTCGCCCTGGAGGAGGCGGAGCTCCGGCAGCCCGCCGCGCTGGTCCTGCAGGTCTGGGACTACGACTTCCTCGGTACTGCGGCGCCTCCTCCACCTCAGCTAGCCTGACTCCTGCCCTCCTGGCCCTGGTTCCCTGTTCTAACCCAGCCCCACCCTGGGTTTCAGGCCCTCGGTCACTAACTTTGCTCTCGGCCTAGTTACTAAGTTTATTCAGCCCTATGCATCACGACCTCCATTCCTTCCCAAAGTCGCTGCCTCAGTCCTCGGGCTGCTCTGGACGCCCAGTCCATGGCCTGGGGTGCTGCTTCAGCAGTCTGGTCCCGCCCCTGGCCCTGTTTCCGCGGGGGCTGTGGTGTGTGGTCCACCGCGGGGCCTGACCACCACATGCTAACTTCTGATGCCCTGGCTTACAACCCCGCTGTGCTGCCTCCTGCCCCGGCCCAGAGACCCCTCGGTCTCCAGCCTAACCCAGGGAGCTCTGGCCTCGCAGGGTCGCTGGAGCTGCAGCTGCCGGACATGGTGCGGGGCGCCCGGGGCCCGGAGCTGTGCTCCGCGCGGCTGGCCCGCCGCGGGGCCGGGCCCCGGTGCAGTCTGTTCCGCTGCCGCCGCGTGCGGGGCTGGTGGCCGGTGGTGAAGCTCCGGGAGCCGGAGGATGAGCAGCGGGAGCAGCGGGAGGCCCAGGCTGGCAGGAAGCGGCGGCGGAGGAGGAGGAAGGGCCGGCCAGAAGACTTAGAGTTTGCAGACTCCGGAGGCAACGTCTACATCCTCACGGTGGGTGCAGCCAGGCCTGGGCTGGCGGGAGCCAGGTCTGAGCCACCGAAGAGCTCAGCCCGTTCCCTCTTTTCCAGGGGAAGGTGGAGGCAGAGTTTGAGCTGCTGACGGTGGAGGAGGCGGAGAAGCGGCCAGTGGGGATGGGGCGCAAGGAGCCCGAGCCCTTGGAGAAGCCCAAGTGAGCGGGCGGCTGGAGGCCGCTGGAGCCTGAGTGGGAGGTGCCAGAGGGCTGGGCTTCTTCATCATTCCAGTCGCCTGACCCCCTGCCCTGCTCCCCAACAGCCGCCCCAAAACCTCCTTCAACTGGTTTGTGAACCCGCTGAAGACCTTCGTCTTCTTCATCTGGCGCCGGTACTGGCGCATCCTGGTGCTCCTGGTGCTGCTGGCGCTGATCATCCTCTTCCTCCTCCTGGTCTTCTACAGCATGCCCGGCCAGATCAGCCAGGTCATCTTCCAGCCCCTCCACCACCCCCCGGGCCCCAACTGACCTGGACACTGCTCTCTTCGCACCCATCCCCCCACTCCTACTCCCGGGCTCACTGCTTTCTCTGAATAAACCTTCACTCACGTCCACTCTGATGCCTGAGAAAGTGCAGAATTCAGGGGCAGAGAACAGAGATGCCGGGGACTCACTGGGAAAATGAACGCACAGGGTGGAAAGTTGACCACGTGGCCCCACCACCGGGAATAGGACCTGGCAGGAGGCTCAGGGCTGAGGCCTGCTTGGTGAGGTGTCACACCCTCTGAGAGCCCACCTGAATGCGGTGGTCAGGCACTGCTCCTGCCAATGGCGGGGTCCCTTTTGCCTAATCTGCTTATAACAGCTAAGCAGTTCACAGGCTCAATGACTCACTTATTCTTCACCAACTCTGAGGGTGGCCACATCAGTTAAGGACTCTTTTGGCTGCAAGTATTAGCAATCCCAACACAAACTGGCTTCGAGTGCAGCTTGTCACAGGGCTCAAATGTCACCAAGACTGGTTCTCTGCCTCTAGGCTCTGCTATCCTCTGGGGGCAGCTCACTCACCACTAGGGTCTCCCCTGGGGACTGCAGGATGGCTGCGACAACCTCATGTGTCCCCATTCACATCCGAAGGAAAGCTTCCTAGTCCTTACAGCCTGGCTCGTACTGTCACCGTGACCAGGGGGATGGGATGTGCTGATGGAACCCTCCCCTGGAGCTCAGGGTGGGAGATCGATCCAAACCTTTAGCTGAGAGGATGGAGGGGGCTTCCCAGAGGAAATTCAAGATGTTGATAACAAATGGGGATGGTTCCTGGGTGGTCAAAAAACAAGGCTCTCTACAGCCATCACCCGCATTATACAGGTGAGACCAGTGCCCGTAGACAGAGAACACGTCCAACGTCTCAGGTCATAAGTGATCACCTCAGAGCTGGAGCTCGGGGCTGTCTGCCTCCAGGGGTTTTGCTATCACCACCCTCCTTTGCTTCCTGTCCTCCCTTTGCTTCTCCCCCTCTACTGTCTTACACTGAACCCCCCGAGACATGACGGGATGAACTACCAGCTTCAGGGAGTGGTGAGGTCTCAGGGCCTGGTTCTACACTGGGCAGCTCTAACGGGAAGCCCTTGCTGAGGCCAGGGCTGGGGTCTGATGCTAGCTCTGCTGCAGAATGACTGCCTCTACCTCCCTTCCCTGTTCTTCAGTTCTGCCTCCACCTAGGAGTCTGCCTTGGATCTGGCTGGACACCTCTTTTTTCTTTTTTTAAATATATTTTATTGATTTCTTAGAGAGGAAGAGAGAGGGACAGAGAGCTAGAAACATCGATGAGAGAGAATCATCGATTAGCTGCCTCCTGCACACTCCCCACCAGGGATGTGCCCACAACTAAGGTACATGCCCTTGCCCGGAATCGAACCTGGGACCCTTCAGTCCACAGGCCGACGCTCTATCCACTGAGTTAAACTGGTTTCAGCTCTTGGCACCAGGAGCCAGCAAGGGCTGGCACAGAGCAGGGTCACAGATCCAGGTGACTGAAGCCAGAGTGGCAGGGGCCCTAGCTTCAGCTGTCACTGCTCCCAAGGCTCTATTACTAACACTGGACTCAGACGCTCATGAACTTGGGAGCTGTGGTGGCTCCAGGAGACTCATCCTACAAAGGCCCGTCTCAGCCCTGAGGCTGACACCAGAAGGCCCAAAGAGCACAGTGAGGAGGCGGAGGAGAGGGCTGTGTGGCCCGCATCAGTCTAGTCCGAACAACGCCTGTACACCAGGAAGTGTCCACGTGGGGCTCCCGGGGGCACCTGGCCTGACCTGTCAGTCCTGCTTGCCTTCCACAAGTGGCTGTGATGAGCGGTTGTCCCCAGGTTCTGACCCAAGAACCACACAGAGACCAGTGAGTACTATCACAACCAATAGATTTATCAACCTGGGGCTGAAAAGACACTCCGGGAGGGGCGGAGGGGTGCGGCTGGGAAAATGACCACAGAACCAGAGAAGAGGAGAAAGAGGGAACAGCAAGGGGGAGGGGAAGAGGACAACTATGTGGTCTTCCCCAGATCAATCTTCTTCTGGATGGCTCGTGCCGAGTGGTAGATGAGCGAGTCGATGAGTCCAGCCACTGGGGGGAGACGAGGGCCCTTGGCTTGCCCGCCAGAGCCTTGCTCACCAGGTCGGCATCCCCCCTTGGCCTGGAGGTGCCCCTTCTCCCCCAACCAAAATCTGTGGGGAGCCCAGACTTTACACTCCCCACCCCCCACCCCCAACAGACTCCCTAGAGCTACTAACCTGTGAACATGCCCCCGATGATGGCACACACGCCTGTGAGGAAGTGTGTGAAGGACCTGGCAGAGGAGTGGGGGGTCAGCAGGCACCCCTGCTGCCACCAGGCCGGGTGCCCTCCCTTTCCCCGCCCTCACCTGTGCTTCTCGGTCAGCTTCACCATCATGGGCGAGAGCTCGTAGAGCACGAAGACTCCGGGAAGCCCCTGGTCGCCCAGCAGCCCGTTGGCGACCTTCTCATGTCGGGTCACAGAGAACTGATTCGTCCTCAGCACCTGGACGGGATGGGGGCTGAGCCGGGGCCAGGTCTACACCCTGACTCCCAACCCCCTCCACCCTGCCCCTGTCCCTGCCTGAGTCTGGCAGCACCTTGAGAGTTGTGGAGGAGAAACAAGGTGCCATGTTGGTAATGAGTATGGCAGGGCCTGGGGACCACCCAGACGCCCTCTTCCAGCTTGACCATCCCAGCTTCTCCGCGGGTCACCAGCTCTCTGGAGTTTACCAGTCCCAGCTCCATATGGCGGATCCTCACAACGGGGGTCCATGGGTGAGAAGCAGCTCTTCAAGGCCGCACCATGAGCACCTGGCAAGGCTGGGCCTGACTGCAAACTCAGTCCCACGCATCCTACCCGTCTGCCGAGGTGCTGCTCCGCGGGCCACAGCAGAAAGGGAGCAGGGGGCCCAGGAAAGGTAGCCCCCAGCCCAGGCAGGCCATGGGGTACAGTGAGGCAGACAGTGGGCACTGGAGGAACAGATGGATGCAGCCTGAGCAAGTCCTTTCAAATCGGACAGCCCGGGCCTCGGTGGGCACATCGCCTACACTCTCGGAGCCTTGGCTGTCACCCACCACGTGGGAATAAGAGCAGCACTCCACTTCCCAGGCTGAAGGGCCTCCAGTGCTTGACACCGAGAGGGCCTCTGCTGTCTGAGCTCCTGCAGACTCACCTGCCCATCGAGCTTCATGTACACCGTGGGCACCACCTTCACAAAGTACTGGAACATCATGGAGGCTGCAGGGAGGAGAGGGCACGGGGCATGGGTGCCGGGCCGGGCTTTGGGAGCTGGGGGTGACCTTCCAGGCTGGTACCTTGAAGTGCAGTGACGTTGGTGCGGTCCAGGGGGTTCACAATGCCTGGGTAGTCCTCCCCAAATGACAGGTGCCGGATGTAGTGGGTCATGTTGATCTGTAAGCAACACCTGGGACTCAGAGCACGGACGCCCCAGCAGACCCCACCCCGTCAAAAGCTCTGCAGGCCAGTAGAAGCCAGGGACACCTGGGTCTGGGGAGTAGATGTGTGGGGATGGGGTGGGAGGGAGGGAGGGCCCTGTTGGAGAATCTGAGACAGGCACCCCCTCCCCACTTAGGAACTCCACCTTCACAGAGTCTGTGGGCTGCTGGGGTTCCGGAGTTTGAGGTTCCGATTGAATCCGTACACATTAGGCAAACACAGACGGGCAAGGGCCCTTAGTGGCAGGTGCTAGCTTTCCCTGAGGTTTCAAGCCAAGGAAACCTAGACTGGAGGGTCCTCAGCTCCCACTCCTGTTCTGTTTCAGCCTATATCAAACCCAGCCACTAGAGGGATCTTAAAAAATACGCCAATCAGATTATGTCATGACCCTAGTTAAGGCAGGCGAACAGCCTCCCACTGCTTGAGGACAAAGACCAGACCCTTCAGCATGGCCCCTGAGTCCTGTGGACCAGCGTCCACCAACCTCTCCAGCTCATCCACCCACAATGGCTCTGGCCCTTGTGGTTCATGAGAAGTGCCATGTCCCTTCTGACCTTGACCAGAATGCTCTTATCCAACCCCAGCCTGCCCAGGTCTCAGTTCAAAAGTCACCCCAGTTACTCAACCTTCAGTCTAGATCCCCTATCAGAATGTGGTATATATTTTTTATCTGCTTCCCCAACCCCTGATGTCCTTACGAGAAATTAAGGCAGCAACCATCTCCCCCCCATCCTCTCTCTATTTTTTTCACCCGGTACATACGTTGTCAAGGCCGAAGCTCTGCAAGTCGTGGACTAGAAGAGAAGGGGGAGAGTGTCACCTGGTGGAGCAGGACTGGCCACCTGGCTCCCTCAGAGCCCTCGCTCAGGCCTCCTCATCTTCCCTCTGGAGTATGACCCACCCAGCTCTTCTTTGACCCCTCACTCCCCTCCCCTCCCAGCCTGGCCTTACTGAGGGCAGCCGGGAAGGGCCTGCCTTGGGCCCGTTCGTCTTAAGAACACAGATCCCAGCTCTTCCCTGATGCATGTAGGAGCCCTCTGTGGGCATCGCTCTGGGACTTCACCCCCACCAAGGCCCTGCTTGCACTCAGGAAACAGGCTCCACCAACTTTGGTCTCTCACAATGGCCAATCACTGAATCCCAACGTGAGGCGGGGCCTGCGAATGCCGCCCAGGCTCTTTCCCGGATGCCTCCGCCCTTACCCTCAGAGCTCCCGAAGGAAATCCTATGGTACCCGTCCCACCAGTTCCAGAGTCAGTTCTTCCTTCCCTCTGACCCTGATTCCTCCTGCGGCAAGGAACCCCAACTCAAATATGTCCCAGTGCTTTTTATAGTCATCCGGACAAGGCCCCAACCCAGGCCCATCCAAACCTCCCCCATCCTGGATGGGCAGGCTACCCCAGACGTGGGGGCTTGGCTTCCCCAGGGTCAGGGCCACTTACTCTCCACAGCATGGACTGCAGCATGGGGGCGAGAAGGGGAGAGAAGGGAGGAAGAGAGAGAAAATTCAGAGCTTTACAATGAGGACTATGAAGCAAGAAGATATGTAGTAGAAGGGAAGACTGGAATGTTTTTGCCTCAGCAGCAGGGCCTGGACTCAGCTAACAAGCCGCCTCCTGATGCAAAGGAGCCCTTCCCCGGGCAGGAAAGAGTTAAAGGAGGGTTGGGGGCAGGAGTAAGGTGGCCTAGAAAAAAACAAAAGACCTAGAGCCGAGCCACTTTTCTAATTGTGTGAGGCTGGTCAAATCACTTGCCCTCCCAGGGCCTCAGTAACCTCTGCAAAGGTCTGTCCTGAGGACAGGTCCGATCTAAGATGGAAAAGTGCCGGACGCTCTATAACCTCTCCTCCTCGCCCACCCAAGTCAAAAGGATGTCAGAACTAGGTCCTGGCCCTTCAACTGAGCTAGACTTTTGGCCTTGGACTACTGTAGCTTCCTGCTTTGAACCCCCTTCGCCCTGGGCTCCCTGACTCTTGACAATAGCCCAGGCTGAGAAGCAGATACTACTGCAGCCTGCAGCACCATCTCCTACTGCATGTGCTCAGGTCCTCTGCCAACAGCTTGCCAACTTCCCACAATCCCAATAAGTCCACCCTTCCTCAGCCCCTTCCAGGGTAGAGGGGGCTCCAGACCCACCTACCTGTCCCTCCCCACACTCGGCCTCACACCCACAGACTGCCTGAAAAACCAGCAGCGCTGCCTCCACGGGGCCATTGCTCCTGCTCACCTTAGCCACGGGCAGCTCGGGGCTGTCAGGTCATTTCTCACCCACTAGACTCCTGTCACCTACTATGATCCTGACTCCCATTCCTCCCAGACCTTTTATGGGCCTGTTACTCATGAGCAAAACCTCTACATCTTCAACCTCCAAACACCCCCCACCTTCTTGTTTCAGCCGCAGCCGGGCACTTCCCTGGAAGGACTATTTCCCTGGCGTCCCTCGCCCCCAATGGTGACTATTCCCCACACCCACCCTTCTCCTTGGTCTGAGAGGTCCTCCTTGCTCCTAAATGCCACTTTCGTTCGGATCACTGTCCCTCAATCTCCCCTAAAACCCCCCAGCTTTGCAGCTCCTGGCAAACTATCCCTCCAACTAGCCCCCCTTGTTTTCCTTACTGAGAGCCCCACCCAAAGCCCCAGGCCAGTCCTCCCAGGTCCTAGCCACCGGCTGTCAGAGATCTCTCCCACGTGACTCTGTTACCGATCTTGGCGATTCCCTATCACCCAGCTGCCAATCTACCTTTACCCAACAGTCTGCCTTCCTCCTGGTGCCAAGTCTGAGCTTCCTATACTTCAGAGGCACTAGATCCTGTCTTCTTTTTCCTTCTTAAGGTCCTCACTGCACTAACTGTCCCTTTCATCTCTGGAGCATCACTTTGTCTCTCCTTAATTCGACAGCAGATTAACATATCACACTGCAAAACCGATCATTGTCACTAATAAAGAGATGTGAACAGGGAATCGAAGGCTGGTCAACCTTAATTGCTCTGAACTGTCGGAGCTAATCACTCATTGTTTAGTTGAGACTTTGGTAGCTAAAGCAGCCTCCACCTGTTCCTCTTATGTAAATTCTTGCTGATTGGCTATTATTGGAATTTCCTGCCTAAAGGATATGGGTGTATTTCATAACCTTAATAAAGGGATAGCAAAGCCAGAGGGGGGGAGGGGTAGTCCTCCCCCTAGAGGTGGCCCCCAATATTCCCAAACTAATACTTTTCTAGTCTCTTTCATTTGTGTGCGGCCTTCTCCAAAACGCAAACTCTGAACCTGAACCCTGCACCACGCGACGTGAAAGGGGTTCCCACATCACACATCTTACAAAGCCCTCCCTGGACTCCCCATTTCCCTCCAGCTGTAGCCTCTCTCCCCTTCGAGAGGCTACAGCTGGAGTTGCATACACTCACTGGCTCCAACTCCTTGCCCATTTCTTCCTCTGGGTGCTCCCTATCACTCCGTCAAACTGCTCTGTCAGGGTGGATAACACGCCATGTACATCCTCGGGCAATTATTCCTGGTCCAGAAGCTCTGACCGTGATCCTGCTCTGGAAACACTTCCACCCCCTGGCTCTCAGGACCCCTCCCTTGGTTCGCATTCTCACCTCACTGGTGCGTCTGACTAACCTCCTCTGCTGCTTCCTCCTGATGCCCTGGTCCTCTCATGCTGGAAGCCAGCGCTCAGTGCTTTGAGCTCTGCTCTTCTCCGTCTATCCTCACTGCCAGGCAATGTCATCCAGCCCCATGGGTTTAAATACGCTGATGACTCTATAACCTTTGTATCCCCAGATCTCTCTCCTGAACTCCAGACTTGAATAGCCCACTACATACTAGACATCCTGGATCTAAATGCCTTTGGTCGGAACCTGTCAAAAGCTGAACAAACACCTGCTTTATGTTCCCCACCTCCAACCATCTAACCCTGTTCCCCTGAATCTTCCCCTCTCACTAAATGCAACTTTATCCCTCTCCTACTCAGGTATAAAACCTTAACTCCTCTTTCTCTTACCCTTCACTTCCTTCAGCAACAACTCTCAGCTCTACCTTCAAGATATATGCAGTCACTTCTCACCATCTTATCACCACTCTGGCCCCGCCCCACCACCTTGTGCCTGGACTGGTCACTGCAAAAACCTCCAAACTGGCCTCTTTGGTCCTGCCCTTCCCCCCACAGTCTTCTCCACAGAGCAGAGTGCTGCCCGCCTTTTCAAAGTTCAGTCAGATCATATACCACTTCTTCAGGGCCCTGCAAGGGCTTCCCATCTCAGAGTAAAAGCCCAAGGCTGTACAATGCCCCTCCAAGCCCTACGTGACATGGCCTCCTTCCCTCTCTCACCTTCTTCTTCCTTTTTATTGATTTTTAGAGAGAGATACATTGTTGTGAACATTGACAGGCAACCTCCTGCATGCTCCCTACTGGGGATTGAGCCCACAACCTGGGCATGTGCCCTGACTGGGAATCAAACTGGCGACCTGTTAGTGCATGGACGATGCTCAATCAACTGAGCCACACTGGCCAGGGCTCTCGCCTTCTTTTGTTCTTAAACATTTTTTATTGATTTCAGAGAGGAAGGGAGAGAGAGGGGGAGATAGAAACATCAAAAATGAGAAAGAACCATTGATGGGCTGCTTCCTGCATGCCCCTTACTGGGGATCAAGCTGGCAACCTGGCCATGTGCCCTTGACCAGAATGGAACCGGGGACCCTCAGGCCGACACTCTATCCACTGAGCCAAACCAGCTAGGCCTCTCACCTTCTTTCTAATGTGAAGTTCTGCTCACTCTGCTGCAGCCATCCTAACTTTCTTACTGGACCTTGAATTCTTACCTAGGGATTTGCATTTGCTATGCTCTCTGCTTGAAGCACTTTCCCTAAGACGCCCACAGGGTCAGCTCAAATACTGCCCCGTCAGTCTTTCCCTGGTCACCCCATAGAAAACAGAACACACGTGTCGTCTCACCTAAGCCCCCGTCCCCATGCCCGATCTTGCCTTTTTGGTCCACATTACTTAATAGCATCTGATATACTATATATTTCACATACTTGTTTATTGTCTGTTTTTTATTAGAATGTTCTAAGGGGCAGGGACTTTGTTTTGTTCACTGTTGTATCTTTAGCACTTAGACTAGCATACAGTACATAGTCGGTGATTAATTAAATACTTAGTGCATGAATGAACGAATGAATGAGCTTAAGTTTCATTTATTCATACCCGTGAACAACCTTGTGAGGTAAGTCCTAGTATCGTCAGCCCCACTTTACAGAAGAACAAACTGAGCAGGGCTCACTGCTTCCAACTGTGACACAGCTTGGGAGTGGCAGGACCTGTGCCCCAACCCCACTGTTTCCCTCAAAGCCTCACATGCAGCTCAGCAGAGACTGGGTGCTGCCTTTTAAACAAGTGCCTGCCGTAGCCTGGCTCTAGGCTACAGGTTTTAAGCTTCACACATACCCTAGGACACATGTGTCAAACACAAGGCCCGCGGGCCAAATCCAGCCCGCCAGGCCTTGCAATGTGGCCCGCACCGCGCTGTCATCACTGCACTCCGCTGTCAGTTTATGACATTGTCAGTTTATGACTGTTCAGTAAACCATTCGGCCCGCAATTTAGGCCGGATTTTAGATTTTGGCCCCTTCTCTGATTGAGTTGGACACCCCTACCCTAGGAGATGAGTGCTGTCATCACCATTTTGTAAAGTAGGAAATTGTTTAAAAGGTTAAGAAACTTTCTCAAAGTGTCATACAGCCAGTAAGGTCTGAAACTGAAATCTGAACCCAGGAGTCTGGGTCCTCAGCTGTGCTCTTAGCTGCTGTACCAACTGCCACCCTGATGGGAGGGTCTTTTCTGGGCCAAAGACGAAAGGACACGGGGCAGGTGAAGGGCGCTCAAAACCGCCCGGGGTGCAGGGACTACGCCGCGCGGCTGACGGAGGGTCACTCACCGTGCACGTGGGACTGCTGGAAGCTCTTCCCGGGAGCAAAGTGGAAGTTCCCAGCCACCTGTAGGGGATATTCCCTCTCATTCTCCAGCTGTCTCCTCTCTTCCCTCTGTCCCCTGAGGGCCTACGCAGGCCCGAGGCTCACAGTGGAGGGGGCCCCGCTGGCCCTGCGTCGCCTCAGCCCCTCCTCTACCTTGTTGACTTCCAGGAAGCCGTACACCTGGCAGCCTTCGTTCTTCTGCTCCTGCATCTTCTGGCTGAAGCCCTCTCGCCGGCACTGCTCAATAGTGTCCGGGTTCTTAAAGGCCCAGCCTCTGCGGCGGTACGCTTCCCGCACGTCCTCGCAGGTGTTACAGCACCTGCAGGAGAGGAGGCACGGGCTGAGTGTCAGAAAAGCACAAAACAGTGCTGGCCCCTTGGGAAATAAAGCCTGAGCAGTTCTGCCTGCTAATGGAGTCTGTTAGCCTCATCCCTGACCACCAAATGTTCTCAAAGCGTGTTTCCTCAGTGGCAGCAGAAATATTAAAAAAATACATATTCCTGCCCAGCCAGTGCTGCTCAGTGGTTGAGTGTCAACCCACGATCCAGGAGGTCACTGATTCCCAGTCAAGGTACATGCCTGGGTTGTGGGTTTGATTCTCAGTGGGGGGTTGAGGGGTGCAGGAGGCAACAAATCAATGACTCTCTCTCCTCAATTATGTTTCTACCTCTTCCTTCCTCTCTCTAAATCAATAAAAGTATATTAAACACACACACACACACACACACACACACACACACACACACTCCCATTCTGTTTGGGGTGATGAAAGGTTTTGGAACAGACAGTGGTGATGATTGCACAATGCTATGAATGTAGTTAATGCCACTACATTGTACATTTGAAAATGGTTAGAATGGTAACATTTATGTCATATATGTTTTATTACAATAAAAATTAATAAACAAAACAAAGCATATTCCCAGGACCCACGGCAGACTTTCTGAATGAGCCTCTCAGAGGTCAGGAGATTGGAAACATAATAGCAGTTGCTATATATCAAGGGCTTAATAATGTGAACTAGGCTTTCCATCTCAGTGCTTTACAAAGAGTATACCCGGTACACATATTTAATCCAGAGGTAACTCTTTTGAGAAAGGTGTTACGATCATCCCCATTCACAGAGAGGTTATGTGGCTAGGCCCAAGGACACATGGGTGGAATCAGGCGGTTGGACTCTGGAGAGCACCTCTGAACCAGAGCAAGGACCATTTCAGCTTCTTGCCCAGGTCTGCAGGCAGGGCCTGGCACTCACACCAGGATCTGTTACTGAGGCACACACCCCCATCCCCTCTAAATTCTTGGTCCAACTTTCAAAGAGTCAGACTGAGGCTGAGGAAGGCTGGCAAACAGCCCCTTCCCACCGGGGTCTGGCTCACTTGATGTCTTCGGTCTCAGCACCATAGCAGCTCTCACAGCGGTGAGGGTCCAGGGAGTCAGGGTCAAACACCTTCATCTCAACTTTCCCAAGTTCTAAGGAGAGAGCAGAGGCAGGCATTAGTTGGGGCAGATTCAGTGAAATCTACTCACAAGCCCTGCACGGGCCCTTTGGCCTGTGGCTTGGGAATAATAAAAGTTATAATCTCACTTCATCTTCACAATAACTCTATGAAGGTGAGGTTATTACCCCTATCATACTGGAGAAGATGCTGAGGCTCAGAGATGAGAACTGACTGCAGATTTCAGCTCCAATTCCAAAGTGTATTTCCTTAACCACTTCACCATAGTGCTTCTCAGACCTCTGTCTCTGCACTGGCTCCTACTCTTTAACTACCCCATCATAATTGGCAATTTCAATATTCAATAACCTGACCACCTGTCCTCCAATACTCTTCTTATTTTGTCATCTCACCTCAGCTATCCATTTCCATGTTTACACCTAGACCTTATCATTAGCAATTACTCAAACTTTCAAAAATGCAATGTCAAGTATTCAACTACTTATCCTTATTTTCCCAGTTCACTACCCCTGGTATGCAGAATCCACCAATTCTCTCTCTCTCTCTCTCTCTCTCTCTCTCTCTCTCTCTCTATATATATATATATATATATATATATATATATATATTATTTTATTGATTTTTTACAGAGAGGAAGAGAGAGGGATAGAGAGCTAGAAACATAGACAAGAGAGAATCATCGATCAGCTGCCTCTTGCACACCCCCTACTGGGGATGTGCCCGCAACCAAGGTACATGCCCTTGACCGGAATCGAACCTGGGACCTTTCAGTCCGCAGGCTGACGCTCTATCCACTGAGCCAAACCGGTTTCGGCGGAATCCACCAATTCTTTGACACCACTGACACTACCACTCCTTCGTGTCCTTACTTCCCTACTTAAGTTCCAAGGTACAAAATGGGGAAAGGACAGCCTCTTCAATAAATGGTGCTGGGAAAACTGGATACTCACATGGAAAAAATGAAACTGGACCCCTACTTATAAAAACTACTCATAAAAACTAACTAAAAATGGATTAAATGTGCCGAAACCTGCGGAGTGAAAGGTCCCGGGTTCGATTCTGGTCAAGAGCATATACCTTGGTTGCGGGCACATCCCCAGTAGGGGGTGTGCAAGAGGCAGCTAATCGATGATTCTCTCTCATCGATGTTTCTAACTCTCTATCCCTCTCTCTTCCTCTCTGTAAAATATCAATAAAATATATTTTTTTAAAAATGGATTAAATGTAAAACGTGGTACCATAAAACTCCCAGAAGAAAACATAGGAGAAAAGCTTCTTGACATTGGTCTTGGCAATCATTTTTTTAATTTGACCAAAAGCACAGGCATCAAAAGCAAAAATAAACAAGTGGGACTACATCAATATAAAAAGCTTCTGCTAGCAAAACAAACAATTAAAATGAAAAGGCAGCCGAAACCAGTTTGGCTCAATGGATAGAGCGTCGGCTTGGGGACTGAAGGGACCCGGGTTCGATTCCGGTCAAGGGCATGTACCTTGGTTGTGGGCATATCCCCAGTAGGGGGTGTGCAAGAGGCAGCTGATCAAGGACTCTCATCGATGTTTCTAACTCTCTATCTCTCCCTTCCTCTCTGTACAAAATCAATAAAATATATATTAAAAAAAAAAAAGAAAAGGCAACTTACAGCATGGGAGAAAATACTTGCAAGGATATGTCCTCAAACTTCTGTTTCTCAAACCATGATATGCAAGAATTGGGACCTTTGAGAATGGCAGCCAGGGAGTGTACTCACAGATAGAGGCCAGAAGCCTGGATTTCTGCCCGCTCCGATTAATAGCTGGGGAACCCTAGGCAAGCCATTTCACTTCTCCGGGTCACAGTTGCTTCACTGGTCACTGGGCCAGCCACAGCCCGCTTGTCAGAACGCAGGGCTTAGGCATGCTGAGCTCTGGGATGGGAGAGCAGGCCCCGCCCCCACTTACCATGGCGCTCAGCCTCCGAGCTCACGGGGATGCCATCCTTGTCCAGCCGTTGCTTGAACAGGTTGTGTTCCACATCCAGCTGCTGTTCGCCAGCTACATCCATGGCATCAATGCTCAGATCTAGAAGGAGTTAGTCAGGTAAGGGACTAGGGTCCCAGGGACAAGGGAATCTGGGTTTTGGAGGGTAGGGGAATGCTGACCTGCCTTGGGGCAGCAGTGGGTTAAGGGAAGGAGGCTGTCCTGGGGTCCAGCTAAGTCTAAAGCTGGAGGTGTCAATCTGGAGGCCCACCTGAGAACCCTGGGATTTGCAATTCCCACCGGGGGAAGGTACTTACAGGCACAAGGCATGTGCGGGAAAAACACATCGATGTTGATCTTCAGTTTATCTCCCCGTGACTTGTCCACGTAGAGTTCAGGGTGCACCTGGGCGGCACTGCCTCAGTAAGATTTGGCCTCCTGCCTCTTCCTCTCCCATCCCCATCCCCATCCGCAAAGACCCGATTCCTAGAAAGTCCGGCCCCGCGCACGGCCTCGGCCCCGCCCCTTACCTCCGTGGTCAGGTAATACTGCAGCTCGGACAGGAACAGCAGCAGCATGAGAAGCCCGCTGACAATGGTCACTGCAGGGCAGGGGGCGAGGGGCAGAACGGCCTCGGCTCAGCTCCCGCAGCCCCTGACAGGCCGGCTGCCTGCAGGAGGCCCAGCCAAACTCCAGGACGCCCCTCTCCCCGCGACCCCCGCCCACCGCCGCCTACCCGTGGCGCCCCCACAGGTCTTGACCCGGAAGTCCTCCAGAGTCTTAGGGTAGGCATCGAACTGCTTCAGCTTCCCCAGCGCCTCCATGGGGACCAGCCGGAAAGGGGATGCCAGCCGGTCTGCCCCTGCAGCCTCCAGCTTCCGGCCAGGAGTTCGAGCCACGCCCCCTCTCCGCACGCAGGCGCAGCAGCGCGCGCGCGCTTGGCCCCGCCCCTCACCCCTTGGCCACACCCCTCAGCAGCTTGGCCCCGCCCCTTCCCGCGTTTTCACTCGCTCCTCCCTTCCTCCGGCCACAGGTGCTGCAGGCAGCTTTGTGGGTTGGACGTCGCCCCAAATCAGGGTGGTCCTCTGTGGACCGGGGTGCCCGGAGGCGGTCTCTGCGGGCTACAAAGAGCAATAGCGGCACTCGCTTGCCTAGCAGCTTCTGCAAGGAATTGCGACAAGAGTTTCACATCAGACTTCTTGGAACCACTTGGAACCTCCTCCTGGAACAGTGGTTTTCCAGGTGTCCCCATCCAGCAGCCTCATTATTATCTGGGAACTGGTTAGAAATGAAAAATGTCGGGCCCAACCACAGACCTTTGGAATCAGAACCCGTAGGTGTGGTTCTCAAGTTACAAGCTTGAGAATCTATAGGAAGTAGGTGTGCCGTGGTGCATTTCATGGAGGAGAAACTAACTGGCCTGGAGAAGCCAGGTAACGTGCCCTAATCCCAGCTCATTAATGGCAGGACCTGATGCCAACCCATTTCTACTGGCCCTCAAAGCCTGGGAGCCAGAGTCCTTGGGCTGATTTTACTGGAACAGCACCAGTGCTTCTGAGTATGTCTCCTGGTGGTGCACAGCTCAAATCGTTCCAGTGAGGTGAGACCAGGGCTTTGATGAGAGGTGGCTCAGGGGACTGCGGGCGTTTGTAGGAGAAAGTGACTGCCATGCTAGGTGAGAAAGGCTTCCAGGAACAGGAGGAAGGACACGAGCTGGGTGCCTTGTGGCAGTCTGACTCGGGAGAAGCTGAGCAGTGCCAGAGTCTCCCTTCTGCTCTCAGACTTCAGTTTGTTAGGGAAGGGGAGAAGGAAAGGACTAACTCATCTTACTTGAAAACTGGCAATATGCTAACTGCTCTAGTTCCTTTCTACCATTAGAACAACCCTGGGAGGTAGGTGCTATTTCAAACCGCATTTTATAGATGGGGAAGCAAAGAAGTGAGCTGATTTTGCCGAAGGTTGCAGGGTTAGTTAATGGGACAAAGCTAGGATTCAAGGCCTGTTCTTTCTGCCTCCAGAGCTTGGGTCTTTCCCACACATAAGCTGCCACCACCAAATGAGAGAGGCAACTATTCTTAGGTGGATGCCTGAAGCAACCATACGTAGGTAAAAACTGCTGTTTGAGTTTTAACCCTGCTATTCTGGCTTCGGCACTCGCCTACTTGCTTAAACAATAGGGTAGTTGCCTCAGCTTCCAGATGGAGACCTGGAGGCTAAGGCAATTTTCCTGTGTCTGTGGACCAGGACCACAGGAGATTAATTCCCACTGACTCAGTAGCTCCAGGAGTAGAAACTGTAGATAACCTTTAGAGATTAAGCACTCAGCTCTGCTTCTGTACTATCTGCTATCGCAAGATAGGGCCACATTTCAATGTCCAGCAGGATGTGGCTGGGAACGACCCTGCAGGCTGTTCCCAGCCTTTGGAATTTAGAACAAAGGAAAATTTTTGTGGTTTAGACCTTTGAAAGGACTGCCTACACCTGGAACGGCGTGGTCCTGAGTGTGGACTCCACCTGCGGGTGGTGCTCTCGCGGCCGTCCTGGCCAGTTCAATAAATCCTTGCCTGCTTTTTAATCAATTAGCAGCCCCCGGTGGCCTTATTTTTGACTCCAGGATTCGACCCCACAGCAATGCCCAGGGATAACCTTAGAGAAAGCATCCTCTCCTCTTCGACCTGTGCCCCTTCTGTGCCCGTCCACATTTCACTTCAAAGCCGTCCGTCCTCAGTGGGGCTCTAGACTAAATGATCTGCTCTGTCACTCCTTCAACACGTATTTATGGTATCAAGCTCTTCCTATTTCCTAGGTCTCCCTGGGTTTGGGAATACCATGGTGAAATGGTAACATGTTTCAGGGAGGGTCTCAGGACCCATTAGGAGAGCTTCTTAGGGACTTCAATAATATAGGAGTTGGAGAAGGATCCCCGAGTGAGTGACATTAACATGAGATCTAAAGAAAGGGGAGGAGGTAGGGAGGTGAAGTGCTGAGGGTGGGAGTAGGAGGGAGTAATATGTTCTAGGAAGAGCAACTACAAGTGCAAAGATCCTGAGGCAAGATGGAATTTGGGCCGGGACTGGTTTGGCTCAGTGGATAGAGCGTCGGCCTGCGGACTGAAAGGTCCCAGGTTCGATTCCGGTCAGGGGCATGTACATTGGCTGCGGGCACATCCCCGATTGGGGATTGTGCAGGAGGCAGCTGGTCGATGTATCTCTCTCATCGATGTTTCTAACTCTCTATCTCTCTCCCTTCCTCTTTGTAAAAAATCAATAAAATATAGTTAAAAAAAAAAAAAAAAAAAGATGGAACTTGGAAAGTTCTAGGAATAGAAAAAATAAAAAGCCAGAATGATTGGAAAATGTGTGAGATGAGTGAGGATTTTAAATATATTTTTTATAGATTTTTTTTTTTGAGAGAGAGAGGAGGAAGAGGGAGAGAGAGAAACATCCGTGTGAGAGTGAGACATTAACTAGCTGCCTCCTGCGTGACCCCAATAGGGACTGTGCCTGCAATCACGGGCATGTGCCCTGACTGGAATCGAACTGGCAACTTTTTTTTTTTCTTTTTTTTTTTTTCTCGTTGTTAAGAAGAAAGTAAGGTAGGTAAAATTTGACACCCTATTCCCTTTTCTTTCTTTCTTTTTTTTTTTTAAAATCAATCTTTATTGTTCATATTATTACAAAGGTTCCTCATTTCTTTCCCCCTCCACCAGGTTCCCACCCCACCCTCTGCCCCCTCCCCATCCCCCATTGTCCTCATCCATAGGTGCACAGTTTATGTTCAGTCTCTTCCTCCCTCCCTTTCCCCGATAGTAAATCCCTTTTCAGATAGTAAATCTGTTACTTAGCATTTTCTCATATCAATAATACCTCCACATGCCCAATGATACATTTCACACAAAAGACATTTCCAAATAGGTCAACCAGCCTCATCCAGACCCCACCCAAGGCACTCACAGATCAACACCCCAGCGCTATACTAACTCAACACATCCAGATCTAAGCCTTCATCACTTGATTTAGCAGACCCTCAAGTTCCCACAAAAGTTTCCAGCCATGTCTGAGAGGCAGCCGTGGGCAGGGACAGGCGAGGAGCGAGCTGTTTCGGGCCTGGCTTCTCCGGGCCTGGCCTCTGTTGCTCTGGTTCGTTCCACAACCAGCTGCTCCGGGTCTGGTCACTGCCGCTCCTGACCTAGTTGCTCTGGACTTGGCTGTTGCTGCTACAGGCCTGGCCGCACCCGTCGCGGCTGCTCTGGGCCCGGCCGCTCCCAGCCTGTCAGCCGCTGCTCCAGGCCTGGCCACTCCCAGCCTGGCAGCTGCTGCTCCTGGCCTGGCCGCACCAGACCCGGCTGCTCCAGGCCTGGCAGCTCCCAGCCTGGCAGCTGCTGCTCCGGGCCTGGCCGCTCCCAGCCTGCGAACTGGCAACTTTTCAATGCACGGGACGACTCCCAACCAAGTGAGCTACACTGGCCAGGGCAGGATTCTGAATTTTATTCTGAGTGCAATGGGACACCATTTTAAGGATCTAAGTAGGAAATTAGTTTAAGATCATGACAGTTACTGGGTGAAGAATGGGTGACGAATGGGTATGATGCCATGGCAATAACCTGGTTTTTATTTAACAGGAAAGGGGAAAAGGGGAGATCCATTTATTCAGCTTAGCCATAAAGCTGCATTTAACATTCTCCAAGTCTGTTCCCTGCTGATTGCTGGGGGAAGGGACTGAACAAAGGTAACTTAGACACATGCCCAGTAAAGGTGTGAGTTACAAGGGAGGCGCTTGCCTGTCAATCATACCTGGAAACAGGTAATTGGCCAGGATGGGCATGGCCACTGCAAGCTGGAGAAACCTAAATATTTAAACTTCTAAACAAAGAAGTAAGTGTGCTCTCTCTCTTCTCTCTGCCACAGATGGAACGGAAGCAGATATACCAGTTAGGAAGCTGTTGCAGGTTGTGGAAGAAAAACATTATAAGCCCATCTGTAAAAAAAAAAAAAAAATTTTTTTTATTGATTTCAGAGAGAGAGATAGAAACAGCAATGATAAGAGAGAAACATTGATTAGCTGCCTCCTGCATGTCCCACACTTGGGATTGAGCCACAACCTGGGTATGTGCTCTGACTGGGAATCAAACCGTGACCTCCTGGTTCATAGGTTGATGCTCAACCACTGAGCCACACTGGCCGGACTCTTTTTTTGAAAAGATGGAACCACGACCAAGTAAAGATCAAGTTTTCCTGCCAATGTCACCCAGCTCATTGCTGCTGACAGGGGACAACACCCACATCTTCTAACTCCCAGTCCAGTTTCCTTCCACATGCGGCCCTGCCTAAAGAGAACGTGGCCTCCCCCCGGGTGCCGGAAAGGGTCTGTTGCTCCTGGCTCGTGGAGTCTTGAATGTTTACATCTTTTTCTTCTTCGCTGTTTTCATCTTTGAAGGCAAAAGAAGTTCCAGAACCCCGTTATCCACCTCCAACACTCCTGTGGTTCTCTCCAGTCTGAATTCCACAGGCATCACAGAGTTCCAAACACTCTCACTACTACCGACGCAGGGTCTTCGAGAGGAATCCGCGGACCACATTGATGGATTAAGTGGGCATGCACAGCCAATAGGCTGGCTAACAGGAGAGGAATGAGAGAAAATATCCTGACAGAAGTTTGCTATTTTTTTTTTTTTTTTGCTCATTTTTCTTTTTTTATTGAATTTATTGGGGTGACATTGGTTAATAAAATTATGTAGGTTCCAGGTGTACAATTCTATAATACCTGCATATTGTATTGTGTGCTCACCATAAATTGTACACTTTAAAATGGTTAAAATGATTGTGGTTTTTAAAAAAATATATATTTTATTGACTTTTTACAAAGAGGAAGAGAGAGGGATAGAGAGCTAGAAACATCTATGAGAGAGAATCATTGGTCAGCTGCCTCCAGCACCCCCCTCCCCCCGACTGGGGATGTGCCCGCAACCAAGGTACATGCCCTTGACTGGAATCGAATCCAGGACCTTTCAGTCCGCAGGCCGACACTCTATCCACTGAGCCAAACGGGATTTGGCTAAAATGATTAAGTTTTTGAGTGTTACAACAGTAAAAAGATTATATCAATTGACATAAGTAAATCAGCAATTCAACTTACTATGTATTTTTTTCTAGATGATTTAAAAATATTTTTATTTGGAAATAACTATAGGCACATAAGATATTGCAAAAATAGTAAGAGGTCCCATGTACCCATCAAACAATTTATATCTCTCTCTCTCTCTTTACCCCCCCTGAGGATATTTTTCATTGATATTAGAGAGAGGAAGGGGGAGACACACACACACACACACACACACACACACACACACAGAGCGAGAGAAAGAGCAAGAGAGACATTGATTCAGTCGGTTGCCTCTCATATATTCTGTAACTGAGGATTGAACTCGGTATGTGCCTGACCGAGAATCAAACCCGCAACATTTTTGGTACTGATGCTGTTTCTCTTAATGGGAGCATCTTTTTTTTTTTTTTTTTAAATCAATCTTTATTGTTCATATTATTACAAAGGTTCCTCATTTCTTTCCCCCTCCATCAGGTTCCCCCCCCCACCCTCCGCCCCCTCCCCATCCCCCATTGTCCTCATTCATAGGTGCAGTTTATGTTCAGTCTCTTCCTCCCTCCCTTTCCCCGATAGTAAATCCCTTTTCAGATAGTAAATCAGTTACTTAGCATTTTCTCATATCAATAATACCTCCACATGCCCAATGATACATTTCACACAAAAGACATTTCCAAATAGGTCAACCAGCCTCATCCAGGCCCCACCCAAGGCACTCACAGATCAACACCCCAGCCCTATACCAACTCAACACATCCGGATCTAAGCCTTCATCACTTGATTTAGCAGACCCTCAAGTTCCCACAAAAGTTTCCAGCCATGTCTGAGAGGCAGCCGTGGGGCAGGGGCAGGCGAGGAGCGAGCTGTTCCGGGCCTGGCTGCTCCGGGCCTGGCCTCTGTTGCTCTGGTTCGTTCCACAACCAGCTGCTCCGGGTCTGGTCACTGCCGCTCCCGACCTAGTTGCTCTGGACTTGGCTGCTGCTGCTCCGGGCCTGGCCGCACCCGACCCGGCTGCTCTGTGCCCGGCTGCTCTGTGCCCGGCCGCTCCCAGCCTGGCAGCCGCTGCTTTGGGCCTGGCCGCACCTGACCTGGCTGCTCCGGGCCTGGCCGCTCCCAGCCTGGCAGCCGCTGCTCTGGGCTTGGCAGCTCCCAGCCTGGCAGCCGCTGCTTTGGGCCTGGCCGCACCAGACCCGGATGCTCCGGGCCTGGCCGCTCCCAGCCTGGCAGCCGCTGCTCCGGGCCTGGCCGCTAATGGGAGCATCTTACCATATACCGTGTTTCCCCAAAAATAAGACATCCTCCGAAAATAAGACCTAGCGCATGGAAAGATAAGACATCCCCTGAAAATAAGACCTAGCGCAACTTTGGGAGAAAAAAATTAATATAAGACACTGTCTTATTTTCGGGGAAACAGGGTAGTACCAATATTACATTTTCAAACCAGGAAACTGATACCAGTACAATATAATTAACTGGATGACAGACCTTACTCAAATTTTTTTGTGAATTGTTTTAAAAGCTATACAATACCCAGGCTAGGCTTGAATTAAGGGGTGAGAGTGGAGAGGAAGAGGATGCAGTTTGGAGACAGAAGCAAATGGATTAAAAATGGATTGACACCCCCCCCCCCCCCCCAGTGTTGTGCAGTGGCTGAGCATCAACTCATATATGAGGAGATGACTGATTCAGTTCTGTCCAGGCACGTGCCTGGGTTGCAGGCTCGATCCCCAGTGGCAGGTATGCAGGAGGCTGACAATCAATGTTTCTCTCTCTTTCTCCCTGTCCCTTCCTCTCTGTGGAGTCAATAAAAACATGCATTAAATGTATTTGGAAATCATAGGAGAGGGAGAAGTCAAGGATAACACATGGCCTTCTGTCTTCAGCAACTGAGTGAATGGTGAGACCATCTAGAGAAAGAGAAATCTTGGGAAAGAATTGGTTTAAAGGGAAAAATCTGAATTCAGTCTCAGGCTTGTTCAGTGTGAGAAGTCTCTGAGACATCTTAGTGGAAGTCCAATAGCTGAAGGAGATAGGGTTTAGAGGAGAGGAGAGAAGAGGAGAGGAGAGGAGAGGAGAGGAGAGGAGAGGAGAGGAGAGGAGAGGAGAGGAGAGGATTCTGAGCTGGTTCCACAATTGGAGAGGGGGTATTACACAAAAACAGGATTTAAATTCCCTCTCAACCCTGTTCCTGTATCCCGTAAACGTTTATGATATGGCTCTAAGTTTTAGGGATGCAGAAGTAAAGAAGACAAAGTTGGTCCCTGCCTGCATGGCTTTCACAGTCAGTGTGGGCAGCTGTGTGTTACAGACAGGGCAGGCTAAAGGGGGGAGTCACAATGTGCACTTTGTGATGGGACCTGTGGTATAAATGGGTGGCAGATGGACCCCACTGAGAGCCAAGCTTGCCTCCTGCAGAGAGGGTTCAGGATACACCATATGTTACCTTTCTGCTCTTGCACATTATATCCCAGGCCCAGTTAGAGTCCTACTTGAGGTGAGCAAATGGATAAGGAGGCAGAAGATGAGGGTCTGGGAGGAAGTATGGTACGGAGGACTGAGGAGCCATAGAAGCCAAGGGGACGGAGGCCTGGAGGCGACAGAGGCCATTTGTGATCATCCTTTGCCCCTGTCCCAGGTGGAGGAGCCAGCTTACCGCCTGCCCATGGAAGCCATCGCCTAAGCCAGACATGAAGTGCATGTGGCAGATTTGTGTCCTATGGGTCTTCTGGGTGCTCATCTTGTGCCTGACGGTGCCCTGCCTGGATCAGAAGCCTGACTCGGCACCCCGGGAGAAAGTGATGCACTTGGCACCGCGGCGTGGCAGCTGCCTTTGGTTTAAGTTCAGGAAGCACGGCTGCCCACCTGGGACCCTCAACGACTCCCTCTGCCACCGCCCCGTCCGAGGACAGAGCTGGTTTGATGCATGCTATGCGAGGACGATGGGGTACCTGGTGGGGACAACAGCGTTCATGGCCCCTGATTCTGTGCTCTGGTGGTTGGCCAGGGTCCCGGCCCCTGTCCTTCCCAGGCCTAGCCCATCTCCCACTTTCAGGCCCAAACCCCTATCTTGGCCCTGGTTTAGTTGCACCTTTCATCTTCAGAGCCTCAGCCCCTGAGCTCTGCATGGCGCTCTCACCCACCTGGGGCTGCTTTCCTTCCACTGGGAGCTGATACCCGGGTCCTAGCCCTCACCCTCCTCCCTCCGGCTGTTTCCAGGGCATGAACTCGACAAGCGAGCTGGGCAAAATGTGGGAAAAGCTGTTCAAGGTGATTCTCAGGCCCTCGGTGAGCCATAGCCATCTGTACTGCAGGACCTGCGTGCTGGTGGGGAACTCCAAGATCCTGCCGGCCTCTGGCGTCAGCAACAACGCCACCCGGCACACCGCGGCCTTCGGGTGGGCGCTGAGGAGAGGGCAGGGGCAGGGAGGCCCAGGCCTGCCCCTGGAGTTCTGCCAGTTTCTGTTCTCCTCCTCAGGATGAGCCAGGGACCCATTCAGAGCTTCAAGACGGTAGGGAACCAAACCAGGGGACGCCCCATCTGCCGAAGGAGTGTGGGGGAGCAGGGCTACTGGAGGCAGCTGCTTCTGCTGGTCCTGAAGCTGTCTGGGCTGGCGTGGACCTCCGATGCTCTGAGCCAGGAGGTGACGGTCTGGGCACTCAGACAATCCTAGCACGGAGGCGCGGGGAGGTGCCTGCAGGGTAACCTATGGAGGCAGCTGCAGGCCATGTCCGGGTCTTAGGAGCTGCTGAGACTCCCCCACCTCCTACTTCTTTCCTAGATTTTGGAAGAAGATCTCATTCCCTAGTGGAATGGAACATAGCACAGACCAGGTAGGGGATGAGAGGGAGAGAGCTATGGCTTGGGCTGCTGTGGGAAGGGCCCCAGGGAGGCAGGCCCCCTCCCCCCTCTTCCCCAAGTCCTGGTGATCAGCTCCAACTTCCTCATACAACCAGGGCAATAGGCCAGTAACCAGGGCCAGTACCCACCCGTAGGGGCTCATGGCTGCTCTGTGCCTCGTCCATCTGTGACCCGGTTCAGTGTCATATCCCTTCCTCACTTAAAACTTTTTGCCCCTATTACTTCAGCACAGAGCCTGGCATTTTCTGCCTGGCTTTCAAGACCCTGCCTGGTCTGATTCCTTCCCTCCTCTCTCCCAGGCTCACACACTGGGCTTCTTGGCATTCCCCCAAACCTTCTCACACACTGCTCCCCCTCCCCGGAGTGCCCTTCTCCTGTCTTCCTGGGGGATTCCTCCTCTTCCTCCCATCTGAGGAGGAGCAGCCAGTTGAGGCTCTCTTTTCTGAACTCCGGGGTCACTGTGTGTTCCTTGGAGAAGGTGAACTCCATGCTCCTCCCAGCTCCAGGAGGCAGCCTGTCACATTCGATGTTGAATAAGGGGAAGTGGGACAAGGACAGTCTACTAACACATATATTCATCTCATTCACCAGGATGTCCGCTTTGGATTTTTATCAGAGAAGCGAGGAAAACGGGAGAAAGTTAATCAGAATATGCCTAGCACAGAAGCAGAAATGGAAGTCACCAGCAACAGCTAACGCCGTCAGAGTCCACACCAGTCCTAGCCCTTTGGCCCTGAAGGCAGGGGAATCTTGGGACTGTAGCAGCAACGGCAGAGCAACGAGGACCTCCGGGGTGAAGGGCGAGAGGAAATTGTGTGGACATCGGTCGGGCACTGAATAAAAACCTGGTCTGATTTTCTTACCTGCGAGGACAGTGTCAGGAGAGGAATGGCCAGACTCGACTCGCGGATCTCAGGGGCCTTTCTGTGCCTGAGCCCCGGATCACGCAGATTGTATGATTTAGACCCAACCTCACGCAGAGTGCAAGCCCAGACGGAGTTCTTGGGGGGAAGCTCTTTCCCCATGAGATGAGCCTCCGTGTTTCATCCTATGCCGGAGGGTGAATTTTTTCTAGCTCAGCTTTTCACTGAAGGTTCAGCTCTTTGAGTTTTGTCCCAGTTCTCTGCCTCCCCTGTACTCAGCGTCCTCTGGGACGCCTACAGCCACTCAGGTAGCACAAGCTCTCCCTGTGCTGCTTTTCATTTCTCTTTTCATTTCTGGCATCTGGGGACTTCCTGTTTTTCTTTCTCTGCTCTCTGCTCAGCATTTAGAATAGTTTCTATAAAAAACTCTGTCTCTGTCTCTCTCTCTCTGTCTCTCTCTCTCTCTCTCTGTCTCTCTCTCTCCCTCTGTTTCTCTCTCTCTCTCTCTCTCTCCCTCTCTCTCTCTCCTTCATATATGTATATAAGACATATACATACATGAAGGATAGACAGACAATAGGAATAGTAAATAGTTGCTTCTGGGGCGGGGGGAAGAGACTGGGTAGGTAGAAAACTAGGGAGGGATGGATTGTTTCTTTTCATATATTTTTGTACCCTTTGGCCTGTGTGCCATATTATACATATTCAAAAATAAATACAATTTAAAAAACTTAATACTATGTTTTGACCAGCAGTTCTGAATTTTTGTAGCAGGAGAGTATTTATTTATGTAGTTTAGACTATACTTCTTAAAATTGAATTTATTGGGGTGACCTAGGTTAATTAAACCACACAGGTTTCAATGTATAACTCTACAATACATCATCTGCATACTGCATCTTGCATTCACCACCCAAAGTCAAGTCTTTCTCCGTCACCATTTATCCCTTCTTTGCCCTCTTCCCCCTCCATCCAACCCTTTTCCCTCTGGCTCTCACCATTCGGTTGTCTGTGTTTGTTTTTTTGTGTGTGTATTTTCTTTCTTTTTTTAAAATTTATATTTTATTGATTTTTTACAGAGAGGAAGGGAGAAGGATAGAAAGTCAGAAAGATCGATGAGAGAGAAACATCGATCAGCTGCCTCCTGCACACCCTCCACTGGGGATGTGCCCGCAACCAAGGTACATGCCCTTGACCGGAATCGAACCTGGGACCCTTCAGTCCGCAGGCTGACGCTCTATACACTGAGCCAAACCGGTTTCGGCTGTTTGTGTGTTTTCTTTTCAAAAAAATATATTTTATTGATTTTTTTACAGAGAGGAAGGGAGAGAGAGAGCTAGAAACGTCGATGAGAGAGAAGCATCGACCAGCTGCCTCTTGCACACCCCCTACCGGGGATGTGCCCACAACCAATGTACATGCCCTTGACCGAAATCGAACCTGGGACCTTTCAGTCCGCAGACCGACGCTCTACCACTGAGCCAAACCGGTTTCGGCATGTGTGTTTTTTTGTAATCCTTTCATTTTTTTCACCCAATCCTCCAATGCCCTTCCCTCTTATAGCTGTCAGTCTGTTCTTTGTGTCTATGTGTAGTCAGAGAGTTTTTAGATATCTTTAATTCATTATTTTGCTAGAACTAGAGTCAAAACTAAGTCTTCATAGCTCTCCTGCAGTTCCATGAACTGGGTGAGTATGTGATAAGGCCAGCGAGTTCCACGGCCAGCAGATCATTACCTTATTGCTGTGGAAAACAGTTTGGCAATTCCATATGAGCCAGCAATTCCACTCTTAAGTAGATACCCAAGAGAAATGAAAGCATATGTCTACACAAAAACCTGTACACACATGTTTATAGCAGCATTATTCACAATAGCCAAAAGGTAGACACCACACAAATGTCTGTCAGTGGATGAATGGGTAAACAAATTATGGTTTATCTATACAATGGGATATTATTCAGTTATTAAAGGGAGCAGAGTTTTAATACATGCTACAACTTGGAAGAACTTCAAGAACATTATGCTTAGTGAAGGAAGTCAGGCACAAAAAAATAATTTTTATATGATCTATCCAGAAAAGGCAAATATATAGACATAGCAGATTAGTGGTTATCAGAGGCTGAGGCAGGAGAGAATGGTGAGTGATTATTTGATAAGTATAGGGTGCTTTTGAAAAGTCTTGAGTAGAGAGATCTGGTAGCCACACAACACATGAGTACACCAAATTGTACACTTAAATGACTCATTGTATGTTATGTGAATTTCACTTAAAAAAAAAGCAGTTGCACACAAATACACGTAATAATTACAACTATAACATTAAAAGCATACAAAATTAAATATGAATAATACATTGTTTATATATATATATATATATATATATATATATATATATATATATATATATACACTGAGTGGCCAGACTATTATGATCTCTGTATGCATAATAATCTGGCCACTCAGTGTATATCCTATATAATAAAAGGCTGGCAGAACCCCACCCATGCACGAATTCATGCACCAGGCCTCTAATATAGACTGAGTGGCCAGCACACCCCCTAGTGGGGATTAGCATGCAACCTGGGCATGTGCCCTTGACCTGAATCTAACCCAGAACCCTTTAGTCCGTAGGGTGATATTCTATCCTGAAATCATGTGCATGCAATTGTTTCATTTTAAATTAAATGAAAAGAAAATATACCAAAAAAGTTTGGTTGGGTAGATATTTAAAAGGTTTTTGTATAGATTCTTTCCTCAGGCGGGGCCAAAGGCTCTTCCTTTCCCCTCTCTACTTCATGCTTCACAACCCTGCGCTGGGAATAGAAGTCGCCCCTCTCACATCATTCCTGGTACATATTCTTGCCCTTTTCATTTCTGTCTCCATTACACTTGATTTCCAAGTCCTCCCATACCAGCTGGACCCTGATTAAATGCCAAAGTGTAGGCAGTCTTATCCACAAAGTCTCTGTACAGGAACTCCATGTGACTTGTGTGGTGGAGTCCTTGACAAAACTGGACTGGCATGAAGGACCCCATTGGGCATCAACCCTTTCTCAAGAGAGGTCACAGGACAAACCAGATGTCACCCCTCCCCTCCTCTCAGCTTCCTCAGAAGAGCACCCTGTACGGCTTAGCAGGTAGCTGTGGAGACGAGAGGAGACACGTTGGGAGGAGAAGTGATGAAGAGGATTGAGGAAGTGAGGGAGGCTGCCAGGGCAGAGGGTGGAGTCTGTGACGATAGCTTCCTACTTTTCCCAGTGCTTGGTGCTTGAGTCAGCCTGCCACTCGCCCTGTGCCTTCTCCTTTGGGACAGGAACAAAGCCTTTATGGTAGTTTTTAGGTTTGTCGGCGCCTTGATGTTCACGTATGGGCAATGTTTCTGCCCTTTGGTCAGAAGGATCTAATGGGAACAATGCTAGGTAGTACAACGCCCAGGACCTGTATACCCATCGTATCCAATCAGCTTGACAAACACTTTGGAAGGGCAGTCAGCCCCCTCTTTCTCCAAATGTGCGGTGACACTTCCCCTGACCTCATCCTGAGTGGCCAGTGAGTCTCTTCCGGGCATCCAGGCCATTCTCCGAGTGCCTATGTCCAGGCTCTGTCTCCCCTGGAGATGAGCTGCTCCTCTGAGTGCCTATTGTGGAGCTTTGTGACACACAGGTTTAGTGAGTGTTTGCCAAATGAGTGTAAAGCTGGATTAGGGGCAGGGAGCAGCAGCCAGCCCATGCTTTCCATCCATCCACAAGGCTTTGCTATTTGAGGTTGGGCAGACAAGCTGAAGAGGTGGGCCCTTACTCAGGGAAGACAGTTACATCCAAAGCATGACTTGTTGAGTCCTAAGGCAATAGCAAAAGGTGAGAAAACCAGCCAGCTCAAAAGTGAGACTACTCTTGGTTAGCAACAAGCCTTAGATTCTTGGATCTGACTGATAGGGCTAGAATATTCAGATACAGGAGAGATGATGACAGGAAACAAGATAGGAGGTGCAGGCATTGAATAAAAGCCTTCCCTGATTCTTCACCTTAACAATACTAGTCATTAAAGAAGAATCAAATCTGAATACTAATTCTCACCCCCCTCCCTGCCTCACACAAATGGCCATGTGCTGGGAATAGGGAGCATCCAGGCTCAGAGGGACACCTTCCAGCCTTAGCAGACTCCCATCTCTCCGCGGACCCCTGACCCATCCAACTTTTTACCTCCAAGCCCTTCCAATGTTGTCAAGCTTCAGGCCTTATGAAGGCATATGAACAGCTGGTGGTGTTGGCAACAAAGGACTGAGAGAAAAGAGGTCATACTGTGTACTCTGTGACAGGCTGCCGAGGTAAGCGAATTGAGTGAGATCAGCAGGACAAGGGAGCGCAGTCCTTCCTTCTCTGGAGAAGCCTCACTGCCCATCCTCGCTTCCTCCAGGCTCTAGGCAAACTACAATAGTTCCAGAAGGATACAGGGAGTGAATCCCAAGGCCCAGGGCCCCAGGGCCCCGAGACCCCATGTTCCTGTTCTTCCTCCTCCCTTGCCCACTTTCTAAGTGTGGGGAGCAGAGGTGAGCCTACACCCTCCCCGCTGCTCCCCAGGGTCACACAGAGGCATCTCGTTGTGTGGAGCACTCTGACAGCCCCTGCTTCCTCCTCCCTGCCCCTACCCACCCCTGCTCTTTAGGACCTGCATTTACATAGAGCTCAGCTACTCCTTTCCTTGCTCTGGGAGTGAGTAGGTGGTTATCAGGTCCAGAAGGAGGAAGTGAGGTATTGTGCTGGTGGGTGGGTGGGTGGGTGGGTGGGGGGAGCTGGAAGTGTCATCTGTCCTAAGCCCAAACTAAACCAATCAGCTGCCTGATAAGGGAACTGTCTCACGGGCTGAGATGAGGTTTGCATGCAAAGTCTTAGGCTGACAGTTGCCTGGCTGCTTTTGTGGGTGAGGTATCCCCACCTCCACAAGAACTTTTGGAGATTCTGCTGCTGGCCCCCAAGCTAGAGAGGCTCTTGGGCTGCTTATAAGGCACCACATTTGCATAACCTGCCTTCACCAGCAGGGCTATCTACCTGGTTTTACCAAAGCTTCCGAATGGGCTCAGAAGCTCCTGATGGAGTTGGAGACCCCTGTATCCAGAGGTCCTGGGTTCTGAGTTGCAACCCCTCCCTGGCCCCTTTCTCTGCTATAATGTGGCCCAGCTCCCCTCTGAGCTAGAACATGGAGTGAAGTAAGAAATGGTCTGTGCTCCTGTCCGTAGGTACCGATGCAAGAAATCAAACTCAACTCCAGCTGCCCAAGGAAGAACTATTCCAGCTGATCCCCAGGCCAACCAGACCTTGAGAACCTCCATGCCAGACTTTTGCTATACAGTGGGGAACTCAGGGAATCAGAAATCTTTGGAATACGAGATAACTAGTGGTGAGGATGCATTGTGCTCTGGTGGAGGCAGGAGGGGAGGGTGTGATCAGTGCCAGGCTGTGAGCCCCAGTGCCTTCCTGACTTCCTTTCTGGCCTCTGCAAAATGAATCAGGCCTCACTTCTAGGCTCTGAGAACATGGGTGATGGAACCTCCCTATGCATAATACACCCGAGAATGCCCACACCCTGGCAAGAACACCAATGTGCTGCATCCCACTCATGGGATTTTGGAACAAAGCTCCAGCAGCTGTGAACAGCCTCGTTTCCACTCTGTGTGGCGCAACGGGACACCATGGGGTCTAAGCCCCGAGTAAGTAGGTCTGGTGGGTGGGGGCTGCCCTCAAAGCCCCACATTCTCGGCCGGGCCTTAGCTCCAACCCCAGGCTTAGGTAAGAGGAATTCCAGGTTATTGTTGGAATGCCAGAGGAATTCTTTAAGGAAAACTGTTCTCTTAGGTTTTGAGGTTGCCAACGAGTCTTAAGACTGTGAACTGGGTTCAGCCCAGACTGCCTTCACAGGGGCCAGTCCGTACGTGACAAGTCCTGCCGCTGTCTATGCTCCTTACCAGCTGATGCATGGCTGGACTACAGGGACGAGCTGGTTCTGGCGGACATGCCCAGGTGGACACCATAAGGACTTTCACCCAGAGCAGAAGGGGAATGAGGCCAGGCCGAGCTTCTGAATGCCAGAGACTGACTTTAGTCAACTCAGTGTTTTTGAAGTCCCAGAATATGTGTTAAGTCAAGAACATATGATGGCTCTTTACTAACCAGGAGTTCAAATCTAGATACCAAAGCCCTCCATAACCTTCCTCCCTACCCATCCAACTTCAGCCCCAACACTCTGCCATGGGCAGATCAATCTTCTCACCAGCATGCTAAGCAACCCCTCCCAACACATCTCCTTCCTTCAGGGGCCAGTTCATGCCTTCCTTCTTAGTCCCTGGAATGTTCCAGCACTTCCAGTCAGCACACAGAACTGTCTGACTCCTTGATGTCTGTCTTGGCAGTTGGAGTCCAGCTCCCTGCGGGGGGAGCTTGTCTTTGGATCTCCTGTAATCCTTCTCTATCAGAACGCAGGCAGGTGACACATTCATGCCACCTGACAGGAATCAGTAGCAAGTTCTTCCTTAATAGATGCCGCTGGTGCTTTTGTAGCCCAGCCACACACATGGAGACAGAACAAACGCAAAAGTCTAGGGTTTATTACTGAAGGGGAAAGGGAAGAGGAAGGAGAGGGCCAAGGGCTGGGATAATAAATTCTAGAGGCAGTACATGCCCTGGGCCAGGGCGGGCACGCCTCTGGGGACTCTGCAGGCTAGAGGCAAGGTTAGCTTGTCTCCTTCCCATGTCAGTTGGGACCTTCCCCCAAGCCTGGCAGGTTTCCCTCTCTCTTCCTGGGAACGCCAGCTGACCTTTCCTTTGGCAAACCTGCAGCTGTGTGGAGGGGCCACGGTCCACGCTGCAGCCATCTGTCTGTCTGTGTGCTCCCAGGCTGACCCGAGTGCTGCCCTGGCTGAGGCTGCTACCTGGAGGTGGCTTCGGAAGCACGGGGGCTGGGGCTGGGGCACAGCACCGCTGGCCCTGGGGATGTCAGACTCTGAGTCAGGGACTCGTCCAGCTTGCGGGTCTCAGCCTCCAGGACAGTGGCCTCAGGGGCCTGGGCCACGGCGAGAAGGGAGTGGGAGAGGCTGTGGTGCAGGCCTGCTAGCTCACGGCTGGTCTGGACCGAGCGAGCGATGTAGTCCTGCCTCTGCTTCCGCTCCAAGGCCAGCTGGGCTCGCAGCAGGGCCACCTGGGGGCAGGAAAACCAAGAGGGAGAGAGCCGTTGAGGGTCTTGAGGCTGCTCCAAGTCTTCCCACTCTGCTCCCGTGGCTCTCGTCAGACCAGCATGTGAACCAACTCGATCACATCTACGAATCTCAGGACCAGGCTTTACAGTGTTTGGGGGAAGGGCCCTTGGGAATCAGAACCCAGTGATGGTCAACCCGCCTACACAGAAGAATCAACCAGGGAGCTTGAACAACAGAACTATTCCTCAGCTTCACTGAGGGACAACTTACACGAGATAAAATCCCAGGTTTGAGGTGTACATCTTGATGAATTTGATAATGTATACGTATACCCATGTGGAACACTCTCCCAATCAATATACAGAATGCAGGGCGTCCCCAAAAAAGGTATTCACACTTTAACAGCTGATGGCTCAGTTTTGAAAATGAAATGTATTTTAATAAACACTGCCTTAATAATTATTCAAAGTGTGTGTGTACATTTTTTGGGACACCCTGTATTTTAATCACTGCAGAAAGTTCCACTGTGTTCTTTTGGAAGCTTTTGAAAAAATATTCTGACCTAATTAGATTAGGGTAAGAACTGGGCAGCAGTATTTTTTTTTAAATCCCCCCCCCCCCCACGTGGTTCTGATGTGCAGCCAGGGTTGAAAGTCACCCATTTCTCAGGTGGGTATACTGAGACTACCAGGAGGTGAAGTATTGGGAGCTCAGGGCAGACACAGGACTAGGGTGAGGGCTTCCTTAAATTCTACTTGCAAGGTGCCTCTCTTGCCTCATCCTAATCCGGGTCCTGTCTTCGGGATTGTTTTGTATGAACTCAAAGTAATAGCTTAGGTCCAGCTTTATAGTCAGGCCCTGCCAGCAGAGACTGGTGATCTATAAAACAGGCTCAGAGGTAAAAATTCCAATTCTTTTTACCTCTGGGCCTTGAAAGACGGAGCACCTTTAGCGAGGCCTAGGAGGCAAGAAGGCACTTTACAGTTTCCCTGAGTGTGGCAGGTATGGATCCTGGCGGGCCTGGTGCCATGCTACTCGCCTGGTGTGCTGGCAATAGTCCTGCCTGCAAGGGTGCGTGTGAGGGCAGGGAGGCCAGGGCGCTCTCTGGCTTTAGTCTCTCCTCCTAGGCTCTTCTGCTCTCCGTCCTTTCCCCTGTCCTTTCCTCTCCTGAGCAGGAACTGAGGTCTGGGGCCTGGAGAAAGCTTCCTTCCCCGCCCACCGAACCACTGGGAGGCTGTCAGAACTGGGCTCTTCTTAGCGCCCACGAGGCTGAAGTTGCTGAGCCAGGAACTGTTCCCCTCTCCCTGTGGGAGGTGCACACAGGGCCAGCCACAGCAGGCATTAAAGCCGGTTGCCTGAGTGCAGGTGAGGGAAAGGGGGCTTAGAAAACGGATCCTTCTAGAACATACCTCTTTCTGCAGTTCCACCACGTGCGTGGCCTCTGAAGAGCCCTTCTGTCCTCTTCCATTCTGTGGAAGACAAGGCCGTTCCTGTTGAAAGAGGCCTTCCCACCCAGGGGCTCTGCAGGCACCCTCAGCTCATCACAGGCCTGGGGGCCAGGACGGGGGCTCAGGGTCAGAAGTGTTGGGACTCAGCCTGAGCGCTCTAGGGCACCAGGGCCAGGAGAGGCCCAAACCAGCCTCATGGGTGATGCCCACGGAGACCTGACGCTGTTTCCAAAAGGCTTGGAAGGCACTGGCCTCACTGAGGCACCGTTTCGCTTACAGAAGCACACCATGCACCTGCTCTGTGCTAGTCCTGGCTCTGAGCTAGGGATGTGGAGAGGAGGTAAGACAGGTGTCTGCCGTTGAGAAGCTCTTATTAAAGGAAGGCGGTGGAGAGCTGGGAGGTGCTCAGCACACAGAAACAGTCCCCGTGAGGGTTCAGGGCTGTTTACCAGTGGGCTGAGCTCCTCCGAATGCAGGGCTGCCGGCCCTGACTCCACCCCACCGATGCTGAGCCTCCTTCCCGGGCAGGGCAGACTGGGCAGAGCTGCCCGGGGCAGAGCCGGGTCGGGAGGGGCTCTCTGGAATGGCAGAGAGCCTGTCTCCCCTTGCCAGGGTGGCCTGGGATATGCACGGAAGAGGGATGATTCTGGTGGCTGGGACCGGGCTCTCCTGAGGCTGCGGTCGATGAAGAGGCAAACCTGCGGGGCGGGGGGCGATGCTGTGGCCTCACTGGTCTCCGGGACCCCTGGTCGTGACGAGCGCAGGAAATCCCTCTTCAGCTTCCTCCGCTCTCGCTCCACCTGCCGGGAGGCGATGAGAGGTCAGGGCTCAGCCCGCCTTTTCATGAGAAGGCCAGTGCATGTGGGTGAGTGGCAGGGGGCGCAGTCATGGGAGCTAAGCTGCTTGCTGAGGGGAGCACATGCCAGGGCAGCCCTGAGTGCAAGGAAGTGCTCCTGGGGCAGGAAAGGTAGGGAGGCCCCGCAGGCTTTGGAATAAAGGTTAACCAACATTTTTTGTGGTATTTGGGGCTTGTGAGCCATCTGACCTCTGTTGCAACTATTCATCTCCATTATCGTAGCCAGCAAGTAGCTGCAGACGATACATGAATGAAGGGGCTTGGTTGTATCCCCATTAAACTATTTTCAGAAATAGGCAGCAGGCCGAACTTGGCCCTTGGCTATCGTGTACCAGCTCCTGCTCTGCGGGCAGGGCCAGCAGTAGAGTTCATGTCCACTGGGCCGGGGGAGGGAGCTGAGGATGATGCTACCTGCTCCAAGGTGGTCCGCAGCTGGATATTGTGGTGCTGTAGCCTGCTCCGGTCCACCTCCAGCTGTGCCACTGCTTGCTGCAGGTGTGCCAGCCTTTGTTCCCAGGGCTGCTTCTCCTCCATCCCAGCACCAGGCTCTGCCTCTGCTCCTGAGGCCTGTGGGAGAGACTGTGAATCTCATCTGGGCAGTGCCTGAGACAGGTCAACAGGCAGAGGGCAAAGGGACCAACTGGGCAGGTCTGGGATTCAGCATACGATTCCCAAGAGAAGGGGACAAGGCCCCTGGACACAAGCTCTCTCTTGGGCCACCCGTTCCCCCAGACCCACCGCTCACCTGGCCCAGCTGTCCGCCTGCCTCTCCTCTGGGTCCCTGTTCTGTTCCGCTGGCCGGGCCAGGGCTGTGGAGGCGCTCCTTCTCCAGGGCCTGTCTGGTGAGCTCCAACTCATCCTGGGGGCCAGGGTGGGAAACAAATCACCACCTCAGGTCCAGACTCACTCCACCTCTATCCTCAGTTCAACTTTCTCATCTGGGTGCAATCTTGTGTGTCCTGGAGCCTCTGAGCTATTCTAGTGCAAAACCCTCACTTCTCAGATGGATAAAACAAGACACGTGGTGGGCGAGGACTGAAACCCGTCTTGTTTTAGGTCTCCCATAGCTCAGTGATAACTTGGAGCGCTGGAAAGAGCACGGACGCTGAGCCACACGGAGCTGGGCATTATGTCACACTATTGGCTAGATGACTTTGGTCAGGGAGGCTCCCTCCAAACCCCAATCTCCTCATTTGTAAAATGAATACATGCTCCATGAAGCGTAAGTCAAACCTTTGGAATTAATCCCTTTAGATAAGTGGGGAACCTAGTGCTTGACATATTCTAGGCATTTAGTTTCTTGAGTGATAATGGCCGAGAAGTGAGACACGTGAGTGTGCATGTGTGGGTGGAGGTCATCTGGGAGGAAGAGCTTCGCAGTTAAAGGGCTGCTGGGATCTAATTCTAGTTTTGCCACTTACTAAGCTGTGTGTCCTTGGGCAAGTTATCCAACCTCCCTAACTGTCACTTCTCATTTATAAAGTGAAAATAATAACAGCTCCTCCTTTCCGGGTTTGATGTGGAAAAAAGTGAGAATGACAGCACCCAGCATATAAAATACTTAAAAATTAAAAAATGGTACTATACTGTGACGAAGGGTTGCATCTGAAAGATGTTCTTGAGTGGGTGTGGCAGGAGAGGCTGACCCGAGCCACAGTAGAGAAATCACCGCTCAGTAACCCAAGGGCATGGTCAGGAAGGGCCCTCCTGCCAGCTGTACACCTCACTTTTCTGTGCCTGTAGCAGTGAGCCTGGAAACAGGACAGTCCCCCACTCAGTGAATGCTTTCTTCCTATGCACTTTAAACATGCTATCTCATTTCATACACAAAATGGCCCTCTGGGGCTGGTCCCATCACTCCCTGTTTTATCCACGAGAAAGCCAAGGGCCAGAAAAGTGAAGGCACAGCTAATAAACTGAAGAACTGCATTGCAAACCCAGGAACTTGACTCCAAAGTTCATAAATATAACCCCTTCTATGCAGGTTGCCCTTTAACCAGAGCAGAGCACTGTGAGCTCCAGAAGGAAGTCCCCTGAGGTGGTGAAGGGAGATCTGGGGCTCAGCACAAGGCTGTACAGTCAGTCTCCCAGGAAAAGCAGGCTTGGTTCCTCCTGGCAAACAGTCAACCCTTTTTCCCGACTGCCTACTCGGTGGAGGCCTTGTGCTCAGTGCTGTGGGTGCAGAGATGACTAAGATATGGCCCCTGACTAGGAGGTTAAACGTTATACCCTAAGGCCCACTTCCTTCCTCACTCACCATTCCACCAAGGAGCCTACTCATTCCTAACTGCTGATATTCCCAAGTCTCTCTAGTCTCAATTTCATCTTTTACCTTCAGATCACTTCACAGATCTGCCTACTGGACATCTCCCCTTGCATGTCCCACAGGTACCTCACTCCATTTCCAAACTAAACCCATTCCACTCCTCTTCCCCAAACCTGCCTTGGTGCATCTCAGTGAGCAGAACCTGGGGTCTGATTCCTTTCTGTCCTTCCTTTACTCCACAGTCTCTTGACCAATCAACTGCCTAACGTCCTATGATCATCTAGGTCTGCACTTGTGCCTCTATCTGCACTTACTATCTCAGGTCACCACCTCTTCCCTGACCTCGATTACAGCCTCAGGTCTAGTGTTGCTCCACACAGCAGCCTGAGCGATCTTTCTGGACTGTATATCTGATCATGTCACTCGCCTGCCCTAAACCCTTCATTCACTTCTCGCTGGTCATCCACATCCTTAACAAGACTCATAAGTGCCGAGACCGGTTTGGCTCAATGGATAGAGTGTCGGCTTGGGGACAGAAGAGTCCCGGGTTCGGTTCCAGTCAAGGGCATGTACCTTGGTTGCGGTTGTGGGCATATCCCCGGTAGGGGGTGTGCAAGAGGCAGCTGATCGATGACTCTCTCTCATCGATGTTTCTAACTCTCTATCTCTCTCCCTTCCTCTCTGTACAAAATCAATTAAAAAAAAAAAAAAAAAAAAAGACTCATAAGCCCGGAATGACGGGGCCCCTGCTGTCTTCACTTCTCTTGCCATCTCCTCCTCTACGTTCCAGGAGCCTGGACTCCCTACACAGATACTCCATGCTCTGTCTTACCCAGAAAGCTCCTCCCACCTGTGCTTGGCTAATTCCTTGCTGGTCCCTTCAGATCTAACCTTAGACACCACTTTTACCAGGAAGGCCTTCGGGGCCCCCCAGGAAAGGTAGGGTGTCCCTCTAGCACACTCAGAGCACCTACACTTCCCCAAAGAAGCACTGAGTATAATTAGGCGCTGCATTCTAACTGCTAACCCACTGGACTGTAAGCTCTATGAGGGTAGGGACTGTGGGTATCTTATTCCCTTTGTGCCTCTCCCTGCCCCCTTCCATCCCCCCGACTAGCACAACCACCTGGATTCCACTTACATTGAGATGCTCATGATCTCAGCTTTCCCACACCTTGAGGTACACAAGTGGAGGATGGCAGGCAGCCCCCGAGTTCAGCCGCCAGGTCTGAACATCTGCTCCCCTGGTCCCTATGACCCATTGATGACTCACCTGTAGCCTCTGATGTTCCGAGTCCCGCTCCAGGACAGAGGCTTGGAGGAACATGGCGACCTCCTGCAGACTGCTAACACTGGCCTTGCTCTGGGCCAGGGACAGTGCCAAGTCCTGGGCCTTCTCCCTCCACTCAATCTCCCTGGCCTCCGTGTGCCTCAGGACTGCCTGTAATCGCTCCAGCTCCTGCTGCAGCCTGGGCTCCTCCACGGGGGAGGCTTTGCGGCTGTGGGCTGAGGCCTCCAGATTCTTCCTTTGCTCTCTCAGCTCCAGGATCTCCTCTTCCCTTTGTGCTAGAGTCAGCTGTAGCTCCTTTAGGCTCTCACGGAGGCCCCTCATCTCTTCCTCTCCGCTCTCCTGGCCCACGTTCTGCTTCTCTTGGATCACATCCCCTTGGAGCCTCTGGGCCAGAGTCTTCTCCAGCAGCTGCCTCTGTTTCCTCTGATGTTTTAATTCTCCGTCCCTCTGTGCAAGTGCCTGCTGGAGCTCCTGCACAGCTGCCTGGTGTCGGAGATCCCGGTCCCGGATCTCACCTTCCCGCTTCCTTAGGACCTCCTCCAGCTGCCGGGCTTGCGCCTGGCAGGAGTCCAGGGCAGCCTGCAAGGTGGCCGTGCTGGCCTCTAGGCTGCGGCTCAGTTCTGCCTGTCCAAGGAGATGTTGCTCTTTCTCCTGCAGGGCAGCTTGAGCCTTGCTGAGGGCATCCTGCAAAGCCTCAGCCTGGCCTCGGGCAGCCTCCTCCCGATGCTGGGAGGACTGGCTATCTGCCCGCAGGGCCTCCAGCTCCTGGTCCCGTTGCTGGAGCATCGCCTCTGCCTGCAGCCAGCTATCACGCAAGGCCTTGGCCTCCGCCTCGCGCTCCTGTGCCTGCTCCGCACACTGTTGCTGGAGGGCCAGCAGAGCTTTCTCCTGCTTCTGAAACTCAGCCCTTAGGTCACCCAACACCTCCTCCAGGGCCTGTGCCCGCTGTCCCTCCTCTGTCAGTTCTCCCTGGAGTCTTCGCACATGCTCCCTGTGGTCCTCAAGCTCCGCCTGGCGCTCTCTCAGTGTCACGTGGGCCTGCTCCAGAGCTCTCTGCAGTGTGCCTGCCTTTTCCTTCTCAATCTCCTCCTGCCCCTGGGCCTGCTGCTGCTGCTGCTGCAGGGCCTGGAGCTCCTGGTCCCTCTGGGCCAGGGCTCTCTGGGCCTCTTCTAGCTGGCCCTGAAGCGACCGCTCTTTCAGCTCCCCCTGCTCCCTGGCTTCCTGCAGGCTCTGCTGCAGGACCACTATCTCCTGCTCTCGCTGGGTCAGGAGTAGGCTGATCTCTCCCATCTTCCTGTGCAGGCCCTGGAGCTGCTGCTCCAGCTGGCCCTTGTGTTCCTGAAGTTCCTGGATACGCTCCTGCTGGCACTCCACCTCCTTCTCCTTGTCACGCAGGATTAGCTTCATGTGCTCGAGGCTCCCTCGCTGTGCTTTATCCTGGCCCTTCCCTTCCTCTGCCCGCTCCTGCCTCAGCTGCCTCTGAGAGGCCAGTTCCCGGCCTCGCTCCCTCAAGGAAAGCTTGATCTGTTCCAGGTCCTCCTCTAGAATCTTGGTCTGCAGCGTCCTCTGATCTTCAAGGACCTGAATCCTCTCTTTCTGCAGCACCATCTCCTGGTCCCTCCTCTGGAGGTCCTGAGTCAGATGCTCTTTCTGCCTCTGCAGCTCCTCGATGTGTTCTCGCTGGGACTTCACCTCCTGCTCCTTCTCCTGCAGCTCTCTTGCCAGCAGGCCGCTGTGGCTCTCCAGCTCGTGGATCTGGCTGCTTTGCGCCTGCAGCTCCTGGCTCCTCTCCTCTAGGTCCAGGGTGAGGTGGGTCAGAGCCACCCTCTGCACCTCCCTCTGGCTCTCCAGCTCCTCAATGGCCTTTTGCTGGCACTCCACCTTGCGATGGTTTTCCTCCAGTTCCAGGGCCAGGCACTCCAGAGTAACCAGCTGCTTCTTCAGATCCTGAATCTGTCCTTTCTGGGACTCGATCACTTGGTCCCTCTTCTCGAGTTCTAGAAGCTGATGTTCTACAACATTCCTCTGCGTCTCTTGATCCTTCTCGAGCTCTTTGATCTGCTCCCTCTGCACAGTCAGCTTCTGCTCTCGCTCCTGGATGGCCATGGGCAGATGCTCTAAAACAGACCTGCACCTCTCCAGCTCCTGAATCTGTTCCTGCTGCAGATCCACCTCCTGATTCCTCTTCTTTAGGTCCAGAGACAGCAATTCCAAAGCTGCCTTTTGCATTTCCCGCTGCTTCTCCAGCTCCTGGATTTTTTCCTGCAAAGCCTCCACCTCCCCTTCTCTTTCCGATAGGGCCTGGGCCAGCATAGCCAAGTTCTCCTGTAAAGCCTTTCCTTGGGCCACCTTCAGCTGGCCCTGCTCCCGCAGAGCCTGGGCTCTCTCGCGCTCACTCTCCACCTCCTCATTTTTCAATTTCAGGGCAGAGTGAGCAGTTCGCAGGCTTTCTTCCAGGACCCCTGCAGCGCTCGCCTGAGCCCTGGCTTCGGAGACAGATGCTTGCAGATGCTGCACCTGGGCTGTCAGGCTCTCCTTAGCTGCCTGAAGTAACTCTCGCTCATTCTGCAAAACAAGACGCACAGCCACCTTAGACCACACTTCCTGATGCCATCACTCCAACACAGGTCCTTTCTCTCCTGACTTTATAGCACGAGCATTGTCAAGGACTTGGACCAAAAGAACTCCTGCATTCCGCTTAAGCTTCTACTGTGAAAGAACATACCTGCCATGTCCCAGGGATCGGCTATTGCCCAGAGAACGCATTGTACAAATGAGTCATCCCAGACTTTGGTCCTTCAGGGCAAGGGACAACAGTTTCAAACTTAGTTTAGAAAAATAACTGAGTGAGGATTCTCTGGGGCCTTAGGAGTGGCTCAGGGAGTGGAGCCAGCCAGAGAATCAGACGCTGCTGAAGGAAGCTGGCACTACATATGGGTGAGATAGGACCACAGGCCAAGATGGGTCTGAGAGCTAGAGCTGGGTCCTGAGGGACTACTCCTGAAGCAACCCCCGCCCTCACCAGTGTATCTCCCATCCCAGTACCTCCATACCTGGGCTTCCATTCCCTGCAGCTCTGCCCGCCGTAGGCGACTCTGTAAGGATGCCACAGTTTCGTGCAGTTCCGTCAGCTCAGACTCTAGGGACTTCTGTTTTTCTTCCCACTTGGATTTCTCTTTGGGAAGAGCAGAGGCAGTGGAGCAAGGCCCGTGGTGGGAGTAGAGGAAAAGTGGGAGGCAGAGGCAGATGGAGGATGGGAAACAGAATCAAAGGGGAAGAAGGCCAAGGAGAGAATTATATCCAGTTTCATAGAGACATCACCCATCTGCCAGCTGCTCCTGCTTGTCTAGGCTCCTGGCTGCTTCCAGACTCATGTCTGTGTCTGCTGCCCAGCTCCAGTCCTGCCTTAAATCATCCCAGCACTTTCTTAGCCTGATCACATTCAGATCCTCGACCCTGGGTTCCAGACAGGGTTGAGCTGGATGACACTGTGATCATTGCGAGTTTCCTACTCTATGATTTTGCTCCGGTTCTTGGAGACCAGGGTTGGTCTGCTGGCTGTCCCCATCCCTACTGTTTCTGCAAAATGCACCTAACCCCGCTCTATGTGTGTGTCTCTCAGGGAGAGCTCTGGGATACGCTCACGACCCAGACCCACTCCCCAAGTTGTCCTCTTCTCTTCCACAGGAGAGCCGTGTGCCTCAACATCCTCTCCTCTCCTTTCCCCTCCAAGTAGTCGCCACCCTTTTCAGCCCATGGCTGTGGCTCAGATACGTTCTCCCCAAATTCCTCTCCTTGCTATCTCTCCAACAGTCCTCAATCCTGCTGTCAAAGCTTAAATCATTTTGGGGACATAGTTGAAGATGAAAAAAATAAGTAACATGGATAAATGACAAAAGATAAAGAATTTTAAAATGTCCTCACAGTTGCCAATTGTTAATCTGCAGAGAGAGAAAACAAAAGCCTCACCAGCAACTTCTCACTTCACCAGATCTGTTCCTCTTAACCCCCTCTGCCAGGACGGCCCTCAAAGGCCTCGGGAAGCAGAAACTGGTTCACGGGTCTCACCCCTCTGGCGATGCCTCCAGGCCTCCTCACAGTTGTGGACAAGCAGTAAAGAGTGGCTGCGAGGCCTGCTCCTGCCCCTTCCGGGCTTCCCGCCTTTCTCCTCTCCTCCCTCCGAGTCCCTGTGCCCGCCCTGAGCTTCTCACCTTCCTGGCTCTGGGAGAGCTGTCTCTGCAGATCCTGCAACTCTGCTTGGACCTGGCTCCTCTCAGCCTCTGTGTCAGTGAGATGCTGTTTCAGCTTCTGTGCCTGATTCCTCAGGTCATCCTGGGAAAGAAAGGCCACGGCTGACGCAGTTCCTCTTCTCCCACAAACCTATCCCAGCCCAGGGCCCAAGCCCGCTTCTCCCCTTCAGCCTCTTTTGGGGTTTGCCAGTGGGACCTACTCATAATCCTGAGCTATTTACCTCTGAACTCGTATGCACTTGGCTTCCTGAAGTGATGACAAGCTCCGCTCCAGCTGACTGGAGCCTAGAATCCCTTTTTGACCCATCTGTGTCATTTGAAACAGAGCTATTGCTAACGTGTTAGCCCAGGGTCACCTCTCCTCTCCCTAAGCTCCTCCTTCAAAGCCTAACTCAGAGGTCATTTCTTCCTTCTGACCTTCCTCAAGTCAGAATGAATTGTCCCTCCTATTATCATCATGTGCATCTGTATTGATCCAGTTAATTCTTTCGGTTCTGCTTTGCCTCACAATGCAGTTTGGCTCCTCAGCCGTGTTATAAGCCTCCTTGAGGGAGCAATCAGGCCTTTCTGCATTTTGTGTTCCCAGTTCAGACGAGCTGGCACATGGTGGCTCTATATTTTTATTGGATAATACGTTCACTATGAGATGGAATTTACAGGACATTTTGTTCAGTCTTAGGCTTAGCATGTTCCTATAAATGACAACCTCAAGTCTCAGTGTCCCAATTTGTTGGTTTTTTTTTCTTGGAGGTCTTGGCACCAGAGGAAAATGATGCAAAATAATGTCACACATTTGTACAGGGTTTTTAGCTTATAGGGATCACATAAGCCCCTCACTGACCTAACACTCTCAACCCTGTGAGGCAGGCATGATCTGCCCGACTTGACTAGCAAAACCAAGGCCCAGAAAACCCAATGCTTTGTTCAGTTTCCAGGCAGGAAGTGATAAAGATGGAACTCATCCCAACGTGATCTCAGGAAGAAAACAGGTTAACCCGCTGCCTGAATCTTCCAGGGCAGTGAAGCGGTCAGGGAAGGAGAGGGAGACATACCCGGGCCTGCTGAGTCTTCCGCAGGTCTTGGTGGAGCTTGTGGAGGGCAGAAGCCACCGCCTCAGCCGAGAGAGCTGTCAGGACGGGCCCTCTCTTAAAGAGGACCCTCGCTCCATTCTGGTCTGTACAAATGAGGCAATGCCATATGAAAAAACAGCTCCACCTCCCTAGACAAGGCCTTGGCCTTCCCGCCGATCCCTCCTCCCCTCAAAGAAGCCCTTCTAAGTAGTAGTTTATTCATCATGCACTGTCTGCATACCTATGTGCCAGGCACTGTGGTGGGCGCTCAGTAATACTAGCTGTCATCTAATAAGTGCCAGGAACTGTGTGGGCTATTTTACCTCTCTAACCTCATTAACTCCTTAGGAAAGTCCTGGGAGGTAGGTACTTTTAATATCTGCATTTTATAATTGAGAGAGGACAGGTGACTTGGGCAAGGACATACATCTAGCAAATCATAGAGATGACGGGGGCGGGGTGTTCAAATTCTGGATTAATTCCAATCTGTGGCCTTAGCCTTGTGGCATACTGTCTACGGCAGTGGTCGGCGAGCTGTGGTTTGCCACTTTGTTGACTAATGAGTTTGCCAACCACTGGTCTAAGGAACTGCATTCCTCTTCCCTCTCCCCTGGGAGCTGGGCCTGGCTTTGGCCCACAGGACTGAGTACATGGACGGCTGCCTCACCTGGCTCCGGACCCCAGCAGGAGGGCGCAGAGTCTCCCCCGCCGCTCAGCTCAGGCCTGCCCTCACAAACGGACCCCAGGGCCTGCTGCAGGACAGAACAGAGGCTGGCTAGCTGGGCCCGGGCCTGGTGCCCGGGCTGCTGCTCCGCGGCCAGCGCCTCCAGCTGGCTCTCCGTGCTGCGCAGCCGCAGCTGCAGCTGGGCCTCCTTGGCTTCCTGGGCCCACAAGGAAGCTCGCAGCTGCTGCTCTGTTACTCGAGATGCTTCTAGCTCCTCCAGCAGCTGTGCTTCCTGGGCCAGAAAATTAGCTTCTTTTTCCTTTACCTCCTGCTTCAGTAGTTCCACCTACAGGGAGGAAGTAGTAGTCACCCTGAGCAGGGGGTGGATACCTGCTCCTCAGACCCTCCCTCGTCTTACACTACTCAGTCCCGCACTGGTCAGGGCAGGAAGGGAGTACTGCAAGTACTGCCCTAGACCTGACCTGAACGCCTACCTACTCACTCCTAACACGTGAATGCAGGCTACACAGATGGGCTTTGGCCCCGGTCCCCCCGCAACTATGCCAACTCCCTGCTATTAGAATTCTGCCTGAAACCCTGACGCTGAACCCAAGACCAGTCACAATAATACTGGCTACCATTTATCGAATGCTTGTGTTCTTGACACTTTATAGAACTATAACAGTTAACAAGTGTCACCCTTGTTTCACGGATGATGTAACTGATGCTCACACAACCCGGAAGCAGTAGAGCTGGGAGTCTAACTCAGGATCTGCGTCCTTCTCTGCTGCAGTCTCCTGTCTCTCTCTTGCTCTCTTACTCGTCCCCGCCTAGTTCCATCTTTCCTCTGCACCACGGATTGGGGTGGGTCCTCCTGCGAGCAGACTGAGCCCCCTTGCTGCCTACTTATTCTGGAGTGATACTATGGCCCTGCTGTGTCTTGCCAAACAGACAAAGCACACTAGGGAGTAGCCAAGCTTGAATGAACTAGGCCTGCATGAGCTCTGCCCTTTAGGCACAGTGTTCTGGGCCATCAGGCTCTCCACAGGTGGCTGAACTGTGTCAGGTTCCAAACCCTCACCCTGCCCAGTCCTGGCTTCCCCCTTCTGCCAGGGCTACTGAAGTCCCAGCATGCCCTGTAATTCGGAAAGAGAAAGGTCCTCTTCATGAACTAACTCTGAGCAATCATCTCCACTCCAGGGCAGGCTTCCACCAGGGAACAGGGCCCGTCAGCGGCGTGAAGTACCTGGGCGCTGAGCTCTTTCTGCCCTCCCTGGGCCTCCTGCAGGTCCTGGCGCAGGGAGCTCAGCTCCTGTTGTCGAACAGAGTCAGCTTCTTCTAAAACAAGGAGTCTCTGTTCCTTTTCCACTAGAGACAGAGTCAGGCTGAAAAGAGGGGTCAGAGAGCTAGGCCATCCTCTCAGGGAATGAACTGCCTTCTCATCTTACTGTTCTAAACATTTAATCAAAATGGATATAGTAATGATAATCATTACAGTGTAACAATAAAAACTTCTATTTATTGAGCACTTACTAAGTGCTTGTAGATACTTTTAGCACAGGGGTCCTCAAACTTTTTAAAGTGGGGGCCAGATCACGGTCCCTCAGAGAGCTGGAGGGCCGGACTATATGAACTACTAATTCCTACTGTAACACCTCGGCTGCGCTCACTGCCCAAAAAACCTGGCGGGCCGGATCAGACTCCTCTGCGGGCCGCATGTGGCCCGCAGGCCGTAGTTTGAAGACCCCTGTTCTAGCATATGATACCCAATTTCAACTTCATAGTTTATTCTTTTTTTTAATTAAATACATTTTATTGATTTTTTACAGAGAGGAAGAGAGAGGGATAGAAAGTTAGAAACATCGATGAGAGATTAACGTCAACCATCTGCCTCCTGCACATCCCCCACCAGGGATGTGCCTGCAACCAAGGTACATGCTCTTGACCGGAATCGAACCCGGGACCCTTCAGTCCACAGGCTGAGGTTCTATCCACTGAGCCAAACTGGTTTCGACCATAGTTTATTCTTACCTGGGAAATTCCAGAAATATCTATATCATAGCTAAAATTCAACATGTCCCATCTGTTCTATCCCCTCTGCACCTCCCCAATCACCCTATTATGTTCCCTAGCTCAGTGAATGAATGGCACCTCCACCCACCTAGTGCCCCAACTTAGAAGCCTTGATCATATCACATATACGATCTTCATCCCACATATACCTAATCTATGACTACATGTAACTGATTCCAATTTCCTAAACGCCCTCTAAACCCCTTGTGTCCTCCCCACCCCACTCCCCTATCCTGGTTCAGCTTTAGTATCTCTCATTTAGACAGCCTACTAGTCTCCTAACTGGTCTTCCTGCCTCCAGTCGTTCACAAAAGGATTTGTCCCTCCCCAACCTCCTACAGTGCGGAGAACACATGCGGCTTTTCATTCCGGGTGATCTGACCTCATTCCTGATGTTCTGTGTCATCACTATCCGTTCAACTCATTATAAATTGGATTATGTTGAGTTGCTGGCTTAACGCCCTGCAATGATTTTCTACCAAACCTAAAATAACTACAAACTCCTTCCTGTAAACTACGAAATCCTGAATGACATGGATTGTCTAGCTCAGGTCACTCTTCTCAGTCTCCAGACTCCAGTCATGCTGCACCTTCAGGTCCCCAGACACCCCAGCTCTGACCTGCTCCCGAGCCCCTGCGTGTGATTTCTGTCCCCACAGCACAGAGCTCTCCCAGCCTCTGCTGGCGGCTCCGTTTCTTCCTGCAGCGGAGGAAGGCCTTCCCTCACGTCTAAAGTAGATCTCCCTCCCAGCCTGCTCCTTTTCCATTTCAGCATCCCGTTTCTTTCCTCCACACCAGGGAACATAATCCGCAATAATTTATCTTGGGGATTCTTGGCTTAATGTCATCCCTACCAAATTATAAATTCTGTTGAAATGAGGACCATACTATCTTGCTTATCACTGTATCCTGACCCCTGGCATAGCGCCTGGTACATATGCATTTGTCTAAATATTTACTAAAGAAGGATAGGCTTTGAAGACAGGGTCTGTGTCCTACCCCCTTGGCTACTTGTACAGCCCACAGCTGGCTAGATGACTAAGCAAAGAACTGTCAACCCCCCAGTGACCACTGGAGCGAGTCAGGCAAAAGCCAACCCCATGGCTTGGCTAGCCTACCTGGCTTTGTCTCTTTCCGACTCTTTCTGAATTCGGCTACATTCCTGGGCCTCTCTCCGCTTCTCCTGAACCTCCTGCTCCACCAGCCTCCAGGAGTCATCCTTGGAGACGAGCTGAGACTTCAAGTCCTCCACCTGGAAAGTGAAGGGCATGCGGACGGGCAGGGGCCCAGAAGGAGGATGCTTCTCGCCCACGGCTTCCTGGTCCTTCCAGGTTCACCCCAATCGCCAGCTCATTCCCAGCGCTCTGGAGGCTCCACCCATCAACCCTTACATGCTCTCCTTGCCTACCCTCTTCCCCAAACACCATCAGCTTAGTCATCTGTCTCCCAGCCTCACTTTTGCTGGATAAAGACAGACAGAAATAAAAATCTTCGCTGAATATAACTACACCCAAAGGCAAAGTGATGGGCAAGTGTAGAGTGACTGTATTTTTTTAAAGCGAACAATCAGAACACCATCTGATATAGGACTTTGAGAAGGAGAAGCAATCAGAATAAAAAAAGGAATCTGTTCTGGCTGGTGTGGCTCAGTGGTTGAGTGTTAACCCATGAACTAGGAGGGAAGACAAAAAGAATAACTGATAGTAGAGCTGCCTGAGAATATGTTAAGTTTTGTAGTCAACACAGAAAGATTACCACCCCAGAGCTCAGGGGGAACCCTTCAATCTTCCACTCAGTACTGGGGCCTACCCTTCTCCTCCCAAGCTCCCGAGGCTCCCCTTGTCCTGCAGGAGGAGGGGACAGCCTGGCTTTGCAGGGGAAGTGCGGGGGGGTGGGGGGTAGTAGAGGAGAGGAGGAGGGACCTGCTTCTGCAGGTCTATCTTATCCTGGAGCAGGGAGCTGCTCTCTCCTCGGAGGGCAGTGAGGTCATCTCTGTGGTGCTGGGCTGCCTGCTCCCACTCCCGCTGAGCCTCCCGGAGCTGCGTCTGCAGCGTTCCAATGGTCTCCTGCAAAGGGAGAAGACAGCTGTGAGAAGAGGAAAGTTTTCACAGGGGCCTTGGCCTTGAAATTCATGTTGTAGGAATCAATATCATATAAATACTAATTTTTTAGTTGGGGTAGCAAAAGCTAAGGCAGGACCCAGCAATCCCCCTTGTGTCTGTCATGCCCCATTCCCTCTCCTCCCTCACAAAGTGCACTGGCTCACCCAGGGTTTCTCGGTCAAGGTCCCTGAGTTGGCAGCAGTCCCTTAGTCAGACCATCACAACAACCTCCTGTTGCATAGCCCTATTTCTACTTCATTACTCCCCCCCCTACACACACACACACTACCTACACACACACCCACACCCACACCCACACACACACACAATTATGTCCTTCTCTTCTTCTCAAGTACCAACAGTTTCCCATTGCTCTTGAACAAATCCCGGCTCCTCCATGGCTGCCAAAGGGCTCCTGCCTAACTTTCCGCTCACCCCTGAGCTTATCACGCTCAAGCCACGCCCCCTCCTTTCTGTCCTGGAACTCCCCAAACCTGTTACTATCTACCCCAGGGCCCTTATGGCGCCCATTTCCTCTGCCTAAACTACTCCTAAAAATGCTGGCTTCTTTGCTTTTTAACAATTTTACTGAGTGAGACATAGTTGAGATGCCGCACAATTTACCCTTTTAAAGCGTAAAATTCAGCGTCTTTCAGTGTATTTACAGAGTTTTGCAACTACCTCCACAATCAATTTTAGAACATTTTCATCACCCAGAAGAGACCCTGTACACTCCCATCCCTTATTCTCACTCCCAACCACTCCTCTACTTTCTGTCTCTGTAGGTTGGCCTATTGTGGACATTTCCTATCAATGGACTCATACACCGTATGGCCTCCTGTGACTGGTTCTTTCACTCCGCATGTTCCCAAGGTCCATCCCTATTGTTCACGGGGCTTTTAAACCTCATGTCTCAGCTCAAATGTCACTTTCTCAGTGAGGTCCTCCCTGACCTCCTTGCCCAAAGTGGCCACTTTTGAATCACTCTCAATTATATCATCACCTTATGCATTTCCTTTACTGTACTTATCACAACCTGCAATCATCTCATTGATTTTGTGTCTGCTCCTCCTTGTCTGTCTCTGCTACTGGAAAGTAAGCTCCTTGAGGGCTGGGACCATGTCTGTCACCTTCACTGGGTGCCACACAGGATGCCTGCCATAAGTTACCACCCAGCACAGGCTCTGACCCGAAGTGCCAAAGAACTGGCCAATGCTGCATGACTAAATCCATGTTTCCCCTTTCTTCCCTGCCCAGGACCTCCCTCCATACCTGTTCCTTTAACTTCTGAACCTTCATGTCCTGCCTCAGCCGTTCCAGGTGCTGGCTGGCATCTGCCAGTTCCTTCTGGGTCTGCAGCAGCGTCTCCAGGAGGGACACCCTCTCCTTCTCTGTCTCGAGCTGCATCTGGGGCGGGACAGGAGTGCAGGGCTTGCTGGATCGGGTCACCATGCTCAGCCACTAGGCCACCGGCATATCCCAGCTATTCTGTTGCTCTTCTGGCAGATGGGGTGGGGGCTGAGGGCAAAGGAAGGTCTGGACCCACTCCCTGACCGAGAACCAGGAAGTGCAAAGATTGCCACTGGTTTTCAAGCTGACAGGATGTGGTAAACGGCAGCCCTCCCTCAGGAAGTATGACATACTGCCGGCCCTGCGACGAATGCTGCTTGTCACCCGGCTCAGTCGCAGCAAAAGGGCAGCTGCACGCTCTCCTAGAAGCCCCCGCGGCCTGCCCTGGGGAGCGGAGAGGAGGTGTTCAAAGGCGGGGGCCGCGGGCTGGACGTCCAGACTCCCACCTGGCAGAGCGCGCTCTCGGCCTGGGCCCGTTCTTCCTCCTTCTGGGTCCGGAGAGCCTCGGTCTCCGCCTGCTGCTCCCTCAGCCTCATCTCTAGCTCCGTTTTCTCCCTCTCTAGGGTCTCCAGAGCCTTATCCAGTTCCTGCTGGTGCCGGGAGCACTCTTTCTCCTGGTCATACAAAGGAAACACTGTTAGAACCAAATGGGTGAGGAGAGGCGGCAGAAAACCTGGATGAGAGAAGTCCACTGCTCACCAGCTGTATGACCCTGGTACTGCTAGGAGCCCGTGTCCTCATCTGTGAAGTAAGGCTAATAACCCCTGCCTTCCCTATCTCACCAATCTTTATGAGAATCAGATGAGATTTATAAAAAAATCAAACGGTATCACACATAAAAGTGCTTTCTAAAGCGTAGCTGTCCCTAATGTAAGTTACGACTATGCCTTATTTTAAAGCAACCACATCACGGCTCACGGTTGTAACAATGAACTGAGGTGGCAGACCCGCTCTCTGCTGCCCACTCTCCCTGCTCAGGGAGGCAGTTAGCCTTCCAAAAAGTCAGGTCGCGCCCAGCAAGGGTGTCTCCTGTAGTGTACAAGAGCACTAGGACGCGGGACCCGGTCCTCCCAAAGCCTTCCCCAATCTCCCAGACTAGCCCAGCTCTCGTTAGTGGTGAAGGGCTCCGGAGCCAGGCTGCCTGGATTAGTCTTTAGTCCAACACTATCAGTGTGACCTCAGTTAAAGTCCATCACATCTGCGTGCCTCAGTTTTCTCATCTAGAAAAATGGTGATAACAACAGGGTCTCCCTCCTAGATTAAGATAAGTCAGGTAGCCCTAGTCAGTTTGGCTTAGTGAATAGAGCGTAGGCCTGCGGACTGAGGGGTCCTGGGTTGAATTCTGGCCTAGGGCACATGCCTGGGTTGCAGGCTCGATCCTCAGTAGGGGGCGTGCAGAAGGCAGCCGATCAATGATTCTCTCATCATTGATGTTTCAATCTCTCTCTCCCTCTCCTTTCCTCTCTGAAATCAACACACACACACACACACACACACACACACACACACACACACAAACACACACACACACACATCCACATTAGTCGCTACAAAATAGTCAAGGGGATGTAAAGTATAGCATATGAATATAATCACTAAAGTTGTAATAACTATGCATGGTGCCAGGTGGGTACTGGAAATATGGGGGGACCACATTATAAAGTATATGATTGCCTAGCCACTATACACCTGAAAGTAATTTATTTATATATATATATATATATATATATATATATATATATGCCTAAGTGACGGTCTGACTCTCCGACCATTTGAGCAGAAACCACAGGCATGGAAACATGGACCAGAGCGATGAATCTCAGAGGGAAGGGAGAAGGTGGAGGGAGGGAAGAGATTAACCAAAGATCTTATATGCATACTAGAGGCCTGGTGCACGGATTCATGCACCAGTGGGGTCCCTTGGCCTTGCTTGGCCTGCACCCTCTCACAATATAGGACCCCTAGGGGATGTCGGACTGCTGGTTTTGGCCCAATCTCTGCAGGCCAGGCTGAGGGACCCACCAGTGCATGAATCCATGCACCAGGCCTATAGTACAAAATAATATTGACTGTGAACTGTACTAAAAAAAATAAAAGAGCTAGAAGCAGGAGTTGGCACCCTGGTTGCCAGGCTAGTCCTATACATATTTCACTCTTATAAGCAGTAATATCTGGACCAGGAGTCAGCAGGTAGAACACTCCCTGAAGGGAGGCCAGGGAGGCCTCCCCCATCCCCAGCCACATCCACCACCTACCAATTTCTCCTGCAGCTGGTTCACCTCCTCCTCATGGGCTGATTTCAGCTGCTGCAGGGCAGCCTGCCCCTCTTGCTCAGCCTGGGCAAGCTGTCTGGCTGCTGAGTCCCGCTCCTGCTCGGCCCGGTTCCGTTCAGTGTCCAGTTCCAGCTTCAAGCACCTTACTTCCCCTAAGATGCAAGGGACAGGATCCAGTCTCTGAGCCTCTGCCCTCCTTTTAAAACTTCCTTTTTCTGCCCTAGCTGGTTTGGCTCAGTCGACAGAACATTGGCCTGCGGGCTGAAGGATCCTGGGTTCGATTCCAGTCAAGGGCACATGCCTGAATTGTCGGCTCAATCCCCAGCAGGGGCATGCAGGAGGCAGCCAATCAAGGATTCTCTCTCATCACTGATGTTTCTCTCTCTGAAATCAATAAAAATTAATTAATTAATTAAAATATATTTTTATTGATTTCAGAGAGGAAGGGAGAGGGAGAGAGCGATAGAAACATCAAAGATGAGAGAGAATCACTGATCAGCTGCCTCCTGCACACTCCACACTGGGGATCGAGCCCACAACCCGTATGTGCCCTTGGCCGGAACCAAACCTGGGACCCTTTAGTCTGCAGGCCCATACTTTGTCCACTGAGCCAAACTGGCTAGGACAATAAAAATATATTAAAAAAAATATAAAAACAAAACTCCTCTTCCCACCAGGCCAGTGTTGCTCAGTGGTTGAACATAGACCTATGCACCAAGGGGTTGCCAGTTCAATTCCTGGTCAGGGCACACACCTGACTGTGGGCTCAATTTCTGGTGGGGGCTGTGCAGGAGGAGCTGATCAATGTTTCTCTCTCATCGATGCTGCTATCTTTCCCTCTTCCTTCTTATATTTTTTATTTTTTTACAATATAGTTTATTGATTTTTTACAGAGAGGAAGGGAGAGGGATAGAGAGCTAGAAACATCAATGAGAGAGGAACATCAACAGCTGCCTCCTGCACACCCCCTACTGGGGATGTGCCTGCAACCAAGGTACATGCCCTTGACCAGAATCGAACCTGGGACCTTCCAGTCCGTAGGCCAACACTCTATCTACTGAGCCAAACCAGTTCCGGCTTATCTTTCTTTTTAAAAAAAATTAATTAAAACACACACACAAAACTCCTCTACCCAGACCTCTGAGCAACTCCCATCGGAGAAGCCCTGAACCGGGCCAGAGAAGGACCTCTGGTAGCTTCCCTCTGCCTCCCAGGCTTTCAGCATCCCACGGGCGGCCATTCCATTTGGTTCTCACCTTGGATTACTTCCTTGGCTTGAGTGACAGTTTGAATCTGGACCTCCAGCTGCCCCTTGGTGACCTCTATCAGAGAATTTTGTTGTTGGGCCTCAAACAGACTGCTCTCCAGGAACTCCTTGGCTGAGCTGTCAGGTTCAGGAAATCAGAAAGAGTTCTTACCCATCAAGGCCCTTACCCTTCCTTAAGAGGAGCTGGGTTCTTAGTACCGGCTACTTGAAGAAGTTAGGGGGGCAATCACAAATCCATAACTCATATAGAACCCATACACTTTGGGCAGGGAACTGAGCTTGGCTACCCTTTGCCTCGAAAAGCTCCTTGTGCCCTTGGCTGAACTGGGTCTGGGTCCTACCTGAGCCCCAGAAGTTGATCAGAGAGGTCCTGCCGGTCCCGCTCCCCAGCCTGCAGCCGCACCTCTAGAGCTGCCTTCTCCCGAACTAGGGCCTCCTTCTCCTGAACTTCCCGGGCCAGCACTTCTTCTTGTCGCTTTGCTTCCTGATGGAGCTGCTCCAGCTGAGCTGAGGCTGCCTCCTGCTGGTGACGCGCCTGAGGGGCAGACATTGGTGGGGTTCAGAGCACGGACAGGATTCCCCGCAGAGGTGCCATCATGGGTTAGGACCATCGGCTCTTCAGAGATTCTGGACCCAGCTCTGTGGGCACTGCATTAACGTATTTCTCTCTTTATATAATAATACAAAGTAGCATTAATGTATTTCTCTATCAACCCATTGAGCCCCCAGACAGGAAGCATGCTCTCCTTCGAGCAAAACCCTGTGCTAGGGCTGCAAGAGACCTACCTCTAAGGAGCTTTTAGTCTTAAGGAAAAAACACGTGCACAATACCGGGAAGAAAGCGATCAGTGCCCTAAGAAAGGGACTCTGAGAAAGGAGATTATGAGTAATTATTATGGCAATGGAAAGTGTGGTGGAGGAGGAAGATGACCTTTGAAGCAGGTCATTGGTTCAGAAAAACTTACTGAGCCCCTGTTATGTGTGAGACACTGTACTATAAGCTGGAGGAACAAAAACAAATAATATATTTTTATTCCCTTTGCCTCAAGGAGCTTGTGCTCTGATGATGGAGACAGGTAAACAGACAATTATAATATAGTATGAAGGTGTGGTGTGCACACGGTACTACCAGAGCATACAGGAGAGGCATCTAATTCAAGCTGGGGGGTGGAGTAGTGGGGGATCACGAAGGATTCCTACAGGAATTCTTTTTAAAAATTGGAATATATACCCCAAACTAGTAACACTGGTCATTTCTAGGAAGTAAGACTTTATCACTTTCTCAATCATCTCCGTAGTGTTTTGCAGTGAGTTTGTATTATACCTGAACATGACAGAATGCATTTCACTTCTTACCTCGCTTAGTTTCTCTTGAAGCTCTTCCTTCTCTTCCTGGATGCCCCTGAGGTCTGCCTGCAGCCGAGCCCCGGCCTCCTCCGCTTTCTGCAGCTGGGCCTCCAGGTGAGTGCTCTTTTCCCACAGGGCTTCCCTGCTCCTCTCCACCTCTGCCAGGCCCACCTGCAAAGTGTTTCTCGCCTGCTCGGCGGCCTCCATCCTGCTGCACACAGACTGGTTCTCCTGTTCTAACTACTGACCGACAAGGGAAAGGCGTCAAAGACAAGGGGTTAGCTTAGCGATCAAGTGCTGAGACGGAAATCCAAGTGAGATATGACTCTCTTCTCCAATGATGAACACAGGAGTGCTTATAAGAGAGGGGGGCGATGCATTCATTTGATCTGGTGCCTATATTCCAGGTATTAGATGGACTGGTGCTTGGGATAGAGATAAAAAGGCAAAACCTTATTCTTAAAAAACTCAGAATAAGAAAACATCAAAGATTTCTGGGGCTCAAGGGAACAGGTAGTAAAGAGACATGCTAAATTTGTAACCCATAGAGAAGATGCTTTGAGACTTAGGCTCTTCAGCAAATCCTTTTCTGGTGGCTGCTGGTATCTCACGCAACAGGATTAAAAACTTAGTCTTCCTAAAGGAACAAAATAATCTGATGAACAAAATGGGTCCAAAAGCATGGATTCATGGAACGAACTGACAAACCTGAAGGGAGCAGGGGAAGGGGGAGGGAAGAGATTAACAAAAAACATATATGTATGTATGCACAGCCCATGGACATACAATAATGTAGTGAAGGCCTGGGGGGTGGGGCTGGGTGGAAGGGGGAGGAATCGAGAGACATCTGTAATACTATCAGCAATTTTAAGAAACCCTAATCTTCATGTGTTTGTGATGTTTATTATTTAAGATCCTATGTGTTGAGATCTAGAGGTGTCATTTCATTTGTTTTCTAATAAATTGTTATGCTAATGAAAATAAATTAAATAAATAAAAACCCTGTCTTCTTTCCTGAGGGCACAGGTCTCTTTCCCAGCCCTGGTGATTTTACCCTAACGCCCAAAGGAGGGTCTTCTGTAGGCAAGGGAAGGGAGTAGCTTAATGGCTAAGCCCAGTCCTTATAGTCTGCTCTTCTCTGCACCATAAGTGCTCTGTTCATTTCTCAACTACATTTGGGAGCTGATCTGCCTTGAGCTGATCCATTTAAAGGCTCTTCCTTATCATGGGTATCAGCTGCTTCTGTCACTGGCTTATCCTCAGTTGGCCCAGCCCTACCCGGTTTATCAGAAAAAGCTCCCCTCACCTGGAGAAGCTGCTGGTTCAGTGTGACTTTATCTAAGGCCAAAGCCTCGTTTAAGGCGCTGAGCTTGGCAGCTGCGGCCCGAAGATCAGCTACCTCAGCCTTCAGGCTGTTCTCAGAACTTGACAGCTCTGCGATGGACTGTTCTGCCTAAAAATAAAGAGAGTCAAAGGGTTTCCTACTTCCGGTTTTCCTGCAACAGCTCACAGCTCACATCCCCAACACCTGCTGCTTTCCTTGCAGAGATTAGTTAGCACTCCATTCCTTCCCTTACAGTCTGACCAAGTTTTCCACTCACTCACTCATTCATTTCTTCATTCACTGAGGAGTAAGAGGAGCTCACACATAGAGGCATAGACAGCGGGATGTAAACAACTACAACTGGAATGACAGCATAGACAATGTAAGCCAAAGTGCTTTGGGAACTCACAGAAAGCATTGATTCAGTTTGGGAGAGTCAAATATGCTTGGAGGAGAGCTGACCATTATTAAGTTGAATACTACTGAGATAAGGAGCAGTTTGTGGTTAAAGGGGAGGAAGGAAGCAGTAACACCTGCAAGTATTAGAGTCATGAAAGAACACAGTGGAACTGAAATTGCAATTCATGCTTTGTGGCAGGAGTACAGGCACGTGAGAAGCTAGGACTGGGGTTTGGGATGAAGGGGAGGCTGGAAACAGTTTGAGGCAGATGGCAAAGGGCTTTGAATGCAGCTCCAAGGAGCTAGGAAGCCACTAAATGGTTTTAGAAAAGAGACTGACATATTTATACTTCAGAAAGCCGTTCTAATTCCGAGATAGAGAGTACATTGGGAGGGAAAGAACCCAAAAGCACAGACTAGTGATTGAGGCAAAAAGCATAAAGGACCCAGCTTGCAGGGTGAAGGAGGTGAGGGGAGGCCTACACACCCTCGCCAACGCTGCGGTCACTTCGGTTTGCTCCTGCCTCAGCAACTCCCCTTCCAGGCGACTCGACTCCAGGCTTTCCCGAAGAGTGATCAGTTCACTGAGTGATTCTGACTGCTTGGCTTCCAGGCCGGCCAGCATCTCCTGACTAAGGTGGGAAGGAGATGGGGCTAGAGGAAGTCTTACAAGTGGCCACACGACTAAAGGTAACAGGAATATAATTACCTTTGCTATGCAAAAAAACCCAAAAAACTGAAGGTCTCTAATAAATGATAAGATCTCCAAGACATAAAGTGACAAAAAGGAAGGTGCAGAACAGTGTATGTAGTATATACAAGATATTGGGGAAAATAAGAAGTATGCATTGTTTGCATAAAGCAGCACTGGAAAGACAACCAAGAAATTAATTTAAATAATTACCTAGAGAAGGAAGAAAAATGGGATGAATGAAGTAGAAGAGAGTAAGACTTTCTCTGTGTAAATCATTTTGTTAATCTATTTTAAAATATATTCAGAGAAGAAGGGAGAATGTGAGATAGAAACATCAATGATGAGAGAGAATCATTGATTGGCTGCATCCTGCATGCTCCCTACTTGGGATTGAGCCTGCAACCTGGGCATGTGCCCTGATTGGGAATCGAACTGTGACCTCCTAGTTCATAAGTCAACACTCAACCACTGAGCCACACCAGTCAGGCTCTGTGTATATCTTTTAGAATAGTTTTGACTTTTGAATCAGACAAATATTGATAAAAGTATTATCGGTTCAAACAAATTAAATTTTAAAATGTACTTATTATGGTTTGTTAATAATTCTCCTTGGTACAAAGAACCATTCCTTGCACAAGTCATGATCCTTATGGTAATCCTTCAAGAATCCACTATTTGTGCTTATTAGGTGCAAGGAGGCAGGGCACAGGGGAGGGGGGTTATACTAGAGGTGAAGAAGATACAGTTCCTGGCACCAGTTACACAAAGCCTACCGTATTCAGGGCTCTACACTGGCATTTTGCAAAAACTCTAATCTTCCCAACGACTCTTCCGGTTTGGCTCAGTGTCAGTCCATGGACTGAAGGGTTGTGGTGGAAGTTCCCCAGCTCTGGTAGGGACACGAGCGGGAGGCAACCAAACACCTCTGACTGGTCAAGGTAAATATTATCACCCCCACTTTACAAATAAACTGCCCAAGTAGCAGCGCCATAATCTAAACCAAGCCTGAAAGGCCTTCCTTTTTACAGATTAGCTGGTTCTCTTTACTCTGGAACTACTTTTCTTTTTCTTTTTTAATCCTCACCTGAGGTTATTTTTCCATTGATTTTTAGAAAGAGTGGAAGAGAGAGGGGGATACAGAGAGAAACATCAATGTGAGAGAAACACGTCAACTGGTTGCCTCTAACACACGCCCTGATCAGGGTCCAGGCCGGGGAGGAGCCTGCAACCGAGGTATGTAGCTTTGAACGAAATCGAACCCGGGTCCCCTTCAGTCCATAAGACAACACTCTATCCACAGAGCCAAACTGGCTAAGGTGGGAACTCCTTTTCTTGACCAGCTCATTTCCCACTACTTTCCAAGGTAAGTCCTACCCTTTAGCCAGCCCAGGCTACTCTGAACACACCATAAACTTTCCTGCCTCCTTTTCTTTGCTAACCTACACCTTTAGCCCTTCTTCCACTCTCCACAAATCAAAATATGTCAAGGTCCAATTCAAAGTCTACCCTCTTCTCCATGAAGCTTTCAATAACTGTTATTCCTATGCTCCTGGTCTGAAACTCTATTTAGCTTATACTTCATCTGGCCTCATGCTACAATTAGTTCTTCCCCGTCAGATTGCAAACTGCTTGAGATTAAGGCCTGTGTCATTTTTGTTTTCCCAAAGGCACTAAGCAAAGCCTGGATGAACTTTCTGTAGTCATCTTTCTGCAAAGAAAGGAGTAGTAAGCTAATCTGAACCCACTTCACACCAGGCTTCAATTTACTCCACTTTCTAAGAGAGGGGAGTGGTGGAGGAGGGTGTGGAATTAAATGGAAGACTACCCGGCCAGCATGGCTCAGTGGTTGAGCATTGACCTGTGAATCAGGATGTTGATTCCTGATTTCCATTCAGGGCACATGACCAAGTTGTGGGCATGATACCTACTATGGGACATGTAAGAGGCAGATCAATAATTCTCTCTCATCATTGATGTTTCTCTCACTCTCTCTCTCTCTCCCTCCTTTCATCTCTGAAATCAATAAAAATGTATTTTCTAAAAAATGAAGGGAAGATCAAGCCCCAGTGAGGAGGGACGGGCCACACTCACAGGCGCTGCCTCTCTCGGACAGCCAGGTGCAGCTCCTCCTGCTGCTCCTCCTTCTCGCCCTGAGCAGAGTCCCCCTGCAGCTGCAGCTCCATGTTTGTCCTGCGCAGGCGCCAGGCCTCCTGCTCCAGCACCGCCAGCTGCTGCTGCAGCTCCCCCCTGGTCTCCTGCAGGAGAGCTCGCTCCCTGGAAGAAGGAATCAGACATGAGCAGAGACCTTGGAACCTAGAGTTCTTCCTGGGAGCAGACATCACAGGGTTAAAGGACAGAGGCATCTGTTTCCTTTAAATATCTCATCCTCCCTTTTGAGGACACTTTTTTACCACAAGAACCCAAAACCCAGTGAGCAGGAAGAAGCAGAGCACAAAGCAAGGCAGCCCTGGGTTTCAGGGAGAGCAGGGCCCGCCAACCAGAAACACGAGGGTAAGTGGCCAGGCAAGAACTGAGCCAGGAAGAAAGTGGGGATTGAGCAGCCCCTGCTCACTTGCTGAGCGAGTCCACTTCTCCCTGGAGGTCCACAGTCTGCCCTGCCAGCGTGTCCCGCTCCCCGGTGAGCTTCTGTAACCGCTGTCTCAAGGCCTCACCTTCTTCCTCCCACTGATTATGCTGCTGCTGCAAGGAGCTCACAGCTTCCCGACAGCCTGAAAGCTGCTGCCTCAGGTCCTGCAGGAAGAGTGGCAGAAGTGAGAGGGTGGACAAGAGGGAGGGAGAGGAGGGATGTCGGAAGCCTGAATGGAGAGCTGGGCAAAGGGCTTGGGGGCTGCCGCGACACGGGTAAGCTAAGAAGAAATGCGATCAGTGAAGAAGACAGAGGATCAGAGATTATTGAGCTTCTGTGGCTCCTGGTGTCTCAGAGTTCATCACCTTCATATATATATATGGGGGGGCACTTAGAATTGGGACACACTCACCCATACTCTCCCAGGGATTCGATCACCAATCTTTGCATTGACCGGCACAGAGAATGTGCCTGTTACCCACCAGTACAACTGGGCAGACACAGAGAGATTCTAATGGGAACTTTGGGGTGTTGACAAAACACTTTATGACTGGACAACATAGTGAGAGGGGCAGTCCAGGCTCGGAGGGTACCTGGGGCACATAGCACCCCGTGGTTGAGGCGGAATCTGGGGTTCTTACTTGCACAGCCTGGCGTCTCTGAGTCAGCACTGAACGCACCAGAGTTAGAGCCTTGTCCGGGTCCTGGGAGTCAAACTGGGAGGAGAAGTCACTACAGTCCAGCTCCAAGGTGCTCTCATGACCAGAGCCTTGGGACAGACTGTCCCCTTCGTCCACCATGACCTGAAACCAACACAGCCAGCTCATCACTCCAGTGTGCACGGACTGGAGTCCACACAGGGACTAACACCACAGGCTGGACAGACCTGATGTTTTCCTTCTCGGGTCCTCTCCCTAGGAAGTGGGAAGAGGGTATCTGAGAGCAAAACAGGTGGTTCCTTCCACTCTTCATCACCTTCGGTCACCTAAACCTAGGACTAGCAACAAGGCTAGAGCACTCTCTGAAGGTAATAAATGACAAAATGAAGAAGAGGCCCTTGAGGTAACATAGACCAGAACCCAGCCACTGGCCTGCGAATTACAGATGGCAGTAAGAAAGGGACCCTGGCCCTAGCCGGTTTGCTCGATGGTTAGAGTGTCCGTCCATGGACCCAAGAGTCATGGTTGCAGGTTCCCCAACTCTGGTAGGGGCACGTGCGTGAGGCAACCAATTAATGTCCCCCCACCCCTCTCTCTGTCTCTCTTCCTACCTCCTTCCCTTCCATCTCCCTTTCCTCCCCCCCTCCCATTCTCTCTAGAAATCAACGGGGGAAGTAACGGGAGTAGAGGGGGCCTGTTCCAGCAAGCAGAACGAACACACGAATGCTTAGCTCCTCCTTAGGTTCCAGTCTTCAAATACACTAAGAGAAATCATGCCCACAGGATCCTGAGTCCAAACACCTCAGAGGGTGGAAATGTAGGCATGATGGGAAGCCTGGGGAGGAGTGAGACATCACCTGGTTATCATGAACAGGAGGTCTGCCAGTACCTGGGTTATATCCTTGATCACTTGCTGTAATGACAGCTTCTCCTCTTGGGCATTCCTACTAAGAGATGCCTCATGCTCCATTAATTCTGCATGATTTGTCTCCTGAATAGGGAACAAAATAGGACCTAAGAGTCAAATTCTCAGAAAAGAATTTATCATGCCAAAGCCCCAAATCAACCAGTCTCATTCTGTCTATTCTGTTAACCCACTTTTTTCCTGACCATGCATGAATGCTAATGCCATCCCTGGAGACTGAAGACCATAGGATGTGGTGATTAGGAGCTCAGTTTGGAGATTAAGAGCTCCAAACTAGATTGCCTAGATCAGAGTTCTTGTTCTATCAGTTACTAACTTGGTAACTTTAGGTAAGAGTTCATCACCTTCATATATATCACCAATATATATATATGGGGGGTGGGGGAGGCACTTAGAATTGGGACACACTCACCCATACTCTCCCAGGGCTTTGAGTTTCTTTTAAAACAAAAATAATTAGCAGTAACTACTTCACAGGTTTGATGCTTAAATGGAAACAATACAAGTAAATTACTCAACATAATGCCTGGCACAAAGCAAATACTCAATAAATGTGAGCTGTCATTGGAGGATGGTTACTGTCTTTAAACAGCAAAATGATGCTTAAGACTAGAGCCAGCTTGGCTCAGTGGTTGAGCATCGACCTATGAACTAGGAGATCACGGTTTGATTCCCGCTCAGGGCACATGCCTGGGTTTCGGGCTCGATCCCCAGAAGGGGACCTGAGGCAATCAATGATTGTCTCTCATCACTGATGTTTCTATATCTTTCTCCCTCTCCTTTCCACTCTGAAATCAATAAAAATATACATATAAAAAAAGACACTAAGGTTAAACCAAAGAAACCTCTAGCCCCAAAGCTAGCAATAAATCTGAAAGACTCAAGGTTTCTTCTCTCCCACCTGGCTGGTGTGGCTCAATGGTTGACAGTTGACCTATGAACCAGAAGGTCACAGTTTGATTCCCAGTCAGGACACATGTCTAGATTGCATGCTCAATCACCAGTGTGGGATGTGCAAGAGGCAGCCAATCAATAATGCTCTCTCATCATTGATGTTTCCATCTCTCTTCCTCTCCCTTCCTCTCTGAAATCAATAATAAAAATATAGTTAAAAAAAAGATTTCCTCTCTTCCTTCCTATCATATTGTGTTAGTGAAGGCCTAATGACACATACCTGTAGCGATGTTTTGTTGGACCAACATTTACAAAATTGAGAGATTTTGTGAATTGAGATCTGAATTTCTGTCTTCTCAAAAACTTAACAAATGGGCCACACCAGCCCTCATTCCTACATGGCAATAATTTACTTAAGTGAGTAATGGATACCACTTCCAGATGAGACACGTATTCTTCAGGGTCCTGCAGTCCTTGCTACTCCTCACTGTTTTCTTAACACTAAGATCAAGTGCTCTCTATACTGAAAACTAAATATGACAGCCCTGGAATTCTTACCACTTCACTCACTTTACCTTACCTGGACCCTGCGGACTTTTGAATTTGCAAATTCTTGACAAACAGGAACCAAAAAGATATAAACATGTCCAGCTCCCAGCTGATCTTAGCTGGGATCCTAGGGGTATGCATGTGGGTAAGGGTTCAGGATCTGCCTAAAACCAGAAGTCTGAACGCTCTTGGAGATGAAAGGAAATGAGGGACCAAACCTGCAGTTCTAGCGCCCAGCCTGAGAGAATCCCTGTGATAACCGCCTTGGCAGGTGTCAAGCCAGTGACACACACCTTGCTCCTTCCCAAGGTAGACCATTCAACTACGGAGAAGCTCCAGCTGCTAGCCAAACCCTACCAATCTGTAACTTCTAGTCACTGACATTGCCTGTGCCCATCCGGAAAACACTAAACAAGTCAACCCCTTCCCCCAGTGTCGGTCCTTCAGATATGTGAAGGCAGCCACCACGGCTTCCTCAAGCCTTTCTTCTCTGGCTAACCTCGCCACACTCCCCAGTTGTTCCTTTATGACTAGGTTTTGAATCTCTCCACACATCCCCTTTCTAGTTTGCCAGTGTGCCCTTAATGTGTGTCCCACTCTCTCTGCTAAGGACATTGCGTACGTATACCACTGTAGTCTCCCCAGGGACTGTAGACAGTTAATATTTTTTGAATTAATAAATGAGTTAGTTAATTTTCAGATTCAGCCAATATTTATTTTCTAGCTTTAGGGGTTTTCACCGAGAGAGATTTAACTCTACCCAGTTAAAGGAATCTACAAGCCTACTCCCACCTCCTTCCCAGATCACAGGATCACATACCAGGATCTCCATTGTCTCTCTCAGAGCCTTCACCATCTTTTCATAATCTTCATTTTGCTTCTGAGACTGGGCCAGAAGAGCAGAGAGCTCGGTCACCCTGAAGGGAAGAGCACAGCATTGTCACCTGGGCTGCTCACTGCTGGGAACAGAGCTACTATGCAGCACACCCCATGCCCAACACAGACACTCCCACTGTAGCCCCCTCAGAGCCCGGGGGCCCGCAGCCCCGGCACTCCCTGAATACCACAGGATGCTATCGTTTTGAACTGGGGGGAAGCCAAAAGCCACTCAGACGCATGCAGGGATTTACCACATCTCAAGTCTGGAACACGTGTGTGTGGGCCTGAGAGCTGAAGGTAAGCCCTGGCCCAGGCCCTTCCAGGCCCCGCTTGATCTTGAAGTCAAGCACCCTGAAGTCAGTAAGAACATCAGAACTGCCACAGGGGATAGTCCCAAGGTTCTCTGATAGGAAAAAAGGATGGGCAACTTGGAGGAGATTATGGTTAACCTCCCAGGAAAATCACCATACATCTTTAACACTGTATCCTGGAGCTCAGTACCTGGTATTATGTGGGTAGCTGAAGAAATATTTCTTGAATTAATGTCATCTAGGAGTTTTAATTTTTATATGCTTTTATTTATTTATTTTTTTTAAAAAATTAAATTATTATCTGTGTACATATTTTACCATTGCCTCTCCCCGCCCATACATACCCTCCCTCCCCAGAGTTTTGTGTCCATTGGTTGTACTTATATGCATATATACAAGTCCTTCAGTTGATCTCTTATCTCCCCCAGGGGGTCTTAATTTTTTTTCAAAGTCTTACTCATTTATTCTGTACCAACTCTAAGAGCCTTAACTCACTGCATGATCATTCATTTAACTTTTGCATCATTCAATAAACATTTACTGAGTATGTACTATATGGCAGAAAAAGTGCAAAACACTGGGGACACAAAACTTACTAAGACAAGGTCTCTGCCATACTTCCCGGGGCCTTCACAATCAAACCAAACAAAATGCAATTTATGGACACCACCATACAACCCTGGCCATGGGGTATAAACTGAACTTTGCCCTGAGATTCAAACAGGCTCTTTGTTTATGTCCCTGTCCTTCTTATCACCATTTAAAAAAAATCTTTTTTTATTATAATAAAAAAATTAACGAAAAAAGGAAACTAAATAATTAATGAGCTACAATGAGATCAATACTGCAATAAGCAGGTCAAAAGACTAAGATGGGCCTAATCTAACAGGCTGCTGAGGTCAGAGAAGGCTTCACAGAAGAGGTGACATCTGAACTGTCTTAAAGAGTAAGGCAGAGCGAAGGGGAAGGAGGCATTGCAGGCTAAGGCCAGCATGTACAACAGCAGTGAGACATGGAAGCGCTCGGCTGGCCTGGGGATGGCACGCAGTTTGGTATTGATAGAAGAGAGTCATAGCGAGCTCTATAAATCAACGGTGAGAAACTGAGATACAAGACAGTCTGAGGGCAGAGGGCAGTGACATGGCCCCAGCTGTGGCATTTCGTTTCAAACCCTACTCCCTCTGGCACATCTCCTTCCCCTTTCATGGGAGCAATGCTCTTCACATCTCCTCTGCTATCTCTCACACCCTATGGGAGTCAACTTCCCCCCGGGACCCCTTTCTGGACCAGCCCATCTCACCGGTCCTGAAGCTCGGCCTTCTCCAGATCCCCTTGACTCTTCAGCTGGATTAACTCCTGGCTCCTTTCATGCGCTTCCTTCTCCAGCTCCTGGGTCTTGGCTAGCAGCAGCAGCAGCTGGGATGGCGCACTCCCATCTATCCGCCCAGATCCATCAGGCTCCCGAGACTGTGTTCCCACAGTCAAGCGCAGACAACAGGTCAACAGGGATCCTGAAAGCTTCACATGCTCAGCCTTGAGCTCCGTCAGGTCTCTGAGTACAAGCAAGGAAAGAGCAGACTCCAATAGGGACCAGGGAAGGGAGCATGGAGATCAGACCCAGTGAAGCCTGAGGAGCAGGTCTGGGAGAAATCATCTGAACGCAGTTACACCAGCCCTCCCCACCAACATTTCCCCTCACCGACCCCCACCCCCTGCCCTCTGTCATCTGATCCCCTCCAACAGCAGCCCACCCACCATCCTAAGTCCAGAATGGTCGAGGCAAACCACCTCCCCACTTAATGCCCCACTGACCTGTCAGTGGCTGACTTCATTTCCAGGAAGTGGCGTCGGAAGGTCACCACCTCCCGCCACAGACTGAGAAGGCGACCATGCTCCCCTTTCAGGTAGCCCTTGAAGAACTGTGTGTCCAGAAACCCAGGTCATACCAAAGGGCAGAGGGCTATCTTTTGCCAAACCAGGAGTCTTGGATTCCTCCTAACTACTGAGGGGGAGGGACTTATGGCTTATAAATGGGTGTCTATACTCAAGTTGTGCTGAAGAGCTTAATCAAGTCAGTAGAGGGATTCAAGAGATCAAAGGGCCTGGGATATATGACCTGCATTTCTGGCCTTCTTTTGAGCTAGATTAGAAAAGGATAAATAGTAGCTGCTCAACAAATGGGATCTACTCTATTACCATTGTTATTAGACTTATTTATAATAAGGATTAAATGATACGACATATCTTAAATCACCTATCATAATATATAATACCTGGCACAGAGTGAAGACTCAGAAAACATTAGTGTCCTTTAACTGGGATCTGAAAATTCTTTAGGGTCCACATCTGGTACTTCTTTCCCATTCAATTTCAATAGCTACCTCCTTAGCATCTACATCGGCAGACTAGTCAGTAACTTCAGATCCATCTATAAAGCTAGTCTACTTACACAGGGACAGAGTTGCTTTGCGTGTCATGTCATCTGCCAGCAAAATCTCAACTAAGCAAGTGAGGGCAGAACTAAGCTGAAGGCCCAAGCAGGGTCAGCTGCCAGCATGAGTGGTGAGGATGTCAGAGACTTTAATGACAGCCCAGTTTCCATCCAAGTCCTCAAGTAAACCCCTCCCAACACTGACCAGGGTAGTGCCCAGAGTACAAGCCCTCCTCGCACGGTCCCAGCCCCTGTCCCTCCTACCTCCTGCTCCATCCGCCACTGGCTCTCCTTCCTTATCAGCTCATCCCGGGCCCGGCTCCAATCAACTGTCAATTTTTCCACATCTTCCCGCAGCGCTTTATTGACCACGTCAGCTTTTTCCATGTGTAGCCGAAGCTGAGTGTTTAACTCTGCTAGACTCTCACACCTGCACTGGGGAAGGGGAAGAGCAAGTGCAAAATAAAGGTCTGGTCCAACTGCTGGACTTCCTGGAGTAAGATGACAACCCCTGGAATTTTCCAGGGCCAAGACTGAAGGGCTATGGCTGGCAGTCCATGTTTTAATCTGTGTCAGCCCCCAGAACAGAAGTTCCCATCAGCCTTTCCTACCCACTAACCAAGCACCCAGGACAGAGGGTTTGGGGTCCATCACCTCTGTTGTTCCTCCTCCAATCGCATTAGCAGCTGTTCCAAGTTTGGCTCCTTCACACTGTCCCACATCTGAGGGATCGGTCCCTTAGCCAGACAGAGACAAGCCTTATTTACCTCCAAAGAGGACAGCACTCAGACCAGCTCCCTGATGCCCCCCTTAGCAGCCACTTCCTTTTTATTCTTTCTTCCCTTTGTTTGCAGTATGCCTCTTTTCTCAGTCACTGCATCCTGAGAGTAAGTCCACTGTATCCCTCTCTCCAAAAGTGAACTGTGACTTCCCATGAAAGACGGCATCGGGTAGTGAAAAGAACTTTCAACCTAAAAAGCGTACGCTATGTCTTTCACTGATGGCCTTGACTTCTACCACACGAATTTTTGGACCCTGGGAAGTTACTTAACTTCTCTGAACCACAAAATCTTTAGCTACAAAATGAAGTAATATAATCCCTCTCAGAAAGTTGTTTTGCAGATTAAGTGATATAATTACATAACAATGCCTAATGGTGCCAGGCCTTAGTACTCAATACATTTTGGTTCTTTCCTTCCTCTGAGAGAATTTTCCAAGAGGAATGTGAGATGGTACTGAGAGGGAGGTGGAACAAAGGCAAATGAGTTGTTGAAAGCCAGTTCTACCCAGCCAAAAGCACAAACAAATCCCTCTGCCACAAACATGGTTTTTAGGCTGCAAAGGCACATCTCTCTATGACAGAGAAACACTGACACCTTCTGGAGGAAAAGTGCATTTCTTCCCTCTGATTCCACAAAACTTCCAATCTGATTAAATCTCCTGAAGCTGACTTGACCAGTTCTCTCAATGGATAGAGCGTCAGCCTGTGGACTGAAGGGTCCCGGGTTCGATTCCGGTCAAGGGCACTACCTTGGTTGCGGGCAAATCCCCAGTTGGGGGTGTGCAGGAAGCAGCTGATCGATGTTTCTAACTCTCTATCCCTCTCCCCTCCTCTCGGTAAAAATCAATAAAATATATTTTAAAAATAAAATAAAATAAATCTCCTGAAGCTGCATTTTGTCCTTAGAGAGCCAGAAGTAGCTAGGTCCAATACGGTATCTGCATGACAAAGCCCTCAGGGGCTGAAGAAAGAGGCTTCTGTCAAACACCGCCTATCACACCCAACCCCTGTCAGCAAGCGAAGCCTCACAAGCATATTCACTGCGGGCTCAGGGGGAGCACAGGGCAGCCTCACTCACCCCAGTGGCTTCCAGCTGTTTCTCCAGCTGCTGGCACCAGCTCCGGTACTGCAACACCTGAAGCAAGCAGAGCAGGATGTGAGCAATGGGCACAGCTGGTACAAACGGCCCAAACCAAAGGCCCCAAGAATCGTGGGCAAATCTGCCGTGAACAGGGGACTTGGTGATGACATTGAGGTAAGGCCATAACATTTTATAGTTTCTTTTTTTCCCTTTCTTTCCTCTCCCCCCGACCCCACTGACCTCCTCCAGCGCCCCCTCCCCCCCACCGGGCCAACTCCCCCCAAAACATTTTATAGTTTCTATGTGAACATCTAAATAATATTTTTTTGCCCAGCCAATGTGACTGGAGGTCACAGTTCAATTCCCAGTCAGGGCACATGCCCAGGCTGCAGGCTCGATCCTCTGTGTGGGATGTGCAAGAGGCAGCCAATCAATGATTCTCTCGCATCATTGATGTTTCTCTCTCTCTCTCTGGAATCAATAAAAATATATTTTAAAAAATATTTTCTCTACATCTTTTGTATTAAAGGCAAGATCATGGACTTTGGAACCAGAAAACCTATGGTAGGTCCTAGGTTTAGATTAGGGAAGCAACCTTAGACAACTAATTTAACCCTCATGAACTACATCTTTAAATTTAAAAAAATATATATTTTATTGATTTTTTACAGAGAGGAAGGGAGAGAGATAGAGAGCTAAAAAGGTCGATGAGAGAGAAACATCGACTAGCTGCCTCTTGCACACCCCCTACCGGGTGTGTGCAAGAGGCATAGAACCTAGGACCTTTCAGTCCACAGACTGAGCCAAACCGGTTTCGGCTGAACTCCATCTTTAAAAGGGAGATAAGATAGCCCTGACCGTTTTGCTCAATGGTTAGAAACATCAGCCTGTGGATCGAAGGGTTGCGGGTTCAATTCCCAATCAAGGGCCCACACCTCGTTGCAGGTTTGATCCCTGGCCCTGGTCAGGGTGTGTTGGGGAGGCAACTAGTCAATGTGTCTCTCTCACATCAATGTTTCTCTCTCCCCCCTCCACTCTCTCTCTCTGAAGATCAACAGAAAAAACATCCTCAGGTCAAGATTAAATATAATAACAAAAAGATAAAAGGGAGATAATATATATCTCATGGAGTAATTGTGAGCATCAGAGAGGCTGTTTGGGACATTCCCACCACATGGATCTGCCACCTGCAACCCGTATCCCACCTCAGCACCAGCTCTGGGCGTTCTTCTCTTTTCCCCTCCCTGAAAAGGCAGCGGCCTCACCTTGGCCTGGAGCTTCCTCACAAGGACGGCTTGCCTCTGCTGGGCCTCCTGGGAGCTCTTCAGCTTCCGCCAGGAGGCTGCCTGGTTCTCTGCCATCTGCTGCTGTAGCGCCAGCACCTGATCCTCCAGCACCAGTTGCAGTGACTGGGGCTTCATATTGTTCAATCCAGGGCCTCCCGTCTCCATGGAGGCACCAGACGATGAGCCCACAGGCCCCTATGCAGCCAGAGGCTGTTTGCTCCCAGCAGGGTCTCTAATCATCGCGGTGCCACTTGGACCTTCTCTTGAGCTGGGGACCAAAGCACACGGTGTGGTTAAAAGGACTGTCTGCAAGACTCAAATGTATTCAGCAAATATTCATTCAGTCCCACAAAGCTGGGCTGGGCAAAGTAAATACGTTCCTTTCCTACAGGACCCCTCAGAGCCTTTATAATACTAAGATGGGCCCCGGTCTCTAAGGAGAGCTTTGATGAGCATTATTTCCTAAATTTGTTTGACCATGACCAAGCTCACAGGACTAGTGTTGCCTGCCATGCCTCTTGAAACTCTGCATTAGACCAAGAGCTCCTGGTTTACCATTGCATCCCAGTGCCTGGACCGTGCCTAATAAACACCTGATGAATGAATCACTAAAGGTGATGTTAATCTATCAAGGGAGATAGACACAATTACAATACAGTAAATCTTCATTTAATGCCGTTCATAGGTTCTACGACTTTAAGTAAAACGACATATAACAAAACCAATTTTAACACAGGCTAATTGATATAAACAAGAGTTAAGTTCCTATGGCATTGCATCAACATTATAACCAAACAACAATGAACAAAATATGTTATTTGAGGACCTGTACAATGTAGTATATGCAATAATAGAGGCAATGCAGGACAGTCTGGGAAAACAAGGGAAGGGCATTTAACCAACCTGATGGCTGTGAACTGTGTGAATCATCATATTTAATACTTGCTAAGTGCTTCTAGGGTTCAGTCACTTCATAGGTTCTTTACAAACACTATGCCATTCCGTCATTTTAAGAATCTTAAAGCCTTCCACTGCCTTCCTATCACACTTCTGCATAGGTACGATTATAATTCTATGTATGAATAAGGAAACTGAGGCTTAGAAAAAACTAAGCAATATGTCTTAGTTCACATAGTTGGCATTTGGCTGGTTAGGGATTTGAATTCAAAGAAATGGAGTAGCAGGCATTTCAGGAGGGAGATCCAACAGAGAGGGAAGAAGGAACCAGCTTCAGCAGGATGGCAAACCCTCCTCACCCACAGAGCTGGGCCGAAACAGGGCAATGGGCTACCTGCAGGCAATGAGCATTAGATATTCCCAGGAGAGGGGGAGGGATGGTGGTCAAGAAGAGTTCTAGGTGCTAGCCCAAGCTTTGCCTGGGCATGCCACTTGCTCTTCATACTCCTTGTCCAAAAGTGAGGGTACCCAGCTACATGACCTCCGTGTTTCTTATGCCTCTAAACATATCCAATACCTCCTGCATCCTGGCTCAAATGTCACTTCCTATCATGTCCTCCCAGATGTAGATACATATATGCATACACACATATATATAGTATTCTATCAATTATATATTATATTGGGTCGGCAGCTAAGTAATTGCGGATTTTTTAAAGAAAATCAAAGACAATTTTTTCATGGAACTAAATAACTTTATTCTGTAATGTATTGCCCATTTTGATCAATGACCTTTTGCCATCTTTCAGGCAGCATCATAATCCCACGTTCAAAAAACTTCTGGTTTTTATTAGCAAAAAACTGAATCAGGTACGATTTGACATCATCATCATTATTGAAATTTTTACCATTCAAGGAGTTTTGTAAAGATCGAAACAAAAAGTAATCAGATGGTGCAAGGTCAGGACTATATGGTGGATGTGGCAAAACATCCCAACCAAGCTCCATTAATTTTTGCCAAGTGACCAAAGATGTGTGTGGCCTTGCATTGTCATGATGGAATACAACACCTTTTCGATTTGTCAATTCGGGCCGCTTTTCTTCAACTGCATTGTTTAATTTTGTTAGTTGTTCAATGTAGACATCAGAATTGATCGTTCGGTTGGGTGGTAAGAGTTCAAAGTAGACAATTCCTTTGTAATCCCACCAAACTGATAACAAAACCTTCTTTTGATGAATATCAGCTTTTGATGTTGTTTGAGTTGGTTCACCTGGCCTGCTCCACGATCTTTTCCGCTTGATATTGTTGTAAACAACCCATTTTTCATCGCCAGTTATCAGTCGTTTTAAAAATGGATCATTTTCATTACGTTTCTTTAGCAAATCGCAGCTGCTAATGCGTTGCGTTAACTGTGATTCTTTCAGTTCGTGAGGAACCCATGTATCGAGTTTTTGAACATAGCCAAGTTGTTTTAAGTGATTTTCAATGCATGTATGTGATACATGAAGCTTCTCTACAATCTCACGTGTTGTACTGTGACAGTCCGAATTGATTATTGCTTTGATTAGGGCGTCATCAACTTCAACTGGACGACCAGAGCGTCTTTCATCTTTGAGTGAAAAATCACCAGAACGAAATTTGGCAAACCAATTTTGACACTGCCGTTCTTTTAAGGCTTCGTCACCATAAACAGCACATAACTTTTTATGAGCTTGTGATGCGTTTTTCCCTTGCAGAAATAAAAAAGCAAAATATGACGAAAATGTTCCTTTTGATTTTCCATTTTTCAACGAACGCCAAACAAAAACTACAAAACAGATCAAAAAACTTTTTTTACTGATTAACAGCTGAATAGCCAACTATCAAATACAAAATGTGTTTTACATTTGTACTACGTCTGCAAACCTAAAAATTCAACTGAAGCCATATATGTGTGAAACCCGCAATTACTTAGTTGCCGACCCAATATTTTACCTTAGCAGATAACTAAGTATTTTTAGAGCTATTTAAAAAGTTAGTCCAAACCTCTAATTTGACCATAAGGAACCTGAGGCTTCATTTTATTCACATTTTATTTATGTGCCCTCTTTACCTCAGAAAATAATTTGAAAATGCAGCAAATGTACCATACTAATAATGTAAGATGCGACTAATGGGGAAAACTGGGTGCAGGGTATATGGGAACTCTCTGTACTGTGATATTTTTCTATAAATTTAAAATTGTTCCTAAAGCCAAAACCGGTTTGGCTCAGTGGATAGAGCGTCGGTCTGTGGACCGAAAGGTCCCAGGTTCGATTCCGGTCAAGGGCATGTACATTGGTTGCGGGCACATCCCCGGTAGGGGGTGTGCAGGAGGCAGCTGGTTGATGATTCTCTCTCATTGATGTTTCTAGCTATCTATCCTTCTCCCTTCCTCTCTGTGAAAAATCAATAAACTATATTAAAAAAATAAATAAAATAAAATGGTTCCTAAAAAATTAAGTCTAGTTTAAAAATGATTTGAAGTGTTTTACGACTAAAACAAGCAAACAAACAAAATCCCTATAAAACTGCAATTCCCTAAAACAAGTAAAAGAGGGAGGGAGCATAGTAAATTACATCAATTCTGAAATTGAGATTCAGTTCTGAGCTTCAAGACACAGTTCAGTACCCTTTTATTAACACACGGTCAGATCAGCCAGAAAATAAACTAGCACAGCTCCCAAAGAAGGTTGGTTTCGCTGTCCCTTAGAAAAGGAAAAGGTCGGAAGTTGGCAAATGGGAAGACTAGACTGTATTCAAATGGGATAATGGATGCCACTGTGCAGTGTAAACTGTAAACCACCGAAGAGACATTATCATTACTGTAGGAAAAGGAAGAAGAATCACTTCTTTTATACGTTAATTTACCCCATATACAGTCATGAATTCCAGCTCTGTGGCAGGGAGTCTTGTCTACCAGTGATACAGAAATGAATAAGACCAACTTCCTACTTTTGCTAGAAACCAGACTGGGAAGGGCAGGAGACTCTGAACCTGGGCGGACAGTGAGAGAAGAGTGGCATAGATTATGTATTTGGTCTTCCTTCATTCAAAATACCCAAAAAGGAGTATTTAAAAGGAGTGTAAAATAGAAGCACCACCACCTAAACTTGGGATAGAGGTACTAGTAAATGCTGCAAGGACTAAGATGTGGACTACTATTATGAAATAGAATTTGTCTCTTAAAGCAAAACAGGAAAAACAATTGAGGGCACAAACATTTTATTTTCTGAGCAAAGAAACTATATATTAGTCTGCAGAGACAATTAGTTTCTTACTGCAGGAAAAAAATTAACATGCAACTCCTTTTATAAATCTCATACTTGGGGTCTCTCTCTCTCTCATTTCCTCCCACCTCTCTGGCCTCTCCCCTCCATCTCTTTTGTTGGCTCTCCTCATCTCCCCCAAAGTTGGAGGCCCCAGAGCTCAGGCTACAGACTTTTTCTCCATCAACCTTTATTTCCCAGGAAATCTTATCCAGTTTCAGGGCTTAATTTTCTCCCCTTAAAAGTGAGCTGGAATAAAGTTAATGAAGCTAATAAAGCAGAAGTGACTTCCAGAGCGAGGTCATAAAAGGCACTCAGTTCTCCCCACTTGTCCTGAGGAGACTCAGGCAGCTCAGTGGTAAGGAACCAACTTGGAAGCAGAGCAACCGTCAACTTGACTACAATCTCCTAGGTGATCCTAAACTAGAAACATGCAGCTAAGCTACTCCCGAATTTCCAACCCACAAACATATAATAAATGATTGTTGTTTCAAGCTACTAAATTTTGTGCTAATTACTTGCACACACACACACACACACACACACACAAAAAAAAAAAAAAAAGATAATACATCTGGATTACTGTGAAAGCTATCTAGATGGTAGCAATGCTCCAACCTTGCTTCCAGTATTTGCTTTTCCTCAAAAGAGTAGTCAAAGTGATCCTTTTAAAACAGTGACAGATTATGCCACGCATAATACTAGTCAGAGTAAAACCCATGGTCATTATAATGGCCAACAGGGTCCTGATTATTTGATCCCAGTCTCCAATTGTTTTCATTCCCATTCTTACCCCTATCCCCTTAGCCACCAGCCCTCCTTGCTGTACACACTTGGAACACCCCAAGCCACGCTCTCATCTCAGGGCTCCTTCCTCCATTTATCTTCACGATTCACTCCCTTACCACCTTCAGGTCTCTGTTCGAATGTCACCTTCTCATTAAGTTGTTCCCTAACCACCCAAAATAAAGTTCCACCACCCTTCACACAAATTTCTATTTACCTTATCGTGCCTTTCCTGTCCCTTCCTGATTATTATGTGTAATACAGCTATTAGAGCAGGGGTCCTCAAACTTTTTAAAGTGGGGGCCAGATCACGGTCCCTCAGAGAGCTGGAGGGCTGGACTATATGAACTACTAATTCCTACTGTAACACCTCGGCTGCGCTCACTGCCCAAAAAACCTGGCAAGCCGGATCAGACTCCTCTGCGGGCCGCATGTGGCCCGCGGGCCGTAGTTTGAAGACCCCTGTTTAGAGTCTAAATTTCCCAAATGTAAGAACATTGTTTTGTTGAGTGCTGCATTCTCAGCTCCTAAAACAATGCCTGAATGAATATAAGGAAATTAGGTAAATTGATTCATATCACCAATAGTCTTGCAAAATGCTGACAGTTCTATAACTATAAAATATTTAAAAACAAAAACAAAAACACAGATCATGTAGGTTGTATAGCACTTTACTCTCTCACAACAATTATTTGCAGTTTAAAAAAAAACACACCCCACAAACCTTTGAGATAAAATTATTGTCCCCATTTTACAGACAAGAAAACTGAGGTTGAAAAAATGGAAGGGATATAGCTGGTCAGTGTCAAAGATTAAACCCCAGCCTGCTTTCAAACTCTGTACCCTCTCCATTAAGTGCCTCCCAAATCATGAAACATGAAATCACAACTCTGTGAGGGACACTGCCTAACGGGTGTGAAATGATGAAGTCTGCAGATCTCTGATGGAAAAGGAGTGTGACTGAAGGAAGAGCAGCAAGGCTGTAGCCTTGGTTTTGTCATGAACTCTCTACACGATTAGGAACATCTCCTTTCTAAGCCTTTCCGACGAAATAAAATGTGTTATCCTAGTCCCGGCCTTCATAACTAGAGGGGCTCATGCGGACCAACTAAGCAGAAATTTAACAAAGCCAACTGCCTTCAATTCGTTCCCCAGCTCCACTCACTCGTTGTAGTACTCCAGGCAAACTGATTTATGAGTACCTCAACTTTTTTCTTGCATAAAATGTGAAAATATAAAACCCACCTTATGGAATTGCTTAAAAGATGACATGGGCCTTTACATGTGATGCATTAAGTAGCACTTGACATTTTGTGGCTGCTCAGTCAACATTGGTTATTATTGATTGCCATCATGTGCTAGACCCGGGATGTGGAGATGCAAAAAAAAAAAAAAAAGCAAAGCCTAACGCCCCCAACAAGTGCATAGGTGTGGATGAGGGCAGGAAAAGTGACCCGGCGCCCCGAGTGCAGAATCCGAGCAGCGAGACTCCCTGCGCCCGCAGGGAGGTGTGGAAAGACTTCGGAGGAAGTGAGGATGCCTGAGTCGGGTCTCGAGGAATGCGAGTTCCAGAGCGGGTCGAGCACACCACGTGCAAAGCCCCAAAGGCAGAGGGAGCCGGGAGCGAGGTGGGCGGGGAGCTCAGCGCCGGATCCAGGAGACCCTGGCCCGCCGGCGGCCGGGAGAGGAAGGGGATCGGGAAGATCCCTTTCTGTTCGGACTGCAGCCCAGAGTGGAGGTGGCCGCCGGACGCGGAGGGGAGGGCTCGGGAGCCCTGGGGCAGGTCCCAACCCCCTGTGGGCCTCGGGGTCCTCCCGGGGGAACGTAACTCCCTGAGGCGCCTGAGCCGGGCGGGCTCCGGCCTCGGACCGTTAACCCGGCACCTCCCACCTGCCCAGGAGGCCCCACCTCACCGCGCTCGGTCCGCGGATCCCCCGCCTGCAGCTCCGCGCGGGAGCGGCCGCAGCCGCAGCGAAGGCCAGGCCGGCGGGAACGGGCCCACCGCCCAGCCGGGGCCAGGCCCCGCCCCCCGGCTCCCGCCCTTTGGGGGAGTTCCGCCCCCTTAACCGGGGCGCCAATGAGCTCCGCGGGCGCCGCTTGGGGCCGCCCGCCATGTTGAGTACTGGCAGGGATTTCCTTGGGTAGCCCAGAATGAAAGGAGGGGTTATGTGGTATGAAGAAAAGTAAGATTTCTTAGCTAGAAATGGGGACAGCCAGAGCTGATGAATTGGATCAAGGGGGGATTACAGAAATAGGAAAAAAAAAAAAAACTTGCCCTCAACCCTCCCACTTTTGGCTTCGGGGTCACGCACTGCGCATGTGCATGGTGCCAGGCGGCCGGCGCACCTCCAGCCACAAACCCGAGCGCAGTTAGCAGCTGCGGGAGCGATCCAGAACCCGCTGCTGGGTCGGGGTGCTACCTGCAGGGCGGCCAGTTTTACGTTTTTCTCGCCTTCAGACCCGCAGCGCCAAGCAGCCTCAGACAACACAACGCTCAGAGCTAATTAGTGCCGTTCACTGTTTTCGCCTTGTCTTTGCACTGGGTGTTCTCTTTTCCTGAATGTCCTACATCCTTCCCGAAAATTGCAGTCTAATTTTCTGCGTAAACCTGACTTATTTATTCTCTCTGTGACCCTGGCGTTATTCCCATAGCTTTTTTTTTTTTTAAAATTATCATTGCACTTTCTTAAGAGTTGTGAATTCTATTTAACTTCCACTAAGAGGTTGTAAGGTTTTAGTTGGGATTTAGAAAAAAACAATTACCCCCCCCCCCCCAAAAAAAAAAATAAAAAACAAACACACACACATACACACAAAACCTCAACAACAACAAAAAACAAACCCACTACTGGGGAACTTATTAAAATGCAGATGCTCAGATTCCACCCCATAGAGACTCAGGAAACAAGGGTGGAGCCCAAGAATCTGCATTTCAGCAAATACGCTGCGGGAACACCTTTTGAGAAGTCCTACATAAGATGTGCACCTCAAGCACTCAACATAAGGCTTGGTACAAAACAGGTGCTCAGTAAGTGCTAAGAGAGTAAATGGATGCATAAATGAATAGCAGGAGTAAAACAGGCAATTCATAGCCACTTTGATAACTAATATCTTTTCTCCTGAAAGAACAAAAAAAACAACAACTTCTTAATAGTTACTTTGAGAAAAAAATAAAGGAGGTAAAAAGGAGGAAGGGAGGATACTGATTCTGGAAGGCAAACAATTTAGAGAGGGAAGATAGATCCCAAAAACTGGACAGATAAAGAGATGCCGGGAGTCCATCCCAGGGAAATACTCATGCAGTAGGTACTGTGTATTGTTCGCTAGAGCAATATGGGGAATGGAGAAACGAAAGCAACCCTAAAGGTTACACACACCAACTTCTTTTCTGCTTCAGGGCCTTTACACATATTTTGTCCTCTCCCGAGACCCCTTCCCCCCCAGCTCTGGGCTTTCCTGATACCTCCTCCCCTTCAGATCTCATCTTAAAGGATACTTCCTTATCTAGAGCTTCCCTGATCATGCTATCTAAAGTAATACCCTGTCCTAGCTGGTTAGGTGGATAGAGCATTGGCTTGCAGACTGAAGGATCCTGGGTTTGGTCAAGGGCACATGCCTGGATTGCAGTACAGGGAGTGCAGGAGGCAGCCGATCAATGTTCTCTCTCATCATTGATGTTTCTATCTCTCTTCCTTTCTGTCAGAAATCAATAAAAATATATTAAATAAAGTAATACCCTATATTTTCCTATCACAGTACTCTGCTTCTTTCATAGTACTTTTCACTTTTTTTTGTTGTTTGCTCACCTATTATCTTTCTTCTACTCTAAATTTTTAAAAAAATATATTTTTATTGATTTCAGAGAGGAATGGAGAGGGAGAGAGAAATAGAAATATCAATGATGGGGGAGAATCATTGACTGGTTGCCTCCTGTATTCCCTCTATTGGGGATCAAGCCTGCAACCCGGGCATGTGCCCTTGACTGGAATCAAATCTGGGACTCTTCCGTCCACAGGCTGACACTCTATCCACTGAGCCAAACCGGCCAGGGCCCACTCTAAAATTTAAGCTTCACGAGGACAGAAGACTATGTCTGACTTAGCATTTAGCACAGAGCCTGACATGTGGTGTTCACGAATAAGTATCCATTGAATGAATTAACCAAGTCAGCCTCAGTGTTACAAAGGTTAATGACATAAAACTCATCAGCAAGCTGAACAATATACTTTTAAAACCATGAAGAGTAAACAAAGGTTTGGGACTACAAAGACATACCAATAAAAGGCGAATGGAGTAGAAAGGGGTTAAAGCCAAACAGTAATCTTTTGTCTTTGTAAAGGGAGATTAACTCACTCATTTTCTCATTCACTTATTTATTCAACCATTAAAGATTTATTGTGGCCCGGCTATTCCCGGTCAGGGCACATGCCCAGGTTTCAGGCTCCATACCCAATGGGAAGAGGATGGGGGGTGGGGGGTTGAGGGGGAGATGTGTGCAGGAGACAGCCAATGATCAGTGTCTCTGTCTCATCGATGTCTCTATCTCTTTATCCTTCTCCCTTTCTCTCTCTCTAAAATTAGCAAAAACATATTTTTAAAAAATGTTATGTGTGATATTTCAAAGTGAGGTACTAAAATGTCATATATATTTTTTCTAATAGTCTAAGATCGATTTTATTTTATTATTATTTTTTAAAATATATTTTACTGATTTTGTACAGAGAGGGAGAGAGATAGAGAATTAGAAGAAACATCGATGAGAGTCATCGATCAACTGCCTCTTGGACACCCCCTACTGGGGATATGCCCGCAACCAAGGTACATGCCCTTGAGCGGAATCGAACCCGGGACCTTTCAGTCCCCAAGCTGACGCTCTATCCATTGAGCCAAACCGGTTTCAGCCTAAAATTGATTTTAAAGTCCCTAAATCCCTACCTATAGGGTCAAGAGAGTGGAGGATAGAGAATTTATGTGGAGATACTTCTGGCTGTGAGTCCCCACCCTTATTGGGAAGATCAGATGATTGGGGGAAAGAACTTCCATGATTGGTTTTTTTTTTTTTTTGCCTTTCTTTCTTTCTTTCTTTCTTTTTTTCTTTCTTTCTTTCTTCTTCTTTTTTTTTTTTAAATAATTTTTTATTGTTCATATTATTACAAATATTCCTCATTCCCCCCCCCCTCCATTGCTCCCCTCCACCAGGTTCCCACCCCACCCTCTGCCCTTTCCCCACCCCCCATTGTCCTCATCCATAGGTGCACAGTTTATGTTCAGTCTCTTCCCACACCCCCCTCTCCCTTTTCTCCAAGAATCACCAGTTCACTCCCCTTCCATACCTCTGATTCTATTATATTCAACAGTTAATATCGTTCATCAGATTTTTTTAAATTCCCTTGGTTTTTAGATTCACTTGTTGATAGTTACGTATTTGTTGTTCATAATTTTTATCTTTATTTACTTTCTCTTCTGAAAGAACCCCCTTCAGCAATTCATATAATTCTGGTTTGGTAGTGATGAACTCCTTTAGCTTTTTTTTTATTAATGAAGCTCTTTATCTGACCTTCGATCTGAGTGATAGCTTTGCTGGATAGATTATCTTTGGCTATAGGTTCTTACTATTCATCACCTTGAATATTTCTTGCCATTCCCGTCTGGCCTGCATGGTTTCTGTTGAGAAATCAGCTGACAATCGTATAGGTGCTCCTTTATAGGTAACTACCTTCTTTGCTCTTGCTGCTTTTAATATTCTCTCTTTGTCTTTTGCTCTTGGAATTTTAATTATGATGTGTCTTGGTGTGGTCCTCTTTAGATTCCTTTTGTTTGGAGTTCTGTGAGCTTCCTGGACTTGTAAGTCTAATTCTTTCACCAGGTGAGGGAAGTTTTCTGTCACTATTTCTTTCAGTATGTTTTCGATATCTTGCTCTCTCTCATCTGGGACCCCCATAATTCTGATGTTGGTTCGCTTGAAGTTGTCCCAGAGGTTTCTTACATTATCTTCAATTTTCTGGATTCTCTTGCCTTCTAGCTTCTGCAGAGGAGTGTCTTCTGGCTCTTTATGTTCCAAATCTTTGACTTGATTCTTGCGATCTTCCATTCTGTTTTTAGGACTCTGTATAATATTTTTTTATTTCAGACAATGTATTCTTTATTTCTTGTTGATCCCTTATCATTTCTTGTTGATTCCTTATTAATTCTAGTTGATCTCTTTTCATATCCTCATAGGTCTTATCAATCTTTTCTAGGAAATTCTTGAAAAACCTTATAAGCGTAGATTTGAACTCTATATCCAGTCGCTTTTTGTCCTCCATTTCTTTCGTTTGTGATCTATTTTGTTGTCGCATTTTGCAGCTACAGATGGGGCAGAGTTTCAGGGTGGAGCCTGCAGCCTTGGCTTCCGTCAGCCCTGCCCTATGCGGCTCCTGGGTCTCAGGTTCCTTCAGTACTCGCTGCAAGCGCCTCTGAGAGAAAGGTGCCCTCGATTTTCGCCTGCTGCCAAACAGTCTAGGCTCTCCCCCAATGAGCCCGGTATTGGGGTTCAGTTCAGCTGGAAGTGGAGTTGGAGGTGGCGTTCAGAGCAGTCTGGAGCCCCAGTCTCCTTCCCTCCAGGGCAATCCCTCAGCACAGCCGACTGTCCCTTCTCTGCGTGCAATGTGCGCGCCTCCGGGACCTCCTTTTGCCGTTCCCCGGGGGTTCCGCCTTACAGCCCAGCTCCCTCTGTTTGAGCCTGGGTCCCCGGGGTCTGGCCTAGAACTGGGGTTCAGAGCAGGCGGAACTGGGGCCCAGCACAGTCGGAGCTTTTATCTCCTTCCTGCTAGGGAACGCCAGCCAGGCACTCAGCCGCCCCGTCCTTCCTCTCTGGCTCTGTCCTCTCCGTGCACGCCGCGTGTCTCCGTACCTTAGGCTTTTACAGCTCCTCCGCGCTTCCTTCTGGTTTTCTCCTTGCTTCTCGTTTTAGAATTTCCAGTCAGTCGACTTTCCTGTAGTTCTGGGTAATGTCCATTTTATATTTTAGTTGTATTTTGTTGAAATTGTTGTGTGTGGCTGCGGCTAGGTGTTTACCTGGGCAGCCATCTTGGATTCTCCCTTTCCATGATTGTTTGAAGTCCCCATTGCAATTGGGGAGCACAGTGACTCGATCTACCTCCTGTCTGGGAAATCTATCAACAAGAAACAAGCAAGCCAACTGCTTTGATGGCAGAACCCAGGAGATTGCTGCTATGTTGAGGTTGGCCTGCTCTCCCAGAAATTGTCAGGGAATGTTTTCTGTAGACCAGATGTGGACTAAGTGAGGGGAAAAGAGTCTGCATAGGCCCACCCTGGACCCTTTTCAGTAGGGCCTCCTAGTGGTGGCAAGGGACCCCAGAAGTAAGAAGAAAAGTGACCACTGGCAATAGAGATGTCTTTACTAAAGGAAAAGAGCCCAGCACAGTCTCTAAAAGCACCCCAGGATGCTTTGATGATGCACAAAAACAGCTATAAACATCTTCCAGGCCCAGAAAGCACAAAGCTAGCTACAATACTAGTTTAAAGAAGACTGTTCCCACCCCTTTCTCCACATTCCTCTCCATGTCAATGTCCCGAGTGAAGCGGAGGATGACAGAGGGGGGAAAATTATTCTTCTCTTTCTTACTGAAAGCTAATTGTCTTAAGCAGAGTCACGGGCACCAAAAGGATGCACTCTCTTGTAACGAACAACTTGCTGCTGTCTAACTGAGTTCATTCGTTCATCATTAAGCAGATATTGATTGAGTACCTGCCATGTGCCAAATCCTGAGTGAGACGCTGGCAGAGAAGCATAGGACAAAACCTCGTGAACCCTGCCCAGAGCTTCAGTTCACAGATTCACATGGGAGGCGGTGAGGAAACAAGCATTTCACACACACACACACACACACACACACACACAAGCACACACGCACACACACACGCTGTGGTAAGTTCTATAAAGAGGGAGTGGCTGGTTTCACAGAGGCTGATGGGGAAGGATAAATCTGCTGAGCAGACAAAGGGGGGAAGGGCATGCCAGGAGTGTGCAAGTATGTGGTGTGCTAGAGCATGGTATGTTAGGGGAATGCCAGGAATTTCCTTGGGGTACTCTTCCTCTTCTTTTTTTTTTTTTTTTTTAAAAAAATATATATATTATTGATTTTTTTTACAGAGAGGAAGGGAGAATTAGAAACATCAATCAGCTGCCTCTTGCAAACCCCTTCCCCCCCCCTGCTGGGGACATGCCCGCAACCAAGGTACATGCCCCTGACCGGAATCGAACCTGGGGCCCTTCAGTCCGCAGGTTGACACTCTATCCTAGGGGTGTCAAACTCAATCAGAGAAGGGGCCAAAATCTAAAATCCAGCCTAAATCGCGGGCCGAATGGTTTACTGAACAGTCATAAACTGACAATGTCATAAACTGACAGCGGAGTGCAGTGATGACAGCGAGGTGCGGGCCACATTGCAAGGCCTGGCGGGCTGGATTTGGCCCGTGGGCCTTGTGTTTGACACATGTGCTCTATTCACTGAGCCAAACCGGTTTCAGCAGTACTCTTCTTTTTAAAAAAATAATTTTTAAAATTTTCAATTACAGTTGACATACAATATTATATTAGTTTCAGGTGTACAACCTAGTGATTAGACATTTATATAACTTACAAAGTGATCACCCTGATAAAATTAGTATTCATCTGACACCACACGTAATTACTACAATATTATTGTCTATGTTCCTTGTGCTATACTATACATCCTCATGACAATTCTGTAACTACCAATTTGTACTTCTTAACCCTGTCACCTTTTTCACCCACCCCCAAATCTCCTCCCATCTGGCAACTGTCAAAATGTTCTTGGTATCTGTGAGTCTGTTTCTATTCTGCTTGTTCATTTATTTGTTTTAGATTCCACATATAAGTGAAATCATATGGCACTTATATTTCTATGTCTGACATTTCACTCAGTACAATACCCTCTAGGTCCATCCATATTGTTGAAGATGTCAATATTTCATTCTTTTTTTATGGCTGAATTATATTCCATTGCATAAATAATAGCACTTTTTTATCCATTCATTTATTGATGGACTTAGGTTACTGCCATATCTTGGCTACTGCAAATAATACTGCAGTGAACATATGGATGCATATATCTTTTTAATTTAGTGTTTTGCGTTTATCCAGATGAATATCTAGAAGTGGAATTTCTGGGTCCTTCTTTGTTTCTTGTTATAACTTTTGTTTTAAAGTGTATTTTTTTCTGGTAAAGTATTGCTACCCCAGCTTTTTATTTATTTGTTTGTTTCCATTTTAATGAAATATCTTTTGCCATTCCTTTACTTTCAAGTCTCTCTCTGTGTGTGTCTCTTGATGAGTCTCTTGTAGACAACATATGTAAGGGTCTGTTTCTTATCCATTCAGCCACCCTATGTTTTTTTTTTTTTTTTCTTAATCCTCACCCGAGGATATTTTTTCCATTGGTTTTTAGAGAAAGTGGAAGCGAGGGAGGGAAGGTGAAAGATAGGGGAAGGGAGAGAGAGAGAAACATTGATGTGAGAGAGACACATCGATTGATTGCTTCTCACACGTGCCCCAACTGAGTCAGGGAAACCTGCCTTTGACTGGGAATTTAACCTGTGATCCTTCAGTCTGCAGGCCAATGCTCTAACCACTGAGCAAACTGGCCAGGATCACCCTATGTCTTTTGATTGGAGCATTTAATCCATTTGCATTAAAAAGTATTTTATTGATTTTTTACAGAGATGAAAGGAGAGGAATAGAGAGTTAGAAACATTGATCAGCTGCTTCTTGCACACCCCCTACTGGGGATGTGCACACAACCAAGGTACATGCCCTTGATGGGAATCAAACCTGGGACCTTTCAGTCCGCAGGCCAAACCGGTTTTGGCAATTCATTTGCATTTAAAGTAATTGTTGATAACTATGTAATTAATGTCATTTTATTATTCATATTTTAAACTTTTTTTCTTCTTAAAGACCCTTTAATATTCCTTATAATATTGATTTGGTGGTGATGAACTCTTTTAGCTTTTTATTGTCTGAGAAGTTCTTTATCTGTTTCTATGAGTCTAAATGATAGCTTTCCTTGGTAGACTAATCTTGGTTGTAGGTCCTTGGTTTTCATCACTTTGAGTATATTGTGCCAATCCCTTCTGTCCTGCAGATTTTCTGTTGAGAAATCAGCTAACAATCTTGTGGGAGCTCCCATGTCATAACTGTCTTTTTATGGCTGCCTTTAAGATTTTCTCTTTGTCTTTAGTCTTTGGCATGTTAACTATGATGTGTCTTGGTGTGAGCCTTTTTGGGTTCATGTTGTTTGGGATTCTCTATACTTCCTGGACTTGTGTGTCTTTTTCCTTCACTTGGTTAGGAAAGTTTTCAGTCACTATTTCTTCTAATAGATTCTCAATCCCTTGTGTTCTCTTTTCTCCTTTTGGTACCCTTATGATGTGAATGTTGTTATGCTTTTTAATTTTTTTTTTTATTTCAGAGAGGAAGGGAGAGGGAGAGAGAGAGAGATAGAAACATCAATGATGAGAATCACTGACCAGCTGCCTCCTGCATGCACCCCCACTGGGGATCGAGACCCCACAACCGAGGCATGTGCCCTGACCTGAAATCAAACTAGTGACCTCTTAGTTCCTGGGTTGATGCTCAACCACTGAGCCACATCAACCAGGCTTTCTGGTGTATTCTTCATTTCTGATTGATTTTTAAATGATTTCTATGTCCTTTTTTATGCTGTTGAAATTCTCACTAAATTTCTTGGGCATCCTTTAATTAGTTTTGAACATTGTATCTGGTAGTTTGCTTGCTTTTATTTCATTTAGTTCTTTTTTCTTGAGATTTCTCCTGTTCTTTCATTTGGGATATGTTAGTTGTTGTTGTTGTTGTTGTTGTCTTCCCATATTGGATGCCTCTCTGTGTTTATTTCTATGTATTGTATTAGATCTATCTGCTGTGTCTCCCAATCTTGGCAGGGTGGTCTTATGTAGTAGGTGTCCTGTAGGGCTTAATGGCACAGCTTCCCTGATCACCCAGGCTGGTGTTCCAGGTGAACCCCCATGTGGGTCTGTGCGCACTCTCCTGTTGTAGTTGAGCCTTGATTGCTGTTGCCACATCAAATGTGCCAGGCCAACTGGCTATGAGAATCTGAATGACTGCAGTGGAGGAGCTGCTGTGCAGTAGCCAACCCCACAGGGCAGAACTTGCTTCAGCAGGCCTCTGGTGCCCGCTGAGTCTGCCCCTTGAGTGTATCACTCATGGAGATGATTGGATGGTGCTCTGGCGTGATCTGAAGCTGGCTACTGGGTGTGCTGGCTCTGGGGCCTCCTAGGGATGAAGGCCAAGGTCAGCTGCCACCTTTGCTCTGCCCTGGGGCCACCCGACACGAGTTACAAAGAGATCTACAGATGGCTATTACTTGTGCTGGGTTTGTAGTGCCTGAGAGAGGCCAAGTTGCAAACTGAGTTGGGCTGCCACTAGTACAGGCTTGGGGCCATTAGCCAGAAGCACATGGCATGCCAAGGCCAGATGCTGCTTGTTTGGGGCTTATGAACCTTTGAGAGAATTTAGGAAAATCTGCAGCATGAGCCAAGACAGGCCGTTTGTATGGGAAAGCCACCAGAGCCTGGCCAGTGTGGCTCAGTAGTTGAGCGTCAACCCAAATACCAAGAGGTCACTGGTTCAATTCCCAGGCAGGGCACATGTTCAGGTTTCAGGCCCGATCCCCAGTAGGGTGCGTGCAAGAGGCAGCCAATCCATGTTTCTATCTCTCTCTCCCTCTCCCTGCCTTTCTCTGTAAAAATCAATTGTCGGGGTGGGGTCAAGTGGGGAAAAAGGAGACATATGTAAAACTTTAGACAATAAATAAATTTTAAAAATCAATAAAGATGTGTGTGTGTGTGTGTGTGTGTATATATATATATATATATATATATATATATTTAAAATTAAAAAAATCAATAAAGATGTGTGTGTGTGTGTATATATATATATATATATATACACACACACACACACACTGTATATATACACATCTTTATTGATTTTTAAAATTTATTACTGAAAAGGCCAAACAGTTTTTATTTTCAAAAACAACTTTATTCATGACACATATTTTAAAAAAAACTCTCATCCCTTGGAAATGAATTAGAAAAATCCACCTCCTACCTTTCTGTGCCCACTTCCTCCCATTCCCTCCAAATAAAAAAGGGGGAAGCAAAGGGAAAAAACCCCTGAAAAACAAAAAAGTCCTCACCCCCCAAAAACAAGGCAGTGCATTTCCCCAGGGGAAGGGGAATTCACACCGGAGCAGAATCATATATTCGGCTACAGAAACCTCAAAACAGAAAAAGAAACACAAAAGGAAACAAAATAGGTCACCAGGCAATCTGAAGGAATAGGGAGCCAGGAAAGGGGTGGGGTAGGTGGTGGACCTGGCAGGACAGGAGCAGGCAGGAGGGCACTGGGAAATGAGGGAGATGGAGGGAAGGTGACAAGCCGAACAGTTTGGTGTCCTTCCACAGCCTTGGTTTTTTTTTTTTGGTTTTTTTTTAAATCCCTCCTTCCATCCATGCCCATCTACCCTTGAGCAGCCCCCAAAGGGGTGAAGTGGGACAGGGAAGCCGTGGGAGCAGCTTGCACAGTTGAGTCGAGTGCCTGGTGAATCCCCAGAGTGAATAAGCAGCCCCTGACCACTCCCTGGGCCTTCCCACCCCTCAAAGCGGCCCCTCCTCAGCAGTTAGTTATGGGATTCTCCCCTTCCACAGCGTATCTTTTTGTGTTTTTGTTTTTTTCATCAAGGTCATCTTCGTTGTTGTTGTTGGTTTTTTTTTATTCTTTTCTTCCTTCTTTCCTCTTTTTTTCCTTTCTCTCCACCTAATATGCACGTGATTTTTTGTATTTAAAAAAATATTTTTATTGATTTCAGAGAGGAAGGGGGGGGGGAGAGAGAGAGAGAGAGAGAGAGAGAGAGAGAGAGAATAATTGATTGGCTGTCTCCTGTGCACCCCCCTACTGGGGATCGAGCCCGAAACCTGGGCATGTGCTCTTGACTGGAATCGAACCCAGGACCCTTCAGTCTGCAGGCCGTATCCATCGAACCAAACTGGCCAGGGCCACACTTTTTTTTAAGTAAGGGGAATACCATGAAGTCACGCTAGCCCTGCATCTGTAGACAAGATCTGTGCTGTTGAAACCACTGTAGAACAGAGATGGGGAGGAGAGGGGAAACTGTGGTAGTTGGTGGCATGGGGGTCATGGGGGTCATGGGAACAACTGGACTGATGTGCTGATTCCTGGGCTGTTGGTTCGTTTTGGGATGACCTTGATGTGTCTTCCTCTAAAGAGGGACTCATCTAAGGCCAGGGAGTCCTCACTGACTCTGTCTGAGAACTCTGTATATGCAAACACTCTGGGATGGCCACTAAATTTGTCACAGAGTGTGGTCACGTGGTTGACTGAACCACGGCATGAGAATGGGCTTCCATAGTCCACATTGCTAACAGATGGAACGGGCGTCAGCCTCCTCCACAGACGTGATCACTGGGCCAGCATTCATCTGCTTCTCAACCTCGTTCTGTATTTTAGCTTCTCAGCTTCTTCCTCCATCTCCCTGACTCGAGCTTTAATCGCTTCCAGCTCCAGGTCTTCCATGGCGCCGTCCCCCAGGTACCCCTGACCAGTCCCGCTCCTCCTCCTCCTCCTGGCTGGGGGACCCCCTTTCCCCCCACCCAGAGCCAGGCCCAGGACCTGGGGCGCCTGGGGGGGCACCGGCCAGACTGGCTCCTCTTCAGGCTCAGGCTCTGGCTCCAGCAGCAGCTCCTCAGGCTCCTGTTCCTCAGACTCCAGGCCATTCCATAGACCCTGTGCGCTGCCCCTTTCCCCTCCTGCCCACCCCCAGGCTATCCCTAACCCTAACCCTAACCGACCGCCAGGCACAAGATGACATCCCTGCCCTGCTCCCGCAGACCCTGCTGCCTCTGCCAAAAAATATAAAAAAACACAAAAAAACTGGAAACATCTTGGGAGTTTCTGGGCACTCTTCTGTGTTTTTAAAAAAACAACTTTTTTTTTTCTTTCTTTTTTAATTTGAGAGAAAGAGATAAACATCGATCAGCTGCCTCCCATACATGCCCCAACAAGGGATGGAACTTGCAACGTGGGTATGTATATGCCCTGACAGGGAATTGAACCGACCACCTTTTGGTGTACGGAAGATGCTCCAACCAACTGAGCCACAGTGGCCAGGGTGGAAAAAATATTTTAAATATATTTTTATTGATTTTTTTACAGAGAAGAAGGGAGAGAGATAGAGAGCTAGAAACGTCGATGAGAGAGAAACATCGACCAGTTGCCTCTTGCATACCCCCTACCGGGGATGTGCCCGCAACCAATGTACATGCCCTGACCAGAATCGAACCTGGGACCTTTCAGTCCGCAGACCGACGAACTATCCACTGAGCCAAACCGGTTTCGGCAGAAAAAATATTTTAAATAAAGAATAAAAGTGAACAATAAATACCTACTTTGTTCACACCCCATCCCCTCAAGAGACAGAAACACACATACACCCACACATAATTTTCAGATTGGTTTTCTGAGGCAAGTGAGATGTGTTGACCAGGACAAAAGGCCCACGCTTGGACAAGATGCAGTTTCCAAGAAGCTCAGCTGGGGGAGCCAGTGAGAGCTTACTGGAGGAGAACTGTGGCAATTCCTGGGGAATGTAAACACCGCAAACCAGAAGGATGGCTGGGGGAGGACTGGTTTCTCAGGATCAGGACAGCCCAGGCCCCTCAGATTAGAAGAAAAACAGATAGAAGGTCAGGGATTCCAGGCCTTCCTTCAAGCTGACTCCTGACATGTAGGGTGAGAGCAAAAAGATCAGTTCTTCCTTGATGTGGGAAAAGCATTGTTTCAGAGTCAGGGGTTTGGGCTTAGTTTTACTTCCATTCTTTATAGCTATAAACAAACAATTAAACAATTCAAACTTTTGTTAGTCATGTAACTTCTCTGAGACTCAATTTCCTCATTTGTGAAACAGGAACAATATTAACAACTGAATCTTTTAAAAACAAACTATAATTTATCAAACACTATCTGCTGAAAGAAAGGCACTTTACATATATAAATACATTTAGCTCTTATAACAAGTCTGTGAAGCAGATATTTTTATTCTCATTTTATAGGTAAAGAAGCAGTTCAGGAAGTGGTTTTTGTCTTTTTTAAAATATATTTTATTGATTTTTTACAGAGAAGAAGGGAGAGGGATAGTCAGAAACATCGATGAGAGAGAAACTTTGATCAGCTGCATCCTAGACACCCCCCACAGGGGATGTGCCCACGACCAAGGTACATGCCCTTGACCAGAATCGAACCCGGGACCCCTCAGTCTGCAGGCCTATGCTCTATCCACTGAGCCAAACCGATTTTGGCGGGAAGTGTTTTTTGTTTTTTTGTTTTTTTGTTTTTTTGTTTTTTAATATAAACAATAGCCAACATTTATGTAGTGTTTACTATGCATGGAGCCACTGTTCTAAGAACTTGACTCACCACAACTTAATTCACAACAACTTTATGAAAATAGGTATATTATTATTAGCCTCATCCTATATTATAAAAGGCTAATATGCAAATTGTCTCTTTAGGAGTTCAACTGATGGGAAGTTTGACCGCTTGCTATGGTGTGCACTGACCACCAGGGGGCAGTGCAGAATGAAGAAATGCCCCGGCTGGCCGGCCAGCAGCTGATGGAAGGAAAGGCCCTATTGGCCCTGCCAGGCCTAGGGACTCTACCAGTGCATGAATTTCATGCACTGGGCCTCTAGCTTTATACATAAGAAAACTGAGGCACAGAAAGATTAAATAACTAGCCTGAAATTACATGGCTGGTGCATGGGGGAGCCAGGGTTTGAAGGCAGATAGCCCAACTCCTTTTTTTTTTTTTTTTAATATATTTTATTGATTTTTTTACAGAGAGGTAGGGAGAGAGATAGAGAGCCAGAAACGTCGATGCCCGCAGCCAACGTACATGCCCTTGACCGGAATCGAACCTGGGACCTTTCAGTCCGCAGACCGACGCTCTACCACTGAGCCAAACCGGTTTCGGCAGATAGCCCTACTCTTAAACGTTATGTTACAGATCAGAGAACTCTCCTATTTAGAACCCATCATTGTGTTTCCCACTGCACTAAAAATAAAATCCAACTTTCTTCTCTGGTGTGTGAGGCCATACTTGACGTAGTTCTGGTATGATCTGACCCTATCTACCACTCTCTCCCTCACTCTGCTACAGATACACCAACTTCTCATGGTCCCTCAGGTATGCCAAGCACATTCCTGCCGCAGGGCCTTTGCATATGCTGTTTCCTCAACCTGGAATGATTATCCCCCAGACCCTTATATGGCTCATTCCCTCACCACATCCACACCTCTGCTCAAATGTCACCTATCAAAGAGACATTCCTATCTAAAATAGACATCCCTTGGACATGGCTTAATTTTTCTTCACAGTACTCAGAATTCTCTGAAACTATGCATTTGTTTGCTTCTTTATCTGTCTCCTTCACAAAATGTGAGCACAGACTTGGTGGTCTTGTCCACTGTTAGATGTCCAGTGGTCAGGCCCAGGACTTACCATATGTTAGGCACCTACTATATAATTGCTAGGTAATTAAGAAAACAAATGAATGAATACCCAAGGTCACCCAATTGGTCCGTGGCAGAGCCAGGGCACAGACTGAGTTGTCTGATCCCAGAGCCTGTGCTCTTAGTCACTGTGCTGGGCTGGGCCGATTCCAGGAGATCTTGGGAGGTTCTGACAGCATAATGAATGTAAAAACACTTTGAAAATGGCTACTAGTAAATGTTTGAAAACAACGGATTATGATTATTATTTATTTTCCTGTTTGCTCATCTGTGAAATGGGGATAATAATATTCTTGCCTACCCGCCTTAAGAGAATGTTTTGTGGAGTGCCACTGGGATAATGGACGGGTAAGCACGTACAAGAGTTAAAGGCTCTACGTGGTAGAGGGGACGGTAACGGTTATTTCCATGCCAGTGGCTTCCCAAGGCCCCCATCCTCTGCCTCAAGTTTGACATTAATATTGCTGACAGGAGAGGGGGAGGTAAGGGGACACTCGGGACTGAGGGACTCTACGTCCCAGTAATTAAACATGTTGGGACTGAAGCGCTGCCAGCGGCAGCATCTGGTTGCAATTACCAGAGGGGACCGAAGTGATTAGTCACCTTTATAGTGAGAGCCAGGCTGGTCTCCTGGGCTCCTCCCTGGAGAGGGCCTTCTAAGTAAGCTCCGAGTCCCCTTTCCCTGCTCCCACCCCACGCCGGGGTCCCCTGGTCTTCAAACAATAGCCCCTGATCAGAATCATCCATGTCCCAACGTTCCAGCTCATTGGATGAGACCTTGACCGAAAGCCAAGAATACCGTAATTGCCCCACTACCCTTCTCCTTCTTGTGTTTCAAGAGGCCAGGTTGGGATTCCTTGGTTAAAAAAAAAAAAAAAAAAAAAAAAAAAAAAAAAAAAAAGTGTCAAGGCAGGAATTAGGCTCAAAAAGTAATTTAACCTTCCTGAACTTCAATTTCTTTATCTGCAAACTGTGGGACTAACGATGCCTTCACCATGTGGGATACCAGGGCCTAAGTCTAGTTGACTTGAGTGCTCAGTAAATAGTAGCTGTTATTAATGTTTTCCAGGTGCTGGGCTAATCACTTTTTATGATTCATTTCATTGAATCCCCATAAAAGCCCTGTGAGTAGGTACTGTCATGATCCCTGTTCAGAGTTTCAGAGACCTTTAGAGGTTCCCAAAGATCACACAATGTACTAAATCATATAGCAGAAGTGGAATTCACAACCAGGTCTGCCTGCTCCGGAGTCCTTGCTCTTTATCAAAGCAGGCGCAGGGGGCATATGGATGTTTGATTCATTCATCCCTTCATTTGTTCGTTCACTCGACCTTACAAAGTTCCTAGTAAGTGGCAAGACAGAATCCCTCTCTTTAAGGAACTCAGAGTCCAGCAGGGAAGGCATGGTGTGTGTACAAGTAACTACATATTAAAGCCGAAAATGATGGCTTTCATATATAAGGCCAGTTAGAGATTTATTCATCCATACAACACATACTGAGAATATGCTATGTGCTGGGCCCTGTGCCCAGTGCTGGGAATAATTGAAAGATAAATATACTACAGTCTAGTCATAATCTAATGAGGGAGACAGATATGTAAATAAATTATTACAGTTATGAAGAATTAAGTTATGATTTAAAAAAAACAAAACAAAAACATGGCCCTAGCTGGCTTGGCTCAGTGGATAGAGTGTCGGCCTACGAACTGAAGGGTCCTGGGTTTGATTCCGGTCAAGGGCACATGCCTCGGGTTGCGGTAGGGGGTGTGCAGGAGGCAGCCGATCAATGATTCTCTCTCATCATTGATGTTTCTATCTCTCTCTCCCTCTCCCTTCTTCTCTGAAATCAATAAAAATATATCTAAAATATGAAAAAAGTACAGAGTGGAAGAAATGAACTGTGTTTGAGACAAGGGGCAGGGGCAGGACTGGATATCTCTGAGCTACCAAAGTGGAAAGGAGCACAGGAAATGTGGGAAGGCAAATCTGTAGTGTGTGTTTTCTGGAGGATGAGGGAAGGTTTCCTGTCGGAGAGGGCACATGAGTTGGCACTTTTCATTGGGTATGTTTTAGAGGGAGGGAGGGTTGGAACGGAGATATCCTCAAGGCATGGAAGCCATTCATAAAGGAGTTAGAGCAGGACAGGCAGTGAGGAGGATGAAGACGGTGAAGCAGTGGGAATGGAGAGGGGAGGGAGGAGTGCCAGAGATGACTGCCTAAGTGGGGACAAGTCAAAAGGGAAGCCAAGTGTTGGGAATCTGGGGAAAGGAGGGTGCGTCTTCCTCAGAGCTTCCCCACAGAGTGGCTGGTGGTGCTTTGGTCCTTTGAGTTGGGGTGGTGGAGCTGTACTGGGTTTGTCACCTAGAAGCACCAAAGGAAGCTGGAAATGGCCAAGCTCTGCCGCTGCGCTCTGAAGATCAGCGAGGACCCAGGAGCATCTTCACGAAAGGGCTGGTCAGGCACCTGCCTATCCCAGTGGTGAGTCTCATCTTTCGTTCGTCAATCACTGCGCTGCTTCAGCGGTGTGTCGGCTTGTGTTGGAACCAGTCTGGTGACCTTGGCGAGTGAACAGCTTTCTGTGAGGCAGGCTGCAAGAACCTCAGATGGAGAAGGAAGCTTGCCTGACTACTGCTTCTACCCCTGCTAGACCTCTTACCTCGGCACAAGTGTTGCAGCGAAATGTACAAGACGAGGTCATTGGTTTTGTCTGGGGATCAGGGAAGGCTTCCCGGAGGAGGTGGATTTTCAGGACGAATTTCTCAGGAGGAGGAGGAGGACTTCCTTCAGTTGTGGAGGCTACAGGAGGACAGTCCAGGTGAAGGGAACAGCTTCCCCACAGGAGCCCAGCTGGACTTCAGACTTCTTCCAGAGCTACCAGAAACCCGTCATGTGGGAAGTCATTTTCCCAGCCTCCTGCAGGGGCCGCTGCTGCCCCAGGCTGGGTCTGCCGCCTCTGGACTCAACCAGTCCTTTTTCCAACAGAACTCCGAGTCTGTCTTTCCTGGGGTGGCAGTGAGGTACAACCCGGACATACCTCTATCCAAGCAGTGGGCTCCCGGTGGCAGTGCCCTCCAACGCCTGACGGGATCATCTGAATTCAGGCAGTGGCGTTCGGGGGAGGGGTGCGGTGGGTACTGATATTTTCTGTCTCTAGGTCACCACAAGTTTATTAAAATAAAAAAACCCCCCAAAACTGTGGGTAAATGCTGCCATCTGTGCTGCCCCCCAACAACAAATCAGTCCCCAGACTAGGCGCAGGAGTTGAAAACTGCTTTAAAAAACACCCCAAGGACTTAGCTGAAAACCCACACTCCCCGTGTTTGGGAGCTTAAGATCCTTGAGCTCATTCCTCAGCATCGCTCCTCACTCAGGAGGGTGGGGTGGGCTGCCCGGGGAGGTGGAGGTGAAGACCCCTGAGTCTGTTCCATGGGCTGAGGGGCCCTCTAAGCCCGGAGTCACGCTTCGGGGCTCTGTGCCAAGAGCCCCCGTGAGCCACGGCCTCGAAAGGGCAGCGGTGATTTTTTTTCACATAAATATATCGCACTTAAATGAGTTTAGACAGCATGACATCAGAGAGTAATTAAATTGGTTTGGGTTGAAATTCCGTTTCCAATTCCTGAGTTCAGGTTTGTAAAAAGATTTTTCTGAGCACCTGCAGGCGTGTGTGTGTGTGTGTGTGTGTGTGTGTGTGAAGTATTTTCACTGGAAAGGATTCAAAACTTAAAAAAAAAAACACACACAAAAAAAAACTGGAGCACACAGGCAGCATTACGCCATTCTTCCTTCTTGGAAAAATCCCTCAGCCTTATACAAGCCTCCTTCAAGCCCTCAGTCAGTTGTGCAGGAGAAAGGGGGCGGTCGGCTTTCTCCTTTCAAGAACGAGTTATTTTCAGCTGCTGACTGGAGACGGTGCACGTCTGGATACGAGAGCATTTCCACTATGGGACTGGATACAAACACACACCCGGCAGACTTAAAGAGTCTCAGACTGAGGAGAAAGCCTTCCCTTCTGCTGCTACTGCTGCTGCCGCTGCTTTTGAGGGTCCGCTCCTTTCATGGTTTTTCCTGCCAAGCCAGAGGCACCTTCGCTGCTGCCGCCGTTCTCTTTGGTGCCATTCAGCGGCTGGCCAGAGGATGAGACTCTCCAAACCCCTCACTTTTTTGCTTTGGCACCTGGCTTGGCTGGACCTGGAATTTCTCTGCGCGGTTGTGGGGGCCCCTGACTTGGGCCAGAGACCCCAGGGGACCAGGCCAGGATTGGCCAAAGCAGAAGCCAAAGAGAGGCCCCCTCTGGCCCGGAATCTATTCAGGCCGGGGGGTCACGGCTATGGCGGGGGAGCCACCAATGCCAGGGCCAAGGGGGGCACCGGGCAGGCAGGAGGCCTGACACAGCCCAAGAAGGATGAACCCAAAAAGCCGGCCCCGAGATCGGGTGGCCCCGAACCCAAGCCAGGACACCCTTCCCAGGCCAGGCAGGCTGCAGCGCGGACTGTGACCCCCAAAGGACAGCTTCCTGGGGGTAAGGTACCCCCAAAGGCAGGAGCTGCCCCCAGCCCCTTCCTGCTGAAGAAGGCCAGGGAGCCCGGGGCCCTTCGAGAGCCCAAGGAGCCGTTCCGCCCGCCCCCCATCACGCCCCACGAGTACATGCTCTCGCTGTACAGGACGCTGTCCGATGCTGACAGGAAGGGAAGCAACAGCAGCGTGAAGTTGGAGGCTGGCCTGGCCAACACCATCACCAGCTTTATTGACAAAGGGCAAGGTGAGGGGGCGGGGTGGCCGGGGCACGGCTCAGAGGGAGGGGCACCTGCATGCATGGAGGGGCCTTTCAGAGCCCTGGCACCACTCTGGTGGGAGATGGAGTGTGCGCCTGGCCTGGGCTGGTGTCTGGGACCATCTCACACACGCCAGGTTCCAGGCTGCTGGCGTGTCGGAGTTGGAGGCACCTGGGGATCGCCGAGCCCAGTTCCTGCAAGGTGCAGAGGGGATGACTAAAGTCCAGAGAGGAGATAAGACCTGCCAGCGGGTGGCAGAGTTGGGGACCAGACTCTAAGACTCTTGGTCACCAGGCCATGCCCTGTTCCTGCGTGGACTGGCCAAACGTTGTAGGCTCCAAGGGTTGGTAGGTTTTCTCAGAAGGCAGAGAAATTAATCTCTAGCCACGCGTGGTTCCGCAACTTTGCCCTCAGAGTAGGGGGCAGAGGAGGCGGGATGGGTGGAGACAGTAACGGAGGCATCTTGGAGTCACGGAATGACGGTCAGACATGCGGGGTTTGGGAGTGGACAGCAGACCTAGGGTTTAGCACTGTGACCTTGGGAAAGCTCCTTCTCCCTGCCAGGTCACGGAGGCTGGACTGGGGGATTTCGGAGGGCCCTTCGAATACGACACTCTGTGTCCTGTCCTAAACAGATAATCTTTGTCATTAACCCAGGAGAATAACTGCTCTCCTCGTTTCTCCCTCTGCCCACCTGGCGCGACTGTCTTGGCTTTTCATCTCAACTTGCTGTGTGATCTCAGCAAGTCTCCTCCCCTCCCAGGGCCTCAGTTTCTCCCTCCGTGTGATTGCAGCTCATATGCTCTGGTTCAGAGTCTTAGGACTTGGGCTGGCGGGGTGGGGGAGGGGTCAGCGAGTGGGAGAGGCTCCTCATTAGAGCTGGCCTGTGGGGGAATGACAGAGGGCGGGGGAGCACAGAGGCAGCAGGTCTGGCTGAGGTGGGGGAGGTGACCTGGCTGCCTGCCCAGCCAGGGAAAGCTGTGACCCCTTGGGGGCCCATAAAGTAAGTCATTGTGCCCCCCAGCACTAAGGGAGCTCAGAGAGGGGGCGATGGGGAGTTTAAAGGCCTAATTAGTCACCTTCTAGAGCAATATGTGAATGCTTCCCCATGGCAAATTGGTATTTAGGAAAGAGGGCATGCTGATTCGGACATACTACTGAGTTTCTTATACATACACACAGCCTCATATTTGTACATACATGCTGAATCACATATATGTGTTTAGGTGTGCACACACCTTCTTACACATATGTATACATGGAATCTTCTTACACACACACACACACACACACACACATGCCCTTTAAATTTTGACACAAGCCAAACCATCCATACCCCTGATATGTCACTTTTTTACTCACATATGAACCCAGTCATAAACACAAACTTTCACACGCACACACACACACACACACTCATACATCCAACAGGGTGAGACACATACACAATGAAATCATTAGACTGGGAAGCAGGGCAATTGGATTGTAGACCACTTTTGTTACTAACTCCCAATGTGACTATAGTCAAGTCACTCCCCCTCTCTGTGCCACATCTGTAAAAAGAGGACATGAAGATCTTCTTTAAGGTGTAGTGGAGAGCAGCTTCAGATTGTGTGCAAACAGTTCTAGGCTAGTGTTTCAACTATGCTTTATCCTAGCTGGTGACTCTGAGCAAGTCACCTAACTTCTCTGAGCCCCAGGTTCCCCCTCTGGGAAAACGGGCGTAATTACAATGCCGCCAAACCTATTTCACCAGTGAGATATCATATTCGATAACAGATCGGAGAGAGGTAGGTCGAAGGCAATCCTGAAGCTGGTGGATTCCTGATATGAACCGTGACTGACACAAATACCCAGAACCACTCAATCACCCCGGCCACATGTACGGATAAACAAGCCTGGGTAGGCTGTGCAGGACGCTCCTTATTCTGACAAAGGCTCTCCGGGGTTGGGTCTTGGCCTCTCTCAGAGTGGGGAAGAGGTCAAAGAGAGCTCTCCAGAGAGGAGAGGGCTTGACCCTCCCCGGAGGCGGAGGTGGCTGGCTTTCTCCATGAGGTTGCAGGGAATGACGTCTGGGTGTTCTCTCTAGATGACCGAGGCCCTGTGGTCAGGAAGCAGAGGTACGTGTTTGACATCAGTGCCCTGGAGAAGGACGGGCTGCTGGGGGCCGAGCTGCGGATCCTGCGGAAGAAGCCCTCAGACACGGCCAAGCCGGCGGCCCCCGGTAGCGGGCGGGCTGCCCAGCTGAAGCTGTCCAGCTGCCCCAGCGGCCGGCAGCCGGCAGCCCTGCTGGATGTGCGCTCGGTGCCAGGCCTGGACGGATCTGGCTGGGAGGTGTTCGACATCTGGAAGCTCTTCCGAAACTTTAAGAACTCGGCCCAGCTGTGCCTGGAGCTGGAGGCCTGGGAACGGGGCCGGGCCGTGGACCTCCGTGGCCTGGGCTTTGACCGGGCTGCCCGTCAGGTCCACGAGAAGGCCCTGTTCCTGGTGTTCGGCCGCACCAAGAAACGGGACCTGTTCTTCAACGAGATCAAGGCCCGCTCGGGCCAGGACGACAAGACGGTGTACGAGTACCTGTTCAGCCAGCGGCGGAAACGGAGGGCGCCCCTGGCCACCCGCCAGGGCAAGCGCCCCAGCAAGAACCCCAAGGCCCGCTGCGGTCGGAAGGCGCTGCACGTCAACTTCAAGGACATGGGCTGGGATGACTGGATCATCGCCCCCCTCGAGTACGAGGCCTTCCACTGCGAGGGGCTGTGCGAGTTCCCCTTGCGCTCCCACCTGGAGCCCACGAACCACGCGGTCATCCAGACCCTGATGAACTCCATGGACCCCGAGTCCACGCCGCCCACCTGCTGCGTGCCCACGCGGCTGAGCCCCATCAGCATCCTCTTCATCGACTCCGCCAACAACGTGGTCTACAAGCAGTATGAGGACATGGTGGTGGAGTCCTGTGGCTGCAGGTAGCAGCACTGGCCCTCTGCCTTCCTGGGTGGCACCCCCCCGCCCCCCCCCGAGACGCTGGTGGCGAGAGCCTCTCCTCACACGTGTGGGATCCCAGAGCAGCCGGGAAGCTGCAGCCAGGAACGTCTCTACATCCTGCCGGAAAGGGGGTTCCAACGGCCTGGCCCGCCCTCGGAGTGGGACTTGGGCCAAAGGCCCCTTTCTACCCGCGGGTCCCTCTGCCCGGGATGTCTGCTCTTCTGCTGCTCTGACTGGCAGGGACATGCCCGGGGAGACAGATTCCGAGTGGGACAGCGACCCAGCAGACCTGGTTTTCCAATGAGACTCAGCCCACGAGCCTCGCCTTCCCTGGGCTCCTCCTTGGACTCCGGCCACTCCAGGGAGTGCTCCCCGTGGGACAGCCACGGGTGCCGCGTCCTCCCGGAATCACATGGTGCCTGGCGACGTTCTGCCCCCGGTGCGGATGCGATGCTGATTGGGCAGGGGCGGGAGAGGGCTTGGGCAGGGGTGAGGAATGTGGGGCTGTTAGACTGTTAGATTAAAAAATGTACATTGATGAGATAAAAAGCAAAGCTGTGCCTAAAACCGTGGCCATCTCCTTATTTACTCCAGGGCGCCCAGTGACCCCTCAGAGAATGGCCGGCCCGGCCAGGGGAGGTGGGCTGCCTCAGGTATAAACCTGGTGTCCAGGGCCCAGTCCTTGCTTCCAGTCCTGGAAGCGGAATGGGGCAGAGAGTACAGGCTGAGCGGGGCCAGTGCCACCTCTAACCCCATTCCTGTTCCTTCCAAGGGCCCGTTGGTCTGGAGCTCTGTCTGCTCTGCTGTGGCCTGCCAACAGAGTGAATAAGGTTTTCTTCCCGGCATTTCTTAGTCAAACTGATTGTCTCTTCAATGGATCCCTAAGTGTGAGGGAAATTCCCTAAATGTGGGGAAAATTGGGGATTTCATTTCCTCTAAAATCACTTGTATCAGCTGCCTGTTCCTCCCTCACCCGCCCGCCCCCCCTGTCCCCCCCCCGTACACACACACACACACTCACAGAATGAACTGACCACCATTTAAAGGGGCCTCTGATTTTCTCTGGGGAACCCGGGCTGCTAGAGATCCCTCCTCTCCTATTGAGACATCTCCTTTTTGCCACTGAGCACTGTTCTTCACGTGATCTTGTCTATGGCCCTGCTACCCTCCTGCTTGGCACCTTCAGTACACCTCACTGCTCACCTATCACCTCCGACCTCTTCACCCCGTCTCCAGAAACAGAGCTAGAGCCCCTCCCCTTAACATTACCCATGATATAAATGCATAATTACATGTTAGGTAAATAACCTCCCCACTAATCTCAGACAGTCCAATGCCAGACACGTCCTGACAACGTTTCCTACTTGGGGCTTTGCCCAGACTAAAAGCCCACTTCCCTTTCTCTGCTAGAATCTCTGGGGAAGGGCACGAGACCTCAACTCCTGGGAGGGGAGCACTGCGCTCTGGTGGGGCAACGGGGGCACCCAAGTCCTCGTTCTAAGGGCTCAGGACCGGCATCTGCCTGGCTGGAGAGAGGGAGAACCAGGGGGCCTCTGTTTCCCACCCAAGGGGCCTCAACTTTTTCCCTGCCTCTCTCCAGCTGAGTCTTTGATTCCCAGGGCTCCCAGCCAAAGCTGTTTCAACAGTGGGGATTCCTGCCCAGCTATGGGCAGATCTTGCAGTCCCTTCTCTCTAGACCTGAAACCTGGGCTGTCAGGACTGAAAGCAAGCGCCCTGTGCCGGGGGCAGCCCGAGCTTGGAGCCTCGCCCTCCCTGGCTGGGCTTCGTTGTGCTTGGCGAGGGGCAGGCCCGCTCACTATGGAAGTAAACAAAGGAGCTGCCACGGCAGACAGAGTTCTGGTGTGTAGGAGAGAGAATGAGCCTGGAAGGGAGGTGCCAGGGAAGCCAGGCAGCGGGCTGTGCATACAGAGCGAGCAGTGTAGAAACCGGGTAGCTGAAGCCCCAAGGGGAGAGAGGCAGGGGACGAAGGGGTCACACATGGGGCTGGCTCCTGCACACACTTGTTTTCTGGGCTGCGTGTCCCTGGTTTCCTGGAAAGCCTGACAGAACTGGAGCTGCTCCCTGCCTTCGCGCGTGTCGCCTCAGCCACAATGCTCTTCGGCGCTGAGTTGACTATTGACTGTTGTGGCTCTGGCTTGACACACAAGGAACCTCCGCTCCCATCTCAACCTGCCCTAGGACTCTCTTTCACAAGAGAGCCCCTCAGAATGTGTGTGTGTGTCCCCCTTTTCCCACCCAGAAAATCCATCCTAACCATCTGATCTACTCAACTGCCTCCTTGGAAAACTATCTCCACCCAGTCTCAATCTTAACAAGCTGCATATTTATACAGTACATTCTTGTGCAAAAAAAGGGACAAGGCTTGTATCATTCCTCAGAGCTCACACACATTCTCTGGGCCGTGGGTCTTGCAGCACCGAAGGGCTCCAAGGCAGCCCAGTTTTAAATTTCAGATCTGCCACTTAGAGTTAGAGCACTTGGGCAAGTAACTTATTCCATGAATCTTGGTTTCCTCATTTGTGGGGGGAAACATGTGGGGAAAAGGTAAACAATTATTTCATAGGACTAACTGTGAGGATATGAAAGGCACTCAACACAGTACCTGGCACAGAGGTGGCACTCAATAACGTTAGCTGTTATTATTAATGTGCCTCAAACAGTCCCATGAAGCAGGCAGAACTGTCACTCTTTCCCCCCACCCCACCCCATTTTTACAGAAAAGGAAATTCACAGCCAGGGAAGGACTACAGGTGTCCTACAGGTCTCAGTGTGCTTTATACCATTTTTGGTTCTTTTCTGGGCCCCAGACTCCACTGACCCCAGTCCTGGCAAGCAGTGGAATTACCTGTGGCTTGGCTCTTTGTGTTAAAAGTATCCCCTTGGGGACACACGGCATTGTTAGTTCCTTGGGAGAAACAGCTAAGCAGAGAGCTTAAGGCAGAGAACGTGGGAGGCCCATAGGAAAGGCAAGAGGTGGGGCTCCCAGTGCTATGATGCCCATCTCTATGCCTCTTCCACAAGCCCACGTTCCAGGGCCGTAAGCAGGAGAGTCAGCTTTCCTAAGGCTTGGAATACGGAACCTTGGGAAGCCTCTCAGCCTTCACTCTGACTTCACAACTTAGTTATATCCAATCTGAGGATATGAGAAAGCAGAGTAGAGGAGGATTGGTCACATACGCCTGGAAGTCAGTCAGAACTAGGTTCCAGTCTTGGTTCCACCACTTTACAGATGAGTGACTTTGGGCAAGTTATTTAACCTCTCTGAGCCTCAGTTTCCCTTTCTGCAGAAGAGGGATAATAATATCAAGTTTACTGGGCTTGAGATGTATTCATTCTATCAATCTTTGGTTTGTTGATTGATTGATTCATTCACTAACCAATAAGTATTTATTAAAGGTCTAGACTCTGTGCTGAATATTGAAATAACAACCACCACAATTGTTAATGTTTATTAAGGGCTTATTATGTGCCAGGTACTATGCCTAGCATTTTCCATGAATTCTCTTATCTTGCAATGATCATGTCCTCAAATTTCATGCATGACTGGAAGAGAAAATAAAGATTCCCAAAGGATGCTAGGATGATAAGTCTATGATAGGCCCAAAGAAGATAAAAACAAAAACAAACAAACAAAAAAAACCACAAACAAACAGGAGAAAAAGTCAAATTATACATCTGAATGCATGAAATCAACCCTACAGTTACAGGAAGTGGAAAAAATGTGATTTCATAACTTCAGATGGGAAAGAGTGTTGTAGGTGGCTATGAAATCAATTAAATATTATTTGGGTGCTTAAATGTGAATACAAGTGTGGGCTTCATTGACATACATGTAGTGTTAGGTCCTAAGGAAACTGTTTCTGCTTAGTTAAGCAGGACTTGGAGAGTGTTGGGATGGAGAGAGTAAGGGAGAGAAGCAGTCAGGGGTGAATCCTGTGGTTTTTTGCTTGGGTAACTGGATAAGCAGTATGCCATTCAACAATAAAAAAAGAGAACATAGAAAGAGAAATAGATTTTGAGAGGAAGATGATGATGTCAGCTTTGGACATCAAGTTTTAAAAATTCTTTTATTTATTGATTGATTTTATAGAGAGTGGGGATGGGAGAAAGAAATATTGACTTGTTGCTCCACCCACCCATGCATTCATTGGTTGCTTCTTATTTGTGACCTGACTAGAAAAACTCTTTAAAAAAAAAAATATTTTATTGATTCCTCCACAGAGAGGAAATGAGAGGGACTGAGAGCCAGAAACATGATGAGAGAGAAACAGCGATCAGCTGCCTCCTGCACCCCCCGTACAACCAAGGCACATGCCCCCCAAGGCACAGGAATTGAACCCTCCAGACCGCAGGCCAACACTCCATCCACTGAGCCAAACCCACCAGGGCCAGAAAAACTCTTTAGAGATTAGCTTTCAGTAGGAAAAGCAGCAATTCTTTCATGAAATGACAAAAGAAGAAAGAATGTATACCTACAATAAAATCAGGTACTCGGTTTAGTGGTTGGAAGTTGAGTTTCCTTCTGATGGCTTATAACTTCTATTTTCTCTGTGAAGTAGGAGGGGAAGTAATCTGTTCAGAGACAGTAGAAAGGGTCTCTGCAGATGTAATCAAGTTAATATAAAGTCTTTAGTGGGCCTAATCCAGTATGACTGGAATCCTTACAATAGGACAAGAGACACAGAGACCGGCACACAGGGAGATGGCCGTGTGATGAGAGAGAGACAAAGAACAGAATGATACAGCTGTAAAGGATTGCTGGCAACTTCCAGAAGCTAGAAAGAGGCAAGAAATGACCCTCTTCTAGAGCCTTCAATAGAGCATGCACGGTCCTGCCAACCCCTTGATTTTGGGCTTTTAGGCTCAAGAACTTCAAAACAATACATTTTAATGGTTTTAAGCCACTTGATTTTTAAAAAATTACTTTAATGATTTTTTACAGAAGGGAAGGGAGAGGGATAGAGAGTTAGAAACATCCATGAGAGAGAATCATCGATCAGCCGCCTCCTGCACACCCCCCACCGGGGATGTGCCCACAACCATGGTACATGCCCTTGACCGGAATCGAACCCGGGACCCTTCAGTCCGCAAGCCGACGCTCTATCCACTGAGCCAAACCGATTTCGGCAATTTTTTTGTTTTGTTTTGTCAGCCCTAGGAGTCTAATACAGTTATAAATAGTAGTATTGGGTAAGGAGGGGGGGTAGGGTTGAGCATAACAGAAGTTGATAGCCATATTTGGGAGTTACCAATAGGACTTTGCATGATTTTCTCCAATAGTACTCAATAATCTAGATGTAGGGGTAAGTTAAATGGACAATTACAAGGTTGAGGTCTTTCCAGGTGAACAGGATAGAAAGATATTTGAGCAAACGACTTAATACTGGCAAGAAAATAGTTAAAATGACAGACCATATGGTCTGAGCTAGATAGGAGAAGTAGTAAAGAGAGGAGAGGGTTGACAGATAATAGAGAGGAGTTTAAAAGCCTGGAGGTCTCAACAAGGTAAAATGACAGGTGTAGTAGGAGTAATGAATAAAAGCTGAAATAATAGGGCGATGAGAACACAGAATGACATAAATTAAAACTTCAGAATTATAATTCTGGTGATGATGTCCAGGAATAGGCAGCTGGACACTTCATAGAAATGGAATCATACTTAAACAATATGCAACCTGCCGAAACCGGTTTGGCTCAATGGATAGAGCGTTGGTCTGTGGACTGAAAGGTCCCAGATTTGATTCCGGTGCAGGGCATGTACAATACATTGGTTGCGGGCACAACCCCATTAGGGCAGCGTTTTTCAACCGCTGTTCCGCGGCACACTAGTGTGCCGCGAGATGTTGCCTGGTGTGCCGTAGGTGCAGACAAGACAAGAATTTTGTAATTTTTCACTATTTTGTTTACTTAATATTTCATAATAAAGTAATTATAAAATACTTTCTTTGTGTTTATTTGATTCCTATTCAAGAGAATTACTTTATATATAGTCAATATAGGCACAGAGTTAAATTTTTTAACATTTTCTAATGGTGGTGTGCCTCGTGATTTTTTTCATGAAACAAGTGTGCCTTTGCCCAAAAAAGGTTGAAAAACACTGCATTAGGGGATGTGCAGGAGGCAGCTGGTCGATGATTCTCTCTCATTGATGTTTCTAGCTTTCTATCCCTCTCCCCTCCTCTCTGTAAAACAATCAATAAAATAAAATAATAATAATAATAATAAAAAGAATGGAACTCACTCCACAGTCTCTCAATTGTTGAAGACACTCCTTTATTAAAAAAAAAAAACCCACAAAAAAACAATATGCAACCTCTTGTGATTGACTTTTATTTATTTATTTATTTAATTTTTATTTTTAAAAATATATTTTATTGATTTTGTACAGAGAGATAGTTAGTGCCACAGCAGCCAGGGTAGGAGTTTATTATTTTATTATAAACTTGTAGAGTTCTGTATATAGTCCGGATACAAGTCCTTTATCAGATACACGATTTGCAAATATTTTCTCCCATTCCACATCTTTTTATTTTCTTGATGGTATCTTTTATAATACAAAAGTTTACATGTTTATATAGTCTAATTTATTTTTCTTTTGTTATCTATGTTTTTGCTATTGTATCTAAGAAGGCTTTGCCTAACACAGGGTCATGATGATTTACTCTTATGTTTTTTTATTTTATTTATTATTATTATTTTAAAAATATATTTTATTTTATTTTATTTATTTATTTATTTATTTTTTACAGAAAGGAGGGGAGAGGGATAGAGAGTTAGAAACATCCATGAGAAAGTAACATCGATCAGCCACCTCTTGCACTCTCCCTACCGGGGATATGCCTGGAACCAAGGTACATGCCCTTGACTGGAATCAAACCTGGGACCCTCCAGTCCATAGGCCAATGCTCTATCCACTGAGCCAAACCAGTTAGGGTTACTCTTATGTTTTGTTTTTTTTAAATTTTATAGTTTAGCTATTATATTTAGGCCTCTGTTCCATTTTGAGTTAATTTACCATATAGTGTGAGATAGGAGTTCAACTCAATTCTTTTGAATTAAAAAAAAATTGTGAATATGTATTCTACACCTACTACTCTAATATTCTTGAAAGCTTGGACCAAGTTCTATGTCTTTGTATTTTCCATAAAGCCAATGAATAAAGTTTTTTTCGCCCCCCAGAATTAGATTTTGAGAACGATATGGATATTTTTTATTTCAATTTTAAAGGTAATTATATAGATATGGTATAAACTTCAAATAAGACAAAAGGATATATAGTAAAAAATGTGTACCTTCATGCCTAACCCTGTCTCCCAAACCTCTTAGAATTAACAACTATAACCACCAATAATTTTCTATATCTACACTTGTACACACTAAGAACAGAATCCAAAGTCTTTTTTTTAAAGCGAAGCAAGGTCACTCTTTTTGGGGAACAGGCACTCCTTTATTTTATTTTATTTTATTTTATTTTACTTTATTTTATTTTTTTTCTTTGTAAATTTTCTTTTATTGGGACATAGGGGGTGGGTAACTGTGGTTATACCCCACCAGGGTACTGTCCATTCTAATCCTCCTGGGCCAGCTTTAGCTTTTTCTTTTTCTTTGAGCTCTTGTTGCTAACAGCCTCTTCAGGTCCACTGCTGAGAGGTTCCTCTTTCAAATATTTTTTATTTTTATTTAAAAAATATTTTATTGATATTTTATAGAGATGAAGGAAGAGGGATAGAGAGTTAGAAACATTGATCAGCTGCCTCCTGCACACCCCCTACTGGGGATGTGCCCGATAGTAAGGTACATGCCCTTGACGAGAATCAAACCTGGGACCTTTCGATCCACAGGCGGACACTCTATCCACTGAGCCAAACTGGTTTCGGTGAGTCCAAAGTCTTTACCATGGCCTACAAGGTCTCCTAGATCTGGCCTCTAGGGCCACCTTGTCAACTTCATCTCCTTCCATACTCTTTCTTATTCATTTGATTCAAACCACAATGACCACCTTGCTGTTCCTGGGAAGACCAAGCATTCTCCATGTTGGGGCCTTGGTACTTGGAAAAGGATGCTGTTTTCCAAGATATTGACATGGGTCACTCTCTCATTGACATGGGCCAGATTCTCATTTCATTCATACTTCTGATCAAATTCAGTGAGGTTTTGCCTGATCATCTTATTTATAATAGCACCTTGCCTTCTCCTTTTTTATTCTTATCCTGCTTAGCATTTATCAATACCTGACATCGGATTATATTTGTTTGTCTATTGTTTCTCTCCCTTTACTGTAACTTTATTTTCTACTGTATCTTCAGCATCTAGATCTGAGCCTGAATCATGATTAAGTGCTCAGCAAATATATATATATATATATATATATATATATATATATATATATATATATATATATATTATAATAAATAATAAATGACTGAATTTCAATGTGATGCCTCCAAGGAAGTACGAAAATTCTGAGGGGCAGAGACAGTGTAAAGAGAGAGATGAAATGTAGTGAGGGAGAGGGAACTTTGAGAGAACCAAGGAAATTGCTGGGGCTTCAGGCAGAGTTTTTAGGGGACAAGGAGCTCATGAGCCCTGGTGGTGGTGACTTTGGTGTCAGGCCTCTTTATTCCAAATTTATCCACCATCCCAGGTAGCCTAAATGTCTCCGTGAAGGACCCATCCTACATTGTGAGCTCTCAGTTCTTTGAAGGCCTCCACTCGAGATTTTCACCTCCACTTCATTTCAGCCACCTTCTTCCATAGCCACCCACTGCACGTTGTCATCATTCCGAACAGTTCTAACCCTAAAACCTTAAATTAAAAAATACCAATATGACCAACATTTTCTTATCCTTTGAACTCTCATTCAGCTTTGCTCATTACATTTTCTTTTACTCATTTGCCCTTTCTTCTTTCCTAACAACCTCTTCCTCTCTTTACAGTCTTCACTCTATAGATTTCCTGGCCTATCACTCAAACCTCTCTCTTGACAATGTCATCACCTTCTTTTAAGGGAGCTCCCAAAATCCTGGACTTCTCGGGAGTGAGGTCTGGGAAGGAGGGGTTCTGATCAGAGGACGCTGAGTACTGAGGCTGGTTGGGGTAGGGGTTGAAGAGAGAGCTATGAAAACTCCGAACCCAGAGGTCAGGGAAGGCCGGTGTTGCAGAGGACTTCAGCCTCCGTGAGTGTCGGGGAGTGTGTGTGTGTGTGTGTGTGTGTGTGTGTGTGTGTGTGTGTGTGTGTGTGTGTGTGTGTGTGTGTGTGTGTGTGTGTGTGTGTTGGGGGAGAGAGAGAGAGAGAGAGAGAGAGAGAGAGAGAGAGAGAGAGAGAGAGGAGGGGGGAGGGGAGAGAGGGGGAGAGGGAGGGAAAAAGGGGGAGGGGGGAAGTGGAAGGAGAAGGGGAGAGAGAGAAAGAAACAGAGACAGAGAGGGCGAGAGCGAGCGGGTCCCGGGCAGTCTGGGCCGACAGCCTCGCTCCCGGGTCCCGCGCCCCGAGGGAAGCGCGCGCTCCTCGCGGCGGAGCGGCCTTTGTGCGCCTGCGCCGCCGTTGCCTGGCGCCCGCGGGCTGGGGACGCGGGCAGAGGACGACCCGGTGAAGGCGACTCGGCCGCCGGGACTCCGGAAGCTCACCCTTCACCCGGAAATGGTTGTGGAGGAAACATGGCGCTGCTGGTGCGAGTCCTTGTGAGTAGAGGGATAATTCGTCCGCGGGCCGGGGTTGGAGTCGGAGAGGACGGGGTGGTAGAAGCTGGAAGGAAGTGCACAGGGGGAGTCTGTGCGGAGGCCAGGCTGCGCAGCCGCCTCTCTGTGGGGAAACTGAGGCAGCTTCCCACCATCCTGTAGCCTTTTTGGCCGTGGTTTTACCCTCCTAGGAGGAGAGGGAGAGTGACATCGGACCTAAACTCGGCGCAGTTAGGTTTTCCTCAGTCGCCACCAGAGACCGCTTCCCCCCGGGGAGAGGCAGCACGTGGGGCAGTGGTTTGAGTTTCGGGAGACAGGGTTCCATCCGGTCCCAGTTCTGTCGCTGAGGGACCGTGTGACGTCGGGCAAGTCACCCCGAGACCTCAGGAGCCTGACGTGAAAAATGAGGACGTTAGCCGGCGGCTCTTTAGGATTCTGAGGTTTCCTGGGTTTGTTTCAAGAGATCAGTATGTCAGTTGTTAACTACAGTTACGTGGAAAACTATTACAGATTATTAAGGTGAAAGCTGCACGAAAACTGAGGTCATACCTGTCGTTTTCACTTTGCCTCGTACAGTGTCTGGCACATCATAGGTGTTCAGTAAATATTTGTTGAATGAATGAATGAAGAATGGAGTAGGGAAGGACTGCTAGACTAATTAGCACCTTTATGGGAAGCTACTGCCCTTGTGATTCAGTCCGGATCCTTCTAGCATACTGTGACCTCTGGGAACTAAAGGAGAAAGAAAGTGGCAGCAGAAAAAGGTTAGGAGGATACAGAACTTAGTTGCTAACCATGGAGGGATGGGAGAGTATAATTTTAGCAAGTCTTTCAAAACCTGGGTCAAGGACATTGGTTTTTCATAGCGTAGACTGCCTGTTCTTGTCCCTGGTTGTCTTTTGAGTTGTCATTTTACACTTTTCTAATATTTAACTATGTGGCTTACAAGGACTGCAGTTTTACTTATATTTCTTCTCAGCCTAGCAAAGTGCAGTGCCCAGGATTGCTGCTCAGTATATATTTGTTTGAAAGATAGCTTTTATAACCTACAGAAATATTCACTTGGCAGAGTAATTGTTGATGCAAGAGCAAAAATTGATTCAGATCAGGACTGCTGAGGAAATGACGACTGGGATGTCCCAGGTTATTTAGTTGTCTCTCTGTGTGTGTTTTGCTTTTTAAGTATATTTTTTGTTGACTTCAGAGAGGAAGGAAGAGGGAGAGAGATAGAAACATCAAGGATGAGAGAGAATCATTATCGGCTACCTCCTGCACGCCCCCTACTGGGATCGAGCCCACAGCCTGGGTTTGTGCCCTTGACTGGAATTGAATTCGGGACCCTTCAGTCCACAGGTTGATGCTCTCTCCACTGAGCCAAACCAGCTAGGGTCCAAGTTATTTAGTTTTTAAGATGGATACTTGGGGGAAGGAGATGAAAAGTTTATTGGGCTGTATACCTGAAATGAATCTCTTGGTTTGTTTTGGAAGTTAGCGGCTGCCCCAGTTATCTTAAAACTCTTCTTCCAGAGCATGTGGACTGTTTCAGGTTCATTTCTTCTTAGGTGGTAGCATCCATAGAATCTACTTCTCTGAGTGGATTCTGTTAATTGGATCTGTCCTTTATTAGTTGGATCACCCTATCCCCATTTATCCCTTTCTAGTAATCGTTTTAGGGGGGAAATAAGTTTAGATAAGGTGTTTCACTTTATACAGTGATTAGAGGCCTGGTGCATGAAATTCGTGCATAGTAGCTGGGGTGTCCCGCAGCCTGGCCTGCACCCTCTCCAATCCAGCTCCCACCACCACTGCTGTACTCGCCAGCCATGAGCCTGGCTTCTGGCTGAGTGGCACTTTCCTTGTGAGAGTGCACTGACCACCAGGGGCAGCTCCTACATTGAGTGTCTGCCCTCTGGTGGTCAGTGGGCATCATAGTAACTAGTTGTTCAGCTGTTTGGTCAATTTGCATATTAGCCTGTTATTATATAGGATGTGTGACAAAGCAGTGGAAACTCCTGTAGGACAGGTTGAAAGTGTCAGTAAACATGAAAGTAGCAGATATTTATGGATCACATACTCTGAAGAGGTATTTGGGTTAGGCATGTGAGGAACTCACATGTTTAGGAGTCCACATGTTTAGAAAGTCCACATGTTTAGGAGTCTGAAGGGCCTTAGTTGTAAGCTTAGCTCTTTTACTTATGTGGGTGACTTTTAGCAAGTCACCTAACTTCTTTGAGCCTCAGATATTTTTAATAGTAAATTTGATAGGGTTGATCAGAGAATCAAATGGGACCAGTGATATTTAAATGCTTTTCTAAATTAAAAAATTTTGTTTTGAAGATATAAAAATTTTATTTTTATTTTATTTTATTATTTTTTAAATAAGTTTTTATTGTTCATATTATTACAAATGTTCCTTTTCCCCCCCACCCCCACCATTGCTCTCCTCCACCAGGTTCCCACCCCACCCTCTACCCTTTCCCCACTCCCCATTGTCCTCATCCATAGGTGCACAGTTTATGTTCAGTCTCTTCCCACATCCCCCTCTCCCCTTTTCCCCAAGAATCTTCAGTTCACTCCCCTTCCATACCTCTGATTCTATTATATTCAACAGTTAATATTGTTCATCAGATTTTTTTAATTTCCTTGGTTTTTAGATTCACTTGTTGATAGTTACGTATTTGTTGTTCATAATTTTTATCTTTATTTACTTTCTCTTCTGAAAGAACCCCCTTCAGCAATTCATATAATTCTGGTTTGGTAGTGATGAACTCCTTTAGCTTTTTTTTATTAGTGAAGCTCTTTATCTGACCTTCGATTCTGAGTGATAGCTTTGCTGAATAGATTATCTTTGGCTGTAGGTTCTTACTATTCATCATCACCTTGAATATTTCTTGCCATTCCCTTCTGGCCTGCATGGTTTCTGTTGAGAAGTCAGCTGACAATCGTATAGGTGCTCCTTTATAGGTAACTACCTTCTTTGCTCTTGCTGCTTTTAATATTCTCTCTTTGTCTTTTGCCCTTGGAATTTTATTTTATTTATTTATTTATTTATTTATTTTTAAAAAAATATATTTTATTGATTTTGTACAGAGAGGAAGGGAGAGAGATAGAGAGTTAGAAACATCGATGAGGGAGGGTCATCGATCAGCTGCCTCTTGCACACCCCCCACTGGGGATATGCCTGCAACCAAGGTACATGCCCTTGACCGGAATCGAACCTGGGACCCTTCAGTCCCCAAGCCGACGCTCTATCCATTGAGCCAAACCGGTCCCGGCTGCCCTTGGAATTTTAATTATGATGTGTCTTGGTGTGGTCCTCTTTGGATTCCTTTTGTTTGGAGTTCTGTGCGCTTCCTGGACTTGTAAGTCTAATTCTTTCACCAGGTGGGGGAAGTTTTCTGTCACTATTTCTTTCAGTATGTTTTCGATATCTTGCTCTCTCATCTTCTGGGACCCCCATAATTCTGATGTTGATTCGCTTGAAGTTGTCCCAGAGGTTTCTTACATTATCTTCAATTTTCTGGATTCTCTTGCCTTCTAGCTTCTGTGGAGGAGTGTCTTCTGGTTCTTTATGTTCCAAATCTTTGACTTGATTCTTGCGATCTTCCATTCTGTTTTTAGAACTCTGCATAATATTTTTTATTTCAGACAATGTATTCTTTATTTCTTGTTGATCCCTTATCATTTCTTGTTGACTCCTTATTAATTCTAGTTGATCTCTTTTCATATCCTCATAGGTCTTATCCATCTTTTCTAGGAAATTCTTGAAAAACCTTGTAAGCGTAGATTTGAACTCTATATCCAGTCGCTTTTTGTCCTCCATTTCTTTCGTTTGTGATCTATTTCGTTGTCGCATTTTGCAGCTACAGATGGGGCAGAGTTTCAGGGTGGAGCCTGCAGCCTTGGCTTCCGTCAGCCCCGCCCTATGCGGCTCCTGGGTCTCAGGGTCCTTCAGTACTCGCTGCAAAGCACCTCTGAGAGATAGGTGCCCTCGATTTTCGCCTGCTGCCAAACAGTCTATGCTCTCCTCCAATGAGCCCGGAACTGGGGTTCAGTTCAGTTGGAAGTGGAGTTGGAGGTGGCGTTCAGAGCAGACTGGAGCCCCAGTCTCCTTCCCGCCAGGACAATCCTGCGGCACAGCCGACCGTCCCTTCTCTGCGCGCAATGTGCGCACCTCCGGAACCTCCTTTCGCCGCTCTCCCGGGTTCCGCCTTACAGCCCGGCTCCCTATGGATGAGCCTGGGTCCCTGGGGACTGACCTAGAACTGGGGTTCAGAGCAGTTGGAACTGGGGCCCAACACAGTCGGAGCTTTTATCTCCTTCCTGCTAGGGAACGCCAGCCAGGCACTCAGCCTCCCTCCTCTCCGGCTCCATCCTCTTCATGCACCGCGTGTCTCCGTACCTTAGGCTTTTACAGCTCCTCCGCGCTTCCTTCTGGTTTTCTCCTTGCTTCTCATTGTAGAATTTCCAGTCAGTCGACTTTCCTGTAGTTCTGGGTAATGTCCATTTTATATTTTAGTTGTATTTTATTGAAATTGTTGTGTGCGGTTGCGGCTAGGTGTTTACCTGGGCGCAGCCATCTTGGATCCTAAAAATTTTATTTTTAAAGTCAACATTGTAAACACTCACATACCCACTATTAGATTTTTATTTTTATTTTTATATTTTGGTTTGTTTGTTAATCCTCACCCGAGGATATTTTTTTTATTTTTTTACTTTTTTATTTTTAAAATTTCTTTATTGATTAAGGTATCACATATTCATCCTCAACCCCCCATTCCAATTCCCCACCTCTCCCCACTCATGCCCCCACCCTCCCTATTGTGTGTGTGTGTGTGTGTGTGTGACACCCCCCCCCCCCCCCCCCCCCCGCATTGTTTTTGACCACTGGTTAGGCTCATATGTATGCACACAAGTCCTTTGGTTGATCTCTCCCTTTTATCCCCACCCTCCCTTTGAGGTCCAACAGTCTGATCTATGGCCGAGGATATTTTTTCCATTGATTTTTAGAGAGAGTGGAACAGATGGAGCGAGGCAGAGAGAAACATTTATGTGAGAGACACACATCAATTGGTTATCTCCTGCATGTGCCCAACCAGGGCCAGGGATTGAGCCTGCAACCGAGGCACATACCCTTGACTGGAATTGAACCTGGGACCTTCAGTCCAAGGGCTGCTCTGTTCACTGAGCCAAACCAGCTAGGGCTAGATTTTTAAAAAATACTAGTAGATCCCTGTAGTAGTTGTGGATGGATCAGAGAGAGCTGAAATTAGAGATCCCCAAAGTAAATCAGAAGGTACTTAAGTAATCCTGGAAGAAATGATAAAAGCTTATAGTAAGGGGGGAGGAACAGTATGGTTAAAGAGGAAGATATGGTTTCAATAGAAAAGAGAGTACATAAGGGCTTGATGAGAGGTTAGATATAGAAGGTAAGGGAGAAGGAGGAATTTAAACAGTGAGTCCTTTGATAACTGAATTAATAGTAGTGTCCACTGAGAAGATCCAGCTGGAAATATATATATTTTTTCTTTTTTAGCAGCTGGAGAGTTGGTGTTCATGAGAGAGCGAGACAGTGCTGAGATAAAGGTTATAGTTGAAGCATGATGTTGTTGAGATTTCTTGGGCAATAATATTGACAGCTAACATTTATAGGGTACTTACCATGTGCTTAGCACTCTTTCATACTTTATATATGTGAACTTAATCTTTACAGCAGCCCTTTGAAAAGATAAGCACCATTATTTTTTCCATTTTACTGATAAGGAAATTGAACCACAGGGTCGTAGTGTTCCTGAAACATTCTCATTAGTCTTCTTTTATTTTTTTCTTTCAGACTTATTGGTCTATTTTATTCCCTCTTCAATGATGGGTTTGTGAAGGAGGAGGAAACTAAAACACTGCTATTTCTGAGTAGCTCCAGCAGAGGAACTGGCCTTTTGAGTAGTGCAATGGGACTTGCTTATAGTTTTACGAGAGGCCTGATGCATGGATTCATGCACCAGTGGTGTCCCTTGGCCTGGCCTGCGGGGATTGGCCTGAAACCGGCTCTCTGACACCCCCCGAGCAGTCACAGATTGTAAGAGGGTGGTTCTCGGGTAACGCACTCACACCCCAGAATTGGGCTCCCTCCTCTGGTTTCGGGTGTGTCACTCGAGAACCGCAGCTGCCAAGTTACCACAGCTCAGCAGCTCCTGTGTTGCGTGTCTGCCCTCGGGCAGTCATTGTGTGTCATAACTACCAGTTGGATGGTTGCTTAGGCTTTTATATAGATAGATGAGCTGTCCTGGACATTGGCGATCATTTTTGCTTTTCATTGACAATAGTAGAAATTACAGAAAGGCACTCTGTACTTTAAACATTTTTTAGTAAAATATACATTACATAAATGTACCATTTTTGAGTATACAGTTGAGGGCATTAAATACATTCATGTTGTGCTACTATTACCATCCACTTTTTTCATCTTACAGAACTGAAACTGTACTCAGTCAAGGGCAATCGCCATTCTACTTTCTGTTTTTAAGATTTTGACTATTCAGATGAATGGAATCATACGGAATGTGTCCTTTGTGACTGGATTATTTCACTTAACATAATGCCCTCAAGGTTTATCCATGTTGTAGTATGTGTCAGAATGTCCTTCCTTTTTAAGGCTGAATACTATTCTATTGTGTATGCCAGCATATATTACTTTATGTTTACTCATTCATCTGTCAATGGACACTTGGGATACTCCACCTTCTGACTATTGTGAAATAGTATTACCATGAACATGGATATACAAATATCTCTTTGGGTCCCTGTTTTTACTTCTTTTGTGGAATTATTGGAGTGTAAGGTAATGTTTAAGTTTTTGAGGAATTACCATTTAATTTATTACAGAAGCTGAACCATTTTACATCCTACTAGCAAAACACAGAATTTCAATTTCTCCATGTCTTCACCAATACTTGTTGATTTTGCTTTCATAGTGGCCATCTTAATGGGTGTGAGGTGATATCTCATTGTAATTTTGACTTACTTTTCTCTATTGACTAGAGGCCTGATGTGCAAAATTCATGCACTTGGGGGGGTGGTCCTCAGGCCAGCTTGAACCCTCTTGCAGTTTGGGAGCCCTTGGGGGATCGCTGGGCCTAAGCTGGCAGTCCAACATCCTTTGCGCTTCTGCAGAGGCGGGAGAGGCTTCTGCCACCATTGCTGCGCTTGCCAGCCATGAGCCTGGCTTCTGGCTGAGCGGTGCTCCCCCTGTGGGAGCACACTGACCACCAGGGGGAAGTTCCTGTGTTGAGCACCTGCCCCCTGGTGGTCAGTGCATGTCATAGCAACCGGTCGTCCTGCGGTTTGGTCAATTAGCATATTAACCTTTTATTATATAGGATTGGTGACGTTGAGCATATTTTATATGCTTGTTGGCCTTTAAAATTATATCTTTAGAGAAATGTTTATTCAAGACCTTTGCCCATTTTTTAATTGAGTTTTTTTTTTTTTTTTATTATTGATGAGTTGTAGGAGTTCTTCATATATTCTGAATATGAATCTCTTATCAGATATATGATTTGGAAATATTTTCTTTCATGCCTTTTCACTTTGTTGGTAATATTCTTTGATGTACAAAAGTTTTTAATTTTGATGAAATTCAACTTAACTCTTGTTTTCTTTTGTTGCCTGTGCTTTTGGTGTTATATTTAAGAAATCATTGTCAAATCCAATATCATGAAGCTTTCTCTTATATTTTCATAGTTTTAGGTGTTAAATTTAGGTCTTTGACTTCCTGGTGTGACGCATTTGGTTGGGCATCATCCTGGGCACAGAAAGATTGCTGGTTCCATTCCTGGTCAGGGCACATGCCCATTTGCATTCTTGATTCCTAGTATGGGTGTGTAGGAGGCAGCTGATTTATGTTGCACTCTCATATCATTGTTTCTCTCTTCTCCCTTCCTCTCTCTCTAAAAAATCAATAAAATTATTTAAAAAACTATTTTAAGTTAATTTTTGTATATGGTATAAAGTTTTACTATTATTTTTGTTATTTTCTTAGTGTATGCCCTGGGGATTATAATTAACATCTTAATTCATAAAAATCTAGTTTGGATTATTACTAACTTGATTTCAATAATAGTATATACAGTATAAAAGCTTTGATTATATATTGCTTTGTCCCTTCCCTCCTCTTTTGTGCCATTATTGTCATTCAAATTACATCTTTATAGGTTGTGTGCCCATCAACATAGATTTATAATTCTTGCTTTATTTAATTCTTCTAAATTAAACAATAACTACAAGCAAAAAATACATTTAGAGCATTATAATAAATGAAATAAGCCAGTAAGAGGAAGACAAGTACCATATGATTTCACTTATATGTGGAGTCTGATGTAGATTTTTGACGGACTTTTTCTTTTTTTCTTTAGAGGAACCAGACTCCAATTAGCATCTCCCAGTGGGTTCCAGTATGCAGCTGGTTGGTACCTTTGTCTCCTACACAGGGACAGTGGGGCAGGGCTCTGTCTGGCATTTTCCAGGTAAGGTTTGTTGTTTCTTTGGTTGGTATGAAAACCTTAGTGTTTATGTGCAAATGTCAGGTATTTATAGATTAGCCAAGCAAATTGTGTGATGGAAAAATCCTCATGAGACCACTCCTGGGTCTCTGTGGTGCCAGCTCAGGACTGATTCCTGCAGTATGGTGTCTAGGGCGTTGCTTCTAAATACCCCAGCAGTGGAACTTAGCCTAGGATACCATGCTACAGTCTGATGATTTTTACTGTTGGGAGTGTTTCCAGATATTCATCTCAGAGTTAACTTTTCTTCAGTTTTCTTTTTATAGACACCTTTTATTTTTGTGGGGAGATGGGGAGAGGAAGAATTTTTCTTTCTTTGTTTTTTCTTTTTATGAACATAAAATCCAAAGAATTATTTGAGGTTTTAATTTACTATTGGCACATGATTTATTATGATGTAGTTTACTGTGGACACTCCTTGAAAGTTTTTTCCTCCTGATTTTTGTTAACCGTGAAACTAATTTAGTAATAAAGGAAATAAAAACCACTCATGACCTCAAATCTGAAAACATCTGCTGGTTCTTTTCCAGTCTGTGTGTGTACTAATTTTTTCCTTAGGTACATTAACAAATATCCACAGAATTTTATGTTCTAGTACCTTTTCATTTATTAGAGCAGACACTATTCATATTTTTGGGTAGAGTTCATAGTTACATTTTTAATTGTTACATGTCATTCTATTTACTTTTGTTTAATATTAAAATTATTTCCAAAAACTTTTGCCATTATAGGTTTTAATGCAGTTATAATTTTCTTGATACATAGTTTTTCTTATTTTTAATAATTAAAGATTGCCCTGGCTGGTTTGGCTCAGTGGATAGAGCGTTGGCCTGCAGACTGAAGGGTCCCAGTTTTGATTTCCCATCAAGGGCATTTACCTGGGTTGTGGGCACATCCCCAGTAGGGGCTGTGCAGGAGGCAGCTGATCGATGTTTCTGTCTCATCAATGTTTCTAGCTATCCCTCTCCCTTCCTCTGTAAAAAATTAATAAAATATATATATATATATATATATAAATATTAAAGATAAATTCCTAGGCAGGTATACCCTTGGTCAAAGGGTATGAACATTTTCTTCTCCAAAAGCTATTTTAATTTATGCTGGCACCAGCAATGTATGTATAACTAGTTTTTTATCCTTATCTCCCCTAAATTAGGTATTTAAAAAATTTTTAAACTAAGTGGTTAGGACATATTACCTTGTTTTGCTTTGCATTTATTTGTCTACCTAACAGTTAATTTAAACTTTTTTTTTTAAATAGATGTTATTGATTTTGTATAGAGAGGAAGGGAGAGAGATACAGAGTTAGAAACATCAATGAGAGAGAGTCATCGATCAGCTGCCTCTTGCACACCCCCTACCAGGGATATGCCCGCAACCAAGGTACATGCCCTTGACCGGAATCGAACCCGGGACCTTTCAGTCCCCAAGCCGACGCTCTATCTATTGAGCCAAACCAGTTTCAGCTAATTTAAACATTTTTTTCTTTATCAGTTGTATTCCAAATTGGAAAAATTATATGCTTATATAATTTCTCCATTTATTTACTGGGACTTTATTTATTTATTTATTTTCTTACCAATTTATATGAATTCCTTCTGTAGCCATTAACTTTCTTTTCTATATTTGATGCAGTTAAAATTATTTTTGATATAAATTACTAGTACAGATGGTCCCCCACTAATAATGATTTGACTTACGATTTTTTACTTTACAATGGTATAGAAGCCATATACATTCAGTAGAAACCATACTACTTCAGTTTTGAATTTTGATCTTTTCCTGGGCTAGTGATATGTGGTTTAATACTCGTGTGATACTGAGCATTGGTAGCAAGCTGCAGCTCCCAATTTGCCACATGATCACGAGTGTAAACAACTGGTACTGTACAATGTATGCATTGTGTTAGATGATTTTGCCCAACTGTAGACTAATATAAGTGTTCTGAGTAAGTTTAAGGCTAGTTTAAAGTTTAAAGTTATGTTCAGTAGGTTAAGTGTATTAAATGCATTTTCGACTTACAGTGTGTTTATTGGATTGTGACTCCATTGTAAGTCAAGGAGCATCTGTATTTATATTTATGTATTTATACTAATAAAAGGGAAATATGCTAATTAGGGCAGATGTCTTCCAGACATCTATCCGGATATCCATCTGGACAAAGCCACAGCAGCTTTGAGCCCTGGCAGCTGTGAGGGCTGGGGCTTATGGCAGCCATTAGCCCCATCGGCTGTGAGAGGGGGCAGGCCGGGCTGAAGGACCTCCCCAGTGCATGAATTTTTTTTTAAAAAAAAAATATATTTTATTGATTTTTTACAGAGAGGAAGAGAGAGGGATAGAAAGTTAGAAACACCGATGAGAGAGAATCATCGACCAGCTGCCTTCTGCACACTGGGGATGTTTTCCCTGCAACCAATGTACATGCCCTTGACCGGAATCGAACCCAGGACCTTTCAGTCCACAGGCCGATGCTCTATCCGCTGAGCCAAACCGGTCTCGGCCAAATTTTCATGCACTGGGCTTCTAGTCTATAATAATAAAAGGGTAATATACTGATTAGACTGCATGTCATTCTGGACGAAGCCAGGGCCGGAGTGAAGACCTGGTCCCAGGTGCCTGCCGGCGGCCAGAGGGAAGCCCGGGTTCCAGGTGCCAGAGGGAAGCGGGTGCTGGCCTCTGGGGGAAGGAAGGCCTCTAGTATAAATATAATGTATTAAGATATTTAAAATATAGAGTAATTCCCTTCAATTAGTATGTAAACCTTGCCATTCTGAAGAAATGCCTTGGTTGTCTTTGTATTTCCTGGGCTTCTTACTAAGCTAGAAATAGAGTAGATATTAAATGTATGTTGAATAAATAAATAAAGAATATCTCAAATGTATGTTGAATAAATAAAGGCATCTACTCTGGGTAGTCAGGCAGCTATTTTTTTTCAGAGTTGGGCTATGTTCTGTTACTTTCTTGTGCATTGAAAAATTTTAATAGAATTTATCTCAATCATTTGTTATTTGTGTGTGTATAGATGGTGGCGCGGGGGAGGAACTAATTATATGACTCTCTGACTTATGTTTCATTTTTTGAATCATAAACATTTTTGGGGTACCTGATGTATACCAGGTATTGTATTAGGCTCAGCATTATAGCAAAGCAGCTACATAAATAACTTAGGGTGGTTTATTTCATGCTGACAAGATGTAATTTTAGTCAATGTAAATAAATTGGACATTTTGTCTTATTGACTGTACCTGGGTATATACTAGTATATTCCCATCTTTGAGAACCCCTGGTAAGAAACCTCTGCCTCAGAATGATATTCTCAGGTGCATGTCTGACGGGCAAATTTGGCTCAGAATGAGAAAGAACTTTTGAGTTAATTAGAATTGTGGTGTAATGCATGTGTGGGTTGCATTTTTACAGTAAATTTATTCTCATTGGACATATTGAGGCAATGGTTGGGAGACTGTATTTTAAGAGCATAACATAAAAGAATCCTTCTTTGGATGAGAGGTAGTATCAGGTGATATTATCTTTAAAAAGCTAGGGACATTGTACTTTCATCTCTGTCTTCCTAAATAATCTCTCTTATTTATTTATTTATTTATTTATTTATTTATTTATTTATTAAAAATACATTTTATTGATTTTTTACAGAGAGGAAGAGAGAGGGAGAGAGAGTTAGAAACATCGATCAGTTGCCTCCTGCACACTCCCCACTGGATATGTGTCTGGAACCAAGGTACATGCCCTTGATCGGAATCGAACCTGGGACCCTTGAGTCTGCAGGCCAATGCTCTATCCACTGAGCCTAATTGGTCAGGGCCCCTAAATAATCTCTTGAAGTTGTCATAGTATGATGTCAGAGTCTGCTTTAAAAAAATTTTTTTTAAATAACTTAAACATACAGAAAAGATGTAAAAATAGTAGATACCCTTCATCTAGCTGCCTTGAATGTTAATGTCCTATCTAACCATAGTGCAATTATTGAAACCAGGAAATTAACATTGATATAATACTATTAACTAATCAACACACCTTTTTCAGTATTTCTCCCCCCTGTTGTCCTTTTGTAGTCTCTCAATATGGGTTTGTGTAATATTTTCTTACAATTAATGAAATTTGTGCACTGGAGGGGATGTCCCTCAGCCCAGCCTGAACCCTCTCCAATCTGGGACCCCCCTAACCGCTTCTGCCTGCCAGCCTGATAGCCCCCTAACCACTCCCATGCTGGCATGATTGACACCTAACTGCTCCCCTGTCGGCCTGACCACCCCCAACTGCCCTCCCTGCAGGCTTGGTCGCCCCTAACTGCCCTCCTCTGCTGGCCATCTTGTGACAGGGTGGGGGCGGCCATCTTGTGGTGGCCTTGTGACAATGTGGGGCGGCCATCTTGTGATGACATGTTAGTGGCCATCTTGGGATGATGTGAGGGCGGACATCTGGTGATGATATGGAGGTGGCCATCTTATGACGACATGGGGCGGCCATCATATGACGTGAGGGTCAATTTGCATATCACCTCTTTATTATTTAGCATTGAGGTTATGCATTTTTGGCAAAAGTTCCTTTCTCAGTGTATCATATTGGAATACTTGCTGCCAGTAAGTCTTTAAATATATATATATATATATATATTTTTTTTTTTTTTTTTTTTAATATATATTTTATTGATTTTTTACAGAGAGGAAGAGAGAGGGATAGAGAGTTAGAAACATGGATGAGAGAGAATCATCGATCAGCTGCCTCTCGCACACTCCCTACCGGGGACATGCCCACAACCAAGGTACATGCCCTTGACTGAAATTGAACCTGGGACCTTTCAGTGCAGGCTGATGCTCTATCCACTGAGCCAAACCGGTTTTGGCTTTTAAAAAATATTTTATTGATTTTTTACAGAGAGGAAAGGAGAGGGATAGAGAGTTAGAAACATTGATGAGAGAGAAACATCGATCAACTGCCTCTTGTACACCCACTACTGGGGTACATGCCCTTGACCAGAATCGAACCCAGGACCTTTCAGTCCGCAGGCCGACGCTCTATCCACTGAGCCAAACTGGTTTTGGCCAGTATGTATTTTTACTAGTGATGTTAACTTTGATCACTTGGTTATTAAATTGTTGTCTGTCAAGTTTTCCTACTATAAAGTTACCATTTTTCTCTTTTTAATTAGTAAGTATTTTGTGAGAAATCACTTTGAGACTATGCAAATATTCTGTTTCTGATCATACTTTTGCTTTCTGCATTTACCATCATCAATGGTTCTTGTTTTAAAATGATACATAATACTAATTAATTTTAAATTTGTGATTAAAAACATAACATTAAATTTACAGTCTTAACCATTTTTAATTGTACAGTTCAATAGTGTAGAGTATAATCACATTGTTGTACAGCAGATCTCTAGAACTTTTTCATTTTGTAAAACTGAAACTTGATATCCATGCAACACTCTTTCCCCACTCTCTGTCTTCAGTGAACACCTTTCTACTTTCTGTTTCTATGATTTTGACTACATACTTCATATGAGTGAAATATGCAGTATTTGCTTTTTTGTGACTTATTTTGCTTATCATAATGTCCTCAAGATTCATCCATGTTATATCATGTAACAGGGTTTCTTTTTTAAGGCTGCATAATATCCCATTATATATCTATTCCACATTTTCTTTAGCTAGTTATCTGTAGATGTGCATTTGGGTTGCTTCCACATCTTGGCTATTGTGAATAATGCTGTAATACATGTAAGTGTGCAAGTATTTATTTATTCCATTATTTATTTATATCAGGAGCTCATGGGTATTTATTTTCATCTATGAGTTATAATTCATTATTCTGATTATTTATTTTGTTAATCTAATTGTCCCAGTTTTGGCTGTTGGGTACTCCTTCAAGTTCCTTTCTACATGCCTTCATCATTTAAAAAAAAATATTTTTATTGATTTGGGAGAGGGAGAAAGAGATAGAAACATCAAGGGTGAGAGAATCACTGGTTGGCCGCCTCCTGTACATGGGCATGTGCTCTGACCAGGAATCAAACTGTGACACTGAGCCACCTTCATCATTTTTTAACACTTATTTTCTGGCACTGCAAGATTTTTCAGGTTCATGTTATATTTTCTTTGCTCTAGCCTGGGATTCAACAGTTCCTCCGAGGAGCCTTGGTTCATTTTCTTGGAGAATGGCTGCCAATTGTGCATGAGCCTGTGTTATTAAATTTTACTTAGGTTTTTTAAAGCTGCGTGACATAGAGTTATCTCAATATATTTTCTACCGTTTAATGAACTTTACTTCTTTAAGCCTTAGTGTCCTCATTTCTAAACTGGGGAAAGAAATATTATCTATTTTTGCATGTTTGTTGTAAGATAAACTTAAGTAAAACACTAAGCATATAGGTCCTGGGCATATAGATCTTCAATAAGTTGTAGTAAGTAATTTTTTTTTGTCCTCACCTGAGGATATTTTTTCCATTGATTTATTTTATTTTATTTTTTTTAGAGAGAGTAGAGGAAAAAGTGGCGGGGTTGGGGAGTGGGGGAACATAGATGTGAAAGAGACACACTGACTGATTGCCTCTCATATGGACTCCCCAACTGGGCCAGGGATGAGCCTGCAACCGAGGTAAGTGCCCTTGACTGGGAATCAAACCTGCAACCTTTCGGTCTGCTGGCTGACGCTCTAAACACTGAACTAAACCTGCCAGGACTGTAGTAAAATGTTTGTTACTTATGTTCATGCTGCTGAGATAAATTTTCTCCTCAAGATGTAAATTGAAACTTTAAAAAAGAAGTTTGTGCTAAAATTATATTAAGCAAGTTGCCACCTTTCCCTGGGTCTTAGTTTCCTCATCTGTGAAATGAAAAGGTTGGATTTAGATGTTGGAGATTTCTTCCAGCTCAAGTGTTGTTATTCTAAGTTACTTCTTAGTTCTTGTATTGCTTTTTCTCCAAGCTAAACAGTCTCAATTCATTTTAACCTTTCCACTAAGACCTTTTATTCATCACTTTGATCATTCCTGTGGTTCTTTTCTGGACCTTCTCCAGGTTGTCCTATTTAAACACACACACACAACATGAAAAACAATCTGCCTAGTTTTTATTGAGTGTTGCTCCATGCCCAGAATGGTGTTGAGCATTGGGTCAGAAAATAAAAGAAGTTTAAGATAGACTGAGCCGTAGTAGAGCTTATACTTTCGCTAAAAGGACCAGACACACCCATGATAATCAAGAAACACTTGAGTCCTTATCTTCTTCTCTTTTATTTTTCCCTTCTTCCCTCCCTCCCTTTCTTCTTTCCTTCTGGTCTCTTCATTTTCAGAACCTTTTTGGAAGCAAAATATAAGGGTAAAATCTTATGTATTTTTTTTAACTCAGGGCTGTCTTAAAAAGTTTATTTTTGAAGTTGTCTGGAACAGGTCTTTACATTTATGTTATGTGCTATAGTTTGTATATCTCTTTAACATACATTATTTTATTTGATTCTCAAAACAAATTTATGAGATAGGAAGAGCTAGAGTTTCAACTTAGTCTTCTGACTCAGTGGATTTCTCTTTCCATGATACCATGGCTTCCTCACCTCTGCCTTCTCACTCATTTCCTGCTCACTTCTTTAAAAAACAATATTTTGCCAAAATGGGTTTGGCTCAGTGGATAAGCATCGGCCTGCGGACTGAAGGGTTCCGGGTTCGATTCCAGTCAAGGGCATGTACCTTGGTTGCGGGCACATCCCCAGTGTGGGGTGTGCAGGAGGCAGCTAATCGATGTTTCTCATCGAGGTTTCTAACTCTCTATCCCTCTCCCTTCCTCTCTGAAAAAAAAAAAAAAAAAAAAAAAAATCAATAAAATATATTTACAGAGAAGAAGGGAGAGGGAAAGATAGAAACATCAATAATGAGAAAGAAACATTGGCTGTCCTCTCCCCAACCACAAACACCCCCTACACCGGGGATTGAGACTGTTATCTGGGCATATGCCCTGACCAGGAACAAACTGTGACCTCCCGGTGCGTAGGTCAATGCTCAACTACGTAACCATACTGGCGGGGCTCCTGCTCACTTCTTAAGTGTTTTCTACGAAGGCTTTTCTGACAATTCTAGGTCATTCTTTTCCATCTCCAGATTTCTGTTGTTTACTAGTACACTGCCTATTCCACATCTTTAAGCATTTTTGTACATTTTATTGAAGTATAATAAAAACACAGAAAAATGAATAAATCATTAGTGTACAGCTCAATGAGTTATTACGAAGTAAACATAACCAGCATCCAGATCAAGAAGTAGAACCCCAGAAGCCTCCTTGATCCCCTCTCATCACTACCCATAAGCAAGGTAAACCATGGTCTTCACTTTGAACACTGTGGAGTAGTTTTGCCTTTTATACATATGGTACATACTTTCTTGTGTTTGCTTTCATTCAACTTTGTTTCAGAAATTCATCCATGTTGTTTTGTGTAGTAATAGTTTATTCATTCTTATCCTATATAATAAAAGCCTATTATACAAATTGTCTGTTGGGTGGTTGTTCGACTGGGAGATTGGGAGTTTGACCACTTGCTATGATATGCGCTGACCACCATGGGATGGTGTGGAACATGGTGGGCATTGGCAACATGGTGCTGGCAGCAGTGGCAGTGGAGATGCTGCCGGCCCTGATGGGCTCTGACGAGAGAGGGACCTTGGCAGGATGGTGGAGCAGGTGAGGGGGCAGTGCCAGGCCAAGGTGAGGTTCCAGGAGGGGTGTGGGGATGTGAGCTGGGGCCCCGGTCTCTGCTCACGCGTACATGAATTTGTGCACTGGGCCTCTAGTTGGATATACCATGATTAATTTATTCTTCTGTTGATGGATATTTGTATTGTTTCCAGTTGGATATACCATGATTAATTTATTCTTCTATTGATGGGTATTTGTATTGTTTCCAGTTTGGATTTTTATTAATACTGCTGCTTTGAATACTCTTGTACCTGTTTTTTGGTGAACATATGTATACATTTCTGTTGGAGTATATTATTTAGAAATGAAATCACTGAGTCATATAGGATGTGCATACATTCACTTTCGATACTGCCAAATAATTTTCCAAAGTGATCATACGTTTTACACTTCCACCAACAGTGTATGAGAATTCTAGTTGCTCTACATCCTTGCTAACCCTTTTATTGTGTATATGGTAGGTGATCTTTAAAATGTGATATTTGATTCTGTTTCATGAGTAATGAGTCTTCTTTCTCTTCTCCACAAGTTATAAGCTTCTCGAGGATAGGGATTCTGTTTGTATTCTAAAACCTGGTATAAGGCTGGCATTTTATAGGGTTTGGATGAATGAAGCTTGTAAGGACAGGAAGGAAATAATAAGACATAACTATCATATATAGGTGGCTTCATTTGTTCATTCAACACATATTGAGTGTTATCCATGTATCATGCATTGTACTTGATCCTCTTATTCTACCTAGTTCCTACTGTCATGGATCTTTTAGATAGTAGTGGTAGAAAATAAGCAAGTAAATATGTATCCTATATAATAAAGAGGTAATATGCAAATTGACCATCACTCCAACATACAAGATGGCTGCCCTCATGTGGTCAAAGATGGTCGCCCCCATGTGGACACAAGAAGGCCAGTAGGGGAGGGCAGTTGTGGGCAATCAGGCCAGTAGGGGAGGGCAGTTGGGAGGGACCAGGCCTGCAAGGGAGGGCAGTTGGGGGTGACTGGGCCAGCAGAGGAGGGCAGTTGGGGGCAACCAGTCCTGCTGGGGAGGGCATTTAGGGGTGACCAGGTTTGCAGGGGAGGGCAGTTGGGGGGGACCCAGGCCTGTATGGGGAGGGCAGTTAGGGGTGACTGGGCTGGTAGGGGAGGATAGTTGGGGGCAACCATGCCTGCTTGGAAGATATTTAGGCATGATCAGGCCGGTAGGGGAGGCCAGTTAGGGGTGACCAGATCAGCAAGGGAGGTCAGTTAGGGGCATTAGGCTGGCAGAGGAGCAGTTAGCCGTCGATCAGGCTTGCAGGGGAGTGGTTAGGGGGTGATCAGTCTGGCAGGCAGAAGCAGTTAGGAGCAATCAGGCAGGCAGGCAGGTGAGCAGTTGGGAGCCAGCAGTCCTGGATTGTGAGAGGGATGTCCGACTTCCTATTTAGGTTTGATCCTGGTGGGCAAGTTGGACATCCCTCGAGGGGTCCCAGATTTGAGAGTGTGCAGGCTGGACTGAGGGACACCCCTCCTCCCCACCTCCGTGCACGAATTTCATGCACCGGGCCTCTGATGAGTACTGTGAATAAAATAAGCAGGCTACTGCTATGATAGAGAATAATGGGATAATAACTATTTTAGATAAAATGGTCAGAGAAGGCCTCTTTGAAGTGACATTTGAGTATTTCAAAGGTATTTTTTGTTTTACAGAAAATTTAAACAAAGGAAAAATTATGTCTTTAAAGATCAAGGGAGTCTTTGGTAGTCACTGGGGTACAAATAGTAAACGTGTGTGCTTATAGAGGTGTGTAATTATGGGGAAGCTAATGTTTTCCTTGGTACTAGATACCTAGGTAATTCAGTAGTTCAATGTAATGTTAAATGTTATCTAATGAGTAATGGTAGAACAAAAGTACATCAGGCAATGAGATAGTCATAGAAGCAATCTATTGGTTACTCTTGGAGTTATGGGCAAAGAGAAAAATCATGTAATCTAATAGAAGGGAACTCTCCCCAAATCTGAAACTGCTGTTGGTTGTTTTTGAACCTGTCTAAGTGCTCTGTGTTTTAGATGGACTATTACATTGATGTATGTGATGTAATGGGAGGTGTTTTGTTAGTCTGTGTTTTACAAAGCCTGCTTGACATCTATGAGTAAAAGTTTAAGTGTCCTTGGGACTGACCAGAAGAATCCTGACTAATCTTTTAATGTCCTTGTTTGGAAAGAAAAGTAAATAGTAACTCTCCACAATTAAAAATTCTATCTTTTCCTTCATTAGGATTATCGAAAACATTATTTTCATTTCAAGTGTCTCATGTCTTTTTGGAATAAGCCAGCATTGGAGGATAATCCTCCCTCTGCCCCATTCCCATCCCTTTTTATTATAAAGATTAGAGACCCAGTGCACGAAATTCATGCACGGGGGGAGGAGGAGGAGAAGGAGGCATGGTCCCTCAGCCCAGCCTGTGCTCTCTTGCAGTCTGGGATCCCTCAGGCGATGTCCGTCTGCCGACTTAGGCTTGATTCCCAGGAATTGGGCCTAAGCCGGCAGTCAGACATCCCTCTCACAGTCTGGGACCACTCGCTCCTTACTGCTCACCTGCAGTGGAGACAAGAGAGGTTCCCGCCACTGCCGCTGCACTCGCCAGCCGTGAGCCCACTTCTGGCTGAGCAGTGCACCTCTGTGGGAGTGCACTGACCACCAAGGGACAGCTCCTGGGTTGAGCGGCTGCTCCCTGGTGGTCAGTGTGCATCATAACGACCAGTTCTGTCAATTGTTCTGCCATTTGGTTGATTTGCATATTAGGGTTTTATTACATAGAATAGTACTACATTATTGAGAGCTTGGAAAATAGATTCTTAAATTCACACATAGTTCTACTAATTTAATGAAGTAACTTTTTCATTTCAGTGTGTTCCTTCCTAGGCTTGACCATATGCAGTCATATCTTTACCTATAATTTTATACATATTAATGTGTTTTTTCATGTTGCTAAAAATAATAATTAGTGTAAGTTATGGACTTAGAGTGCTAATGATGTGTCTATATAGGCTCATTGATTGTAACAAATGTACCACTCTTGTGGAGGATATTGATAATAGGGGATGCTTTGTGTATAGGGGAGAGTGGATATGTATATTGGAGCACTCTGTGCTTCCTGCTCATTTTTCTTGTGAACCTAAAACTTCTTTAAAAAATAAACTATTTAAAAAATCTCAGTGTAGTCCTAGCTGGTTTGGCTCAGTGGATAGAGCGTTGGCCTGCGTACTGAAGGGTCCTGGGTTCTATTCTGGTTGAGGGCACATGCCTGGGTTGCGGGCTCTATCCCCAGTCGAGTGGGGAGAGGGGAGAGGGTATAGGAGACAGCCGATCAATGGTTCTCTTTCATCATTGATGTTTCTATCAATCTCTCCCTCTCCCTTCCTCTCTGAAATCAATAAAAACATTTAAAAAAAATCTCAATGGTTACAGGATTTTCCATAGAGTACCTTAATTTAATTAACCATCTCCTTCCTTAGTAGACTTTCCCCCAGTTTTACTCCCATTCACTCTACAATGAGGATCTCTTACATGTATTTTTTTTATTAGGAATTTATTTTCAAAATTATGTTTATGGGTCTTTATTGTAATAATACCAACCTAATAGTGTTATAGTGAGGATTGAATAAGGTGATATATGTAAGGTAGTTAGCATAGTACTTGGCACATGATAATAGTTAATAATTTTGCTATTATATTGCCAAAATACTTTCAAATGCAATGTGTGAACATAAAAGGAAGGCAATTCTGATCTGAACAGTGATGATGGTGATGAAGGAAGCTTCTCTTATTTATTGAGTATATGTTTTGTAAAAGACATTTTACATATACAGTAGTCCCCCCTTATCCATGGGGGATATGTTCCAGCACCCCCTGTGGATGCCTGAAACCGCGGATAGTAACTAACTCTACATATCCTATATTTTGTCCTATACTTTCATACATACCTATGATAATGTTTAATATGTAAATTAAGCACAGTAAGAGATGAACAACAATAATCCTATCTAATAAAAGAGTAATATGCAAATTGACCATCACTCCAACACACAAGATGGCTGCCCCCATGTGGACACAAGATGGCCTCCACAAGGTGGCCAGAAGGGGGGCAGTTGGGAGGGACCAGGCCTGCAAGGAAGGGCAGTTGGGAGTGATCAAGCCTGCAGGGGAGGGCAGTTAGGGGTGACCAGGCCAGCAGAGGAGGGAAGTTGGGGGTGACGGAGCTGGCAGGGAAGGGCAGTTGTGGGGGACCCAGAGCTGCCCCCATGTGGACACAAGATGGCCAGCAGGGGAGGGCAGTTAGGGTGTACCAGGCCTGTAGGAGAGGGAAGTTGGGGGTGACCAGGCCTACAGGTGAGGGTAGTTGGGGGTGACCAGGCCTGCAGGGAAGGGCAGTTGGAGGGGACCCAGGCCTGCAGTGGAGAGCAGTTGGGGGGGAACAGGCCTGGAAGGGAAGGCAGTTGGGGGCAATCTAGCCTGCACGGGAGGGCAGTTAGGGGTGACTAGGTCAGCAGAGGAGGGAAGTTGGGGGTGACCGGGCCTGCAGGAAAGAGCAGCTGAGGGGGACCCAGGCCTGCAGGGGAGGGGAGTTACAGGTGACAGGCCTGCATGGGAGGGCAGTTGGGGGGGAGCAGGCCTGCAGAAGAAGGCAGTTTGGGGGGGACCCAGGCCTGCAGGAGAGGGCAGTTTGGGGGGGACCAGATCAGCAAGGGAGAGCAGTTAGGGGTGATAAGGCTGGCAGGGGAGGGGAGTTAGGGGTGACCAGGCTGGCAGGGGAGGGCATTTGGGGGGGACCAGGCTTGCAGGGGAGGGTAGTTAGGGGTGACCAGGCCATCAGAGGAGGGCAGTTAGGGGCAATCAGGCTGACATGGGAGCAGTTAGGCATCAGTCAGGCTGTCAGAGGAGTAGTTAGGGTATGATCAGGTTGGCAGGCAGAAGAGGTTAGGTGCAGTCAGGAAGGCAGGCAGGCGAGCAGTTGTGAGCCAGCAGTCCTGGATTGTGAGAGGGATGTCCGACTGCCTATTTAGGTCCTATCCTGGTGAGCAGTTGGACATCCCTCGAGGGGTCCCATATCGGAGAGGGTTCAGGCTGGGCTGAGGGACACCCCATACCCCCTGTGCACGAATTTCATGCACCAGGCCTCTAATAACTAATAATAAAATAGAACGATTATAATTATACTGTAATAAAAGTTATGTGAATGTGGTCTCAAAGTATCTCATTGTACTATATAGTCACCTTTTCTCTAAAAAAAAAAGCACTTTATGGTATTTCTTTGGCATATCTGAATTGCCAGCATCACTGTTCTTGTGCTTTAGGGCCATTATTAAGTAAAATAAGGATCACTTAACACAAGCACTGTGATACTGTGACAGTCTGATGACCAGTATGACTAAAGGACAGATAGCATATACAGTATGTATACACTGGACAAAGGGATGATTCATGCCCTGAATCAAAGGGTGGGATGGAGTGGAAAGGCATGAGATCAGTAGATATGCAATTTAAAACTTAACAATTATTTATTTATGGAATTTTCCACTTAATATATTTTGACTGCATTGTCCTCGGGTAGCTTAAACCCCTGAAGGTGAAACCACAGATAAGGGGGGACTATTGTATTATTTCCTTCAATCATTACAGCTGAGTTTCAGTAACTTCCTCAAGGCCACCTAGCTTATAAGTGACAAAAGCAGGTTTTAAACTTAAAATTGACTGATGTGAAAATCATTGGTTTCCCTCCCCCCTCCCCCCCGCCCCCTGTATACTGCACTGCTGCCAATGTTTAAGTAGGTATTTATTGCAGTTCTGGTTCTTAGAGTTGACTCATACTTATTTAGTTCCAGGTTTCCAGGGCAGAATCCTTTTATTTATCCAAGTATTCTACAGGTACTTATTGAGCACTTACCATATACCCAACAATATTCTAGGTGCCAATCTTGAATCTTCTTGGTGACCAAATCACCAGGAACTGGATTAAGCAAGGTTGGAAAGATTCTAGTCTTTACTTTAAAGCAGCTCTGCTTAGATTAACCGTGTAAGTGAATGCTCAGTCTTGCTTACATCTGTGTTGTTGTTGTTTAAATCCTCAAGGGGCCCCAGATGAGCCAGTCCTTAGCATGTGGTGGATCAGAACAGATTTCTGGAATAGACATACGGCTGAGTAGGAAGTATCACACTACGAATAAGGTGAGCATTATTAGTGCTTTCTGTGTTCATTTCACATGGGTGTTCAAAACTGTTAGCTGGATGTGCAAGGAATTTTATTCAATGCAGAAGGTTGAGGCTCAGGAAAATGAAGTGACTTGCTCAAGGTCACAGGGATGGTAAGTAACAGACCAACTGAATATTTGAACCGAAAGCTTCTGATTTCATGTCTTTTGTTTCTTACATTATGCTGTCTTGCCTGGACAAAGCTTTAGAGAAATAAGTCTTTCTGAATTTTTACTTGTTAAAAATCAAGTAATATTTAACTTTCAGAGAATTTATCGATTATATAGCCTGCCTTCATTTGGAGAGGCTTAGCATTAGAACAGGTTTTCCTTGGAGTTTATTTTATTTATTTATTTATTTAAAAATATATTTTATTGATTTTGTACAGAGAGAAGGGAGAGAGATAGAGAGTTAGAAACATCGATGAGAGAGGGTCATCGATCAGCTGCCTCTTGCACACCCCCTACTGGGGATATGCCCGCAACCAAGGTACATGCCCTTGACCGGAATCAAACCCAGGACCTTTCAGTCCCCAAGCCGAGGCTCTATCCATTGAGCCAAACCGGTTTCGGCTCCTTGGAGTTTATTTGCAAACGTCAAGATTCATGTCTTCTATAATCATTAATAAAATGTGTTATACTAAGAAAATGCAAAAAACATTTATCTATTGCTTATTTGACTGCTTTCAGACAGTATTTTTCTTTCCTTTTTCTGTTATGTCAAAAAACAGAACACATTCCTCTTCTTATAATTGTTCTTTGGGAAATGTGTGTGTGTGTGTAGGGGGTGTGTGTAAAGATTTCCTTTTAGAAGTACCTTTTTTTTATAGAACTTTTATTTTGTTACCAAGAATCGATCATTTCCTAGACATGGGTTCATAGGCATATGGTCATTGAGGTAAATATGTCTCTTAAAATTCCAGAGCATATATTACATAGAGTTCCAGATATGTTTGCATTAAGTAATAAGATAACCAGAAAAATCAGAATAAAAAATTCTAGCCCTGGCTGGTGTTGCTTAATTGTTAGGACATCAGCCCGTGCACAGAAGGGTCATGGGTTTGATTCCCAGAGAAGGGCATGTACCTGGGTTGCAGGATTGATCCCAGGGCCTCCAGTGGAGTGCATGCGGGAGGAAACCAATCAAATGTTTTTCTTCCCCTTTCCCCCATCCCACTTTCTCCCTCTTGTCCACTCTCTAAAAATCAATGGCAAAATATCCTTGGGTGAGGATTAACAAAAAATAAATTCTAGGTGAAAAAAAAATCTAAGCAATAAAAATGCCCCTAGACCTAATGAGCAACAAAAGCATTAAAACTAATTTTTTTTGCCACTAATTTTGGTCCCCTTCTTTTTGCTAAATAGCTTTCTACTACCAAGGATTTCCCACAGCCAGTTGAGGAGAAGGTTGGTGCTTTCACGAAGATAATAGAAGCCATGGGATTCACAGGACCTTTGAAATACAGTAAATGGGTAAAGTCTTTTAAATTCTTCTTCTCCTCCCCCCCTCCCCCCTCTTTTGGGCTTTGTACTTTCTGTTCCTTGCAGAAAAAAAATTTAAAGCTTCTGCTTTGCTTCTGTGAAATTCACACATTATTTTGAGAGCTTCAGAATGTGTTGTTACCCCCTGACCCCTTTCTAAGTCAGATCTATACAACATGAAGGGCTGAAATGTTCCCTCTGCTCCCTTCGCTTGATTCCTTAGAAGTATCTCAGTCACAAGCAAGCCAATAAGACTCCCTTTCCAAGTTCTTGCTTCAAGATATGTCATGTAGATGAGTTCTAAGGAATTACATGGGCCAGATGTTCTGATGGAGAGTGTTCTTAAGGAAACATTACTCTCTCCATATTTATGAGTGATTTTTACTAGGTCATTGTAATGACTTTCTTTAAAATTTTACTAATAAAATCATCTTTCAAATTAACTAATAATCCCTATGATTTATGATAACTCTTATTGTGGAGGGATGTTTGCTAGCTATACCATTCTTAGTCAACTTTTGGCCTCACATGTTATCGGCTATATAGTAGTTGATGTAAGTTAATGAACATCTTCTCTGCATCAGATGTCTACTGCCCCTAGGCTTTTTAAACAATGCCTCTAAGAATTAAAGTAATAAATCATTGGCCATTTAATTTTTTCTCATTTTCTAATACTACCAGTTTCTACCATTATGGCAGAAGTGCCTTTTGAAATTGCTAGGATGTTGGATAAGCCTAATTAGTTATAAGTGAATATATTAATCAAAGAAAGCCAATATTTTTTAGATAATATATTTTTCTTTGCTCAAATTACCAGATAATTCCAGTTAACCATTTTAATAAGTTGGATTCAAATTAGAATTTCAGTTTTATTAGACTTCTATTATACTTTTAGTTTCTTCTTAGAATGTCTGGTCCTCTTAATATGTGTTTATTTTTTTAAATTAGAATTTAGTTAAGAGGAAAGGGAAATGAGAACAGAAAGAAGGAAAAGAAAAAAAATTATTTATTTCTTGACGATTAGGTTCCACTTGATTGCTACTATATTCTTTGTCTAGTGTGTTTTTTATAATTTTAGAGGGAAAGTTGGCTACCATTGGAGGATTACTAAATCACCAGAAAATTTCTTCACTGCTTTAGCTTAAGTTAGCTTCTGATTTTTCTTGATTCCCTTGTGAACTCTAATATTTGCATTTTAAAGAACTTTTGTGATGTGGCAGTATCTATCTGCTATAAAGTTTTAATTTGTGACATCAAAACATCAAAGTATGACATTCTAGTATAAGTTAGGTGGGAAAATGCAGGTCTATCTTTCCATTTTGAAAGATTATGAGCTCTGAAATGTATGGCTGGACCCTTGCTTGGTATTGCACTGGCAAGATTCTTTGATTTTTGTGTTTTTACATGCCTTTGATTCGGGCAAAACATGCCTACTGTCTGTCCACATCAGCAGTGTCAACCATGTCCCTCCATCTTTTTCTGTAATGTTTTCCTGTGGAGTTCCATTTTTATTCTAGATTCATATTTAAGAATTTAAATGTAGCTTTTTCTTACCTATTTGACTATCCTGAATGACTATTCTTTTTCATTATCTTTATGTAGCAATATCAGGTAAGACAAAGACAACATTTACCAGATGTCATAGATATGTCATGGAATAGGCAGCTTCCAGATTAGCATGAAGTCAAAAAATTAATCCAGTTCTGAAGGATACTGACAAACTGGAATGCATTTAGGAGTAGGCACTGAGCCATGTGAAGGCTTTAGAAACCATGTTGAATGAAGGAAATAAGGATGTTTAGCCTGGAAAAGGGAAGACATGATGGTTTTTCTCAAATATTTGAAGGACAGATATAAAAACACACACAAAGAGACCAGTGGACAGGTGATGTTTAATAAATGTTACATGAAGCAGATTTAAGTTCAGTAAACAAAAATCTAATGAGAATTGTCATCCAGTGGGATAGGTAGCTTCACAAGGTCATTGGACTTATCTGAATCGGGGACCAGATGGTTGACTGTGAGTCAGGAATGCTGTAGAAGGAATTCCAGTACAGAGTAGAAGGTTCAAATGACTTCTAAGCCCCTTCCCCTAGTGTAAGCCTTTTTCTAGATTTGTTTTTCATCTTGTAGTGTGGAACAAAATGCATGTTAGTCGGAGAGTTGATTTTCATTTCCTAAAGCTGTCTTAAGTGTTTTTGTTTTAGTCAAGTAGACCAATGAAGACTTCCATAGTTAGAATGAAATAAACACAAAGTTATCTGAGGACCAGAACAAGTAGTACATATTGACTGGGTGGAAATTTATTCCAACTACCTCCTTAACTTATAGTAACACATGAATCTTAAAGAGGTTCTTTCCCCAAGTTGTTATTTCCAGTCCCTGTATGATGTCTCAAGGGACTTGCTTTAGAGATTTGTCCAGGAAAATGGCTCACCCAAGTATAAAGGCTTGGCTTTGCCTTAGGAAAAGTAAGGAACTATAAAATGCTCCTGATTGCCATAGTATGAGCACTGTATAAATACCTGGCCAATCTGGTGAAGTCTTCATTATTTGTAATGAATGCTTTCTTCATGAACATCTTGTGGGGGGGAACCTCCTTCTCAAGGAAAGATTTGGGCCTTGGGCAAAAGTCTGCCTTTCCTTGCGCAGGGTGATTAATTATGAACCCAGAGGACTCTATATATAAGGATCTGAAGGGAACTGCAGAGTTTTAAAAAAATCAAGAAATAACTACTAGGAATTTTACTTAAAATTATGTGTTTATAGTTGAATAGGCCATAAGTCTATGAAAGCAGGAGGTTTTTTTCCCCTGTTTTTTTGTTTGTTTGTTTTGTTTTGTTTTGTTTGTTTGTTTGTTTGTTTTTACTGCTCTATTCCCAGCATCCAAATCAGTGACAGGCATTGAATTAGATACTCAATAAATTATTTGTCAAATGAAGTGAAGAGCTAACAGGTGTCCTAAACTCCCTGTCTCAAGGATAGGAGTAGGCTTGTCACGGCCAAAGTATTAGGCTAATGATATCACTAGGATATCATTAGTTTGGTGATGGCAAGGACCATTGCTTCCCAAAATATGTTCTGTGTCAGATACTTCCAAGAACCTGAGGTGTTAATGAAGTTAGATAGACTTGGGTTTAGCCTACTAATGTGAATTACACTGATTTATTTGCAAATGTTGAATCAATTTTGCATTCTTGGGAGAAATAACACTTGATCCTGATGTATTGTCCTTTTTAAATACTGATGTATTCTATTTGTTGATACTTTGTTGAGGACTTTTGTATCTTCATTCATGAAGGCTCTGGGTTTATAGTTTTGGTTTTGCTATCAGAGTACTATTGGTCTCATAGAATGAGCTGGGAAGTGTTCTTTCCTCCTGTTTTCTTGAAGAGTGTGTAGATTTGGTATCATTACTTTAGATTAGGGGTGTCAAACTCAATCAGAGAAGGGGCCAAAATCTAAAATCCAGCCTAAATTGCGGGCCGAATGGTTTACTGAACAGTCATAAACTGACAATGTCATAAACTGACAGCAGAGTGCAGTGATGACAGCGCGGTGCGGGCCACATTGCAAGGCCTGGCGGGCTGGATTTGGCCCACGGGCCTTGTGTTTGACACATGTGCTTTAGATGTTTGGTTGAATCCTGTAGTGAAGTCTGAGCCTCAAGTTTTCTTTGTGGGAAACTTTTTGTGTGTGTTTTCCGTCTCCCCTCCCACCAAATCTAAGTACTTTAGTAGGTACAGGACTATTCATGTTATTTTTATTTTATTTTAGTGAAGCTTTGTTTGGTAGTTTATATCTTTCAAGGAATTTGTTCATTTCATCTAGGTAATCAAATATATTGATCTAAAGTTATTCCTAATATTTCCTTATTATTATATTAATATCTTTAGGATTTGTGATGTCCCCTCTGATTCCTGATGTTGGTAACTTGTATCCTCTCTCTCTCTTTTTTTTTTTTTTCTTTAACAGTCTGACTCAAGTTTTATCAATTTTACTGGTATTTAAGAACCAGCTTTGGCTTCTTTGACTTTCTATATTATTTTTCTGTTTTCAATTTTGTTGATTTCTGCTCTTACTCTTTATTATATCTTTATTTCTGCTTGCTTTTAGTTTTAATTTGCTTGGGCTTTGTTTAATTGTGGGCTTCCAATTCTGATTTACTCCTTATATAGGTATATGGATATCTGCTTGTTAACATATTATTAATGTAAAAAATCATTGACACCTGTAAAGAATTTTTGTGAGTTTATTTGAGCCAGACTGTTGACATATGCCAGGAAGCAGAACCTCAATGAATTGAGATAATGCTCCGGAGAATGGTGGGTTACATTTGTATTATACATTGCAATCAAAGGAGGGACATAGGTGGGCTACATGAAATTCATTGGTGATGGAGTAAGGAGGTGGGATAAAGCAAAGCTGGGATTGGATAAAAAGTGAAATGATGGACACATACTTAGGTGGGTGCAGGAACAATTAACATGATAATGAAGGAAATTTGTGGCATCTGTCCTGGTGCCCACCACATTGGTTGTTCCCCAGGGGCTCCAGGCATTTCAAGGGTATGTTTTCATATCATAGATGCAAAAAGACAGATAGGCTCAGTTAAGGTAAAGGTTGACCTTGTCAGTGAAGATAGGATGTAACTGCCCACCTTACCTGCGTTTAGTTAAAGTTTAATTTCAGACCATCCTTTGGCTACTTAGGTTTCTGAGTTTGCAAGACTGCTATGCAGGCCTCTCCTGAGCTTGTCAGGTCAAATTGCGGCCCCTTTCGTCCACAATGTTCTGTTCCATTTTCCCTTATGTGAGCTTTAGACTAAAAACATTGAAATCATGACAGTCCTCAAATTAGCAAATTAAAAAAATCTTAATCAGAGACATAATCCTTCCTTAATTTATTATGGGTATTTTGGCCATCAAAGACTGCTGTTTTGATTCTAGAGAGTATAGAGAAGATTACGTAGTATTGGATATATAATATATCCTTGGTGACTTTGAACCTTAGTAACATACCTCTACTAAAATTATAAATTGGTTTTTCTTTAGTTGCTATGTCATTTTTAATTTGTGCATATTTTTTAGTTTGTGCATATTTGAGTTTATAATTTCCTATGTCATATTAAGCATAAATAAGCTTTACCCTGGCCGGTATGGCTTAGTTGGTTGGGTACCATCCCATGCACCAAAAGATTGCTGATTCAATATGTGGTCAGGTCACATGCACGAATTGTGGGCTTGATCCCTGGTAGGGGGCATGTAGGAGGTAGCAAGTCCATGTTGTGCTTTCACATTGATGTTTCTCCTCCCTTTTAACTATCTTCTATATATATAAAAGGCTAATATGCAAAGTATCTCCTTGGGAGTTGGACCAAGAGTCCAGAAGTTCGATTGTTTGCTATGACGTGTGCTGACCAGGGGGTGGCGTGGAACAAAGGAAGGCCCCGGCCGGCAGCCGGGGAAGGAAGGCCCCAGCCTGAGATGGAAGGCCCTCATAGGCCCTGATCGCCAGCTAGGCCTAGGGACCCTACCTGTGCACGAATTTTATGCACTGGGCCTCTAGTTCTTAAAAAAAAGTAAATAAGCTGCTATAAGCCTTTTGTTGGTGTGCTAGTTTATTTAATTTATCCTTAAGGAAGTATTTTGAAAATCTCTACATGAGAAATACCTGTTTAGTTAGTACTGAGTTGATCTTCAGACCTACAATTCAATTCTTAAAAGAACTTATCTTTTTATTTTTAGTTTTCATTAAGGCATAATGTACATATAATAAATATACAAATCTTAAGTATATATCTCAGTGAAATAGATTAAAACCACCTGTAAGATCAAAATTTTACGTAAATTCTTAATGCTTTGGAGAATAGTAAAATATCAGTCAGTTCTACTATATTTTATATTCATTAGAAGTTCTTACTTATAAACACAGTCTGTTAATCAGCTAGAGAAATACAGAAAAAAAAATGACCTCTTCTCCAAAGGAAAAAAACACTCATGGAATAGGTAGTTGTGCCTCTGAGGAAAGATTGAAGGATTATGGCTTTTACTTGTTTGTTTAATTGATTTTGGTCAGGAGAATGGGTAATTTTTAAAATATATATATGTATTTTATTGAGTTTTTACAGAGAGGAAGAGAGAGGGATAGAAAGCTAGAAACATCGATGAGAGAGAAACATCAATCAACTGCCTCTTGCACACCCCCCACTGGGGATGTGCCCGCAACCAAGGTACATGCCCTTGACCGGAATCGAACCTAGAACCCTTCAGTCCACAAGCCGAAGCTCTATTCACTGAACCAAACTGGTTTTGGCTGGGTAATTTTTACATAAAGGATTTCTAATGAAAAAGCTAATGTGGCTGATGCTGTACAGTGGTTTAGAGGCTTACATGTGGTGAAATGGGCTTGACTTAAAGGAGAGATTTTATTTAAATATTGGAAAACCTTTTTGACATTTTCATGCTAAAGTCCTAAATGTGCAACTTGTGTGAAGTCTGTATGAATGAGTAGTTTTAGGAGTAGAGATAAGTATCTGTTTGTTTAGCTATTAAATTTCGTAGAGACAAGTTTGCATCCATCCTTCTAGTTAAAGAAATTTAAGGTTCTGTGACTTTTGCCTAAGAGCAGTAGAATATCCACTTGGTCATGTCTTGAGTTTGGTTTTGTTTTCTTTGTCTAGAAGATTAAGATTGCAGCCCTACGAATGTATACTAGCTGTGTGAAGAAAACTGACTTCGAGGAATTCTTTCTAAGTAAGTTGCTGTTTTTGATAGTTCTAAAAAGGAAAACGAATCTACTTTTTATTTTTATCATTATGTTTTAATAGGATTGATTTTTTTAAGTAACTAATGAAATCATTTTTTCTTCACAACATGTGTATTTTTTTCCTTTTAATATAATCAACAAAGATCAGAGAACCCTATAAATAAAACATTTTAACTGTGTGTGTGTGTGTAAATCTAAAAATTTGAATAATACAGAAATTTTTAACCTTTTTCATCTCATGATACACATAAAATAATTACTAAAGTTCTGTAGCAGATCAAAAGACATTTTTTGCTGATCTGACAAAAAAAGATGGGTATAATTTTGATCATTCATACCATGTGTCATTTTTTTGACAATCCAAGGGGAAAGAGGTCAGTGCCCCTGACTAAATAGTCAGGTATCGTATTTTTCTTTTTTTTAGCTGTAATTAATTAATTAGTTAATTATTATTTTTTATTTTTATTGATTTCAGAGAAGAAAGGAGAATAAGAGAGAGAGATAGAAACATCAATGATGAGAGTCATTGATTGGCTGCCTCCGGCATGCTCCCTACTGGGGATCGAGCCCACAACCCGGGTATGTGCTCTTGACCTGAATTGAACCTGGGACCCTTCAGTCCACAGGCTCTATCCACTGAGCAAAACCAGCTAGGGCAGGTATCATATGTTTTAAAAATTCTTTTGGCCCACTGGTTAAAAATCGCTCGTCTAGTTCTTGTTTTACATTCTGGATGTTTTGCTTAACATTTTGAGTCAACTTTTTGCCAATTGGTCCTCTTTTATTTCTAGTTTTTAGTTGTTTTAGTTAACCCAGGATTGTGCCTTATGATCTTTTCTTCTTTCTCTTTAAGGACTATTGGGTCAAAAGGCACATACAGTTTTATTATTTATATCACATTGATAAATTGCTTTCCAAAAGGGTTTTACTGGCTTAGACCACGATTAGCCTTTGATTATATAAAATATCCATTTTGATGTTATAAACTATTATAGTTATAAAGTTAATTGAAGCAGGTACTTGTAAAGTCATTGAGAAAGTTAAGCCATTTCTAGTTACACAAATTTTGGGAGGAAATGTGTACCTAAGCAGATCTATTGTAATAGCCATTATCCTCAAAACAACAAATAGCTAAATATATATATACTATACACACACATGCACACACACACTTGGTATTATTCACAGACAGCAAATACTATATTTGTATATAATTATTTTAATGACAATAAAGCTAGCTGAAACCGGTTTGGCTCAGTGATAGAGCATCGGTCTGCGGACTGAAAGGTCCCGGGTTCGATTCCGGTCAAGGGCATGTACCTTGGTGCGGGCACATCCCCGGTGGGGGGTGTGCAAGAGGCAACTGGTCGATGTTTCTCTCTCATCGATGTTTCTAGCTCTCTATCTCTCTCCCTTCCTCTCTGTAAAAAATCAATAAAATATATTAAAAAAAAACACTAAAGCTAGATGCAGTTTTTAAACAAATATATTTTTATTGATTTCAGAAAGGAAGGAAGAGGGAGAGAGAGATAGAAACATCAATGATGAGAGAGAATCTTTGATTGGCTGCCTCCTGTACATTCCCCCATTGGGAATTGAGCCTGCAATCTGGGCATGTGCCCTGACCAGGAATCGAACTGTGACCTCCTGGTTCATAGGTTGACACTCAACCACTGAGCCATGTTGGCTGGGCACTATTTTATTTTATTTTATTTTATATATTTTTATTGATTTCAGAGAGGAAGGGAAAATAACCTCACAGGGTGATCTGATCTTAAATTCCTAACTGGGCAGGTAGGTCATGGTGGGTAGTCATGCCCAATGCCTAGTGCTTCTTTTGTTTTGTTTTTAAATATATTTTTTATTAATTCCAGAAAGGAAGCAAGAGGGAAAGAGATGAGAGAGAATCATTGATCAGCTGTCTCCTGCACGCCCCCTACTGGGGATTGAGCCTGCAACCTGGGCATGTGCCCTTGACCAGAATTGAACCCAGGACCCTCCAATCCACTGGCCAAAGCTCTATTCACTGAGCCAAAGCAGCGAGGGCTGTTTTGTATGTGTGTGTTTGTGTGTGTGTGTGTGTGTGTGTGTGTGTGTGTGTGTGTTTAAACCAAATGCAAGTTTTGTTTATTTTTACTATTTATATTATAAATTTAAAAATATCATAACAAGTCGTCATCCTGATTTAGTATCCACCTTCCATTTATTAGTTTTTAAAAGAATAGTTTATTGATTTTTAGAGAGAGGGGAACAGAGGAGGGGAGAAAGAGAGAGAGAGAGAGAGAGAGAGGGAAAGAAACATCAGTTGGCTGCTTCCTACACATCCCTAAACCCCTACTGGGGTTGGTGTCTGTAACTGGAACACATACCCTTGACTGGAAATTGAACTGGCAGCCTCCTAGTGTAGTGGTTGCCAATTGGTGGTCCATGAGGTTTGAAAAGTTGGCGACTACTGTCTTAGTGCACAGGATGACACCCAACCAAATGAGCCATACTGGCCGGGCCATTTCTTATTTATTCATAGTAAAGAAAGTAAACTTTCCTGCTTCTTTTAATCTTAATAGTTTCTCATTTAGTCTGCAAGGAAAAATAGTTTCTCAAATAGTTTGAAAGGAAAAAATTCTTTATCTGATGAAGAAACTAAAAATATTAGTAACTGGATTTTTCTTAAGTAGCTTCCTGAATCCATGTGCTTACATATTTTTCATCAGATTTTAAAACCTCATTCTAAGACACCTAATTAATATTTGATTCAATAAATAACTCAAATTTATTATAATTATTTCGAAATGATGTTTACTACTTATCTTTGTCTTAGCCAGTCCTCATTATTGAAAATTCCTGAGTTAATATTAGAATATTGAATAATTAGACATATTTAAGTTCATTTTTATTTTGTTTTCAGAAACAGTTGAAACGATAAAGAGGCTAAGTAATTTGCCCAAAGTTGCATAGTCAAGCCTTGACCCTGTGTCATCTAGTTTAAAATTCAAGCCCTGGCTGGTTTGGCTCAGTGGATAGTGCATCAGCCTGTGGACTGAAGGGTCCCAGGTTTGATTCTGGTCAGGGGCACATGTCTGAGTTGTGGGCTTGTTCCCCAGTGGGGGGCATGCAGGAGGCAATTGGTGATTCTCTTTCATCATTGATATTTCTATTTCTTTCCCTCTCCCTCCCTCTCGGAAATCAATTTTAAAAATATTAAATACCTGCCGAAGCTGGTTTGGCTCAGTGGTAGAGCGTCGGTCTGCGGACTGAAAGGTCCCAAGTTCGATTCCGGTCAAGGGCATGTACATTGGTTGTGGGCACATCCCCGGTAGGGGGTGTGCAAGAGGCAGCTGGTCAATGTTTCTCTCTCATCGACGTTTCTAGCTCTCTATCTCTCTCCCTTCCTCTCTGTAAAAAATCAATAAAATATATTTTAAAAAAATATATTAAATACCTGATATTAAAAAAAAATCTTTTTATATAAAAGCCTTAGCAACCTTATAACTGGAACAACCAGTCGACCAGTTGCTATCATGTGCCACCAGGAGCTTGCTCCCTGGTGGTCAGTGTGCTCCCACAGGGGGAGTGCTGCTCAGCCAGAAGCTGGGCTCACGGCTGGTGAGTGCAGCTGCTGTGGCATTGGGAGCCTCTCCCAACTTCATGGCAGTGCTACCAAGTGGCGGTGGCAGGCACAGCGGGCTGGGATGAGCACGAGTGGTCCAACCCCGGCCCTGGCTTGGGCTCCTCCCTGGCCACCTGCTGTTTGGCACCTGCTACATCCCTCAGGGGATGTCTGACTGCTGGTTTAGGCCCCAACACCCCCTCCAGAGGTCCCAGATTGCTAGAGGCACAGGCCAGGCTGAGGGACCCCACCCCCTGTTCATGAATCCATGCAACAGGCCTCTAGTAATCCTATATAATACAAGGGTAGTATGCAAATTGACCCCAATGGCAGAATAACCAGAACGACCACTGGACCAGTCACTATGAGGCGCACTGACCACCTATTCGTCCTTTTCTCACCTGGCAAGCTCCGATTGCCTGATGGCCACCCGTAGCAGGGGCGGAGTCAGCAAGCTGCAGAAACAGCTGACCTCCTGGTCCCTTCTCCTGGCTGTCAGGCAACAATCACCCAATGGCGAATGGGGAACTGGGTGGCTGGGTGGGGGCAGGGCCAGCTGTGGGCAGCTAGGGAAGATGGCCCTGATCGCAAGACAGGCCTAGAGACCATACCCATGCATGAATTTTGTGCGCCGGGCCTCTAGTAATAAAATAAAATATAGGAGTTTTCCCACTATGTACATTGTTTGTGATCGAATGTAACTGCAAATTAGAAATTGTAATTTATCTAATCTTTTGATATTCTATTATACTTATATAAGAACTGCTTATGAGATGTTCTGTTAGTATAGTAAATTGTTGTTTATAAATATTAAAGTGTGTATTCTCAATGGGCTTTGTCCTAACTTTGTCCATTGAAGTAGTTAACTAGGGAGGCAATATATTTTTCAGTGACACTCACTCTGACTTCAGATTTTCTTTTTAAAAAAATATATTTTATTGATTTTTTAAAGAGAGGAAGAGAGAGGGATAGTTAGAAACATCGATGAGAGAGAAATATCCATCAGCTGCCTCTTGCACACCCCCTACCGGGGATGTGCCCGCAACCAAGGTACATGCCCTTGCCCAGAATCGAACCTGCGACCCTTCAGTCCGCAGGCCGACGCTCTATCCACTGAGCCAAATCGGTTTCAGCTGACTTCAGATTTTCTAAGACTCAATTTGAGAATTGCTTTTTAGAACCATAGAGTATTAATTTGTATTATGCTCCATTGTGGTCCATCTTTGTCATTTGTAGGTAGATTACATTTTAAAATCAAACCAAAGAAATTAAAAACTGTGGCTAGTGAATAATAATAAAAATAAAGCCAATCTGAAAATAACATTTGTAGGCAGATAAAGAATATCTATAAAATAATGAGACTGACTTTTTTTGCATGTTAGGTTCTAAAGAGTAGGCCAGATAGGTTTGGGATAAAAGGAGAAAGAGAGAGAGAGAGAGAGAGAGAGAGAGAGAGAGAGAGAGCGAGAATGAATTACACCTTTCAAGTGGCCATTGGTCCCTTGGATTTTTAGTATTTTAGGGCTTGGCTTTTTAAAGTTCTGAGAGTTTAGTAATTTTTTAAAAGGATAGAGAGCCTCAGGTAGCTTATCAGTGTCATTCTCACTTCAACAAAAGTGAGGCCAGTGCTATTTCAGAAAGATTATAAGAATGGATATTTTACCCGTAGTTTACTTGAAGTAAACAATATGCATATCAGCCTCTTGGACAGGCCTCCAAAAAATGCCAAAGTAGACTCTGTCATCTCAGAGCCACAGTGTTCAAAGATCTTGATCCAGAGAGCTAGATATTGGGGATTCTGACTGGTGAGATACCTTAACAGCCCAGTCAGAATCCCCAATGATCACACCTTCTGTGAGCAGGCAGTGCTTTGCTAACTGGTCTTTTAGAGATCAGTTCGGTTATGAAAAGCACTTTGGATCAGAGATGGCCAATCAGTAAAGTTTGTGTTTAATTCCATATTGCTGTCTGCAAAGTGTTTTATTGTGAGGCCTGAAGAGATAATACTTTCAGGAGAGACTCTTTAATGAATGAGTCAATGATTGAAGTTCATCATTTTTTTTTGACACAGTCTGAAATTAGTTTTTCCAAAGATAATTTAACTTCTAATGTTTAAATGACTCACTGAAAACCAACAATACTGAATATGTATTGAGTATCTATTAAATATAATCATTTTGCTAAACATTTTACAGGGCTTATTTAATCCTTACAAAAATCCTATAAGGTAGGTTCTCTGTTCACCCCATTTTTATAGGGAAGAAAACTGAGGCACTGAGAGGCTACTAGTAAGTAACTTGACTCAGAGTCACATAGCGACTGAAAGGTAGTTAAGGTTTTAAATCAAGCAGCTTGTCCACAGAGCCTGCATTAAAGAACAACTATGTTAATTTTTTAATTTTTTCCAATTTGGTGTCGAGGGAGAAAGTACTAGTCTCAGAAATAATGCACTGAGTGTTTATTGGAGCAAGTGTGATTATGGCAAAAGACTCCACAGCAGGTTTTAACTTTGAAGTGTTTAAACTCATTTCATCGAACTAAAGAATCTGCTGTGTTTTTGTGTTATTCACAGTCAAATATTCAGTTGTCTTATTTTTTAGGGCTTTACACTGTGGGTTTCTGTTTTGACCCTAATGGACACAGGGAGTCAATCATATACCAGCTCTTTTCCCATCCTCAGCCCTGAGCCGACCCCCAGAAAGGAAAACTGTGACCCACGTCCAGCTGCTGGCCTGTCTGTCTGTGCTTTCCAACCCAAGAACTGATTCCCTCTCTGAGAAAATTGGAAAGGCTCCTGAAGGCTGCTGAGAAGCTTTGATCTAAAGGTAGCAATTGAACAGATTGTCCTTTAGAAGCAGCCAAACTTCATTTTCCAGATTGAAAGACAGACTTCCAAGAAAATTTCCCTTTTTAATGTTTTGTTCTAGCATCCAAAAAAGACCCAACTTCAGATCCGGGCTTGAGAGTTTCTCATGGCTATTCTTGTTCTAGGTGGAGGGTGGTTGGCCCACTCTCAGATGGCTTGTGTCTTAATAGCTGTATGGCCAGCCAGGCCAGCCTTCACCTCCCTCCTGCTGAGCTGCAGGAGGAAGTCCACTTGACAGCTGCTGGGCACCTCCCAGTAAGCTCACCAGAATATTTTGGTTGTCACTTTGTGACAGACCTGGACTTAAACCCCAACCCAGCCACTAGTTCATTAATATTGTGGCTGCCCACAAGTTACTTAGCCTTTTTGAGCCCATTTCCTCATCTCTAGAATGAGGATTATAATGCCTCCCTTCAGGGATAAAATGAGGATTAAGTGAGATAAGGTATTGATATGACCAGAAGTGGATCTATGGGCCCTTAGTGAATGTTAGTTTCTGATATTAGTATTCGAGAGAGAGAGAGTTGACAATTAAGACCACAGAATCTGGCATCAAGCAGCTCTGAATTTGATCCCACATGTCTCATTTATTTCATAGCTGTGATGTTGGGCGATTGTCCTGATCCCTCTAATAGTCTGTTTTCTCACCTGTCAAGTGGGGATAATATCAATATCTACTTCATAGGATTGTTGGGAGGACGATTCATTGAGCCAATGAATGTAAAATACCTATTATTAATGTCTGGCACACAGTAAGCCCACAATGAATTATAGCTTTTTATTATTTTTGGTGTGTTAGTATACCTCACAGAGGTCCTGTTCTGTGTTTTCTCTTCTAATAACTCCTATTGGTTATCTAGTACATTGTGTACTTCATTGTTTCTTGAAAGGCAGAAGATTCCACTTATTTCTTGAGTCATTGCTCCATGGGACAGACTCTATCCTCTGGTTCTCTTTTACTTTATCCTCTTGCTTCAGCTTTTATCCCGATCATGTAATAGGGAGAGTACATTCAATGAGGGACCCCCTCATCCAGTCAGAGGCATTTCTTAGAGATCTGAAAATTGAGAGGCTTGGATGCCTGAGCACTGACCTGATTTTTGGGATCTTAAACCCAGAAGTCCTGCCAAGTTTTATCATTCCTGGAGGTGATGAACAGCCTTTTGTTAGAAATGGTCTGATTTCTTATTCAGCTACAACTTCCTAGATCCCATTTCTTTCTCCTGATAATTTATTTCAGGTGAATCATACTGGGTAACCCTTAAGGAAAGGAGACTAGAAGAACTTAAGACTTCTCAGTGGGGCTCAAGTGAAAAAAGCCTATGCTTCAGTGGAATAGACAAGGTGTTATCTGCCTAGTTTTCCAGGAGAATTTGAGAACAGGAAGGAAAAATAGCAGAATTACATGCAAGTTGGAAGGAACCATCAAAATCGTTTAGGCTACTTAGTATACAAAGTGAGAAAACTGAGGTTCTGAGAAGAGAATTGATTTGCCGAAGACTGAACTGCAAGGTGATAACAGGGATAGAAGGCTGGTTGTCTCACTACATTCAATGCTCTTTCAACTTATGGTCTTGCCCTGTGGTTTCCCTGGCCTACTCTGATAGTATAATCAGAAAGTACTATAACTGCCATATATTTTAGTTGAACAAATTCCTACCAGTATTTAAAATGTAGTCAGTATTTCTCTGCTGGAACCATATATATTTATACTTTATTGTTATTTTCTAGGGTGTCAGATGCCTGATACATTCAATTCATGGTTTCTTATAACTCTTCTTCATGTCTGGTAAGTGAGCAATTTAAGTGAAGTTGCCAAATATGTTTTCTTTAAATGCTGCTGATTTGTAACTTATAGCCTCCACCAGGGCTGATTATATGAAATGGCAGTTGGTTCAGACATTAAAAACTGTTCTTTCATTTTAATAGTAATTGGTGTCTTGAAGAACATTTTTATTAAAGGTCAAAGCATAGTTCCAGAAAGAAGCTAATATTTTCAGGATTTTCTCAAAGACCATCTAAGCCAGTGAACAATTTTATCAGTATCTCTAAGAGACTCTATGAGCTTAGATGGAAAGTTCTTTCCCTTGGCTGTTTTAGGAAAGTTCACATTTACGTAAAAGTGGTTTGAATTGTGAGAATCCGTGGTCATTTTCATTGCTGGTCATCAGAAACCTATAACAAATTATAGCACTGACATTTACGCCTGTACCTCTAAAATGTGCATACAGGTTAGATTCATGCCAGGTTTGTTGCATGTAAAAATATTTAACACCTTAAACAGTATATTTTTTCTTCAGCTGCAAAATAAGTAGCCAAAAAAAATTAATTTTTCATCTAATGTTACACAGTATTAAAGGTCAGAAGGATATAGGAGAGACATTGAAGTGGGGGCTGGGGAATGTATTTATTGAACTGCCAGGTCTTGGGAAAGTAAATTCTGGAGAACTAAGTTTACTACTTTGACCATAGTGAGTATCTGAGGAACATGGGGAATGGTTGCCCTGTCAAAAGGACCCTTGTTTGAGACTCCCTTCAGCTGAGCTTTGCATCACAGAACTGACTACTATATAAAGACTTTTTGGTTTTGATCACCTCTGAAATATTTCTTCTTCTGAACTCAGTCACTGAGATTGGCTAAGGGACCTAAAGTAGCAGTTCATTTTATGTTGTTATTTTTTTAAGCTGGTAGTTTATTGCATGCACACTGTCCTGGGAAATTTGTTGGAAACAAGCAATAGTTCTAAGAAGCTTACAGTCTAGTGAGGGAGATAAGACATGTACAGAGGCCAGTTGTAAATTAATGGCTAAGTTCTATAATAAATCTGAGTATGTAGTGCTTATGGGATCACAGAGGAAGCCACAACTATCAAAACCTTTACTAGTTCTACCTGTTTTTTCTGAAATATACCATGTCTTTTAAATCAGGCAGCTGAGAAGGCAAATTACCTTCTGTCTGAATGGTGAAGGTTAGGAAAAGCTTCAGGGAGGGAAGTTGGATATAATGAGAGAAAAACTACTTTTTCAAGAGGGACTGCAGAGGAGGCACTGTGAATTACTCACTGGAAAAGTGGGAGGATTGAGAGGCTAGGCTGTTCCCAGAGGAGCTCAAAGATAATATTCAGAGGCTGTATGAAAGACTCTTTATTGCCCATATAGTTAGAGGTATCAGAGTGTTAGAGGGAGTGGATGGCAAAATAAAATATATAATCCCTGTGACCACATCCCAAGGTCAATACCTGACTAATAGCAGCTGGGAGAACCTTGAAACTACTTGCAGTTCTTTTAAGTTGACCACCATTTCCAAACATGTCTGCTGAGTCTTCCTTGCGAGGTTGGTTTAATTTCTTAGAGCAGTGGGGAGTACCACCACCAGTTAAGTGGGAGGAGGGAGGCTGTCTGCTTCAAATCTCCCCTTGATTCCCCCTCCACCCTGCCTCCCTTAGCTCTCATGATCTGTAAGCTTTGGTGGGATGAATCAGTAGCTTTTCAGTTTGAACCAGCAAACTCTGGTTGAGGACCTACTGTGTGATAAGGATTGTGGTGTATTGGAGAGAAGGATATGACATGGTGTGCACCTTTCAGGAAACTTAGTCTAGTGGAAAACAGATGTCTAGTACAATTGCGTGTAATGGATGACAGTGAAACAGGTGATGTGCCCAAGGTAACAGCAGGCATTATGCAAGCACAAGGAGGTGTGACTAAATCCAGATTTGGTGGTGGTGGTGGGGAGGTGAGGGCTGTTGGATAAAGAATGGCTCTGGCATCTAGCTGATTTGGCTTAGTGGATAGAGCACTGGCCTGCGGACCAAAGGGTCCTGGGTTTTATTCTGGTTAAGGGCATGTATCTCCGTTGTAGACTCCTCCCTGGCCTGTGCCCTGGTCAGGGCACATGTAGGAGGCAACAGCCAATCAATGTGTTTCTTTCACATCAATATTCCTCTGTCTTTCCCTCTCTCTTCCACTCTCTCTAAAAATCAATGGAAAAATATCTTCGGTGAGGATTTAAAAAGAAAAAAAGGAGAGTGGCTCTGTGGTAGAAGTGACATTTGAGATGCACCATGAAGGGTGAGGAGAATTTCTGTCAGAGAAGAGGTGGCATTTTAGGTTGAGGGGATCTCAAAAGCAAAACACAGATCGTAGATAAGAACTTGGAAAGTGAAATAAGCCAGACACAAAAAGAAAATATTGTATCATTCCACTTCTGTGAAATACCTAGAATAAACTAATTCATAGAAACAGAAAGTAGATTAGAGGTTATCAGGGGCTGAGAGGAGAAAGGAATTAGGAGTTACTCTTTTTTTTTTTTTTAATAGATATTTTATTGATTTTTTACAGAGAGGAAGGGAGAGATATAGAGAGTTAGAAACGTCGATGAGAGAGAAACATGGACCAGCTGCCTCTTGCACACCCCCTACTGGGAATGTGCCTGCAACCCAGGTACATGCCCTTGATCGGAATCGAACCTGGGACCTTTCAGTCCACAGACCGATGCTCTATCCACTGAGCCAAACCGGTTTCGGCAGGATTACTCTTTAATGGTAAGGAATTGTTTGATGTGATGATAAGTTTTAAAAACGGTGGTGATGGTTGGGTAACATTGTTGTAATTAATGCCACTAAACTGTACATTTCAAATGGCTAAAATGGCAAAATTTATTAGGAGGATTAATGGATTCACCCCAAGTCTGTGGAGAAGCTGTGTTCTTCTATCCCTTTTCTATTAGCCTGAAGCTCCAAGGGGGATAATCAAGGGATAGCCAAATCCAACATTACAAGCTCAGTGGACTTGCTAGAGATATATGGGCATTGAAATGCCTCCTGTAGCCGAGACCAGTTTGGCTCAATGGATAGAGCGTTGGCTTGGGGACTAAAGGGTCCCGGGTTCGATTCCGGTCAAGGGCATGTACCTTGGTTGCGGGCATATCCCCAGTAGGGGGTGTGCAGGAGGCAGCTGATCGATGACTCTCTCTCTTCGATGTTTCTCACTCTCTCTCTCTCTCCTTTCCTCTCTGTACAAAATCAATAAAATATATATTTTTAAAAATGCCTCCTGTAGATGGTAGTGTGGGAGAGGTGGTGAAGCTTAGAAAGCAATCATTAAAGTAGCAAGAACCCCCCCCCTCCAAATCTCCCACTCCCCACCCCCCACACACAAAACAAAAACCCAAATCACTTAATAACCAGAATACCCTGGTTCCCAAGTGTGGTGGCTCCCTGCTGGCTCTTAGAACAGGGGCAGGATTTCTCACTTTGTTTTTGCTGAACAGGATTAGTATTGACTATAGCTGCTGAAAACGTGCTGAGAGAGGTTGCTATCTGGGCTATCCAGTATCCCCACAAGGACTAGATACAAACAGGCCTCCTCCTCTGTTCCTGTCTTGGTCAGTGGCATTATGATCCATTCAGGTGCCCATACCAGAAACCTGGGAGTCCTCCTTGACTTTCCCCTCACTCCCATCATCTGGTTAGTCACCAGTCACCAATTCAAACTTTAAAAAATATATATATTTATGGTTCAGATTATTACAGTTGTTGCTCTTTTCCCTCCACATAGTTCCCCTCAACCCGGTTCCCACTCCACCCCATGCCCTTACCTTCATCCATAGGTGTAAGATTTTTTGCAGTCTCTTCCTGCACCCTCCATACCCTCTTCCCCCTGAGAATTGTCAGTCCACTCCCTTTCTATACCCCTGATTTTATTATATTCACCAGTTTATTCTGTTCATCAGATTTTTTATTCACTTGATTTTTAGATTCACTTGTTGATAGATATGTATTTGTTGTAACTTTGTTGTTCATAATTTTTATCTTTTCCTTTTTCTTCTTCTTCCTCTTCTTAAAGAATACACTACGGTATTTCATATAATGCTAGTTTGATGGTGATGAACTCCTTTAGCTTGTCTGTGAAGCTCTTTAACATAAATTTATAAAATTATAGCATTTATTCTGTAATTGCAACTACTGTATGCAGCAGATTTGTTTTTTTGCCCTCACAGGTAGTTTAGAAGAGAGACAATAAACAAATCATTAATAAAATACAACTGGGATAGGTGCTATGAGACGAAATGATAGGGCTCTGTGGGAGTAGAGGGGTACATAATTTAGTTGGGGGTGTGGGTCAGTCAGGGAGGGCTTCACTGAAGAGATGACTGGACCTCATCACTGAATGATGACTAGAAGTTAGCAAGTCAAAGAGTAGATGAAAAAGCATTCCAGACAGAGAAACCTAGTGGTTTTCAGTCTTTTTACCAATAGAGTTGTGTGTGTGTGTTTTAAGTGAAGTTTTGTTTTGTTTTTTACTTTAAAAAAAAATCTTTATTGTTCAGATTATTACAGTTGTTTCATCTTTTACACACACCCCCCCTCCCCATACCTTCCCTTCACCTGGTCCCCATTCCACCCTCTGCCCTTACCTCCCCTTCCTCCCCCCCATTGTCCTCATCCATAGGTATATGATTTTTGACCAGTTTCAGACACCCCTTTCCCCCTGAGAATTATCAATCCCCTCCCATTCTATGCCCCTGATTCTACTATATTCACCAGTTTATTCTGTTCCTCAGATTTTTAATTCACTTGACTTTTAGATTCACTTGTTGATAGATACGTATTTGTTGTTCATAATTTTTATCTTTACTTTTTCTTCTTTTTCCTCTTTTTAAAGAACACCTTTTTGCATTTCATATAATACTGGTTTGGTGGTGATGTACTCCTTTAACTTTTTCTGATCCCTGAAGCTTTTTATCTGCCCTTCAATTCTGAATGATAACTTTGCTGGGTAGAGTAAGCTTGGTTGTAGGTTCTTGCTATTTATCACTTTGAATATTTCTTGCCACTCCTATCTGGCCTTCATAGTTTCTGTTGAGAAATCAGCTGATAATCATATGGGTGCTCCCTTGTAGCTAACTATTTTTCTCTTGCTGCTTGTAAGATTCTCTTTGTCTTTTGCTCTTGGCATTTTAATTATGATGTGTCTTGGTGTGGTCCTTTTTGGATTTCTTTTGTTTGGGGTTCTGTGCATTTCCTGGACTTGGAAATCTATTTCTTTAACCAGGTGGAGGAAGTTTTTGGTCATTATTTCTTCATATACATATATATATTATTGATTTTTTATAGAGAGGAAGAGGGAGGGATAGAGAGTCAGAAACATTGATCAGCTGCCTCCTGCACATCCCCCACTAGGGATGTGCCTGCAACCAAGGTACGTGCCCTTGACCGGAATCGAACCCAGGACCCTTCAGTCCGCAGGCCAACGCTCTATCTACTGAGCCAAACCGGTTTTGGTGGTCATTATTTCTTCAAATAGTTTTTCAGTGTCTTGCTTTCTCTCTTCTTCTGGCACTCCCATAATTCTGATGTTGGTACGCTTGCAGTTGTCCCAGAGACTTCTTACACTATCTTCAACTTTCTGGATTTTCTTCTCTTCTTGCTTTTCTGGAAGAGTGTTCTTTGCTTCTTTGTATTCCAAATCTTTGACTTGATTCTTGCGTTCTTCTAGTCTGCTGTTGGGTCTCTGTATAATATTTTTTATTTCAGTCAGTATATGTTTAATTTCTAGTTGGTTTAATTTCTTTTTCATATTCTTGAGGGACTCGTTAAATTTATCGGCCTTTTCTAGGAAATTCTTGAAAAACCTTATAACGGGGGGGGGGGGGGGGGGAGGGGTGTTGAAAGAGACTGAACATAAACTGTGCATCTAATGGATGAGGACAGTGGGGGGTGGGGAAAGGGCAGAGGGTGGTGGGGTGGGAACCTGGTGGAGGGGAGCAATGGAAGGGGGGAAAATGAGGAACATTTGTAATAATATGAACAATAAAGATTTATTAAAAATAAATAAAAAGATTGAAAAGGAAGTAAAAAAAACCCAACCAAACAAAAAACCTTATAACCATGATTTTGAACTCTATATTCAGTCTTTTGTTCTCCTCCATTTCTTTTGTTTTAGATCTCCTTCCTTTTCTCGGCATTTTCGCTGCTTATGCAAAAGCAGCTGTGTGGAGCCTGGGCGGCTTTGTAGAATGTGCAGGGTGGGGCCTCAGGGTGGGGTGGGGCCTCAGGACGTCATTAGGCTGGGGGGTGGCAAACAGCGATCTCTGCCTTTGAGTGTTTCCAAGTCCCCGCGCTTCAGTGCAGTAGTGATTGCTGCGCGCACCTCTGCAAAAAAGTCCCCCTCACTTTCGGACCCTATGGCCGACAGACCAGCTTCTCCCTGTAGGCATCTGGGTCCCCCGTGTGACCCCAGAAACTGGATTTCAAAGTGATCGGGAGCTTGTTCCCTTCTGGTTGAAAAAAGCTGTGCGCACAGTTGCCCTCCACCAGCCCAATTTCGAATGCCTCCGTGCCTAGGCTTTTCAGCTTTTCAGCGCTTGTGTTCCTTTCTCTTTCAGCCAGCTTTTCTGTGGTTCTGGGTGATAGATGTTTTGTCTTTTAGTTGTAGTTTTGAAATTGTGTGAGGCGGCAAATTAGTTGCTCACCTACGCTGCCATATTGGTTTTCCCTTAAGTGAAGTTTTATGCCCAGCCACAATGTTTGAATAGATCAAAGAATTCGAGTTAAAGAAGTGGGAATGATCTGCTCACTGCAGGTCTTTACAACATGCCCAGTGATAAGGGACCCTTACATAGCTCGATGGAAACTCAAAACACAGTTTGAAAACCAGAAACCTAGCCCTGGCCAGTGTTCCTCAGAGGTTTGAACGTTGCCCTGCTCACCCAAGTGTTGCAGGTTCGATTTTTGGTCAAGGGCATGTTCCTGGGTTGCAGGTTCAATCTGACCCCCTTTGGGTGCATGTGGGAGGCAACCAATCTATGTCTCTCTCACATCAATGTTTTTCTCTCTTTTTTCCTCCCTCCCACTCTCTCTGAAAATCAGTGGGAGAATATCCTTGGGTGAGGATTAGCAAAAAACAACAACCCCAAAACAAAACAAAACAAAACAAAACAAAACAAAACAAAAAACCCTACACACCACAGATCTAGTCCAAATACTCCATTTTACAAATGAGAAGACAATTTGGGAAATTTTAAGGGATTTGTCTCAGTCCTCATTACCAGTAATGAAAGATCCAAACTCAAATCCAAATCTATGTGAACTGCTTCTTCTGCCCGCTGCTTCCTGCTGGAGTGACCCTTTCAGTGGCCATGGGGACGATGAGGGTTTGTTTCTTCCTCTGAATAAGAACAGCATAGCATTGACCATTCACTACATAAAATTGTGTTTCTTGGCACTTACTGTCTGTGTCCTGGGCGAGGCAACAAGTAAACCTGAAAATAGTATAGGGTGATAAGTGCATTCAGCAGACATACAGATCTTATGGGAACACAGGGGAAAGGGGCTTCCATGGGATGGTCAAGGAAAGCAGTTACATTGGCCTCTGGGGACTAGAACCAGAGAACATGTGTCTTAAGGAGTTGTTATTAAGAGGAGAAGAAGTAATTTTAAACTATTTTTTAAGATGTTTCAAGTGAAAAAAAATGGATGAGAGGATGATTACTACAGGATGGGGGGGGGGGCATTTTGTTATTTTTTTATTTTAAGATGGGGAAACACTGAAATGTTTTTATAAGCCTAGAGGAAGAAACCTTTGGGAAAAAAGAGAAGTGAAGTGTGGGGGTGGGAAGGGGTTGGAAAACAGTTTCAATCCAGCCAGAGAACAGCCTGGCAGACACTCCTGGCCTTTGCAAGAGGGCTCTTTAAAACCATCACTGCAGTTTTGATGTAGCTGTAGGGCTTTCAAGCTCATGCTGGATTCCAGGAGCTCCAGACCTGCTATATATGGTGAGCCCTGGCCATGTGCACACCTTTTCCTCCCTCCTGCCTGCGGCCAGAGTCGCTCGGTTCAAACACTCACACGTAGCTTTTAGCACAAACCAAAGGCCTGTGCAGCATCATTTTACTAACATTGCATAACCTACGAACACTGGTACCTGCTACCCATAAGCTTGTTCTTTATAGTGGGTTTGACAGGCAGGCCTTAGGCCAGGTGTAGCTCTTGGAGTAGGCCCACTGTCAGGTGAGATGGCTCCAGGAAGTGCCTCACCCCACTTGTCTGTTTGCCCACAGACGGTCCCTGTGGCCTCTATGCTCCCCACATAAAGATTAGGCTTCGTGGAGAGGGAGTTTAGGAAACCAGGTGGAGATGGCCATGTACACAGCCCCGGGAAAGAGTCTCTGTGCCAGCTCACAAATAAATAAACTCATTCATTAGCACATGGCTGAGGCTTGAGTGTGGCCATGTAGGCTCTGCTTTCTTGGCCTTAGGTGGTGGCAGAGTACAGGAAACGAACTACACGAAAGTCCCCTTTGGGATTCCTTCGTAACAGCCAGAGTGACAAACCTGCCTGAGTGCCCACTGGTCTCTATTTAATTCCAATCAAATCTGCTCTGAGCAGCTCATAAACTACCATGAGGGAAAAACAAGGCCAAAACACAACTGGCATTGTCAGAGGCCCAAACAGAGCAAGTGAGACAGGATGCTCTGAGCTGCCAGTACATGGCAGGAGGTCAGCCTCAGGAATAACAAGAATTCTTTTCTCCCAGATTTAGGCAGAGAGGAGGAAAGTATGGCTAGGAAAGTCTCATTTCTTTGAACTCTGCAGGCAGTGTTGTCTTCCTCCTTGTTTGATCCAGCGGGAAAGGGGGTCCTGGACCTGTGCTGTCACAGAACGGGGAAACAGCCGATGCTGACACTGTGCTGGGAGATACTGTGGCTTTGGGGGGGAGAGGGGGTAGGGAAGCTAAGACTTTATTCCAACTCCTCTCTTCACCACTGTGCAACCTTGTTAGAGCATCCGTTTTGTCTTCTCTGAAATGAGGCACTTATACTAGACAGGTGGTTAGGTAGATTGAAAGATACAGTGAATGCAAAAGCATCTTACAGTGACAAGTCTCATATTAGAGCAGTGTTTTTCAACCTTTTTTGGGCAAAGGCACACTTGTTTCATGAAAAAAATCACGAGGCACACCACCATTAGAAAATGTTAAAAAATTTAACTCTGTGCCTATATTGACTATATATAAAGTAATTCTCTTGAATAGGAATCAAATAAACACAAAGAAAGTATTTTATAATTACTTTATTATGAAATATTAAGTAAACAAAATAGTGAAAAATTATAAAATTCTTGTCTTGTCTGCACCTACGGCACACCAGGCAACAACACTATATTAGAGAACTTGATAAGTTATTTGCGACAAGGCAGAATTTACATCTTAGCCCTTTATATTTTGATTTTCCTGATTAGTGAGTCTTTCTTCCCTTTTCTCATCTCTGTGCTTGCCTTTTAGAGATATTAGGGAGAGATTAGAGTAGGGCTTGAACACTCCTTTTTTTCTTTACTTTGCTAGCTGGATTATTTGCTTTCCTTATATGTAAAAGAGATCAGTATTATTTATGAGCCACTGGAATCACTGAGAGGGAGGGATAGTAATGTGAAGCTTAAAACCTCAATAATAAATTTTAGGTTTAAGAACATTATCAATCTTGGAAGGGCAACTGGAATTGTTCTTAGACAGAGAATAATAGTTCATGCACAGATTAAATCTATACTCAGAGTAGGTGCTTAGTAAATACTTGATAACTGAATGACAAAGTTAATTAATGCAATAATTCCTTTAAATGATCAGATTGTCCTTCTATTTTGTTTTGTTCTTTAAATACGTTTTTGTTTATTTCAGAGAGAGGGAGGGAGGGAGGGAGGGATAGAAACATCCATCATGAGAGAGTATCATTGATAAGCTGCCTCCTGCATGCCACCATGCCATACCAGCTGAACTCTTACTGTTTTTAAACTTTCAGTCTTTTATTATTTTAATATACTTCTTCCAGATATTCAGTTTTCATTTTAAAATATTTTTTGTTGTCCTATCTAGCTGGCATGGCTCAGTGGTTGAGCATCAACCTATGAACTAGGGGATCATGGTTCGATTCTTGGTCAGGGCATATGTCTGGGTTGTGGGCTCGATCCCCAGTGTGGGGCATGCAGGAGGCCGCTGATCAATGATTCTCTCTCTCATCATTGATGTTTCTATCTCTCTTTCCTTCTCTCTCTCTTACTCTCTGAAATCAATAAAATATATTTTAAAAATATTTTTGTTGTCCTAATCTAGATTGTCTCTTTTTAAAAATATTTTTATAAATAGACCATATTTTTAGAGCAGTTTTAGGTTCACAGCAAAACTGAACAGACGATTGCCCCTTTTAAAAGTTTGTTTAGCATTCTCAAGGGCAATTTTTATTATATTTTAACATGAAAGTTCTCCCTTCCTCCTTTTCCTCCCAGAACAGCTCTGAAATTTTGAAATTGAACAGTAGCAAAATGTTATTTGACGTCTCAACATTTAATTAAACATTTATTATGAGAAATGTATCCATGATGTGAATTGGAGTAGAGCTGTTCTCTTCTTTTCTTTAAATCTAGTTCTTTTCTTTAAATCCAGTTATAAAGTAGTTTACTTAATGAATCAAACATTATTGTTGTTTAGTCAGAGCCTGCGACAAGTTTTGTTTTGCAGTGGATACCAGGAGCGATCATCAAATCCTTTTTTGTTTTTATTTACCATTTTGAATTTGTTTCATTTTCTTTTCACTTTCTAAACATACTTTAACATTTTCTGGGTGATTCCTGATAACTTCTACTGGTTTTTGGCAGGCTGTCTTCTTTGAATTGCACTGGGTAGGTTTACCTTCAGTGTATTAATAGTACAACCTGAGTTGTACTATTTTTTGGGTCTGTTTTAAATAAATTTTTCTTTTTTTCCTTTTAGGCTGCCAGGAGTTACTTTTTGTTGTTGTAATTATGCTTGTCTCAAGTTAGCCAGTCTTTTTTCCCCTTCCGATATGCTATTTCTAATGTGATGCTAGTTCTTAAACTTAAATCACTGCCCTTGTGAGGATTAAATGAAAAACAGAGTAAATGGAATCTGAAGGGTTTCTTCTAGTTATTAAATGAAGCAGAAAAACGGTAAAGCTCTGGGATCAGATGATCAGGATTTAGATCTCCTTATATTTAAAAGTATATATTATTTTATTTATTTATTTAATACAATATATTTTATTGATTTTTTACCGAGAGGAAGAGAGGGATAAAGAGTTAGAAACATTGATGAGAGAGAAATATCGATCAGCTGCCTCTTGCACACCCCCTACTGGGGATGTGCCCGCAACCAAGGTACATGCCCTTGACCGGAATTGAATCCGGGAGCTTTCAGTGCACAGGCCGATGCTCTATCCACTGAGCCAAACTGGTTTTGGCTCTCCTTTGATACTTACTAAGCTTGTAACTCTGGGCAAGTTACTTTTCTAAGACTCAGTTTCCTCATCTGTAAGATGGAGACAAGAAGAATACCAGCATTGTAGAGTTGTTATAAGGATTAAATGAAATAATGCTTCTCTGTCACAGCAAAATGCCTGGTGCATAATTGCATTAGCTGTTAATTATAGCACTTGTTTATTTTTGCTATTAAGGATTTTTTTCTTTCTATTTTTTAGTCATTTTTAGAATAGGGAAAATTGCCAGATAAGTTGAATTCAGCCTAGATCAGATGTTACCCTAACAATTGCTAAGTCAATTAGTGGAAATCTATTATCTCTGGGATCTAAAAAACAGTTTCACTGGGGTAACTGGTATTTGTGGTTGAAACAGAGATAGAGTTGAGATTTCTTTACCTACATCTTTTTGTAGAAGATAAAGTATTTTCTCAACATAAGAACAATTTGTAGAAAGGCTATCACTATGAGAAATGGGGGAAAAGGAGGCTACCATTTATATAAAAAGAATATATATTCATATAAGTTGGTGGGTTATATGTGGAAGGATTCCTTAAGAAACTACTGACTATGGTTGCCTTAGGGAGAGGAACAGGGAGGATGGCTGGGTGATGTGGGCAGGAAGGAGACTTAGTTTCTGTTACCATGTGCAAGAATTACCTATTCACAGCAGTTAATGAAGAAAGAAAGGAGCCCTAGTTGGTTTGGTTCACTAGATAGGTGTCGGCCTGGGTACTGAATGGTCCCAGGTTTGATTCCAGTCAAGGGTATGTACGTTGGTTGCAGGCACATCCCCAGTAGTGGGTGTGCAGAAGGCAGCTGATGGATGCTTCTCTCTCTCTCATTAATGTTTCTAACTCTCTATCCCTCTCCCTTCCTCTCTGTAAAAGATCAATAAAGTATAAAGAAAGGAAGGAAGAAAGGAAGAAAGAAAAAAGAATAGACTGAATGTGAAAGAAAGAAAGAAAGAAAGAAAGAAAGAAAGAAAGAAAGAAAGAAAGAAAGAGAGAAAGAAAAGAAAAGAAAAGAATGGACAATGTGTAAGCTATAAGGTCAGGTGACCTAAGAATTGACCTTTGGCTGCTTGGTCTGGACATTCCAGGCATCTGACTGTCTTAATTTGTGGGCCCAGCCTTGTGCTGTGCTTTTTCCTTGAAGAGGAAAACATAGAAGTTCTTCACAACAGGAGTACATTCTGTCCTTAACTACCTAGAGAATTTGATTCACAAACTCAGGGAAAAAAATTAGTTTAGCTTTTAATTAGCTGAATATGGTGCTGGTAAATGGACAGCCCTGTGGATTATTAGAATCTTATTTTCCTCGTTGAACTGATGGGAATACTCATTAGACTTCCTATTGATGAGAAGACTGATTCTTTGTTTTGAATTTACATGTGATGAAATTTGCCATAGAGCTTTATATTTGAAAGTGTTTTACATCAATTAAGTTTCAAATTATATGTGAAAGTGTTTTATATCTATGGAACTAATCAGGTACAATGTTTATGGAATAATTTGAATTTGCCCTCCTTTCATTTAGCAAGCTTGAATCCATACTGTGTTTTCTAAACTGTTAGTATCAGCAAAAATAGGTATAGGTTATAACAAATTTTGCTGGTTGTTTAGCTCTTAAAAGGCAGATGCACATGTGAGCTTATATTTCTGGATCAGACTGTTCTGAATACCATAGTTCTGTTCAAGTAAGCATAAATTTGTCATTTTTCCAGCTCTGGTGATATTAATGTCAGTGCCAGGGTGCTAATGTTATACTCCTTCTTCCTGGCTCTCCATTGTCTACTGAGTAAAGTCCAGACTTTTTTAGTATGGCATTTCAAAGCCTTTTATGACCTTGCTGGCACATTTTTCTGTTTCCTATACCTGCCCTACCACAAAAGCATTGTTCCTTTACATGTGTTGAGCTCTTCCATTGCTCTGCTCATAATGTTCCATCTGCTGGAAATTCTCTTTATTTATTTTTTGTGTCTTCCTATCCAACTTTGGCTCATCTTTCCAAGTCCCAGGTATAATGTTCTATATTCCATGAAGCTTTCTCTGATCCCACTCAGCCAAAAGTATACTTACAACATTCTCTTTTAGGACTATTTGTGTATATGGTGGATTTTGTCTCCCCGGGGAGACTAACTGCTCTCTGGAGGGTTGGGCTTTTTTTAGCCATCACTCTGGCCATATGTATTCCCTCACACAGTAGGAACTCAGTTTATGTTCATTGAGTGAATTGTCCGTGAGCAATCTTGAAAGTGTCTTTGATTTGCTTGACCTTTCCTTCCCAGATAACCATTTGAGCCTATCTATTATCTGTAACAAACAACTCTGAAACAAAACAAAACAAAACATTTCACCGCATGTTAATATAGTTAGTAAGTTTATGGTCTGAGAAAATCCGTGCCTTTTAAACCTCAGAGGGCAGGTGTATTAACAAACTACAGAATTTTCAAATAAATGAAGAATTCCATTACCTCACTATTGCTGTTGATGAATTGGCCTCTGACGACACTCAAGCATCAAAACACACAGCTCTTTTTAGGTGAGAGGCTGACATGAGTGATTTGATTAGCTTTAAGAAAAAAATCTTATGAAAAGGACTGAACTTTCCCCAGTTTGTTTCTGCCTTGGAATATGCCCTATATCATACAAAGTGGCCAAATCTTTTTCCGTGACTTGTTTTTATTGTCACAGTGTTATTTCTTAAGCACAAACTGCGTTCAGAGGTGCAACTTTAGAACTATAGCATCAGCAATTCCCAAGGTTGGAAGGGACATTAAAGATCAGGTAGTCACATGGCTGAGTTCTCACAAAATATGTCTTCACTCTTCAAAAGTCAGTAGTTCTCTATTTTTTGAGGTTATTCATTCCATCATTTGAATATTTAGAAATTCCCTGTTAGAAAGTTTTGCTTTTAATATTCAATGCTGAGTAATTATTTCTCTTTCTGTGAACCTCTCATTGCTTCTGATTCTAACTCTTACGCAGTCTAATTTCTGTTCTACAATATTTAAGACAACCCTCCTGTTTTTTCCAGGTTAAATATCTTCTGATCTTTATCTTTTCCTTTTGTCTCTTAAAAATATAATGTTCAGCCCTAGCTGGTTTGCTCAGTGGATCGAGCATCTGCCTGTGGACTGAAGGCTCCCAGGTTTGATTCCGGTCAGGGGCACATACCTGGGTTGCAGGCTCGATCCCCAGTAGGGGGCCTGCAGAAGTCAGCTGATTAATGATTCTCTCTCATCATTGATGTTTCTAACTCTTTCTTCCTCTTCCTCTCTGAAATTAATAAAATTATTATATTAAATATATATATGTAATGTTTAAAACTATGGACAGTATTCCTATTAGAATCTAATCTGTGCTGAATAGGAAATCTTACTTTATGCATTGAAGATCCTATATTTCGCCGAAGCTGCTTTGGCTCAGTGGTAGAGTGTTGGTCTACAGACTGAAAGGTCCCAGGTTTGATTCCGGGCAAGGGCATGTACATTGGTTGCGGGCACATCCCCGGTAGGGGGTGTGCAAGAGGCAGCTGGTCGATGTTTCTCTCTCATCCATGTTTCTAGCTCTCTATCTCTCTCCCTTCCTCTCTGTAAAAAACCAATAAAATATATTATAAAAAAAAAGAAGATCCTATATTTCTGTTACTGTATCTAAAATTGCATTAATTTGGGGAGCAACTTCTTCTTCCTCTTGATTCCCTTAAAACATATACTGTTAATTAAGCCTGAAAGACTTTTTCACACATAGGTAGGCATGAGTCGCCTATTCTGTACCTTTACAATTGTTTGCTGTTGTTGTTTTTGTTAATCCTCACCTGAGGATATTTTTTCCATGGATTTTTAGAGAGTGGAAAGGTGGGGGGGAGAGACAGAGAGAGAGAGAGAGAGAGAGGAAGGAAGGAAGGAAGGAAGGAAGGAAGGAAGGAAGGAAGGAAGGAAGGTAGGAAGGTAGTCACATGGCTGAGTTCTCACAAAATATGTCTTCACTCTTCAAAAGTCAGTAGTTCACATGGCTGAGTTCTCACAAAATATGTCTTCACTCTTCAAAAGTCAGTAGTTCTCTATTTTTTGAGGTTATTCATTCCATCATTTGAATATTTAGAAACTTAGAGGGGAGGGGAGGGGAGGGGAGGGGAGGGGAGGGGAGAGGAGAGGAGAGGGAGACACTAATTGATAGCTTCCCGTAGGCGTCCCAACTGGGGCCAGGGTTTGAACCTGCAGCCCAGACATGTGCCCTTGACCAGGAATCATATCTGCAATTCTTTGCTGTGTGGGCCAGTGCTCTAACCACTGAAAATCACTGGCCAGGGCTACAGTTGTTCTTTTAGGCCGAGATTCAGGACCTTAGCTTTATTCTTGTTCAAATTCATTCTGTTAGATTCAGCTAGTTGAAACAGCTTGTTGAAGTATTTTTGGTTCATGCTTGGGTCATCCAGCATATTTGTCTTTCTGCCCAGCTTCTTGTCATCTCTAAATTTGATAAGTATGTTTTCTTTTCTCCATCTTAGTTACTAAAAGAAATGTTGAAGCAGACAGGATGGGATCATTCCATTGTGCCAGGCTATTGCTGGTAGATTTTAATGGGCAGGATCAATTGTTTATGGACATATTTTTGTCAGTTTAAACTGAATATTCCATATTTATAGCAGGAATTATCTTTTGGGAAAGTTGTCCTATTGTAACTGCTTAGTAACTAATGGAAGATAATAGAAATAGGTAAAGTATGGTCATGAGAATGAGATGAGGAACTATCTTGGAAGTTAATAACCCTGTTTATATTCTTTGTTTGTTTTGTTAATCCTCACCTGAGGATATTTTCCCATTGATTTTTAGAGAGAGTGGAAGGGTGGAAGAGGAGGAGGAGGAGGGGAGGTGGAGAAGGAGGGAGGGGACTATATTAAACCTCAGTAAATGTTTCTTATTATTATATTAAAATTTTTATTTTATTGTTTAAAGTATTACAAATAGTAGTACATATAATCTCCTTTTTTTCCCCCTTGACTTTCCCCCGGCCTCCATCATTTCTAGTTTTTTTATTCTGTGCTCTGCTGAAATCATTCAGATGAACTGTCCTTCAGAGGAAATGTGTGATGGGAAAAATGGAAACAGCCAGTGACCCTTTATCTCTTCTTCCCACACAGGATGTGTCTAGTCCGAATGAAGCAGGAAGGCCGGACTGGGAAATACATGTGTCGTATCATAGTTCATTTTATGTGGGAAGATGTTGAGCAGCGTGGCAGAGTCATGGGGGTAAGTGAGTACTTTAGATTCTGGTCCTGAAAAACTCCAATGAGGGATTGAGTTAAGTTTTATCTATTTTATTTTTCAATTACAGGTTTACATTCAATATTATTTTGTATTAATTTCCAGTGTACAACATAGTGGTAGACGATCATACACTTTTCAAAGTGGTCTCCCTGATATTTCAAGTACCCACCTGGCATTATACAAAGTTATTACAATATTATTGACTATTTTTTCTATGCTATACTTTACATCCCCATGATTATTTTGTTACTACCAATTTGTACTTCTTAATTCCATCACCATTTTCATCCATTCCCTCAGCCCCCTTCCCCTCTGGCAACCATCAGTCTGTTCTCTGTATCTATAAGTCTGTTTCTATTTTGTTTATTTTGTTATTTAGATTCCACACATAAACGGAATCATATGCTATTTGCCTTTTTCTGTCTGACTTATTTCAATTAACGCAATCCCTCTAGGTCTATCCATTTAATCACAAATGGTAAAGTTTCATTCTTTCTTTATATCTCTGCCTAATATCCCTTTGCATATGTTTATCACACCTTTTTTTTTTTTTAATCTACAATATTTGTCTATTTTGGGGCACTTTAGTTGCTTCCATATTTTGGCTATTGTAAATAATGCTGCAATGAACATAGGGATGCATATATTCTCTTGAATTAGTGTTTTGGGTTTCTTCAGATATATATCCAGAAGTGGATTCACTGGGTCATAAATCAGTTCCATTTTTAATTTTTTGAGGAGCCTCCATACTGTTTTCCATAGTGGCTGCACCAATCTGCATTCCCACCAACAGTGCATGAGGTTTCACTTTTCTCCATATCCTCACCAATAGTTGTTGCTTGTTGATTTATTGATGATAGCCATTTTGACAGGTGTGAGGTACTATCTCATTATGATTTTAATGTATATGGGTTAATATAATATGGTTTCTTTCATTACAGAGAAGAGCTCTCCCTATAGATTGAGAAGTAAACTAAGTTTAAAAAGTCATACATGTTCATAAAATAACATGTTTAGTGACATTGAACATCTTTTCATATATCTGTTAGCCATCTGTTATGTCCTCTTTGGAGAAGTGTCTATTTGGGTCCTCTGCCTGTTTTTTTAATTGGATTATTTGTGGATTTTTTTGGTGGTGTTATATGAGTTTCTAAATTTTGGATATTAACCCCTTATTGGATGTATCATTGCTGAATATCTTCTCCTATTCAGGGGTTATCTTTTATTTTGGTGGATGGTTTCCTTTGCTGTGCAAAAAAATTTTTCATTTGATATAATTCCATTTGTTTATTTTTCTTTCATTTCTCCTGTCCAAGGAGATATGTTAGCAAAAATATTGGTAAGAGAAATATCAGAGATTTTACTGCCTAAGTTTTCTTCTAAGAGTTTTGTGGTTTCGAGTCTTATAGTTAATTCTTTAACCCATTTTGTGTTTATAGAATGGCTTGTAGATTTCTGTGAAATGCTGAATAATGCCAAGTAGTAATTCAGCTAGAGTCACTCTGCTTCAATGGAGACAGACATGCCATACATACTTTACATGTTTGCACACATCATCATGTTTTGTCAGTGAGGACATCCTCTGTGTGGAGTTAAACCCAAATCATGGTGATAGGAGAGATGGATTTGGTGAATGGAGGAAATCAAGTAATAATCCAGTTTAAGCATGTTACACTTTTGACACTGGTTCAGTGTTTGAACCAGCCCTCCTCTGATTAAGTTTGGATGAAAAGACCCTGGCAATGGACCTGCACTGTGCTCAGGAATGGAAAAATAGGCAGCTTGATCACCAACAAGCTAGAATACTTTGGCAAGGTACTACTGAAAATGTACATTAGTACACTTAATAATTAAGCTGGAAAAGGAGAATATATGACATATACACTGAGTGGCCAGATTATTATGATCTCTGAATGCATAATCTGGCCACTCAGTATATATGTGTGCATGCATGCGTGCGTGCGTGTGTGCATGTGTGTGTGCGTGCGTGCGTGTGTGTGTGTGTGTGTGTGTGTGTGTGTTCATGCATGAATTCACGCATGGGTGGGGTCTGGCCAGCCTGGCCAGGGGGAGGGGACATGGTTGGCCAGCCTGCCTGCTGGTTGAACTCCTGGTCGAGTGGACAATTTGCATATTAGCCTTTTATTATTGCATATTGGCCAGATTATTATGCGTTCAGAGATCATAATAATCTGGCCACTCAGTGTGTGTATGTATAATAGAATGATGACAACAGAAAAATGAAACAAAAAATTAGAATATAGTTGGTTAAATAAATAATATTCTTTTTGTGTATTTTGTGAATTTTATGTGTCTAGACCATGTTATAATAGATGTAGTTCCTTGTTTTATTTCCTCATTTTGTTAACTCCCAGGTTGGGGGTGTCTAAAGCAAAATCATCAGACAGGGTGACAAAATGGATTAATTTGGTTTTGTTCATTATAGAGCAAAGTTCTCCCTGTTGATAAAGTTTATAGATGTATTATAAAAGTTATATATAGAATAAAAATCAAACAGTAAAAAACATTTAATGTAAAAAACAAGTGTCTTTTCTCTAGTCCAACTTTCCAGAAGTCATCATTGTTAAAAATTGATGTGTTGCCCTGGCTAGTATGGCTCTGTTGGTTGAATATTATCTCGTGCACCAAGGGGTCCTGGTTTGATTCCCAGTCAGGGCACATGCCCAGATTGCAGGTTTGGTCCATGGTCAGGGTGCCTATGGGAGGCAACCGATTGATGTTTCTCTCACATCAAAAAAGACTTTTTCCTATCTTTCTTTTTCACTCAATAATATGTTTTGGAGATTTCTCTCTCTCTCTCTCTCTCTCTCTCTCTCTCTCTCTCTCTCTCTCTCTCTCTCTCTCTCTCTCTCTCTCTCTCTCCCCCAATTTGCCCTCTCCTCACTGTTCTCCTTTTCTCTTTCTCTAAAATCACATATTTAAAAAAAGAATTCATGTGAATCTTTCTAGTTTTTTATTCTTTTAACATAACACAAATGGCTTATACTATATACACTGTTTGCATCTTGGCCTTTTTATGTAATATATATTAGATATGGTATATCTTTATAATTGTTTTCAAAATTCAAAATGTTTTAACTAAGACTAAAATCCCTTTAATCATCAATCTCAATCCTGGTCAGTTACCTCTTTTCAAAAAGTAATCACTGTTTCTACTTTGGTATTTATCTTTTAAGGCTTTTTCCTGCCCTAGCTGGTTTGGCTCAGTGGATAGTGTCAGACTGGACTGAAAGGTCCCAGGTTCGATTCCGGTCAAGGGTACATGCCTGGGTTGCGGGTTCGATCCCCAGTTGGGGGCATGCAGGAGGCAGCCGATCAGTGATTCTCTCTCATCGTTGATGTTTCTCTCTCTCTCTCTCTCTCTCTCTCTCTCTCTCTCTCTCTCTCTCTCTCTCTCCCCATTTCCCTTCCTCTCTGAAATCAATAAAAATATGTTTTTTTTTAAAAAGACTTTTTCCTATCTTATATATAAAAAATTCATAGTATTGGTTTTGTGGGTGTATATTTTATTATGTATGACATCATCCTCTGTATATTTATATGCAACTTTCTTTTTCACTCAATAATATGTTTTGGAGATTTTTCCATGCTGCCTGGGTGTTAGGTCGGCCATATTTACCCATATTTTACTCTTATGTATTATAATTATTTTCACATACTCCTATGTTATTGCCTAATGGTTTCCTGTGCTTACTATATATGAAAAATTGTAGTCTCTGAGATTTACTTATGGAAATGATGGCTGCCTACTGAGAGTCTGGATTGAGAGTATTTTCAAATTCTCATATCTAGAAGATCTGCATGTACAGGAAGCACAATGGATTATTTCGCCTCTTGGCTAAGATCAAGTGTAGAAAGCACGGTGGACATGGGTTTATTTACCTTTAGAATATTTTATTGATGTTTATATGCCTTTCTCTGGGATGACAGACCATTGGCATGTCTGTTCATTCTAAGATGAGAATATTTATCAAGAGTTTTAGCTGTTATCATCATCATCATCATCATCATTAGTTTTGGAGCCAGTATTAAATTGTAATTGTGCTGTTTGGTTCCTTTTTCATTTTTCTCCCTGTCATGCCTTCCTGCTGTCTTAGCTGCCCAGTGTAGGATCAGCAGCACCTTTTAGGTATTCATACAGATGAGTGTTCCACGTATTCTTACGTACTTACGCCCCATCTCTGTGGCAGCACACAGTGGACACAGGGGAATGTTAGTCTCAAAGCATCCCACTAATAATGACCAGTAATACCCTAAAGCGTAGGCTGACCGCCATGCCAGTTATACAGTAGCTCTTCTATCAGCCTGTTTTTCTTTTCTTTTTCTTTTTTTAAATGTATTTTATTGATTTTTTTTTTTTTTTTTTACACATAGAGGAAGGATAGAGAGCTAGAAACATCAATGAGAGAGAAACATCGGCCAACTGCCTCCTGCATTCCCCGCACTGGGGATGTGCCCGCAACCAATGTGCATGCCCTTAACTGGAATTGAACCCTGGATTTTTTAGTCCGCAGACCAACGCTCTATCCACTGAGCCAAACCGGTTTTGGCTAGCCTGTTTTTCTTATCACTGTTGATTAACTCTGCTGGAAGTTGGACCACTAGAGCACTGTGGGCCACACTTTGTCCCTATCCTAAGTAGCTTAATGAGCCATAGATTATTGATTCTGGACCTTAGGAATCTTTTAATTGCCCCCTCTCCATGAATTTTCTTTCAGACCTCCATATATATCTACATCTCGGTATTCAACATTTTGAATCGTCTCCTATATTTCTGTATAATGTCCCTTCTGTTTAACTGTATGTTTTATAATGGCAAGAGACTTGTCTTACCCTCAATTTTTTTACTTAGACAGTTAAGATTGGATGAATAAACTTCAGCCTCTGCAATTCTGTTTTAAAATCCACTTATTTACCAGAGAAATCATATTTGCCTTAATTTCTGGTCCAGGTGTACATCCATATAGTCCTATAGGAAGTAGTCTTTCCTTCTTTTTTTCCCTTTCATTTTATTCAGCCATTTTTACTATCTGAATTGTTCTAGATATAATGCTGCCTATGGAGAGTGTGTTAGATCAGTGTTTCTCAAATTTAACATACTACAGTTCACCTGGGGATCTTGTTAGAATGCAAATTCGGATTCAGCAGGTTTGAGGTAGGGCCAGAGAGTGTACATTTCTAAAAAAAAACTTGGTGCTGCCAGTGCCAGTGTAGGGCAGGGTAGAGAGGGGCCAAGCACACTTTGAATAATATGGTTTTAGATGATACATTATGCTCCCCAAGTACAGACTCTTAAATTCGCCTTCATGAAGGGAAATGCCATGCACCAGTTTGGTTACAAAGACTATAAGTAAAAGGTGGTGATTTAAAAATAAGAGAGTTTGGAAGAATTGTGGAATTACTGTTATTGTTTTTCTACTATAATTGACTTGATCCTCCTTTTCAATTTCATGGTATAAACAGACGCCCTTTATACAGGCAAGGAAATAATATTAATCATTTCTAAGCAGGGAATGATTGTGTGTGTGTGTGTATGTAGAGGAGATTTCAGTCTTCTGTGTGTGTACAACCTAAAGAAATGGGAAAGTTAGGGATATGTAGCTGGAGAAAAGTAGCAGGCAATAGGGAATGAGTCTAGTCTGGTTCGGATCCTGACTGGCAAGTCTTTCCTCCTCCGTGCTTCAGTTTTTCATTTAAAAAAGAGAAAGAAAAATCATGGTGGTGGGCTACATTATTTTCAAATTTCTTGTCAGCTTTGAAACCTATGATTTGAAGATAGTAATTTGCAGATCTGTGCTATTTGGCATCCCAGGTATGCATTTTTAAGAAAACTCATTTAAGTAGAATTTATTTATTTTTATTTATTTATTTATTTATTATTAAGTAGAATTTATAACAGTGATCAATGCAGTAGTGATTTTTCGTGTGCCATGGAATTCTTAGAGGCCATTACTTTACGTTAGTGGATTGATGTGGGGAAGATCGAGAACCAACAGAGTCACTGGCAAATTAATGACTAATCAGAAATTTTAATGAAAAACTCCTTTGAAATTATAATTCCAGCCTTTCTTTGGTGGGAAAATTATAATTGATAAACTTTTTATTTTTACCAGCTTTTTAGGAGCCCAATATTGTGAAAAATGAGGCAGACTCATATATCTTCATTGAAGCTGGTATAAAAAGTGAGTGTTAAATTTGAGGTTACAAAAATCACATCAGTAATTTAGAGTGTTCTTTAAAAAAAAAACACATTATTTAGGATTTAAACATATAAATTAGCTGTGGAAATAAAGTTCATTATATCACCTCATCTGGTCTTGTTTTATTTCATTAACTGGTTCTTAAAAACCTTTGTGAGCTGAGTCGCAGCTGAAGAGGTTGGAGACCATTTTTCCTTGGGTCCTTGCCTCACTCCTGAGTGTTGGTAAGAGTAGAGAACTAAGACTTGACACAGCTGTAAAAACAGACAGCGCCTTTGGCCTCAGCTCTTTCTCCTGGTGCAGGCAGATTTCAAATGTAAATTTCACTTTCTGCCTCTCCTACTAATGAAGTAAGTTTCTTTTGCTGGGTTTGCAGCCAGGTGTGTCCAGTCTTGTGGCTAACAGGGCGCTTTACTTAATTTTTCCATTTGTGACATTTCAACCAAACTTAAAAAACAAACATAAAAATTAGCTCAAGGCAGTGGCTCAAAGTGTTAATGGTAACCTTAGGCTGACTAAATGACTTCCTCTCAGTTCTGTCCTGCCAGACATCTCCACCTTGTGGCTTACAATGAGCAGGTTTAAAAGCTTTCCAAGTCCTGGAGACTAACTAGGGGGGAAAGGGTGGAGTGGTCTGTAGTTAAGAAAGTGCAAATTTATCCTTATCAGTGTCCCCGGCATGCCAGTTGTCTCAGCAGGACTCCAGGTGCTATTTTGCTAGCACCATTCCAGAATAATGATGAACCTCCTGTCATTTCACAGTCTCCTGCTCTCTCTGTGGCAGAGCTGCTTGAATGGATGGTGCAGAGGTCCTAGGAAGAGGTGGAGGAATTTTGGGTTGAACTGGACTCCTTTGTAAAATTCGATTTTGCTTTTCAGTACCAGCATTTTGCTTTGCAAGGTTCTCTGTGATCGTACTCCAGGCTACTTTTCCAAACTCGTTTCCCTTAGCTCTCCTGGAACCTTAAATATGTAAAACCTTCTAGCACATGTGCCTGGCACATAGTAAGCTTCAGTGAACATCCAATCCCATCCTTGTTTCACATACGCTTCGCTCCAGCCAAGCTGAATGCCTTGCTTTTCCTATCTTGTTTCTTCCTTCATGTGGTACATAAACCTACAGTACCCTAACACTCCTCCACGTCCTTCCACCCCAAACTGGAAGCCAGTCCCAGATTCCCGTAGCTGAAAGTATCATGATGATTTATATGCACCCTTCTCTGGTTCTTACTGTTTCTGTTTGTACCGTTGTCATTCACATATGTTGACTGCCCTCCGGGTGAATTGGGGACAGGGAGACAGGCGCACACACATCCCTCTTTGTATTTTCTAAAGTGCCTATCGTTGTCCTTTGGCTGAATGCATGCCCAGTAAGTATCTCATGAAAAAGACAGTTTTGGAAGCCTATGATAAGAATTGGAAAAGGTGGAGAGGGAGGTATCCTTTTTGTTGTTATTACTGTTGTTTTTCCTCACCCAAGGATATTTTTTTCCATTAGAAAAATTGGAAGGGAGGGAGCGGGAGTGAGAGACACACATGGGGATTGAATCTGCAGCCCAGGAATTGAACCTGAGACCCTTCCATGCACAGGCCGATGCTCTATCCACTGAACATCGGAGGACATTTATTTACTCTGTTGGTCTTAAATATTGGAGGAAAAAGAAATGAGATATTGTTTCCTCTACCCTCATTTTCTCTGTTTCTTTTTCCAAGCTTTCCTATGGAATTACTTGATTTAAAAAAAAACACAATTTATATATAAAGTATTTAATCTCCTAAACTAACAAAGGCTTTAAATCTATAAAGCGTGGTAAAAATAAGAATTACAAGTACTTTAGTTGTTTTGGAAATTTCCTTCCAGGCTTCTGTAATTCTACTTACATCTCCCTCCTCCCACAGAAGTCTTCAATCAGACTTCTCTGTTTTACCATGAGGTAAAACTTGTGCTAGACTTTGAATCTCTAGGTCAGAATTAAAACTCCCTACCAAAGGTATTGTTTTAAAAGAACCACTTTATGATTTAACTCCTATGCAACATGGTTTTTGTGGTCACTAGTATGAATGGTAGAGTGTCAATACATAGCAATCCCTTGGGCTTGAGATCTTTAAATAAGAATGTGTTTGTTCTCATATAGTAATCCTTTTAAAAGTGTTAAAGATGAAGGATAAGCTGTGGAATGAGTACTTGTTTATTAGAGGAGAGAAGTCTAAATTCTTTGAAGGCAGAGCAATTCCATTTGGGAGTTGCCTACTGGATTTAAACAGTGTCCAACTGTAGATGTTCCTCTATAGATCCATTCCTTTCCCTGTACAAGTTTCATACCCTCAGGCTTTAAGATGTAGCAACAGTATGCAGAGTATGTGCTTTAGATGAGTGGTCGCCAACCGGTAGTCCGTGAGGTCCAAAAGGTTGGCAACCACTGCTTTAGATGGTATTCCAACTGATTGGATGCTTGGCTGCTTATTACCGCAGTGCCATTCTAATAATGGCTTCTGAGCGCCATACTGGATTCACTATTTCAGGAAATGTCCCTGAAAGAGAATTTATAAACCTTTTTGTATTTGAAATTAAATAAAGCATGAATCTCCTATCTATGCACATGATAATTTGTCTCTTTCATGGTCATATTTACCTTCAATTACAGATTGTGAGTTTCGTGAAGTCATTCATACTTGCCTGTCTTTGTATTCCTACCATAACAAAAATGAGCTTTGTACATAGTAGGATTCAGTAAATGCTTCTTGACTAAAGGAGTCAAGTGAGTGAATTTGATTCCCCCTTTTTATCCTCAGCTTACCTCATGGAATTTCTGTAGGAGAAAGACAGAGACCTAATTCCATTTTTCAAGGCCCTGGTTGCCTCAGTGCACTGCCTTTCTATAATATTTCTGCTTAAGTACTCTTCATGCATTTACTGCAATGATGAGGTGTTTACCTCTTGCCAACACATCTCTTGCCTCCAGTCTATCTGGGGGTCCTGTTTCACTTGATTATCTTTTGTACTGTAGTTACAATATGTCTTAGAGCTAGTTGCATTGGACACAGCTAAATCCAGTTTCCATACCCCCTTCCAGGGGTCACTAATGCCTCTCCTAAATAAGTCTCACTCAGCAGAAAGGGAAAATAGCTCCATGAACCTGTTTTCCTTAGTGTCCTGTCTCACTTCCGATGTCTTCACCATCAATCCAGTCCCCCAAGCTAGAATTCTTAAAGTCATCCTCATCTCCTGCCTCGTCCTCTGCATCTAGTTGACCTGTCAGATTTTCCCCAAGATATCTCTGGGTCTCATTCTCTCCTCTGTTCCATTGCTTCATGTCAATCATCATCTCTCTTGCTGCACATGGCCTCTTGACTAATTCTTGGACTTTCCCAACTTTATTGAATCCATATAATTGCCACAGGTTTGGGTATGTCCCTCTTCTGTCTAGAAATCTCTGAGGGCTCTCACCACGTACAGGATAAAATTCTAACTGCCTAGCAGTGGCATTCAGAAGAACCCTTCATAGTTATGTAGGAGAATGTGCTTGTTCTTAGAAGATACATACTGAAGTATTCATAGGTGGAATGTTTTGTTGTCTGCAAGTATCTTCAAATTATTTAGTAAAAGAAAAAAGTGTATGTGTATGTATATATAAAGTTGATCATTGAACAGTGCCCATGTTAGGGGCACTGACCACTCCTCTTCCCCCTCATCCCCCGAAAATGTGCAATCAGAAATCCACATATAACTTTTTTTAAAAATCTCTTTATTAAGGTATTACATATGTGTCCTTATTCCCCCATTACCCCTACCCCCCCATTTATGCCCCCACCCCCCTATTCCACATATAACTTTTGACTTCCCCAAAATTTACTGCTGACTGGAAGACTTACCGATAATGTAAACAGTTGATTTGCACATATTTTGTATGCTATATGTATTGTATACTGTATTTTTATAATAGAGTAACTAAGAGAAAAGAAAATGTTATTAAGAAAGTCATAAGAAAGGGAAAATACAGTTACAGTATTTATTGAAAAATATGCATATGAATGGACTCCCAAAGTTCAAATCCACATGTTTAAGGGTCAGCTGTAGATAGATATAAAGCAAATGTCACAAAATATTAATTGTGAATCTAAAGATTATACAAGTTCTTGCCGAAACCGGTTTGGCTCAGTGCATAGAGTGGCCTGCAGACTGAAAAGTCCCAAGTTCAATTCCTGTCAAGGGCACGTATCTTGGTTGCGGGCACATCCCCAGTAGGAGACAACTGATCAATATTTCTCATCTCTGTTTCCAACTCTCTATCCCTCTCTCTTCCTCTCTGTAAAAAATCAATAAAATGTATTTTAAATAAAAAGATCATACAAGTTCTTGTTATATTACTCTTACATATTTGTTTTTGTTTTTTTAATTGTTTGAAATTCTTAAAAGTGAAAGTTGGGGTTGGGGTGGAATCTTCACATTTTGGCCACAGCCTGCCTTTCTATTCTAATTTCCAACAAACTTCACCCACAAATTTTCATGTGGGAGTACCTGCGCACATACTCAAATACATGTTCCACTCATGCCAGATTTTCACTGGTGTCACAGTATGCCATGCTCTTTTATGATTCTGGGCTTTGTTTATGCTGTTCTCTCTGTCTAAAGTGGACTTAACCCCTATCTCCTCTGCTCATGACACTATAAGACCCAGCTGGATAGTACCTCCTCCAAGAAGCATTCCCCAGCACTCTCAGTGATGTCAGTACATTATATTTGGCCTCTTCCTTCTCTGTATTTTTGCAGTATTTTTCACAGACTTTGAGATAAGACATACTGTAATTATGGGTTTGTGTAGGTCATGACCATTATATGGGATAAGATCATATCATCTTAGGATCCTTGGTGCCTTAAACAGAGTGCCTAACGTAGCCACCCACCTGTTGGGTGAACATAAGTACTTGTTTTTGTTCTTAGTGTGTGGCCAGTCATGTCTCCCAAATACTGACTTAATGACTGATCTTCTTATATCAAGATTCAATTTCGCTGACACCTCTCTACCACCACCCCAACCCCTGCCAAAAAAAAACGATTCATTTTTCTCTCCTTGTCCTGCCTCCTGGGTTCCCTGGCTCTCTGGTCATTTGTACTTTAATCTACTTTATAGAATAGATGAACCTTAAAATGATAGACTGGGTGTCTCAGAGATGCTTTCATTAAATAGTTCTCATTCTGAAGGGACTCAGTTGTATGCCTATTCCCGGTCCAGGATCCACTTTGCTGGACCATGATCACTTTCCCTAGTCACCCTCATGGCAGTTTCTTTCTCTGTGGTATTACCAAGGACTTCCAAAGACCAAGAGGACAGCTTTTCTTTTCTTTTCTTTTTTTTAAAGCAAGTTGCTATTCCCCCCCCCCCCCCCCCCAGAGAATTAACTAGGTCGGTCGGTCTCTCTCTCTCTGTCTGTCTCTGTCTCTGTCTCTCTGTCTCTCTCTGTGTGTGTGTGTGTGTGTGTGTGTGTGTCTCTCTTTCTTTCCCTCCCTCCCTCCCTTCAGAGAGGAAGGGAGAAGGAGAGATAGAAACACTGATGAGAGAGAATCATTGATCAGCTGTCTTCTGCATGCCCCCTACTAGGGATCGAACCTGCAACCCGGGCATGTGCCTTTGACTGGAATCAAACCCGGGATCCTTTAGTCTGTAGGCCAACTCTCTGTCTATTGAGCCAAGCCAGCTAGGGCAGACAGCTTTTCTTGAGTCTAGAAGCATTCCATTTTTTCAGTGCAGCCCCAAACCTGAGGCCCCTTTTATTCAGAATTTCTAATCCAATACGGCAGAGGTTTCCTACTCAACAGAACTAATAGAGATTAAAAGGGGTGAAAGACAGTTGAGAATGCTAACAATGTTCTGAATTTGTTTCTTTTTCCAACATTTAGAGTCTGCATGTCTCCACATCCTCTGAATTTGCTTTAGTTGATTTTACAATTATTTTTCAGAGATTCCTTGCTTATGTTTTTTTAAGAGTAGAGGAACACCGAGGCTGAACACCGTGCTTGGAGAGGCTGGGCTGGGAGACTAACAAAGGCGGTATTATGCTGTGCACGGCAAAGCCAATAAATGAATTCAGGAGACACCTAGATGTGTTTCTAGAGGAGGGCATGCGGGGGAAGGGGTCTGGTGAAAGGCAGAAAGGTGGGATTAAGATAAATTAAAATAGGGCCAGCATGTTGGATAAGGGGACAGCCTCTTCCTATTCCCACATTCCTTTTCCTTAAGATTTTTCATTCTGCTTAGTTCAGAAGTTAAAACTAGTCTTTACCATGTACTCCTCCAAGTCATGCTCCCATCCTCCATTCTCTACCTAGGCAGATGAAGACTATTTCAGCCTGATACAGCAGTGTTTATTATTTGCTCCATCTATAATATTAGATGTGCCTTAGGATCTTAGACTATTAAAACTGGAAAGAAACCCTAAAATAACCTTAAAATTATACCTTAAATGGAGGTATGATTCATAAGGAGATAACCTAGTCCAAAGATTCTGAAAAGTGTGGTTGCAGATCAGCAGCTCTAGCATCACTTAGGAACTTGTTAAAAATGCAAGTTTATGGTCCCACCTTGGATCTACTCATCAGAAACTCTGGAAGTGTGACCCAACATTCTGTTTTAACACGTCCTTCCATTTGAGAGCCACTGCTCTTGTTTGTGCTTCATTTTTAAAAAAATATGTTTTTATTGATTTCAGAGAGGAAGAGAGAGAAACATCAATGAGAGAGAATCATTGATTGGCTGACTCCTGCACACCCCACACTGGGGATTGAGCCCGAAACCTGGGCATGTGCCCCAATTAGGAATCAAACTGTAATCTCCGGTTCACATGTCAGTGCTTTACCACTGAGCCATGCTGGCCAGGCCTGAGCTTCATTTTTAACTGACGTGAGAAACTGGCTCTGGGAGAGTTGAGTGCCCTTTAGCAGCACCATTTGAATTTTACAACAATCTTACGTATGAGATAGATAGTATTTCCACCCTCATTTTACAGATGAAGAAAGTAAGACTGAGAAGTTGGTATATTAATTTTCTGCAGCTGCTGTAACAATTTACTAGAAACTCATTGGCTTAAAACAACAGAAATTTATTCTCTGAATTTTGGAGGCTAAAAATCAGTTTCACTGAGCTGAAATCAAGGAGTTAGTGAGGTTGTGCTCCTGGAGGCTGTAGAGGAGTATCTGTTCCTTGCCTCTTCCAGTTTCTGGTGGCTGCTAGCATTCCTTGGTTTGTGGCCACATCACTCTAATCTCTACCTCTGTGGGTCATGTTACCTTCTCCTTTTCTGTCTGGGTCTAAGTGTCCTCTGCTTCCCTTTTATAAGACTGCATACGTGGGATTACATTTAGGCCCATCTGGATAATCCAGGACACTCCCCACCTGAAGATCCTTAATCTAATCACAGCTGCGAAATTCTTTTCTGCCATGTAAAGTAATATTCACATATTCCAGGAATTAGGATGTAGATATCTTTTGGGAGACAACTATTTAGCCTACCAGTCAAGTGACTTAATCAGACTTATACAGTACATATGGCATTCTGGATTGGAGCCCAAACCTGCCAGACTCTAGTGCCTGTGTTTTTAATCACTGCTTTGTGTTGCTTGAAAATATCATTACTAAAAAATATGGCTCTAGCATTAGCATTACGATTTTTAACTATAGTTTCTTTCTTCTGCTGACTTGCATAACACTACTTGTCACATAACACTGAACCAATGACTTCTTTTGTATCTCTGTATTTTGGTCCTGACTCAGTTAAATTGTTAGCTCCTAGAAGGCAGAGATTGTATCTTTTTTTTTCCATTTAAAAAAATGGAGGTATAATTCATAAACCATAAAATTCACCATTTTAAATGTGCTTTTTTTGTGAATTTGCAATGTTATACAACCATCACCACTATCTAATTCCAAACATTTTCATCACCTCAAAAAACAACTTTGTGCTCATTAGCAGTCACTCCCATCTTCCCTCCTTTCCCCTCCTTCCCCCTGGGCCCCCCACCCATCCACCCCAATCCCTGGCAACTACTACTCTTTCTGTCTCTATGAATATACTGTTCTGGGCATTTCATATAATATGTGGCCTTTAATGTCTGTTTCCTGTCACTTAGCATAATGTGTTCAAGATTTATCCGTATTGTATATTTCGGTACTTTTTTAAAAAATTTCTTTATTGATTAAGGTATCACATATTTGTCCTCAACTCCCCATTCCAATCCCCGCGCCCGCCCCCCTCCCCCCCACTCATGCCCACACCCCTATTGTCCTTGAATACTTCATTACTTTTTTAGATAGTCTTGTGTGGGTTATACCACATTTTATGACTCATTCATCAATTAATATACATTTGGGTTCTTTTCATTTTTGGCTTTTATGAATAATGTTGCTATGAACATTCACATACAAGTTTTTATCTGAACATATGCTTCCATTTTGGAGGGTATATACCTAGGAGTGGAATTGCTAGATCATACAGTGATTCTACGTTTAGCTTTTTGAGCAACTCAGATATTGTATCTTATATTAAGTTATTTGAATTCCTAGTGTGATATCCATTGTATATTTGTTTATAAGGAAATAACATTCTCAAAATACTAGTATGTAGTCTTAATACATTTCTCATCTTGTTACCAAATAAATATTTATACCTGAAATTTTCAACAGTAAGAAAAGGTATGGTATGGTATAATGGAAGTTCTGGCCAAGCCAACTGCTCTCTGGGTGAGCTTGAGTAAGTCAAATCACCTCACCTCTCTGGGGAGGAGAGCTAGATGATTTCTAAATTCTCTTCCAGACTTAACATTCTGCAACTTTGTGAAAGTTTGAAAAGCTAGCCTTGTGTTAAATCCCAGAGCTTGTGTTCTGTTTATTTAGCAGTTCATCATTCTCTGTCTTATTTCTGTTCCCAGACACAAACAAGGTTTTACCCATCTATCCATCCATTTTATTGTGGCCTGCTAGCTTCCAGCTACTACTTTGTGCCTAGCTTCTAGGCACTAGAAATACAAAGATGATGACGATACTGTCCCTGACTTCCAAATCTAGTAGGAGAAGACACATGTAAACTGGTGACTACAATATTTACAGATTATGATATTTAAAGATTGCTGAGAAGGACCAGAGGAGAAAAGCTTGGGGTAGATGACATTTGGTTTGTATCTTTCAGATAAGTGTTTGCTAGACAAGCAGAGCATCCCTGGCAGAGAAACAGTGTGGGTAAAGGCAGAGTGGTATGAGAGGACAAGGCATGTTTGTCTTCATTTGGTGACTTTCCCCCTTCTATTCTGCAGTGATGAAAACAGACTCTATCTTTATCCTACTAGCTCCATTTTGAGATTCTTCTGTTTGTCCAGTCTTTACACTCATTGGCTTAAAGGTCTACAAGTGAGGGCTCCTATATTCTGTCCATATTTTCCCTAAGTCCTGGCCAGCTGTAGATCTTCTTCTCTGATTCTTTTTTCTTTTTTCTTTTTTCTTCTCTGATTCTTAGGGGGACTTCAGACTAAATTTCTGAGTAAGGAGATTCACTGAATAATTAAAGAGCCCTGGTCAAGATTTGGGTTTTCTCCATAGCATTGGCTTAGTTTGGGCTCTCGCAAATGCCCTCTCATCCCCCTAAGCATTTTAGTTACATACAAATATTAGGAACGTAAAACTTTACAATATGATCAGCATAGCACAAACTAAAGTTCTAACCTTTGACTAGAAACATATATGGAAGTCTTTGTGTTTGAAACTGCCCCCTTCCCAGCCTCCTACCCTTCATGAGAGGTCATTGTACAGCTCTTTCCATGGTCACTGTTCTCTTCCCTTTTACTGGAGGGCAAAACTAGGGCAGAGAAATAATTTTTATTCACTTCTGAAAGGTTACAGTAATAAAGAAACTCTTGTTAACATCAGAGAACGTTGCAGCCAAGAGTTTTCACAGTCTGGCATTGTTTATTTTACATGTAATTTGGAACCTTCTGCACTCTTAAAATATTGGCACAAAAATGTTTTAACTGTTGAAGTGCTTCGTTGCACAGAAGTAGAGTGGTGTTGTCAGAGGGGCAGTAGGGCTCTGGAGAGCCGTTTCCCCCGTTCCTGTCGGAGAGAAAACGGTAGAGGCCTGTGTGTGTGTGTGTGCACGTTCACATTCACTCATGGACATGTGAGTCTCTCTGCATTTGGAATTAAGAACTTTCTCTGCCCTGATGAACTGACATGCTTTCCTTTATTTAACAGTGAGAATGGTATAACAGTCCTGCTTCCCTGCTGCCAGAAAGTATAGCACTTCTTTATTTAGATCTTTTGATATAGTTACTCATTGTCCTCTTTCTCTCTCACACACACTTATTACTTAACTCTTTTCTTTTACTCTGGGCCAAACTCTGTGCCGGGCACCTCTCAGACACCATTTCATTGAATCCTTACAAATTGCCCTATTATAGAGGTGAGAGTGACCCCATTTTGCAGCTGAGGAGAACTGAGGGGCAGAAAAGTTAAAGGATTTGGCTGTGGCCAGCACAGTAAGTCACAAGTCCAGATCTGACTGCTTTAAAACATTTTGCCGTTTTGGCCCTCCCACATGTCTTTTATTGTAAGCCAACTTGAGCCATTTTTTGGAAGTAGGTAGAATATAAATAATGAATGAGTGAACGGACTACTGACTAACCCATCCATTGATAGGAGCAAAGTCGCCTGTGTGAGTGAGATAGTAATACACAGAAGTATGGAACAGGAAGTGCCCAGGACCTTTCAGCCCTTCTTTGCCCAAAGAGAGCTTTGTTCCCTTTGGAAGACACTTACCTTTGGATTTTGAACCCATAAGAACAGTCAGTCCCTATGATATAGAATCCAGATTCTCTCATATACCCATATATATGCAATTGTGGGCCAGGAAACAGAGCCTTCCCCCCAAATTTAGTGAGGGCTCCTGTGTTCTGTCCATAGGAGGTGGATACTTCATACTAAACTGTCCGAAGGCCAGCACTTGGTTTCCCAAGCAGTTATTTTCTCTCACATGGCCTTTGGAGCCAGGTGGATCTGAGTTCTAATCCCTGCTCTTTCACAGTTGGCCTTGAGATCCTGGGCAAGTCGCTTCACCTCTCATTGTCTCCATTCCTTCTTTTGTAAGATAGGCCACACATAGTGTCTGACTTAATGTGATGCTAGTAAAAGACTTAGCACATTGGTTGGCACATTTTGGGCATTTGATAACATGGGCACTGTATTTGGACCTTTTCTATAGCACTTCACATAGGCTGCCTTATTTCAAGAAGATTCATGTATACATCTGTCAGGCCCCCTGGATTCTTTCTGACTTTCTGGAGGACAGAAATGACACCTTTCATCTTTGTACCTCCTGTTCTGCCCGTCATGGGTCATATGCATAGCGGGCACTCGGTCGATGTTGGCCAAATCTGTGAGGATGACTTGGACAAAGCAGGGCAGGCATGAATGTTTTAGTTTCTCCATCTGAACCTGGGGAAATAGTAACCCCTTATTTTGGAGCCTTTGAGGACAATTTAAAACGATATGTGTGAAGTGTTTGGAGCCCTTTGAAAGGAGGGTACTGGGGAAATTAATGGTGTTTTTGCTGTTCTTGGGAAAGCCCTTTGTGGTTCCCAGCGAATAAATTACTTGGAGTGAGTTTTCTAACACCTCCTACTCTGCTCTGTTCACTGAGACTATTTTTTTTTTTTTAATAACTGCTTTAATGCTTCTTTGCTCTGACTTATAAAGATATATATTTTTTGTTTTGGACTTTTGACCCCTTTCTGCTCCCAGGAGAGAAATTTCTATCAGAATAATAAAAGGTGTAAACTGTGTGTGTTGCCCCTTTTCTGGGCCTTGAGTAGTTCAGCTGCTGGGGTTAAGAATCGGCAAGCTTGTGGGTTGTGCCTGGTGATGGGGAAAGTAGGAGACGATTCTCATTAAGTGCCCAGTGAGTGGCCTTCCAAGTGTCTCCCACGCTGCTGCTTTTCATCCATGTCCTGGGCCCTGTTGCTGAGATGCTCAGATATCAAGTGAACTCTATTGTATTTAGTATTTTGGGTATATGTTTGTATTTATGGCCACACCGCTTCTCTTTTAAAGACAGAAAATGTTTACTGCCTGTTGTGCTATGGGTCCCAGGCCGTGTCACCTGCTAAAGGAAGAGCCTACATCTAGAGGAGAAGGAGGGAATGAGAGAGCTTTAAAACCACTTACTAGTCTTGGAGCCAGAAGAGTCCCTACTTAGCATATAATAGGCCTTCATCAGATGTCCCTGCTCTTCTGGTGACTTGGTTCCATTATTCACCAGCAGACTCAGGTGAAGAGCTAGACCACGTTATTTCTAAGGGCCCTTCCAGCTTGGAAAAAAATCCGTAAGATAAGAGTTTTCCAACCAATGATAGAATTTACAAAAGTAAATAGCAATTTTCTAGACTTCCTACTTGTTCTCCAAGCCTCTTTTGCCCTGGAATAACTAGCTACATCCCTAATATCCTCAGCTCAAAGGCCCAGTAGAGACTAGAATGGTTTGGGGTCAGATGTGAGGTTCAGAACATGCTAGAGTTCTCTGGTGAGAAGCAGTGGGTGGATATAGATGTCAGAATCCTTCTGGTGATGATCCATGGGACTGTATAATGGAAATCCAGGCTGCTCTGGCTGATGACAGGCAGGCCCAGTCAGGGCTGCAGACCTAGCTGATCAGAATTGCAAAGCAGTTGAAGTTTGTATTTTGTGCCACTTCAGTGGCCTGCAATTTCCTAGAAGCTTGAAGCCACAATGATAATGCTAATTTAACTCTTTCCAATTGAGGACACTTAGTCCTGACAAGAAAAATGGCTTGTTCAGTGTGACATATTAGTAGCAGAGCAGAGGCTAAACTCTCTGCTGATTCATTCTGTTGCTTTTTCATTTCATCATACTATCACTTTTGCCATTCCCTAGAGCTACTATAATATATATATATATATATATATATATATATATATATATCCTCTATTTGTCTTTCTGTCTCGCAGAATTTTTCTGATCTTTTTTTTTCTTAAGATCAGTTTCAGTGTCTAGCAAAGTGCTTAGTATATAATAGGCCTTCATCAAATGTTAGTGAATGAGTGAATGAACTCAGAGCTATTCCTAAGCACATTTTCTAGAATTAGTCTCTATTGCTACCTTACCTGATAAACTAATTTATGCTAAATTGTTAATGGATGACAATAGGATAATGGTTTAATCGTCTCATTTGCACTTTAATAAAAGCTTTCTGTAAAATCATGTATTCAGAAAAAGGAGTGATTTTAGTAGCACGGTGAAGAGCTTTTGAGGTGATGCTCCTCATTCTCTGTCCTACCACAAAATAGGCAGCTGTTTGCTCCTTTCTCCTGTGGGTTCAACCCCTCACTGGGCACTACCAGAGGGCAGTGACTCTGCTGAGATCTGGATGGATACGAGAAACAATTCTGGAAGCTAAGGGGTCAGACCTAGAATACAGTAGAGCCAGATATTGATTGTAGCTGCCCTGATGTGCTGTATTTCTCAATCCATTGGTGAGACAGCTGTAATACCCCTCATCCCTGTTGTTTCACTAAAATGCTGGATGAATGACCCTGTGGCATTGGTTAGAACTGAAGAAAGGAAGGACTTCTTTTTCCATGTCCATTACCATCTGTTTAACTGATCTTTTCAGAATGTGACATATTTGGTCCTCAAAGGAGCAGGAGAAACTACAAGGAATCCTTCTTTAAATCAACAACTACCCTGATTCCCCAAAAATAAGACAGTGTCTTATATCAATTTTTTCTCCCAAAGTTGCGCTAGGTCTTATTTTCAGGGGATGTCTTATCTTTCCATGCGCTAAGTCTTATTTTCGGAGGATGTCTTATTTTCGGGGAAACACGGTAGCAGGACTTCATTGTCTTACTGTTGCACTGACCCAGTCTCATCTAAACACTGTCAGGTACTTCTCTTTTCCCCCTGCATCTCAACATTCATTATCTCAGATCCATCCTGCAAATCATTCAACAGCCTGGCTCATCTTTCTAAACACTACTATGTCATATACTCATCACACAGAAACCCACAATGGCTCCTTGTGACTGTTAGGTATGCACCATACCCTTTTCCTGTCTTCAGGGCTCTCTGTTATTCACCATCATTTTAATATTGATATATTTCTGCTTGCAGAACTTTTCTTCCAATCTCTATCTGTCCACATTCTGCTAACTCCCTCCTAAAATCTTTCTGAACTATTCCAAATTTTATATTTGTGTCTTATTCTACCAGTATGGCAAGACATTTCTTAAGTGGAAGCATCACAGGCATCCTCAGGGCCCAGCACAGAGCAAGACATATTGTAGGTACATAGAAAATGCTTCTTGATTTGATTTAACAAGTAGTTTTTTTGTATTGCAAGGGGCTTCAAGGGAAGAGTAGAATGATGTAAAGATAATTCTTCAAAAATTGACATAGGACTCATAGACACAGACAACAAACAGTATGGGGATTACCAGAGGGAAAGGAGGGTAGCGGGCAGGTAGAAGAGGGTAAACAAGGAATAAGTGATGATGGAAGGAGACTAGTCTTTGGATGGTGAACACACAATACAGTATACAGATGATGTACTATAGAACTATACACTTGAAACCTATATAATTTTATTTACCATGTAACTCCAATAAATTCAATTAAAAAATTCACCTAGCCCTGGCCAGGTAGCTCAATTGGTTAGAGCATTATCCCAATACACCAAGGTTTCAGGTTCATTCCCTGGTCAGAGCACATATAAGAATTAACCAATGAATGCATAAATAAATAGAATGACAAATCAATGTTTCTCAAATAAAAATAAATTAAAAATTGACATAGGTATTGAGACATCTGTGCTAGGTATTTTGGTAAAGCATATTTTGAATAATACTTTCTTAATTAATTTTCCTCAACTATCCCCTTGATCGTGAGCCTCTTATTCAGCATGGTGGTGCTGAGCAGAGTGGTGTGTGTGTAAACATGAAGCTTCTCACTGTCTCTCACAGTTCCCAGAGGCTGAACATTGTCATGAAGTGTTCTCAGTGCCTGCTATGTGTCATGCACTGTGCTTGGGATACAGATGAGACCAAAACATGGCCTTGTCCTCCAGGAGTTTATATCCAATCTTCCATCATGTGTCCTTGGTTCTGTCCTTGAGCAGTTTCTCCTAGTTCCCAACTTACCCTCTCCCTCCCGTCTGTACACCATAGCCCTGGCCAGTTCTTATCTAAGGACCTTGAGTGACAGGGTTACGGTGATTGTACTAAATTATCACCTAACAGTCTATATATTTTATTTTGCTTATGTGTCCCTTCCTCCCTTTTCTAGAATGTAGGCTCCTGGAGATCAGGATATCTTTGGTTTACTTCTGGGACCGCAGCTCCTAGAACAGTGCTTGGTGCATGTGTAGCACTGATATTCATTTGTTGAATGATGGAGGCATTATTGATTTTTTTTCTCCCCACAGGTCTGGTAGCATTATTAATTTGTATAGCTCATAACATAGAGACTATATATATATATATATATATATATATATATATATATAATCAATGAAACCAAGAGCTGGTTCTTTGAAAGGATAAACAAAATTGATAAACCATTAGCCAGACTCATCAAGAAACAGAGAGGACCCAAATAAATAAAATCAGAAATGAAGGAGTAACCACTGACACCACAGAAATACAAAGAATTGTAAGAAAATACTATGAACAACTAAATGTGAAGAAGCTGGACAATGTGGATGAAATAGACAAATTCACAGAAAAATACAATCTCCCAAAACTAAATCAGGAAGAATAAAAAAACAAACAAACCAGAATTGGCCAATAACAATGATGATATGAAGCAGTAATTTAAAAAAAAGAAACAACTCCCATCGAACAAAAGCCCAGGTCCGAACAGCTTCACAGGGGAGTTTTACCAAACGTTCAAAGAAGAACTAACATCTATACTCCTCAAAGTATTTCAGAAAATTCAAGAGGAAGGAACACTTCCAAACTCTTTTTATGAGGCCAGCATTATCCTAATTCCAAAACCAGATAAAGACACTATAAAGAAAGAGAATTACAAGCCAATATCCCTGATGACCTAGATGCTAAAATCCTCAACAAAATATTAGCAAATCGCATCCAGCAATATATTGAAAAGATCATACACCATGACAAAGTAGGATTTAATCCAGGGATGCAAAGCTAGTACAATATTTGCAAATCAATAAGTATGATACTTCACATAAATTGAAAAACTAATATCACATGAGCATATCAATAGATGCAGAAAAAACATTCAACAAAATCCAACACCCAGTTTTTAAAAATATATTTTATTGATTTTTCACAGAGAGGAAGAGAGAGGGATAGAGAGTTAGAAACATCGATGAGAGAGAATCATCGACCAGCTGCCTCTAGCACACCCCCTACTGGGGATGTGCCCCCAACCAAGGTACACACCCTTGACTGGAATCGAACCCGGGACCTTTCAGTCTGCAGACCGATGCTCTACCACTGAGCCAAACCGGTGCCGGCCCAACACCCATTTTTGACAAAACTCTCAGCAAAGTGGGAATGTTGAGAAAGCATATCTCAACATGATAAAGACCATATATGACAAACCTATAGCCAACATTATATTCAATGGGCAAAAACTAAAACTAAAACCATTTCCTTTAAGAACAGAACAAGACAGAGATGCCCACTTTCACCACTCCTGTGTAACATTATTATATTTAAAATCATTTTTTCTTGAAATATTAAAAGAAAGAAAAAAATTTGTATAGCTCTATTAAGGATTAGTTCACTCATTCATTTATTTAAGGATCCTGCTAATCCCTAAATGCTGTTGATAGAGAATATACCAGAGATAAATGATCTTATAGGGATTATATTCTAATTTATGCCAAGAAGAGAAATTAAGTTGACTCTCTCCTAGGTTAAGTTTTAAACTAAATAGATGAAGAAATAAGATATGAATTTACTTGGTTCTTTTTCATTTGTTTGTTTCTACAGACTTCCTAGAGAAACTGGCCCAGAGCAGGGCTGAGAGTGATGGCAGGATGGTATAGGGGACTAGGCAGCCCCCATGCCTGCTTCTCAGGTGGAGTGGGTCGGGTTTGTAAACTCCTTTCCAAGGCAGCATTATAGTGATTGAGAGTAGTTAGGCACTGAAGCCAGACTTTGGGGGCTTAGATTCACCCCAATCATGTGACCTTGGCAAGGTCCTTCATCTCTGTTCTTTGTTTCCTCTCTGTAAAATAGGGATAGCTATAGAGCCCACCTCACTTTACAGCATTGTGGAGGTTTAATGAGTTATCACGTTTGAGACTCTGAACAGAGCTTGAAGGCTAGATGTTTGCTGCTATTTTATCATTATTTTTGATTATTTTTATCTCATATGACATTATAAAAAGGAAAGGTGATTTTGCAGTTTTCATGGAAAAGCTGAGACTCAAGAGATTTGCCTTTTCAGAGTCACAAGGTAGGGAAATGGCGTTTTTGGGTCCAAAATTTACTTAGATTTCAGAGCATTTCTTTTAAATATATTTTATTGATTTTTACAGAGAGGAAGGGAGAGGGATAGAGAGCTAGAAACATCGATGAGAGAGAAACATCAACCAGCTGCCTCCTGCACCCCCCCCCCCCCACCGGGGATGTACCCGCAACCAATGTACATGCCCCTGACCGGAATCGAACCTGGGACCCTTCAGTCCGCAGACTGACGCTCTACCACTGAGCCAAACCGGTTTCAGCAGATTTCAGAGCATTTCTTAGGTCCAAGCAGAAATTGAGTACAGATCACCAGAGAGAGCATCTCTTTAACAGATATATCATTCTAATCAAGGCTTTCTTTTTGGATAAAATGTTTACCTTTAACATTTTAGTGGGGGAAAATAAAAAGGACCAAAAAAATTATCCTACTGAGGTGGGGCCATTTTCAGAGCTCATAAGGTCAAGTGTCCATTTCACTTTCAAGTATTATCTGAAGGTTACTCCTTGGCCTTCTCATTACTCAGGAGGACTGCTCATATTTCTCCCATCCAGAATCCTGGCTCAGCCATTCTCAGAATATTTCTGCAGGCTTCTGTAAGCTATCAGCTGCATGGCAATTCTGTTTGAGCCTTAAAATAAAGATTGTTGGCCTAGGAATCAGAAGACCTTGTTTCTGTGAAAATCTCAACCATCTATGAGCTGAGTGATATTTGAGAGAGTCCCCTGACCTTTCTGAGCCTTTGTTTCTTCATCTCTACATAGAAAACAGACTCTCTCAGATTACCACAGGGTCAGCATTTTGGAAATTGTACAGTTCTGAACAGTAGGGAGTAAGGAAACAGCAGTGAAAGACAAGCTTTCTACAACACATGAAGAACGATGGGAACGTCCACTTCATCGCTTGGGGCTTAGACTTTAGTCTGCCTTTCTCTGCCCACCTGAAGTCACCACGTAATGTGGGATTCAGTTTGTTAGGTTAGCCCATCTCTCTCCTCTCCCCCCCCCCCCCCCATTATTGGAGAGAGAGTGAGAGGGGGAGAGAGAGAGAGAGAGAGAGAGAAGGACTATTTGATGAAAGGGGTAGGAATCTCAAGATTAGAATGGGCTAGGTTTTGGATTCTCTGAAAAAAAATTTGCTGTCCATGCAACATGATATATATCTTGGAATTGCTGAGTGGGAGAGCATTCTGGCTGCGGGTCATTAAGCTCGGTGTTGCTTCTAAAGTTGTTGAGATCCATAGCACCCAGGACAGGTGACAATGCCCAGGCTCCATTATCAAAGAACTCAGTAACTTGTTAATTATCTGTTTTCAGCTGTTTGGCTTGTATATTTATGCATTTGAAATGCCTGATATTGATGGGGAACACACATCCTGTAATTTTCCACTGTCCCCAGTCTGCCTAAATTTAATAGAAAAAAAATGATTAAGCAAACAAGTTGTGCCTGCAGCTTTTCTGTATTCATAAATGTAATCATGAGATCCAGGGTGTCATTGGGAGCCTGCAAGTGTCTCTGGAAAGCTAAGGTGTGTCAGTGTCCTCTTGCTGACAGTAGTCAGATCTTATGGCTACGGGCAGAATGCAGACGTCCAAGGAGAAAGGGGCTCAGTCTCCTAGTCCCTGGTGCGCTGTACTCAAGCTCCATTGGTGACGCCTACTGGTCTCAATCTAAATATACATCTTGTTCATATTACATCTTATCCAAGTAAAATTTTCCATTACCACAACGTAGGAGACAGTGAGGGCACAGTGATTGCTAAAACCCTAAAAGACTGGTTTTCTACGCTTAGTACTCCATGGTTGCAAAGTCATCAGCTTATGATTACATGTAACTTGCATTGTTTCTTCAGTTAACATTCAGTGAGGTCTGATCTTGTGCCGGTCACAGCCTTCCTTACCTTTTCTCTTCCACAGTCACTTTATAATCAGATCCTGTTGATCTGCTGTAGACATTTCTCTTGAAAGCATTTCTTCCTTTTTTTTTAAATATATTTTTTATTGATTTTTTTACAGAGAGGAAAGGAGAGGGATAGAGAGTTAGAAACATCGATGAGAGAGAACCATCGATCAGCTGCCTCCTGCACACCCCGTACTGGGGATGTGCCTGCAATCCAGGTACATGCCCTTGACCAGAATCAAACCTGGGACCTTTTAGTCCACAGGCTAACGCTCTATCTACTGAGCCAAACCGGTTTCGGCAGAATTTCTTCCTTTTTATTTCTCTTGCCACTTATATTAATTTAATCTCTTACCAACTCCCACCTGAACCATGGCAGCAGCCTCTTCTGGTATTCCTGCATCTGTGTTTTTGAAATACATATGTCCATGTAACTTCCCTGTACACAGGATTCTTTGTCTTTCCTGTATGCAGCTTTTTAAGTGGAGAGAGATAATCAATCAGTTGCCTCTCATAGACACCCCTATACAACCTAGGCATGTGCTCTGACTGGGAATTGAACCTTTTCGATATACAGGACAAAAGTCCAACCAACTGAGCCACAGGACTCCTTCATGTGATATTTAAGCCATTTACAATTAAACACAAACTGCCTTTCCAACTCTACCTTTGCTTCTTCCCATCATGAGCTCTTGGTTATGTACAAATTTTCCTCCAAAAATTCTACGTTGTTTACCTCTCTGTGGCTTGTACATACCATTCTTTCTATTTAAAAAGTTCTAATTCCTGTTTACCATTTAATACCCAGTATAATAAGTGTTGCCTCATCCCTGAAGCCTTTCAGCCCAGACTCATCATTGCCATTTTTTTTCTTCTTCTGTTAATCCTCATCTGGGAATATATATATATATATATATATATATATATATATATATATATATATATATATTTTTTTTTTTTTTTTTCATTGACTTTCGAGAGAGAGGTAGGAAAGGGGAGAGACAGAGAAAGAAACATCAATGTGAGTGAGACACATCAATTGGTTGCCTCCTGCATGCACCCCAACCTGGGCTGGGGATTGAGCCTGCAACCAAAGCATATGCCCTTGACCAGAATTGAACCTGGGACTCTTCAGTCCATGGCTGGCAGTTTATCCGCTGAGCCAAACCAGCTAGGGCTCACCATTGTCATTTTTTACATAGAGTGTGTAAGTGTTTTAATCATTTGGATGTAGTGTGTCTTTCACATGAGATTCAAAACTTCTTGAGGACAGGTACTGTGTGTGGTTTTGTTTTTGTTTTTTTAAAATACATTTTATTGAATTTTTACAGAGAAGGGAGAGGGATAGAGAGTTAGAAACATCTATGAAAGAGAAACATTGATCAGCTGCCTCCTGCACACTCCCTACTGAGTATGTACCCGCAAGCAAGGTACATGTCCTTGACCGGAATCTGCAGGCTGACACTCTATCCATTGAGCCAAACCAGTTAGGGCTAGGTACTGTGTATTATTCATCTTTCACCTCCAGCATGTACCACAATGTCTATAGAATAGTAGGTACTCAATATATACTTATTGAACATGTACAAAGCAATGTCTAGCAAGGAACAAAAATTACTTCATGATACTATTGCTGAGATAGGGTAAATATAAGAGAGGCTTTAATATATATACCAGGTACATGGTTAAGTCACAGATTGAAATACTTGTGGAAGAAGAACCATTTATGATTAGAATTTTCTTTTATTGTGGTAAAATACATGTAATATTTATTTTAATCATTTATAGGTGTACAATTTTGGTGGTATTAAATACAGTCACAATGTTATGTAACCATCACCACTGTCTATCCCCAAAACTTTTTAATCATTCCTAACAAAAACTTTGTACCCCATTTCACTCTCTCCAGTCCCAATAGCCTCTTCTCTACTTTGTCTCTATGAATTTGCCTATTCTAGGTACCACTTATAATTGGAATCAATATTTGTCCTTCTGTGTCTGACATTTCTCTAAGCATAATATTTTCAGGGTCCATCTGAAATTCATTCATTTTTATGGTTGGATAATTCTTTTATTGTATATGTTTACCACATTTTGTTTACTCATAAACATTTAGGTTGTTTCTACCTTTTGGCTATTGTAAATGATTCTGTTATGAACATTGATGTATAAATATCTGTTTCAGTCTCAGCTTTCAATTCTTTGTATATAGCCGTGGCCAGTTTGGCTCAGTGGATAGAGCACTGGCCTGAGGACTGAAGGGTCCCAGGTTCGATTCTGGTCAAGGGCATGTATCTTGGTTGCGGGCACATCCCCAGTAGGGGGTGTGCAGGAGGCAGCTGATCAATGTTTCCCTCTCATCAATTCTTTGTATATATACTTATGAGTGGAATTTCTGGAACAATCAGAGAGTAGATCTATGTTTAACCTTTTGAGAAATCACCAAACTATTTTCCACAGCAGCTATACCATTTTATATTTTCTTCAGCCAATGCATGAGGGTTCCATTTTTTTTCTACATCCTCGCCATTATTTATTTTCCTTTAAAAAAATTATAGGCATTCTAGTAGGTATGAATGGCATTAGCCTTTGCTTATACTTAATTGTCTTACTAATTGGTCCTACCTTGATTATTGGCGATTGGTGACCACTAATAAACTGTTTTCACTTTCCAAATCTTGTATTTAACAACAGAAAACCAAAGCCTGACCAAAACTTTCGTGCACTGGCACTTGTTAGCAGGGCATAGCCCTTTCTTAAACTTAGAAATATGAACAGAAAGGCACTTCTTAGAAAATTTCCCAATTATTCTTCCATAGCATTTGTTATAGAGCAGGCAAGGATCAAAAGTCTGTTAATGTTTGACCTATTCACTTCAAAGAGTTAGTTGCCTTGTTAGAGAGACCAGTGACCAAGAAATACTCACTTGTCCATTTTGTGTTTTCTTACCTTTGCAATCTCAACGTTCTTTCTCTGTTCAGTAAGAAGCACTCCTTTTTATTTCATACTCATACTTCTGTATAAGTCTTTTGACTCCAAATCTATATTGGATGGTAGTACTAGAACTAAATGTGGTCTTGAAGCTTATTTCATGAAAGAGATTGATTTGTGGAGTTTTAGAAACCATGTGAGGACAGCCTACAAGGACAGGTGTTGGGCCTCCTCAGGCTACAGTTGTGTCTGAAAACCATAAAGACAGCAGCAGCACATTCACAAATTTGTTCAACCCTTTCACAAATCCTTGTACTCAGGTAGCTTTCTTGAAATTTGTAAAAATGTGTGGGCATCAATATTACAAGAGATAATTATGGCAGGAAATAATATACTGATTCATTTTACATGTGTTGAGCAGTGTGTCATCTTTGCCCTCAAGGAGCTCATAGTCTAATGCAGTGGGGGAGTGGAGGTGCAAACTATAAACAGTTTATTAAAATAACTAGTTAGTCTTCCTGGTGGAAATATTAAAAACCATGTGAAGGCAAAAAGCAGCAAACTTTGAAGAACTTGAAAGACTTCACAGAAAATGAGGTGATATTTCTTCTATAAAGGAGGATAACAAACCCCCCTTTTTAGGATTATTGTGAATATTAGAGAGATAATACAATTGCTGGCACATGGTGGGCATTCAACAAATTTTAGGTCGAGTCATTATATTATTATGGAGAGGATTTATTGAATTGAAGAATAACAGTAAATCCACTGATTGCAAGCAACAGAGATTGACTTCTGCTAAAGTAAGTGAACAAGTGAATGTATTGGAGGGTAATAAAAATCACGCAATGGGAAGGAGAGTTTAATAACAGGCCTCAGATAGGAAAGATATAAGGAAGCTTAGGGATCCTAGTATTATAATAGAACTTAGTATAGTCTCTTTGGGATAATCCAACTTTAAATGCCTTTTACCTTTGGATGTCTCTACTCAGAAGTTAGGTTTGATTAGATTAGTTTGGGCTCTGTGAAGAGGGGATAGGATTTCAGGATCAGCAGCCTGCCAACTCATATGAAGTTGGGGAGTAGGTTCCAGCCCGAAGGAAGGGATGCAGAGAGAGTGATGTTCACTTGAGACAGTATTAGAGTACCTTTAAGATCTACTGACCCATGGAGGCTGATGTTGGATACAACCAGACCAACCCATGGAACAGGCGTAGAACCTTGAATGCCCTGGTTTGTAATCAGTGCCAACCCAATGTGACCACACCTATCTGACACCTTTCATTGAAATTTCTCTGGTTTCTTCATGTTTATTCTTAAGTATGGTAGCTAAAATAGACTCTTGACTATTACAATAATAGAGGATAGACAATTTTTTAAAATCTTTTAATATGTTTAATTATGATTATAATTTCACATTTCTCACTTATCTGCTCATGATCAAGGATCATGACTTTATGATGTCTACCTAGTCAAACCCTTTTATATCCTATTGCTACTGTGCACTTGCCTTATTGAATCTCATCTCGTTTCTAGGATAATTTTTCAACAATTCAGATTTTTACTCTTGTTTTCTAAAATATTGGGATAAGTAATTTTAGTTTTTTGCTTGTGTGACTCTCCATTTCTAATATGACTCATCAGAAGCAGAAAGGTAGGAAGTATAGAGAAGACACTAGATTTAGGGACTGGCCGTCTGAGATAAAAGTCCCAGCACTGTCACAAGCAGGGTGTGACTTTGGGTTAAGTCACTTAACATCTTTGCCTCTGTTTCCTTGTTTATAAAATCAAGATAAAAGTAGCAGTTAGTGTGTAAGCTCCTGGCATGCCAGGTATGATCATGAGGCACAAGATCATATAAGTGAAAGCTATCAAGTCAAATTTGATATATGCTCATTGTTACTTCCACCATCGTAATTGTTATCAGGATAGATTTCAGTAGAGGCCCCAGAATTGTTTCCTTTAGGATTTTGTGCCATCGGTGCTGTTGTTAAAACAGGAAGTCTTTCAAGCCATATTGACCCCATCTAACTGGAGTATGCATGAGACTTGTCATGTGGAATACAATAAAAAAAAATCAGAAATCAGATATATTCTATCAGATATATCTTCCTTTTATCTGTATGTCCTGACATAGAAGAAAATTAAATTGGTGTAATATTGTAGTTTGATCTTCCCAGGACCTTAATATACCACATCAACTTCTTTTCAAGGTGATTGTGGAGGACTTATGGATGTGTTTGACTGCCTTGTCAAGTTGGTAAATGACTGTAATTTTCAAGGACAACTGTCTCTTGATTGGCTTTTTTCCAAGTCTAAGGAAGGGACTCCTGTACTTGGTGACCATTCAGAAATTAAGGCTATTGCTTCTGCATTTCTGCCCACTGACCATGTACCATTTCAGTATACACATTTACAGATTCACATATCACACACAGTTAGATCTAATTTCATTTGTTGTATTTTGTATCGTTGCTAAAAGACCCTCCGTCATAAAGCAAGTTATTATGCACACATGTGTATTTGGTCCATCCATGTCCCTTTTCTTTCTCTTCTCACCTGTTTCTATGTTCCTCATATAATAATGCACACTGAGCTAATTTCTAACATTAAATTTAAACAGACTGGCTAATGTTCAGTGAGTGCAGATAGCCTATTGCCATGCAATGACTGTGGCCCGTGGTGCTGATACTAAACAGCTTTGCTGATGGCATTCCTGGCTACTAGAAAGACAACTAAGACCTGACCTACAATATTTGCACTTAATTTTAGCTTTATGATAAATTTGATACATTCCTTATGCTTCAGTCAACAACCCTAGCCACCATTTATCATTCATTCATCCCAACAAAATCTTATCAGCTTGCAGCTTATTCTCACCTTCATGCGCATCATTTTTTTTTTCTTTTTAAAATATGTTTTTAGCCGAAACCGGTTTGGCTCAGTGGTAGAGCGTCGGTCTGCAGACTGAAAGGTCCCAGGTTCGATTCCGGTCAGGGGCATGTACGTTGGTTGCGGGCACCCCCCCTACTGGTCGATGTTTCTCTCTCATTGACGTTTCTAGCTCTCTATCTCTCTCCCTTCCTCTCTGTAAAAAATCAATAAAATAAAAAAAGATACATTAAAATATGTTTTTATTTATTTTAGAGAGAGGAAGGAAGAGGAAGAGAGAGAGAAAAAATATCTATGAGAGAAAATCAGCTGCCTCCTGCATGCCTCCTACTGGGATTGAGTCTGCAACCCGGGCATGTGCCCTGACCAGGAATCAAACAAGTGACTTCCTGATTCATGGATTGACACTCAACCACTGAACCACACCAACTGGGCCATCAGTTCTTGTGTTGTTCACACCAACCTTTTTCATTTTCTCTACCATACCGTATCTCTTTCACCACCACCACCCCCGCCCCCCAAATTTTTCCAGGAGGGGACTTAGCTATATTAGAGATGTTTGCTGTATTAATAATTGGCCACTGATGACCCATCTGCTGGCCCATCTCTAGTTATCATTGGAATTGGGATTCTATGAGTTGTGTTTACCCAGAACCATATTAGCACTTCTTATCCTTGCCTCTACAGATAGCCTGAAATGTAGAACATATGAAGGAGCAGCCACTTATGCTGTGTATTTTAAATTTTATTGATTTTTCACAGAGAGGAAGAGAGAGGGATAGAGAGTTAGAAACATCGATGAGAGAGAATCATCGATCAGCAGCCTCTTGCACACCCCCCACTGGGGATGTGCCCGCAACCAAGGTACATGCCCTTGACCAGAATCGAACCCGGGACCTTTCAGTCCCCAGACCGACGCTCTATCCACTGAGCCAAACCGGTCCTGGCTATGCTGTGTATTTTAATCTTGACCCACTGTTTCCTGGCCATATGACCTTAACCTTTCTCAGACCTGTTTCCTTTTCTCTAAAGTGGAGATAGTAACAGTATCCATCTCATAGAGTTGTTGGGAAGGATTAAGTGAGCTCATACATTCATATAAAGCCCTTAGTGTAGTTCTTGACACATGCTAAATAATGAATTATGGGACCTGTTTCTGGACTCAAATCACTTTTGTGGCACCTCAGATTGGGGAGAAAAGTGGTTTATGAGAACATATAATTTGTAAGCTGAGTCTTTTTTTAAAAAAAATATTTTATTGATATTTTACAGAGAGGAAGAGAGAAGGATAGAGAGTTAGAAACATCAATGTGAACATCGATCAGCTGCCTCTTGCACACCCCCTACTGGGGATGTGCCCGCAACCAAGGTACATGCCCTTGACTGGAATCGAACCTGGGACCTTTGAGTCTGCAGGCCGATGCTCTACCCACTGAGCCAAACCGGTTTCGGTGTGTAAGCTGAGTCTTAAAGGACAAGGAGTTAGCATCCCAGTGAATTAAAAAAGGAGGATTCCCAGCAGCAGTATGCTAAGGGCTGTGAGAACACCTGACATGCTTGGTAAAGTGCTTATAGTTTACTCTGACTGAAGGATGAGCTAAAAGTGGGAACATGGGAGGAGGTGAGGCAGGGAAGACTACCAAGAACAGATCACAAAGAACCTTGTAGAGCTTTTGGAGGAGTTTAAACTGAATCTTCCATCAGTCCCCCATCCACATAATCTGGTTTCTCTGTTAGCAATGAAATAAACGTATTTAAGAGCAGCAAGAGCAAAAGGGGGAAAGAGGGCAGAAAATTGCCTCAAATGAACTGGCATCTCTTTACAGCTAATATTCCTCCTTGAGAATACTACGTTAATTAAACATGTGCCTTGAAAGATTCAGTATTGCTTTACTTTTGCTCCCTGTTGGTTGTCTCATTCATTAATCTGCTGATTAGTAACCCTGAACTCTTGCATCCCTCTCCCTTTTTTGCATTCCCTTTTTAATATACTATGTTATTCCCCCAGGATGTAAACTCCAGGACCCGTCTCTGGCCTGCTCATGTTTGTTTTCTTTGCCCCTTGTGCCTGCCTCTGCTATAACATTTGTAGTATGTGTTAAGTAATCCTTAAGGTAACATTTTTATTATGTCATAAAAAGTGCATGGCAAATATATTATAACTCATGGACTTTGTTTAAAAATGAACGGATAATTTATTGAGTGTGTTACATGAGCCTTGCTCCCCTCCCCATTTCAGCTGAGACTTGCTGCTCATTTAGCAGAGCCTCCTATTGAGTGCTCCCACCCTGTGACATGCTGGGAAGGCACACTCATGGTTGGCTAGAAATGACATCATAGTTTATGTACTCAATAAAAATTTAATTAAGTCATTACAGGAATTGCAGTCATCATTTAACCCTCTGATTTCTTCTGTTTAGTTTATTATTAAACATTCAGTAATACCAGTCACCAAATCCTGATGGCTTATAAAATATCTGCATGAATTTTAATAGCTTAAATAAATGGGAAAATATGAGTAAACTGATATAAAAGGAACTTTTTCCTTGTGGTGGTGCTATATATATGGTTTTTTATAAAAAGTAAAGCATTATGAAAAGGATAAGAGTTTAATAAGAAAATGTCCCAATGCTATCTGGGAGGAGTTTCTCTGTCTGTGTATTCATGGACAGGGTGCTCCATGTAGGATGATCTGGCAATGGGGACACAGAACCTGCACACCAGCAAACAAGCTTAAATGAGATAATAATATCCCAACAGAGATTCACCAGAGGGAATGTCCAGGTCCCCTTGGCTAGAAGGGCCCAGTGGGGTGAGTCTAGTAATCAGGAAGCTGTTCTCACTTATGCTCACCTGTTGCCTGCATATCATGTATCTGCACAGATTGAGCTTCCACCCTCTTCCAGGAAGGGACCTTTTCATGACCTAATCCAGCCTGGGTGATGATATCTGAAAACCATTTCTAGCTGTGGCTGCTCGCCATTTCTCAGCTAGAGGTGAGGGGAAGAGGAGTTTACAAAACACTGGCGTTAGAATATAGGACAAGGAGGTAGAAGAGCCTTGCTAATAAGGAATTGCACTCCTGCTATCCACTCTTGCTAGGCAGTAGCCAGCCAGAATGCAGGTGCATCCCAAGAGAAGAAAGTGTGTTCATATGTAAATATAGACCTTGCTGAAAAGCAGAACTGAGGTTTGCAGATTAATGTGTTGGTGATCTCTGGAAAAGCCCTGCATTCGGTGAGATAGGAAAAGCACTCCAGAAATCAGGTTCCAGTTCTGCCTCTAACACTAACCTGATGTGTGACCTTGGACAGTTGTCTTCTTTTGGGGTTTCAGTTTACCATTTTTTCAAAGGGATTGAGCTAGGTGGTTTCTGAGGGCCCTTCCAGCTCAAAGCCTACTGGTGTGATGCCACACATAAGCCAGTTTTGTGAGCATGTTCAGTGAATGTTTACCTCTGAGAGATGCTCCTGCCTGCATGTTTGACAGCTCCAACATTTGTTTATGGATCATGTATTTCTTGCACAATTAGGAGAACAGCTGTAGTATGGGAGTAGAGAGAACCCCACAATAGTATAATATCAACGGGTCTGGGTTTGTAGTCCCAACCTCTCATTAACTCGAGCTATGGCCTATTTCTTGACTCCTTTCACTGCAGCCCATTTTAGAAGATGGTGCAGTAGAAGTTTGGCAGCAAATGTTTATGACATTTCAGAAACAAATAAATGGGTATCATTGGATAGACCATGTTATGCGAGGCATTCAGGCCCTTGTAAGGATTCAGTCATCAGCATGCCCGTCTTAAATCCTGCTCTGGGCCAGGCTCTGGACTGGGTGATGGGCTTGCTGAGATTAATCAGAGTTCCTTATGACCCCTGAATAGCTCACAGACTAGTGGGAGAGACAGGTACTTAAGCAGTTTAAACCATGTTATGTATCCAGAGGGAGAAGTGTGAACAGAGAGCTCTGGGAACACAGAGATGGATGGTTTATTTGGCCTGGGTTGAAGGTGGGGTGAAAAAGGTCATGGATTATACTATCTGCCTGCGTCCAATTTCACATTTTCCAGTCTTTAGCTTCATGGTTCTCTCTTCCTTTTTGAACATTATTCATAACTATAAAGTATAGGAACTGATTTTAGTTTTATACAAACAAACCAAAGGTATTACTCATAATTCCTTTAAGTTGCAGAGCACTTAACAACTTACTAAGGCTTTCAGCATACATTGTTGCATTAGTGAATGAATACATGCTAATTCATTTGCTCTTCACACCAGCGTCTGTATGTAGGACATTTAAAAGACAAGGAAATAGATTCAGAGGTTACTTGACTTACCCAAGATCACAAACTACGTACATAGCAGAATTATTACTTGAACTCAGGTTTTATGACTACATCCTTCACTACTCTTTTCTGCCCTTCTTCAGAGACCAGTTATAAACCACAGGATTAAGTCACTCAGTCTTTAATTTATGATCCAAAGTAAAATTATCCTCCTGAAGGCAGTAACCTGATGGAACGTAAGGCTCATAGATTTTGGAGTCAGACTGGCCTGGATGCTGATCTCAGCTTTGTCACTAATTTGCTGTGGGATCTAGGGCAAGTCACTTCACCTGACTGGATCTCAGTTTTCTGTGTCTATACAAACATGACTACAGCACATCTGCCTCTCTGAGTTCCCATGATGATTAGAGGAGATGATGTCCATAAAGCACCTGGTCCTTAACCAGTATTCACTAAACGGAAAAGAGGATGGTAGCATGGTCATTGTCAGGTTGTTAAGCACAAATCTTACTCTCCATATAAAGCTCCAAATAACCTGTCAGCTTAAATAATTAACAAGTCCTTACTACACATAACACATTACACCCGACTTTCTGCTGGGATTCTAGAGAGGAATGAAAGCTGGATCCTGCCCTCGAGCATATTCCTGGAGGTTTGAAGGTGAAAGTTTTGCCCTCTGAAAGGCGTTCAGTGTACTGTGCTCTAGGCTCTGAAGGTCCTCCTCGCCATTCTCTGGAAGGAATCCTACCAGGGTCTCAGTGGTCTCACTGGATTGCATTTCTAGAATATCCTCTTAACATTAACAGTCTTACTATTTTAGTCCATCTTATTTTCTCCTCTTGTCCATGGCCTCAGAGTCCCCTCTTTCTCCTCAACATCTCATAGTCCTGCCTCTTTCTTTCCTGTTCCCACATCTGTCACTTCCTTCTTTTGTCCTTTTACCACAACAAGCTCTTTTGAGTGGTCCTTAAGACATTTCCTAATCTGAACCCAACAGATCTTACCAGTGTTCCTGCCCATTTACCCCTCTTGGTACTCCCTAAATTTTTACCTGCCTTACCACCTTTGCACACCTTATTCCCTCTGTCTAGAATGTCATCTCTTCTCCCCCTTCCTCTCTTCTGTCAGATTCCTCCTCTGAGGTCCACGTAAGTGTGAAGAGAACTCTTTCCCAGTCCCCCAAGCAGAGATCATTTGTACCAAAATTCATTTATGGCTCACCACATTTGGAATAGAATTTGAGACAACACATTGCAAGTAATTATAGTTGATCCTTGAACAACCTGCACAGTTCAAAATCCATGTATAACTTTTAACTCCCCCAAAACGACCCTCAGTATCTATGGGGGATTGGTTCTAGTACCCTCTGTGGATACCAAGATCCATGGATGCTTAAGACCTCTATGTACGGTGGTATAGATCACCCGGCCATGGTGGCTCAGTGGTTGAGCATCTGCCTATGAACCAGGAGGTCACAATTCGATTCCTGGTCAGGGCACATGCTCAGGTTGCAGGCTCAATCTCCAATGTGGAGCATACAGGAGGTAACCCATCAGCGATTCTCTCTCATGATTGATGTTTCTATCTCTCTCTTCCTCTCCCTTCCTCTCTAAAATTGATTAAAATATATATTAAAAATAAATAGATAAAGTAGTGTAGATCAGTATATACAGTTGGCCCTCCTAATCCATGGACTCCCAACTATGGATGGAAAACAGTATAGGTTGTTATTGGGGGAAAATCCATGTGTAAGTGGACCCACACAGTTCATACCCATGTTGTTCAAGGGTCAACTGTAGTTTTTAGATGTCTGTTTTCCAATACTAGACTCTGCTCCTCCAGTGAGGAAACTATTTCTTCTACTTTGTGTTCAATTGGGGCTCAGTTCATTAAAACAACTTACTGCTTTGTGTAATTTGGCATTGAAACCTTAAAATAAGCTGTCAAACTGGGGGAAATCCTTGACAGATCAGGGAAATGGGGATGAACTGGCATTTTGACCCTCTCTCTTTGTCTTAAGAGTGTGTGACAGCTAAAAGCCAAAGATCCTACTTTTTAGTTTGTTCCCTTTTTTTCATACCCTTTGTTCTTGCAATTTTGTTTCTTACAGGTCAATCCCTATATCCTGAAGAAGAGCATGATGATTCTGACAAATAATTTCTATGCAGCAATCTTGGGATATGACGAGGTAAGATCATGGCGAAGTCTTAGAACAGTGGCCTTCCCCAACAAATGCTTGTGACGAGAGCCTCCCAGCAAAGCTTCAGGGGATGTCACTGCCTGCCACCATGGCTTAGTGTTTATTTGTCATCTTCACTGGCAACTAAGTGCCCTAGTTTGCCTGTGCTTGGGAAAGAGAACTCCTTTTAATATGGGCAAATCATTCAACCAGTCAGCATTTATTGAGTGCCTGTAGGGAACTGGTTGGAGGGACAAAGGCAAATCAGTCACTTTCCCAGCCCCAGGTGCTCCCTGAGAGAGGAAGACATACACATGTAAACAGTACCATCTGCCAGACAAATAGCACACTTTTTTTGTCTTTAATTATAAAAGCAATACATACTCATTTTGAAAATTAATGAAACTGTACTTAAGTGTTTGAAGTAGAAAATAAAAGGCCCCTGTCCTGTCCTGCCCACTTCCTGCCCAGAGGAAACTTTGTTAATAGTCTGTTGGGTGTTCTTCCAGACCTTATCTGGGCATACACAGCACCATCTATTTATTTTCTTTATGTAAATACACATGTTCTGCAACTTGCTTTTTTCATTTTAGATCTTGGGGATTCTTCCACATCAGAACATTTAGATATATCTCTTTTGTTTGTTTTAATCTTCACCCGAGGATATCTCATTTTTTTTCTTTTTTCTTTTTTTTAATATATTTTATTGATTTTTTACAGAGAGGAAGGGAGAGGGATAGAGAGTTAGAAATATCTATGAGAGAAACATCGATCAGCTGCCTCCTGCACACCCCCTACTGGGGATGTGCCCACAACCCAGGTACATGCCCTTAACTGGAATTGAACCTGGGACCTTCAGTCCACAGGCCGACACTCTATCCACTGAGCCAAACCGGTTTCGGCTATCTCATTTTTTTATTATAAAATATACACAGCATAAAAATTTAATCATTTTAAAGTGTACATTTTAGTCATATTAAGTACATTCACATTTTTTAGTAACAATCACCACTATCCAGCTCCTGAACTTTTTCCATCTACCCGAACTGAAACTCCGTGCCCATGAAGCACTGTTCTCCCTTTCTCCCCTCCCCCAGCCCCTGCTTTCTGTCTCTATAATGCTGACTATTCTAAATACCTTATATAAGTGGAATCATACAGTTTTTGTCCTTGGTGTCTGGTTTATTTCACTTAGCATAATGTCTTTAAGGCTCATCCATGTTGTAGCATCTGTCTCATCTTTCCCCCCTCTTATTATGGAAATTTCAAGCATAAGAAAGTTAAAAGAATGGTGTAATGAATACCTGTGTGCACATCACCAGGACTCATCATATCTCATCTATTTTAATAAACCATGTGCTTTTATTATTTTATGCTCATTTTGTGGTTACCTCCAGATTTAATGTAAGTATCACCCCTTTTGGGAAACGGTCCCAGAACTTCTTCAGGCTCAGCCATTCTGCCCTCCCTGGACTACACAGCCCTTATACATTAATATTAACTGTCATCCTAGATGGGGATTTCTTCTGGGTAGTGGCAGTGTCTGCTGTGTTTGTGTTTCTATTGGCTAGCATGGCGCTTGGCATAGGGTAGGTGAAGAGTAAGGAAGGGAGGAAATGCATAAAAGGACGAAAGTAAGAAACTAGAGTTCAGGGTGGAGGAAATGTTGCCAGCCTAAAGATAATAATTAAAGCCAGGAGAGAAGCTTATAAAAAATTTAGTAAGTGACTTGTGTAGGGTCATAGGACTAGTTAAGATGGAGGTTTCCTGGTTCCCAATCCACCAGAGTATCCAATTATAAGAGCAATTTAGATTGCATACCACACACACCATTAATTTAACATGAACTTTTTAAAAAAATATATATTTTATTGATATTTTACAGAGAGGAAGGGAGAGGGATAGAGAGCTAGAAACGTCGATGAGAGAGAAACATCAACCAGCTGCCTCTTGCACACCCCCTACCGGGGATGTGCCCACAACCAAGGCACATGCCCTTGACCGAAATCGAACCTGGGACCTTTCAGTCCGCAGACCGACGCACTATCCACTGAGCCAAACAGGCTTTGGCTTTTTTTTTTTTTTTAATTAATATATTTTATTGGTCCTTTACAGAGAGGAAGAGAGAGGGATAGAGAGCCAGAAACATCAACGAGAAAGAAACATCGATCAGCTGCCTCCTGCACACCCCCCACTGGGGATGTGCCCGCAACCAAGGCACATGCCCCTGACCAGAGTCAAACCCAGGACCCTTCAGTCCCCAGGCCGATCCTCTATCCACTGAGCCAAACCGGCCTCGGCTTAACATGAACTTTCTGGGAGTGAGATGGGAGTTGAGAAACATTCTTGAATCTACACATTAGTTGTTAAATCAGATACATTCTGATTTCTGAAATTTTACAGTATATAAAAGAATGAAGCTTAGAATTGAAAAAATATAGCCCTGGCCGGTTTGGCATAGTGGATAGAGCATTGGCCTACAGACTGAAGGCTCGCAGGTTCAATTCTAGTCAAGAGCATGTACCTCGGTTGCAGGCTCAATCCCTAGCCCGGGTCAGGGTTTTTATGGGAGGCAATCAATCAATGTATCTCTATATCGATCTTGTTCTCTTTCTGTCTCTCCCCCTCTTTTCTAACTCTAAAAATCAATGGGAAAATGTCCTTGGATGAGGATTAACCAAAAAAGAGTTGAAGAAATATAATTATTTCTGTTGGCATTGTTTGAAGTCTTTATAGCATGTGGCTCATTTGATTTCTTTCACCAATATTAACAGATGTGTTCTGAATTGCATCACTTCTCTGTCCCCATCCCACGCCATCCTAGAAGGGTCATCTTACAAACATGCCTGGTCACAAGAGTTACCTGGGTGCTTTTAAATTTTGATTTTTGAGCACCTCTTTGAAGATTCCAGTTCAATTGAAGTGGGGCCTGGTATTTCAACAAGTACCCCAGGTGACTTTTAAAAATGGGAATGTTTGGGAAATATACTAATTACCTGGGACATTTTTTAGAAATACCAATATTTGTGCCCTACCCTCCAAAAATTCTGATTTAACTGATGTAAGTTGGCATATAAAATTTCCCTAAGTAATTTTAATATGAAATTCTAGGACGGTCTTTCTTACATTTTAATGTGCATGCAAATCACCTGGAGACCTAGGTAATATTCAGATTCTGCAAGTCTAGGGTGAGGCCTGAGATTCTGCATTGCTAACAAGCTGCAAGCAATATGTTGCAGCATTGGCAACTGGGACATGTGCCACACAAGCTGGCCCCACGTGGCTATTTTGATTTAAATTAATTAAAATAAAATTAAATCCAGCTGGTGTGGTTCATTAGTTGAGCGTCAACCTCTGAACCAGGAGGTCACGGTTTGATTCCCAGTCAGTGCCAGGTTGTGGGCTCCACCCCCAGAAGGGGGCGAGTGCAGGAGGCAGCTGATCAATGATTCTCTCTTATTGATGTTTCTATCTCTCTCGCCCTCTCCCGTCTTCTCTCTGAAATCAATAGAAACGTACTTAAAAAAATAAATAAATTAAAAACTCAGTTCCTCAGTTGCACTAGTTATATTTCAGGTGCTCAGTAACTGTATGTGGCTCCTGTAGTGACAGTGCAGCAGTAAAGCATTTCCATCATCACAGAAATCTCAGTGGACAGTGTTGTACTACAGCACCTTTCCCTAGACTCTTGCTGGGATTGTGCCCCACCCTGGACACTTTCGAACCATCCTGTTTGCTACTATGTTAGGTTCGAGGACCTTCAGGCCTTTTGTAAACCATCCTAATTATGACATGTCTACATTTATCTCTCATTTCCTGTTGATGTGTAGCCTTCTTCCCAAGTGACGCCATTTGCCTCACTGCCCCACACACATGCTGTATCTGATTGAGGCTCTTCTGGACAATCAGGTGTAGGGGATAGTAGCTCAGTCTGTCAGCTTTGCCCTTGCAGGCCCAGTTCAAGGCCTGGCACCTTTTAGGAAATGCCCTCCATAAATGTTTAGTAAACGAAAATTATCCTCTCATGCTTAGAATATCTTTCTCCCCCCCCCCCATTTTTTTTATTATACATGTACATACCTTACCATTGCCCCCCCCCCCAACGCTACCCCCATACATGCCCTCACCCACCAGTATTTTGCGTCCATTGGTTATGCTTATATGCATGCATACAAGTTAGAATGTCTTGTAGGTCTCCAAATACTCTCCATTCCTAAAGGCCCCTTTCTCCACAAAGCTTTCCCTGACCTCTCTAGATCTCTATCTCTTACTCTGAATTTCACCATCCATCTATCAATTTAACAGGTATTTATTTATGCCTAGCATGTGTTCCACTGGGAATATATTGGTGAATAAAACAAACATAGCCTGGTTCTTTCCCACTTAGTTTACTGCCTATCTCCCCATTATCAAAGAGGAGATAGGCAGTAAAATAGAGTGCAGTGACAGAGAATAACAGGGGAAATGTGCTTGGTGTGGGGAGGTCTCTGAAGAGTTGTCATAGAAACTGACTCAAGAATGGGAGCCTGCCGGGACCGGTTTGGCTCAGTGGATAGAGCGGCGGCCTGCGGACTGAAGGGTCCCGGGTTCAATTCCGGGCAGGGGCATGTACCTTGGTTGTGGGCATGTCCCCAGTGGGGGCTGTGCAGGAGGCAGCTGATCGATGATTCTCTCTCATCAATGTTTCTAACTCTCTATCCCTCTCTCTTCCTCTCTGTAAAAAATCAATAAAATATATATTTTTAAAAAAAAGAATGGGAGCCAGCCATGAACTGAGTATACCTCAGAGTCTCCCTGTACAGATTAGCATTTGCTTCTTCTCCAGGATTTAAGCCTGTTTTGATATGCACTAGCTTTGTTCCTTCAACTAGATTGCAAGCTGCCTATGAGTAAGACCATATTGCTGTGATTCTGTGTTCCTAGCATCAAGCTAAGCACAACATGGTGTCAAATCAGTCTTCATTGAGTGAGACTCTTCTACTTTAAACCCTTAATTATCACCAGAGCCCCCATGAGCCAGGGAGTCCCTTTTGGCTTCCTCTCAGTTACTCTAGACCAGTGGTTTTCAACCTTCTTAATGCCGAGACCCTTAAATACAGATCCTCATGTTGTGGTGACCCCCAACCATAAAATTATTTTCGTTGCTACTTCATAACTGTAATTTTGCTACTGCTTTGAATCGTAATGTAAATATCTGTGTTTTCCGCTGGGACCCGGTTTGGCTCAGTGGATAGAGTGTTGGCCTGCGTACTGAAGGGTCCTGGGTTCGATTCTGGTCAAGGGCATGTACCTTGGTTGCGGGCACATCCCTGGTGGGGGGGTGTGCAGGAGGCAGCTGATCGGTGTTTCTCTCTCATCGACGTTTCTAACTCTGTCCCTCTCAATTCCTCTCTGTAAAATCAATAAAATATATTAAAAATAAATAAATAAAATGAAATAAATATCTGTGTTTTCCGATAGTCTTAGGCGACCCTGCTAGCGGTTCTCAACAGGTTGAGAACCGCTGCTGTAGAGCCTAAGACCATCGGAAAACACAGATATTTACATTACGACATTATGTTCATTAGGAAGGTTGAGAACCTAGGTATCTCTATTTCCTGAAGGGTGCTTTTTTTTTTTTTGCATTGTAGGGAAAACAGGTAGGTGCCCTAGTAGATTGTGAAAGAATTGCTATGCAACTTAGTATTTGGTTCCAAGACACCCTTTTTTCCTGCTTCCTTGGTTTGAAATTTATACTCTCTCAGACCTGTCTCCAGTTTATTTTCACTGACTTAATAGCAGCATGGTGGAAAGAGGACTGAAGCTGGGTTCGTAGATTTAGTTAACCATTTTTCTTGCACTTCCACTCTGTTCCAGATATTGCATCCTAACTAGAGCTAGTCAGGCACCGTCCCTTGGCCTCACTAGTGCATTCTGGTCCTAGTTCAGCCATCAATTAGCTAGATGACATGCAAGCCTAGGGTACTTTTCTTTCAAATGAGGATAATAATATCTGTTCTTCTTGGCACCTGTAGTCATTAGGAGCCAGATGTGAAGGAACTCTGGCAATCTGGAATAGTCAGGCTGTTATCACTGTTAATGTGAGTCTTGAGTCATCCATTTCCTTCTGATAATCAGGAACTGATTATGGGTTTGCCCCTTCCTAACCATTTCACCCACCACCACGTTTGCCTGTTTGCAGCAGGCCATGGCTTTTGCTGTCCTGTGCTCTGTGCTCATTCTCCAAGTCCTCATAACACCCGCTCGCACTCCTGTTCCTTCCTATGTAGCACATGGGGGTTGCTGCCAGCAGCACTCCAGCATGTGCCCAGGGCATTCAGACACAGGCAGTCTGTTGTGTTAGCAAATAGCTAAGAAAATGGTGATGTGCCTGAGCTAGTCTTTGGCTCCTATCCCATCTACCGGAAGAAGCTGGTTTTCCTGACTCAGCCATTGTGCCAGGATAGTCTCTTAAGTGGTGGAATTGCAGGGCTGTTTAGCGGGGACATTTGGAACAGGTGGACTATTTTTCCACCAAACTGTCATACTGGACATGGCTTTTCCTGGCAGCAGACCTGAAGCCAGACCTCATGTACTGCAGTGCCACAGAGGCCAGCCCACAACATGTCAAATAAATGGTCCTGAGTCTTTGTGTAATGATTTAACACTTAAAGGGTCTTTCATGGCCATTATCTCTTAATTCTCACAACTTTGTGGGATAGGTATTATGCTTGGTTAGCCAGTGAGAAACTGAGGCTCAGGAAGAGCTAGTAGCTTTTCAGAGGCCATGCAGACATCAAGTGACAGAGCTTCTATTTGAAGTCAGATGGTCTGATCCCCAGATCCCAACTATTATCAACAGCTGCCTGCCAACGCAAGCTCCTAATGTTTGTATGTGATATATTACACTCAACAAAACATCTTTATGTTATATTTTATTTATAATTTAAGGATGATGTGAGAAGGGCAGGTGTTTTCATCTCTCTTTTATAGATGGGAAGGCTGAGACTCAGGTTTAGTGAACTTCTTACCATTTTTGAGCTTGGCAATGGAAGAGCTAGGACTTGATCCAGCCTTCTAACTCCCAGTCAGCACTTTGTCTGGTTCCATACACTACCTTGGCACCTGGACAGAAAACTTCTCAGGACCTTTCCCTTCAGTTGCCCTTATCCCAGAAAATAAGACCCTCCTCTGCCCTCCCTTAGAGGTCCAAACTATAAAACGGCCCTAGTCCATGGCCCAGCTGCTGATTAACCTCAGTGATATTTGGACTTCCCAACTGTGCCAGAGAGACAATGTTAGGCTCTGAGCATTCCCTCTGTGAACCATGGGAATGTTGCTAACAGCCTGTTCCTCTACTTAGGAAGGCTGGGCCAGCCATGGCCAGCCTAGAGCTGGGTAACATTGAGGCCAGGTGCCTAGTTTCCATCCCCAAATTACCAGCTGCCTTGCAGATATATGCCCTTGGACCAGGAGAGAAGGTGAAGTCCACACCCATCTCTGGGAAAATATATAATTCTGTTATTTCAAGCCCATATGTGTGGACAGTAGTGGGACCACTGCTGAGTAAAGGGAGCTGTGGCCTGGGAGGGTCAACCAGACATGAGCCCATCTCTGCCAGTCATTCATCCCCTCTGGTCTCCATGTCCCTCCTCTGTATAAAATGAAGAATTTGGACCAGATACTCTCTGAAAAACCTCTTCTAGCTCTACCAAGTCGCTTCCCTGTTTCTTATAGTGTCTGTAATGTCCCTCTGAGCTGATTCTATGGCTATTAGCGTATTCTCAATATCCCTAGCTTTTGTATCATGGCTCTTCCATACTCCTCAGAAGACTAACTGTGGCACTCTGTTCCAGGGGATCCTTTCAGATGACCATGGGCTGGCTGCTGCCCTGTGGAGAACCTTCTTCAACCAGAAATGTGAAGACCCCCGGCAGCTTGAACTATTGGTGGAATATGTGAGGAAACAGGTGAGTCTCATGGAAAGCAGGACCTTCCTGAGGTCTCAGTGCTGGGCTGCCCGAGGACCATGAGAGGCTGAGTTCCTAGACACCACTCTGAGGGAATTCTGATCAAATCATGTCACCAGTGGGCCCCGATGAAGAGCACTTTCTGTGTATCCACCATAAGCTAGGCCACGGGTCAGGGAATGGGAATAGGAGAAAAGGCACCTGCTTTCAGAAACTTCTGTTCATTCATGGCACATTAATTGCCTTCTGTGTGCCAAGTGTTGTGCTATATCCTGGGACACACAGTCCTATAAGATGTGGGCATGGGATACAGTGCCTAGTTTCTGTGGCCCTATTTCTGTACCTACTTTGAGCCCCAGGATTTATGTTTTCTTCTGCTAATTTCTAGCAGGACTGAGCTCCAGGCTGCATTCCACAGACATCTCTCAAGCTTCTTCCCACTAGGTGCTATGCATAGTCAAGTAGGGCTCCCCCCCCCCCCCCCCCCCCTTTTCTCTGGCTCTCCAGGGCTTCCTGAAACTCAGGTATCTAGGAGAAAGTTCCAGAGTGAGGACTACTTAATTGCTTTGTTCTCAGGCCCGTGGAGAATTCACTCCTTGATCTCCATGTTCCCCATCTTGTATTGATGGGAAACCCCTACTTTATGGCTAAGTGAGCTGAGTGGCAGGGAAGATGAACATAGATGCTTTTCCAGGGTCTCCCAGTGAGTCAGCCTGCACAGCTGGCCTAGAACTCTAAGCTGGGTGATTCATGTAGTCACTAGAGGCCTCAGCTGCTCCAGACAGCTCATCAGCTCAGGCTGTCCCATGAGTCACATCTTTGCTTCATGGGCCTGGCCCCTGGAGCAGAAAGGGCCTCACCCCACAGTTATTCTTTTATTCACCTGTGTCTGTGGCCTTCAAGCTTCCAACAGCCAGAAAATGGAAGGCCAGACCCCAGCTCTTGAGGAGAAGATGGCAACAGGACCATCTTGTTGATTGCTTGGAAAGCAACATACTGGGGCTTTTCAGACCCAAAGGGTAGAAAATCCCCAAAGCTAGGACCTCCGTTTGACGGTTCTTCAAATCTGCCAGCACCAGAGAGAAGGCATTATGGCCAGAGGGCCCCACCCACAGAGAATTCTGAGACTCCTACTGTTCACTAGGCTCACCCTCAGCCAGCAGTAGCAATTGGCAAAGCAAATGCTGTGTTTTCTGAGAGACCAGCCCAACTTTCCATCTGCTGTGGTGGGCCTGTGCCAGGCTGCGTGACAAAGACATAGCTGAGGGTCTTAGAGGAAGGGACTGCCCCACCAGTGCCCTATTAGAAGTCTCATATTGCCTCAGGGAGAGGCCAGCAATTGGAAAACAGTGATGAGGCTGTTAGGGAAGCATGGAGCTTTGACAGGGACCCAGTTCTGTGAGCAACTGTTTTGAGCCCCTTTTCTATTCAGAAAGCAGAGATTACTGAGTTCTAGCCCTGCCCTCAAGGAGCCAGCTCCTGGTTTGGTGAGGAAGCCAGTCAGGCACTAGGCTAACCCTGGAATAAGTCAGTCTGTGATGTCATACAGTAGGAACGAAGTGCTGTGGAAGGCCAAAGAAAGGAGAGACAAAGTCTGACTGAGGAGGACAGGGGAGACCAGGAAGCTGGGGCCTGGGCAGATTCTCGTCCTGCACCAGGATGCTAGTTGGTGTGGTAGGTGGTCCCAAGCCCCGTTGGGTTATGTTGAGATTTTCATCCCAGGAGGTAGGCAGAGTGGGGGCCCTACGGACAGAAATGGAGCAGTTGAAAAGAGGAGTGGATTTCAGGGAAGATATTGGGCCAGTTGATCTTTTTGCCCCAGAGGATGGCAGGATATGTGAAATCTAGACCTGAGGTAATGGGAGAGACCGGGGTTCTGTTCAACAGTCCGCAGCCTGAAGATGAAACAACAGAGGTGAAGGAATTATTGGAAGAGGGAGATGATCTGAGGCATAAGATGAGGCCTCTGGACTCCTGCCCCTTCCATTATCCCCCAAATGTCTTCTTAGTCCAAAATGGAGTCTCACCTTTCTAAATCTAGTGCTGACTCCTGTTCTGATCCTGCCCTCCTCCTAGATCCTGCCTGGCCATTGGAGAGAATTTCTTTTTCTTCTGCTCTCCTTATTAACAGCCACTGGGGAATCCTTCCAGAGATTGCCTTTATCTCCTGAGATCTAGCCACTCACTAGATTACCTGCTTCCTGCAGAACTGCCTACCATATCTCCCCTACAGCTGTTCCAGTTCTCCATCACAGAGCTGGTCAGGGGGATAAATCCCCAGCCATCCTAGAGGGATGAAGCTAGGGCCTACTGACCAGAGTCAGGGCCACTGGAGGACAGCAGAGACAAAAAGTCCCAGTGACTAGTAATGTTCTATCATTTAATCTTGTCCTAAGTCCTGTGAGGTACATGTTACTATCCCCTTTCTCAGACCTTTCTCAGACAAGGAACTTAAGTCTCAGAGAAGGGAATTGACTCACCTGGGCACCATTCATTGTTATTCTGAATGGACACACACACACACGTGCACACACCCCTACCTCAAGGACATATCTCTCCCCAACACATCCTCTCTGGAAAGTTCTTTCAGTCCAGAAAGTCAGGGTTTGTGTGTCTGTGTGTCTGCCAGAAGCATGAGGGAATTCCCTAAAGCCTTCCCAGTGAGTTTTCCCAGTGACTGACTTCTCCAAACCTCCTTAAGTGAAATAATCTGGGAGATCAGAGGCTACCCTTGGCCTGAGAGCTGGGGTGCCTGCTCCATTACTCTCCTTTGGAAGGTGGTTCCTTGCGCCATCTCACATCTATTCTGCCCTGTCCCTTTCCTCTATGTGCTGCTCTCCCTGTTGCAGATTCAGTACCTGGACTCCATGAATGGCGAGGATCTGCTGCTAACCGGGGAGGTGAGCTGGCGCCCTCTCGTGGAGAAGAATCCTCAGAGCGTCCTGAAACCCCATTCCCCAGTTTATAATGACGAGGGTCTTTGATGTGCTGGTCCCTCTGAGCAGCTGGCCCGCTGGTGTTGAAGAACCTCCGGAGTAGAAGTGCCCAGGACCCTGCAGAAAGTGGCCTGAACTGACCTATGAACAACATCTGTCAAATACCTGGCCCCATTTGTGTTGATTTTCCTCTTGTGTACCCAGGAATCTGATCTGGTCAGGTTTAGTACTGGGAGCAGCTCTTTTGGGGTGTTCTCTCCATCATGAGAAGACCTGAGCAAGAGCTCCCCAGCACACATTCTCTAAGTCCCCTCTAGCAACCTGGTGAGGACAGCTTTTCCCAGAGGCCGCAGAAGGGATGGAGTACATTAGAAAGGGGACACCCCACCAAGGGCCCACTGTGGCCCAGGAGCAGTTTGTAATGCTGCTGAATCAAAACGGGTAACCATGCCCTGTCCGCTGGCTTTGAGCTGAGGGGTTGAGTTGGCCATTAAAAGAATCAGATTTAACTCTGCCATGATTCTTCTTTAATCCAGGGTCTTTTAGAAACTTATCTGAGGTGGCAGATGCTATAAACCGAGGAAGACCCCCCAGCTCAGAGACACGGGCAGGGACAGGGTCAGGAGGGTCTCTGCTGCTGCTTTTGCTTTCAGTTCACTGTTCTGGCCCGTCCATGGCCTGCCAGGCCCCGTCCTCTGGGGCCCCAAAGGCCTCTGATGACCAAGTGCTTGTCATATCCCAAGTCATGTGGAAAGAGGCCTCAAGAACAACGAATCAGGTGAGGAACATGCTGTCCTTCCTCTCTCAGTTCCCCCGTCTTTGAGATAGTGAGGAGAAAAAGAAAACGTTCTTCCTGGCTTTGCTGCACCATCGCAGAGCCCTGCTCTGTGCCCAGCTTCCTATGCCCCTCCCCCTCTGAGTGTGTGCTGCCGAGCCAGCCGGGCCTGAGCACTTGAGGACCAGCCCCCTCCTCCCTCTGAGTATGGGTCATCTCTTGGGGGGATTTTCTTAAATTGAAGAAAGGGGGCGTGGAACCATATTGCCCCTCCCCCATCAAGCGTCCTTCATTTAACTTGCTATAAAATGAGTCACATAAAGAAACTCTATATGGATGAGGTATATCCCACTTCTGTGAAAACATTACAAATCAGGCCGCCTTCTCTGAGTTTGTTTAAGATGCTTTTGTTGTGAACGGAGCTCCAGAGTGAAGCCTCCTCTGTGTGTGTGAGATAATAACACCTTGTAACTCATTACAGCTGGGCACTATTTACATAAACCAGAGCTGAGCCAGGCAGGAATTTGCTGATTAATTTATTTTTAATGGAGTGAAGTATACCATGCACCAAAATAAACTTTACTGTGTGTACCTAACTGCTCCTGGAATGGATGGAAAAATTAATGGAACAGATTTTGGCTCCCAACTCTACACATTAATTCATATATAAAAGTTATTTGAGCCTTAACCCATTTGCTGCCCACAGCAGCCCCGCAGCAACAGATCCCCAGTTCAGCTACCGGGCTTGCCATAGAATCAAGGAATCTCCGATTTGGAAGGAACTTACTTTAAAGGTCCAGCCCTGGTCCAGAACTTGACTCCCTTTCTCAACATCTCAGTTGGCCTATGTTCATACAGGCCCTCTATGAATACCTCCAGCAGATTGTCCTTTTCGTGGAGTCACGTCCTGCCTTCAGGAGTAATTGTCAAACACTGCACGCAACTTGTGTGATACTGCATCTCAAAAGGGCCAAAGTACTTCCTGGCCATCAGCATCTCTCACTGACTACAGACCCCTCGCCTTCAAGATAAAACCCAAGTTCCTTGGAGGGTATAAGTTCTTCTTAGTTTGACCTTTGTTTGTTTTTGTGAATCTCTAACCAGTTTCTTCCCTGAACAAACCGAACCAGTTGGGGTTATCAGAAGAGACCAACCTGTGTGTTCCCTCTGCCTGGATCCTCCCCCTCCCGCTCTGACCAAAGAAACTCCATGCCGCCAAGTACCCCTTCTCCTGTCCTCTCCAGGCGTGTCCTCCAGGGAAACTTCTTTTTTCATCCCTCCTGCCATCCTGCACTGTGAGCACTGTTTGGGGTCAGTCGCCTTTGTTTTTCCAGTCCCAACAGAGTGCCTGCCTCACAGCAGGCATCAGTGTAAGCTCTGACAAATGAAAGGAGGAATGAGTGACTAACTCATCAATCAGCAGCACAAGCCCCCTCAAAAGCCCCTTTTTCTCAGACTGTCCTACGGTTCAGCTTATTTTAACAATTCAGTATGGCTGAGTGTTTTTCTGTTGTTCATTGTTGTTATGCAAAACAAGTGAAGGTCTTGATTTCTTGTCCTTAGGAAGAGCAACCTCTAGGGATAATTTTGTTATTTACTTGTACTCCATATACTTCCAGAAAGGATCACAACTAATCAAGAGACACAGTTATAATAAGCCTACAAAATAATTAAAGCAAAGTTTAAAAGATAAGATGCAAGTATTGGGAGGGAAGAGAAGGGAAATAATGATTTTAGAAAACCTCAGCTGCTAATAACCAAGTTTCAAATGACTTTTTGGGTAATTTGTGAAGTGTTTTAACATATCACCTCACAGCAGTCCTAAAAATAGATAATTTCCTCATCCTCTTATCCCCTTGTCACAAGTGAGGGGACTAAGGTTCACAGAGGCCTGTAGGGTCATCTAGGGTAAGAAGGGGCCAAGAGTGCCCCTGCCCGTATCTTCTAACCTCAGGGCCTTTACTCTCCTCGCTCACACTGCCTCCTGCAGGTCAGCGAGGAAATCTGCAGTTGAGTATAAAATGTTGCTCTGAGCTTCCTAGCTGCCCAAGGCAGAAACTGGAAGGCCTTAAGATTATGTAGTTTCCATTGTCACATAAAAGGAAGTGTACTTGTTCATCAGAAGAAACAGCCTGGCCGGTATGGCTCAGAGGTTGAGTGTTGACCTATGAAGCAGGAGGTCACAGCATATGCCTGGGTTGTGGGCTTGATCTCCAGTAGGGGGCCTGGTGATCAATGATTCTCTCTCATCATTGATGTTTCTATCTCTCTCCCTCTCCCTACACACACATATATATATGAAGAAACAAATGTTTCTCTGAAATCAATTAAAAAAAAAGTATATAAATATATATATAACTGTTTCTCTGAAATAAATAAAAAATATAAAGAAGAAATAAATGCTTCCCTTACTGAGAAGAATGTCTAGCAGTTGTAAATGATAAATACAGAACAATGTAGTAAATAAGATTTTATTTTGTCTAAAATTTTAAAAATCATAATTGCTATTTTACACATGAAGCTAAGATGAAAACCCAGGCCATAATTCAGCCAATACATTTTGCATTTCTGTTTGGTGCCAGACACTGCTTGGTATTTTCTTCTTTTTGTTTTTTTTATTAGTGCTTGGAATTTTCTATTGTTATCTTATTTAATCCTCAGTGACATTCTGTGAGGTAAGTGTTATTAAGCTCATGTTACTGCTGAGGGAATTTGAAGCTCAGGGAGGCCCAAATTTGCCCTGCATGCAGTCCGGTGGTTCTGACACCCACGTCCAATGCTTCAATGCTAGAAAAGGAGTACTAGATGGAGAAAGGGTCAGTTGTGCTAAAATTAAAAAGTAAAAGGAAATTTAAAGCAACATTCTACCCACGTGTGGACACATACACATGCTAACAAGAAAAATCAGAACAAGGGTTAGAAATCAGAAATGCCTTGAAGAGAATCAGGACACACGGATGGGTAAGGTTTAGATAAGTGACCAGAAAAACGAAGTGAGGAGCTGCCCATGGGAAGGCACAGAACTTACGTGGGCCTTGAACTCAAGTGGACCAACTAAGTTGGTTGCTAAGGGAAGAAAAGGTTGCAAAGATCTGAGTGGGGCCATGGGTGGGGGTAATCCGGGCCACGCTGCATCTGACAGGCAACAGGAAACCACCTACATTATTGGAAAGGACTGGCCTGATGGGAGCAAAGATGCAGAGCAGCGCACAGTGTGGCTTGGTGCGGTCACAGTGGGGTTCTGGGTATCTAGGCTTGAGAGCCTGGGAGTGACTGTAGAGATTCAAGGGGAAGTTCACCCCAGAGGGGAAAATCACAGAGCTCTGCTGGAAGCTTGAAGATGGCGATGCCTGGCAGATGGTGCTTGAAAAGAAGAATCCTTTTGTTGTGGTTTTATTTTCCCCCAACTGCTAATTAAAGTGCCCTATAAGTTAGAGTTTGTTGCCCCCACCATGCCTGAGGGAAACAGGACCACTAAGAAGAAACCACTTACTGGTGCCAGGTGACCAGTCTTGTGTATTTTGAGCCCAATCCCATTGCTTTTGGTGCACCTTCATTGTGTCTGCATAGGAGCTGTCTAGTGGAAGACTAGCCAGTAGAGATCCTCAGGGAGGGCAGGAGTGGACCTCGGGAGGATTAGGACAGGGGCCAAGGACTGGCCTTGTTCGGTATAGAAGGGACGCTCAAAACCACGAAGCTGGATGAGCTCCCAGAGATGAAGTGCAGAGGGTAGACCAGCACTGGGAAGGCGTGGGGGAAGCATTCTCAGGTGTGGTAGGAAGGACAGGACCTGGCATAGGAGGGAGGATCTGGAGCAGAGGCCCAGGGAGAGGAGAGCTTCCAGGAGGCAGCTCTCAGTGCTGCACACTGCAGGGAGTAGGGGCAGAGAGTAAGTGGGTGAGGCGTAAGGGCTTTAGACCATTTCAGGAGCAGGGTTTTTGAGAGAAAACTGGTTGCAAAGGGTTAAGGCAGAGTGTGGCAGCAGCTGTGGTGTCTTTGGAGGTACCTAGCTGAGAAAAAAAAATTGGACAGAAGTTAGAAGAGCAGGGTAAAAATGAAGGCCTCACCCTAGCCTGTAGACTGAAGGGTCCCAGGTTTGATTCTGGTCAAGGGCATATGCCCAACCTGGAGCATGCAGGAAGCAGCCGATTAATGATTCATCATTGATGTTTCTCTCTCTCTCTCTCTCCCTCTCTGTTCCTCTCTGAAATCAATAAAAATATATTATAAACAACAACAGAGAACGAAGGCCTCAGCACATGATAATGCTGAAGATGTGTGTGGGGATGGGGAAGAGTCTAATGTAAACTTCCCATAAATGTTAGGTATTATTATTATTATTATTATTATTATTATTTATATGCCTCTAGAAGTGGAAGCCAGGATTTGAGAACAAGGGCTGGGCTTTGGACTGGAGGAGGGAGCCATTTCCTGAGACCAGAAATTGGAGGACAGATAGGGGACAGGGATTTCAGAGTGAGGACTGAGGGGGAAGGGGAGCGCATGCTGGTCTAGATACCCAGGAATCTAGGGTTTATCTGCCATTTGGTGAAGTGGGAAGGAAGGATGTGTGGCAGGTTTGTGGGCAGAGAACTGGACAGTCCTAAAGTGTTAGAGCTCGTTCCTTGGGAGCAACCCTTCTTTACTTGTTGCCCTGGTTCTGCCCATGTCCAACTAGCCTTTTCCCCAGTCCAACCCACCATGCCTGGCCCACCCCTCCACTGGGCTGCGGGTAGGACAGACCTTAGTACCCTGGCCATAATCCTCTGCCCATTTACCCCTGCCCAGGTGTTACCTTACCCATCACAAGTTTTCTGGGGCTTCCAAGGGGCTTCCCTTGTGTCCTGCTGGTGAGCCTAGGACCTAGACCCTGCGCAGGCCAAGGACTCCTCCCTCCACTTTGGGAAGAAAAGGTCCTGATTGGGAAATTTCCAGGAAGAGAGTCTTCAAGCCCTGACTGATCAAAAAAGTGATAGGCCTGGCTGGCGTAGCTCACTGGTTGAATGTTGACCTATGAACCAGGAGGTCATGGTTCGATTCCCAGTCAGGACACATGCCCGGATTGCAAGCTCGATCCCCAGTATGGGACATGCAGGAGGCAACCGACCAATGATTCTCTCTCATCATTGATGTTACTATTTTTCCCTCTTCCTTCCTCTCTGAAATCTGTGTGTGTGTGTGTGTGTGTGTGTGTGTGTTTAAAAAGTGATAGAATATCATGTGGGGTCTGTGAGGGACTTGGAAGCCTCTACCCCAGCCACTTGCTGTACAGGCGGGAGCTGAGGCCCTGAGAGCTCACTCGAGATTTCAGTCAGTAGTCAGAATCCATGGCCCTGTGCTGGCTTGCCCCTTCCCTCTTGCTCTCTCCCTCTGGCCAGAAACAGCTCCTTCAACTAGTCACCATCTGAGAAAGCCCGCCACAGGGCTGTACCCTAGTTGGGAGTGTGGAGTGGAGACATGATTTCTCTCAGGTTCCAGAATGGCTCATGAGCTCTAAACCCCAAGCATTTGGTTTATACTTCGGCTTAATCTGTGGCTTATAATTATGAGTCTGCCTTCACCACTAAACTGAGTTCCTTCAGGGCAGAGTTCAGGTCTTATTCATCTTTGGAACCACAGTGCTGGCCTACAGTAGCCATTAAATACATGCAGAGTATACCCTGGCTGGGTAGCTCTGTGGCTAGAGCATCATCCCAAGACACCAAGGTCGCAGATTTGATCTCTGGTCAGCGCACACACAAGAAACAACTAGGGGGAACATACATGGGTGGAACAACAAATCAATTTCCTCTCCCTCTCTTTCCCTCTCTCACATCAGTACAGATAAAGAAGTAAATGCTTGCAGAGTGGAGTGGATGGAGAGGGGAGGGAGTGGTGACTGGATCACCCCCATTGAATGAGATGAGATGGAGAGGGATGGAGGGAAGAATGTGAGGGATCACAGTGTCTACAGTCTGACACAGACACAGCCACCTTTCTGCCAAAATCCTTATTCCTTAGGGTCCCAAGTGCCAAGAAAGGTGTGACTACTGGTCTGTGTGTGCAAAGTGGAGAGAGGCCCTTGCCTCCTGAACTGGGCTGAGGCAGCATCTCAGAGCCACACTCCTCTGACAGCCAGGAGCCGAGTTCACCTTGAGGGCCAGCCCTGGGACCTTCAGGGGCCCCGCCACTGCTTCGTTTGTCTTCGGGCCTTCACCACGCCCCTGCCCTTCCATGGCCAGACAAGCTCTGGAACCAGCAGGTACTGGGCTACTGCTCCTGTCAGTCAGTCACTTACCCCTCACAGCAGCCTGTGAGGGACGTGGTGTGGGTCCATCCGCAGATCCAGGCGCCGTGACTCAGAGTTGTGATTGTTCTGCTCGTTAAGTGCAGAGTTCTGTGACCTCCCGGAGGCCTCTGTGGTGCTCAGGGTCAGTGAGCCACACCCACCCGGGCTGCTTCTGGGAGTCTGGTCTTTGGGCCACTCTCCCCCGGGGGACTGCTTCCACTCTAGGCACCCTGCCAGCCGCTGTGTCATCATCTTTGCACCGAGAGGCCGCCCTTTAGCGAGATCCTCTTCAGAGTGGGGCCCAGATGGCCTTTCTGATGGTCCTTTCCCTATACCACCGCCCCACCTTTCTTCACCAGGCATGCCCTTGTCCCTCCGCCCTCCAGCCTGGAACACCCTGCTTGCCATTGTACATCTTCTTTTTTAAAAATATGTTTTATTGATTTTTTTCACAGAGAGGAAGAGAGAGGGATAGAGAGTTAGAAACATCGATGAGAGAGAAACATTGACCAGCTGCCTCCTGCAGGCCCGCCACACACACACACACAGGGGATGTGCCCGCAACCAAGGTACATGCCCTTGACCAGAATCGAACCTGAAACCCTCCAGTCCGCAGGCCAACACTTTATCCACTGAGCCAAACCGGTTTCGGCACCATTCTGTACATCTTGAAATAATTTTCATCCTCCAATACCCACCTCAAGCCAACCTCTGGCGATCCTTACCACTTGGCCCTGCATCTCTAGATCGTAGGTTGCTTTGCCTTGATTCATTTGGGCACGCCGGCTCCCCTGCTCGCCCTGGCTGCTTCTCCCCCGGAATCTTCTCTCCCCTCTCCCGGAGGTGCCACCTTAAAGGTGTGTGGCAGCATTGGCATCAGGGCAGCCTGCCCCCGGAGGGCTGCGGCCCAGCCTCTGCTTCCACCACCCCCACAGGACAGTCACCTGCCCAGGCGCCACTCGGCTGGTTAGAGACACGGCTAAATGTCCCTCAGGACGTCAGAGAGATGCCAAGCGGCGCCTGACACAACTCCTGGACAGGAAAATATTTCCCCCCCTCTTAATAACAGTTATTAAGGGACCTTTGCCCAACACACTGGTCTGGGCTTGGCTATCTGTATGGTTCCCATCACCCTGGGCCCCCAGCCCTAGCTGCAGGCTCATGGCCAGGGTCCATCTATCCACCCTTCTGTTGGCCCATCGGGAGGGGCCGCCATTCCTGCAGCCCTGGGGGGTTTGATTTACAGGCTTCCATTGTCAGGATGTCAGGGATCCCTTTGGCTCAGTCTTCCCACCCCTGCCTTCTCATTGAGCTCCCTCGTACCAGAGTTAGGGTCAAAGCCATCACTGTCCAGACAGGCACACATGAGTATGTATACACAGATGCACACATAGGTGAATATACACTGACATGCAGCTAGATGCTTAAAGACAGCCAAGTAGATACACGAACATCATAGTACATACATGCACAGGTACAGTTCTGCATAGTTATAAGTATATATGTTGAGTAGAACCATACAAAATGTGGGGTTTTTTTGTTTTGTTTTTTACTTACAAAAATGGAATATAATACAAACTTGGATATAGAGGGAAATACACAAAAATACAGTCAAATCTGTATGCCTATATTCAAGCAGCATTATTTACAATAGTCAAAGGGTAGAAATAACCCAGGTTTGTGTGAATGGATAAACAATGTGGTATATACACACAATAGAATATTATTCAGCCTTAAAAGGAATGGAATGCTGATCAGGCTACAGCATGGATAAAACTTGAGGACATTAGGCAAAGTGAAATAAGCTAGTCACAAAAGGACACATACTGTATGATTCCACTTCCATGAGCTACCTAAAGTAGCCAAATTCATAGAGGCAGAAAGTAAAGAGGTGGCTGCCAGGGTCCAGAGAGAGAAAGATGTAGGGAGTTATGGGTACAGAGTTTCAGTCTTGCAAGATAAAGAGAGTTCTGGAAATGGAGGATGGTGATGGTTGCACAACCAGGCATATGTGCTTAATGCCCCTGAACTGTAAATGGTTAAGATGTAAACTTTTTATATATATATTACCCCAATTAAAATCGTTTTTTAAAAAAAGCCAAAGCCAAAAATATATACCATATACATGCTGAGAGATTAACAAAGGGACTCGGCAACATGGAAACGTGACCGCCACCCCTCCCAGGAGCACTTCCTCCACCCAGATAAGGCCCTGGTTCTCCCCTCAAATAAATCTGAGGATAAGGCCCTAATGAAGGCCTTGCCACCTCGGCTGCCCCACAGCTCATTACCTTCCCACGGTCTGACCTTGTTTACTCAACCTCCTGCCCCTCACACAGCCTCTCCACCCCGAGGAAGGGTCTCCTTCCGGCTCCCGGTGCTCCCATTTCTGCCCCTGCCCCTGAGATGGATGTAATGTTCCCACACCTCAGCTCTTGGTCTATGCTTCTTCCTCACCCCACCTCACCTCCGTCCCTCCCCCACTTCTACACGTCTTAAAGCCAGCCCCGTTCATCTCTGATCACAGGGCCCAGCTTGGTGCTGAAGGGGCCTGCTCCCCGCGCCCCCCTGTGCATGTGTTGGGCCCGGTGTGAGAAACGCTGTGGACATGAAAGAACCTGTGCTCTGGACCTGACTCCAGATCAGACAAACCAATTGCAATCAGGGTCTAAACAGGGTCTCAAGACGTGGCATTAGGTCTCCTGGCCATCCTCATTGGACCTCATCCCGCCATGGAAGGTGGCCCCTCAAGCAGGCATTACTCTGTTGTGACCATTTCTGCCTGGCCCGGCCCCCCAGCTAGCTGCCACCTGCTGACCCCTCTTCCCCAGAGCAAAGCCCATGCTCCTGAGGACGCTGGGACTTCGGCCCAGGTCAGGAACAGAGATAAGAAACCTGCCAGCCCTGTTTGCTTCCTGACTCTGCAGTGTGCTCCCCTCCCCCCTCATATTCTTTGAAACAACCTTTCTCACTAACCATTTAACACTCAGCTCCTGAGGCGGGGAGGAAGGCTGGGGTCTGGTCCCCACCAGGCCGAGGGGGTTGGAAATGCAGCCTCTGGAACAGCATTTCTCAGGGCGGGGGCTTCAGCACACTGCCCCAGAGGCACCGTGTCGCTTTTAAAAAGGCAAGCTCCAGAAGCCCACTCAGACCTTCAGAATCTCAGGTGGGTGGAGCCTGGGGATCTGCATTTAACACATCCTGGCTGGTCTTGGGAACCGAGGCGCAGCTCTCGAGCCTAGAGGATGGGCGAGAGCTGGGGTGAAGGTGGGACGGGTGACGGTGATGCCGCAGCTATGGAAACGGAGAGTGGCAGGGCCTTATGGGAACAAAAAAAGGCCCACAGACAGGTCACGTCCTTAGCTGTTCTGTGACACATCCCCTTCAGCTCTTATTGAAGGCCTGTGTGCAAGCCTGCTGGGCTTGCCCTGGCCATCATGGTATGTTTGGGGTTAGGGCTAGTCTCTGAAACAGTGTTTGGATCTGTTTACATGTGATCAAAATGTGTGGTCTGCACGTCAGCCTGTAGGCTACATGTGTCTGTCAACTCTCAAAATGTCAGTCAGCCCGCATGCTTGTGCGCTCACATCTTTATCTTGGTGTCCTGAGTCATTCATCCACGTGTGTGTGTGTGTGTGTGTGTGTGTGTCCCTGAGCAAGAGCGTGATACAACCTCCAAGGGGCTCTGGAAGATCAGGGTTGGAAGGAAACCCACTGGGAGCTGGCACGTAATGCTAGATGGGGGTGGGGGGTGGGAGCGTGCTAAGGGCCTACCAGTGACGTCTTCCTGGGAGGGCAAGTCCCAACAGCAGGCCAGCAGGCGAGGCTGACCCAACAGGTTCCAGAAGCCAGGGGCAATGGGGCGGAGCGTGGCTCCTGACTTAGGTGGCGGCGGGTTGGGGGCCCTGCCACACTGGGGCAGGCGGCAGGCAGGCAGGCAGGCAGGAGGCGGATTTGCTGCTCTCTTCCTGCTGCAACCAGCAGGGTGCAGGCCATGGAGCCCACTGGAGGGTGACAGCGGCCCGGTGGGCAGGCATGTTTGGAGGCCTGGGGCCCGGGGGCCTGGGAGCACAGGGCATGGCAGGGCCCCTGCGGGGCAGGGTGGAGGAGCTGAAGCGGCCCTGGTGGCGGGAGAGCTCCCCGCTGGTGCTGCAGCACAGCGAGGCGGCCCGGCTGGCGGCCGACGCCCTCCTGGAGTGGGGCGAGGCTGCCTACCTGCGGGTCATCTCCGAGGAGCAGGAGCTGCCCTTCCTGAGCTCCCTGGATGTGGACTACATGACCCGCCATGTGCGCGGGGGTCCTGAGCTGGGGGAGGCCCCTGGACTGGAGGCCTCAGGCCCGGACCGCCTCAGCCTGCTCTCAGAAGTCACCTCGGGCACTTACTTCCCCATGGCCTCTGACATCGACCCCCCAGACCTGGACCTGGGCTGGCCTGAGATCCCGCAGGCCACGGGCTTCAGCCCCACCCAGGCCGTGGTCCACTTTCAGCGGGACAAGACCAAGAACATCAAAGACCTTCTGCGCTTCCTCTTCAGCCAGGCCCGCACGGTAAGGAGCCCGTCTCTTCCGATGCCCATTTCACAGATGTGAAGACTGAGGCCCCGGGAGGAAGGGATGCGCCCAAGGACACACTGCAGCTTAGGCGCAGCACCTACCAGGCCACCAGCTCTTAGAGGATGAGCTGTATTTTATTTATCTTGGTAACCCCTTGGCATTCAGGGACGTTATGGATGAGCATAGGGTGGCCCTCAAGGACTCCCACAGCACCCTGAACATGCAAGCAAAGCAGTGCGTGTTGCAGGGAGGGATCCTTCCCGCATCTTCATCAGATTCTCAAAAAAAAGTTTATGATCCCCAAACTAAGAATCCCAACCGTGGGGAAATCAGAGCCACCCTTGGACTTGCAGAGGAAGAAACTGAGGCCAGAGAGGGTCCAGTCGGGAAGGAGAGGAAAGGGCCCAGACTCAGGTACAGCCCTGACTCCTGGTGCATGTCTCCATCCTCCCCCCACCCCTGTGCATCTACCTCCAGCTGGGCCTGAGGCAGAGGACCCCTGACTCAGGGAGGTGGGGGGATGGGGGGATGAATCACATGGCTCTGGGCAGGAATTGCGGTAGGTATACTTCAGTGCCCTTGTCTGGGGAGCGGCCTGTGGCAGACAGACAGCAGGAGCCAGGATGCTGGGATCTCAACTGTTCATTCAGAGCCTCCCTCGCCGGCCTGCCTTTGCCCCGGGCAGGGGAGGGCCAGGCCTAATTGGCACTGGGAGTGAGCTTATTAGTGAGGTGGCTGCTGTGGTGACCTGGTCCCTTTGATCTTCCCCCGGTACCCCTGGTCAGGCCTGTGCCAGGTACTGGGCATCCCCAAGCACTTTGCCTCCTCACCCCCATCTAGAGCCTTCACCTCCGGGCCAGGAGCTTCTGCCCCGGGCCGCCACTGCTGCTGAGTAACTTAGGGAAGCTTTTCTCCATCTCCCCAATGCCCAAGGCCCTCGTTCGTTAAGGAGGCAGCAGGAAAGGAACATGGATGGAGCTTCTGTTGTGCGTTGAGTGTTTCCACATTTAATTCCCCGTAACTCGGAGATGTAGCTATCGTCACTCCCATTCAGCGGATGGGGAAGTTGAGGCTTCCTGAGGCGAAGCCACTCGCCCAGGGCCCTATGACTGGGAGGTAACGGAATGCAGGCGGGAACCCAGTTCTGTGTGGCTCCAGCTGGAATGCTTTGCTCTGCATGCCCCCGTCTGGGCCTGGGCTGGGAGAGGAGGTTCTCGTAGCAGATACATGAAATGGGAGGGGGAGGGAGAGACAGTTGGGGGTTTGGTGGCACCAGGGGTTATCCAGGGCTTCTCTGACGCAGCCCATCGTATGAGGGAGGCCGCAAGCCCCAGCCCCTCAGCGGAGGAGAAAACCTGGTCCCCCTGGGCGTGGTGGGAGAGAGGGAATCCATACAGACCTCTGTAGCTTTATAGGGAAACTGAGGCAGGTCTGGCAAAGGACACTGAAGGCCCCGTGCGCGGCTTGAAGCTCTGATCCTTGAGAAGGGAACCTCAGACACAGTCCCTGGGCCAGAGGTAGGGATGGAGCTAGTGGAGAGAGAGGACCCAGACTGGGAAGTGGGGTCTGGCTTCTGCTTCTGACTCCTCCCTTCTGGGCCTCAGTCTCCCCATATGCGGAGAGAAGCTATAGACTGGTGCAGCTGATCCACAGACATCTTTGAGAATCTGATGACAGATACACATTCTGTCCTCAGGGGAAAAAAAAATGCACACAAAAACCTTCATACGACATCTTGGGGTTTAAGAGAGCGAAACCTCCCTGTGTCCAAGTTAAGACCCACCGGGCTAGGCCGTGGCTAAAAGCCCTTTCAGTTCAGGTTTTCTTGCGGGGTCTGGCCTCCTGCTTTTCCACCCAGCGCTCTCTTCCTGGGACCCCAGGCACTGCCTCCGGCAAGGCTGAGCGTCCCCTCCCTCCTCCAGGTGGTGGCTGTGGTGATGGACATATTCACAGACATGGAGCTCCTGTGTGACCTCATGGAGGCCTCCGGTCGGCGTGGTGTCCCTGTCTACCTGCTCCTGGCCCAGGAGCACCTGGGCCACTTTCTGGAGATGTGCTATAAGATGGACCTCCACGGGGGGCACCTGCCGGTCAGTGAGGGGGTGGGGTGGGGTGGGGAGTCAGGGAGGGCAGAAGAGTCACTCGGGTGGTTGGTGAGCATTGGGGATGGGTCAATGGGAGTGGGGGACTGGCTTCCCTTAGCTGTTTAAGGTCAGAGACCCCATGGGATTTGGACATGAGTCCCATTCTCTCAAGATCACCTCCCCCCCAACCTTCACCCCCTCCTTGGTTCAGAACATGCGTGTTCGGAGCACATGTGGGGACACGTACTGCAGCAAGGCGGGCCGCCGCTTCACGGGGCAGGCCCTGGAGAAGTTCGTCATCATCGACTGTGAGCAGGTGGTGGCGGGCAGCTACAGGTGAGCCAGCGGGACAGAGGCAGAGGGCCAGGGCTGAGCCGCCGGCTGGCAAGGGCACCTGGGATCTGGCAGCTTTGACTTTCCATTCACTCACTCATCTCTTCCAACATGGGCCGAGCAGCTGCCACCTGCCAGGCACTATGCAGGGCTCAGGGGACGGTGTGGAGGGTGAAACAGCCCCAGGCTGGGCCCCAGAGGTGGTTCCTATGTGGACGGATTACTTTAACGCTATTGGCATAGAAAATAACTATTTTACCTTGAAACTGGAGGGGCTTCCGAGAACCTTGCCCCTAGTCCACTCTGTGGATGGGCAAGCTGAGGCCCTGGGACGGGAAACCACGTGCCCAGGTCACCACGCCGGGCTCGGACCCGTACAGACTCCGGAGTCGGAGCTCTGCCCCCTCACGTGGACCCTGGTGGTGGTGGGGTTGTCTTTTGCCGTGAGTCCTGCCTCGGCCCGGGGCTCTGCCCTTTGCCTCCTGACGCTGACACTCTGCCCCCAGCTTCACCTGGCTCTGCAGCCAGGCCCACACCAGCATGGTGCTGCAGCTGAGGGGCCGCATCGTGGAAGACTTCGACCGGGAGTTCCGCTGTCTGTACGCCGAGTCCCGGCCTGTGGAGGGCTTCTGCGGTGGCGAGGACCCCAGGGCACCCTGCCCTCCTCTGGTGGCCCTGGCCCTCGGGCCCAGCATCCCCAGCCGCAGGTCCTCATCGCCCTCCAGCACCAGCCTTGGCAGCATCAAGCACTCCCCTCTCATGGGCTGCTCCTCCTACCTCGCTCTGCCAGGAGGCGGTGGCCGCAGTGACACGGGAATGGGGTCCTCATCCCCAGGCCCTACGTGTCGCAAAGCCAGTGGCCAGTCCTCCCTACAACGCCAGCTGTCAGATCCTAACCATGCCTCACCCCCGGGGCCCTACAGGGCCAACCTGGGCAAGATGGGGGCGTCCCCGTGGTCCCAGTCCTCCCCTGCCCTCAACCACACTAGCACCAGCCCCTTGTCCCTGGCAGTGGGGTCCCCTCTGCTTACTCGCCCACGCTCCCTCCTCCCCTTCTCCCGAGGTGCCCCAGCCCTGTCTAGGCTCCCAGAGAATGAGCTTCCAGGAAGCCAGGAGCCTTGCCCCCCACGAGGCCGCTGGGTACCTGGCTCAGCCCTGGAGTCGGTGGAGGAGAAGAAGTCTCTGAGTCAGAGCCATGGCCAGCTGGATCTCATCCCCTTTCCCAGAGCTCGAGAAGCAAGACGCCCTGATTCTGGTGTTACCTCCAACTCAGACTCCCTGTGGCTTGGTGAGCAGGCCCAAAAGGACAGGAGGTTATCCCCAAACCAGAGATACAACCAGCTGGATCTCCTGCCCCAGGCCCAAGGTGCTGGGGGTACCCCTGCGTCAGGCTCCCCCAGACCTGGCAATGGGAACCCAGAGGATAAGAGGCTGCCTCCAAACCACAGCCATGGCCAAGTGGACCTCCTGGCACAGTACCCTAAGACTGGGGGCTCCAGAGCGCCCCCTGAAGCCAACTCCTCAGCCAGGGCTGGCAAGCAGGGCCGAGGTGAGCGAAGGCAGACCCTGGGCCACAGCCAGCTGGACCTCATCACGAAGTTTGGCCCGTTCCGGGGTGAGGGGCCTGGGCCCAATAGTCTCCCTAGACCGAGCCCTGCTCGCAAGCCTGGAGTGGGCTCTGGGGATGAGAAGCGGCTGACTCTGGGCCACAGCAAGCTGGACCTCATCACCAAGTACCATCAACTGCAGGGCGCCAGGCAGGGGCCTGAGCATGGCCTCCCTGGGAGAACCAAAGGGGACCACCGCAACGGCAGTAGCAACGGCACATTTGGGGATGAGAAACGGCTGACCCTGGGCCACAGCAAACTGGACCTCATTACTAAGTTAAACAAGTCCAAGTTCAAGCTGCTCCGAAGCCGCTTTGAGTCATAGCCTTGCTCCCAGCAGGGACATAGCCCTCCTACATCTGCTGAGACTAGATTTGGTTAGGTTCTAGACTCTGGGTAGAAGCTTGGGCGTAGGCTGCATGGGGAGGAAAGGATGTCTAGAAGCCCAGGTTAGACACTCCCTGTGCTCAGGGTTCTTGCTTATACACACACACACACAGATGCACACACACACAGGGAAATGGAACCCTCAGTTAATGTTATTTGCCACTGTGCTGGGCACTTCACACCAATTATGTCTCTTCCTTCATCTTCACATCCTGCAAGATAGACCTCTAGTAGATAAACAATCCTAGGATCATAAGTGTTCATCTTTCCTATTTTATAAATATGGAATTGATGACTTGCTTAAAATCAGGTCTAAGTAAGTGGCAGAAAAGAGACCCAAATCTGTGTCTTTTACTCTTATGATTGTGTTTTTGCACAGATACAACGCACAATATCAACAATTCATATGTGCCCAGGCACACTAAATATACACACCACAGCGATGCCCCAAATGCCTTCACAACATACATAGCACACTAATAGGGTTCACACCCACAGGCTGCACACCCATAAGCACAATAAATGTCATTTGACTAAATGAATGGTTACACACAATATATGCATTCAGTCACATTGTAGACCCCTCAGGTTCCACAGACTATACACACACACACACACACACACACACACACACACACCAGAACATGCACCAACCAGTATTTTCTTGTACCTAAACTTTGTATCCAGCCCTGCTGGGCATGCTTTAGGGCTTACAAATGAATTAGGATTAAATGCCTAAACCACTGGCCAGCAAGACAAGGCTGTGTCTAATTAAAGGCAAACCGATGAAAGAGGTTGGTAGAGAATGAAGGGCAGAGATGGTAGAGTGGGAAGGAAAATTTCTTAGAGGAGGCAGCCTTGAGCTAGGCCTTGAAGGATGAGGAGGATTTGGACAGATGATGAGGGTTAGAGGAATTCCTGGTAGAGTGAGCCAGGCGAAGAGCTATCAGGGAGGGGACTGAGGAAGTGGCTCTGAGACGAACTGGGGAAGCTGAACAGGATGTACAACAGCACGCATGCACACACACCCACACACATTTTACTGAGTGTTCCTAGAAGCACAGGCTCTGACAAGTTGTGGGTCCTTTTCCTGAGCTCACCACCTGCCTGGGACAGTGTTATATATGATGCACATCAATAAAAGCAGACATGTTGTGACCGACCCAGCAGCAGCTTGGTGTGTCCCTAGGAAGGAGGTGTCATGGAACTGTGCCTTGGGGGCAGGGGAAGGGCACCATTTAGTGCAATTATGGAGGGCTCTCTGGAGGAGTGAGGATGGCCGCGGGAGGGCTGAGGGGAGGAAAAGGGCTCACGCACCCTCTGCCCTCACTGTAACATTCTGAGAACTCCCGTGGTTTTTGTAGATGCTACAAAATGTGGGTCAAGTATATCCTGTCCACGAGTGCAAGTCGCTTGATCAGCACCATCTAGCCACTGGACAGGAAGTGGCTGCCCAGTGAGTGATCAAGCACATGCAAGGGGCACATGGTGGGAGCCAGTCAGCCTCACACCCTTTCCAACCCTGCACCCTTCCTAAGACTCTGCTTCTTCCATCCTCTCCTCTCTCCAAAACCTTCTTCAGCCTGGATTCCTCTACTTCTCTGACTGCTTTCTCCAGCCTCTGTCCTGCTCTCACTTCTCACCCATGGGTGACCTCATCCACCCCAGGCTTCAGCCCCAAATTTCAGCGCTTCACTCTCCCCTGGGCTCCAGCTCCCGCCACGTCTGTCTCAGACCTCACATTCAATATGTCACCTTCCCCACACCTGCTCTTCCTCTTCAGGCTTTATTTCAGTAAATTCCTCCATCATCAACTCATCTGTGAGACATCCCTGGTTCCTCTTTGTATGCCTCACATCCAACCAGCCACAAGTGTTGGTCAATTGTGCCTTCTAAAAAGTTCCTGGTAGCCCTAGCCGGTTTGGCTCAGTGGATAGAGCATCGGCCTGTGGACTCAAGGGTCCCAGGTTCGATTCTGGTCGGGGGCATGTGCCTTGGTTGCAGGCACATCCCCAGTGGGGAGTGTGTAGGAGGCGGCTGATCAATGTTTCTAGCTCTCCCCCTCTCTGTAAAAAAATCAATAATATATATATATTTTAAAAGTTCCTGGTAAACGTGGGGGAAGAGGATATATGTAATACTTTCAACAATAAAAGCAGATATTAAAAAAAAGTTCCTAAAGGAATGAATGACGAATAAATGAATGCATGAGTGTGAGCATGCTGGGGGCGGGGCGAGGTGACGTCACAACCGGAGGCTTGAAACCATAGAGTGCATCCAGAAGGTGGAGCTAGAGTGGCCGCGAGCGCGGCGGGGTGCGCCGGGCTCTCCCGGAAGTCTCCTAGGCGGAGGCGGAAACGGAAGCCTACTTGGGGCAAAGAAGGCCCCTCGGGAGCGTGCTGAGTTTCTGGCTACCTGCTGAGTCCGTGTGAAGGGTCAGCTCGGGCTCCCGGGGTCACGGGGTGAGGGTGGCCGGGAGTTCGGAGGGGCCAGAGGGCGGGACCGGGTGCCTGCGGGGCCGAGGGGGTGGGGCCGCGATGGCCCTGAGGGGTGGGGTCGCGGCGGGTCCCGAAGGGCCACCCCGGGGACCAGGAGTCCGGCCGGAGAGGACCCGCCAGCCCTGAACTCCCGGCCCACTGCCCCCAGGCCTCATGGCGGTTCGCGCGTCGTTCGAGAACAACTGTGAGATCGGCTGCTTTGCCAAACTCACCAACACCTACTGCCTGGTGGCCATCGGAGGCTCGGAGAACTTCTACAGGTGCGGCGGGGGGCCCGCTGGCGGGTGTGGCTGGGCGGCGGGCAGGGTGCTGCCTGGCGGGGGCACCGGCAGAGCGAGGGCTCGGGCCCGTGACCGCCGAGTTCGTGTTCCCACAGCGTGTTCGAGGGCGAGCTCGCCGAGACCATCCCTGTGGTGCACGCGTCCATCGCCGGCTGCCGCATCATCGGGCGGATGTGTGTGGGTAAGCCGGGGAAGACGCCGAGGGGGGCAGCCCGCCAGCACCTTTAGTTATGACCCCGGGTGACCCAGGGATTTCCAGGCATTCCTCCGTTGTAGACTCTGAGGCCGGGGTCCACCTCCGGAGAAGGCCTCTGGATCATAGTAACAACAAGTAACATTAAATGTTTTCACTCTTACACTTGTTTGCATGCCTTCTTCACGGAGACCCTGGGAGGTAGGAAGTACTGGCTTAATTTGACTTGATGGGAAAGCTGAGACTTGCAGAACCGAAGTGACTCACCAGGTGCCACACCTAGTGTGAGACAAGGTTAGAATGCCCTTTCTTCCCTGTCACGGACTCTGTGCCCATTGCTTTTTCTTCAAGCTAAGATTCTGGATCGACCTGTTCAGTTATGTAAATCTTAAATCCCCATGTCTCTCAGTGGCGTCCCTATCCTACCTCTACGCATCACTGATTCTCTTTGAGCTGAACCTCCGTTTACTGCCACCCCTTATTTCTAGTTCTGCTCATAGAGGAGTTTGTTCCTTTAATTTTTTAAAATCATAATCCTGATGATGCTAGCCTTGGAGTATTTTCTTTTTGAGAGAGAGAGACAGAGAGAGACAGAGAGACAGAGAGAGAGAGAGACAGACATCAATTGGTTGCCTCCTACATCCACTCTGACTGGGGATTGAATCTGCAACCTGGGCATGTGTCCTAATTAGGAATTAATCCCACAACCTTTTGATTTTACAACATGACACTAGCCAACTAAGCTACAATGGCCAGGGCAGTAATTTCTTATTAAGGCAAAACACTATTATTCCTAACCATGACTTCAGAACTTGAAGTTTTTTTTAAAAAAAAACACATATTTTATTGATTTTTTACAGAGAGGAAGGGAGAGGGATAGAAAGTTAGACACATTGATGAGAGAGAAACATCGTTCAACTGCCTCCTGCACCCTCCCTGCTGGGGATGTGCCCGCAACTGAAGTACATGCCCTTGACCGGAATTGAACCTGGGACCTTTGAGACCACAGGCCGACGCTCTATCCACTGAGCAAAACCAGTTAGGGCCAGAACTTGAAATTCTGATGTAACTAGGGAGAATTTAGCCTGACCATTGCTGTTTTATTTTATATTATAATGGTAATAACAGTTAAAAAGTTCACAGAATTGTAGAGGGAGGCAGAGGTTTAGACATTGGTGTCACAACATAATTGTAGTTTGCTCATTCTCATTTCTGTGTAGTATGTTTTATGTAAGTATATCACAATGTATTTATCCATTCTCTGACTGGGCATTTGGGTAGTTTTCGGTCTATTATGCATCGTGTTGCAATATCTTTTAGTGAATACATGTATTGATTATATAATACCTAGGAGAAAATGGCTAGGTCACAGGGTATGTGAATATTCAGTGTAATTGCCCTAACCAGTTTGGCTCAGTGGATAGTGCATTGACCTGCGGACTCAAAGGTCCCAGGTTCAATTCCGGTCAAGGGCATGTACCTTGGTTGCGGGCACATCCCTAGTAAGGTGTGTGCAGGAGGCAGCTGATCAATGTTTCTCTCTCATCGATGTTTCTAACTCTATCCCTCTCCCTTCCTCTCTGTAAAAAATATTTAAAAAAAAATATTCAGTGTAATCTATGATGCCAGGTAATTATCAGAAGTGGTTAAACAATTTACACTCTTATTGGTTGCTCAAATATATGGAGTAACTCAACTCTTGGTATTGATGTTCTTTTGAAAATTTTAACCATTCTAGTAGGTGTGTGGTGTTATCTTTTAAGTTTCAAAATATATAACTAATGCCAAGCACTTCCTGCTAGTCCAGGTTCCCCTGGTTGGTGTTGTCAAAGTAGGTAGTGTGTGTGGGGACAGACTCCTAGGGTATCTCGGGCCTGCCCAGTAGGACTCCTGGTCTCCCTTAGTGTTATATGGATCAATTGTTTAGAGGGCTGGAGTTGGCCTAAAGCAGTGGTTGGCAAACTCATTAGTCAACAGAGCCAAATATCAACAGTACAATGATTGAAATTTCTTTTGAAATCCAAAATTTTTAAACTTAAACTTCTTCTAATGCCACTTCTTCAAAATAGATTTGCCCAGGCCATGATATTTTGTGGAAGAGCCACACTCAAGGGGCCAAAGAGCCACATGTGGCTTGCGAGCCAGCCGAGGTTTGCCGACCACTGGTCTAAAGCTTTCCTGGGAAAGCTAATTAATTGGGCTGGGTCGTATCCTCAGCTTCATGACTCAGCAGGTATCTGTGTATTCATGGTCCTTCCTTGTTCCACCCCCCAATTTGGATCTTTCCAGGGAACAGACACGGTCTCCTGGTGCCCAACAACACTACCGACCAGGAGCTACAACATATTAGAAACTGCCTCCCAGACTCAGTGCAAATCCGGCGGGTAGAGGAGCGGCTCTCAGCCCTGGGCAATGTCACCACCTGCAATGACTATGTGGCCTTGGTCCACCCAGATCTGGACAGGGTAAGGCAGCCTAGCTTGGCCCAAGGGTCACATTACTATTATAGCTTAGTAAATGGTTAGTCACTTTTCCTACCTATCAGGCAGGAATTAGGGGTGTCTCTTATGGTTTCTTTTTATACCTGTGTTCTCACATTTCAGTTACTCGTTGGAATAGTGATAACAGACCTTCCATGGGGTGGTCAGTATGAGAAAGAAGCTGGAAAGGGTATTCTTCAGAATCAGGAACCAGCCAGGGCCCAGATAGATGATTGACACTTGAACCTTGAGTGTGCATTGAAGGGTGGTGGAGACCAGCCCCTGGCTGTTCAGAGCTTGCATGGATACTAGGGGCTCCATGGCTGGCCTCAGCCCTGCTCCCAGCTGTATCCCGTCCTTTTCTGGATCAAGCTTCCATATGCAGCTATGTAGGAGAGGAATGAGGGGTTTAGGGCGTCAGCCCTGTGTGGTTCTTGGCATGGAGGGCCCTGGACTCTTTGATTTGCAAGCCCTGGGTGCTGAGCACAGTACCTTTGGCTGACAGGAGACGGAAGAAATCCTGGCTGATGTGCTCAAGGTGGAAGTCTTCAGACAGACAGTGGCTGACCAGGTGTTAGTAGGAAGCTACTGTGTCTTCAGCAATCAGGGAGGGCTGGTGCATCCCAAGACTTCAATTGAAGACCAGGATGAACTGTCCTCTCTCCTTCAGGTCCCCCTTGTGGTAAGCATTCTTGTTCTCTGTCTCCTGCTGAAGCAAATCCCTTTGTCCTGCGTTATGGGGCTTATTCATAAGTTGGGATTGGGCTGCAGTCAGGGAGCAGGGCTTGGGGGGAGTTCTCATCAGGGATGGGAGAAACTGATTGTTGATGTCATGATCCATATTGAGCTATCACCTGACAGGCGGGCACTGTGAACCGTGGCAGCGAGGTCATCGCTGCTGGGATGGTGGTGAACGACTGGTGTGCCTTCTGTGGCCTGGACACAACCAGCACAGAGCTCTCGGTGGTGGAGAGTGTCTTCAAGCTGAACGAAGCCCAGCCTAGCACCATTGCCACCAGCATGCGGGACTCACTCATTGACAGGTACCTGGATCTCTCGTCTGCCTTTTGAGGGGAGGAGAAGCAGATCACCTATAATGGGAGCCACACTGTATTCATTCCTGAAGGTTCTGGTGTGTGAGGGCACACTTGCACAATGCCGGGCTGTCATGGGGTATAGCTGCAAGCATTGCCTGAGTATCTGCTCATCCCTGTCTTTGAAGACTTGGTTCAGTGTATCTCTTCTCTGGGCACAGCTTCCCTCTGGTCTGTCTTATTTTATCACTTACCACCTGTAGTTTGTATCTGCCTGTGTGTCGGTACCCCGCTAGCGGTCTATACAGAAAAGACCTGTTCACTGAGGAAAGGAGGGGAGGCTGCCTGCAGGAACCGAGGAGCCCTCGGGTGCCCAATGGACTTGGGGGTGGGGATTGCATCACAAGCACAATCACCTGGGTGTTTGTTTTTAAAGTGGGTTCTTGGGCCTCAACCCTGGAGATTCAGGGGTGTGAATCTCTAGAATCTTCTTTCTTTGGAAGAGCAGCAGGTGTTGGATATTCGGGCTCCTTCTCTGTATTTCCCATTGAGGATCCTTCCCAGGATATACTACACCAACTAGCACAGCCCCTAATATCCATGCAGAATAGAAACTGCAAAGTGGAGTGAGTGCCCAGCAATAGCACTGGCAACAGGCAATATTTCCCTTCTCCCTTCATTTATTCATTCACCTGATGTTCACTGAGCCCTAAAGACAAAGCTTCATGAGGGATAGGCAACTTAGTGCTACTTCTGCCTCTGAGGGCTCACAGTGTAGCAGGCGAGAAGAGTTGTTGTGGCCACACATAACTCTTAGCTGTCTTTAAAAAAGAAACAAAAGGTGCCTTAAGTGGCTTGGCAAGCTCTGGTGAAACTAGTTTTGGGATCCAGAAAGGATGGTGCGTTTAGTCTGGGCTTTAAGAAATGAGTAGGTAATTGAATATGCATAGATAGAGTGGGGAAGCACACTGAACAGACTCACAGATGCAGGGGTGTGAAGGGGAGAACCAGTATTCCCGGAGTTCTGGGGACTCTGAATGCCCATGGCAAGTCTTATTTCTCCTCCCAATTATAGATGACACTCAATATTATATTCGTTTTAGGTATACAACATAGTGGTTCGACATTTATATAACTTAAGGAAGTGATCCCCCTGTAGGACTGATACATAGTTATTACAATATTATCCTAATATAAAAACAAGCCAGGGGCTGTCGAAACAACCGGACAGATGACCAACACAGGCTGCGTGGGGTGACAAGGCCAGCAGGGGGGTTAGTGAGGGACGACCAAATGACTGAATAGCTGTCAGCCCTAGAGAGCAGTGGAAAGGGTCTGATTTTGTCATTTGTTAAACAACTTTTTAATGTTATGTGCCAGACAATAGTGATGTGATGATAAAGTATACCCTCCCTGCCCTTTTGAAACATAGACTCTCGTAAGAAAAAGTCAGTACTTACACCATTAATCATTTAACTAAAGAACAACAACAACAAAAACCCTCTTAGTAACCTAAGAACAGAAATTTCGATAACCTGCTTATTGGTACTTACTGAAAAACTATAGCAAATGTTGCATTTAATGATGAAACTTCAGAAATTGTCATTAAAGTCATGTAGTCAGTTTGATAAGAAAAAGAAATGAGTATTGGAAAGAAGAGACAAAACTCATTATTCTCCTTTTGTTTTGACCTCATTGAATTTGAGGTGCCTGTGAGGTGTCAGGCCAAGAGAAATATGTCCTTCACTTTTATAATCATGCACATGATTATCACTTGCAGGAAGAAAGTTCTGGCCTGAGCCCTGCCACTGGGGGATTTGTGGCTTAGGCACATCCCTTCCCTGTCTGAGCCCCCTTGTTCCTTTCATGTCTGTTGGACTTGACCCTTGAGGATCCAATCTAAGACCGCCAACAGTTTGAATAAATTATTTTTTATTTTTATTTTTAAAACATATTTTCATTTATTTCAGAGAGGGAGGGAAACAATGATGAGAGAGAATCACTGATCAGCTGCCACGCACCCTACTCTGGGGATCTAGCCCGCAACCTGGGCATGTGCCCTTGACAGGGAATTGAACCAGTGACCTCTTGGTTCCTAAGTCACGCTCAACCACTGAGCCAGGCCGGCTGTGCTGAATAAATTATTGAGTTGACTCATCTGAATAGGGAAGGAGTTACTTTTACTTTCTGAGCATTGGGAATTCTACACTGGATTTTAACTCATGGGACCAATGGGATCTGGAAGGGGCTTTGAATATGGTTCTTCAGGCCTAAGGTGGAACAAAGGGTCTGGGGTGAGGTTGGAGGTAAGCACCTTGAGAATGGAGGGTGAGGTGTGCTCTGTGAAGCACCTGCTGACAATGCTCCTTCCTCTCTCTCTCCAGCCTTACCTGAATCACCTTCCATGCCGTTTTGTTGGCTCCCGGCTCTGAACTTTGGCCCCGTCTCAACGTCCCACCCACTGTGTCCCGGATGCTGGCAGGGTGGTGGCAGAGAGCTCATTGGTATCAAGTGGCTGGATGCCCAACCCTTCTTCACCAGTGCCCATCTCCTGACTCTAGTTACTGCAAAAATCTACCATGTACTAGCTGCCAGGCCTTATGGCTCCTAGCTGAGAGCTCTGTGTCCTGTGCCAGCCAATTAAAGGCAGCTGCTTCTGATCATGCTGAATGTGTTGTCTGGCGGCTTCCCCACCATTATTCCCGGGGAAAGGTGGGGGGAGATGCGCGGGCGGGTACCTATCACACACATTCTCTCAGCCCACACTGTGGTTCTCACATTTTCCTCTCACTCCAGCCTCATCCTCATGAAAGTTAACTCCCTCCCCTGGGCTGGTGTCAGGACCCTGGGACAGAACCCTGTGTAAGGCCTCAGGGCACCTGACTAGACTGCCCTCTTGGGCCCAACGAAGTTAGAGGTCGCTGGCCTGGCTGCCCGGTGCCCTGGACCGCCAGGACCTCCGCGGGCTCCTGAGCTTGGGTGGCCTTCTCTTGGTCTCCGGGCTCCGCGGGCGTGTCACCGCAGGATGAGACGGGATTGGCTGGGTGCTGGTGGGTGGGGTTGAGCTGGGCCCCGCCCCCGGGGCCAGAAACTCCGCTCTGGAGGGCGAGGGGGTGACGTCACGGCGGCAGCTCCTCCCGCGCAGCTGCGCAGATGAGCGGAACCTGGAGGCTGCGCCGGGATTCTCCGGCCCGCTGCTCCCGCCGCGAGGTGAGGGCCTGAGCGGGCAGGGAAGGGGCCGTAGGGCTGGCCACGCACCTGACGGACTTGTGCTCCTGCAGACCATGGGCGCTCAGCTGAGCGGCGGCGAGGGCGCCGCGGGGCCGGCGCAGCCCCAGCCCCAGCCCCAGCCCGCGGCGCCCGAGGGTCCGGAGCGGCCTGGGCCCGAGCCCAGCCCCTGGGGGCCCCTGGACGACGTGCGCTTCCTCATCGCCTGCACTTCCTGGTACTGACGTCCCCCCGAATCACCGCTCACCGCCGGTTCTGTTCGCCTCGCCTGGTCCGGCTCTGTGGTCTGTCCCCACTGCCCGATGTCTCAGCCTATTCCCTCTCGCCCCCACGCCCCAGCCCCTCCGGAGACGAGGATTGAAGAGGTCGAGGGGCCTGGAAGGCAGTCCCGACAGAGCTGCCTCCACAGCTGCGCCTTGGGACACCTCGAAATTGTTCGCTCCCCACCTACATCCAAACCACCTCAGCTTTCCTGCTCACCCGCTCCCTACAGCGCCAGCCATCTGGGTCCTGGCTCAGTCAAGACCAGGCTAGGGTTCTTGGTAAGACCCTAAAGCTACTCACCTCACCTCACTTGTTCCTTATTGCTGAGAACTCAGCTCCTGCTTTTGTTCGTGGTCATTGCACGATGTGCCTTGACTTCAGAGAAGACCTTGCTGCAGTGACTCCTGAAGTCCTCCTAGGGGAGGTTGCTCCTCCAGCCTGGATCCCAGGGAGGCGTTATCAGGCTGCATTTCTGGACCCTAGTTACACTGGGCCTCTCGGAGAGGGGACGTGTGATTGCTGGGCTTGCCGATGAGATGAATGGGGCAGTTCCCGGACACCCCAAAGTACCCAGTTTCCCTTCTCCCAGAAGCTTCTTAGGCCACCCTCAGAACCTGTTCCTCTTTCCCACATCCAAGGGAAATGACAGACTCTTGTATTTTTGTTTTATTTAGAAATGATTTAAAAAACATTATACAAAGGCTGATCAGTTTAAAATGTGACTGACACGGAAATGCTGTGATGTTCCCCAGGCCGAGGGGAAGCTGGGCTCTGGGGCCCCCGGTTGCTTTGCCCCTCTGTCTGCTCTGTCCTGGGGTGATGGACAAACAGATGACACAAGGCAGGATAATCCGAGTTTGGAAGCCTCCAGGCTGAGCCCTCTCTGGGTCTAGCCTTGCATCCCTCACATCTGCAGCCTGGGCTGCCTGCCTCCATCTCCTGCTCTTTCTCAGCTGACCGCGGTAGTACTAGGAGCCAACGGGAGCCTGTGGGGCCTAGAGCGTTCAAGAAGTGAGAGCACCAACCTGAGGAGTGGAGGGGGACCAGGACGGGGAGAAGGGAGGCCAGGAAAAGATGGATAAAAGAGACACTGCTGACCTCATCTTAGACCTTCGAGGGGTCCACAGGTGGAGACCAAGGCCCAGCCAGCTCACTGGATGGCCTGGGCGTGTAACAACCTCTCTGTGCTTCATTTGAGGGCGTGATGAAAATTACCCTTGGCCTCCCAGGGCCTACACTAGTTTCATGTGAGTGGACAGGTGTGAGCTAATAAAGTGCTTTGCAAAGTATAAAACAGTATACAAACTTATGAATCACTAATATCTCTGCAGTTGTTCCCCACCCGCCCCAGAGAGCCCGCCCTTGGCCAAAATCAAAACAAAACAAAACAAAACAAAAACAACCAGAAGGGTAATGACAGGGAACACAGTGGAGCCAAATAGGTGCCTCTGGGATAAGAGATTTTGCTTCAGACAGCGCCCAGGGCAGCAGAAGTCCCTGTCTCCTACAGGTTAAGCTGACCCAAAGATCAGAGGTCACAGGAGGGGGGCCAGGGCCTTGTAGGCTCAGAGGGCCAGGTGGCAGCATCCTGAAGACTGATGCCGCCTCCTGGATTTGGCAGCCAGCGGGCATCACCGAACCCATTGGTCTTGCCCAGGGCTTCTCAGTGGTCAGCAGGGCTGCCTCCACTGGGCTGGAGTGAGGCAAGCTGAGCCCTAGGAATTCCTGCCAGAGACAGTGTAGGGTGGGCCCCTCGGCTTGGGGCCACTGCCCATTGGTGGTGCTCTTTCCCAAAGAGCAATGCAGGAAGATGGTCTCGTGAGCTGGGTTAGCAAGGGCCAAGCTCATGATATGAACACTGGTTCCAGTCTGAGGAATCAAGTGGGCTTCAGCGTGGTTGGGGGGTGTGGGCTCGGAGCACTTGAGAAGGCTGCCCTGACTCCCTTACTGGGGGCCATGGGGATGTTGGCCTGGAGCCATTTCTGCCTCACAGAACTGGTCAGGCGGAGCCCCCGGGCCGCAGGCTGCAGGCTGGAGTTCTGCTAGAGACTGGGAATGGGGACAGAGGAAGGAGAGTGGAGGATGGTCACAAACTCAGATCAGCCTCCAGAAACAGGGTTGGCTCCTGCCCCAGAGCTTCGGCCTCATGAGGAGGGCCTGGCTCCTGGGGTGTATGGGTGTCAGAGTGGCCTTAGCAGCACCTTGGTCCTTATCACCTGGGGCACGGCCTGTCACCTGGCCTCATCACTGACAGTCACCTCTAATTCACCTAAAGCCTCCAGCAGCCTTTGCAGAATGGGACTTTAAACAGTAGAGACAGGACATCTAAATGTTCAAGATGTGACAGCTGGGTCCTTGGGAGACCCGGCCGGGCCACAGCCCTGCCTGCAGCATGTGACCCTAAGTCCTGGGTCTCAGAGGAGACCCCGGTGTGTGGAGCAGGTTTCCTGAGGGGTCTGCTGCCCGCCAGCAGGGGAAACCCGTCTCGTTGCCCACTGTTGGCAGCAGGGGTCCTGTAGCCTTGGAGAACAGTGGGGTGGGGGTGAGGGGGACATCTGACCAGCAGGTGTTGGCAAAGAGGGACCAGGACTGGTGGCTTCTCCCGGATGGGACTGAGAGCACTAGTGCCGGCTTCCCGCAGAAGGTGCTGGGTCCAGCCAGGAACCAAGCTGTGGCGTCTCACGGACACCACAGGGTGCAGTGACCACAGGGCCTCCCTCTGGCATGGGGCCTGGCCTATTCCCTTGAGTAGGGAGCAGTTTACCCAGGACAGAAGGCTGGCATCTGGGTGCCAGGCACCCACCCTGGGGCTCAGCTGCCATCACTCCCTGCCCCACGTTCATCCTAGGCCAGTGCGCCCACCACTTCAACTACATGACCCCTAGCCTAGGGCCCTGCTGGCTCCAGTGGGCAGTGACCAGAGCTGCCCCTCAGGCCCTGGTGAGGAAGGGCCCGGCTGGCCAGGCGGAGTGGACAGAGAGGGCTCTACGCTGCTCACACCCACTCCTGGACTGGCCGCTTATAGTAGGTGACAGGCTGAGGGCCTGCCTTGTTCTTGAACTGGAAGATGGTGTAGACCAGCACCAGGATGCAGAGGGACAGGATGCAGGGGATCACCACGGCCACCGCGTTCACGGAGCCCGGCACGTCGTTGATGGTCACCATGATGTCCACGTCGTCCTGGGGCAGCCGCCGCTCCTTGCGCCGCTCCACCTCCTTCTGGTTGCAGCCCATCCAGTCACGCAAGATGCTGCGTGGGTAGCCGGGCTCCACGCTCAGTTTCTGGTTGTCGAACTTCCAGTAGTCCCGGCCCTTGTAGAAATAGGTGTAATCTGCGGAAACACAGCCCAGCGTCACCACCACTCCCCACACGTCCCTGCGCCCGCCCGTGAGGGCAGGAGGTGGTGTGGCTGTGTGGAGGGCGCCTCGCCCGCCTGGGGGCGTCCCAGAGGAGCTCCGAAGGAGGGGTGGGCTTGTGAGGCGGCGGGAGCAGGGTGTTGGCACACTCGGAGGTGGGGAAGCGCAGTGCTTGGCACACCCTGCCAGCAGCGTGTCTGGGTCATGGAGTATCGCCTTCATGGCTGCAGGGATGAGCACCCAGGACCTGGAGCAGCCCACCCCGTATTCTCAAAGGTTCTGGGGAGCCATAGAGGGGCTTTAAGTCAAATTGGTAAATTCAATCTGTGCCTCCCAGACTGGACCCCTCTCAGCCTGGGGCCATAGATCTGTCACACTGTCCCCATAGGCAGACTGGACCCCTCTCAGCCTGGGGCCATAGATCTGTCACACTGTCCCCACAGGCACCCCCCCCATGGGTCAGATCAAACCCCTAACTTAGGGCTTGGACAGCATGGTCTCTATAGCTCAAGCGTCTCAGTCCAGCTCCTGCCTGGGCCAAGGGAGGTAGGGAGCAAGATTTTCCCTCTTGACAGCAGACACCACCTCTTGGCAATGATCATGGATTTTTTTTTTTTTTTTTTTTTTTTTTTGCGGGGGCTTGGCAACACTGATTACAAGTTTTCTGGGACCTTTCCAGGGGCGGGGCTGGAAGTAAAGAAGGCAGCGAACCTGGGGGGGGGGGCACCCCAAGGCTCCCAGCAACAGCCTTAGCAGTGAGCCAGTCCTCAGATCCCAAGCAACGCACTCAGACTCTCATTGGCCGGTACCCCACCCTGGCTGGGACGTGTCATTGGCCAGTCTTTGATGTCATCTGTTTCTGAGGCTCCCAGACAGCGAGACCACGTGTGTAAGGCATTAAGTACACAGGAGAGCCACTGATAGCTGCTCTGTCCCTGGGGCTGTTGGCTTTCTTACCAACGGTATCTCATCAGAGTCCTTCCCAATGACGGCCAAAGTGGCCCCCTCGGCCTAGTTGCTTTCTCACAGCATTTATTTCCCTTACAGGATTGGTTGCTATCTTATTTTCCGGTCCCTAGCCTGAGAGACAGAATGCAATGCAAGTCTTGTTCTCTGCTCCATCTTCAGCCCTCCCACACAACCTGGTTCTAAGTAATTATTGTGGAAAAATCTGTCATTCCATATAAACGAAAACACATCAACAAGATGACAATGAGGACGATAGCAGCTAAAGCAGATGGCATGGGCCACGTGCTAGGCATTGGTCTAAGAGCTCTACATAATTTATTTAATCCTCACAAAATCCTGTGAGGTAGGCATCATTATTATCTCTGTTTTATAGAGGAGGAAACTGAGGAACAAAGTGATTTGCCCAAACTCATAGTAAGTGGTGGAGATGAAACCAGCCAGGCTGTGCTTTTGACCATATCAGTGGAGTTGTATTCAACAGACATTTATGATACCTATTCTGTGCCTGACAAGACCCAGCCCCTTCTTGAGAAGCTCCTACTCTGGTCTCTAGGAGGAGCTTAGAAAATGTCTCGTAAATAAAGGAGGAGCCGGGACCGGTTTGGCTCAGTGGATAGAGCGTCGGCCTGCAGACTGAAAGGTCCCAGGTTCAATTCTGGTCAAGGGCATGTACCTTGGTTGTGGGCGCATCCCCAGTGGGGAGTGTGCAGGGGGCAGCTGATCGATGATTCTCTCTCATTGATGTTTCTCTCTATCCCTCTCTCTTCCTCTCTGTGAAAAATCAAAATATATTAAAAAAAAAAAATAAAGAAGGCTTCTCTCTCCACCTCCCTGCCCTCAAACCCTGGGAAAAGGCACCTTGGAACCACCCTATCATTGCTTTTCAGATTTGATAACTCCAGGAACTCTTGGAGTGCACCTGAGTCCGTGAGGAAGGCTGTTTGAAGGAATGCAGTCAGTCTATGGAAACATCTCTCAATGGAGAATCAACCCTGAAGATGAGAAATTGTAACTTGGTAGCTGGTAAGAGAATTTCACTGTGTGGACGTGGGTGGCTATGAGGCCGTTGTCTTTGCTCCCAGGCGGTGTTTCTCAAACCAGGGTACCCTGAGAGTGTGCCCAAGGGCTCTGCTGGGACCCTGCCCACCCTGCCGGGCCCGTACATACATCCTTCCTTGCTGATGAAGGCCCCCTGGGGGGCCTGTGGGATGCCCTTCCACACAGTGATGGGCTTGGGGTAGCCAGGGTCCGTGGCCCGCCGCTCCTCGCTGTAGCGCCAGTACTGCTCGCCTTTGAAGAAGTAGGTCTTGCCCACGGGTTCCCAGCGCAGAGCCGTGTCAATGCCTTCTCGGGGCAGACAGCTGCCCAGCTCCCCCAGGCTGTGGGGGTACCCAGGCTCCACCGTCACCTCCTTAAACACCCAGTACTTGTCACCTGTGGCCAAGAGAAGCCCAGGATCAGCCTTCCCCGGCCCCTCAGTGCCGGAGGTTGTGCTAGTGCCACTTGCCCATCTTCTTCGGGGACTGAAGTCATTCATTGAGCCGGAGTAGAGCAGGGAGACAGCCTAGGCCTGCTTGATACCCTCAGTAGAAGACTGAGGCCTCTTGGCCCCGGCACACCGTAGGGGGCAAGAGGCCAGAAGCCAATCGCAGATCCTGGACAACTCACTCCATGCCGCCCAGGCTCCGTATTTCACCCTCTGTGACTTGTTCCTTTCTCCTCTCTGGGTGATCTCAGCCACTCGTGCACACTAGTGTTCCTTGATACCCCCTTTCCCCTCCCCTTCCATCAATGACACCCAACTCTGAGGCTCTAGCCCATAGCCACTCTCTCAGTGGACTGAGCACCAGACCCGGGTATCCTGATGGCCCATCTGCCTCCGGGCATTTCCAAATTGGCTTTCCAGAGTTCCTCATCTCCACCACAGGGGGCGCCCTCCCTCATCACCTTTCAGCCTCTCAAGAGTCCTGGCCCTCGTTCCTCCTCCTCTAGCTGTCTTTAACCTCCCTGCTATGGGCCTTGCAGACATCACCCTCCTCAGCTCCAGCAACCATTTCAGAAATGGCCTCCTGCCTCTGCACCTGGTTCTCTGTTGCTCACAAACACTCAGTGAATTTCCAGTGTTGCCCTAAGAGATTGATATTAAGTTCTGGCCTGGCAAACAAGGCTCTTCAGGCCTCTCCCCAGAAAACCACCTTTCCAGGCCATTTCTCACAGCTTTCCGATGTCCAAACGTGCACACCCCACACTCCTCCTTTGCCCATGCTGTTCCTTCCCCTTGGAATGCGTTCCTTGCTTCTCACTAACTGTCTGTGTCTCACCTGACCCAGGTCAGGATAACTGAAGTGAAACCACCTAGCACAGGATGGGCTCGGGGAGGGCACAGGGCGGCATCTGTACATGTTAGCCCCCCGCCCCCTTCCCTGACTGTTCCAGCCTCTGGGCTGTGTGGCCTCCTCCCTCTGTGTCACTGATAGGGTGGCCTTCCATGGAGCACTGATGGTTTCAATGGCCTGCACAACCCTCTACTATATGTGGCTGAGGCTTGTCACCCACCAACTTTGACACATATGGGCCCTTAACAATCACTCCTTGACTTGATTTCCCCAAATTGTGCCTTGTCTGCCTGAAGGATCTATCGTTTCAAATGTCAGTGTCTCTGTTAGGGCTAGAAGGACCCTTGGGGTACATCTGCCTCCCACCCCACTTCACAGATGAAAAAAGGGGGTCCCAAGGACACAGGCCACGTTACCTTTGAAGAAGACAAATCTCCCATCAGCCCTCTCATAGGCTGCATCTATGCGGGCAGGCAGGCCCTTCCAGAACTGCTCGATCTGCATGGGGTAACCCTCCTGCACCCGGTTATTGCGCAGGCGCCAGAACCAGCGGTCCTAGGGGTTAAGGAGAGGAGAGGAAGAAGCATAACCTGTGAACCCGGTGCTCGGTCCAAACCACCCGATACTTTCCCCTGGGCCCAGTCTTGAAACCCTTTATTAAGTCTGTCCATTCACTGCTTCTGACTTTCAAAGTCCTGTGGGGAAGACAGGATGCTCATCAACTCTTTAAGTAAGCATCTTTAAAGGTGTGGCCTGAGATAGAGGAGACAGGTCTGATGCAGGGGAAGAGATGTGAAGCCGAAGGGATGATGCCAGGACCTGGAGTAGCCACGTGAGGGCAGCAGAGAGTCACTGACATCGGCCGAGCCGCTCCTGAGTCATTGAGCCTGGGCAGAGTGCCCTCCTCAGAGGTGGCTGCTCCATCCAGCGGGGCAAGGACCCTGGGAAGCAAGCCCTCTTTTGCTTGGGGGGGATTCCCCCAAGACCTGGGTGTGAATTCAGGTTCCTCCACTCACAGCTGCATGGCCTTGAGCATCGCACTTACAGAACCTCACCTGCAGATGGGGGAGTAACAGGGGTCAGATGAGAGGACATAGGCAAAGTGCCTGGAACGGTGGGGGACACATGATCAGTGTTGAATAAGTGGCAGATCAATAGGCCAAGAGTGTGAGAAAAGCCCTCCTCTTCATACTGGTGCCTTGCCTCACTGCAGCCCCTGGCTGGTAGGCACCCTGGGCAAGGTCTATAACCTCTCAGTTTTCTTATGTGTAAGTGAGGATAATAAAGCCCAGACTTGCCTAGGAACTGTTCAGTTGGAGGATCCAAGAGTACAGAGAAATGAATGTGATTAGTAAAAGATGGTACAAAAACTAGAAAAGGTTTTTCAAAGAACTTTCACATCCAGTGTATTTAAACCTTATTTTGACTTTCACAACTCTTGTTAAGTAGATGTGAGATATGCGGGTCTTAAGGAATGCCAAGTGGGTTTCTAGAGCCACTCGGTGAGAGGCAGGCTGACCCCGGTGCCTGACTCTTGCTCAGTGCTCCAAGCTTGCTGGGGAGGACTCCACGAGGGGAGTGGGGAAGTCCTCTCCTACCTCCCAGTGTGACGGAGACATGCTGCCCGGACCCCCTTCGTTGGAGGGCGTACTGCCTCCGAGGCTGGGAGTGTGGTCAGCAGGCAGTTTTCCACTGTCCGCCTCTCAGGATGGCCTCTGCTTCAGAGAGTTCCCCCCAGCCTCCCTTACCCAGTGACTGAATGAGGCAGGGGGTACAGTTACAGCCATTGGGAGCCCAAGATGGGATAATTCTGACCAGCCCACCTAGCTCCAGAGCCCCCTGTGAGGGTGGCTGAGTCTGCAGTGGGCCTTCATGGCTGCTTATACATCATCTTCCGCCCAATCCTGCTTCCCTTCCACAGATGCTGATCCCAACGGTACTCCCTCCTCAAAATCCTGCATTCCAAACACCATGCCAGCATCTGCTCCCCTTAGAGCCCAGTGCAACGCACCAAGCAGGCTTCCCTACCAGTCAGGCCCTGGCTCAGGTGACAGGACCAGACAGGTGACAAGCTGTAGCCTGGCTTGCTTCCTGTCAGGCACCCCTCAGTGCCAGCCTCTCAGCCCTGGCAGGATCTGGAGGCAGACGCGGCCACCACTGTGCCAGCCCCTACTTCATACCCTCGCATTATTTAATCTTCACCCTTCGTTAGGGGAATGACCCCTAGTTTTCAGATGGAGAAACTGAAGTCCAGAGAAGGGCGGTTGACTTGCTTAATCACAGACCAGAAGCAAGTCTCCCAACACTTCCAAGAGATAACCCTGGGGTCACCGACTTCCTCCTCTCCCCCCTCTTGATTCACTCTCAGCACCAGGAAGAGACCCCGTGTCCTGGCCCCCCAGCAGGCCGAATCCCAGAGCAGCAGCCCGCTCCGTGGTGGGAGAGAGTGGAAGGGGACCCCTGGAAGGTGCCCGTTGCTGGGGCCGCCTACCTTGAACACAAACATCTCGCCCCGGAAGAGAGCCACTGTGTTGAAGTTGCCGTCACAGATGTTGGGCTTGGCACCGGGTGTGGACGGCCTGTCCCCGAGGGGTGGCCTGGGAGGCCTGGGCTGGCGCTCGTGCTTCCTCTCAGACGGCGAATGGATCCTGCGGACAGGGAGCGTGGGGAGGGGCCTTGTGGGCTCCAGGGGCTCGGCTGGGGGTCCTGGAGAGAGGGGCTGCATCTTAGAAAGGGGCCGGCCATTCCCTGCCTCCCCACCACCTAGGCAGTCTGAGACAGGCCTGTCACACTCCGGCCTCCTGTACTCTCTCCCTGTTTTTCATTCCCCAATCTTTGAGAAAATAGGTGAAAAAAATAACCATTAAATGAGACTCTCAAATCTGGTGTGTTCTCCTTCTTCTCTCCTTTTGTGAGAGAACAAGCCCCTTCTCAGGTTCAGTGTCCCGCACCCTCTTTCTCTGCTCCCCTCCATACACACTCGCCCACCTCCTCACTCCCCTTCATCCTTTATCCTGATTCAGTATGGCTGTGCCCGTGACCCACTGCACTGCCCTGTCGAGATCACCAGCGGCCTCTGTGTTGCCAGATTCAATGGTTGCTTGGCTCAGGCTCTGAGGTGCATATGTATTCTTCAGGGATCTTGATAAAATGCAGATTGTGACTCAGAGGACCTGGTGGGGCCTGCGATCCTGCATTTCTCTAAGCTCTCAGGTGACGCTCATGTTGCTGTCTGAGGCCCACACTTGTAGCAAGATCATAGAAACCCTTTCCTCAAACACTCTTTTCCGGAACCCAGCGCCCTCCTGGTCTCCCTCCTTCCCGAGGCTGTGCCTTCTCAGCCTCCTTCACCGAGAGCCTTTCCTCATTCCCCCCTACTGAAAGGTGGTGGGAGCCCTGGGTCCTCTTCTCTCTCTCTCTCTCTCTCTCTCTCTCTCTCTCTCTCTCTCTCTCTCTCTGTCCCTAGGTCAGAACTTCTCAACTTGGACTGCGTAACAGGATCACCTGGGGAGTTTAAAAAAAAAAAATCTTGATGCTCAGGAGGCACCCCAGACCAATTAAAACCAAATCTCTGGAGGGAGGGTCTGGTATTGGTATTTTGTATTGAAAACCGAAGGTGAGCCCAGTGGGCAGCCAGGTTAAGAACCATCCCTCTCAGTGATCTCATCCAGTTCACAGCTTTAAAGACGCTCTCTGAGAGCCATCCAGTAGGATGTCCTGGGATGACAGAAATGTTCTGTATCTGCACTGTCCTGTACAGCAGCCTCTCGCCACCCCTGGCTACCGAGCACTTGAAATGAGTGACTAGTTGTTAGTGTGACAGAAGAACTGAAAATTTTATTTTATTTAACTCTAATTAAGATAAGTTTCAATTTCAATAGCCATATGTGGCTATACTGGACACCAGATTTCCAAATCAACATCCCAGCCCAGATCTGTGAGCTACAGACTGGTCAGTCCCATGGCCCCACAATTACAAAAGCCAGAAACCTTGTTGTCATCCTCCTCACCCCATGTCTCATCTATCAGCAAATCCTGTCCATTCCATTTTCAAAATACCTTCCAGTTACCACCACCCCTGTCCAGTCCTCTTCAGCTTACCCTCTGGACATCCTGTCTAGCCTTCCTTGTGTGGGTCTCCTGGCTAGAGCTAGGACCCCTTGAAAGTGAACCTCAGGAGGCTAGAGGGAGGTGTGTGGAGGGGCAGGGCAAGAGAGAAGAGGGAGTAGGTGGGCATCTACTCACTTTTGTCCCTCCCAGGAGATACCCTCCCCTACTTCCCAGGGTGAGGGCAAGGGGGATGGGTGGTGGGGGTGGGGAGGTAGGTGTGCCCACTCTGGTTAAGCAAGACATCTTCAGTCTCTGAAGGTCAGACACACAGAGACACAGCAGCTATGTGGATGGATGGCAGTGCTCCCTCTTCCCTTTCCTCCCCTTCCCTTCCATTCCTCCCTTTCCCTTCCCCCCCCTTCCCTGTGACAGGCAGGCAGCCACAGCCCACCCCCGCAGTAGAAGTGGTGGCCCCTCTCCCCTGCCACACACCGTAAATCTTCTGGATGCCCTGGAGATCATCCTGAGGCAGCTTGAAGTTGTGTGTCTCCATGTACTGGTAGAAGGGCGCCATGATGGCGCTGGGGTCGTTGGAGTGCTCCAGTCCCAGTGCGTGGCCCAGCTCGTGCACAGCCACTAGGAAGAGGTCATTCCCTGTGGAGAGGGGGATGGGAGGTGCCCAGGGCACCCACTTAGATATCAGACTGTCAATCCATTTGGTTAGAAAGCACCCATAGAGCCGAAACCGGTTTGGCTCAATGGATAGAGCATCGGCTTGGGGACTGAAAGGTCCCTGGTTCGATTCCGGTCAAGGACATGTACCTTGGTTGCGGGCATATCCCCAGGAGGGGGTGTGCAAGAGGCAGCTGATCGATGACTCTCTCTCATTGATGTTTCTAACTCTCTATCTCTCTCCCTTCTTCTCTGTACAAAATCAATAAAATATATTTTTAAAAAAGGAAAAAAAAGAAAAGAAAACACCCATAGACTTGGCACTAGGCCCTGTGCCGGACACTGGATCACACCCTGACTTCCAGAACGCTCGACATAGTGGGGGATAGGGAGGGAGAAACAAAATAAGTGAAACTAGTGTTCCAGGTGCTTTCATAGGTGTCTATAGGGTCGAGTGAGGATATCAAGAAGGAGGAGCCATTTAAACGTGAAGAAAGGGGTTCCATGAGGCTTCATCAAGGTGAAGCGTAAGTTTTGCGTTGAAAGATAAGGAGTTAGTAAGGAGAATGGATTCAGGGGGCAGGAGAGGAAGATGGGTGGGGATGGCATTCCTGGCAGAGGGAAAGCTATAAACAAGATCCAGGGACAGTCAGTTTCATTCCACTTGGCTCTGGAACAGAGCACGAGGGGAGGGCCAGGGAGCGATGAGGTCAGCCGGCCGCAGCCGGCTATGATGCCAGCGAAGGAATCTGGATCGGCTTCGTGGCCAGTGGGGGGTTGAGGCAGGAGGGGGTGGTGACACAATGACATCACTCTGGCTGTGGTTGGAGGAAGGTGTAGAGGCCAGTGAGACCAGAGACAGTGGGATCAGAGGGGTCAGTTCGGAAGCTGTACAAGGGCCCAGGGGGAGATGAGAAGGGCCAGGCAGAGGGGAGTCCTGGGCGGTAGGTTGGAGGGCAGCTTCAGGAGCCCCGGGGCAGGCCGGGCTCTGGGCCTGTGGCAGCTCTCAGTCCAGTAAGACCACAGATCTAAGCTGATCTACCATCGAAATCAAAGCTAGGGATTCAAATTTGAGTGAAAAAACAAGGTCCGGTGCTGAAAGTGGGGCATGGCGTATGAAGCTAAGGCAGCCACGTGGCACCGCGGTCTTGAGCACATGCCTCTGAGGGGAGCAGATCGCATTACGGCCCAGCTCTACCCCCACCAGCTGTGGGAACTTGGCCAGAAGGTCTGCCCCCTGAGCCTCCTTTCTCACTGATAAATGGGGAAATCATCCTACCTTACAGGGCTGTGTGAGGGCATAGGTGCTCTTGTTATCATACATATTAGCGGGGGGGGGGGGGGGGTTGGTGCCTGGAATAAGTCCATGGACCAGAGGGAAGCACAAGGCCATTGGGGTTCCAGCAACCAGATCCCCTTAAAACCAACTCCCCTGATTTGGGGTGGGGGTGGTGAGGGGGAGGATTAAAAAACCCCAACTTTGTGAAATAAATGCAAGGGGCTGGGAGTTGGGCAGGCTGTTGTCTCAACAGTCCTGACTCCTGCCTGTCCGTTACAGAGCCCTCCTTCCCTTGATCTCTGGCATTGGGATGCCCTTGAGCCCTGCCTCTTCCTGCCCAGCTTCGAGGCATGTGGCAGTCCATTCCTGCCACCGTGAAGTACAGGGAGGCTGCCAGGAGCCCAGAAGGCTGTCAGGAGACATAGTGTCCACTCTGGCCCCAGTGCCACTGGCAGAGATATCCTACCCTGGTGCAGCCAGGGCCCTGTGAGGGTCAGATGGGGTTGAGGATTGTCTCTGGCCTTTCTGGCTGAAGGCTTGGGAAAAGAGAAGAACCCCATGGGGTGGACCCAGGCACGTGCATGCCTGCTGCTCTGCTGACACCACCAGGTTTTGCTTTTTTTTTTTTTTTTTTTTTTGCCAGCAAAGGGGGCATGGGCAAGATCAGCGCAAGGTTGGCCAAGAGCCTGGGGCTGCCGTCTGCTGGGGAAGGGCAGGCTGGCACGGGGAGGCCAGGCCGCCCCCAGTTCCTTCCTCAGGTCCTGGTCCCTCTGGCATCGGGAGAGGGTGAGCTCATCTCTGAGCTCCGTCCCAAACAAAGAGCGGAAGGCAGCCCTGCTTCCTGGGGTCCAGTCTTGGCTCCGCTCCTAGCCTGCTCTCCCACCTGCGACAAGCTGTTCGGGCCGCTGTCTCCTGACCAGGCTCTTCCCGGGGCCGTCCACAAGGATCTGCGCTGGGGACCAGGGCGCAGGGCTCCACGCTCCTGGCCAGACTGACCCTGTGTCCCTAGCCTGCGTCTGTCACTCTGCGCGCCTCTGTGCCTGGGTCTCTGTAGATAATAGGAGTTAAGTCCTTGAAGGAAAGGGCCCAGGGACCAAAGGGCAGAGAACTAGGGAACTGGCACCTTACTGCCCAGAAGCCCAAGAGACCTGCCCTGAGGAGGATGGAAGGAGAGGGGACCGGAGCGGGAGAACTCCCTGGAGCGTGTGCCGTGGAAAAGCAGAGGTACGGAGAAGACTCCGCTGATCGGAATGGCAGTTCCTGGGAGCCAGCCCGCCATGGATCCCAGCACTGCCATGTGCTAGCAGGGTGACAGGTTAAATCTATTTCTCTGTAAAATGAAGGGAATAATGGTTCCATCATAAGAACTGAGGTGAAGATTAATGAGGCAAAATGTGTAGAGCACTCATACAGGCTCCTGTCACAAAACTAGGACTGTTAATTAGCTGCGTCACACTGAGCTGTGTGTGAGGACCAGCATCCCCAAGAGGGAGTATTCCTGTGGGCTGGGAGCTCAAAGCCTCGGGCCTCTTAGCAAGTATATACCTTGTCTGTGCCTCATTTCCTTCTCTTAGGACCTCCAAATTCGGCAATTTCCATCTGATTTATTCCTCCAACCCCCCAAACATTTACAGAATTTCCCTTTGCCTCTATTCTTTTGCCAGTGCTATCCCTTCCACCGGGAATAGCCTTATTTCTTCAAAGTTCAGCTCAACCCTATCTCTTCCAGGAAGTCCTCTTGATTTCTTCCACTGGCAGTGAATGCTGCCTCCTCCGTACTCTATCAGTGGTTTATCTGAACTATCTCTATGGCACTGACCACTTTCCATTCTACATGATAGTATCTAACACACACTCTCACTCATCCTTGGACTGTGAGCTCCTTGAGGGCAAGCTCTGTGTCTGACAGGGCTCGGGGACAGCAGTCAGGACAGGACAGTGCCAGAAGTTCAATATTTTTTTCAGGTGTGGTCCTTGGACCACTTGTAGCAGAACCACTTGGAGTGATTTTTAAAAATTCAGTCCTGGGTTCACACCTGGCTCTGCCACTTACCAACTGTGTAACTTGAAACTTTACTTTCCTCATCTGCAAAATGGAGGTTATGATCTCTGCTGAGTCTAGCTCCCAAGGTGGGGAAGAGCCGCTGAAATAATTGCAAAAGGGCTCTCCCCTGTGAATAGCTGGTCTGGATGACTCTTCCCGTCTTGCCACCTTCCCTTGGGCTGGGCTCCTTCCCCAGAAGGGCTTAGTGAATTCTGCTGACCTCACTACTTGACTCATTGGAAAGAGATGAGGACAGAAAGTACCTGGAAGCAGTCCCTGAGAGCAGCTTACAGGAAAGGCGTGGTGGGCTAGGTTACCTTCCCCCCAGGCTCCAACGAGCCCGAGAATCAGAGTCAGCTTTACCATCCAGAGGTTCTCCAGAGCTGTGGTCGCCAACTGGTGGTCCTTGGACCACGGTGATTCGTGAGGTCCGAAAGGTTGGCGACCGCTGCTCCAGAGAGCCTTTTAAACACACAGGTGGAGGAGATTACGATTCAGGAGTTTTGAGTTAAGAGTTTAGGCAACTTTCCCCTCCCTTTTTTTAAAGTTCCCCAGGTAAACATTGTAAAGGTTGGGTCAGGCTGACACACCTGAGCCAACCAGTCAACCTTAACATCGCTAATTGTGGGATAACCCGCATCACAGGTGCTTCCCAGTGTGATGGGTTAGGGAGGACCAGCACCACCTAGGTAGGGAGTATTCTTGCCTTAAAAAAGTGAACCTGAATGTGGCCTGTTGATCTAATTAATATTCAGGAAATATGGGGAAGAAAGACAAGTTAAAAGTGAACCTGGATCTCGTCAAGCCAAATGACTATACTCAGGAGAAGTGACCTTTAATATATATGGCTTCTTTAAGATATATGGCTGTTGGGGCACAGGAAATGGAAGCAAGGTGACTGCTTTAAATGAAAAGGGCCTTATGAGACACATCAGTCTTATATGATGTATGCATGGTGTTTGGATCCTGATGCAAGCAAACAACTATAAAAGACATTTTTGAAGTAACTTGAGAAAATGAACACAAACTGGGTATTTGATTTTAAGAAATCATTGTTAATTTTGTTGGGTTTGATATTGATTTTTGTGGTTGTGTACAAAGTAATCAGAGGTACTGATATATACCAAAGTATTTACAGGTGAAATGATTATGCCTGGGATTTTCTTTAGAATACCTTAGCCAAGCCTTGCCAGCATGGTTGAGTATCATCTATGAATCAGGAGATCAGGGTTCACTTTCTGGAGAGGGCACATGACCGGGTGGTGAACTTGGTTCCCAGTCGGGGATATGCAGGAGGCAGCCAATCAATGATTCTTTCTCATCATTGATGTTTCTATCTCTCTCTCCATCTCCCTCCCTCTCTGAAATTTAAACACACATACACACACAAAAAAAAACCCCCAAAAAACAACAACAACACACACACACACACACACACACACAAAACCACAACCTCAGCCAAAAAATAAAAGTGTGTGAGGGGAGAGGGTAGATAAAATAGGAATGACATAATGTTGATAATTGTTGTTGCAGGTTAATGGGTGCCTGGGGGTTCATACTGTCATTCTCTCTACTTTTGTGGATTTGAAATTTTCCATATTGGAAATTTAGATTAGAGAAGAAAGCCAGTAAACAAAAGTTCCCAGGAGAACGCTGCTCCCTCCCTCCCTGAGTTTATGTGGAAATTAAACAAGATAATATACAGGTGCTCCATAAATCTTGGTTCCTATCCTTCCCTTTCAAAAGCCGTCCTAGGGCAGCTGGTGCCTTTCCAGCTTGCCAGCCAGCTATTACTGTGGTTAGGAGAGGCATCTGGATGGTTCATGCTTGGTTTTCCAGAGCACAGAAAAGCCCCGACTGTTGTCCAGAGGAGACATTGGCTACCGTGGAATTTCTATCAGAACCAGCAGTCACTCATCAGGATGGGGTGGGACAGACAGGAAGGTGCTGGGATGGTCCCAACTTCTTTCCCCCCACTCCACCAGCAACACTTAGGCTTTTAAGACTGGGTCCAGGGTTTCCAACAGCAAGGAGTGGATCTGGGAAATGCAAACCCCAGAGCTGGGAAGGGGAGGGCAAAGGAGGAGTGTCTTCCCAGTACTTCTTGGACAACAACCTTTTAGGATTTTCTTTTATCTCTATCAGGGCTATAATTTTAAATCTCACAAGCTGGCATATAACTGGAGCTAAAAAAATGTTCGTTTTCTTCTCTTCACACCTTATCAGTTAGCATAGACCGCCATTCCTTGACACAGATCCAAGAATAAGAATGAGATAAAGAACAGGAGTTCTGAAAGCCAGGAAACCACATCCAGGACAGAAGGGAAGGGACACTGGGGCAGAGGAAATGGAGCTAGGTAGGAAAGAGGATGCAAGTTCGAAGAGGGCAGTGGGGGAGAGGGGCGGGTAAAGGGAAATTAGATTTATAATTTTGCCTGGGCTGAGCTTTGGCCAAACCACCTCCTGAACCAGCCTTTGAGGATGAGCCAAGAGTTGATGATCTCTGATCCATGCAAAGATAGGCCCAGATTTTTCTCAAGGAGGTCATCCCCGTTTACAAATACTAGGCACAGCCTCTGAGGAAATGGGTCTTAAAGTCTGCTCTCAGCCTGAGCTTTGCCAAGGAGAAGAATGCCCAGTGTTTTCCAAACTTGCCTAGCCATAAGCATGAGAATCCCCGGGGGTGGGCCTGGAATCCATGTTTATAACAAAAGACCTGGCCGAGTCTTGTGACCAGTTAAAGACACTCTGGGGTTGGAGACCGTGTTTCTTGAGGTGATGGAACCCCTGCATCAGAAGGGATTTTAACTGACTACATGCAGATTCCCAGGCCCAGGCCCAGAATCAGAGAATCAGAATAGCAAAAGGTTAGGGGCCTGGAGCCTGGAGTCTGCATTCTTTAAAAAAGGTTTCTAGGTGATTTAGGAGTGCTGTGGAGTCCTAATGCTCAGGTTCAAAGCCTTCATCATTCACCATCTATGGGACCTTGGGTAGGTGACCTAATATTTCTTTATTTAGTTTACCTATCTGTAAAATGGGGGTAGTAAAAAGCACTTGACAGGGCCTTAGAATATTAACATACTAGTTGTCTGTTGCAATCTAAAATAGAATAGAATAGGACCCACAGTTCCTTTTCCCCCTAGACTCCTACTGCATTTTCTTTCCATTTCTGGTATGTCCTCCAGAACAGGCTGCCTGTGACAGGGTAGTTTAGGTACATCACTGTCTCCCAGACTTGACCCTGGACTTCCAGAGGGCAGAGCCCATGTCTTTTTTTTTTTTTTTTTTTTTTTAATGTTTGGATCCCCTGGGTTGGGTATCATGTTTCATTGAAGTTGGAAGGGACCTCAGAGATCCCCCATTTTACAGGTGAGGAGACTGGGGGTGAATTAGTTGTCCCTAGAGAGATGGCCAGGTGGTTGAACTATGGCATTGCCATTTATCTACCACCTATGCCACTTGAATCCCAAACTCTTCATTTAAACATTTATACACTTGCTGATTTATAAACATGTGCCTTATGAGTAAATATAGATGAGGGACTCTTTTGCAACCTGAAGGGTATTGTTATTGTTACTGAACAGTATTGAATCTGGACCCATGTAATATTCATTAAATCATAGTGATGAAGAGCAAGTTATCCAAGGATGTTGTTCATGTGAGGTTGACATCAGGAAGCGAGCCAGTCACGTCATCCCATAAGATGGCCTTTGAAGCTGTCATCAGTCAGGCCAGAGCCTACCAGTTTCAGACCCCACATTCAGCTTTAATTATTTTTTAACGCTTTTCCCCAGCCTCTGACTCATTACTTTATCTCCTTTTCCATGCTCCAACTCCTCCCTTCTGACTCAGCCCAGTTAGACCATCTCACCCATCTCCATGGCCTTGACCCTGGTGGAGCACACTTGAATATTATGAGGGGCCATCGTTCCTACTCTTTTAAGTTCTTAGTTCTTGGACAAGAAGCTCTAGAAACTAGGAACTCATCTCATCTATGGTATCCTCCAGGTTCTTCCTCAGGGCTTCTGAGAAACCCAGGATTGATCCCCTGTTCCCTCATTGCCTTACCATCATGGTTGGCGTTTCCTAATGTCCATGGCTCATCTGAATCAAAGTGGGTGTCTCCTCCAATCCCGGGGCCAGGGAAGTAGGCATGAGCCAGGAATCCTCCTTCCCCATCAAATGGGGAACTGTCTCCATGGAAGCCAGAAGCAAAGAAGATCATGATGTCTGCCTCCTTCCGGTCACTTTTGATCTCATGGTATGGCACCTCTTCGAAGGTCAGTGGGGTCACCTTCTGCCACACATCAAAAGCCTGGCGAATAGCTTTCCGTGTGTCTAGCTCACCCACCTTTGGGGTGTAGTTGTGAATGCTGGTGAGAGAGGGGAAGGAATTAGAATAGGGAAGAACGGACAGAGTCAAAGATTAGCAGAACTTAAAGGAACATCAGAGTCTATAAGGCCAAATAATCTTCAAATTTTGACACTTAGAATTCTGCTGAGGTGCCCTAAGGGTTGAGGGAAAGGCTGAGTAGACAAGGCTCTGGATTCCAAACCCTGCCTAAATCAGAGTATCTTTGGTTTAATCAATGTTTTGTATTTAGTCTCTGATAAAGTCTGTGTTGAATATAGGATTTCTCTTCAATTTTTAGGGGGGGAAAAGTTGGTGGATAGTAGTTTCTAAAATGTATGTTCTTCTGCCTGACTGGTGTGGCTCAGTGGTTGAGTGTTGACCTATGAACCAAGAGGTCACAGTTTGATTCCCGGTCAGGGCACATGCCTGGGTTGCAGGCTCCATTCCCAGTGGGGGCCATGCAAGAGGCAGCTGATCAATGATTCTCTCTCATCATTGATGTTTCTTTCTCTTTTCTAAAATACATTTTTATTGATTTCAGAGAGGAGGGCAGAGGGGGAGAGAGATAGAAACATCAATGATGAGAATAATTTATTGGCTACCTCCTGCACACTCCCCACTAGGGACTGAGCTTGCAACCCAGGATCAATTATATACTGCTGGTCTACTTAAAAGCTGGTATAGGACAGTATATGATTTAATCAGTTATAGATTTAGCTATTTAAGGTTACTATAACCATATTGCATGGCTATCCACAATGGAGCAGTTTCTGGATGTTCTGCCCCATGGACACCTGGAACAAGGATTATTCACCCATTTCATAGGCAAGAAGACTGAGGCTCAGAGAAGTTGGGTGCTAGAAGTTAAGGTTAGGATTGCATCAGAATTCGGTTCTTTTTCTTGATCCACTCTACCTCTTCAGGAGACCCTAAGAGTCTATTCAGTTTCTAACCCAGATTCTTCAGTTTCTTTTTCTTGTCAGACTTCTGAAAGAATCTGATCTCTACAGCTTGTCAGCAGGAGAGCCCTTAGTTCTACTCTAAGATCTCTATCTTAAATCCCACCTCAGAACCCAGGAGTTCTACTCCAGATGGAATCAGAGTCTTGTGAGGTGCCAACCAGAGCCCACCGGAGCCTGCCCTATGTCTGGCTCTTGTCCAGCCCCACTCTGAATTCAAGCATCTGAGAATGCTGTGATGGGCTCCATCATCCCTGCTCTTGATCGCTGGTGTGACTTGAAGACTAATCCTGCTCTGTCCTTGGTTTCCCTAGACCAGTGGTCGGCAAACTCATTAGTCAACAGAGCCAAATATCAACAGTACAACGACTGAAATTTCTTTTGAGAGCCGAAAACCGACTTCTGCGCATGGGCAACGAAGTTTCAATCGCACTGTATGTGCGCGCCCGCACGTAGTATTTTGTGGAAGAGCCACAATCAAGGGCCCAAAGAGCCGTATGTGGCTCGGGAGCCACAGTTTGCTGACCACTGCCCTAGGCCTAGACAATCAGCGCATGACACTGTTGTGATTCAGGTCCCAGTCCTCTATAGTCCTTAAGAAACAGCTGGAAACCGGTGCTGGGACTCTCGCATGAAGTCTGTCAGACTAAATGGGGAAGGGATGTAGATCACAGAGAGTGGGGTTTTTTAAGCGGTGATAGGAGAATGGGCTCAGCTGTGGTTCTTTATCATAGCTAAACATTACTGAAGAATCCAGGCCCCACTTTCTGTAACTAAACGTGATTGGAATGTAAACACAGTGGAGAATCCCTGAAGGACCAAGTAAATCTGGATACAGCATCCTCTGGAAGCCACAAGAATGACAAGTCATAGGCTCTCAGCACCTGGCCCATGCCCTGATCACAGACCCACCCAAGGTGTCAGCCTCTGAAACTCAGGCCAGGAAAAAAGAGAATGAAGGTGGAGCCAAACGCAGGGAGGAAGAGAGGAAGTCAAAGCACCTGTAGGTGATGTGTTTCTGCCTCCACTTCTGTCCCGTGAGGGCATAACGCTTGTTTCTCCGCCTGCGGCTCAAGTGGGGGTGATCAGGGACACCACATCGGGGTTTCTTCATCCATCTGGGCAGAGAGGAGACACATGCACACCTACACTGTGGTCACTGAGCACTCTAGGAAGATGCTGCACAGTCCCCAGTCCCGGGGGTCACTGGATCCCTGGCTTTGATGGGTTTCCCAATAGGAACACAGTCGACTCATTCATTCATTCATTCACTCACTCACTCACTCACAACTGAATATGCAGAAACACTGCTGCATATGAGACTGGGATCAGGAGAATGGGCTTGATAGTTCCAGCCCTACCACTAATCATCAGAGCCTAGGCAAGCAACTGAATCAGCATGAGCCTCCGTTTCCTCATCTGCAACATGAAAATTCAAGTTCTTGCTGTGCTTAGGTCGTAGAGAGCCTCCAAGGAGGGCATACATGTGAAAATCCTCTGTAATGTTATTGAATCATATCATTTCCTGGCTTAAAACCCTCCTGTGATCCCCTTGAAACCTCTAGAATTAATTCGAACTCCCTACCTTGGCTCACAGGGCCCCATGTGATCTAGTCCCTGCCTGCTTGTCTGATGACACCTTTAACCTTTCCCCCCTCGTACATTCTGCTCCAGCCACAGTGACCTCCTTGCTGTGCCGTGGACATGCTAAGAGTGTAGCCACTGCGGGGTCTTGGCAACGGCTGTTCCCTCTGCTTGCAACACTCTTCTTCACATGGTTTGTTCCCTTCGTTAAGGTGTCTGCTCAAACGTCACCCCTTCAGAGAGGACTTCCCTGCCCATCTTCTCTGAGGTTTATCCTGCTTAGCATTTATCCTTCCTAGCATTTACCATTCATGGAAGTTATACATTTGCATTTTTGTTTATTCTTTTTCTCTCCCACCAGATTCTGAGCCACCTGAGGACAGGAACCGTGCCTGTGTCCCCAGTGCTGGCACAGTGCCTGGCACAGAAGGTGGTCGATAGTGGGTTGTCGAACGAGTGAGAACTGTTCAACAGTACAATGGCGGAGCTTGGAAGACCGCACATGCCCTGTTGTTCAAAAAGTGGCTAAACAACTGTAGGCCATAGAATGTAACTTTTAAATGTATTAATCTGTTGCCTCTAGTAAATGGGAAAATCTTTGAGGACAGGAACTGAGTCATATTCATCACTGTTTCCCCGGAAGTTAACCCAGTGCCCGGAACTAAAGTAAACCCTGATGACTGTACCAGGTAACGTTATATCAGGGGACAGTAAGTCTCGGACATCGCTGGGATATAAAAAAGGGGCCCGGATAGAAGATGTAAAAGCTCATGGCTGATTGGTGCCCAGGCCATCCAAGTCCCTGCTGGCCTAATGGCTATCTCACTGAACCGTAGCTTGGGATTGCCAGAAGAAAAAACGGTCTGACCTCATTTGCAGTTGTTGAAAGCAGTTGCCACTGGCAATATAGAAGAGAGACAGAATATCATAACCAAATACAGTACAGTGTCTACATCTTCTACAGTGCCCTACACTCAGAAATCAATAATGAAAAACACAATAATAACAATACCATGCATTGGAATAAAAATTGATAATTTTCACAGTGTTTACATAAAAAAAAATTTTTTTTCCCTGATTCTCAATACAACTTTGTGAGGTAACCAGAAATTATTTATTCTCTGCATTATAGGTGAGGGAAAAGAGACACAGATAAATTGAGTAACGTGCAAAATATAACAAAACGGTGAGGTGGGGCTGTGACTTAGTTGAATGAATAAGTGAACTATTAATTTTCATGCTTAGCACAAGATGGGGTTAAAGGAACTGTTTGCTGAATGAATGAATGAATGTATGAATGAATGAATGACTAATGTGTGACATTTTCCAAGGCAGGCACTCAAAAATAATACTTTGAATTGTTAACCTAGCTTTCTTTCACTGACAGTCCCTGGAGCCATCTCTGCAGTGGCAAGGCTGAGCAAGGCCTGGGAGGTTCGGGGGATGGGTTTGGGGGGGGGGGGGGAGGGGGGGAGGGGTGTAGAGGGGGAGGGGAACAGGCCCAGAGGAGGCAGTGGACTGCCCGAGGCCACAGAGCTGGAGCCAAAACTAAGGTCTCTAAATCTTACCTCAAGCCCCTCCCCATTCTTGTTTTAAGTGTGACTGCCTTCTTCCTTTCCATGCCTCCAAATCAGCATTCCCCACCTTCCTGCAAAGAGGGCGTGGGGCAGAACCACCAGTGGGAAATGCCATCCTCCTCCCTGAGATCATTCCCTCTGCCTCCTCCTCTTGTGTCCACCTGCCATACTCTGAACTCTGTCCAACAGGCCTGGGGCTTTCTGGAACAGAGTGAAACCCAAGGCCAGGTGGTACCTCAGCAGAGACAGCCGTGCTTCTGCCCCAGGATGCACTGCCATGAGCCCTGCACAAAGTCCTCAAAATAACCTCCTCTTTGAAAGGTGGCCGGGTCCTCGCTAACCAGCGCACTAGTGGGGCCACAGGGCTAAGGAGTCCATTGTACTCCCAGCACCATAGGAGCCGTCTAATGTATTATCTCTCAGAATTCCACAGTCTCACACCCAGAGAATCCTAGGAATAGAAAACATTTGGACAGAATGTTAGGATCATAAAATCCCACACTCACCAAACTTTAAAAGCTTAGACACTCAGAACAATGGAATCTAGAATTTGAGACTCATAATTCAACACCTCCCTTTGCGAACGAACAAGCAGAAGCCCAGAGAGATGATTCTCTCGCGGCGTGACTCATCCAAGGGATGGATAGATCCTGGCTCCTCAAATGGGTGGATTTTCTGTTCTTTCACCAAATGCCTTCCCCACCTCCTCATCCAGCCAGCTCTCTCCTCCACCTGAGGTCAGGATCCAACCCCCACCTCCTTTCTCATGACTTCATGGTGTTTATGGCTTTTCTTAAACAGCTTCAATAACTTCCATGGCTATTTCTTAAACACACTGAAGCATGCCCAACTCTCTTCAAACTTAAAATAAACAAATAAAATTCATTCCTCTCTAGCTACCATCTATTCCTCCCTTTCACTATTGAAAGTTTTCCTACATTTGCCATCTCTCCTCCTCACCTCTCCTCCCCACTGCAACCTAATTTTGTCTCCACCATTCCTCAGAGCTTACAATGGCCTCTTTGTTTCTCAGCAGACACATCTCAGGCTCCCATCTGACCAGCCTGCAGCCGCTGAGCTCATTTGCCATTCCCTCCTTCACTGCCATGACATCACAACCCCAGGCTCCTTAAGCCTCTCTGTCTGCTCCTTCTCAGCTTGCTTTGAGGGGCTCCAACCCTGGTACTCTTCTCTTCCTCCTCTTTATACCCTCCCTGCGCCATCTCGACCTTCCTCGTGGCTGGTTTGTTATTACCTACTCAGTGTCTCCCTGAAACTCAGTGTTCCCTCTGAGTCCTAGGCTGATGTAGCCAGATGACTATTTTTCACTAAATGGTAAGCCTCTGGGGGGGCTGAGATCATAGGATCAAGCACAGGCACTCAGCAAACATTTGATAAATGGGAAAAAGTGTTGTCAACTTCTCTTCAAGTGTTCTCTGCATCAAGTGTCTGTCTCGGGGAATGCTAGAGGGATGACTAATAGAACCACCGGTTCCAGAGTCAGAGGAAATCAGATAATCTACAGCTAAACCCCTCACTGTGCTGATGAGAAAGCCCGGGCCCCAAAGGGTTAAGTGGCTTGTCACACAGCACGTTTGTGGCAGAGCACATCCCAGCGCGCTCACGTAGGAAAGGGCACCGTGGGGTGCTGCCTCCTGGGATGACACTGAAGAGCAAAGGTGAGGAGGGTAGGATGGGCATGGTGTACACATGAGGCCATGACAAATGTGAACCTAAACGTAAGTCCAGAAGTTTCAAAGGCACAATGCCCTGTGCGAATCTTACTCGATTGTTGTCTGATCCAACACACCGGTGACTGGGATCCCGTAAAACTGCTGCATAGTGGAGACAGCGGACTGTAAGGCCTTCCCTGAGTGCAACGCCGGTGCCCGGGAGTCGTAGGGAAGCAGATAGCCATAGGACTTCAGCCAGCTCTGAAAGACACAGGGGAGGAAAGGGCGCGTCATGCGGGAGAAGCCTCTGTTCTACCTGGCAGAGACCTGCCCTGGAGACGGATCATTTCACCCAGGGGACCTGAGGACTAGTGCTCTGATTTCTTCCTCCTCGACTCTCTCCTGGAGCCATGCAAGTTTATCTCCAGAAAACACAGCTCATGTTGGCTTACTCTCTGCTACAAACTTTTCACTGATCTCTACTGGCTCCAGAATAAAGATTAAATTTGCATTCAAGGCTTTCTACTATCCTGACTCTGCTCATCTATTGAGTGGTTTGCACTGACAGATGTGACATATGACCAGACATGCGAGGGCACAGGAACAGTTCATTTTCTGAAAGAGAGTGGCCTTCCAGAAACCTACTTGTCTACCGCCAGAGTCTGAGGAAGAATTATGCTGTAGAATATTAACTGGCATGAGATTATATATATTCTTTACTGCTAACCCCTTCTAAAAAGCAAGCCATTAAAAACATATAAAAACAAAACAATATTGATATTTAACTTAAATATCAATACATAAACATATGCATAGAAAAGCTTATAAGGACATAATAATAGTATGATTACATAAGAGAATTTCTTATTTTTAATAAATACACACTGAAGTATTTAGGTTTACATAAGGGTATATCATATCTGCAACTCTTTTTAAAATGAGCTCAGGAAAAAAAAAGTAGAAAGAGAGAGAGAGGAAACAGATGTAGTAAAATGTTAATATTGATAGCTGGGGAATCAGGTGAAAGGTGTTCAGTAATTCTTTGTCCTATTCTCGAAAACTTTTCTGAAAATCTGAAATAATGTCAAAATTTTTATGTAAAAAAGAATAAATATCCTTTGTTATAGTATCTTGGGGGACTTCTTTTTTTGCTCTTTTCTTTTTTCTAAGTTTTATGCATGGAGTCATTAAAAATAAAAAAGAGAAAAAAGAGCAAGAGAATCTGAAGTAGCTTGGATGATGAAGCTCAGACAAAGCGATGAATCTGAAAGGCAGCGAAGTAAAGACAATTATGCCCACTAATGAGCACGAGGGGATGGAAGCCTGAAGAAACCAGAGCACCAGGAATCACTTGTGGCATCAACTGGAGAATGAGAAAAACATCCCTGTCTTTCCTGGACCCATAAGCATTTACAGGAGCCTCCTGCGTGCTTGTCTCTAAGCCAGACAGAACCTGTGCCCCTCCACAGAAGATTCTCCTGACCCAGGTGAGCTCATGGAAGAAAAAATGTAGGCAACCATATTCCTCCCTCTCTATCTATAGCTTTTGTTTCTTGTTTCTATCTGAACAGTCTTATTGTGGCTATGCCTGTTATTACTATTACAAGTCAAATCAAGCCATTTTTGGAAGGAGGCAAACCAGAAACTGTAAATATTTACTTTACCAAAGGTGACTAACATCTTTATTGTCTTGTGATAAAATCCATTGGACTGATTAAAAACAGCATGGCTCATGGCTGAGTGTCAACCTATAAACCAGGAGATCACGTTCAATTCTGGTCTGGGCATATGCCTGGGTTGCTGACTTGATCCCCAATAGGGGGCAGGTGCAGAAGGCAGCCAATCAATGATTCTCTTTCATCATTGATGTTTCTCTTTCCCTCCCTCTTCCTCTCTGAAAGTTATAAAGATATGTATTTTTTAAAAACACAAAAACAGCCCAGCCAGCATGGCTCAGTGTTTGAACGTTGACCTAAGAACCAGAAGGTCACGGTTTGGTTCCTGGTCAGGGCACATGTCCAGGTTGTGGGCTCAATCCCCAGTACGGGGCATGCAGGAGGCAGCTGATCAATGATTCTCATCATTGATGTCCTATCCCTCTGTCCTTCTCCCTTCATCTCTGGAAACAATAAAAAATACACTTAAAAAAAAAATCCAATGTGTACAGTGTTCTATGGGAGAACAAAAGAAGGGTGTCTTAGCCACATGGGGGCAGGGACAGGGAGAGAGGAGAGCTTGGGGGAGGCCTCTGAGTGAAGTTGGGATCAGAGCTGTTTTGGTGGATATGGCACGTGCAATTGTCTGGAGCTGTGAGGGAGCCTGGCACATCTGAGCATTCTTTAAAATGGCACAACTTGGGGGAGGGCTGTGTGGTGATGTGTAGAGAGGGCTGGAAAGGAAGAAAGTGGAGAGGTGATAGACAGGGTGTGGCAAAAGTATGTTTACAGTTGTTTGTATGGAAAATAATCTGAGAATAAACCTGTGTTTCGAGTACTCACCACTGTACATCTGTGTTTGCCCCACCCTGTATAATAATCTATTTACCAAAAGGACAAATTACAAAGAATCACTTGTGACTTGATTGTGGCCTAGGATCAGCCAAAAAATTGAGCTTCCATTTTCTTATTTATAAAATGTAAACAATTCCTCCTCCCCAGATGGTTATTAAGATGAAATGAACAAATGCACCTGACATAATCACCCACCTCTCCTGCTCCCACCCTCTCACCACCCTCTCCTGCTCCCACTTCCCTTCATAGGTGCCTGCCCCTGAGCTCTGAGGATTGTCCGCAGTGAGCATGGGGGGGAAGCAGAACCCAGCGAAGGCTGATCCATTCCGATGTTTGGTCCCGACCCAGACATTTACCTAGGACTTGAGTGCTTAGATCTTAACTCCTGTAGCTTCTGAGATAGACTCTGGGACCTTCATAATGGATCCGATTGGCTTTGAGATGCCTCTTTCTGGAGTGTCCTCTTTCTTTGTGTGTGACCTCTTTCTTTGGGTAACATGCATGTTGATCCCCAATAGGGGGCAGGTGCAGAAGGCAGCCAATCACATTCTCCCACATTCTCCCTGAACCAAGAGCCAGTCCTACTGGGTCCTTTGAAGGCAGGACATTGTCATGGTCAAGCCTACTTGCTCTCAGGTGACCTATGGGCATAACCTCTCAACTGCACATGAGAAACATCAGCTGACTTGAATTGTGCGCTCTTTACCCTGTTTCTCAACTTCTTAGGACCAAACACAATCACTTCTACCAAACTTGAGTTTAAGGAAAACGATTTCCCTACAGGATTCTGTATGTTTTTGTTGTTGTTGTTGTTTTTGTTTTTGGTTTCAGAAAATGAACACTGGGTAACCAGTGGTTTTCCTTTTTGGCCTTTCTGCCACAGAATCTTTCAGCCAAATTTATAGCAAAAGTGTTGAACACATTGATGCTTGGAAGTAGCTATTATTTTTTTTTTTCATCCTTCTGACCACCACAGTATGTTTCATCCTTAAAAGTCTTACTTAAGAACATTGTTTCAATCTGTAAACTGCTGAGAGCCGTTCCAAAAAGAGGTATGGTACAAATAAAAAACAAATCCAATTCCTCTCTAAAAATCCAACTAAAATGAATTATGGCATTTGGGAAATGGCTGGGGCTCTTTGGACAGATACTGTTGACAAACCAGTCAGCCAACTGATTATTTTTTTGATTACCTACCTCTAAACTAGCATGGAATTTAAGACTCTTCTCCCCTCCTACTCTCATTACTGCTTATGGTAGGGGGTAGGGAACAGGGAACTTTAGGCATAAACCCACTGCAGCCTTCTAGGGCTTCAGGAAATTAAAAGTATCTCCTCCTCAGTAAAGGGCAGGCTGACTTCCCCAGGTCCTTTTCCGGGACACTCCAGCAAGAGGCATCTCAAAGCCAATCGGATCCATTATGAAGGTCCCAGAGTCTATCTCAGAAGCTACAGGAGTTAAGATCTAAGCACTCAAGTCCTAGGTAAATGTCTGGGTCGGGACCAAACATCGGAATGGATCAGCCTTCTCTGGGTTCTGCTTCCCTCCCATGCTCACTGCGGACAATCCTCAGAGCTCAGGGGCAGGCGCCTATGAAGGGAAGTGGGAGCAGGAGAGGGTGGTGAAATGGCAGCCCTGCACCAGGGAACAGGGCACTGAGCTTGGACCTGGTGCATGCCCAATAGCATATGCGCATGGTGTGTTAGACAGTAGGAGGCCAAGGACTCTGGACTAGCCACCAGACAGTCCCAACTGCTGTTGCTTAACTCTGTCTCTGCTCCTCACTTGTTCTGTGACCCGGGCAGTTCTCTGACTGCTCTTGGCAGGAGCCTCTGATGTTGGAGCAAGTCTTCCAAACTCCAGTCATAGCAATTCCAAAACAGGTCCTGCCCTTCCACACGTCCAGGCTGCTCTTGCTGCCTCCAAACCCCATGCTCTTTATGTGTGTGAGCAAACTCCTCCTTCAGGTCTGGCTGAAATGCCATCTCCCTCGGTAAACCTTCCTGAACTCTCCCGGGCAGAACTCCCGGTGCCCTGGTTGCTCCCGAAGTGCCTTACTCCTCTACCACTCTAACCACAACCGCCACCGCGTCACACCTGATGGTGACACGTTTTCCTCACTAGATTGAGTTCCTGAGGAGCTCATAATTATTTTCATATTTGCGATGGTACTTAGCACAGTGCCTGGCATAATAAATAATGAATGAATAGATGAACAGTTCGTCTAGGAGGCAAAGTCTGGGTACCAAAAAAAGGAATTTCGTCTCGGCAAGGTTTAATGAGTAATGTACACGAAAGCACCAAGCACAATTCTTGGTATCTGTTAGAAGTGGGGGAAAAACATTTGCTGAAATTCCATCTATTGTAGTTTGACTTCTTTGTTTAAAGAGCCAATAGGCTCTATTGTTCCATCTGGGGGGGGGGAAAAAATCCACTAAAGGAAAACTCCTCATTCGGTTTTAAACAAAATGACCCACCTTTCATCTTTTTGCACCTGGACCCATTAATCAATATCACCAGCCACGTCATAAGTCTGACCTTTACAGCTCAGTTAACCAACTCTAAGATGTCTGTCACCCTTTAAGTGCTGAAAGAGGTGTAAACCCAGAGGAAAGTGAGAAAAGTCTCAGAGCGCAGAGCAGGGACCAAAATAGCTGGGCTGAACCAAAGATGTACTAGTAGCTATCACAGACAGCAGTGTGATTGGTCTGCTGGCCACAAGGCGGGATTTGGTTCTTGAGAAGCCAAAGTGGAGACATTCAGAATTGGTGGCAGACAAAGGAGGAAGCAGAGGATAACATGGAGAAAAGAGTGTGGCCCAAAGAGGGAAGAGAGTGGCAGACAGCAGAGGTGGTGGTAAGATTAGATGTGGCAACGGAGGCAGCAAGAAACAGACCAACTGGTGGTGGTGCTGTTTGCTCTTGGAAAACAGACATGATCATGGGTGGGGAGGTGGCGGGGAGTGGGAGGGAGAGAAAGATGTATCAGTTAAAATCATGTGAACTCCGGGAGGTGTGCAGGAGCATCGCACCTGGTTGGATGGGGGCTCAAACCATGGGAAGGCTTGGAGAAGGATCAGGTGTTTGATCGGAAATGCGGTGGGGAAGGTGTTATCAAAAAGGCCACAGGTGATGTTTATTAAAAAAGACTAGGCAGGAAGGTGTCACATTTGAAAGCATGGACTAGAATGAGGGAGAAAGAATAAAGGAATTTGATCAAAGCATTTGGGCAACCAAGGCCATAATCCAGGGTGATGATGTGAGTGACAGGTACAAGGCATTGGTCTCCACAAGCACAGGAGGTCCAAGTCCGGTTCTGGAGGCTGCATGTGTAGAGGGACGGTGGCAAACTGGAGCGTGACTAAGGGAGAGTGGCCAGGAAGGCCAGGGAGCCAGGAGCCATGTTCTGTGAGGAAAGGTGAGGCTTTGTAGGCTGAAGAAGAGAGCTGCAGGGGACATGACAGTCTTCAAAAGTCAAATGGCTACAGATGAAGGAGATTTATATTCTGTTTGGTACAGTGCAAAACCAAGACAACAGGATAGAGATCTTGACTCACATAAGAAACAACTTTTTAACAGAGATGTCCTAATTATAAGGACAATTATAATAAGGTAGCTACGATTTTTAGAACACCTGCTATATACCTGGCATTGTGCTAGGCACTCTAGAATGTGATGACCCCACGAGGTAGGAATTATGATCCCTGAATTGCAGACGAGGAAACTGAGGTTCAGAGAGGTTATGTAATCACCCAGAGCACAAAGCTAATAAGTGGTAGGATTCAAACTAGGCATTCTTTCCTTATCACAATGCTTATCACACAGTGCTGTAATCATGTGTTGATTCACATCTATTCTTGACTAATACAGTGCCTGATGGCAGGGCCAGAGTCTGTCTGACTTTATCATTGTATCCCCATACCTAGCCCAGGGCCTGTCATAAATATGTATTTATTGAATAAAGATGAGTTGATGGGTTCAGAGCAGGGTTTCTCAGTCTCAGCACTACTGATACTTAGGGCCAAATGATTCTGTTACAGTGGGGGGCTGTCCTGTGCACGGTAGGGTGTTCAGCAGCATCCTTGCTTCTGCCACTCGATGCCAGATGTCTCAGACATTGCTGAAAGTCTCCCTGAGGTAGACAAAATTGCCCCCAATTGAGAACCACGACTATAAAAGGATTCCTATCCAAGGCTGCGTGACTATCCTCTCAGGGAACTTTGGACCCTAACTTCTGTTTTAGGGGAAGCATAGGCGTTCAGTCAGTAGCCTCTTGGGATGAGGTTCAGAGTGAGAGCTGGTTTCCTTATTTGGGCTGGTGGCCGTGAGCAGGCTTGATGCAGGAGGTAGAGAGCAGTGAAGACGGAGACAGCTGAGAGCATGTTGAGGGTCAGGGCTAAGAGTGTGCACTCTGGAGACAAACTGTGCTGGGTTCAAATCCTGATTCTTTCATTTACTTGTTACATGACCTTAGGCAAATCATGCAGCCTCTCTACTGCTTACTTCCCTCATCCGCATCAGGTCATTCGCAGGTGCCTCATAGAGTGGTTGTGAAATTAAGTAACGTAATAGGTGGCATTAAGAACTCAGCGAAAGATAGCAATAATAATGACTAATGACTATCATTTTCCTGGTAGGTGACAAACAACGCCAATCACCTCACTGTACTGTAGCCCCAAACACTAAGAATGTGTTCCTCAGTGTGCAGTCCTGTGTGTCATGGATTGTCAGTATCGCATCATCTGGGGAGCTTGTTTGAATTGCATATTCCTAAACCTTGAGCCTAGATCTATGGCACTAAATCAGAGACGCTGAGATTGGGAACTGGGAATCTGTACCTCAGGTGTTTCTGTGGCCTACTAAAGTTTGAGAACCACTATGGTAAGAATATTTGGGAGTGATGACCCGGTGCCATGAGGAAATGTGTCACCTCTAGTTTACTAAGGCAGAAAGAATGTTATCCACTTAGAAAAGCCAGCACCTACCCTCTGTGGCTCAGCTCTGCTCTCACCTGTGGGTCCTTTGCCTGCCAACCTCCTGGGCCAGTCCTAACTTCAGCAAACAGCCCATCAGAACCCCAATCTTGAGATTCCATTGTGTCATTGCATAGTAGCATCAAGAGTGGCCCAGCTGAAACCGGTTTGGCTCAGGGGATAGAGTGTTGGCCTGTGGACTAAAGGGTCCCAGGTTCAATTCTGGTCAAGGGCATGTACCTTGGTTACGGGCACATCTCCAGTAGGGGATGTGCAAGAAGCAGCTGATTGATGATTCTCTCTCATCGATGTTTCTAACTCTCTATCCCTCTCTCTTCCTCTCTGTAAAAAATCAATAAAATATATTTTTTTTTAAAAAAAGAGTGGGCCAAGATCATCCTTCCCCATACAACTGGGTGTTTGCCTCAGTTCCTCAGTCTGGTATTCAGGTCTTAAGCTGAGATTGCTATGATCCTAATCTGTTTCTCAGAGCCTCAGATTCCTTGCCTGGTTCTCAGTCCCTTCCAGAGAGCGAGACTCTAGCCCTAACTTCTATTGCCTAACTTTGCTCTTTTCAGCTGAGTATCCTGGTGCAAATGACCTAGCTTCTTTTTATCTGTCTGTTAAAAGGAGAATGATAAAAGAAGGCTTGTTAGGCCTGGCTGGTGTGGCTCTGACCTATGAACCAGGCAGTTATGGTTTGAACCCAGGCAGGGCATGTGCCCAGGTTGCAGGCTCAATTCCCAATAGGGGGCGTGCAGGAGGCAGCTGATCAATGATTCTCTCTCATCGTCGTGTTTCTATCTCTCTCTCTTCCTTCCTCTCTGAAATCAATAATAAAAAAAAATATTGTTATAAATGGGCTTATTAAGCGGATTCAGTGAGATGTTGCAATGTGGTAGGTAAAATAATAGTCCTTCAAAGAAGTCTATATCCTAATCTCCCAACCCTGTGACTCTGTTACCTTATGTGGCAAAGGAGAGTTTACAGATGTGATTAAGTTAAAGGACCTTCAGTGGGGAAGATAATCTTAGGTTACCCAAGTGGGCTCCATGTAATCACCAGGAAGTGAGTAAGGAGGCAGGAGCATCAGAGTCAGAGAAGGAGAGGTAATAATATACACAGGCGTCACAGAGATGCCATTGCTGGAAGGGGCCTCAGGCCCAGGAATGTGGGTGGCCTCCAGAAGCTGAGAAAGACAAGGTATGAATTCTCTCTAGAGCCTCCAGAAGGAATGCAGTCCTGCCAACACCTTGATTTAAGTCCCATTGTGAGCTCCCGACTTCCAGAACTGTGAGAGAATATGTCTGTGTTGTGGTGATTTGTTTCAGCAGCAATAGGAAACTAAGATGCATGTAAAGCATTGAGCAGGTCTTGGCACACAGGATGCATTCTCACGATGTCACTGTCTGTGCTCTTACTCCCGCACTCTCCAGCGATAGTTTGACCCCCTTTGGCCATTGTTGCCAGAACAAGTCACTGTGTCTCTCTGGCGACTCCTCAGAGATCAGCCCTATTACTGTGTCTTTCCCCCCAATGCCTGTTTCCTCCTCTACCCATACAGCTGAGGCTCCAGCCTGGCCACTGAGCCCACCTGAGTTATGACTAATTTTTTAAAATATATTTTATTGATTTTTTTTTTTATAGAGAGAAAGGGAGAGGGAGAGAGAGAAACATTGATCAGCTGCCTTCTGCACCCCCCTACACCCCTCTCCCCCCCAACCACCACTGGGGATGTGCCTGCAACCAAGGTACATGCCCTTGACTGGAATCAAACTTGGGACCTTTCAGTCCACAGGCCGACGCTCCATCCACTGACCAAACCAGTTAGGGCATGACTAATTTTTGAATACTTTAGATTGGAAGGCTTAACCATTCCGGTATCTAGAAAATGCACTGGCCAACCACACTTAGAAAGCATCGAAGCTAGCACGCTTGTTTTGCAGAAGAGAAAAATAAATCTGAGAGAGGGAGAAATTACTTATCTAAAATCAAAGAGCAAGTTGGTAGAGAAGCTGAAAATGGAGCCACATGTCCCTGCCTCCTAGGGAGGGTTCCCTCTGTCATGCTATACCCTCCACACGAGCTCTGGTTTACCTCCAAAGGCTGTGTGTGTGTGTGTGTGTGTGTCTCCCCCCGCCCTTACAGCCTATCTAAAAAGGGCTCTCAGGATCGCCCACAATGCCCAACTTAGCTTCTCGACAAACACCTTAATGGCGCGGTGTTGCCTCTTGGCTGCCACAGCTCCTGAGTGGGTGGTGAGAGCACTGGCGGGAATTCCCCGGTGTTCTGCACAATGTCCTTGGCCCGCTCCCAGGAGGCCACCACACGCAGACAACCGCCATGCCCAGGGCGGCGGCACGCTTGGGGTTTGGGGTTTGGGGTCAGCTCTGCGGTGTCTGAGTTTTCCAACGTGGGGAGGCCTCCCCCCAAGGCAGGTGTGGCAAAGCCTCGTTCACTCCCTAAGGAGGGAGGAGTCTTCGCCTTCCTCGCCCTCTCCACTGCAAACCTGCTCGTGTCCTGTCCCCGGGGCTTGACTTATTGACGAGTTAGAAGAGGGAAGACCATGGTGAGGCCTCATTTTCTCAACTCTAAGAGGCAGATGGCTGAACTGGATAACTTGAGTAATTATATGAAGTTCTATTATTTTAGTTTAATTTGATTCAGTATGGAGCTTCTGGTTTCTCACTGCCAGTCTTAAAATCCATGCTCCTTATCATGGCCCTCAGTAAGCTTTTGCCATCTGAGCCTTATCTTCTGTCTTTATATTCCTACCCCTTCATTGTCCACCCCAAGGTCCCCCTACTCTAGCTACAGACCTTCTTGTGTTGCCTGGACACATTCTGTAGGTCCCTTCCTCTGTACCTTTTTCATCCCTTCCCCTTCGATGTCTTTCCTTCGTGTATTCTGGCCTCTCCCTGATAAACTATTAAATATCCTACAAAATGCAACTTGAATGCCACTTCACTCGGGAGGGCTCTCCGGGGTCACGTGGACTCCCTCTGTGCTCCCAATGGCATCACATGCACCCTCACGGACAGCACCCGCCACGGCACATTGTAAGAAGTGGTTCACGCGCCTCTCGCCCCTCACTGAACTCTTCCTTACACGGCCCGGTGGGGGAGGTGGACATGGGAGGACTGAGCGTTTCCTTGCCGTTGTGGTAAGTGGCGTGAAGGAAAAGGAGAAGGTGCTGTGCCAGGGTACGACAGGAGACGCGTCTGTGATGTCAGGGAGGGCCTCCCAGAGGGTGTGACACCTCAGCTGAAATCTGGGTGTGAGTGAAAGAGGTAATGGTGGAATGATGAGGATCCCAGGAAAAAGACCATCTTGTTGACTTCCTCAGATGGGAAGGAGCCTGTGCCTTAGAAAAAAGGCCAAGGTGGCGGGAGCTTTCTGAGGAGGTGGTACAAAAGGAAGCTGGCAAGCTAGGCAGAACTCAGTGATACCGGGCCTCAGCCTTAGTAGGCATCCTGCTGGGTGCTGGCTACAAGGGGGCTTGTGATACTATTCATCCTACTCTCATGTGTCTTTAAATTTTTCCCATAATAAGAGCGAAAAGGAAGAAGTAGTATAGTAATAGTAGTTTTAGCCTTTATCCTAAAAACAAATTTATTTATCTAACTATTTATTTATTTATAAGAGTGAAAGGGAGGAGGAAGAAGAGATAAGGAGAGAGAGAGAGAGAGAGAGAGAGAGAGAGAGAGAGAGAGAGAGAGAGATGGATGTGAGAGAGACTGCCTCCCTGACTGGACCCGGGAATTGAACCTGCAGCCCAGGTCCGGGCCCTTGACTGGAAATCAAACCTGTGACCCTTCAGTGTGTGGCCTGATGCTCTAACTACTGACCCATACCAGTCAGGGCCTAAAAGCAATTCTAAGCAAGCATGATCAGGTTTTTTGTTTGATTTCAATTTTTTTAATTAAATATTTCAAGAGTCCAAAATCATATAAAATAATAAAGTAAATGTTGGCTAACCACCAACCAGCTTTGTTAAACCTTAGCTTTTGCCATATTTACTTCAGATATAACTGACCCCTTGTAGATTTATTTTTAAAAGGTCACTCTGGCTGCTATTTGGAGAAGGATTAGAGGCAGGAAAAGAGGCTGATCGGGTAGGAAGTTTTTGACACCCAGATGTGACATGCTGTAAGCAAAGACTAAGGCGAAGGCAGTTGAAGTGGAGAGACGTGGACACAGGGAAGATCCACACAGGAGGTGGGTAGCTGGGGCTTGGCGGTGGATTGTGTGGCGGCAGGTGAGGCGAGGAAGGGGTGAGGATGACTCCCATCCTTCTGGCCCTGTGTTTTTGGGGCACAGAGAACCAAGCACATGAGTGCTTATGGTATGTAACTGAGTTTTAAAAGGCCATTGCTAACAAAAATTGTTAATAGCAATGTCTTATTTTTCTATATCTACTTTATTATAACAACACGATATGATCTGTGAGGAAGTACTATCTTTTATGTAGATGGCTTTGCTGTTATTCTATATGTCATTAAAGTCTGGCTCAAGGTTGGCTTTTAAAATGAATGCATGGAGTAAGGATGAAGAAAAACTAGTGAACGACTTGAATGGAATCAATGCTGAACCCAGAGAACCTAGATGATTTGTTCCTGAATCTCTCAGCTGGCGGGGGCCAGAGCCGGCATTCACTGCTTTCATCCACAGCTGTATCCCTGAAACAGGCACACAGACCTGAGTTGTGCTAAGAAAGCTGAGCGCATCCAGGGCAGGGGCCAGCGCCCAGAGCAGCTTCAGAACAGGCCCCGTCCCTCCACCTCCTCCGCATGGCTTTGAGCGGGTCGGTTCTGTGCTCAGGAACCTTTAATGACTCCCCTCAGCCTTTGGAAGAAAGCCAATGGCACAATCTGCTCTCAGCCTCCCTCTCCAGCCTCTTCTCCTCATTTACTCTTACTGGAAACAGCAAGTAACTCAATGCCCCAGGCACAGCAAACTATTTACTGCTAACTAAATATGCCACAGGCTTCTGTGGAGCCTCCGTTCATGGTTTTTCTTCTGTCTGCCCCCCCCAACATTCTCTGTCCTTCTCTCAATGTCAGCCTTCTTTCTAAAACATTCTCTGACTTCCCCAACCTCAGCTGGGGACCTCATCTCCTTCCCCTTCAGTGTCTCTCCAGACCTGGTTTATACATCTAGCAAGCACTCATTTATTCTTCCAAAAAGGTACTGATTTTTTTTTTTTTTAATGCACCAAGCACTGTTCAAAGAAGTTGGTGGGGGGCACAGGCAATGAAATTAATTTTAAAATGTTTATCAAGTGCCAGGCATATAGTAAATACAGGGGAGACACTGGCTGCAGTCTATTAAGAATTCGGTTCCTCTCATTTTGAGTTCAAACTATACCATATCATAAGGCTAAGCATTTCCTAAGATTAATCTCTTTGGTATAATTATAATTTACTTTTATTTGCTCTAAAACTACTTCTTCAAGGACCGAAGTGGGGCACACCTGAAAATGAAAAACATTGGCCATATGGCTATCATCGTCTGGTGTGGAGGGAAAGGCACTCAGACCACAGACAGAAAACCTAATCTGGTCCTCTCTTTACTACTTATTCGCCCCACAGGGGTCCCTGGATAAGCTATAGATCAGTCACACCATCTCTCTGAATCTCTGTTTGCTCTTCTATAAAGTAAGGGCAGTATTTTTCCTGTCTACCTCATGGCACTGTCACCAGGATCAAGAGGGGCAGTGCACATGGAAGTGCAAAGTACCCTGCAGTAGTAAGAAAACCCACAGTAATCGTAAGATAAAATGAATTAAAAACACCGGGACTATATTCAGGTTAGGTAAAAGGAAGAACTTCCTAAGAGTGAATTTTTATTATTTTATTCTTTTAGACAAGAATGAAGATATGCTGGAGGCCATGGTAACACTGACATACGTTTTTTGGCTTGGGAATCTGATAGTGCTTCTTTTTCTTTTTCTTTTTTTATTTTATTTTATTGAGTTTTTACAGAGACGAAGAGAGAGGGAGAGAGAGTTATTAAAAACATCGATGAGAGAGAATCTTTGATCAGCTGCCTCCTGCACACCCCCCACTGGGGATGTGCCGGCAACCAAGGTACATGCCCTTGCCCGGAATCGAACCTGGGACCTTTCAGTCCACAGGCTGACGCTCTATCCACTGAGCCAAACCGGTTTTGGCTGATAGTGCTTCTTAATAGGCCTACCCCACCCCTAGACTCATTTAGGGCTCTAACTTTCCTTGACTTCAGATACAAACGGAAGAACATTCTGCCCAGAGCAGATTCCTCAAGCTGGTCTAGAGGGCAGGAATCCATTATGCCCTTGGACTAGGCATCACTCTGTTACTTATGTGGCCTGTTTGATTGGCTTGTCTCTTTCTGCCTGTACCAATCTTCCTCAGAATCAATGGAAAACTGGGAGGGCCAAAAAACACACAAAATTTGTGGGCCACTCTACTCCGCTAATATGAGATGCTTTAAATGAACCAAACACAGGGAGCCAAGTAAGGAATAGGTGGGAACACCCCCCCCCCCCATCCCGCCCCTCAAAGTGCAAAATACAAAAGAAACACTTAAGAAAGCAAAGGAGAGGATCTCTCCCTCCGGGAGCATGCCCTCCTGGCCTTTCTCTCTCTCTTTTCTCCTCTCTTCCCTCCTCCTCTCCCTGTCCCCGCCCCAGGCAAAATAATGAATAAAGCAAAGGAGAGAACAAACTGAATGACATTTCTTTTGTCTTTGTCTTTTGGTGATGAAAGATGAGAGAGAGGGAACCAACAGCCAGAGAGGGTGAAAACTGCTTTCAACTAAGAAGTCAGGAAATCAGGGAAAAGTTCCCAATCACCTACTATCAGGTTTAGTGTGCTTGGGCAATTCACTAACGACAATTCAAGAAATATCTAAGTACTACTATGTGCTTACGTGGCGGTCTCTAAGATCATGGCCACCTCTCTCTCAATTCCTCTTTTTTGTATGTCCTACTACTAGATGACAGCCTCCCTAACCGATGACGAAAGAACTCAAGGGTGAAATTGAGGAGCCACTGCTGACAGGAGTAACTCTGTTTCCACGGAGGGAAAGACAGGTAGGCAGTAAGTCCCATCCCTAAGGACCGTTTGAGAAAGGACCCAGAGATCCACATGCCCATGAGTATCTAGTTCAGATCCATGTAACTTTCTGGCATCACGGATAAAGTGCAGAATCCCTGAAAGCTTGAACACTTAACGATGGGCACTGGTTGTTGGGGATGGTGCTAGGTCTAAAAACATAAAGTGTTTTGGTTAGGGAAGGCCCTGCTTAAGAACCGTAACTTCCACCCCGACAAATAATGTTTAATTATTTTAAAAAAACAAAAAAACACACAAAACTTAAGTGACAAACTGGCTGTGGCTGCCTCAAAACATTCCCCCGAGAAGAGAGAAATAAATGACGAGAGAAGTCAAGGAAAGTTTCCTAGAGAAGCAAAGCTTGGGCTGGAACTTTAAGGGAAGGATGCAGATGGATGGGTGGAGGTGCAGACATAAACAGCATCTATAGGTGTCCAGAGAAACCTGGGTAACTTGCCTTAAGATAAAGGAGAGCCTGCCAGTGTGGCTCAGTGGTGGAGCATCGGCCTATGAACTAGGTCACGGTTCGATTCCGGGTGGGGGCACAGGCCCGGGTTTTGGGCTTGATTCCCAGTAGGGAGCGTGCAGGAGGCAACCAACCAATGATTCTCTTATTGATGTTTCTATCTCTCTCTCCTTCTCCCTTCACCTCTGAAATCAATGAGGGAAAAAAAAGAAAAAAAGATAAAGACAAGCCTTTCTAGAGTAAGAATATGCACCGATGAGCAGTGGGCAAGGCAGCCTCCTAGTAAAAAGGTATGGTGGAGTCCGACTCCAGAGGCTCCAAAAGAGAGAAAGAGGAGGAAGCAACATTACCTGCTGGTTGAAAAACAACAATATTTCTATAAGGTTTCAATCATGTGATCTACTAGTACACAATAAAGGGATAATTAGATGCCAGTTGTTGAGAGAAGCAGTGGACATAATTAATCTATCGGAAAGTTTTGGACAATATATTAGGCACTGAAAATGGAGACATCATGGAATTAAGGGTGGTGCTTTATGAGGGCCTGAGGACTCGGAGACAGGAAACAATAGGTGGAAATAAATGCTCACTTCACTGAATGAAAGGCGATTAGAGTGTAGGGGCCCCGAGAGACTATGCTGGGACTGGTCTGGCTTAAATTTTTTATAAGTGATCCCGAAGAAGTAGAGCAGAGTGAAAATTTCAGGACTGCAGATCATATTAAGTCCTTTCAGGCAGGGAAATGCTTTGCCAAAGGAGAGCATGAGAGGTGAAGCGAAGGTACTGAGTGGGATGCAAAATGGCAGGTAAACGTCAATGTGGGGGGATGTAAGTAACGCACTCGGATAAAAATAATCTGAGCACTGGGTGTTGTGTTCCAGGCTATCAGTTTTGACCCAGGAAAGGGATCCGGGAGCTAGACTGTTTCCTAAAGGCAGTGGCTTAAGGCGCTGGGGTCAGGGAGGTGGACAAAGAAATAGGCAGAAGCAGGAAGGAACCTGAAAGCCAAAGAGGAATCATCCTTCCTTTGTGCAAGACGGCAGCGTCCCACGTCAGGGACGTGGTCAGGTTCCTGTCTTTGAAAGCTAGGGCGCTTTCTTCAGCAGCACATATACCAAAATCGGAACTATACACGGATTATCGTGACCCCTGCACAAGGAGTAGATAAAAAAGAAAGTGAGGGCCCAAGGATAACTGAATACGCTAATCTAGGGGTGGCCTGTGGTCAGGGACAAACTTAAGTCTGCAATGACAAAGGTTAAGAGAGGTGGAACAGCCGAAACCGGTTTGGCTCAGTGGATAGAGCGTCGGCTTGGGACTGAAGGGACCCGGGTTTGATTCCGGTCAAGGGCATGTACCTTGGTTGCGGGCATATCCCCAGTAGGGGGTGTGCAAGAGGCAGGTGATCGATGACTCTCTCTCATCGATGTTTCTAACTCTCTATCTCTCTCCCTTCCTCTCTGTACAAAATCAATAAAATATATTAAATTTAAAAAAAATAAAAAGAGAGAGAGAGGTGGAACAGTCAAAGCCTATAAAACTAACAAGGATAAGGAATGGATACAACCTTCTCTCCAAATCCTGAGACATTCAAGCAAACAGCCTCCTCTTAGTGCTTGAAGTTTCATAGGAATAAAGGGGTTTCAGAGTTCAGACCATCTGGCCCTATCCTTCCATATTTGAGATGGTAAAATCCATGCCTACAGAAAGCCAGGAAATGGCCCGAGGTCACAGAAACCACAATGGGCCACCGTCAGATTAGAAGCTAGGCTTCCTAAATCCCAGGTCAGGATCTCTCCTCACCCTGTGCCTCAGGAGGACTAAAGGAACCCTATTGTTTATAGTGTATAAACCCATGATGTAATGCAAATGCACTACGTTAAGATGTAATAAAGATGAAACATAGCCTTAGCTGGTTTGGCTCAGTGGATAGAGCATCAGCCTACTGACCAAAGGGTCCCAGGTTCAATTCCTGTCAAGGGCATGTACCTCGGTAGCAGGTTCCTCCCTGGTCTGGGCCCTGATCAGGATGCATGCAGGAGGCAACTAATGGGTGTATTTCTCTCACATCAATATTCCTCTCTGTCTTTCCCTCTCTCTTCCATTCTCTCTAAAAGTCAGTGGAAAATATCCTTGGGTGAGGATAAAAAAAAAAAAGATGAAACACAAACAGGCTAGGGAACATTTTAATTAAAAGTAGACTAACAATGATAAGATCTTTGAAAGACAACTACCAAATGGGGCCAAAAAGACTTTCTACCCACTCTAATTTTTTTAAATTATTTTTTAAATCCTCACCCAAGGATATTTTTGAGAGAAAGAGAGAGAGAGAGAGAGAGAGAGAGAGAGAGAGAGAGAGAGAGGCAGAGGCGAGAGAAATATTGATCAGTTGCCTCCTGCACATGCCCCAACTGGGGACTGAATCCTGCAACCTAGGCATGTGCCCTGATTGGGAATTGAACCCACCACCTTTTTTCTCCCTTCCTTCTTTCCCTCCTTCCTTCCTTCCTTTCTTCCTTCCTTGCTTCCTTCCTTTCTTTCTTTCTCTCTTTTTTTTGGTGCTCAATGAACTGAGCCACCCGGCTGGGCTACACACTCTAATTTTTTTGAATCATGTACCCATGAGAGATTGAAGAACACTATGGATTCTCTCCTAGAGAAACACATTTGCACATACAAACACAATTTTGCACATCATTTCAGAGAGTTTATGACCCCTGAGTTCCATGCCCAGTTCCCATTCTGGCATTCTTCTGAACAAATAGACTACCTGCTTCAACAAGCATATTCTATCTCTTTGAATTTACTAAGGCAATCACGCTGATTTTCCTCAGCAAAAAAACCCCACTATCCCAACTAACATCACTTACTAGAATGTAGACCTCTAGGTAGGAAGAGACCAAAGAAATGACCTAGTCCATTGTCTTTACCACCATGTGACATAAGACAAAGTTATGGTTAAATATACAGAGATGAGAACAGCCCGCCTAGGTTAGAATCCCAACTCCATCACCCACTAGCCCTGTGACCTTGGGCAAGTTGCTCTCTATTTCCACTGAAGGAAGGACAGGTGGGCATGCAAAACTGGGAGTAAAAATTGCAACTACAATATTTCCTAGAGTGGTTTATGAGGACTAAACAGGATACTAATTTATATACAACATAGCACCAGGCCTGGCATGTAGCGAGTCCTCATTGCATGCTAGCTGGCATTGTTGTTGTCATTATGCCCGTATCCGTGCAAGTATGCATGCATCCATCCCATCTCCTCCTGGAGCTTTTGCTTTGCACATGCCAGTAGCGAGCAGCTCACCGCCTCCTAAGCTGGCTGAGCAGCTCCGATGGTTACAAACTTCTTCCTTTTTATTGAGCCGAAATCTGCCTTCTTGCAACGCCCACCCCCACCCCTGCTGGCCCTCGTACTGCCCGGCGGGGCCTCGCAGAGCAAGTCTATCCTTGCTCCACGTGACAGCCCTTCGGCTGTGAAGACAGTGATGGAGTCCTTGCCCATCCCCTCGCCCCCACCCCACCCCACCCCACCCATCCTCTCTCCTCCCGGCGTGAACATCCTCGGGCGCTTCCCCAACCTACAACAGCCAGGCTGCGCTTACTATTTACTCCGGGGCGGTGTACGGCTTCCCTCACACCTAGTCATGCAGGCCACACGCCCCGCCGCCTCCGCTGCCCCTGCCCGCGCCGCTGCCCCTGTCCGCCCCGCTGCCGCTGTCCGCGCCGCTGCCGCTGTCCGCGCCGCTGCCCCTGCCCGCGCCGCTGCCCCTGTCCGCGCCGCTGCCCCTGTCCGCCCCGCTGCCGCTGTCCGCGCCGCTGCCCCTGCCCGCGCCGCTGCCCCTGCCCGCGCCGCTGCCCCTGCCCGCCCCGCTGCCGCTGTCCGCGGTGCTGAAGCGGCTCCCGGCCCGCGGCCCCGGCACCGCCCTCCGCCCCCGCCCCGCGACCCTGGGCGCGGACCCCCGCCCGCCACCGCCGCTCTCCGGCCGCAGGCGCGGCCCAGCCCGGCTCGGCCCCAGCCCCGGCGCCGACCCAGCCCCCGCCCCGCCCGGAGGCCCCGCGCCCGGCCCCGCACACCAGCCCCACCTGCCCGGCGAAGGGCGCCTCCGCCTCGGCCGCCCGCGCCGCCGCCGCCGCCGCCGCTCGGTCCCCGGCCCCCGCCGCCGCCGCCGCCGCCCGCGCGGCGCCCGGGAGGCAGCAGAGCGCGGGCAGCAGCAGCAGCAGCGGCCTCCCGGGCGCCCGCCAGCCGCTCCAGCGCGGGGCCCGGCCGGGCGGCGGCGGCCCCGGCGCGGCGCGGCCGCTCCGGCTCCTCGGCATCCCCGCGGCGGGGCCCGGCCGCCCGGCTGAGATGGCGGCGGCGGCGGCGGCGGCTCCGGCCGGGTCCTCCCGCTGCAGCCGCTGCGGAGCCGCCGAGTCACGGCGCTGCGGACACGCGCCCGGCCCGCCCGTCTCCGCCGCCGCCGCCGCCGCCGCCGCCTCGGCCGCCAGCGCGCCCCCGCCTCCGCGCGCCCCGCCCCGGCGGGGGGCGGCCAGGGGCGCGGGGGCAGCGCCCGGCGGGGCCCGCGGGGGGCGGATCCGCGCCGGCCCTGGGGCGCTGGTCGGGGAGCGAGGCCGGGGAGGGGCCGCCGAGGTCGGCCGTGCGGCTCCGGAGACAGGGTCCGGAGGGGTGGGGCTGGGGAGGGGGTCTGAGGGGCAGCCCGGAGGGAGGAGGAAGAGGCTAAACAAATAATCCTGGAGATGGAGCCACGTGACGGCTCTGGGGAGGACACAGGGGTCCAGGGTCCGAAACCACAGGAATGGGGGTTGGGGGCAAGGGGAGAGGATGAGGACGGTGCCCTGGGGTTAATGGCGGGATTGGAGAAGAATGAGTTAAGTAAACAGCTGGAGGAGAGGGTCTGGGGGTCTGCCCTGGGTGAGAAACGAGAATAGAGCGGAGGGGTGGGGGGTGGGGGGCAGACCTGAGCGACATTAGGTGAAATTAAGGTGAAGCTCGTCCCTCACCCCCCAGAGGGAGAGCGATCACCCAGCTGGGAAGATCAGCTGTCATCCAAAACAACCCACATTACGGAGCACTTCCTGTAGAGATGGAGAACTCTGGACCACTGGGATACAAAGAAACGGAGGCTGGTTCCCTAAAGTGTAGTTTACAGCTTGGTGAGAAGAACATACATGCAAAGAGACTCAGGATAGGAAACACCAAGTGTCCAAAAGGATACTGGCCGGTGCCTCAGGGGCCAGGGGAGACGGGGTGGGGTCTGGGGAAGTCGGGGAAGGTGTTACGGAGCAGGTAGGACTCCAGCTGGGCCTTGACGGAGGGCGGGTTGAAACCGGGGAAAGGAAGCAAGAAGGCACAGTCAGGTAGGAAGGTGAGGATGGACAGGATGTGACTGGGGCAGTTTCTCTGGATCACAGGGTTTCTATAGGAAAGAGCTGGGAAGTGAGGGAAATAGTACAAGACCTTAATCCCGCCGGGATCGGTTTGGCTCAGTAGATAGAGCGTTGGCCTGCGGACTGAAAGGACCCAGGTTCGATTCCGGGCAAGGGCATGTACCTTGGTGCGGGCACATCCCCAGTAGGGGGTGTGCAAGAGGCAGCTGATCGATGATTCTCTCTCATCGATGTTTCTAACTCTCTATCCCTCTCTCTTCCTCGCTGTGAAAAATCAATAAAATATATTAAAAAAAAAAGACCTTAATCCCTAGGATTATGAATTTGTTTTGAAGGGAAATGGGAGTGGCGATGATTGAAGATTTTTCTGTTTGTGGTCTCTCTCTCTCTCTCTCTCTCTCTCTCTCTCTCTCTCTCTCTCTCTTTCTCTCTCTCTCTCTCGCAGGATAATATGTGGAAAACGGTATTTTATAGTTACCTGGTAATTTGGAACTGTGGAAAGGGAACAGTCCTATGTTCGAATCTTGGCTCTGTTACATTTTTACAGAATGATGCTGGCAGTGCTGTTTAAGGTTGCTGTAAGGATGAAGTGGTTAGCACCCAGTAGATGTTCCACATTAGTCCCCGCCCAGGGTACAGAACAATGTCCAGAGGAGACAGACAGGGTAGTTGGGAGACTACTGCAATAGTCTAGGTATAAGAACTAATGAGAAGCCCAGCTGGCATGGCTCGGTGGTTGAGCATTGACCTATAAATCAGAAGATTATGGTTCAATTCCCAGTCAGGGCACATGCCTGGGTTGTAGGCTCAATCCCCAATGTGGGGCATGCAGGACGCAGCTGATCAATGATTCTCTCTCATCATTAATGTTTCTATCTCTCCCTTTCCCTCTCTCTGAAATCAATAATAAAAATATATTTTAAAAAAGTTTCAAAATTTTAAAAAAAGAACTAATGATAACAAATAACAAAATAACAATTATTGAATGTCTACCATATTTCAAACCCTGGCCTAAGCCTTTTACTGTGTTATATTGCCTTTAATCCATATAGATAAACCCTATGAAATAGATTATCTGGAGCAATCTGACCTTAGAACACTTTTTCTAGAATGGGTGTGTGTGTGTGTATGTGATAGGTTAAAGAGACATTGGTCAAAGAAGAAGAGAGAAAAGAGTTTGGAATAGTAGCAAGTCCAGAAAGATGGGTGGTAATGTCTTCATAGAAATGGAGCTGTCATAGTAAGAACTGGCTTGAGGGAGGTAACAGGAGTTTGGTTTAGACTTTATGAGATAGAAATGACAAGATGCCTGAGACGCATGTAGAAATGAGTTCAGAAGAGGGTGGAGAATGAATAATTTGGAAATATTTATTCTCAGTCAATATGATAGTTGAAACTGAAAAACTAGAGTGGGAAAGAGCCATATCAGCTAATAGCCTCATCTTTTTAAAACTATATATTTTTTAAATGATTTTAGAGAGGAAGGGAGAAGGAGAGAGAGAAACATCAATGACAAGAGAAAATCACTGATGGGCTGCCTCCTGCATGCCCCACTGTGGATTGAGCCTGCAACCCAGCATGTGCCCTGGTATGCCCTGACCGGATTCATAGATCAACGCTCAACCATTGAGCCATCCCTGGCTGAGCCAGGAGCCTCATCTGACACATATATATTCAGGGCCTAAAAGAAGTTGAGCCAACAAATGAGTCTAAAAAGTGGCCTAAAACGATTGAGGAATTGGTTGCAGTGTATCATGGGAAAGGGGAAGAGTGTTTCAAGATGAGGCAGAGGGTTGGCAGTTTCAGGGAGATCACAGGGGCTGAAGACTTGCCTCACACCATTGAATTGAACAGCTCATGTTCTACTCATGAGAGAGACTTAAGTAAGTCATTGTGGTTACATAATAAATTATGACAGAGATGGCAACAAAATATTCTGGAAACATTGAGGAAAGAGCAAGGAACTGCCCAAAAGTTGGAAGATTTTGGAGAAGGTATATTCCAGAAGGAGGAAACAGTACATTCAAGGAGTGAAAGGGAACAGGCTGGGCTGAACTCCTTAAATACATAACTTGTCTTATTCATCATCTCCTTCCTTAGCCCTAATGCCAAGTGCTAATTGAAGTGCTAATGATGATGTAGGGCTGAAGTGGTCCATGAGCTAACTACCAAGGATGATGGTTATAAGCGATAGAAGGTAATTAATGATAAAGAAGGAAGAGGTTGATATAAGGAAAATGGATGCTTATAAAATGTATCCCTAAGGTAAATTTCTAGTCCGGAAAGTTCGGAGTCCATTGTGAAGCCAGCTGAAGAGGAAGGTTAAGGCTTCAGAGTAAGACCCTAAGATGGAATCACCAAGGCTCTGATTTCTCTTTTCCTTTTTCTTCCTGGAAAAGGATTTGAGTCAGACTCCTGGATTTAGGTATTGGCTGCCACTACTTTGTAGTGCACCTTTGGGCAAGTCATTTGTTTCATCTCTTTGAGCCTTGTTTTTCTCTTTCGTGAAATAAGACTCACAACCCTTGCTCTCCTCACTTCATGAAAAGGACCATAGGAATGATTGGAATTCACTCTGTAAGCTATAGTTAACTGAGTGGATGTTAGGAAAAACTTCTTTATATTAGTAATTTTTATCAAGAAGCTTTATGTCAGTGCCAGAACTCACTGTAGGAACATGGGAGACCTTTCTTCCATTCTCCCCCTCTCATGTCTTCATTCAATAAATATTTATTAAATATATTTTGAGCCCAAACCGGTTTCGCTCGGTGGATAGAGCATTGGCCTTTGATTCCGGTCAAGGGCATGTACCTTGGTTGCGGGCACATCCCCAGTGGGGGGTGTGCAGGAGCCAGCTGATCGATCTTTCTCTCTCATCGATGTTTCTAACTATTTATCTCCTTCCTCTCTGTGAAAAATCAATAAAATATATTTTAAAAACAAACAAACAAACAAATAAATAGATTTTGAGTGAAAGCTGGACTGGAGATTTGAAGAAGGTTAAGTATAATTGTTGTTTTAGTCAATTAGGGAGATTTACAATGACAAAGGTATGTTTCAGTAAAGACCTGAAGGAACAAGGGAGTGGACCATGTGAATATTTTGGAGCAATAAATTTAGACACAGAAAACAAGTTCTGAGGCAAAAGCAGGCCTGGTCAGTTTCAGGAACAATGTGGAGACCAGTGTGGTTGGAGTGGCAGAAGGGTGAGAATATTAGAGGATGAGGGTTATAAAGAAGAAGGGTTTTTACCTGACATAAAAATCCAATGGAAGGTTTTGAGACTAGAAGAGATACCTTCTGAGTTACCTTTAACAAAAGCACTTTGGCTGCCACACTGAGAACAGGCTGAGAGGCCGGGCAGGAGCCTATTACTATAACCCCAGTGTAGGCTGATGGTGGCTTGGACCAGAGTCCAAGTGGGAATAGTGAAATGTAGTTGGCTTCTCAATAGATTTTGAAAGCAGAGTTGATAAACTTGGCAATGGGCCAAAACTGGTTTGGCTCAGTGGTAGAGCATCAGTCTGCGGACTGAAAGGTCCCAGGTTCGATTCCGGTCAAGGGCATGTACATTGGTTGCGGGCACATCCCCGGTAGGGGGTGTGCAAGAGGCAGCTGGTCAATGTTTCTCTCTCATCGACGTTTCTAGCTCTCTATCCCTCTCTCCTCCTCTCTGTAAAAAATCAATAAAATATATTTTAAAAACAACAACAACAACAACAACAACAAACTTGGCAATGGATTGCATGTGAGGTCTGAGAACAAGAGAGGAGTCGAATTACGCCAAACTTTTTGACCCGAATAACTAGAAGAATGAAGTTGTTATTATCTGACACAAAGAAGGCTGCCAGGGGACAGGTTTGAAAAGGAATATGAAGAGTTTGGTTTTGAACATAAGTGGGTGCTTTCTCTTCAACACTCAAGTGGATGTGGCAAGTCGGCTCTCTCATAGGTGGGTCTGAGTTCAGGAAAGAGGTCTAGACTACAATATGAACCTAGAGGCTTTCAGAATAAAGATCACATTTAAGAGCCAAGGGCCAAGAGAAATTACTTAGCAAATTAGTGGAGAGAGAGAGAGAGAAGTTCTGATGATTCAATCCTGGGAAAATGGAAAGGAACCCACAAAAGACACTGAGAAGGAACAGGCAAAAAGAAAAAAACCAGAGAGGGAGAACTCCTGGGAGCCAGGTGAAGAAAGCTTTTTAAGGGACAAAGAATACTCAATTGTGTTAAATGCTGCTTACAGATCCAATTATATGATGACTAAGAAATGGTAATTTGGCTGAAACCGGTTTGGCTCAGTGGTAGAGCATCGGTCTGCGGACTGAAAGGTCCTGGGTTCGACTCCTGTCAAGGGCATGTACCTTGGTTGTGGGCACATCCCCCCGGTGGGGGGTGTGCAGGAGGCAGCTGGTCAATGATTCTCTCTCATTGACGTTTTTAGCTCTCTACCTCTCTCCCTTCCTCTCTGTAAAAAATCAATAAAATAAAAAAAAAAGAAATGGTAATTTGATTAACCAATGTGGAGATATTGGCAATTTTGAGAACAGTTTTGGTGGCATATAGTGGACAAAAATCTGATTGATTTTTGTCAAGAGAGAATAGGGGAGGAATTGAGAATGTTGAATGAATATATATATATATATATATATATATATATATATATATATATATCCATTGGGATACACCATCAACATAATAGGATGAACTTGATCAGCAATGATTCTTAGGTATGTTGTGCTATTCAGATGTTGTTGCACACGAATCATGCCAGGAAAACATGCCCCAAACCATAACACTGCCCCCACCAGCTTGAAGGGTTATACTCATGCATGTGGGGTGCATGCTTTCATGCTGTTTCCACAAAATTCTCACTCTGCCATCTGTATGATGCAACTAGAAACGTGATTCATTAGACCACATGACTTTTTTCCAATGCTCAACTGTCCAATCCTTGGGTTCCTGTGCAAATTGGAGACATTTTATCTTGGTAACTGCAGACAGCAAAGGTGTTCAAACAGGCCTTGGCTTCCATATCCCATACGATGCAGTGTACGGCTAATTTGCCTACAAACATCAGGTGGTCATAATAATCTGGCCACTCACTATATATATATATATATATATATATATATATATATATATATATTCACATACAAACACTTTATATATTTTAAATATTATATATAGATAGATAGATAGATAGATAGATATAGATATTCAATAGATATATTTTTTTTCTTCTTCCAAGGAGTCTTGTTACAAAGAGAAGGAGAAACTGGCAGCTGGAGGAGGAAGTAGAGTCAAGAAAGGGTTAATTGTTTTTGTTTGTTTTCAATATGGGGAAAATAACATTTGTATGTTGACTGAGAAAGATCCAGTAGAGGGGGAAATTGATGCTGCAGTGAGAGGGGGAGAATTGCCGAAGCGATGTCCTTGAGTAGCAAGTGTACAAGCGGAGAGGGGGACAATGGGCTAGGATAGTCATCCATCTTCAGAGGGGAGAAGAGGACTTTTAGGCGGATAAACCTGTGACCAGCGTGGAGGAGATTAGAGGGGGACTTGCATTTATTGGTTACTTTGTTCAGCTCTGTGCTAGGTGCCTTCCAACAGTCCTTGATATAAGAGGGAGATGGGTTAAGAGGCTGTTGCAAGGAGGGGAGAAAAGTTGAGAACTGAACTAAATAAGGCTCCCGGAGCTCCAAGGCACGGCGCTCTTCATGCTCCCGTGGAACTTCTTTCTCCCAGATCACGTGGGCTTCTTCACTGCAGATACTGCAGCTCCATTCGGTGACCAAGGCTCTTTGCTTGGCCAATCGTCTATCAGGCTCCTGAACCTTCTAGGCCCATCTGTGCACTTCCTTGTACATCTAGTTTCGAGCCCTGCTAAGTCAGTTTAATCAGAACCCCCACCCTCAATATCTGATCACCTTGGTATCTGACGGGTTCCTCGTCCTCCTCCTCCACCATTCCTCTTGCGATATTTGATCAGCCTGGTCTCTCTTCAACCAGAATCCTGTTAGGTTTGTTTAGCCAGAATCCCTGACCCCTGATGTTTCTTCTTAGTAATTTTCCATCCACGGACCCTTGCCCTGCTCCCTGACTATAAATTCCCACGAGGACCCTGGTGTATTCATAGTTGAGACTAATTTCTCTCGCCCACTGCAAAATTCCACTGCAGTGGACCCTATACCCACAGCGAGAATCCCCCTACTGTGAGGAAAGTCTTTCTTACCATGCTTTCACAAGTGTCATTGATTTTTTTTATCTTTAGCATTGGGTAGGAAGAAACTAACTTCTAGCTTAACCACTCAATCACAGGGTAGAGATGCTTCTTATAAAGGAAGGAAATAGTTGGTGGTCACCAAACTCTGCAGCACCGGGCAGTTCTTGTTTCTAGAAGCCCTATGCATAAAGCCAGCCAAATTTACCCCAAAAATAAAGACCAAAAAAAAAAAAAAAAAAATCCCATCCAAAACAACTTAAAAACAGGAATGGGGAAGAGTGGAGTTCCTATTTGGAATCTGAAAGGAAATATAGATGGGAGGCTTAGGAAGTCTCTTTGACTTCTCTCCTTCCTCTGAATACCTACTGCAGCAGCTAACACTGAATGAGGGCTTAGTGTCTGCCAAGCAATTTATGTTATATCACTTAATCCTCACAACTGTCTTATGGAGTGGATTCTAAGGAAAGGTTGAGAGGGGAAATAATTTATCTGAGGATAAATTTAGAAAACAGCAAAACCAGGAATAAAACCCAAGTGCCTGACACTAAAGCATATATCTTTAATTCCTTATAACTTTGTTCATTAATTACCTCAAAAATTTGATAACCATTACTAAGCAGCCGCTCTGGAAGGTACTGTGACAAGTGAGACAGTCTTCAGGTGAAAGAGATAAGACTTGAGCACATATTCCATGTAACAAATAACCTCAACACATTACAATGTCCTGTAGGATTGGGGAGAGTGAGGTCACTCCGGCTGGGGAAAATCCGGGAGATCAAGGAAAGCTTCAAAAAGGAAGTGGTATTTGAGCCCCGTCAGCGTGGCTCAGTGGCTGAGCATTGACCTATGGACCAGAAGGTTGGAGCATATGCCAGGGTTATAGGCTTAATCTCCAGTGTGGGGCATTGCAGAAGGCAGTGCATCGGTGATTCTCTTTCATCATTGATGTTTCTATCTCTCTCCCCCTTCCTCTCTAAAATCATTAAAAACATATATATATATATATATATATATATATATATATATATATATATATATATATATATTTTAAAGAAATATCCTGAAGTGGTGTGGGAGATACCTGAACCAGCAAGCTTTTGGAGGATCCCCCAAACTATCCACACCTATCCCTGAATCACCTTATACTCTTCAGGCATTTAAAATCGGGGTCTGATTGTATGAGGGCCAGCTGGCCCCATCAGTCAGTTCCAGGTTCCAGGAATCTGGCAGGCATTTCAGTTTGCCCCTAATTTTTTGTAGCAGTAGCTTTCAAGTGGAGGTATGCAATATCCCTACGATACATGAAGACTTTCTATTTTGCAAGGGAATTCATTTCCAGTTCCTAAACTCCCATAAGTACTCCACCTGAGAAAGGCCCTGGGGTTGAAGCTCCAAGTTAATTTTTTCTTCATAATTGTAGTCCTGCTAGTCTTCATAAGAAAGGCACATCCTTGGCCCATCCTGAATCTTACTATGGTACATTGCCTGGGGCAATACAAAATCCTACAAGTGACAGAGGAACAATTAAAAATATCAGTTTCAGGAGAAACCAAGATGGCAGCATAGGTAAACGCCTAACTGCAGCCTCACACAACAATTTCAAAAAATACAACTAAAATATAAAGTGGGCATTATCCAGAACTACAGGAAAGTTGACTGACTGGAAATTCTACAACTAGAAGGAAAGAGAAAACCAGAAGTAAAATCAGAGGAGCTGTAAAAGCCTAAGGTACGGAGACACGGTGTGCATGCGCGGAGAGGACAGAGACGGAGAGGAGGGGCGGCTGAGTGCCTGGTTGGCGTTCCCTAGCAGGAAGGAGATAAAAGCTCTGGACTGTGCTGAACCCCAGTTCTGGGCGAGACCCTGGGGTCCCAGGCTCATACAGAGGGATTCTAGGCTGTAAGGCGGAAACTCAGGGAGCGGTGAAAGGCAGTCCCAGAGGTGCGCACGTTGCGCACAGAGAACTGACTGTTGACTGTGCCTCTGGAGATTGCTTTAGCGGGAAGGAGACAAAAGCTCCAGACTGTGCTGAGCCCCAGCTCCGACTGCACTGAACCCCAGTTCTAGACCAGACCCTGGGGACCCAAGCTCATACGGAGGGAATCTGGGCTGTTAGGCGGAAACTCAGGGGAGCTGCAAAAGGACACTGAGGAACACTGAGACTCAGGAACCTCATAGGGCGGGGCTGACAGGAAGCCAAGGCTGTAGGCTCCACCCTGAAACTCCGCTCCATCCAAGCTGAGCACAGAGGCTTTTGTGCATAGACACAGCTGATCCTCACAGCCAATTGGCCTGGAGGAGGTCAGTTCCTCCCAGTGATACTAACAACAATTAAGACTTAACTACAAAAGGCTGTACACATAGTCCACAGAGGGGTGCACCAAGAATGTCCACCTCAGAGAACTGGGAGGCTGATCCACTGAACCATATAGGACACCTTAACACACAAAGCCACCCTGACAACTCAGGGAAACAGCGAAAATGTCGAGACAGGGAAACAGATCACAGACAAAAGAAATGGAGGACAAAAAGCGACTGGAAATAGAGTTCAAAACCACGCTTATAAGGTTTTTCAAGAATTTCCTAGAAAAGGCTGATTAAACGAGACCTATGAGGATATGAAAAGGGATCAACTAGAAATAAAGAATACATTGTCTGAAATAAAAAATATTATACAGAGTCCTAAAAACAGAATGGAAGATTGCAAGAATCAAGTAAAAGATTTGGAACACAAAGAGCCAGAGGACACTCCTCCGCAGAAGCAAGAAGACAAGAGAATCCAGAAAGTTGAAGATAGTGTAAGAAACTTCTGGGACAACTTCAAGTGAACCAACATCAGAATTATGGGGGTCCCAGAAGAAGAGAGAGAGCAAGATACCAAAAACATATTGAAAGAAATAGTGAAAGAAAGCTTCCCTCACCTGGTGAAAGAAATAGACTTACAAGTCCAGATAGCGCACAGAACCCCAAACAAAAGGAACCCAAAGAGGACCACACCAAGACACATCATAATTAAAATTCCAAGAGCAGCCGGAACCGGTTTGGCTCAGGGGATAGAGCATCGGCCTGCAGACTGAAAGGTCCTGGGTTCGATTCCGGTCAAGGGCATGTACCTTGGTTGTGGGCACATCCCCAGCGGGGGGTGTGCAAGAGGCAGCTGATCGATGACTCTCTCTCATCGATGTTTCTAACTCTCTATCCCTCTCTTTTCCTCTCTGTGAAAAATCAATAAAATATATTAAAAAAAAATTCCAAGAGCAAAAGACAAAGCGAGAATTTTAAAAGCAACAAGAGAAAAGCAGGCAGTTACCATAAAGGAGCACCCATATGATTGTCAGCTGATTTCTTAACAGAAACCATGCAGGCCAGATGGGAATGGCAAGAAATATTCAAGGTGATGAATAGCAAGAACCTACAGCCAAAAATACTCTACCTAGCAAAGCTATCACTCAGAATCGAAGGCCAGATAAAGAGCTTAACCAATTAAAAAAAAGCTAAAGGAGTTCATCACCGCCAAACCAGAATTATATGAATTGCGGAAGGGTGCTCTTTAGAAAGAGGAAAAAAATAAAGATAAAAATTATGATCAACAAATATGTAATTATCAACAAGTGAATCTAAAAACCAAGGAAATTAAAAAACCTGATGAACAATATTAACTGTTGAATATAATAGAATCAGATGTACGAAAGGGGAGTGAACTGATGATTCTCCGGGAAAAGAGGAGTGGGGGGTGCGGGAAGAGACTGAACAAAAACTGTGCACCTATGGATGAGGACAATCGGGGGTGGGGAAAGGGCAGAGGGTGGGGTGGAACCTGGTGGAGGGGGAAAAAATGAGGAACATTTGTAATAATATGAACAATAAAGATTTATTTAAAAAATGTATACTAAAAAAAATAAATAAAAATATCAGTTTCAGAGAGCCACCCTTTAATGATGGAGCAGCATCATTTATCAAAATTATTTGTATGTGGCAAGTGAGAAAAAGAATGAAGCCCCTGGTCTGAGATAACACATTATGGTGGCTTCTGGAGAGTTTTCCAGGAGGCCCTGGCCTGGTCCTCTCAGCCTCTGGGCCTCTGTTTCACCAGGCTAGCCAGGTACTTGATTTCATCAGAACTTTCACCCCAGATGACCAGTCTCCCTCTTGAAACACTTCTCCCCAGGCTTTGGTATGTCACACTCTCCTAATTTCCTCCCCGCCTCAGGGCTCCTGATTCTAAGTTTCCTTTTCTACTCCATCTCTTCAAGTGGCATTTATTTATTTATTTATTTTTATTTTATACATAATAAATCTGTATTGTTCAGATTATTACAGGTGTTCCTCCCCCCCCCCCCCCATGGCTCTCTACCTGATTCCCCACCCCACCCCATGCCCTTATCCCCCACCACTGTCGTGCACATCCATAGGTGTAAGATTTTTGTCCGATCTCTTCCCACACCTCTCAGATCCCCTTCCCCCTGAGAATTGTCAGACCACTCTCTTTCTATGCCCCTGATTATATTATATTTACTAGTCCATTCTGTTCTTCATATTTTTTATTCACTTGATTTTTAGATTCATTTGTTGGTAGGTATGTATTTGATGTATTTTTATTGTTCATAGTTTTTACCTTTACCTTTTTCTCCTTCTTCCTCTTCTTAAAGAATACCCTTCAGCATTTCATGTAATCCTGGTTTGGCGGTGATGAACTCCTTTAGCTTTTTCTTGTCTGTGAAGCTCTTTATCTGACCTTCAATTCTGAATGATAACTTTGCTGGGTAGAGTAATCTTGGTTGTAGGTTCTTGCTGTTCATCATTTTGAATATTTCTTGCCATTCCCTTCTGGCCTGCATAGTTTCTGTTGAGAAATCAGCTGACAGCCATATGGGTACGCCCTTGTAGGTAACTAACTGTTTTTCTCTTGCTGCTTTCAAGTTTCTCTCTTTGTCTTTTGCCCTTGGCATTTTAATTATGATGTGTCTTGGTGTGGTCCATTTTGGATTCCTCTTGTTTGGGGTTCTGTGCACTTCCTGAACTTGTAAGCCTATTTCTTTCACAAGGTAGGGAAAGTTTTCTGTCATTATTTCTTTCAATAAGCCTTCAATATCCTTCTCTCTCTTTTCTTCTGGCACCCCAAAAATCCGGATATTGGTGTGCTTAAAGCCATCCCTGAGGCTCCTTACACTATCCTCACACTTTTGGATTCTTCTTTCTTTCTGCCCCTTGGTTGGATGTTTTTTTGTTTTCTCATATTCCAGATGTTTGGTTTGACTCTTGAGGTATGTTGATCTTCAGTTGTGTTTCTGTATATTCTTTATTTCAGAGGCTTTGGAGCTGTCTGCACCAGGTCGCAAGTTTGCTAGGTTAAACTGCAATAGAGAAGGCATTCATATGCAAAAGCCGGTGCTTGGAGCTTGGGTGTGTTTGTAGATTGCATGGGACAGAGTCTCAGGGAGTGGTCTCATGGCATCACTAGGCTAGGGCATGGCAAATAGCGATGGCTGCCAGTCAGCCGTCTCTGCTTCTCTGCCTGCATCCCTGCATCTCACACCCCAGCACAGCAAACAATTATTCTTGCGCACAGCTCTGCAAGCAAGCCACCCTCACTTTCTGATTGGTTGGAAGACAGTCCAGCTTCTTTCCAGAAACTGGATTTCAGAGAGATTGGGAGCTTGTCTCTCTTCAGGTTGAAGAAAGCAATGCCCTCGGCCATCTGGGATCTGCCGCCAGCCCGGATTGCATTCACAACCCCCTACCTCAGTTTTTCAGCGCTTGTGTCCTGAGTGCTCCTTTCTCTTTCAGTCTAGTAGAGCTTCCACTCAGCCAGCTTCCCCGCGGTTCCGGGTGATAGACATTTTGTCCTTTAGTTGTAGTTTTGAAATTGTTGTGCACAGTAGCAGGTTAGGTGTGTTTACCTAAGCCGCCATCTTGGATCTTCTTTCAAGTGACCTTTAAAATTCAGGAGTTTCTCATGACAGTTATAAGTCCTCTTTTCTTTCTGATCCTTTTTTTTTTTTTTTTTTTTTTTTTTGCTAAGAGATTTCATCCATCACTACAATTTCAAATATCATCTGCATTCCAGCAACTCTTAATTGTCTATCTCAAGCCTAGACCTTGCTCCTGAACTCTGAAGTCCTATTGCTTACTCCACATCTATACCTGAATGTCTCACAGGATGTCCAAACTGCAAAAGGCAAAGCCAAGCTCCTGTCTTTCCTATTTCAAAATCTCACCCTCCTTCCCTAATTTAGCAGCAGTACTCCATCTGCCCAGTTCATACCAGAGAGCTGGGAGACATCGTTAATACCTCCTTAAATTCCTCCATAGCAATAAATAATCAATGCATATGGACTCTGCTTCATGAAAGATTTCCCTAAGCATCCAGACTGGGATATATGCCCCTAATCTATACCTTCATGTACTTCACAGTACTTATCCAAATTGTAATTTTGTGATTACTGTGTAATACTATTTCCCCCTCTACGGCTAAGCTCTATGTGCACAAGGACTATGCCTGTCATTTTTTTTTTTTTTTTTTCCTGGCACATGGTTGGGTCTAGTAATAATTAATGTCGTTTTAAAACATTCGTTTAAAATCTTGCTTGGCGTTGACTTGTATTGACATAACCTTCAAACACGTGGTATCTACAGAACGTGTGAAGTGCAATTAACAAGTTTTGCTTGAAAAAGTTTGTGTTTGGTTTGGTTTTTGTTGCAAAACTAGGGCTAAGAAGATGGCGGATGAAGAGCATATTTGGCACTGCATGCTTTACGAGTTCCAATTAGGAAGAAAAGCAAGTGAGGCTGCAAAAAACGTCTGTAGTGCTCTTGGTCAAGATGCAGTTAGCGCCAGAAAATGCCAGCGTTGGTTTGAGAAATTTCGCGAGGGAAATTTTTCGTTAGATGACAAGAGTGGTCGAGGCCGTGTGTCCAATTTTGATCAAGAAGCTCTTCAAGCTCTTTTGGTGCAAAATCCTCAAATTACCCAACAAGAGCTTGTGACAACTTTAAATTGTTCACAAAAAACAATTTCCAATCAATTGCGTGCACTTGGCAAAGTCCAAAAGTTTGGAAAATGGGTTCCTCATGAGTTGACCGACAACAACCGTAATCAAAGAGTCACAATTTGCAGTTCGCTCCTCTCTCGTCAAAACCGTTTGCCGTTTTTAGAGCAAATTGTTACCGGAGATGAACAATGGATGCTGTATGTTAATTTGAAAAGGCGGCCTCAATGGTTGGACAAAAATGAGGCTCCGCAGCCCACGCCAAAACCTGACTTGCATGCGAAAGAAGTGATGTTGTGTGTTTGGTGGAATTTTAAAGGAATTCTTCATTATGAACTTTTACCATCTAACCAAACCATTACAAGTGCAGTGTATAGTGCCCAATTGGAAAGGTTAGCCCAAGCTTGAAGAGAAAAAGAACCCTCGCTGATTAATCGGAAGGGCGTAATTCTTCACCACGATAATGCACGACCGCATACTGCAAGAATCACTGCTGAAAAACTGCGCCAGTTGGAATGGGAAGTTCTCCCTCAACCTGCATATTCTCCTGATATTGCCCCTTCCGATTACCATTTGTTTCGTTCTTTGCAAAACTTTCTTCTTGGAAAAAAATTTAATAATGAAGAATGCCTCAAAAATGCATTGACCAAATTTTTTGCATCAAAATTACAAGAATTTTACAACAGAGGGATTAAAATGCTTCCTGAGCGTTGGGCACAAGTAGTAGAAAACAACGGCAACTATATTGTTGATTAAATTTTGTTGTATTGTTTAAATAAATTCGATTTAAAAAAGTATTAGAAAACGACATTAATTATTACTAGACCTAATATTGTAACCATGATATGTTGTCTTTGCAACTTAGTGTCTAATGCTAAGTGCACAGTAGGGGGCAGCAGAGTATAGATAATGGAAAGAATCCAGGCCTCCGTGTTAAAAGGGTGACCTTGGGTAAATCACTTACCATTTCTGAGACTCTATGTCCATCTCTGGAAACCAGGGCTAATTCTCCTTCCCTTGGATCAAAAGGGCTTTTATGTTGTACGGACAGAAGAAAGGGTTATTAGAGTCAGGCAGATAAATATCCATTGAATAAGTGGGTATTTATTCAGAGGACAAGGATTTTGATTATACTAAGGAACAGATGTGAGTAGAGACTTGACAGATTCAGGAGAGAGGAAATGAAAGTTCAAGGAAGAGACTGGCTGAAGCCCAGAGCCAGCCGGAGACAAAGCTGCGAAGTGAGTGCCGTGTGCTCTTGGCATGCTCCCCCCTCGGCTCTCTGATCACTGCCTTCCTGCCTCTAGCCTCTCGTGCCCGTCGCTGTGCTGTGTGCAGGCCTTTCTTTTCTTTCCCTTCCGTCAAACGACACCCGTCCTGTGTTCTGGCCTTCACGGGCCAGCTCACTGCCATCCACAATGACAGTCAGCTAACCCAGTAAATTGATCCTTTAGCGCTGAGAACTGCAATTTGTGTGATGGAATTCCTAGTGATGCTAATTTTATGTTATTATTGATTTGAAAGAGAAAGAGAGAGAGATTTGTTTCACTTATTTATGATGTAAGCTATAGGCCAAGGTTTATATGATTCATTAGTTGATTCTTGTCTGTGCCCCGACCAAGGATTGAACCTGCAACCTTGTTGTATCAGGAAGGCGCTCTAACTAAGGTGCTGGCCAGGACTATAATGCTAATTTTAAGTTTGCATGGATGTCAAGGAGTGACAGATCTCAAGACTGTATTAAATAAAGTTTCATGGTGGGGTAATAGAAATAAATAAATAAATAAATCCCTGCTAAAGTGCTAATGGCAGATGGTGTGTTATTTTACCACTCCTAATGATAGGAGTTGGACCTTCTTGAGACAGGAAGAATAACCTACTCAAAAAGAATAAATTCTAAAGGATGATATTATAGGTTCTGGAAGGAGAGGAAATGGAATAATAACAGGGATTAAAGCAGTCCTAATCTTGGGCTCAAAAAATAAATTGTACAAATCAAGAATCTATAAGATGTGACTTGATATCAATATGAGGAGAAATTTTTTTTTAAATCTTATATATGTATATATAACTTGTCATTTACATCAGTAAAATCCATTTGATAAATACACAGTTATGTAACCATTACAACCAAAGTACAAAATTTCCATGTGTTACCTGTTTGTAGTCAAAACCTTCTCTACCCATAAGCCCTGGCAACACTGGTGTCTTCTCTATTCCTATAGTCCAACTTATCAAAGTTTCCTTTTATGAATTTTGCTTTAATGTTTCATTTAAAGACTCTGTCTAACCAAGGTGACAAAGATTTTTCTCCTTTGCTTCCTTCTAAACATTTCATCGGTTTATGTTTAGGTCTATGGTCTATTCCAACTAAAGTTTTAAAATGAAAAATGTAAGACATAGGCCAAGGTTTATATGTTTGCATGTGAATGTCCAATTATTCCAGCATCATTTGTTAAAAAGATAATATTTCCTGATTACCCTTTTGTAAAAGGGTCATTGGTCATATTTGTGTAATTTGTGTCCGTCTATTTCTGGACTCTCTACTCTTCTATTGATGTATGCATCTGTGCTTTTATCAATACTACACTGTATTACTGTAGTGGTCTAGTGACACTTGAAATCAGATAGTGCAAGTTCTCCAACAATGTTCTTATTTTTCTTTTATTGATTTGAGGGGCAGAGAGGGAATGAGAGAGAGAGAGAGAGATAGAGAGAGAGAGAGAGAAACATTGGTTTATTGTTCCACTTATTTATGCATTCACTGGTTACTTCTTGTATGTACCATGACCGGGGATCGAACCTGCAATCTTCAAGTATCGGAATGGCCAGGGCCAATGTTCTACTTTTTTAAAGTTATTTTAGCTCTCTAGTTCCTTTCCCTTGTCATGTAAATCTTAGAATCAACTTACTGACATCTTCAAAAAAATCCTGATGGGATTTTTATTGGGCTTGTGTTGAATCTATATGTCAATTTGGGAGAATTGACATCTTAACAGAATTAGGACTTCTAGTCAGAGAACATGTTAATCATTCCATTTATTTATTTATTTAACAAAATTTTTATAACAGTTTATTTGAGCCAAGTTGACAGCATATGCTGGAGAGCAAGATCTCAAATGCTCTCTCATTCCATTATTTAGATCTTTTATTTCCTTCATTGGTGCTTTATAGTTTCCAACATAAATATCTATCATACATTTTATTATATTTATTCTTAATTACTTCAGTATTTTGGTGCAATTATAAATTATATTGTTTATTTAATTTTTTTCAGTTACTCACTGCCATTATACACAAATACAATTAATTTATGTATTGTGACTTTGTATTCTGTGACTTTGCCAAACTCATTACTAATTAATTCTAGGATGCTTTTTGGTAGATTTTAAAATACATATTTTTATTGATTTCAGAGAGGAAGGAAAAGGAAGAGAGAGATAGAAACATCAGTGCTGAGGGAGACTCATTGATTGGCTGCCTCTTGCATGCCCCTTACTGGGGACCGAGCCTGCAACCTGGAATCAAACCTGGGACCCTTCCTTTTACAGACCAACACTCTATCTACTGAGCCAAACCAGTTGGGCATTTTTGGTATATTTAATAGAATTTTCCACATAGACAATCATATTGGTTACTAATAGAGACAGTTTTATTTCTTTTTTTCCATTCCATATGTCCCCCAACCCCTTGCCTTGTTGCACTGGTTAGAATTTTGTGGATGATATTGGAGTGGCAAGAGTGAATATCCTTGCCATATTCCCAGTCTTAAGGAGAAAACATTCAGTCTTTCACCATTAAGTATAATGTCCTTTCTGTAGATCAACTTTTAAAAAAAATAAAGGTTAGAGGAGTTTCTTTCTGTTAATCTTTGAGAGATTTTAACATAAATGGATGTTGAATTGTTAATGAATTCTCTTCTTCAATTGAGATTATCATGTGTTTTTCCCTTATTTATTTTTAACCAATAGATAAAAAGCTTTATGTACCACAATATATATTTGTGATGGGAAAAAGCTACCTGGCAGGGCTCTATTGGGAGGTTTTAAACAAGAAAACAAACATAGATTCTGACAACAGAAGAGAGGCTAAGTAACTATGATACATCTACATGATGGCATGTTATGCAATCATTAGAATAATTTATTAAAACTTGTAATAACACTAAATTATTATCACAACTATACATAAATAAAGCAGAATAGCCGAAACCGGTTTGGCTCAGTACGTAGAGCATCGGTCTGCGGACTGAAAGGTCCCGGGTTTCATTCAGGTCAAGGGCATGTACCTTGGCTGCGGGCACATCCCCAGTAGGGGGTGTGCAAGAGGCAGCTGATCAATGACTCTCTCTCATGGATGTTTCTAACTCTCTATCCCTCTCTTTTCCTCTCTGTAAAAAAATCAATAAAAAAATAAATAAATAAAGCAATACACTACAATTTCAATTACTTTGATGATAACTATAGAAAAATTCTAAAAGGAAATATCTCTTAAATAGTAACATTTGTTGGTGAAATTTGGTTTACCCCCTTCCTTTCTATTTTTTTTCTATATTTTCTACTATATTATTTTTTGTAACAATTATATGGGGAAAATAAAATTTAAAATATAGACTAACAAATACATTTATAATTAATATATGAGGATACATAATTAGTCTATGGTATGTTGTTATTTACCTGACATTAATAAAATATCAAGTTAGAAAAACCATACAAAATGAGCGATATGGTCATGTCTAAAGTAAAAGCTTATGTTTAATATAGATGTCTTATTGTTCTTTATCTCTTTATAGGTCAAGTGTTGATAGAAGACAACCAGTGCATTGCTTTCATGGTTTCCAATCATATGAGCCCATGGACAAAATCAGTAGTTATTGGATCACACGTGACAGTTCCCAAGAAAATGAAAAAGAAGATCCATCTCAGTAAGTGAAATTGTTCCTCTAACCTCAGGAAATCTTGGACTTTGGAACTTTTCAGTCCAACTCTGAAGGTTAGTAGGTATCTGGGAGGGTCACCCGGAGTCTCAGGGCTTTGCCCTGGCCGGCCCCTCTGCCTGGCAGTCTCTTCCCTGATTACCCACAGGGCTCCCGCCCACAGCGCCTTCAGGTCTTAGCTCAGATGTTATTCTTTCGTCTGTGGTGACACGTTCTGCAGCGAGTTTGGTTAATGAAGCAGCTCAGTGATATCAGCGTCCGGAATCACCTTATCTTCCGTTCTCTAGATTTTCCCTTCAAGGTTCCAAGATGAGTCTTTTTCTATTTTAGTCTATCACTATGGTGAATTACACTCATGTGTTGTTGGCTTTTTTTTTTTTCTATGTTGTACCATTATTTAATTACCTGGATAACCCCCTCCTGGTAGCGAAATATTATCTATTTTATACGTTTCTGGATTCTTTGTATTAATAGTTTGTTGAGGATCTTTGGGTCTGTATTCATGTGGAATATTCATCTGTAGTTCCTTAGTACAGTCTTTTTTTCCATTTAGTATCAGGATATCACTGACCTCATACAGGAGTTGCAGATGCACCTTCTTTTCTATTTTCTGGAAGAGTCGGTATAGAATTAGTATTATTTATTTTTTAAATGTTTGGTGGGATTTGCCAATGAAATCACTAGGCCTGAAATTTTCTTCACTGGAAATTTTTGTTGTGGGGTCGAATCCTGGGTTCAAAATAAGACCACCAGAGGCTGATGATTAATTTAAAAAAAGCAGGCAAGGATTTATTGAAATATCTGGCCAGGACGGCCTGAGAGCACCACACACAGGTGGCCTCCACACGACTGCACTGGTTCAGGGGTAGGCAGTCTCTTTTAAAGGTTTAAACCACAGGAATTTTCCTTTGTCTTAAATTCTAAATCCTAAAGACTACATTCTAAAGAATGGGATCAGCCCGCAGGGCCGATGCTAGTCACATCCTGCTGGACATTGGAATGTGGCCCTATCTTACGATAGCGATAACACAGAAGCAGAGCTCAGTGGTCAGAATCTAAAGGTTATCTACAGTTTCTATCCGTGAAGCTACTGAGTCAGTGGGAATCATCCTCCTGTAGTCCTGGTCCCAGGCAAGGGAAAATTGCCTTAGCCTCCAGGTCTCCACCTGAAAGCTGAGGTAAGTACCCTGTGTTTTAATCACGTATAGGAGCCAAACTTCAAGGGTTAAAATTTAAACAGCAGTTTTTACCAAAGTATGGTTGCCACTATATTTCAATTTTTAAATGTAATTTTATTGGAGAGAGAGAGAGAGATTTGTTGTTCCATTCATTGGTTGCTTCTTGTATGTGCTTTGACTGGGGATTGAACCTGCAACCTTAGCGCGTCAGGACGATGCTCTAACCTAGGGGTGTCGAACTCAATCAGAGAAGGGGCCAAAATCTAAAATCCAGCCTAAATCGCGGGCCGAATGGTTTATTGAACAGTCATAAACTGACAATGTCATAAACTGACAGCGGAGTGCAGTGATGACAGCGCGGTGCGGGCCACATTGCAAGGCCTGGCGGGCTGGATTTGGCCCGCGGGCCTTGTGTTTGACACATGTGCTCTAACCAATTGAGCTACCTTGCCAGGGCTACATTGGAAAGTTTAAACTATGAATTCCATTTTCTTTAATATTGTCCCACAGGTCCCAAAACTATTTTTTTTTTAAATTTTTTCTGCCGAAACCGGTTTGGCTCAGTGGTAGAGCGTCGGTCTGTGAACTGAAAGGTCTCGGGTTCGATTCTGGCCAAGGGCGTGTACATTGGTTGCGGGCACATCCCCGGTAGGGGATGTGCAAGAGGCAGCTGGTTGATGTTTCTCTCTCATTGACCTTTCTAGCTCTCTATCCCTCTCCCTTCCTCTCTGTAAAAAATCAATAAAATATATTTTTTAAAAATATATATTTTTTCTGGCCCAGACAGAGTAGTTCAGTGGCTGAGTGTCAACCTATGAACCAAGTGGTTGGTCACATTTTGATTCCCAGTCAGTCCATCCCCAGTGTGAGGCATGTAGGAAGCAGCTGATCAATCATTGATGTTTCTCTCTCTCTCTCCCTCTCCCTCTCCCTCTCCCTCTCCCTCTCCCTCTCCCTCTCCCTCTCCCTCTCCCTCTCCCTCTCCCTTCCTCTCTGAAACCAATAAAAAAATATACTTTTAAAAAAACTTTATAAAATAAAATATATAGCCCTAACTGGTTTGGCTCAGTGGATAGAGTGTCGGCTTGCAAACTGAAAGGTCCCAGGTTCGATTCTAGTCAAGGGCATGTACCTCGGTTGCGGGCACATCCCCAGTAGGAGGTGTGCAAGAGGCAGCTGATCCGTGTTTCTCTCTCATCGATGTTTCTAACTCTCTATTCCTCTCCCTCTCTGTAAAAAAAATCAATAAAATATATATTTAAAATAAAATATGTAAATATTTCTTCTTTTCCGTGTCCAGCATGGCTAGAGCTCTGAGTCTGTCCAGTTCCTGAGTAAGGGCAGCTGGGGATTGAGAAAATGAAGAAAGAGACAGACACAGAGATAGAAGGAAAAGCTGGGGCCAAGTTGGACCACTGTCCTCTGACAAGGACAGGGACAGGGACCCAGGGCCAATACAGCCTGTTTATTTTATACAGCAAAAAACAGGAAGTTTTACTAAAAGTCAAGACAAAGGAGATTATGTGCATTCTTGGATAGGTCTGAGTCATATTCATTCCTGGTGCTTGGCTGGATTTAAATAACAAAACCTACCCCCTGGCACCTGGGCTGAAGGTCAAGCTGACAACACTCCTGCCTCTGGCAAAGTGTGTTTCCAGGACGTGGCTTTGCCAATGCCATTGGATTCAGCTGGCAATAATTAAAGAAATGTCCATGTGCCTTCTCAGGCACTCTACAAAAATAAAATCATTTTCCCTGTGATCTCTATTTTGATTATTTTCAAGTTCACTCATTCATCCTCTATGTCATCACAATTCTACTAATGAGCCCCTCCAGTAAACTTTTTAAAACTTTATATAATTTCCATTTTGTTCTGTTGGTTCTGCTGAGAAGTTCTACCTTCACATTCATTTCAAGGGTGTTTACTTTTAGTTCAGGGAGGATTATTATAATAGTTGTTTTAAAGTCTTTGTCAGATAATTCTAAGTAGTGGGTCATTTTAGGATTAGCATCTGTTTATTTTCCTTTCCCTTAAAGATTGATCAGATTTTCCTGATACTTGCTATATTTAGGTTGTATTCTGGATATCTTGAATATTATTATTATTATTATTATTATTAAAATATATATTTTATTGATTTTTTACAGAGAGGAAGGGAGAAGGATAGAGAGCTAGAAACATTGATGAGAGAGAAACATTGACCAGCTGCCTCCTGCACACCCCCTACTGGGATTGTGCCCACAACCAATGTACATGCACTTGACTGGAATTGAACCTGGGACCTTTCAGTCCACAGGCCAACACTCTATCCACTGAGCCAAACCAGTTTCAGCTTGAATATTATTTTATGAGGATCTGAGCCTTGAGAAAATCCTCTGGATGCTATTATTATTTTGTTAATCCTCACTTGGGGATGGGAATGAATCTGCAACTGAGGTACTTGCCTAGACCAGGATCATCTATATCACTGTTTTCTACCTCCACATCTTGTCCCACTGGACAGGTTCAGAGACAGTTTTACTCTTCTATGACAACAGTGTCTTCTTCTGGAATGCACGAATTCATGCACGGGGGTGGGGGGGTCCAGATGGCCCACCCTGATGGGTGCCCAATGGACCAGGCTGGTGAGGAGGAGGGGCTGTGGGCGATTGGCCAGCTGGCCCTGCCCTGATTGAGGTGTTGGGAGCCAATCAGAGCCCGGATCAGGCTGGCTGGCTGCCACAGTGTACATCATAGCTGCTGATCATTCTGGTCATTCTGATTGTTCTGCTGTGCTGGTCGCTGAGCTTTTATATATATAGATGGTGACATGAAGCAAGGTATAAGTAGGAATGGTGAAAGTACTTGGAGATTGGACATATTATGAAGGTAGAGCTTATAGAATTTGCTAATAGATTGGATGTGTGTATAAGAAAGTAGAATAATGCCAAAATCGGTTTGGCTCAGTGGATAGAGCATTGGTCTGTGGACTGAATGGTCCCAGGTTTGATTCTGGTCAAGGGCATGTACATGGGTTGTGGGCATCCCTGGTGGGGATTGTGCAGGAGGCAGCTGGTCGATGTTTCTCTCTCACCGGTGTTTCTAGCTCTCTATCCCTCTCCTTTCCTCTCTGTAAAAAATCAATAAAATGTATTTTTTATTAAAAAAAGAAAATAGAATAATTTAAAAATGACTTTAAAAAAATGCAAATTAGCCGAAACCGGTTTGGCTCAGTGGATAGAGCGTCAGCTTGGGGACTGAGGGGCCCCGGGTTCGATTCCGGTCAAGGGCATATACCTTGGTTGCGGGCACGTCCCCAGTGGGGGGTGTGCAAGAGGCAGCTGATCGATGACTCTCTCTCATCGATGTTTCTAACTCGCTATCTCTCTCCCTTCCTCTCTGTACAAAATCAATAAAATATATTTTTAAAAAAATGCAAATTAAAGCCACAATATAAAGCTACAACTTACCAAAATACTGAAAAAGACAACACAGGGAGGCCTGACATTTTTACTTAACGTTTATGTTTAGAGTGAAGGAAACTGCCAAACTTCCTATAAGCGAAGACTCTTATTCCAACTGCGCAGTAAAGGCAATGGTGAACCAAGGCCAGAGATCTCACCTCCCCCACACAGCATCTGCCTGGGCTGCACCCCTCCCTCTCACCCGGCCGCCTGCGGAAGGCAGACTGTCCAGGGAAACAGCCCCTCTCTTTTCTACACTAGGCCCCCACGCCACCGGGCCCCACACCTCCCTGCCCCCCTTTTGTAAGTATGTGAAGGGGACAAAACTGCAAATGTGGAGTCTTGGCCGGAGCCTCTCCAGCGGTGACTTTTAACTCTGTAATAATGTACAGAGAAAGTTGTCGGTGTTCTAAGACTGTGTGGCTGTGCAATTTCTGTACATTTGCAATGAGAAATATTGAAGATTTTTTTTTTTAGCTATTTAAAAAAAGAAAAAGATAAGCTGTGGCTGGTATGCCTTAGTGGTTAGAGTCTAAAACTCTAAAAATGAAAAAGTTTATAAAATAAAAGGATTTCAGTAAGCCAAGATTCGTTTATTATTTAAGAAAAGATGATTTATATAAATTTAGTGCAGTCTAAGTGTACAGTGTTTGTAAAGCCTACATATAGTAGCACACGCTAATGTCCAAAGCCTTCACTTCCGCTCACTACTCATTGCCTCACCCAGAGCAACTTCCAAATCCCACAAGCTCCATTCATGGTAGTGTCCTCTCCTAGCATTTTTGGTAGAAAAAAGGTATCCACCGTATACTGTTTCTGTGTTTGGATATGCTTAGGTACACAAATACCATTGTGTTACAGTCGCCTACAGTATTCAGTACAGTGACCTACTGTACAGGTTGGCAGCCTGGGAGCAATGACCTACGTGCGCAGTAGGCTATGCCATCTCGATTTGTGTAAGTGCGCTCTACAGTGTTCGCACAATGACAAAATCACCTGATGTGCATTTCTCAGAACGTATCCCCATCGGTGAGCAATGCACGACTGGAGTTATAACTGACCTACAAGGAGGCCCAGCATGATTTGCCTCCCACTGCTTCTCTCCCCTCTGCCCGTGCCCCCCCATTCAAACTGGCCTCCTTGTTGTTCATCAAGTAAGCCACGCTCGTGCTTCGGAACTTCTGGACTTGTCCTGTCTGCCTACATTTAGTCTACTGTTGAATTTCTGTATATGTTTCTTTTCTTTCTTTTTTAAAATTTAATATATATTTTATTGATTTTTTTTACAGAGAGGAAGGGAGAGAGATAGAGAATTAGAAACATTGATGAGAGAGAATCATTGATCAGCTGCCTCCTGCACCCCCTGCTACAGGGGATGTGCCCACAACCAAGGTACATGCCCTTGACTGGAATCGAACCTGGGACCTTTCAGTCTGAAGGCTGACGCTCTATCCACTGAGCCAAACCAGTTTCAGCACTGCATATGTTTCTTTATTCAGTCAGTGTATGCTTAATTTCTAACTGGTTCTTCTCCGTTTTTTTTTTAATAAACAAAAGCCAAGTTTATTTGTTCATTTCCTGCATTTGAAGCACTCCTCGATGACATCCTTTGTCTGAGGTTCTTTGCCCTAGTCCTTAACCACCACACAACTGCAATCAACTGCTTTACGGGGCTTTCCCTCTGCCGATTTTACAGAGGCCACCATTCCCCTTGTTTCTTGTTGTCGTCAACCTTACTTAGGTTGATTTTGTATTCAGCACAGAGAGCTTTCACCAACTTGACGTACATAAGCTCATCACAGTTGGATGTACACAAAGGTACACAAAGGATGTACACAAAGGTGGGCTTGGCGTTTGCCTTTGGCATCTTCGCGAATTCCGTGCGCAAGACCATCGTGGATGAGGGCAGTCTTCAGCACCTCTTGCAAAGCAGTATTAATGTCCTTTACGCCTCCAGCAGCTATGCCTTCCTCGGCCATGGCAGTGGTATGGGTAGAGCATAATCTTGAATGCACCCAAGCCTCCACCTTCGTGCAACTCTTTTTCTTTTTTCTTTTCTTTCTTTCTTTCTTTTTTTTTTTTTTTTTTTTTTTTTGCATTCTCACTAAGATCCTTGAAGGTCTCACTAAGTTCCTCGGAAGATTCTTGAGTAACCTTATAACTGTGGTTTTGAAATATATATCAGTCGTTTGCTTTCCTCCGTTTCTTTCATTTGTGACATGTTTCTTTGTCTCCACATTTTGGCTGCTTCCTTGTGTTGATAGAGTGGCCTTGTGTGCTAGTTGTCCTATAGAGCCCAGTGGCTCAGCCTCCCCAGTTACCTGAGGTGGACACTCTTGGTGCACCCCTTTGTGGGCTGTGTGCACAATCTTGTTGTAGTTAAGCCTTGATTGCTGTTGGTATCACTGGGAGAAATTGAACTCCAGGCCAATTGGCTGTGAGGACCAACTGTGTCTACAATGGGAGAACTCCTAGGCTAGAGACGCCTTTATGGGGCAGGACTTGCTTCAGTGGAGCTTGGTGCTCACTGAGTCTGTCCCCTGAGTATGTATCTTATGGATGTGAAGAGTTATAATCTGGATGATCCCACTCTGACTAGTGGATACACTGGCTCTTGGATCTCCAAGGAGGTTCAAAGTCAGCCACTGCCCGAGGCCACCCAGCAAGAGCTACAGCGAGATCTGCAGATTCTTCCTCTTTGTTTGGGGTTTGGAAATGCCCAGATGAGAACCAGATGTGAAGCAAGGCAGGCTACTGCTGCCAAGAGCCTTGGGCTTTCTTCTGGAAGCTTCTGAGCTCTCTGACCCAGCTGCAGTTTGTTAGGTTAGGCTGCGAAAGGACAGGACATTCATATGCAAAAGCTGCTGTGCACAGCTTGGGTTGGGTTGTAAATTGGGTGGGGCAGGGTCTCAGGGAATCACCAGAGTGGAGCAAACAGCAATGACCAGTCAGCTGTCTCTGCGCCCCGTGACCCCATGCAGGAACAATGATCACTGTGAGCACCTCTGAGAGAAAGCCGTCATTCCAGCCCAGTGCCAGACAGTTCAGTTTCTCCCCATATGAGTCTGGGTCCCCAGAGTCTCACCTGGAACTGGAGTTCAGAGCAATGAGGAGCTTGTATCTCCCTCCCGATTGAAAAAAACAACAGCACACCCAGTTGCCAGCCCGTTTTGCGAGTGCCTCAGTACCTCCACATCTCCACACCTCCTACCAGTCTCAATGTGCTTTTTTCTTTCCTCCTAATTGTAGAACTTCCACTCAGCCAGTTTTTCTGTGGTTCTGGATGATAGCTGTTTTGTCTTTTAGTTGTAGTTTTACGTGGTTGTGAGAGGCAGCAAGTATAGGAGTTTACCTATGACACCATCTTGGTTCTCCTCTGATTTGACATTTTTATACCTTGCATAGGGTGGGGAATGTCTGCCCGTATAAGGCCACAAAATCATTTGATCTGGCTCTGCCAAGGCAGTAGGGGCGAGTTAATTAAATGTTTGACTAAATATAGCAGGCTAATTTTAAGTTGATAATTTTGTATGGCTCACCAATGATGCTATAAATACCCAAATAGCTATTGGTGGGGGAAAAAGATTCCCAACCCCTGCCTTGCAATGTACAATGTAGGTATTATTATTAAAGTAAGAAAGGATAAAATAACTTCCTTTCTCAAAAATCTTCCATTCATTCATTCATTCATTCAGCTATTTGTTATCTATCTTCTAAATCCTGGCACTGTTCTAGATATTAAGGGTACAAAGATGAACAAGGATATAATTTCCTTAGAGGAGAATAGAGTTAACTACTTCCTATGGAATTAACTATAAGTTAATGGCATTCTTTTAAATTAATTTTTTTATTGAGAGAGAGAGAGAGAGAGAGAGAGAAAGAGAGAGAGAGAGAGAGAGACGTTGATTTTTGTTGTTCTACTTATTTATGCACTCATTGGTTGATTCTTGCATATGCCCTGACCAGAGATTGAACCCACTACCTTGGTACACTGGGACAATGCTCTAGCCAACTGACCAGGGCCATCTAGTATCCAAATGTCCCATTCTGTCTCCCACAACATTTCCTTCCATAAGCTGTATTCAGAGCAGCCACATCAGACCATTTACTATTCCCCAAATGCAAGGTGCCCTTTCACCCTCTTTGCCTTTGTGCAGTGAGATTAGTCCAGAGTTCATTCATTTTTCATTCATGGAACAAACATGTATTGGCTCTTTCCTTTTGTAAGGTATTATTCTGAGTGTCGGGAACGTGTTGAAAAAATAAGATATAATTTCTTCCCTTGAAGACTTTACCCACGAGGGGAGAAACATATTTCCTCTCTTCACGTCCTGACATTCTTCTCTTTCTCCAAGGCCCACAGGAAGTACGTGGCTTCCGTGCAGCTCTCCTTGTTTGATCCATTTCTCTCAGTACGTCACTTGTCATTACTTTGCACCCTTCCCATTCCTTCTGTGTTAAATGAACTGTTTTGTGTGCCTCTTCCTCTACACTACGAACTCCTGGGCAGGAATCGTGTTTTACCCATTTCTGCATTCCTGAGGGCAGTTGGCATAATGCTGTGTGTATCAAACAGGACCTAGCAACAGGTGGCTGAGTTGGAAGAAGAATGGGATACAGTAACCTAAACCTGCAGCCATCTGGCAGGAGGCATGAAGTTAAGACATAAATGTTGAAATGAATTATAAGGAAGAGGAACAAAGTAAGCCAAGCCACCCAGAAGGCTTTTAGAAGATGCCAGGAATCACGTGTTTAAATTTATTCTAGGTCTGTTTACTTCTTCTGTAAACTCCAGCTGGACTTCCAGTAGTCTGGCAGGCCTAACCCAAACGTTCTGAGGTGGTTTCCCTACCCTGTTTCCCCAAAAATAAGACAGTGTCTTATATTAATTTTTGCTCCCAAAGATGCACAGTCAGATAAACCTTCTATTTACTCTCTGCAGTGTTAGAACCACCTGGAAATTAGGTTCACTCTTTATCCCTATAAGTCAGTTACTCATCCCACTGTTTTCCTGCCTCTTTACCGCTCCTGCTTTTGGATGTGGACATGAACTTTCAAAGGATCACTGCAAGTGATCTCATTACCTCCACCTCTCATGACTTCTTCCCCCTCTCACAGCACGGTGAAGCTCAGGGTCAAAAGTCAGAAGCTACAAGTCCCAGTTCCACTTCTTGTACCAGCGAACTGTGGGACCTGGAGCAAGCCACTTAGTCTTTCCCAGCCTCAGTTTCCCTTTCAGTACTAGAGTGTTCAGGGGTAACTAACATTTTATAATTCTGCCTCTCGTGGCCTCAGAGAAATATCAAGCAGATTGTGGACTGAGAAAGCACAAAGCATTTACCTTCCCTAACCTAACTCCAGAAAGGACAGAGTGTATTTGAGAAAACAAGAGTGATTTAGAGGGGCTAGATTGAGAGAGGAGGAGAATACTCTAGACTGAGTGTGTTGCCTCCCCTTAAATTGATATGTTAGAATCTAATCCCCAATGTGATGGTGTTTGAAGTTGGGGACTTTGGAAAGTGATTGGGTCATGAAGGTAGAGCACTGATGAATGGGGTTAGTGTCCTTACAAAAGAGGTCTCCAGAGAGCTCTCACCCTGCTTCCACGGGTGAGGACAGTAGAAAATGGACACCTATGTATCAAAAAAGCAGGCCCTCACCAAGTTCCAAATATACCAGTACCTGGATCTTGAACTTCCCAGTTTCCAGAATGAAGAAATAAATGTTTGTTGTTTAAGCTACCCACTCTATGACATTTTTGTTATAGCAGCCTGAATGGACTAAGAGGGGTTGAAGATGAAGCTAGAGAAAATATAGGTTGGTGCTGGATTTTGGAAGGTCTTAGTTACATACTGAGGAGTTTGGATTTAATCTTATGAACAGCGAAAGAGCATTCTGATGGCATCAGAATTTATTTTTGTTTTTTGTCTTCCTAAGATTTGAAACCTCTTCCTTTGTGTGAATCATATATATATATATATATATATATATATATATATATATATATAATATTTTCATTGATTTTTTACAGAGAGGAAGAGAGAGGGATAGAGAGTTAGAAACATCATCGAAGAGAGAATCATCAATCAGCTGCCTCTTGCACACCCCCTACTGGGGATGTGCCCGCACCCAAGGTACATGCCCTTGACCGGAATCGAACTGGGACCTTTCAGTCCGCAGGCCGAGGCTCTATCCACTGAGCCAAACCGGTTTTGGCCTTTGTGTGAATCTTAATGGGCAACAGGGTTCCACAATCCACAAGAAAAGCCAGATACCTAAACTTTCCCTCCCATTCTCCTTGCAGCAAAGGCAAATGGCTTGGCCATTTGAATGCTCCCACCAGGACTTTGAGTCTTAAACTAAGAGTGTAAAGACAAATGCACAGCTGTGGTATCCTTCTTAGACCAATCCTGTGCTGTGACTTTGGCTGTGATCCCTGGTTTTATTTTCTGAGTTTGATTAGCTGGCCTTCCCATCAATTCTGAGGATTACTTAATAACCTTTCAAATATTTATTTTCCCATTAGTTGACAGAGTTGGTTTCTCTTGCTTGCAACTACAATCTTAGTATAACTTTAAGGTAAGGGTTTAGAGAGATGGCAAAAGAACAGGTCTTTCACTTTTTTCTTTGTGAACTTCTGTATTGCTACTGTTGTGGTATTACTTCTGTCATTACATATGCTTTTAAAATCAATAGCCCAGCCCTGGCAGGTTTGGCTCAGTGGATAGAGCATCGGCCTGCAGACCAAAGGGTCCCAGGTTCAATTCCCATCAAGGGCACATGCCTGGGTCGCAGGCTTGATCTCCACTAGCAGGCATGCAGGAGGCTGCCAATCCATGATTCTCTCTCATTGATGATGTTTCTATCTCTCTCCCTCCCTGAAATCAATAAAAATATATTTAAAATAAATCAATAACCCAAAGCAAAGTTGGGTAAAAAGAAGTACTAAGAAATAAAATTTGAAAATTAGGATGAAACCAGATTGCACAAATCCTTAAATGTCATTTTGAAGATTCTGAATTTAGCTCAATAAATGTGGGAACTTTATAAAACAGAATAATGAGCCCAGCTGGCATGGCTCAGTGGTTGAACATTGACCTATGAACCAGGAGGTCACGGTTCAATTCCTGGTCAGGGAACATGCCTAGGTTGCGGGCTTGATCCCCAATAGGGGATGTGCAGGAGGCAGCCACAATGATTCTCTCTCATCATTGATGTTTCTCTCTCTCTGATATAAATATAAACAAACAAACACAGAACAATGATATGATCAAATCATTTTTTTAAATTGTTATATAGGTGGTGAAACAGAACTCAGAGAAATTAGAGACCAGGAGAGCAATTAGGAAGAGGCTATTGCCATGGTCCAAAATAGTGAGAATATTTCTCAATTTGGAGACAGTGAGGTTGTCAATCACAGGTTGGATTTTTTGGAGGCAGATGCTGACAGAGAGTTTGAGGTGCAAGATATTAACTAGGGGGAGGAAGCAGGATCGAATAGATCGGACATAGATCCAGTCAACTTGACTAGAGGCTCTGCAGTGACTATGGCTCATCAGAATTGTCCTGCCGTGGGCCATAATGGCTACACCTTTACATCCCTGCTTTGCTCAGCCAACAAATGAGGACGGCCCTTGTGTAGGACTGTTCTCTGTAGGTGAGGCATACCCTGAAGGAACTGAAGCAGCAAGAAGCTACCTGCTGGCTATACTCCCTGTAATGGAACAGCAAGTTCCTTGAAGGTAGAACTGGGTGGCACACCTCCATGCCTACCACAAAGAAAGAGATGAAGTATAATAACTGGAACAAAAGCAATGGAGTAGAAAGGAGGGAATGGATTCTACAGACATTGCATTTTGTAGGTGGGGGATGAAGAGGGAGTAAACACAAGTTAACACGGAGTCTTTACATTGATATGATTTGATGGTAATTCTGTTTAACTGACAGGAAAACCACGGGAGGAAAAGAACAGGTTTGGGGAGAAAGACATGTTTATTTTGAATATGCTGACTCTAAAATGTCTACAAAATACTATGATAGAGAGGATTTTCAAAAATGAATGCATACGGGGGAGGTCAACAGCAAGTGCTATACAGGGTGGAGCAAAATTAGGTTTACACTTGTTCATATGAAAAATAATACATAGTTAATAAATAATAATACAAGAATAAACTCTGTTTCACATACTCATAAATGTAAACTTACTTTTGCCCCACCCTGTATACACACATCATATATATTCTTATTTAATATGTATAATGCCTTTGTGAAGTAGATATCTTTAATATACCATTTTTGTGTATTTTATCATACCGTTTGTTTATGAAGAAATTGAGACTTGAAGAAGTTAAAATGCCTGGTGAAAGAAGTAAAACTCAAGTCTGTCTGATGACAAAATACATGCTCTCAAAAACAAGATTTTATTGCTTCCCCATAGAAATCACCACAGACAGATGGTATTTGAAGCCATGCAAGTTAAGTTAGTAGCTCGCCCAGAAAGATACAGATTAAAGGGAAATAAAAGGAGCCCAAAAATGGAATTCTAAGGAAGCTACGAGTTCCAAGATAAATGGAGTAAGATGGTGTAGACCAGGGGTCTTCAAACTACGGCCCGTGGGCCACATGCAGCCCCCAGGGGAGTCTGATCCTGCCCGCCAGGTTTTTTGGGCAGTGAGTGCAGCCAAGGTGTTACAGTAGGAATTAGTAGTTCATATAGTCCGGCCCTCCAGCTCTCTGAGAGACCGTGATCTGGCCCCCACTTTAAAAAGTTTGAGGACCCCTGGCAAAGGGATTGAACATTTTTTAAAAAATTAGAAGTATGGTATTTCAGAAGTTGGGTAAAAATAGCTCTAGTCCACAAAGTGAAATGTGCAGACATCACGGAGAATGAAGTTTCCACAATTAGAGGTCATTGATGAGTTTGGAGTAGTTTACTGAGATGTCAGACTGCAGTGGTTGAAGAATGCATCTATAATAATAAAAGTGTAATATGCAAATTGACCAAACGGCCAAACAGTGGAATGACTGTCTGGACCACCTTCTGTGCGAAGCCGGGGCTATGAGGACTGAGGCAGCTGGGACTGGCTTACTCTTGCATGAATTTCGTGCATTGGACCTCTGGCAGGAGATAAGAAAGTAGAAGCAAACGGTATAGTCTACTTTTCTAGAAAATTTTCAAAGTAGAGGAAATAACAATGTCTTATACATAAATAAGGAATTTATTAATATTATTGACCAATTATTTAATAACTCCTTGTTCCCATATTACTTGGATTTTACACTCCTACCATATCTCTAGTTATTTCTTTCTACCTCCTTCATAGCGTTGTCTCTTCCTGTGTCTGACACATCTGCAGGCATTGAACGTTATTTATTTTGGTTTTGTGATGACAGGTTATGTGATTCTGTCTGTCTTTGGAGGATGGGCCATAGACCCCACCACCACTACCACAACTCCATCATCTGTTTTTCACAAAGACAGACAAGCATTCACTACTTCTCAAATCAATGCAATGAAGCATGCAAGTTCTTAGTTTCCTAGTAAACCAAGTACTCCATCTATCTAGCCTTCTCTCCTTCCCTCGCCCAAACTCTTAGTGAGAAAGCTGGTACTCCGAATGTGGGATGTGACGTCCCAAGTGGGGACTATGTTTGGCTTTTCAGGGAGCTGAGATTTTCCTTCGTCAGCCCCATCGGTCCAGCCCTTCTCCAGAGGGGCCCAGAGGGTAGTTAACACAGCCGTCCGCCCGTGCACAGGAAGAGGCCGACAGCCACACCACAGATGATGAAAGTGCCCAGCAGGATGCCCAGGACCAGCGACGTGTAGGAGCGGCGTGCTTGGCTCTCTGGAGAACATGCAGAAAGTTAGCCCAGAGAACATTCTCCCCAAGGAATCTATGGTTTGAATCCAGCACCAAGGGGATTTCTGCCCCAAAGGCAGGGGACTAGTTCCCCAAGTGACTTAAGCTGTGTGTACTCTATCCCAAATCCCCAGCCCCGGGAGTCCTGCTGCTCAAGGTCCATCCTTCAGGCCCTTCCATTTGCCCGGAACCTACCCAACATGCAGGGCCATCGCCGGTCCCGCCGTACCTTTCGAGGATTGCGTGGGGAGGTGCTCTTGCACGTACTGCACACAGGTGTTCTGCAGGAAATCCTGCAGTTCATACCGAGTCTGGTTGTAGGCGTTGAGCTGACGCAGGGTGTAGATGGCCACTGCAGAGGTGACCTGGGGCCCTGCCTTCCAATACGCAACCTCTGGTTGGAAACTCACGAAAGAGCTCCCATTCAGAGCCACTTCAAAGAAGGTGTGGGCTGGAGAGCCCTCAGGAGGCAGCTCACAGCCCAGGAAGCAGCGAACGGTCAGAGGAACTGTGGAGAAGGGAGAGGGGGGGATTCAAGATCAAGGGGATGTGTAGAGAGGGCGCCAGGTGTAGGGCATGCTCCCCTGGGGGAAGTGAACTTTAGGGTTTCAGGGTGGGTCTATCTCAAGACCATGCAAGCAGGAAGAAGGCCGGACAGAAGGCTAGGACACAGCCTCCTCTCCAGGGGCTCCGGAGAGCCACCCGCCCCCACAGGCCCAGGCCCATGTGTGCCCAGCCCATCCCGCAAGACCCCTCTGGGAACCACCCCTTCCAGAGGGCCCTGCCATGTTCTCCCACGGCCCCGCCTCCCAGGCCACGCCCTCCAAGCGTGACCCACTCACAGGCCACGCCCCGCTCCTGGTGTACTAGCCGCACCAGGTCGTGGAAGTTGCTCAGGTAGAGCCGCACGCTCTCCTCCGTGCGCTCCCAGCGCTGGGGCTCCTGCAGGGGGTGCAGCTGCACAACGGTGACGTTGGAGTCCCAGCCTTCCAGCACGTGCGTCAGCTGCCCGCCCAGCTGCCCGCCCAGCGACGCGTTGCCCTGGTACCTCACTCGGCCCGGGTCCGGGAAGTAGGAGATCTGGAGCATGTGGAGGCTCCGAGGGCCTGGGGGTGGAAGCCAGTGCGTTGGACCCCGGCTGGCCTGAGAGTAGCCCGAGTTCATAACCCCGCATCCAGAAGCCGCCGCCCACCTTCTCGGCCCTTCTTCATAAACTGCAAAGTGTCCTCCCACCCTCCCTCCCATGTAATGCTCACAGGAAACCTGCCAAGAGGGTAGGGCAGGGATTATTATCTTCATTTTACAGAAGAGAGGAGAGGCCACTTGCCTGAGGGGTAAGCCTGACAGGCGGTGGAAGACCCACTCTGATCTCCCTTCTCTCCCGCCCCCTCCTCGTTTCCAGCGGGTCAGCAATTCCTGACCTCCAACAGAAATCCCAATTCTGTCCCCTCGGCCCCTGCCCTGCTTCCGGCCTCATTGGTTCCCATAGGGACTGGGGTAGGAACTTCTTTCCTCAAGCTCCTGCCCCTCATGTTTCAGTTTCATCCCTTTTAATCCGATCTCCACCTGACCCGGAAATAACATTATGTCCTTCTGCTTAAAATCCTTCAGTAATAAATAAAAATAAAAAATAAATAATAAAAAATCCTTCAGTAGACCCTAGCCGGTTTGGCTCAGTGGGTAGAGCATCATCCCGTGGACTGAGGGTCCTAGGTTCAATTCCTGTCCTGGGCATGTACTTCGTTGCAGGTTTAATACCCAATTCTGGTCAGGAAGCATGCGGGAGGCACCCAATTGCTGTGTTTCTCTCACATCGATGTTTCTCTCTCTCTCTCTTCTCTCTCTTCTCTCTCTTCTCTCTCTCTCTCTCTCTCTCTCTCTCTCTCTCTCTCTCTCTCTCTCCCCCCCCCCCTCCCTTTCACTCTCTAAAAAAAGCAATGGAAAAACCATCCTTGGGTGAGGACTAACAAAAAATTAAAAAATGTAAAGTCCTTCAGTGACACACTCCCCTACCAACAACAACAACAGTAGCTATTGGGCTTATGACCTGGGCACTGTACACACACATTGTATTATTTGTGCCTTCCTCCGTTTAACTTAACACCGTAGCTACTATTATTAACCCCAGTCCATGCGGGAAACAGGCTAAAATGGTATAACCGAGCCACGATTTGAATGCAAGCAATCTGAGTCTGGCATCCTTAGTCAGCTAGCTCTATTGCCTCCTTGTAGGATATCCGTCCACAGAACCAAGTCCAAAGTCTTTAGCATGGACTGTAAGGGGACCAGGCCCCTGCTGCCTCTTTCAGTCTCTTCCTGGTGTGAGGCTATATCCAACTCCTCATGCCGCCTTCTGACTGACATGTAAATAGCATGTCTGGGTTGCTCTGCTTCCTGGCAAACTTCTATTCATGCTTCAAGACCCAATGTGGTGGCTCTCTCCTTGGCATTTTCCTGAAGCCTCTTCTCTTTATCCCTCCAGACAGTGGACCTGTTTCAATGATCGGAGATTCCACATAACTGTCTGCAAACACACAGGCTCCAATGGGCTCCTCTAAGCCACTGGTTATCGCTACTCCTACACCGAGTAAGGGCCTGGCACAGATTTGGGGCCTAGAAAATGTCTGAGGAGGGAATGAGTCTGGGGTTGCGAATCCGTGCGTGTGGGTGTGTTGTGACCACATTTGCATTTGAGAAGTGCTCTGTGTCTGCAGGTGTAAATAAGTACATCTGCGTGGATAACCTCAGAAGGTTCTTAAAAAAATAAAATAAAATAAAATATATATATATATTATTGATTTTCTACCGAGAGGAAGAGAGAGGGACAGAGAGCTAGAAACATCGATGAGAGAGAATCATCGACCAGCTGCAAGGTACATACATGCAACCAAGGTACATACATGCCCTTGACAGAAATCGAATCTGGGACCTTTCAGTCCGCAGACCGATGCTCTATCCACTGAGCCAAACCGGTTTCAGCCCTCAGAAGGTTCTTAACTGCTGTGTGCCCTTGTCTCCTCCTCTGTGTAGAGGTTTTGTGGGGGTTAAATGAGGCAACACATGCGCTAACCATAGTGAACACTCACTGAACTCTGGTTATTACTCACTCCCTCTCGGAAGCGGACACGGAAGCTATAGAGACTGTGGGAGAAAGAAGGGGCCCTGTGCAATTGCAATGAAGGACAATCACTCCCCTTCGGTGCTTACCCACTTCTCATCTCCTCAGAGTTCTCCCACTGGCCACAGCTTCTTCTTCCCCAGCTTCACCTCACCAACTGCCCCCAGTTTTCCTCCGCCTTCTCTATTCTCCCTTTCTGCCTCACACATCTCAGCCCCAATCTTTCCCCAAGTATCCCTTCAGCTCCCACATCCTCCAGTTCCTTTCGTCTCTCATCTCATCTCTGAGTGTCCTCCCATCTTCCCTAGATTCACCCCATCCACCATCACCCTCAGCTCTCCTCCAAACTTCACTCCATCCCCTCTCCCTGAGGCTAATTCCCTCGATGCTCCTATCAGCCCCTTTCCCACCTTTCCAGTGCTGACCACCCCCACCTCCAGCCTCCTCCGTCTTCCCCTCTCTCACCTGGCTTCGGCACACACACCGTCCCCAGAGCCCTGTCTGCCCTACAGAGAGATCCATCCAGCAGGCCACAACACAGACTCTGTGAATAAGCTCTCCTCCGGTCTAGCCCCCGAACCCGGACAGAAGCATTCCGAGGCTGGGATGTGACCTTCCCCCTCCACCTCGGGGCCCCCACTCACCGTCGGAAGTTTCCTGGACACAAAGGGCCCAGCGGGGCAGAGTCAGTAGCAGCAGCAGGGACAGCAATGTTCTCCACATCCTGGGACCTCGATCCCACCTGCACTCCTGGCTTTGGCAGGCTGGGGGGCTCCCACTGACAGCACCGAGGGGAGCGAGGACCGCCTGGGAGGAGAGGAAGCTGGACGCAGGAGCTGGAAGGTGACCAGGGGATGCGGGGAAGAAGAGGGCGTCAGGCCTTTAAAGTGTTATTCCAGCCCCGGCTCATTTCCTACCAGGGGGCCGGCCTCCTCCCGCCCGCCCTGGCCCCGCCCTGCACCGAGTTCTCCTGCCCGGACCTGCCTTTTCCCTTTTCCCCAAACCGCGTCTGAGGAACCCGAGAGGCGGAAAAGGGGGAGCAGGGGCATCCAGAAGTCCTGCCCTCGCTGAGTCAGGGGGTGGGGCATCTGTTTTCAACGTAGAGCAGACTCTAGGGTGTAGGGACCAGCAGGGTACTGCTATTGGGGAGACCGAGGTGCGGAGAGGTCCAGGGACTTGCCCGAAGTTTATGCCTCACGGCGGTCAAAGATCAGGAAATCAGAATTGTTTTCCTGCATGCTGGCTACGTTTTCATAAGAATTTGAAGAAAATAGTAATTACACAATCGGGGATCTTGCACTCAGAAATACCAGTAATCACAAGATGAGTATAGAGCAGCTCATTTATTTGTAACAGGAGATAATTATAACCAATATGAGGATTGGTTATTTAAAGCAATAGTTTTTAAACTGAAGTGACAATCATATTAATGCAATATGTTCATTAACCAGACATCCTTCCTGACATCCTTCCGTCCTCCCAGACGAAGCTGGGGCTGCAAGGGAAGCTCGGGTCCGGGTGCTGGAGGAAAGCCAGTGCCGGCAGTCAGGGGAAGGAAGGCCTACTAGTGCCTAAGTTTTGTGCATCAGGCCTCTAGTGTTTTATTTTATTTTTAAAGTATTTTTATTGATTTTTCACAGAGAGGAAGGGAGAAGGATAGAGAGCCAGAGACATCTATGAGAGAGATACATTGACCAGCTGCTTCCTGCACACCCCCCACCAGGGATGTGCCCGCAACCAATGTACAGGCCCTTGACCGGAATTGAACCTGGGACCTTTCAGTCCGCAGACCGACGCTCTATCCACTGAGCCAAACTGGGTTCGGCAGGCCCCTAGTATTCTAATAAATATCAGCTAATGGATGCCTGAATGAGATAGTATGTGCATAAATCTCCAAGAGTAAGTTGCAGGACGTTATGTTCAGTTTGGAACTATTTATATGTCAACCATGCACACAACAACTAAACAACCTATTTCTTTGTGGGGGTAAGTGAATCTGGAAGTACATATGTAAATATAGCAGTGGTTTACCTCCAGAGAGGGGTCTGAGACTAAGAGAGAGTGTGTGTGTGTGTGTGTGTGTGTGTGTGTGTGTTAGGTGTGGCAATCTTGTGAAGGCTTTACACTCTAATTTGTGAAGGTTTTTATCCCTCTATCTCAATAGTTGGAAAATTTTGCATCTAGAAAGTGATCATATGTCTCTTGTTGAATTAAAAATAGAAGTTTGTTTTGTTTTTTTTTTAAATATATTTTATTGATTTTGTACAGAGAGGAAGGGAGAGAGTTAGAGAGTTAGAAACATCGATGAGAGAGAGTCATCGATCAGCTGCCTCTTGCACACCCCCTACTGGGGATATGCCCGCAACCAAGGTACATGCCCTTGACCGGAATCGAACCCGGGACCTTTCAGTCCCCAAGCCGACGCTCTATCCATTGAGCCAAACCGGTTTCGGCTAAAAATAGAAGTTTTAAGTAATAAATTACTGCAGAAGAGAGTAGCAGATCATTATGAGCTGATGTACTGAAATGAGCCATTGATAAGTAAATAAAGGAAGTATGGCAAATGCATATAGCATAATTCCATCTATTTTTAGTTTAAAAATTTTCACAGATGTGTATATGTCTGGAAGGATTCTTTCAATAGAAATTATCTCTTTGGAATGTGATTAGAGGAAAGGGCTTGGGGGAGATTTTAACTTTTTATCCTATACAGTGTTTCTTGGAGGGAGAGTTGATGTCATAGCGGAATCGGGGCAAACCCTGGACACATACCAGGTTCCTACTCTCTAAATTGATTACATGCAAGAAAGTCCATGCTCACCTCCTAGTTGTTGCAAACTAGCTTAGAAGTAACTTCACAGTCTTTTCCCAGCTTACCAAAACAGTTACTCAGAAGAGCTGGGGCCGTGTTTTCCTGGTCTCAAGAAAAGTGGAAGAACTTAATGCCAATTATAGTCTTGCCTTTTATATAAAAAAAATATGAAATATTTTATATGTGAAGAATTATTTCATGCCTGAAGAATTTTATTAAAGCACACATGTCCCCACCACCAGCATAAGAAATGAAATATTATCCATTGAAACTTCCAGTGTACTCCTCCTCAATTGCACATCTCTCCCCTCTATCATCCAAGTAACCACTAATCATAAATTGCCAGTATTTATCCCCTTACATTTCTATATACTTATGCTATACATGTATATCTCTCTAAGCAATATATAGCATTTTGCATATTTTGAATTTTCTATAAATGGTATTGAAGTGCGCCTATTCCTATGTAACTTGCATCACCTGACATATTAATATTATAAAATTCATCCTATCATTAGGTGTAGCTCCATTAATCTTCACTGCTTTATAATATGCCTTTTTATAAGCATGCCACAATTTATTCATTCTCCTATTGTTAGTCATTAAAGTTTTTCCCCCCCAGGTTTTTGCTATTGTAAACAGTGCTGGTATGAGCATTCTTTTAAAAAATATATATTTTATTAGAGGCCTGGTGCACAAAATTCCTGCGGGGGGGGGGGGGGAGGTGTCCCTCAGCCCAGCCTGCATCCTCTCCAATCTGGGACCCCTGGAAGGATGTATGACTGGCAGTTGGACATTCCTCTCACAATCCAGGACTGCTGGCTCCCAACTGCTCCCCTGCCAGCCTGTTTGCCCCTAACTGCCCTCCCCTGCAGGTCTGGTCACCCCCAACTTCCCTTCTATGTTGGCCTGATCACCCCTAAATGCTCTCCCCTGCAGGCTTGATCACCCCCAACTGCCCTTCCTTGCAGGCCTGGTCCCTCCCAACTACCCTGCCATCTTGTGGCAGCCATCTTGTGTCCACATGGGGCAGCCATCTTGTGTGTTGGAGTGATGGTCAATTTGCATATTACTCTTTTATTAGATAGGAGAGAGGCCTGGTGCATGGTGGGGGCCAGCTGGTTTGTCCTGAAGGGTGTCCTGGATCAGGGTGGGGGTTCCCTTGGGGTGTGGGGTGGCCTGGGCAAGGGGCCTGTGGTGGTTTGCAGGCCAGCCATGCCCCCCTGGCAACCCAAGTGGAGGCCCTGGTATCTGGGATTTATTTATCTTCTATAATTGAAACTTTGTAGCCTTGAGCAGAGGCCATGGCAGGCCAGGGCTGCGGAAGCTTGGCTTCCTCCATTGCCAGGGGAAACTCAAGCCTCCTGCTCTCTCCAGCTCAGAGGCTGCTGCCATTTTTGTTGGGATTTATTTATCTTCTATAATTGAAACTTTGTAGCCTTGAGTGGAGGCCTGGGCCAGCCAGGGTGTGCAGAAAGCTTGGCTTCCTCCAATACCGGGGAAACCCAAGCCTTCTGCTCACTCTGTGGCCACAGCCATCTTGGTTGGGTTAATTTTCATACTCACTCCTGATTGGCTGGTGGGCATGGCTTGTGGGTATAGCAGAGTGATGGTTAATTTGCATATTACTCTTTTATTAGATAGGATTGTTTTTTTTAAAGAAATGAAGGGATAGGGATAGAGAGTTAGAAACATCTATCAGCTGCCTCCTGCACACCCCCAACTGGGGATGTGCCTACAACCAAGGTACATGCCCTTAACCAGAATTGAACCTAGGACCCTTCAGTCCACAAGTTGACACCTTATCCACTGAGCCAGGTTAGGGTGGTATGAGCATTCTTGTACATCAAGCATGTCAAACTCAAAGGCCAACACGGATCAAATAAACAAGATTTAAGTTTATGTGGGCTGCAATAAAACAAAAGCTTCAATTTTCATCAAAACGTAGATTTATTTTGATAGAGACATGCTGAATACAAAGGGCTAAAATAAATGAGTAATCATTAACACAAAATAATAGAACATTTCAAAAATATATATATATAAAATAAAATAAAAAATAACAGAACATTTGCCCTGGCTGATTTGGCTCAGTGGATAGAGCATCAGCCTGTGGATGGTCCAGGTTCGATTCTGGTCAGGGCACATGCTTGGGTTGCGGGCTTGATCCCCAGTGGGGGACATGCAGAAGACAGCTGATCAGTGATTCTCTCTATCACTGATGTTTCTATCTTTCTCTCTCTCCCTTCCTTTCTGAAATCAATAGAGATATCATATATATGTATATATTTGAACATTTTAATAACAAGTAATATTTTTCCTTGAACACTAACTTACCAGACACTGAATAACTGCAGAAATTAATAAGCATAACGCAAAAAAAAAAACAAACCTATTTTTTTGGTTTTCTAAAAGCGAAATATTTCCTGTTGTGCATACCAAACAAGTCAGTATAAGACTAATGACATGGCAATCAGCTGCTAAAATATTGGCTGCTACAATGGTGCACAGTAAGGTGTGTAAGGAAATGAATGCAACACAATCATAGCAGTCATTAGTGGACGTTGTAGTTCGTTATTAATAATTATGTATAATTTGATATTATAAAAATTAAGTTACAAAATTTTTATTAAAATTTTTCTTACATACCATTACATTGGCTGGGCCACAAAAATATTAGTTGTGGGCTGCATGCAGCCTGCGGGCCACGAGTTTGACATGCTTGTTGTATATGTTTTCTTGTGTATTTGTGGAAGAATCTTTGTTGGTTCAAACTTGGAAGCGGAATAGCTGAGTCATGGGGATCTGCATCTTCAAGTCTACTAGATACTGCCAAACTTTTTTACAAAATGCTTGAGCCAATTTGCATTCCCAGTAGTGCACGTGCATGGCCTTGCTCCAAACCCTTGCCAACTCTTGGCATTGTCAGATGGTCGGATGATTCCTACCCTGTTTCCCCGAAAATAAGACAGTGTCTTATATTAATTTTTTCTCCCAAAGTTGTGCTAGGTCTTATTTTCAGGGGATGTCTTATCTTTCCATGAGCTAGGTCTTATTTTCGGAGGATGTATTATTTTCAGGGAAACACGGTAGTTTGTGCATCTTTTTGCTTTGCCTTTTTTCTTCTGTGAATGCTTGAAAGGTGCTTTGGGACAGAGGGTGATAAAGTATACGATTGAGCCAATTTGAAATTGAGTGTTGAGAGCCTTTGATCTGTGCAGGTAGGGCCTGGTTAACTGGGGTTAAACAGTGGCCACACCACCATCCACAGAGTGAGGCATAGAGAGGCCTAGTCCATCAGCTAAGGTCTGTTATGGTCGAGGTGGCAATAGCAACCTCTTGCACATTTTAAATTCTTAATACAAGTTATTGTTATTTCATGCCCTAAGGGGGAGATGATCTCTGAAGGGACCACCCTTTGTCATTATGGGAGTTGTTATCCCAGGTACCCTCCTCACACTCAGTGCCCTGAGAGTCAAATAGCAGAGACCACATTTATTATTATTATAGTTCACATTTATCATAGGCTGAGATAGCGTTAAGCTCTTTACACAAACAATCTCCCTTTTCCATATGGCAGCCCTGAGAGATGGGTTTCGTTAACATCCTTTTCACTAATAAAGATACTGAGGCTCTGAGAGGGTGAATGACTTACCTAAGGTCTCACAGCAAAAGCTGTAATTTGAACCCATGTATCTCTGATGTCAAAGTTTGTCATTTTAATCACCACGTAGTATCTCAGAAATTTTGGGAGAACACAATCCATGAGGATATTTTTGAATCCATCCATCCATCATGCTTGAGTATTTGTGTTATGTATAATATAAAACATGCCCAAAATTCATGCTAGTCCTCTCTCAGTTCCTCTGGGGCAGAAGCACGAGGGTCATTTTTTCCATGTTACAGATGAGGTCAGTGAAGCCCAGGAACTTCAAGTAACTTGCCTAACTCAAAGAGAAGGGGGTATGGGCTTGGGTCCAGGGAGAGTGGAGGGGATTGGGGACAGGGAAGCTGGGGAAAGCGGTTGGGTAGGGAAGAGAAGAGAAATGCTGCCGTTGGAGCCAGAGCCTATGCTGCATCTATCTTGCTTGGGTGGTGGTGGTGTGTGTGTGTGTGGGGGGGGGGGGGGTAGATATCCACAGAGCAGAGTGGGAACCGGCAGGCAGCTGAGATTAGCCAGAGAGCTAAAGAATGAGCGTCCCACTGAGCAAAGGGAAGGAAGCAAGTGGTGGTGTTTCCCACACCAGAGAGCACATGCTCGGGGAAGATAAGGGAGACAGGAAGCTGAGCGGGCCAGTGGCTCGCAGCACCAGTGAGTGAAGAGAGAGAGGCCTTATGGGGGAGCCAAGCTGAGCCAGGGACTGGCAATGAGCCCAGCCGAACTTCGGAGAACCAGCCGTCTCCCTCTCCTGCTAGCTAGCTGAAGATACACAGTTTAACCCAGGCAGGGCCCAACTGAGATACCAACAAAGCATGGTCCAGAGGTCACCTCCCCTTAGGATGTGGAATAGCAAGAACGCGTATTGAGAACTTACAATGGGCAGGGCACAGTGTTCAGTAAAGGGAGTGCATGTGTTTTATTCTCACTAGTGTCCTATGGAAAGTATGAAAAAGCAGCCATTATTCCCATGTTACAGAGGAGGACACAACAGTGAACTGACCCAACCAGTAAAAAAACAGAGTTGGGCCTCAAACCCAGGTGAGTTGGCTCCAAAATATGCTTTCTTAGTTCTTAGACCATCTTACGAAGATAATTGAGATGACCCTTACTGTTGGACCCCCCGAAGGAGACCCCTGCCCTGACCCAGGATCAGCGATGACCCAGTCAAACGCAAGAGACGCACTTGATGCAAACAGCAAGAGGATTTAATACCAGCATGCTGGGACTTGACCTGTTACTCACGCAGGAGCAGCCAAGTCAAGTCCCGAGCAGAACTTCTTACAGGCTTATAAAGGCAAAAACCGCAAAGTTAGAACAAAGGACGAGGGGAGGGGGTCTTCTAGAAAGAGGGACAGGAATTCCTTGAGGGGAGGATAGACATTATCACAAGGAACAGGGTGGAACCGCCGCAGGACGTTGATACTACATCCAGTTTACTACCTCTAGGGGTTGAGTCTGGTGGTCTGGTGCTGTGTGGCTCATACCCTGTTTTTCCTGGGGCAGTTCTAAAGGTCACATTCTCAAGGGAAGTCTGGGCTAGCAGGGGAATTTTTCTATATTATTTCTTTCAGCCTCTACATTACAAAGTGACAGAACACAGTACACTTTTGGCGTGCGGTGGGGGGAAGAGATAAGAAAGGAATTTGGCTTTGGGGCAGCACACAGAGCTGATCCTGCAGCGGGAAGAATGGAGGGCAGACACTAAGTACCATTTAAATCTTACTCAAGATCCTCCCCTGTGGACACGCTCAGCCCAACTTAAGACACATGACAAGAAGCCTCACAGAGTAGGATGATTCCAGCTCTTGCTACCCAGCTGGAGCTCCAGACTTTACTTCAGCCGATCTTTCCAGACTTATCTTCCCAGGTATTTCACTCTCAGCCAAATCTGTGCCTCCCGGTTTCCTGAGCACCGAGAACACAAATGTTATCTCTTTACTTCATTTATCTTGTGTTCAGGCTTGGCACATCGAAGTTCCTAATTTAAGAAGTTCCCAGTTTTATCCGTCTTTTCCATTAGTTCAGGCTTTTTGTACCTTGCTGTGGGTGAACGAGGCCACATGCTAACCTGACTAGCTCAGGGAAGGTCTGCACGACAGTCTTGCAAATTCAGAGACCAAAAGTAACCTCAGAGGATGGTCTGAAGTTGAACGGTAATGAAAAGCAGTGAAGGTGGGTAGCTTTATCCTAGGCTGCTATCTTCACTGTCAAGGTCAACCTTTACCTTAACCGAGCCCATCTGCCTTTCTGCATCTATGGTAACATGTCCTTGAAATGTCCCAGGTTCGATTCCGGTCAAGGGCATGTACCTTGGTTGCAAGCACATCCCCAGTAGGGGGTGTGCAGGAGGCAGCTGGTCGATGCTTCTCTCTCATTGATATTTCTAGCTCTCTATCACTCTCTCTTCCTCTCTGTAAAAAAATCAATAAAATATAGTTTAAAAAAAAAAAATGAGAGAGAAGGAAGAATCATCAATCAGCTGCCTCCTGCACACTCCCTACTAGGGATGTGCCTGCAATCAAGGTACATGTCCTTGATCAGAATCAAATCTGGGACCTTTCAGTCCATAGGCCAACACTCTATCCACTAAGCCAAACCGGTTTCAGCGGTTCTTTTAAGATTTTTTTGTAGTTTAGAGGGAAGTCCCCATTTTAATAAATTTGTTTTGGAAATTTGGAGCTTCAGACAGCTGAAAATTACAAACGCCTGGGGGGCGGGGGAGGGAGAGACACAATATCGTTTCTGAGAGCCTTTTGTAACGCCGAGGTGCCCTCCTGCTTCCAAGCCTGTGCCCGCTTCTGAGCTCCGCTCTGCTGCCCGCCCGTGGGCCCGCGCGGACCGGCTCCGGGAAGATCCCCTTCCGTCCAGTGTGGTCCCTGGAAGAAGTCCTCCCGGCGGGCCTGGGTGTGGCGGGAGCTCAGAGGCGAACGCTGCCGCCAGCAGCTACCCCCTGGCCTCCCTGTACGTGGCTGCCTGCACTCCGAGGCCAGGCTGTGCGAAAAGGTCAGCCCCGCGGGCCCTGTGCCGTCCACCTAGGCCTGCCCCGTCCACCCAGGCCTGCTCCAACATGCGCACCTGCGGCCCCCAGGGTTACAGCTACGTCAGCCTCAGACACTGACGCTGAGCACCTATGTTAACTCCCAGACACTGACGCAGAGCGGGCCTTGGATACTAGGAACTTAGATGTGATTAAGGGAAAGCCAATCTCCAACATGAGGGACTGCTCTGAGAAAAGCTGGTGTGGGACACATCTTCACCAGGAACTTGGACAGAGTGGTAGCCAGCAAGGCACTTTGTGGTACTTTTCCTGCGTTTGGACATGGTTAGGGTGAACCTCCCTTAGCCTCTCCGGCGTGGACGTGCTTTCTGAAATACGTCGTTCTAAGCCTTTCCCCCAGCTTGGGGCAGAGGGTCTGCATCTGCAGAAGCAAAGTAAGAACTCCTCTCTGTCTGACTGACCAGTGCACTCTCCTTCCTTCCACTTGACCAACGTGCGCACCCACAGCCTGACCCTGCAAGGCATACTTTTACCCTATATAAGAGAATCTAACCATCCCCTCTCGGCGGACACCATACATGCTGGTCTCAGCCACTGGGAGAGTGCGCCATGAAATTTCATAAAACTCTCACGTCTCTTGGCCTGGCTCCTTTCAGAACAGACCTAACAAAAAACATTGTGCTCTGCAAGGCGATGTGTGATGAGAAAGGCTTGAGAGAAGGGTTATGCCTTTGTTCACTGTGAGACCCAAGAGGCTGCAGCAGACTCAGCCATCGAGAAGAGGAATGGCCTGTGCCTACGGACCGCCCAAGTGTTCGTGGGCAGACGCAAGTCTGGAAAGGAGCAGGAAGCCGAGCTGGAAGCCAAAGCCAAGTTGACCAACTTTGGGGAAGGAATGGATGAAGAGAGTATGAAAGAGCTGTTCAGCCAGCTTGGTAAGACCCTAAGTGTCAAGGTGATGAGAGATCCCAGTGGGAAATCCAGAGGCTTTGTGGATTACGAAAAGCATGAGGATGCCACGAAGTCTGTGGAAGAGATGGATGGAAAATAAATAAGTGGGAAAGTCATTTCTGTTGGCTGTACACAGAAGACAGTGGAACAGCAGGCTGAGTTAAAATGGAAATTTGAACAGCTGAAGCAAGAGAGAATTAGTCGATATCAGAGGGTGATGAATCTCTATATTAAGAACTTGGATGACACCATTGGCAATGAGAAGTTAAGGAAAGAGTTTTCTCCTTTCGGATCCATCACCAGGGCGAAGGTAATGAGAGAATGAGAGAAGCCAAGAATTTGGCTTTGTCTGCTTCTCATCTCCTGAGGAGGCAACCAAAGCAGTCAGTCGCTGAGATGAACGGAGGCATCGGGGCCTCCAAACCACTATATGTCGCCCTGGCCCAGAGGAAGGAAGAGCAAAAGGCTCACCTGACCAACCGGAAAATGCAGCCGGTGGCTGGAGAGAGCACTCCCTGTCGATGTCACCTTACAGTTCCAGCCTGCCCCTGCTGGCTGCTTCTGCCAGCCATTCCACAGGCTCAGGGAGGACCTCCATATTACACACCTCACCAGTTAGCGCGGCTGACACCTGATCCACACTGGCAGCAAGGTGGGAGACCTCAAGGCTTCCAAGATATGCCAGGTGCTATATGCCAGCCTGGCCCTCATCCAGCTCTTTGCCACCTGGCTCCAACTTCTCAGAGAGCTGGACCACTTGGCTATGGACTTTGGTGGTGTTGGTGCCGCCCAGCAAGGGCTGGCTGACAGGTGCCAGTCTGGAGGTGTTCCCAGAGCTGTGCAGAACTTAGCACTTCAGCCGAAAACCAGTTTGGCTCAGTGGTAGAGCGTCAGCCTGCGGACTCAAGGATCCCAGGTTCGATTCCGGTCAAGGGCATGTACCTTGGCTGTGGGCACATCCCCAGTAGGGTGTGTGCAAGAGCAGCTGATCGATGTTTCTCTCTCATCGATGTTTCTAACTCTCTATCTGTCTCTGTTCCTCTCTGTAAAAAATCAATTATATATATAACTTAGAACTTCACGCTGCTCCTCGGACTATGGCATCTTCTAAGTATGCCTCATTTCCGCAGTCCTCATCACCTTACCATATTGCCTCTGCAGGCATCCAGCCTGTGGTCCATGGGCAGGGGCAGTAGCCCCTGACCGACTCCATGCTGGTGTAGCATCCCCCCAGGACAAAAGCAGATGCCAGGAGAACATTGGTTCTCGCTCATCCGTTCGCATCTGGCTGGAAAGAGTACCGGAGTTATTCTAGAGATCGGCACCTCCGAGCTGCTGCCCCAAGGCAGATGAAGCTGTGGCTGGCGGTTCTGCAGGCTCCTCATGCCGAGAAAGAAGCTGCCCAGAAGGTGGGCACTGTTGCTGATGCTGCCTCCTGAGCACGGGAAGAAATGGTTCCAAAGCCAAACAACCCCCCATGGAATTCAAGGTTTGAAGACGTCCTAGCTTGTCCTGTGAGCCTCAACACCAAGAAGCACAAATTGGCAATTTAATGGGTCATTTTATATCAAAAGGTCAATTATGAAGCAACTAGAAATTTTTAATTAAAAGAATATATGATCTGGGTTCGGCTATGGCCCAGTGTTAATTTCCCCCCCCATTGTGGGTTTTTATTCATGCCCCCCCCCCCCCCCCCGCAATAAATTGGTTTTATTTGATGTACCCAAATCCTAAGTTTCCCAATAAAGAAAAATATCTCCATAGAAAAAGGAGTGTCTTGGCTGTTTTTTGTATATTGAACTTTTTTACACATAAACTTTGGAATTATTGTACCAGGTTGAAGAGACTGAGATCTTCACAATATTGAACCAACCAATTCATGATAGACAAATTTCTCTTCACTTATTTACATCTTCTTTAGTGTCTGTCAGAATTTCTTAAGTTTTTCTCTAGAAATCTTGCCCAGCCTGGTTGAGTGTTGACCTATGAACCAGGAGGTCACGGTTCGATTATGGTCAGGGCACGTGCCCAGGTTGCGGACTGGATCCCCAATGGGGGGCATTCAGGAGGCAGACAATTGATAACTTTCTCTCATCATTGGTATTTCTCTCTCTCCCTTCTCTGAAATCAATAAAAAAATATTTTTTTTTTTTTTTAAAAATCTTGCCCAGCCTTTGTTATATTTTCCCTTGGTCCTTCATATTTTAAAACAGTATTTAAAATGGTATTTAAAAGACATTTCATGTGATAACTGATTATTGCTGGTATATAGAAATGCTGATAATTTTGTTGCATTGACTTTTTATGTAGAAGCCTTACAAACATGCATTCTAACAATTATTTATAGATTCTTTTGGATTTTCTATATGCATGGACATATTGCTAGTAGATAGTGACAGTTTCATTTCTTCCTTTCTAATTTTATAGTTTCTTCTTAACTATTAGTATTTTTTTTTTAAATATATTTTATTGATTTTTTTACAGAGAAGAAGGGAGAGAGATAGAGAGCTAGAAACGTCAACAAGAGAGAAACATCGACCAGCTGCCTCTTGCACACCCCCTACCGGGGATATGCCCGCAACCAATGTACATGCCCTTGACCGGAATTGAACCTGGGACCTTTCAGTCCGCAGACCGATGCTCTACCACTGAGCCAAACCGGTTTCGGCAACTATTAGTATTTTTTAAAAATATATATTTTATTGATTTTTTTTACAGAGAGGAAGGGAGAGAGATAGAGAATTAGAAACATCGATGACAGAGAAACATTGATCAGCTGTCTCCTGCACACCCCCAACTCAGGATGTGCCCACAACCAAGGTACATGCCCTTGACCAGAATCAAACCTGGGACCCTTCAGTCCACAGGCTCAATCCCTTGAGCCAAACCATTTAGGGCTTTTCTTAACTATTGTTATCACTACAACCTCTAGAGCAGTGTTTCCCAACCTTCTCTCATGATGAGAATCACCTGGTGGAGTTGTTAAAATACAGATTCCTGAATCCCAACTAAGAAGTGCTAAACTAGAATTTTTGGGAACATATAGGTAAAATTGTATACTTAACTAGTGCTCTAAGACAGATTTTATATACAGAGCACTAAGTTAGGTATGCAATTTTACCTATATGTTCTCAAAAATTCTAGTTTAGCACTTCTTAGTTGGGATTCAGGAATCTGTGTTTTAACAACTCCACCAGGTGATTCTCATCATGAGAGAAGTTTGGGAAACACTGCTCTAGAGTCTAGAACAATATTGAAGAGAAATGATAGAAAATATGAGAGAGTATTCTTATCATTTTCCTTGTTTAAAAAGGAAAGCTTTCAATTTTTTACCATTAAATATGCTATTTTCTGTATGTTTTTAATAGATACCCTTTATAAGCCCTTTATCAGATTAAGAAAAATTCCTTTTATTCTTAGTTTCCTGAGTCTTAAAAAATTAATTTCTTTTCTAATTATAGATGCTATCTATTAGCTTCAAGTATATAACACAGTGATTAGACATTTATATACATCATGAAGTGATTACCCCAATAAGTCTAGTATCCATCTGATACCATATATGGTTATTACAATATTATCCTATCTAATAAAGAGGAAATATGCTAATTGACCCTCACCACATCACAAAGATGGTGGTGCCCACAGCCAATAAGGAGGGAATATGCTAGTTGACTGCCACTCCTTCAAAGATGGTGGCGGTCAGAGCCACAAGATGGTGGCGCTCAGTCCCCTTAGCCCCATCGGGGTGGCAGGCATGCAGCAAGGCTGGGGTGGCTCAGGTGGGCCAAACCACTCTGCGTGCCTGCCTCCAAAGTCCCCCAGTTCCTTCAGCCCTCCAGCCCCCCAGGGCCACCCAAGGCTCAGGTAACCAGGGCCAGCTGAAACTTGCATTGTTGGCAGTGGCAGCAGCAGAGGTGTGATGGGGCGTTGTCTTCCCTGATCACTGGGTCCCTCCTACCCCTGAGGGCTCCCAGACTGTGAGAGAGTGCAGGCTGGGCTGAGGGATCCCCTCCTCCAGTGCATGAGTTTTCATGCACTGGGCCTCTAGTTGACTATATTCCCTATAGTTTGCTAAGCTTTTATAGTAAATGTTTTGAGTTTTTCAATTCTTTATCATTATCTAATGAAATGATATGATTTTCCATATTTAATTTGTTAATGTGGCAAATGCATTAAGTTTCTAGTGTTAAACTCACTGTGGAGATAAAACAACTTCTTATGAATTATTATTACATATATTTTACTCTTCTGCTGTTTTTCTCTAGACCTCACCAAATCCTTCCTACACTTTCAAAGCCCTGCTGAGATACCACTTCCTTCTGGAAGCCTTCCCTGATGCACCCAACTCGAAGTGACCTCTCACTGTTTTCACAAAACCAGTAAAGTTTTGTCTCCCATGGTGGCTCCATGATCACATTCTATCCCCTTGTCTTCTCCTCTGCATATAAAGTCCTTCAGGGCATCGTTGTGCTGTCCACTCAGTCCACTCTCTCCTCCCAGGCCCCAGAGGAGAAGTGGTATATCCAGGGTCCTGGGCTCTGGGGTAAAGCTGTCCGGGTTCACATCTCAGCTCTGCCACTTGCTAGTTGTGGATTTAGAGCATGCCATGTGGCCTCTCTGAGCCCGTCAGACCAGACTATGAGACTATCTGTGGTCAATTCTTGATTCTATACTTTTGCCTGAATATACCCAGAATGGCTAGAGTTCCTCTAGGCCAGTGTTTCCCAAAGTGTGGTATGCATACCCCCAGGGGTACGGGAAGAGTTTGGTGGGGGTACGCGTTGCACCGGAGTTTCATGGGGATATGCACTGCACCGTGCTTATCTGTGCCTAATTCTACTTTCTCATGAGTACGAGGGGTACTCAGTGTTACGAAAATTATAGAAGGGGCACACATATGTCAAAAGTTTGGGAAACACTGCTCTAGGCCAGTGTTTCTCAACCTTTCTAATGCCACGACCCTTTAATACAGTTCCTCATGTTGTGGTGACCCCCAACCATAAAATTATTTTCGTTGGTACTTCATAACTGTAATTTTGCTACTGTTATTAATAGTAATGTAAATATCTGTGGTTTTATGATGGGCTCTACAGCAGCGGTTCTCAACCTGTGGTCGCAACCCACAGGTTGAGAACCACTAGCAGGGTCACCTAAGACCATCGGAAAACACAGATATTTACATTATGATTCATAACAGTAGCAGATGTGGCCACAGGTGCGACTTCACTTGGAACATGAGCATTATAATGCTTGTTCTGGGGCTCTGACCAAGGAGTCAGTGCTCTAAATGTTTGCGTATGTGGTCAGGGGAAATTAAAGCATTTCTACAAAGCTACTAGTAGATGGGAAGTTTCCCATGGATAAGCTAATTATTTTTTGGCAGTCCCAAAGTATGTAAACTTGGCTCTGGGAGTTGGGAGAATCCACTTGAACCGCATGATCCCCAGATGCTAGGAAAGGAATTCTCAGATATTTCCCTGCTGAAAGTTGCCAAGAGTGCTCAGTTAAAGCCTTGGCTTCCAGCTTCAGCGAATTCAGCTTTCTGCTCTGACTTTCCAGCAAAAAAGGAAGGGGATATAATTATGAGACACTAAAGCTAGAGAACACTGCAGAAGTCAGATTTCCACCTCTTTTAAATTCTGTATTTGACTTTTATTCACACTTGTCATTAATTTTATCAATGCAGTCGATTATAGATTGTTTGGATCCAAACCTTGGCTCTACCACTTATTCAGTGTGAGATGTTGGTTATTACTAAGCCTCCCTTCAGTTTTTAAAATCTGGGCATCAATTTTTTTTTTTTTTAACCTGTAAAATGCTGTCTCACAAGGTTTTGGAAAGGATTAATGGTGTTGATGTATGTGAAGTACTAAGAACAGTGCCTGGAACATCGTAAATGCTATATAAATGCTTGCTATTATTGATACATTTTGGCCATTTTCTTATTAGCATTACTGATATGATTCATTTGGCAATAATCAAATTTCACTTGTAGTGTTATCCGACCATTTTGTTCTGCTTTATGATTGTTTCTAGGGGGAAATTTCTGCAGTGAATGTGTGTTGAATTCTGTTTTCTGATTTTATTTCGCAATAATTCTGTGTGAATCTGTTAATATTTTCCTTGTGCTGAGAGAGAGAGTCCCATGCTCTCATTTTCCAGATATGGAAACTGAACTTCCCTTCCTCAAATCAAAGTTTCTCCTAAAATCACAAGGAGATAGTGGCTAAGAACCTAAGGCTTCTGATCACGAGTCCAAGGTTTGTTCCACTCAGCACAGAGTCTAAGAGTATTGACCATGGGTATTGATACAATCTGTGCATCCTCCAAACTGTATTGACCCATAGGAAGACTTGAACACTGTGTGATTCCAAGTATTCACCAATAAATGTCCAAAGGGAGGGTGGCCCTGCCAGCATCTCGAATGTGGCCAGTGAAACTAATTTTAGACTTTTGGCCTCCAAAACTAAGAAAGAATAAATTTCTGTTGTTTTAAGCCACCAAGCTTGTGGTAATTTTTTACAGTTGCACAGGAAACTAATACAGTGGCCTGTGTTGTTATCTAAGTCTCAGTTTCCCATCCATTTGGCACCTTCAAGAAGAGTTTCCAAAAACATCCTAACTTTTTAAAAAAATATATTTTATTGATTTTTTTACAGAGAGGAAGAGAGAGGAATAGAGTTAAAAACATTGATGAGAGAGAATCATCGATCAGCTGCCTCCTGCACACCCCCTACTGGGGATGTGTCCGCAACCAAGGTACATGCCCTGACCAGAATTGAACCTGGGACCTTTCAGTCCACAGGCTGACGCTCTATCCACTGAGCCAAACCGGTTTTGGCTTAACATTTTTTTTTAGTATCTCTTCTGCCAGGCACTATGACAAACACATGCACTAGCTAACTAAATCCTCATAATACCACCAGGTAGATAATAGTATTATTCCTATTTTACAAATAGGGATGAGGCTCAGAAGAAAAACCGGTGGGTCACTCCTAATAGGTGATGGAGCTAGTGTTCCAACTCAGGTCTGCTCAAATTTAAAGCCCACACTTTTAATACTGTCCTGCACTACCTCAAGCTCCCTGAGTTAAGTCAGGGTTTTAATTCTCATATCAACTGATGGCAGTTAGAGATATTTTCAAGGAGTTTAACCAAAAGAGACCATATGTGTCTGCATTCCAGCTCAAGGAACTGAGCTGCCACTTCCATCTGACCTTTTCAGCAAAGAGGGAGGATGGCCAATCCTAGTGTTAGTGGTGGAAAAACAGGTGTTAGATCCATTGGAGGCAGACCCAACTTTGTTTCGGCAACCTAGGTACTTGAGTTCTGGCTAAGAAAGAATTAAAGCCAAAACCGGTTTGGCTCAGTGGTAGAGCGTCGGTCTGCGGACTGAAAGGTCCCAGGTTTGATTCCGGTCAGGGGCATGTACGTTGGTTGCAGGCACATCCCTGGTAGGGGGTGTGCAAGAGGCAGCTGATCGATGATTCTCTCTCATCGATGTTTCTAACTCTCTATCCCTCTCCCTTCCTCTCTGTAAAAAATCAATAAAATATATTAAAAAAAAAAAAAAAGAAAGAATTCATAGCCAAGACTCAAACTATGAAAGAAAGTTTATTTAGGATATCACAGAAGTAGGAGTGAGTTGTAGAAGGAATGGACTCAGGAAACAAATTGGGGAGTGGGGGGAAGAGCATGTGAGGATGGGGGGAGGGGGTTGGAGAAGAAGAGGGTGGGGAAAGACATGCCCCATAGAGAGAGAGCAGGGCCCTCAGTTCCAGGGCTTTTATCTGGAAGTGACAGGAGTGGATTTCAATAAAATATTCATCAGCTTTCCCAGTATCTCCTGAGGGTGTGGTCTTCACTATTGGTTGGTCTCCAGAGGGTCTTTAGTCATTGCAGCTGGTCCTTAAGTCAGCCATTACATTCCTCTGCCTTGTTTTGCTACTCCTAAGGGCTTGGGGCCAAAACACAGCCAAGCTTTAGAAGTCGTTTGCAGGGGTTAATGTTTAAGGGAGTGATCTGCAAGGGCTTGTAGCTTTGCCTGTTGCTCTCTGCCCTGGTGACCCTCAGCAACTGGCCTATCAGTTCCTGCTCTGCTCATACCTAATTGCCTACTACACTAGTATCACGGAAAGCTCAAGTTCAAGGACTTCAGAGGTCCATTTGTTCAAGCCTCTCATTTTATAGATGAGAAAGCTGGGTCCAGAGAGGGAGAGGCAATATTCATGGTCATATTTATTATTTATTTATTTATTTTTAAAATATATTTTATTGATTTTTTAAAAAATTGTTGGCAAGCACCTAGAGCACATATTTTTTTGAACAATTCTTTTTTACTTATTTATTTATTTAATATATTTTATTGATTTTTCACAGAGAGGAAGAGAGAGGGATAGAGAGTTAGAAACATCGATGAGAGAGAATCATCAATCAGCTGCCTCCTGCACACCCCCTACTGGGGGGTGTGTCCACAACTAAGGTACATGCCCTTGACTGGAATCAAACCTGGGACTTTTCAGTCTGCAGGCTGATGCTCTATCCACTGAGCCAAACCGGTTTTGGCTCAGGGTCACATTTAGAGGCTTTACTGAGAGGGCAGGGCGGGGCGCGGATAAAACTCCTGACTCCACTGTGGGGCAGGGCGGAGTTATCCTCCATTAACTGGACCCTAGCCCAGTCAGGGTCAGCCAAAGCAGTGACATCACCACCGGAGTAAAACCCCAGGACTTGGCAAAATTCGTGCTCTTCCGCCATGCTGCCGGCGTGAGTGGGACAGAGCCCATGCTAGCAAGGAAAAGGCTCTTTTGTTTATTGCATCGGATTCAGCTCCCTGGTGGTCCTTGGGGATCACGAAGACTGGGCATAACATTTACATGTACTTGAGGTTGGAATTGAAGCCCAGGTCTCACTTCAAATCCAGGGTTGATTTTATTGCACATCATACTGTCCAGTCATGAGTGTTGCTGTAGTCTAAAAACGATGACCAAGCTCTGGGAACTTGCAAGAAGGAAAATGGAAAAGTATGTTCCAAACCTTCTGAACGCTATAGTGCCCCAGAGTCTTTATTCTCATCTGGGATACTCTACAGGGCTGCAGCCACTGAGATGGTCCAGGGGATTGGGATGGGAAAACTTATGCACTGGACTGAAGACCGAAGAGATCATTAGGATGTAATCACATCCTAAATGGCAGGAGAGAGAGCCCTGGACTGCTGGCTTAGTTGGTTGGAGTGTCATTCCATACACCAAAAGGTTGCAGGTTTGATTTCTGGTCAGTGCACATGCCCACGTTGTGGGTTGGATCTTGGGTTGGGGTATATACAGGAGGCAACCGATGGCTGATTCGCTCTCACATCCATCTCTTTCTCTCTCTCTCTCATCAATTAACATTCTCAGCTGAGAATTAAAAAAATAACACCAATCCAAAATTCATGAATTTTTAGAACTGATAGGATTTTTGGAAATTTTGAGAGTGGCAGCTTTAGATAAATAAGTGGAAGTAAGTTGTATCTTACACAACGAGCAGGGAACTGGTCTGGGAAACTCAGTATGCCTAATAGAAAAGGTTGAACATGCTTCATCCATCTTTATATATAAATACATCCACTCCCTGCCTTCCTGTTTAATAAAATGATTTTTTATAATGTATTCAAGTGCTCCATACAGTCTTAGTACACAATAAGTGCTCAATAAATGAGGTTACTAAAACGTTATAGTAGCTGTAACAGCCACTGTCTTTAGGACACGTGGGCCTCTGCTCCAGACTGTGTATTTCAGGAAGCTCTTTGCCTCGTTTCCGCTACCAGTTGCATTCTGGGGCTTGTAGTCCGGAAGTGAGTGACTGATTCATCAACGCGCAGGCGCAGTGACGCGGGTTCCCGGAAGAACCCAGAGGCTCGCAGGATGAGCAGCTGGTGGTGGCTGCAGCCGCGGCGGCGGTGTTGACAGGACACGAGCTCTATGCCTTTCCGGCTGCTGGTCCCGCTCGGCCTCTTGTGCTCGCTGCCGCCACCGCACCTCGGTGCGCCGGGCCCCGATGGCTCCGCGCCCGACCCCGCCCACTACAGGTGAAGCGGTCAGGTTCCCCGCCCCGACGCGGCAGGGGAATGGAAAGCACTGAGCGGGTTCCTCGCCTTCCCCTCTACCCCGGGACCCCCACCCTCATTTGCTCTGAATCCGCCTCTGGACTCCCGGCAGAACGTGATTTCCACGTTCCGCCTATTTCTTGTCCTTTCCCCCTGCTAGATTTTGTTTTCTGCCCCTTCCTTTCCCCCGCCTTATTTCTCCTAATCCTCACCAGGGAGCGAGTCAAGGCCATGTTCTCCCACGCTTACGACAGTTACCTGGAGAATGCCTTTCCTTACGACGAGCTGCGGCCTCTCACCTGTGACGGGCATGACACCTGGGGCAGGTAGTGCGAAGGGGTGGCCGGGGTCTGGCAGTCCGGTTCCAGACGGGTGGGACTCTGGGACTGGTGGCTTGATGGTTTCCTTACCGAATCCGGAAAAGCTCCTAGTCAGGGCGATGCCATGACCATTTCCCTCCCACCCGCTCCCAGCCCGCCCCCTTTCAGGCCAGCACCATCCGGACCCACCCAGCCTGGAACTCTGGATCTTGAAGTGCAGTAGCCTGGGTTAGCCTGGTTAGCCTGCTGGGTTAGCCTTTGTAGTCCAGCCACAAGAGTAATAGGACTGGTTGTGGGGGCTTGGGCAAATCTCTGGAGTTGTATTGTAGAATACCTTGGAAAGGCCCAAGAAGTCAAAAGACCCAACCCCTTCATTTTATAAGTGGACAAACAAACCCAGGAGGAGATGTAACTCTCCCAATGGTGGCACTTCAGAGCCTTTGTTGCTAGTGAAACTGAAACACACTTCCCTCATTATCCTCACACACTGACTGCTTCTTGAGATTTCAGCCCAAAATGTCACCTCAGCATCAGCTTCCCTGACTACCCACTCCTTCCAGGTCACTCTCACAAACCAGTTATTCTTCTTAGCACTTCTCACTCTCTGATACTATCATTTTACTTGGCTGCTAGTTTGTCTTTCTCACACTAGAATAAAAATCAGAGATGGAATTCTCTGTCTTGTTCTTTTTGTGTAAAGAAATCATTGCATTTAATTGAAGCTGACATTGATTAAACACTGTGCTAAGCATTTTACCTTTTTTCATCTCATTTAATTCTCTTAACACTTATCTCCATTTAACAAATGCGTATGCTAAAGACTGGACAAGTTAAGTAAAATCAACAAAATTTGTGTTAGTTTTTGGTTTTTTTGGTTGAATAAAGTAGTACAAGCAAATGGTAAATTCAAGCAGTACAAGATTGTATGAATAAAGGAAATATCTTTCTTGAATACCCTTCCATAAATATTTTCAGTTTATATAATCATATAGACATCTTTTAAAATTAACTTTTAAAAACATGTTTTTAAAATTTTTATTTTAGAGAGAAAGGAAGGGAGAGGGAGAGAGGATGGAAATATCATTGATCCGCTGCTTCCTGCACACCACCTGCTGGGGATGAACATGTGCCCTGACTGGGAATCAACATCAAAGCAGGGACCTCTTGGTTCATGGGTTGATGGTCAACCACTGAGCAACACAAGCAGGGCTAAAATTAACTTTTTAAAGGCATAACTTACATATAATAAAATTTATTTTAAATAATGTAGTAACCATTATCACAATCAACAAGTAGAACATTTCTGAGGTTCTGATATCACAGTCATGATATAGAATACCCTAAAAGGTTCCCTTGTGCCCCTTTATAGTTAAACCCTCCACCACCACCAGCCCAAACAACTAATCTGCTTTCTGTCTACATGTCTTTGAAAATGCAGATATACTAGTAAACATGTCACACTGCCTATTCCATACCTCATCTTTAAAAAAAAAAAAAAAAAAAAAAAAATATATATATATATATATATATATATATATATATATATATATTATTGCTTTTATACAGAGAGGAAGAGAGAGGGACAGAGAATTAGAAACATCAATAACAATCATCGATCAGCTGCCTCTTGCACATCCCCAGGGGATGTGCCTGCAACCAAGGTACATGCCCTTGACTAGAATCGAACCCGGGACCCTTCAGTCCACAGACCGACGCTCTATCCACTGAGCCAAACCGGTTTCGGCTATACCTAATCTTTTTCATTTAACAATTTAAGTATCTTAACATTAGCCAATAGAACTCTTTTTGTTGAAGAACTCGATAACCTCTGTAGTTTTGTGTTCTTAGAGTGTACTATAGTTTAATCACTTTTTAACTGGTGTACATTGGGTTATTTCTAGCTTTTTGCTGTTCTAAACTGACATGAGTATTCTCAAGCATACAGTCCTGTGTACTGAGATAAGTTTTTAGGTGTGGAAAAGCCTGTACTCTTAGCTGCAGTCTCATCCTGTGTACCTAGGCAGAGAAGAATGCACAGAATATAGGCAACCTGTTTAACTACAGTCGGGCTTATATCAGTCCCCGATCCCAGGCGCATTAAATGGGTCAGGTTCCTGGCAATTTTCACTATGGCTTTTCTGTTGTGACTGGAAGTGGGATAGGCAGAGGCATTGCTCTGCCTCGTGTGTCAGGTTTTTGGATACTGATCTGGGGCAGTCTTGACATGTGGTGTTTGATTTTCTTACTAAGCTGGGATTTCTGTCCTTTTCCAGCTTTTCTCTGACTCTAATTGATGCTCTGGATACCTTGCTGGTAAGTGTCTCCTCTGTTCCTTTTCCTCTGGGCAGTTTGACTATTAGTGAAAGATGAATTCTTCACCTAGGTCTATTATTTTCAACTCATGCCCATCTAGATAGAGGAAAATGACTACCTTCAGGTTTATTCAGGCTCATTTATTCAGCACATGTTTAGACCACAGAACTGTGATAGGCCTGTCGAAATCTATTTAGTGGGGGATACAGAGAGTTTGATGCTCTCCTTATTTTCAGAGGCTTACAGTCTAATGGATCGTACAGGGATAAAAATAATAGCAGTAATTAGTGTATTATGTACTATGTGCTAAGCACTTTACATGTATTACTTTCAGCAACTCTTTGAGGTAAGTACCTTTATTCCTTAACCACGGGGAGAGCTGATACTTAAAAAGACAAAGTGACTTGGCCCCAATGTATGAAGTTCTGAAATGGAAGAGCAAGGACCTGAACCCAGTTCTGTACGATTCCAGGCCTTCACCGTCATCCTTAAGCCACAAGAGAGGATTTAACCGCTTTCCCCCATTTCACTTTCCCCCATTTCACTATTTCACAACACCTCTCATCTTTATAAATTAATAATATTACATAATTGTGATTACCTTATAGATATACAATAATTTAGCTTTTTATCACTTTAATGTTAAGTTGTATGTACTCCTCCATTTAATGGCCAACTGTATGCCAAGCACATTTCTAAGCTCTGGAATTACAATAATGAGGTTTTTTTTTTAAAGTATTTTTTTTATTGATTTCAAAGAGGAAAGGGAGAAAAAAAAATTAACAACAACAATCAAATAAAAAAAACAGAGGAAGGCAGAGGGAGAGAGATAGAAACATCAATGATAAGAGAGAATCATTGATTGTCTGCCTCTAGCTCACCCCCCCCTCCCCCCATTGGGAATTGAGCACACAAACCGGGCATGTGTCCTGACCCAGAATTGAACCGTGACCTTATGGTGTATCGGTTGACACTGAACTACTGAGTCACACAGTTGGGACACAGTAAACAGACACTGTCCCTGCTTTAATTCCTGGAGTTTATGATTTTAGTGAGAGGGAACAAAGAATAAAAGATTAACCCTAAAGGATGTGTAATTACAAATTGAGGGAAGGAACATGGTTCTTTGATGAGTGGTTGTAACTAAAAGAAGTTGACCCAGACTGAGGAGGTCACAGAGGACTTCCCCAAGGTAATGAGCTGATACGTCAGTTGGGATCTGAAGGAAAAGCAAGTTTTGACTTGGGAAGTGGGTTGGAGGAAAGAGTTCTCCAGGCAGAGAGAACAGCCTGCGCAAAGGCCTTATGGCGAAAGAGGGTGTGTGGCCAGTGCAGTGAACTAAAGGAAGGCCCGTGCGTGTGAGATGTTGGAAGGAAAAGGGAGAAGCAAATGGGGCTGGAGGGATAGATGGGAACCGGATGAGGTTCACAGTATTAAAGATTTTGATCTTTAATTTTCATCATGGAAAGCCACCGAAGTTTTGTAAGTAGAGGGCAGGAAATGATGAAATACCTGTTTTGAGCAGATCAGTAGCTTCCGTGTGGAGAAAGATTCATGTAATCATTCAACAAACATTTCTTGAGTAATTCCGTCGTGGGCCATGTGCAGCACTCTGGGGGAATGCAGGAATGAGTGAGGCTCCTGTCCAGTCAAAGATACTCTTAATGTGGAGAGACACAGATGCCTAAAGAGTTTTATAGATGAAGTTACTGGAGTCTTTTAAAGGAAGAATCAAAGGCTTCCTAGAGAAGGTGGCATTTACTTCTCCATTTAATGGCCAACTGTATGCCAAACACGGTACTGTACTCTGGAGTTATAATAGTGAGGTTTAAAAAAAAAGAAAAGTATATTTTTATTGATTTTAGAGAGGAAGGGAGAGGGAAAGAGAGATACAAACATCAGTGAAGAGAGATGATCATTGATCGGCTGCCCCCTGCATGCCCCCCACTGGGGATCAAGCCTACAACATGAGCATATATTCTGATTGGGAATTGAACAGTGACCTCCTGGTTCCTAGGTCGACCCTCAACCACCAAGCCACACTGGCTTTTATTAGGAAAACACAAGCTTTCCTAGAAGTGCCCTCAGTAGTCTTCTCAAAGTTTGGAATTGGCTGGTTAACACAATCACCTCCAGCAGCAAGAGTCTAAGACAGAAATATCTGGATTTCCAGCCTCTGTGGTGGGAGGCTAACAGGGTAAAGAAGATGGGGAATGATGGTTGGCCAACCATCCCGCAGTATTTTCCACAAGCACGAATGGCTAAAAACAACAGATATTCACTGCAAATAGCAAATTAAGATTTCCTTAATGTGGTCTATAGTCTATATTATTTTTATACATTTTACATTGTTTAAATGGGTATTCTTGAATCGGTACCTAAGAATTTACCTAGCCCTAGCCAGTTTGGCTCAGTGGATTGAGCATTGGCCTGTGGACTGAATGGTCCCAGGTTCGATTCCAGTCAAGGGCACGTGCCTAGGTTGTGGGTTCAATCCCCAGTTGGGGGTGTGCAGGAGGCAGATTCTCTCTCATAGATGTTTCTATCTCTCTCCCTCTCCCTCTCTGAAATCAATAAAAATAAATTAAAAAAAAAAAAAGAATTTACCTAACCAATCTCTTGATGTTGGGTCTTTGTGAATTTTTAGCTCTCAGTGGTTTCTTCACCTGTCACCAGTCCTAGAACAGAAACTGCAGGCCTTAAGTTTAATAAGTGAGGGCCACTCTGGCATAGGATCCCAGACTTTTTGTTGTTGTTGTTAATCCTCACCTGAGGATATTTTTCCATTGATTTTTAGGGAGAATGGAAGAAAGAGGGAAAGACAGAGAGAAACATCCATGCGAGAAAGACCCATCGATTGGTTGCCTCTTGCACATGCCCTGATCAGGGTTGGGGATTGAGTCTGCAACTGAGGTACATGCCCTTGACTGGAATCGAACCTGAGACCCCTTAGTCTCTGGGATGATGCTCTATTTATTGAACCAAACTGGTTAGGACAGATCCTAGACTCTTATTCCAACACTAGAGGCCCAGTGCACAAAATTCGTGCACTCAGGGGGTTGTCTCTCATCCCAGCTGTGCCCTGAGCCTGGCTTCTGGCTGAGCAGTGCTCCCCCTATGAGAACACACTGACCACCAGGGGGCAGCTCCTGTGTTGAGCGTCTCCCCCCGGTGGTCAGTGCACGTTATAGCGACCAGTTGTTCTGCCATTCGGTTTGATTTGTATATTAGCCTTTTATTATATAGAATTTTCAATGCCTTCAAGCCTGAGATATCTTCATTGTCATGTCTCTCTTTCCTCCTAGATTTTGGGAAATGTCTCAGAATTCCAAAGGGTGGTTGAAGTGCTCCAGGACAACTTGGACTTTGATATTGATGTGAATGCTTCTGTGTTTGAAACCAACATCCGAGGTAAGGGTAAGAAATCCAAAAAACAGAGTGTGGATTTTTTTGGTAGAAAACAGAGTGTGGATTTCTTGCCTCTGTACAAACCAGAAGGTGGTAAATCGGATCTTCAGGGCTGGCCCTACCAGGGCACGTGGCCCAAACCAGTGACTGACAGCTCTTCTTCCCTCTTGAAGGGTAGGGTGGGAAGACCTCAGGATTCCTCATCAGTTTCAGACATGAGCAGGGGACAGAGAAAAGACTAGGTAGAAATATGCCAGATTTACTCACGTAGTTAACATATATTCAGTGCTAGGCATATAGTGATGAACAAGAAAGATGTAATCCAGGAAGCACTACCCATATCTGTGATGATGGAAATATTTTGTATCTATGTTGTCCAATGCGGTAGCCACGAGCCACATGTGGCCATTGAACATTTGAAATGTGCCTACTGCAACTGGAGAGCTGAATCTTTAATTTAATTTAATTTTAATGAATTTAAATTTCAATAGTGACAACGGGATTAATGATTACTATCTTATACAGTGCAAGTCTCGAGTATTAAGTTTCCAAACCTGGTGCTCCATCATAACCACTTGGAACCTTTTCAAAAGTTCAGATGTTTTGGTTCCACTTTAAACCAATGAATTGTGATCGCTAGGTTGAGTCCTAGAATCAACTATTTAGTAGGTTTCCAATGACTCTTAAGAGGCTAGCACAGTCCTTATTATCAGTGAACTTCTGGACTTCCAGTGGCTCAACAGCTGTCATCTCTGGATGGGCAGTTATATTTTTTCCCCTGTTGTGCTCATCTTTATTTTGGATGTTTTTGTTTTTGTTTTTGTTTTACAATGAAACTTATAGAAAGGTGATAAATGAATTTTTAAAAAATACATTTTTATTGATTTCAGAGAGGAAGGCAGGGTGTGAGAGAGAGAGAAACATCAATGATGAGAGCGAATCATTGATTGGCTACCTCTTGCATGCCCCCTACTGGGGATTGAGCCCGCAACCCGGGCATCAAACCCAGGACCAGAATCAAACCCAGGACCCTTCAGTCCACAGGCTAATGCTTTATCCACTGAACCAAACCAGCTAGGGCATAAATAATTTTTTTTTAAAAGATCAGGTTGCAGAGGAACAGTATGGCATAAAATCCTGATTTAGGAATCAGACCTGAGGCCATGTTCATTGCTGTATCACACAATTCTGAGCCAAATTTGTCATCTGGAAATTAAGGTTATCCTTGTACCTTTGTTTCAGATATGAATATACCAGCTTTCTTTTGGTTGGCATTTGCCCTATATATGTGTTTCTATACTCTTACTTTCGATCTTTCATTTTTTATGATTAGCTATATCTTTTGTAAATTATCCTATCTAATAAAGAGGGAATATGCAAATTGAGTGTCACACCATAACAAGATGGCCGCACCCACAGCAGAGGTGGGGATCCCGTAACACAAGATGGCTACACCCACAGCGGAGGTTGAGTTCCTTTAATAAGCCTTAACGAACAATCAGTAGGGAGCTGAGGCTCTGGGCTGGGGCCAGTACAGGGGACCTCAGGCCACACACCCTGCCCCGGTGCTGAGCCGGGAGACCTGAGGCCATGCCCCCCAACCCGGCGGGGCTAGATGGGGGTGGGGCCAGCCGGGTCTGGGTCTCACATGATTTTGAGGCACACATGGGTGGGTGGGGATTGATTCTGGTTCCCGTGGTGCACCCCAAACTCTGATAGGAGGAAGATTTTCATATACATTTTTATCAATTATCTTTCATCTCTGACACTTCTATTATAGAGAAAGGGCAAATAGCAATATTAAAATATTTCCTCTAATTAATTCCCTTTTAATGTGCACAAATTTTGTGCACTGGGCCACTAGTCCTATATAATAAAAGGGTAATATGCAAATTGACCCGAACAGTGGAACTTCTGGGAATGGCCAGTCGCTATGATGCGCACTGACCACCAAGGGGCAGATGCTCAACACAGAAGCTGCCCGTTGGTGGTCAGTGCACTCCCATAGGGGGAACGCCCCTCAGCCGTAAGCCAGGGTGATGGCTGCGAGTGCAGCGGCTGGGGCGGGAGCCTCTCTGCCTCCGGGGCGGTGCGAGGATGTCCGGCTGCCAGCTTATACCAGGGCCTCGGGGAAGCGGGCCTCAGCTGGCAGGCGGACATTCCCTTCCGGACTACAAGAGGGAGCAGGCCAGGCTGAGGAATCCCCCCCAAGTGTGCAAATTTTCATGCACCGGGCCTCTAATGTATTATATTTTGTTTATTTATCCAATCTGAGAGTCTCTTAACTGAAATGTTTAATCCATTTATATTTACAATAATTACTGATATATTTACATTCATTTCTGTGGTATTATTTTGTGCTATTTGCCTCATCATTTCTATGTTGTTGTTTTTTTTCCTTTTTTTGAGCTTTTTTAGATTGATTCTTCTCCTTCCATATCACTTCCTTTTACTAATTTAGATATGCATGATATCTAGCCTTTTAAATAGTTTTTCTAGAAAATTTAACAAACATAACAAAATCTAGAGTTAATGAAAATATTCTCCTCCTAAGCAATATAAAACCTGACTCTGAGGATATCCTGACTTGTATGCTGTAGTCATGTATTTTAGTTCTTTGAAGCCTTCCATACATTATTGTTATTCCGTAATTTAAAGTTTAGATTTATTCATATATTTACCACTTCTCTTATTATCTTTCTTTGTTCTGCTTCACACCTTACATCTGTGACCGCTTTCCTTCCATCTGAAGTACTTCTGTTAGAATGTCCTTTAGTGTAGGTGTATTCCTTTTTTATTATTATTAACATTTTTATTGATTTCAGAGAGGAAGAGAGAGGGGAAGAGAGATAGAAACATCAGTGATGAGAGAGAATCATCAAGTGGCTGTCTTCTGCATGCCCTGCCCTGGGGATTGAGCCCGTACCATGTGCCCTGACCAGGAATTGAACCGGGACCTCCTGGTTCATAGGCCGATGTTCAACCACTGAGCTACAGCAGCTGGGTGTGTGGGTGTATTCTTGGATAACTTTCTCAGCTTTTGTGTGTACGAAGATGTCTTTCTCACTGCATTTGTTTGGCCTTTGGGGGTATTTTTGTGGGACATATGGTTCTAAGTTGATAGTTATTTTCTGTTAGCACCTTGAGGAAAAATTTCCCTTGTCTTCTGGTTTCATTGCCATTGCTAAAAAGTAATCTGCCAATCTAATTATTATGTCATTATAGATTATTGGTTTCATTTATGCTGGCAGCCCCTTTTAAGTAATTTTTATTATGGGAATTTTCAAACATGCATAAAAGTAGAGAAAATATTATAGTACAATGAACCAGATGTACTCGTCATTAAGCTTTACCAGTCATGTTTACATGGACTCTGACTGCTTTTGAGATTTTTTTTTCCTTCCTTCTGTAATTTTACTTTGCTTCTCTTACCCTCAGTATCTTCATCTAAAGAAGGGACGGTAGTACCTAGTGTTTGGTAAACAGTAGGTACTAAAAAAACACCAGATAACCATTGTCTTTTTGTGGCCCACCAAGAGAACAAAACTCTGTAAACTTAACACTGTACCAATATGTGGGATTACGGGACTCTTTCACAGATGGCTTTAGCCCCTTCCCGGTGAGAGTGTTTAGGTTTGGGGGGGGGGGGGGGGATGCAGGAAGAGACTGAACATAAACTGTGCACCTATGGATGAGGACACTGGGGGATGGGGAAAGGGAACCTGGTGGAGGGGAGCAATGGAGGGGGGGAAATAAGGAACATTTGTAATAATATGAACAATAAAGATTTATTTTTTAAAAAAAAGAGAGAGTGTTTAGGTTTAATTTGCACAAGGGAAACACTGGTCCTTGGGACTCTGACGTTTACTTTTTGTGCCATGGGTAGTGGTAGGAGGACTTCTGTCTGCTCACCTGCTGTCGAAGAAGGCCGGGGTGGAAGTGGAGGCGGGATGGCCCTGCTCTGGACCCCTCCTGAGGATGGCCGAGGAGGCCGCCCGAAAACTCCTCCCAGGTAAGCCCACACTGACAAGGGGAGAGATGGATTACAGAGGGTCCTGCTTCCCTTGCTGGAAATGAGAATGGCCATCCTGGCCATTATCAGATGTATCATTGGCGAATGTGTTCTTCCATTCAGTGGGTTATTTTTTCATTTTGTTGATGATTTCCTTTGCTGTACAAAAACTTTTTAGTTTGATGTAATCCCATTTGTTTATTTTTCTTTTGTTTTCCTTGCCTGAGAACATATATCAGAAAAAAATATTGCTCTGAGAAATGTCTAAGATCTTACTGCATATGTTTTCTTCTAGGATTTTATTGTTTCAAGTCTAACATTTAGTCTTTCATACATTTTGAATTTACTCTTTTTTTTTTTTTTAATAAACCTTTATTGTTCATATTATTACAAAAGTTCCTCATTTTTTCCCCCTCCACCAGGTTCCCATCCCACCCTCTGCCCTTCCCACCCCCCCCATTGTCCTCATCCATAGGTGCACAGTTTTTGTTCAGTCTCTTCCCGCACCCCCTCTCCTCTTTTCCCCGAGAATCGTCAGTCCACTCCCTTTCCGTACCTCTGATTCTATTATATTCGACAGTTAATATTGTTCATCAGGTTTTTTAATTCCCTTGGTTCTTAGATTCACTTGTTGATAGTTACATATTTGTTGTTCATAATTTTTAAAAAAAATATATTGTATTGATTTTGTACAGAGAGGAAGGGAGAGATAGAGAGTCAGAAACATCGATGAGAGAGAGTCATCAACCAGCCGCCTCCTGAACACCCCCCACCGGGGATATGCCCACAACCAAGGTACATGCCCTTGACCGGAATCGAACCCGGGACCCTTCAGTCCCCAAGCCGACGCTCTATCCATTGAGCCAAACTGGTCCCGGCGTGTTGTTGTTCATAATTTTTATCTTTATTTTCTTCCTCTTCCTAAAGAACCCCCTTCAGCAATTTATATAATTCTGGTTTGGCGCTGATGAACTCCTTTAGCTTTTTTTTTTATTGGTGAAGCTCTTTATCTGGCCTTCGATTCTGAGTGATAGCTTTGCTGGGCAGAGTATTTTTGGCTGTAGGTTCTTGTTATTCATCACCTTGAATATTTCTTGCCATTCCCGTCTGGCCTGCATGGTTTCTGTTGAGAAATCAGCTGACAATTGTATGGGTGCTCCTTTATAGGTAACTACCTGCTTTTCTCTTGCTGCTTTTAATATTCTCTCTTTGTCTTTTGCTCTTGGAATTTTAATTATGATGTGTCTTGGTGTGGTACTCTTTGGATTCCTTTTGTTTGGGGTTCTGTGCGCTTCCTGGACTTGTAAGTCTAATTCTTTCACCAGGTGGGGGAAGTTTTCTGTCACTATTTCTTCCAATAGGCTTTTGGTATCTTGCTCTCTCTCTTCTTCTGGGACCCCCATAATTCTGATGTTGGTTCGCTTGAAGTTGTCCCAGAGGTTTCTTACACTATCTCCAACTTTCTGGATTCTCTGTCTTCTTGCTTCTGCGGAGGAGTGTCCTCTGGCTCTTTATGTTCCAAATCTTTGACTTGATTCTTGCAATCTTCCATTCTGTTTTTAGGACTCTGTATAATATTTTTAATTCAGAGAATGTATTCTTTATTTCTAGTTGATCACTTTTTATATCGTCATAGGTCTTGTTTATTTTATCGGCCTTTTCTAGGAGATTCTTGAAAAACCTTATAAGCGTGGTTTTGAACTCTATATCCAGTCGCTTTTTGTCCTCCATTTCTTTGGTTTGTGATCTGTTTCCTTGTCTCAGCATTTTCGCTGCTTCCCTGAGTTGGTAGAGTGGGTGGATCAGCTGTATCTATGCCAGGAGACAGCCTTATTCAACTAGACTTGGAAAACTGCAAAAGCCTCTGTACTCAGCTTGGATGCGGTGGAGTTTCAGGGTGGAGCCTACAGCCTTGGATTCAGGTTAGCCCCACCCTATGAGGTTCCTGAGTCTCAGTGTTCCATAGTGTCCTTTGGTACTTGCTGCAAGCACCTCTGAGAAAAAGGTGCCCTAGAGTTTCGCCTGCTACCAGACAGTCTAGTCTCTCCCCCAAGGAGCCTGCAACTGGGGTTCAGTGCCGTTGGAAGTGGGGTTAAGAGCAGTCCAGAGCTTATGTCTCTTTCCCGCTAGGGCAATCCAGCAGCTCAATCAACAGTCTGTCCTCTGTGTGAAATGTGCGTGACTCAGGGGCTCTGCCTTTCGCTGCTCCCCTGAGCTTCCGCCTTACAGCCTAGATTCCCTCTGTATGAGCCTGTGGCCCGAGGGTCTCGCCAAGAACTGGGGTTCAGTGCAGTCGGAACTGGGGTTCAGCACAGTCCGGAGCTTTTGTCTCCTTCCTGCTAGGGAACACCAGCCAGGCACTCAGCCGCCCCTCCTCTCCGCGCTTGCAACGTGTCTCCGTATCTTAGGCTTTTACAGCTCCTCTGATTTTCCTTCTGGTTTTCTCTTTCCTTCTCGTTGTAGAATTTCCAGTCAGTCAACTTTCCTGTAGTTCTGGATAATGTCCACTTTATATTTTAGTTGTATTTTTTGAAATTGTTGTGTGAGGCTGCAGTTAGGCGGTTACCTATGCCGCCATCTTGGTTTCTCTCCTGAATTTACTCTTGTGTATTGTGTAAGAAGGTGATCTAGTTTCTTTCTCTCTCTCTCTCTCTCTTTCTCTTTGCATATATCTAATTTTCCCACCACCATTTATTGATAGACTGTCTTTGACACATTGTATGTTCCTTCTACCTTTGTCAAATACTAATTGACCATAAAGGCATGGATTTATTTTTGGGCTCTCTGCTCTATTCCATATATACACACACACACACACACACACACACACACACACACATATATATATATATCGTCTCTTTTTATGCCAGTACCATACTATTTTGATTACTGTGGCCTTGTAATATAGTTTTATATCAGGTAGCATGATTCCTCCAGCTTTGTTTCCCCCCCTCAAGATTGCTGTGGCTACTCAGGGTATTTTGTGATTCCACATAAATTTTTGGAGTATTTATTCTAGTGTTGTAATAAATGCCATTGGTATAGTGATAGGGATTGTATTGAATCTATGGATTGCTTTGGGTCATACGGACATTTTAATTATACTAATTCTTTCTATCCATGAAAGTGGTATATGCTTCCACTTATTTGTATCTTCTTTAGTTTTTTTGGTGTCTTCTGAGTACAGATCTTTTACATCCTTGGTTAAATTTTTTTCCTAGGAACTTTTTAAAAATGCAATTGTAATTGTTTTTTTTGTTTTTTTGTTTTTTTTAATAAATTGTGCTTTCTTTATATATTTTATTGATTTTTTACAGAGAGGAAGGGAGAGAGATAGAGAGTTAGAAACGTCGATGAGAGAGAAACATCGACCAGCTGCCTCTTGCACACCCCCTACTGGGGATGTGCCCGAAACCAATGTACATGCCCTTGACCAGAATCGAACCCGGGACCTTTCAGTCACAGACCGATGCTCTACCGCCGAGCCAAACCGGTTTCGGCTGTAATTGTTTTCTTACTTTCCCCTTTCTAATAGTTCATTATTGGTGTATACAAATGCAACCTTCTTTTGTATATCATTTGAGTTGTTATGATTTCTGGGTATTTCTTTCATATCCTGCTACTTTACTGAAATCATTTATCAGTTCTAATAGTTTTTAGGTAGAATTTTTAGGTTTTGTTATATACAGTATCATGTCATCTGCAAATAAGGACAGTTTTACTTCTTCCTTTCCAATTTGGATGCCTTTTATTTCTTCTTTCTGATCGCTACTGCTAGGACTTCCCAAATTATGTTGAATAAGAGTGGTGAAAGTGGATATCCCTGTCTTGTTCCCAATCTTAAGGAAAAAACTTTTGATTTTTGCCCGTTGAGTGTGATGTTGCCTGTGGATTTGTCACATATAGTCTTCATTGCATTGAGGTATGCGTTCCCTTTAATCCCACGTTGCTGAGAGGCGGTGTTTTTAAAAAAATCTTAAACGGGTGCTGGATTTTATAAAATGCTTTTTCTGCCTCTATTGATATGATTATATGGCTTTTATTCTTCATTTTGTTTATGTGGTATATCACATTTATTGATTTGTGGATATTGTACCAACCTTGCATCCCTGGAATAAATCCCATTACATACATCGTGGTTTATGGTCTTTTAATGTATTACTGGATCTAGTTTGCTGATATTTTGTTGAGGATTTTAGCATTTATGTTCATCAGGGATATTGGCTTGTAGTTTTCTTTCTTTGTAGTGTCTTTATCAGATTTTGGAATTAAGATGAGATGGCCTTGTATTGAATGTGGGAGTTTTCCCTCCTCTTGAATAGTTTGAGAAGGGTAAGTTCTTCTTTGATTGTAAAATTCAACTGTGAAGCCATCTAGTTTGGGACTATTATTTGTTGGGAATTTTTTAAATTACTGCTTCAGTTTTATTAGTTGTAATCTGTCTATTCAGAGTCTCTGATTCTTCCTGATCCGGTTTTGGAAGATTGTATGTTTCTAGAAATGTATCCATTTTATCCAGATTGTCCACTTTGTTGGCCTATGTTTGTTTGCAATATATTTTTTTTTTACAATTCTTTGTATTTCTTTGGTGTCAATTGTTACTTCTTCACTTCTGATTTTATTTAGGTTCTTCTTTCTTTAAAAAATTCTTTATTGCTTAAAGTATTACATACGAATCCTTTTCCCCCCATTGACCTCTCCCTGCTCGTTCCCACCCTTCCCCCCTCGAAAGCCCCCCCCCCCCCCCCCCCACTGACTGTGTCCATGGGTTATGCTTATGTGCATGCATGTAAGCCTTTTGGTTGATCTATCTCCCCACTCCCCCCTTCCACTCCCCTACTCCCTTGATGAGTCTTGTTAAGCTTTGTCAAACTTGTTTATCTTTCCAAAGAAACCAGCCTTGGTTTCATTGATCTTTGTTTAAAAAATAAATAAATATATATATATAGCCGAAACTGCTTTGGCTCAGTGGATAGAGCATTGGTCTGTGGACTGAAAGGTCCCAGGTTCGATTCCAGTCAAGGGAATGTACCTTGGTTGCGGGCTCATCCCCAGCAGGGGGTGTGCAAGAGGCAGCTGATCAATGAATCTCTCATCGATGTTTCTAACTCTCTATCCCTCTTCCTTCCTCTCTGTAAAAAAATCAATAAAATGTATTTTAAAAAAAACATATATATATGTATATATATATATATATATATATATATATATCTTTTAAACATATATATATATCTTTTAAACATATATATATCTTTTAAACATATATACCTTTTTATCATTTATTTTCAAATCTTTATTGTTGAAACTATTACAGATGTCACCTTTGTTTGTTTTTCCCCCTCCCATTGACCCTTTCCACCCCCATCCACCTCTCTGAGGCCTTCACTATTGTCTCTGTCTAAGCATAAGTTCCCTGGTTAATCACTCCCCACACCCCACCCCCTCCCTCACCTTCCCTCTGAAATTTGTCAGTCTATTCCACGCTTCTATGTCTCTGGATCTATTTTGTTCATCAGTTTATTTTTTTCATTAGATTCTACATGTAAGTGAGATCATGTGATACTTACCTTTCTATGACTGACTTATTTAACTTAGCATAGTACTGTTTTTCTTGAAGAACGGAATGGGAGAGAGAGATAGAAATATCCATGATGAGAGAATCATTGATCGCCTGCCTCCTGCACACTCCCCACTGGGAATCGAGACTGCAACCCAGGCATGTTCCCTGACCAGGAATCAAAGACTTTCTGGCTCATAGGTCAACACTTAACCACTGAGCAACACTGGCCAGCCTCATTGATCTTTTGTGTTGTTTTTATAGACTGTATTTTGTTTATTCCCTTTCTTCGGCTCACTTTGGGCTTTGTTGGTTGTTCTTTTTCAAGTTCCTTTAGGTGTGAAGTTAGATGGTTTATTTGAGATTTTTCTTGTTTCTTGAGATAGACTTATAATGCTATGAATTTCCCTCTGAGGACTGCTTTCGCTGTGTCCCATAGATTTTGGGTTCTTGTGTTCTCATTTTCATTTGTTTCAAGATACCTTTTGATCTCTTCCTTCGTCTTGTTGTTAACCCACTCGTTGTTTAGTAACATTGGGTTTTGGGGAGGCATGAAACGAGGTCAGAAAGGAGAGAGGGCCTTGTTTTTATCTAAGCCGTGTACAGGGCTGCAAGCCAAGCCTCCGTGTGTTTGTTTGGCGGGGCAGTAGCTGGCCTCGGCAGCATCAGCTGGACACTGTGTTCCCTTCAGGGTGTGGCGGAGGCTTAGGGCTAGTCATATCCAAACACATCACGCTGTGCTTCCCACCAGCCTCTCGGCCATCTCACTTCTCCCTCTCACACAGTACTGGCCTCCCATCCCCGGGGAAGAGCTGAGGAGAGTGAGTGATCCGGGCTCAGGTCTCACTCATGACTGATGGCCTGCGTGTCTCCTTACAAACATCATGTCCCGTGTGACTCATCCCTAGAAGAAACTCTGCCCGGTTGCTCCCTTCTCTTGTATGCCATTTAAGAAAATTTTGTATTGAGAAATGTCCATTTTGAAAAGTTCATATTGGAACAAGTACCAATATATCTACCATTCAGGTCATGAAATAGAATTTTGTCACTCCCCCTGTGTGTCGCATTGCCGGATTTTTCTGAAATATTCCTTTAAGCCCTTCTTGCTCTCATTTTCCTTACTTGCCACTCATGCCTGTCCAGATGGCCAGCAAAGTCGCTGAGCCTTGCGGTTCTTGGAAGGTTTAATGACTTTGCTAATGTTTTGTTACCTTTTTGATCTCCAGATTTCCTGGAGAGGAAATCTCTGGCTCTGGCTGCCGGTCTCGTTCCTTGCCTTAAATCGGAAAGGACTGGGGTGGGGTGGGCAGAGCGTAGGGCTTGTGGGGAGAGGACAGGGGATGGCACCGTGGCAGACATCCCCGCCCCAGCTCTGTTCGGCTCTCTGTGTGTGACCTTTGAATCACTTCTTTGCAAGCATGACTTTTGCTCCCTGTAAATTCAGGGTTGGACCACCTCATCATTTTAATGATTTATGTCCATTAAAAAAATAATAATAATTTGGCCCGTAAACTCTTTATGTAAAGTTAGGATCTCAAATTGTCTCCTGTGTTTAGATCTGCAGATATGTTTCATTTGCTCACAATAGTGTTTAGAAAGTATATGAGGGTGAATCAGAAGATATAAACTTCCAGTTATAAGATAAATAAGAATTGGAGATATAATATATAACATGATGACAAGTTAACACTGCTGTATGATGTATTTATAAGTTGCTAAGAGAGTAGATCCTAAAAATTCTCATTACAAGGAAAAAAAACAAATGTTTTTTATTTTATTTTTGTATTTATATGAGATCATGGAGGCTAACTAATCTTATTTATTTATTTATTTATTTATTTATTTTATTTAACATGAGTCCAGGTGATTTTAGAGTACATTTATTTATTTTTAATATATTTTTATTTATTTCAGAGAAGAAGAGGGGGGGGGAGGAGGAGAGAAATATCAATGACGAGAGAGAATCATTGATCGGCTGCCTCCTGCTTGCCCCACACTTGTGATCAAGCCTGCCACCTGGGCACATGCTCTGACTGGGAACCGAACCGTGACCTCCTGGTCTATAGGTTAATCATCAGCCACTGAGCCATGCCGGCCGGGCTTAACTAATTTTATTGTGGTCATTATTTTACAATATACGTAAGTCAAGTTATGCTATTTAGCTTAAAATTATATAATGCTGTATGTTAATTATATCTCAATAAAACTGAAAGAAAAAATTAAAAAGAATCTCAGTGGCTTCTAATGGGACATGCTCTTTAGAGTGCCATCAGCCCCGCAATCCCCATGGCTTAAGCTGCGCCTGCTTCACACTAAGTTGCCTGCCTGCCTGGCCTCTGAAGGCAAATGTAAAGTAAGTAAAAATAGTGCTGCTGTATCTAAAGTGAGCATGTGTGGCATGTGACAACCTGGATAGGCAGCCCCCTGCTTTCCCCCTCATCACGAGCGAGAGCCCACGGGTCACGGGGAGCGGAGTTTGCCAGCATCTGGCTTAGGCGGCCACCGAGGGTCCTCCAGTGACAGGTTTCCCTCTCCGGCTCAGTCTTTAGTAGGTCGCTCAGGAAATAAAGGGAGTGCTGGCCAAGGCCTCAGGCTTCAGGACTGTATCCAACCATCCCTACCTCTCTCTCCTGACTGGGGTCGTAATCTTATGATTGTTCAGCCTTTCAGACTCCCACTGGCATGCCATATGGAACAGTGAACCTGCTTCACGGTGTGAACCCGGGAGAGACCCCTGTCACCTGTACGGCAGGGATCGGGACCTTCATTGTGGAATTCGCCACCCTGAGCAGCCTCACCGGTGATCCTGTGTTTGAAGATGTGGCCAGAGTGGCCCTGATGCGTCTCTGGGAGAGCCGGTCGGATATTGGGCTGGTAGGTTGGCTACACCCTTCCTGTCTGAGTCAAGTTACCACCTTGGCCCCTGCTTACAAGGGTCAGGCCTCTGAGCAACAAGTTGGAATCCAGCCAAAGGCAACTTGAGGTGACCTCAGGAGTGGACCAGGACTTAGGCTCATGACACTGAAAGTAGACCAAGCATCCAATTCATATTTTAACACAGAGGGAAAGAGCATGAGAGAACATACTGTGTGGGGGGAAAGGACTGTGTGTTGAGCAATGACTTTCTGAATTTCTCCAATTGCTAAGGAGTGGGTTGTATGCTTCAAGCCCCTGACTCATTTGGTGACCTTAGATTGTCAGGTCTGAGAGATTATGAATGGCTATTCTATGAAAAAATGATTTCTAGTCAATTAAGTTTGGGAATTCTATATATAGATTTTTTTTTTTTTTTTTGGAGAGTCATGATGAACATGAGCAGGATAAAGGTTATTAAATCCTGTAATAAATAAATCTATTCAACTTGGCTTAACGTTTACCAAACCATTTGACCCCAGAGTTTCCCTTTCCTATCTAATACCTATTAACCCATGGAAACTTAACACACTTGTGTCAGTTGATCTTTAAGGTCAGTTTCAGCTCCTAAACTGGATAATCCAGTGAAATTTACAGTAATTGAGACAATGCTGTCCAGGAAATAGCATTAGGTTTAGTCAGAACTTGGTTTGATCCTAGACCTTGCTTCATCAAAACTGTCTGATCCTGAGCAAGTCACCCAACCTGTGTGATCCTCAGTTGCTTCGGCAGTGATGATGATGTATTAATACCTCCTTTGCTGAATTATTATAACTTATAGAGACTACTGACTGAAAGTGATTCAGGTAGAGGCACATTTTATGTAAAGTCTAGTTCTAAGTCAGCTTGGAAAGTAAAGCTTGCCCATCCAGCATGGCTCAGTGGTTGAGTGTTGATCTATAAAACAGGAGGTCAGAGTTCAGTTACAGTCAGGCCACATGCTCGGGTTGTGGGCTTGATCCCCAGTGGGGGGCATGCAGGAGGCAACTGATCAATGATTCTCTCTCATTGATATTTCTATCTCCTTTCCCCTTTCTCTCTGAAATCAATAAAAAAAAAAATTTTTTTTTTTTTTAAAGAAAAGTGAAACTCTGGTGAGGAATCCTTGAAAATCCCTTAAGAAGATGCCCCACTGAAAACCAATAGTAACTGTTAAGTCCAACACGGGCAGTTTTTTTCTGTAGTCCTGGTACCAGAGTGGATTCTGGATGCCCTGCTCATATCCTCCCAGCCCTTACCATTTTCATGTACACTGACCTGTCTTCCAACCACCATCATCTGTGTCTCTTTGCCTGCCACCTTTTTCTGGTGTCTGGATCCTGCTCTTTACAACTGGAAGTACCAGGACTTAATGCTAACCCTGGAGCAAATCAGTGAATAACACTGATGGGGATTTGTGGATAGTGACCCCAGTTCTCCACCCTTCAGGTGAAATATGCTGAGGCTCCTGCTCTATATTGATTCCCAGGTCTTCCTCTTGGGATTGAGCTCTAGTTCCCATGGTGGTAGCTTGCCTGATGGCACACCCTTTATGGGCTGTGTAACCTTCCCTACCTCCCTTTCCCCTTCCTCTGCTAGTGTTTTCAGGGACTCACCTTCAAAATCAGCTACTTTCAGCCTTCCTTGCTGAGGGTCTGTTTTCTGGGGAACCCAAACTAGCACAGAGCAGTTAGTATAATAGTTTCTTTGATTGAGTAACAGATGAAGTTATCAACCTCCACCAGGGTCTAAGTTACATGGACAATGCATTTCTGTTGGGGAGCACAAGAGACTTGGTTGGAAAGTTGTCAGGAGGACATTCTGATGAAAGAGAAATGTGTGGAAGGCCGCCTGCCCTGTTTATCGGAATTCTGACTTAGGGGAGGCTTAGGGGAGTGTTGAAGGTGGCACCCCTAATTATTCCTTGATCTTTCCAAACAAGCCTCTGCATATGCCGACCCCCAAGTGTTTACTGGAATCCTTATGCTTCATCCCTGGATGCCCTTGCCTAGAGTGCTGGAGGCTAATTCCAGCAGGTCATAAATGCAAGAAGTTCATCAAGAGGTTGGTGAACCTTGGGACTTCAGCAGGGCTGAAGATCTACATATTATTGCCTGCTGCCAGACAGCTGAGGACAGTTCCACCAACCTGATCATCTTTTATGTTTACCAAACCTTACCTTTGATATGTATATCTGCTTTGCTTTAGGGGAAAAAATGTGCTAATAAAAAGCTAGGGGTCTAGACATTCGGGGAGCTTAATCACTAGAACTGAATTTCCATCTGGCGTTCCCCCATGCCTACCAAATTCATATTTCTTCTCTAGTCTCTTCATTCATTTATGCACAGCCCCTCCAGATTCCTTGAACCCTAGCAGATGCTGAGAAAGACCCTGGCACTAGAGGACAATGTAAACATGTGTCTTCCCAAGATGACTCACCCTACTGATTGTATCTAAAGATAAGAATTCCAGTGAATGCCTAATGAGGCAGGCAGTAGAGGCTTCTCTGGCTACTAAAGCCAGGGGCCCCTTAGCCTTCTCTTGCAGTCATAGTAATCTTTTCTTCTGTTGTTCAAAGGCTGCTGGGGAGCCCCAGAATATTTCTTCATTTAAATGTTTTAGATTTTATTTTAAAGTGGTTTTACGAGCCACATGGTGTACAAGTCAAAGGATACAAAAAAGGTACCCAGTGATACCTGTGAAGTCTCTGAATCCTGCCCCCAGCTTCCCCTTTCCCCTCCTTACAAGCAGCCACTCCTCTGGTTTCTTGGTTGTACTCCCTGAGTTGACTTATGGAAATATGTAAAGTATGTCTTGTGTATTTAGACACTGTAAACACGTGCAGAGTTCTGAGAAATCTGAGTCAGATTGTGGGAAAAGCAAGTTCTTATCTCCCAGCTCACACTTACTCTAGAAAGGACATAGACCTCCAAATCATTGTTATTTTTCCTGGTTTGCCCAGTGTGGATATTAAGTCCTCATAAATATGCATGACATGCATCGCCACAGATAGGAAGGAAAGCTGGCCATGGCCCGGCCTTGCCCTTGCATCTCACTAGGCAGTAAGGGATGTGGGAGATGCTTGTTTTGTTTGGGCCCCTCTCTTGATACTCTGTCTCTCTCCTAGGTTGGCAACCACATTGACGTGCTCACTGGCAAGTGGGTGGCCCAGGACGCAGGCATCGGGGCTGGTGTGGACTCCTACTTTGAGTACCTGGTGAAAGGAGCCATCCTGCTGCAGGATAAGAAGCTCATGGCTATGTTCCTAGGTAAAGGCAGGACAAGGGGGCTTTCCCCGTGATTGTTCCTATTGACATGTGGTTTATTTATGAACCTTCAGTTGCTCCCAATCGCCTAGAAAATCAGTTCTGAATATCTCAGTCCGCATTCAAAGCCGTCGTGGATGTTCACTGTCCACACCTCTTTTCACCTTCTCGCCGAGAGCCAGCCTTCTCTGTGTATAGCCCTAGAGATCTTATTGCTTGGCCATTGCACATGTGTTTCCTTTGCCTTTTTTCCTGTCTTCATGTGCCAAAATTCTGTTTACCCTTCACGGCCCAGCTTGAATGTCACCTTGCCAGGAAGTAGCTTAATCCTTCCTCGGAATTTATGGCCTTCAGTCTCTTACAGTCAACTGTCATCCATAGTTCTAGAATCCATGCCATATTCATCTTTGTATTTCCCACAATGCACGAGGTAGGGCATAGATTATTGCCTGTTGAATACAAACATTTTACCCTCCAGGCTCTTAGACACTACTAATAATGATATTGAGGAATTGTTGAGCAGCTAATAATTGTTACTCTAGCTACCATTAATTTGTTCAGCAAATATGTTAGTACCATTGATAGGTCAAGCACTGAACATAGACTATTTTATTCATTCCTTACAACACTATTTGAGATTCTTATTTATTTGAATGTGTATTTAATGCTTCATTCATTCAGATAGTATTATGCACATTTGTTATGATTATCACCCTGGCCAGTGTGGCTCAGTTGGTTGAGTATCATCCCATGCACTAAAAGGTTGCCAGTCCAATTCCTGGTCAGGGCACATACTCAGGTTTCAGGTTCTGTTCCTGGTCGAATGCCTGTGGGAGGCAAATGATTGATGTTCCTCTCTCACAACAATGTTTCTCTTTCTTTCTCTCTCCCTCTGCCTTCCTCTTTCTCTCTAATATATATCAATACCAATACTATATACTATCTTAGTGTTGGGGATTCAGAAACGAATAAAAAAAAGGCCTGGCCCTTGGATTTACAATTTAGGGGGAGGTATAAATTAAAGCTCTCAGTAGAATGTAGGCTCCCTGAGGGCTGAGAGCTTTCTTAGCCTTGTTTGCCAGTTCTGGGTACCTGGCATGGAGTAGGCGCTAAGTGAATATTGTTGGATGAACAACTGACTGAACAACCCTATGAGGCATATAACATTACTCTCCCTACTTTACAGATAATGATCCTGAGGCTTCAGAGGGAAAAACTTTCCTAAAGTCACAGCTAGCAAGTGGTAAAGCTGGAGCTAGAATTTGAGCCTGGAAGTTTGACTCCGGGCCCCATGCTTCTTCCTCTCTGCCTCATTGCACCCTAGCCTGCTTTGAGGCTAGCCCATCATATATAATTCTTCAAAAGTTTTAAGTCCATGCTTCTGTTGCCAAGGGCTGCCTCTTGTCTCCGTAATCACTGACATATCCATTATTCCGTCTCCACTGCAGAATACAACAAAGCCATTCGGAATTATACCCGCTTTGATGACTGGTACCTGTGGGTGCAGATGTACAAGGGGACTGTGTCCATGCCGGTCTTCCAGTCCTTGGAGGCCTACTGGCCTGGTCTTCAGGTAGGAATGATCAGAGAGGGTGGTCATTTTCCTATGTAACTGGCAAAGCAAGCTCATGCTGATGTAAGAGTCAAAGAAGATAGTTTAGTTGCCTGCGTACTTTTTTTTTTTGGAGGGATGGCTTGGGAATGGAAGAGAGACAGGGAATTGGATAGATTTAAGATTCTGTCTCGCTGAATTTTTCAAGAGGAGCTTTAAGGTGTCAGGAACCTAACTTCCAGGGTGCTGTGGATTGACGTTAATAAAAGCTGGAGAGTATCTTTCCAGGCTGGGCAGTAACAGACATTGACAACAGCTGTTTCTCCACTGGGCATTTCTGTCAAACCTCATTCTTGACAGCGGGCCTGAGAAAGATTGTGAAAACAGCTGGGACTGCTGTGTCGCCATCATTTTCTTGTTCTATTACACAGTCTGAGATTTGTAGCTGGAAGGGATTTTAGAGCCCATCTAATTAACCTCCTAGGTGTACCAAAATATTTTTATAAATTAGTGTTTGTTTTTTTAACTTAAAGAAATGGTAATAACATGCATGTAGTGGTAAATTTGAAAAGCGCAATAGGGAATATCTTGTAAAGTAAGTTTTAAGCCCCCACCTTCTCTCTCTAACCCAGCCCTTATTATCTGTTTTCTATTTATTTTTCCAGAAATCCATATCCATAGTATATAAATATTTATATTCCTTTTTTTTTCTTTCTATATATGGGACATATACATATTCTTTTTTCACTAATTATATCTCAGAGATCATCCTTTATTGGTACCACATATTTAGTTCTACCTTTTTTTGCTGTTGTTGTTAATCCTCACCTGAGGATATTTTTTTCCATTGATATTTAGATACAGTGGAAGAGAGGAACGGGGAGGGAGAGAAACATCAATGTGTGAGAGACACGTCAATTGGTTGCCCCCCAAACTTGCAACCCAAGCATGTCCCCTTTACCGGGAATCGAACCCTTAGCCTTTTGGTGTGTATGCCAATGCTTCAAAAGTGAGCCATTATGGCCAAGGCTAAGTTTTATCTTTTTGAAACAGCTGCATATATTCCATTGAATAGGGACACTATAATTTATTTAACTAGTCCCCCATTATGTACTTTTAGCCATATTAAACAGATGGGACAACAGGCTCAGAGAGAACTTATCTGTATATATAAAAGGCTAATATGCAATGTGTCCCCTTGGGAGTTTGACCAGGAGATTGGGGGTTCGATTGCTCACTATGACGTGTGCTGACCACCAGGGGGTGGTGCGGAACGAAGGAAGGTCCTGTTCAGCCCTGATCACTGGCCAGGACAAGGGGCCCTACCTGTGCATGAATTTTGTGCACTGGGCCTCTAGCTGGTAATATTAAATATTGGCCAGTTATCCTTGGATCTTCAAATTTTATTGCTTAAGTGCCCCTCTAGAAGAATTTTGAAAAACTAAAGTGCCCCTTAGATATTTTTTATCTTATGTGTTTGAATAGTTGTATACCATACCTTTTTCTCCTTGAACTCGTATTTCCACTCTAGGCCCCAAAAGAATTTAATCCTAATTATTACAATTATTACATAAATTTTATTGATACTCTATCATATCTCTCTGTAACAAAATTTGAATATAATACATAGAAACTAAAAACATTAAAAAATTCCCTGTGACCATAGGCTTTGAGTATTCAATTTGTTTTCTTCTGGATTTAGTTATTATTAATTTATAAATGATTAAAATTGCATTAATAGCTTACAATATTTTGACAAATAATTATAAAACCTAAAAGCAATTTTATTAGAAATGTGTCTCTTAATGAGTTTTTGGGGCTCTCTTATTTTTAAGTAGTACATAATCTTTATGAAAAAATGATTTATGTGTCAGGCGCTTTACTCAGAATCATCACAACATACTGAGCTAAGTATTGTCTCACATATGAAGACAGGAGGCTTAGAGATATTAAATTTGTTTATTCACTTACTCATCAAATATTTGAATGCCCTCTGTGTTCCAGGCCCCTTAATGAAGTTTATGGGGCGAGACACAAAAACAAAACAAAACATGTAAAACAGATAAATAGATAAAATAATAAATTGCAAATGAAGGAAACAAATTAGAGGCTAAAATAGAATATTGGATGGGGACCAACTTTAGATAAGAAAGCCTCTCAGATGTGATGATATTAGAGCCTGAAAGAATTAAATCCTTGAAGAACTTGGGGCGGGGAACGTTGTTCCAGGGGGAGGAAATATCGTGTGTGAAGGTCCTGAGGCAGGAAAGAGTTGGGTGTTTATCAGGAACAAAGAAAAGCAATGGGGCCACAGTCTAGGGGAGGAAAAGATCACTGGATGGAAGGTCAGCAGTGACCTGACTGCAGGGCCTTAAGGACCACGGTGCGTCACCTCAGTTCTCCGCTGCGCCTGTGGGAAGCCCCGAGGTCTGGCGTGTGCGGTAAGGGCTGCTCTGGCTGCCTTGGGGGCAGGGGGAGGGAAAGGGCAAGGGCACAAGTGCTGGGAGGAGGCTTTTGAGGTCATCACAGTCTGGTCTGCTGGTGACCAGACTAAGTGGTGGCTCCAGAGATAAAGAGAAAGATCTTGATGTTTTGGGAGATGGAATTGGCAGGAATTGCTGACGGAATGGATGTGGGGTGAGGCTAAGGAGGAGTCAAGGACAACCGTCTGGTTCCTGGCTGGAGTAACTCAGTAGACGCTGGTGCCATTAACTAGACAGAAAAGATGCAGGAGTAGAAAAACAACTTTGTGGAAAAGTGAGGGAACCAAGATCTTGCTTGGGAAAAGTCAAGTTTGTCCTATCCCTGAGATATCCAGTGGAGACCTCAGGAAGGTCAGCTGGCCCAGGCAGCGTGACTCAGTGGCTGAGCATCTATCTATGAACCAGGAGGTCATGGTTCAATTCCCAGTCAGGGCACAGGCCTGGATTTTGGGCTTGATCCCCAGTGGGAGGCGTGCAGGAGGCAGCCAATCAATGATTTTTCTCGCATCATAGATGTTTCTATCTCTCTCCCCCTCTACTTTCCTCTCTGAAATCAATTAAAATATGTATATATATGTATGTATATAATTTCAAAAATTGTATATATATTTTAAAAGGTCAGCTGTTTACCTGTGAGCTTATGTGAATATTAACAGCTGCTTAGTAACAGCTAGTAAAATTACAAATGCATGTATTCTCTGATCCAGCAATCCTAATTCTGGAAGTTTATTTTACAGATACACTTTGTTTTTGTTTTAAATTGATACAGGTATTGAAACTTCTTTTTTAAAAAAAATATATTTCATTGATTTTTTTACAGAGAGGAAGAGAGAGGGACAGAGAGCTAGAACCATCAATGAGAGAGAAACATTGACAAGCTGCCTCCTGCACACCCCCCACTGGGGATGTGCCCGCAACCAAGGTACATGCCCTTGACCGGAATCGAACCTGGGACTTTTCAGTCTGCAGGCCGACGCTCTATCCACTGAGACAAACCGGTTTCGGCCAGATACACTTTGTATAAGTTTGAGGTGACATATGCTCAGAGTTATTTATTGCAGCGTTGATATAGCAAAAGATTAGAACCAAGTCAACTGCTTATTCATAAGGAGCTAATTAAATTATGGTCCAAACAGTGGAATTCTATGCAATAGGAGGAGGGAGCTCTTTATGTACTTAGTGGAAAAGATCAAGATATATTGTTAAATGAATAAAGGGAACTGCAGAACAATCTGATCAGCTATATTAAATGTGGGGGAAATAATATATACTCACACATATTTGCTTATGTTTACAGACTGATACAAAATGGTTATATGCTGGGGTGTAGGATGGGACTTACCTACTTAAAAACTGTTCAGTCCAGCATTGACTTAGCACATAGTGGCAGTCAGGGTCTTTGTGTACAACCTCCGTCCCTCCCCACAATGTGTGAGATACATTACATTGTGTATCTTACAGATTAGGCTCAGAGAGGGTATCTGGTCGGCGTGAGTAAATGGCCAGCCCGGGGTTTGACCGCAGGCCTTTGTGGCTCTAAAACTGTTACTTTCCTTTTCCCTGACGTGGTGGGGTGTTATACCTGGTGGCTGTCTCCTGCAGAGTCTCATCGGGGACATTGACAACGCCATGAGGACCTTCCTGAACTACTACACCGTGTGGAAGCAGTTTGGGGGGCTCCCCGAGTTCTACAACATTCCCCAGGGGTACACCGTGGAGAAGCGCGAGGGCTACCCACTCCGGCCGGGTGAGCAGCGTCTCTGGCCGTCGGGCTGGGCTCTCGGCCCCATGTCCTCGTGTCTTCAGAAGCTAACGTGCCTCCGAGTCTTCACAAGACCTTTTCCCCCTCGGTGCCCCCCATCTGATGCTTCCAGTGGCTCTGGGTGGTTTTCTTGCTAGGAACCATTTATCCTCATCTTTTTGCATAAGAGGACTGAGGCCCGGGGGTTTGAAATGGATTGCCCAAGGCTGTGAGTATAGGAGCGAGAACTGGAACCCAGGTTTCCTAACTACATCTTTTTTCTTTTCCTTTTTTTGTGTGGAAGTGAGCACTTTAATACCAATTCATTGAAAGTAACATTATTCATTAAGGAGTACTGTGTTAGTAGAAGAGTTATTTTCCATAACAGTTTTTAATTTTTGAGGCTATTTAGAATTTATTATGTTCCCTGTCCTAACTACATCTTAATGATCTTTCAAACCGGAGCAAGTGAGTGAGACGGAAAAAGCCCGGTTGACTCCTTTCGAGTTCCTGCCATCAAGATTTCAGAAGTGTAGGCCAACTTCCTTAAGTCAGTGGGTCAGATAAACGATAGTGCCATAGTAAGAAACGGAATGGACTTAGGTAAGAATGAATCATCTGGTCTCATCTACCGCCTCACTTGCAGCTCAGAAATTAAGATGAAGCCGAGAAGGAGAGGAAAATCCGATTCTCTGATTCACTGCAGGAAAATTCAACGTCACAAGGAGGAACAGGGAACAGGGGACAGAGGAAGGAAGCTTAGTCAGCACACATGGTCATCTCCACCCCAAAACCGGTTACCTGACCACTGTCCTGGACTTTTTGCACCTTCCCACTTGAATGCTCTTTAGCTATGCAACAGCCTTCTAGTGGCTTCTGCCTGCTCTGCCCTTCTCTACCCCGTTGGCTTTGTTGTGAGAGTTGTGGTGAGGGAACAGGAGTGGGAGTAACACAGCCAGTGGGAAGAGCAAATGAGCAGCTTTTGACTCCTTGGAGGCTGCTGTTCTTGGTATTTCTCATGCATATATTCACATGGCTTTTTTTAAAAAGAGGAAACTCTCAGAAGGTATCCTTTCCAGTGTTCTAGATAAAATGAAGTCAGTTTGGGGCTAAATATGAGTTTTTAGGGTTAGAGAGAACCTGAGAGGTCTTCTAGTTGAAATCCCCTGTGTGAAGTGGTGATATAGTCTTTGTGTGGTTACCGCCAGTGGCAGGGAGCTCACTACTTACAGAGGCAACCTGTTACCTCTGTAAGTAGTGAGTTAAGTCATTCCTCAGGAATCCAGGAATGACTTAACCCAATCATTCTTCCTACCACAAAGCATAGAAAATGGGAGATAGGGTACTACTCTAAAATTAGATTAGCCGGTGCCTTATGCTCTGGTACTTGTTTGTGTGTTTTTTTTGTTTTGTTTTTTTTTTTTTGTTTGTTTGTTTTGTTCTTTTAAATATATTTTATTGATTTTGTACAGAGAGGAAGGGAGAGAGATAGAGAGTTAGAAACATCGATGAGAGATAGACATCGATCAGCTGCCTCTTGCACACCCCCTACCAGGGATATGCCCACAACCAAGGTACATGCCCTTGACTGGAATCGAACCCGGGACCTTTCAGTCCCCAAGCCAACGCTCTATCCATTGAGCCAAACCGGTCTTGGCGTTATGCTCTGGTACTTGTATCTGATCAGCAGCTGTTGACACACAGAGCCTAGCCCTGTGGTCGGCAAACTGTGGCTCGCGAGCCACATGCGGCTTTTTGGCCCTTGAGTGTGGCTCTTCCACAAAATACCACGGCCTGGGCGAGTCTGTTTTGAAGAAGTGGCATCAGAAGAAGTTTAAGTTTTAAAAATTTGGCTCTCAAAAGAAATTTCAATCGTTGTACTGTTGGTATTTGGCTCTGTTGGCTAATGACCACTGGCCTAGCTTAAAGGCCTCTGGGGCAGTTCCCTCCCACTCCAAATTCAAATCTCACCTTTGAGCTGTCACCATCTTCTAGAGTCTAGACTCTAGAGAATTGGCTGCGTATGCAGGAAATTAAAGCAATTACTAGCGAATGTAGGCCCATGTGTGAGGGAGAGAAAGCCACTGCCTGGCCGGGAGCACTGGCCCAGCCAGCTGCTGGAAGCAGACGGGAAGACTTCCCAGAACAGCACTCTGGTTTCTTCCCTTGAACACACATAGTGTGTTCACCTACCAGTGGACACAGTCTGTCTTAAAATGAGCAGTTAGATTAGCGATTGTGGGGTAAAGGAGGGAAAAGGAGAATCTGAGGAGATAGGCAGAGATCTTTTCTCTGAAAAAAAAAAGAAAAGAGTTTGCAGTAATAAACCAGAAGAGAGGAAAGTGCTGATCAAGGAGGAAACAGGGAAGGCATAATCAGGAAGAGAGGTTGGTCTAGGAAGGAGAGCTTTCCTCTCTGAGAGAAGGCAGGTAAAGAAGTAGAACAATCCGCCGAATAGTAGTTTCCACCCACTGGCGCCACCCTAGAAGGCAAGGCTTGCATTTCCATAAAAGCTCTCCAGATATTTGAAAGCAATAAGCACATTTTCCTGGGTTTTCTTTCCTCCAGAACAATATTCTCATTTGGACCAACTCCAGTTGGTTAATTATTATCTTCAGATGGGGCCCATGTGTGAACATCCAATCCCAGTTGAATAGACTAGGGCAAGACTGTTGCCTTGTTCTGAGCATGGTGAACTGATGGCTGCATTCTCACGAGATTGAAGATTGGCTCTTGAGTATGTTGGCCTTTCTGTTTTGTTCCATCCCATCTCAGAAAGGGCCTTGTAATGATAAGCCCATGCTCTTTAAGTTTTAGGATCAGGTTGGGCTATGATGGGGGGCGGGGGGGAGGGAAGAAAAAAAAAAAGCACAAAAAATAATATAGTCACTTCATTAAGATAGAAATATTTCTCTTTCATGTTCTGGTCTTATCTATGGTTCTCAATGGTATCAGCAGCCCTAGCCCCACACCTGGCTGCTGGGAATGGTTGTTAGTCTTGGCAGCCATGGACTTGGCAGAAATTAGGGATTCTATTACTAAGGAAGGCGCCGGAGATACTGAGTAAGGCAACAGGCACTGGGCGAGAGGCAGCTGTCTCTGCCACTTCCTTTGTCCCAGAGACTGGCTGCCTGTTTCTTCCTTGGTCTGGTCTCCACTAAGCCTCAGGCTTCTGGGCCAATAAGCTCTGGAAACTCAGCGCTGAGTGAGTTCTCCCCGTTCCTCCCAGTGGGGGCCCGTAGACAAGGTATGGAGTGGGCCCGGGCCTTCCTCCATCAGCCGCTGGCTGAGAAGGGTTTGCATCGGATTTTGCAGAACTCATTGAGAGCGCCATGTACCTCTACCGTGCTACGGGGGATCCCACCCTCCTAGACCTTGGAAGGGATGCCGTGGAGTCCATTGAAAAAATCAGCAAGGTGGAATGTGGATTTGCAACAGTAAGTGTTTCCATGGTTTCAAGAACTGGGAAATGTCCCCCTGCTCTTAAAGATCCTCTCTAAGGGTGGAACGTCGGGAAAATTCGGAGGCCCGTATATTTAGATCCTTAATGAAACGACCTTACTAGTCTCACAGATATTTTATCGAATGTCTTTTCATAGGTCAGGCACTGTGCTAGGCTGAGGGTTATAGTGAAAAACAAAACAAAACACACACACACACACACACACAGACACACACACACACAGCCCTGGGTAACATTTTATAGGAAAACTATGAATGAGAGAGAAAGGAGGGAGACAGAAAGAAGGCCATTGTGGCTGGGCTGGAGTGAGCAAGAAGGAAGTGGGAGGAGGCCGTGTCCCAGAGGTGCCGGTAGGCCGCTTCCCGGATCGCGAAGGGCTTGTGTAAGCCCTGGGAGGAGTTCGGCCGTTGTTCTGCCGGGAATGGAAAGCCTTGGTAGGATTTACAGCGAAGCAGTGACACAGCCTGATTTTATTTTAGAAAGATCACTGTGGAGAATGCGCTGAAAGGGTCAAGAGTGAGAGCCATGTCACATCCTTAGAGGGCCCAGCAGGCAAGATGTAAATAGTCATGACAGACATTTCGAAACCAGATGTGTAAGAAAATAGTCTGGAAGAAAATTCACCAAAAAGCCTACAGAGGTTTTGTTTTTTGTTTTTTTTAGGATGAGGGATTAAAAACAAACAAACTGTCTTTTTCAAAATTGTATGTGATTGTATTCTATAAGCAGAACATAAGTACATATGTTTAAAAACAAGATATATATAGATACACACACACACACACACACACACACACACACACACACACACACATATATATATATATATATATATATATATATATATATATAGCGAGAGAGAGAGAGAGAGAGAGAGAGAGAGAGAGAGAGAGAGTAAAGCAATGGGTTTGTTTTAGTTTCCAGTGTGTTGTATCGTGTGAAAAGCCAAAGTGGATAAACCCATTGGGGCCTTTTAGGAATGCTTAACTTATTTCCACGAAAATGAAGCCCTTTGGAGGTCTTCCAAAGTGAATGATGTGAACAGGCATCTGACTGCTTGGCCTTTGTCAAACAGACAAGAGAATAATAATTCCTGGTACTTTAAGTTCGTATTTTAGTTACTTTTTTGTTGTTGTTGTTTAAAAAATGTATTACTAATTCCGAGAAGCTAGAAATAAATGTTTGCAGCAAGTAAACTTACTAACATCTATGGCATAAACTCAGTATGAAATTTTCTTTATAAGACTCCTAATTAGTTGTTTATAACAGCAAAAACCTGGTGGCCACTCTAATGCCATTAAGACGATTAGCTAAGTAACTGATGCTATGTTTCTACAGTGTCATTAAAGGGGATCATTAGATCTGTGTTTATAGTCACAAAAGGGTATGGTAAAGGAAATAGGAATTGTCAGGTCAGATAGGGATCAAGGAAGACCTTTCTGAAGAGGGAGCATTTGAGCGGAGGCTGGAAAGAAGTGGGGGAGCAGGCTGTGAGGATGTCTGAAGGAAGAGCACTCCAGATTGAAAGAACCTGGCCTGGGAGTGCGCTTGTTGGCTCACAGAACAGAAGGGCCTTGTGGCTGGACTTGCAAGAGCAAGGGACAGAGTGGCCAGGGTGGGGAGGGGCCAGACCAGCAAGGACCTGTTAGGCTCTGTCCTTTGCTTTTTAGTCTCTGTGAAATGAGGGATCAACTGGAGGTTTTCTGTGGATGAGTGATAGGTAAGACTTGTGACATAAATATACTTTAGAAGAGTAAGGATGGAAGCAGGAAGCCCAGTTGGAAGTTGTGGTGATAATTTGCCCACAGGCCCTCAGCTGTTTAGCGGCAGGCCAGGAATCCCAAACGGGGTCCCCTGACCCTTTCTGCTACACTGGAATGTTCTTCTGACTTCTTCTCCTCTCCCTCGTGGCAGATCAAGGATCTGCGAGACCACAAGCTTGACAACCGCATGGAGTCTTTCTTCCTGGCCGAGACTGTGAAATACCTCTACCTTCTGTTTGACCCAACCAACTTCATTCACAACAACGGCTCCACCTTCGATGCGGTGATCACCCCCTATGGGGAATGCATCCTGGGGGCCGGGGGCTACATCTTCAACACAGAAGCACACCCCATTGACCCTGCCGCCCTGCACTGCTGCCGGAGGCTGAAGGAAGAGCAGTGGGAAGTGGAGGGATTGATGAAGGAATTCTACTCTCTCAAACAGGGCAGATCAAGATTCCAGAAAACAACGAAGAGCTCAGGGCCATGGGAACCCCCAGCAAGGCCAGGAACATTCTCCTCACCCGAAAACCACGATGGAGTGAGGGAGAAGAAGCCTGCCAAGCGGAGAATCCCACTTCTCAGCTGCCCTAGTCAGCCCTTTACCTCGAAGTTGGCATTACTGGGACAGGTGTTTTTGGATTCCTCGTAACCACTGGATGATTTTCTTGTTGCGTTTTTGAAACTAGACTAGAATAATAAATCTGCTTTTAACTATCATGTGTTTCTATTTTACATATTGTGTTTCACAAGATTTCATTCAAAGAAAGAGTTCATGACTAAAAAAATAAATAAATAAAAATAAAAAATGGAGTTTATTTTTCTCATACAGTTGGAGAAACAATTAAACCTGAAGTCTCCTGGCTCCAAAGACCCCAGGGGTTGATAATTGAATCTCCCCTCCTCTCAAGGTTCCCCTTTCCTGGTATTGTTGCTGAGGGTGTTATTATAAGTGTATTCCTGCATTAGTTCTTGCCCCAGCATGTGCTTCTGTCCTTTAGTTCTGCCACCTCTCCATCTATCCTTCTATGCAACAGAGATTTACTGAGCACCGTTGTGTGCCAGCCTCAGCCCTACAGTTCAGCAGTGAACAAGGCAGAAAGTTTTTATTCTCATGGAGACTAAATTCTAGTGGAAAGAAATAAAGTAGAAATATATAAAATACCATCATGGTAAGTGCTACAAAGAAAATAGGATGCTGTGCTAGAAAATCATGGGCAGAGTTAATCTACCTTAGATAAGGTGGTTAAAGAAAGCCTCGGGAAGTGAGATTTTAAATCTTAATTATAGAAAATTTACAGTTAGCAAAAGTAGAGACAATAGGATAATAAACCCCATGTACTCATTACCTGACTTCAAAGGGAGTCAGTTCATGGCCAACCTTATTTATACCCACACTAGGTCACTTAGAAGGAACGTGTTTCAAATTAAAAAAAGATTCAAAATAGTTTTACTGCCCTAAAGATCCTTTGTGCTCTACCTGTTTATCCCCTTCTTCTCCCAATCCCTGGAAATAACATCTTTTTAATATCCCCATAGTTTTGCCTTTTCCAGAGTATCATACAGTATGTAACCTGTCAGAGTTCAGAATAATGAATGGCAAAAATGCTCAACAGTATAAGAAAAGAGTTAACTATGAAGAATGACATACCTCTAATAAAGAATACAATGGGAGGAATACACAGCAGAGTATGGGAAGCCAAGGATTGGATCAGTGAATTAGAAGACAGAAAAAAGATCATTCAATCAGAACCAAAAAGAAAAAACAATTAAAAAACAGGAGGACAGCTTAAGGGAGCTGTGGGACAACATGAAATGTAACAATATTTGCATAATAGGAATGCCAGAAGGGGGAAAACGTGAGCAAGGGATAGAAAATGTGTTGGAAGAAATAATAGCAGAAAACATCTGTAACTTGGTGAAGGAAAGTCACACAAGTTCAGGAGGCACAGAGAGTCCCAAGCAAGAAGAACCCAAACAGGCCCATTCCTAGATGCATTGTAATTAAAATGCTAAAAATTAAAAGACAAAGAGAGAATCTTAAAGCAGCAAAAGAAAGCTATTTCTTATCTACAAAGGAGTTTCTATAAGGCTTCCAGCTGATTTCTCATCAGAAACTACAGGCCTGTAGTATATGGCATGAAGTATTCAAGGTAATGAAAAGCAAGGATCTGCCCTGGCTGGTTTGGTTCAGTGGATAGAGCGTCAGCCTGTGGATGGAAGGGTCTCAGGTTCGATTCCAGTCAAGGGCACATGCCTGGGTTGCAGGCTCAATTCTCATTGTGGGGCATGGAGAAGGCAGCCAATCGATGATTCTCTCTCATTGATGTTTCTATCTCCATTCCTTTCTGAAATCAATAAAAAATATATTTTTAGAAAAAGAAAAAAGAAAAGAAAAGCAAGAATCTGAAACCAAGATTACTATATCCAGCAAGGCTATCATTCAAAATAGATGGTGAAATAGAGCTTCCCAGACTTAAAAAAAAAAAAAAAAAAAAAAAAATTACTAAAGGGGTTTATCACCATCAAACCAGCAGTGCAAGAAATGCTAAAAGGACTGCTGTGATGAGAAGAAGAAATATATATAGAGAGAAACCTAGGCATAAAGAATTAAAACGGGTCCTAGCCAGTTTGGCTCAGTGGATAGAGTGTTGGCCTGCAGACTGAAGGATCCCAGGTTTGTTTCCAGCCAAGGGCACATACCTGGGTTGCAGGCTCAATCCCCAGCAGGAGATGTGGAGGAGGCAGCTGATCAATGGTTCTCTATCACCATTGATGTTTCTATTTCTCCCTCTGTCTTCCTCTCTGAAATTAATAAAAATATATTTTTAAAAGAATTAAAATGGCTATAAGTACCTACCAATAATAACCTTAAATGTAAATGGACTAAATGCTCCAATCAACAGGCATAGGATAACTGAATGGATATAAAAACATGACCCAAATATATGCTGTCTACAAGAGACCCACCTCAACAAAAGACACAGCATGAGAGTGAAGGGATGGTAAAACAACAACATTTCCACACAAATGGAAATAGAAAAAAACACAAAACACCTGGGATGGCAATACTCATATCTGATGCAATAGACTTCAAAATAAAGGCCATCACAAGGACAATAAATATCACTAATTATACTAATGGGATCAACCCAACAAGAGGATATGACCCTGGTAAATCTTTATATTGGTGCACCCAATATAGGAGCACCTAAATATATATATATATATATATATATATATATATATATATATATATATACACACACACACACACACACACACACACTGGAGGACTTTAAGGGAGAGATAGACAGTGATAGTAGAGGACTTTAACACCCTTCTGACTTCAGTGGATAAATCTTCCAAATAAAAAAAAATAACAAGGAAACAGTGACTCTAAAAGACACAATGGATCAGATGGATTTAAATGACATTTATAGAACATCTCACTCCATAGCTACAGAATATACGTTCTTCTCAAGTGCACATGGAATTCAATGCAATCCAATTCAATGCATTACAAAAACAGACCACATGTTAGGGTACAAAACAAGTCTCTACAAGTTCCAGAAGACTGAAATCATACCAGAAGCCAAAACAATCTTGAAGAAGTGCAAAGTTGTACGATTCACATATTCTGATTTAAAAACTTAGATTACTAATAGCCCTAGCCAGTTTGACTCAGTGAATAGAGCGTCGGCCTGTGAACTGAAGGGTCCTGGGTTCGATTCTGATCAAGGGCACATATCTCGGTTGCAGGCTACTCTCCAGGCCAGGCCCTGGTTGGGACTCATGCAGGAGGCAACCAGTCAATGTGTCTCTAAAATCGATGTTTCTCTCTTTCCCTCTCTCTTCCACTTTCCCTAAAAAAAAAAAAAAAAAAAAAAAAAGTATATATATAAAAGCTGCAAAAATCAAGACACTGCTTCTGGCATAAGGCTAGATATAAAAAGTAATGGAATGGAATTGAGAGTCCAGAAATAAATCCTTATATTTATGATCAATTGATTTTTGGAAAAAGTGCCCAGGCAATCTAATAGGTAATGCTAGTATTTTAAACATATATTTTATTGATTTTTTACAGAGGAAGAGAGAGGGATAGAGAGTTAGAAACATCAATGAGAGAGAATCATCAATCAGCTGCCTCTTGCACACCCCCTACTGGGAATGTGCCTGCAACCAAGGAACATGCCCTCGACTGGAATTGAACCAGGGACCTTTCAGTCCACAGGCCGACGCTCTATGCACTGAGCCAAACCAGTCTCGGTGGGAATGATAGTATTTTAAACAAATATTCCGTGGACAACTGGATATCTACCTGCAAAAGATTTGGACCCCATATTAAAATTTTAATTCAATAAATCAAAGGCTTAAATAGGAGCTAAAGCCATAACATTCTTAGAAGAGAACATAGGCATAAATTTTTGTGCCTTGGACTAGACAATGCCTTCTTTGATGACACCTAAAGCATATGCAAATGAAGAAAAACAGATAAATTGGACTTCCTCAAAATTAAAAACTTCTGTGCTTCAAATGACTATCATAAAGTGAAAAGACAACCTACAGGATGGAAGAAAATATTTGCAAATTAAATATATGATGCAGGTCTAGTATCCAGAATATATAAAGAATTCTTACAACTCAACAATAAAAAGATAACCCAATCAAAATATGGTCAAAGGAGATAAATAGACATTTCTCCAAAGAAGTATAGCAGATGGCCAATAAGCACATGAAAAATGTTCAACATCATCAGTCATTAGGGAAGTGCAAATGAAAACCACAATGAGATACCGTTTCACACACACTAGGATGATGTCTTAGTCTGCCTGAGCTACTACCGTGTTTCCCCGAAAATAAGACATCCTCCGAAAATAAGACCTAGCGCATGAAAAGATAAGACATCCCCTGAAAATAAGACCTAGCGCATGGAAAGATAAGACATCCCCTGAAAATAAGACCTAGCGCAACTTTGGGAGAAAAAAATAATATAAGGCACTGTCTTATTTTTGGGGAAACAGAGTATGACAAAGTGCCATAAACTGAGTGGCTTATCAATAACAGAAACTTATTTCTCTCTAAAGGCCTGATGGGAGGTGTGCAGGAGGTGGCTGATCGATGTTTCTCTCTCATCGATGTTTCTAGCACTCTATCCCTCTCCCTTCCTCTCTGTAAAAAATCAATAAAATATATTTTTTTAAAAAGTTTGATAGATTTCACAGCTATGTAGGAGTTTTCTTTGTGGAAAGGTTTCTAAATTACAGATTCAATTTTTAAAATAGATATAGGATTATTCCAATTTCCTATAACTTTTTATATCCATTTAGGTGTGGTTTTCCTCTGAAAATGTGTCTATTCCATCTAGATTTTCAAATGTATAGGCACAAAATTGTTCACTATATTCTTTTTTTAAAATTTTCTTTATTGATTATGGTATTACATATGTGCCCTTATTCCCCCATTACCCCTTCCCTCAACCCCCCATACATGCCCTTACCCCCCTGTTGTCTGTGTCCATTGATTAGGCTTATAGGCATGCATATAAGTCCTTGGGTTGATCTCTTCACTATATTCTTTTATGATCTTTTTAATGCTTAAGAATCATTTGAAATGATGTTCCCTTTTTCCCTTTTTGACATTCATTCCTGATTGGAATCTGTTCTCTTTTTTTCATAGTTTGTTCTCACTTGATTGATTGCGTTGTAGTACAGAAACACAACAAGCAACCTGGGGTTTCTCTTCCTTGTGCTGCAGCTTAAAAACAAATTTAAAAACGATGGTTATGTAAGATGTTAATATTTGGGGAAGCTGACTGTACTATCCTTGCAACTCTTCTGTAAATCTAAAATTATTTCAAATAAAACATCAAAAAGGAAAAAAAGAAAACACAGTAAAATGGTAGTTATCATCCACTATTTATCAAGCTCTACTCAGAAGGCCTTTGGGCTATTTGCAAGACTTGAATTCACCAGAGGAATTAAATGTATTACCATTAAGGAGGTTCCAAAGAATTGTAATAAAGACTCAGAGGCAAAGACTTTTACTTCAATTTTTCTTTCTTTGTAAAAGACATTTTTGTGAATTGTTTCCAAAGAAGTATTTCAAAAAGGGGATCAAATCTATGCAACATTATTGGAATAATGATACAATTCAAGGAAACGGGGCTTTGAATGTATTTTGAACTTTATCTGTGTTCACAGAAAAATCTGACTGCTTTATCTTTCTCTCAGCTGCAATCCACCTAGGAAGGAAAGAAACCACTAGAATTAATTACAAAACAATACTAAAAAGGTTTGAGCCAGGGTTAAATTGTGAGAATCTGGCCAGAAATGCTTCCAGAGTTCTGAAAAGGGCGGGAACTTAGTCTTACAATGTGGGGTTTGCAGGAGTCGGGGAAGACAGGCCTCTAAGGCTTTCAGTCTGCGAGGGACATAGAGGGTATGGTGAGGCACGGTGGGAATTAGGGTTGAATACTTAGGGATAGAGCTGGTTTGTGTAGATTGTAGAGCCTTAAAGATGCCACTTTAAGCCTTTGAATTTTACATGTTTTTGAACAGGAAACTTATGTGATAAAAAAAATTATGTTACAATAATAGCTAATTTTATAGTACTGACTTTGTGCCAAGCCCTGTGTTGAGTGCTTTGTATCTATTGTCTCATATATGACGCAGAACAATCCATTGAGGCATACTCTTCTATTCTCCGTTTACAGTAAGCAAGTTAAGGCTTCAGAACATTAAGTAGCTTGTTCAGGTTATGATGCTTGTGTAGATTGGAGTCAGAAGTGTAATTGGTTGTCATCTAGATCCCTGCCCCAGAAGGCACAAGCCATTCACAAACTCATCTCTGGTCTTCGGACAGCGCCTGCTCAAAGCAAGTGTGCAATAAATACTCATTGAATGAATGACATTTATTGACCACATTCCTTTATTTATAATTGCACACATTCCATTTTGCTGTGACGATTTGTTAGTTTCTGAACTCCCTATTTTATGCTTCTTTGTTGAGATGATGATTTGATAGTGTCTGAAACACATAAGAGAGTGTTTTTTGTTTTTTTTAAATAATAGTTTATTGATTTTAAATGGAAAGGAAGAAAGAAGAGAGAAACATTGATGTGAAAACACAACATCAATTGGCAGTAGAAATCGAACTAGCAACCTTTTGGTGCGTGGGACAGTGCCCATCCAACTGAGCCATAATGGTCGGGGCAGTAGGTATTTTTTAAATGTTAATTTTTGTTCTCTTTCCCCTCTGCATTGCTAGCATAATTTCTGATACATAGTAGGTATTCAGTGAACAGACTTTAAGACAGTTAGTTGGGAGGTCACTATAGAATCTGAGAATCCTATGGCAAATTTGTGTGTGTGTGTGTGTGTGTGTGTGCATACATGTGCATGCACACACCTTTTGGGGAGAAAGGGTTCAATCTTTCATCATAAAAGTGTCCTCAGCTTCCTCAAAAGTTTAAGAGCTGCTGTAGATTGAGGAGTAACTGACTGTGGAAGTGAGGGAAGAATTTTTCTCTGTGGGGAATGGAGCAGAGACCTATAGTGACTCTAGTTGCTGAATTCAGATCACATCACATAGTTGGACAAATTCAAGTCTTACAAGGAACATTGAAAAGTAGGATTGTCCCACATGATATCAAAGGACACAGGAACTGACTTGAAAGGACTCCTGCTGATCAAACTTGTGACAATGTGAGCATCAGAAAGAAAGAGAAATGTAAATATACACCATAAAAACTTGTATAAGAACGTTCAAAGTAGCTTTATTCATAACAGCTCCAAACTACAAATAACTCAAATACCCATCAACAGGTGACTGGATAAACAAATTGTGCATATTTATACAATGAAATACTTCCAGGCAGTAAAAAGTGGAACTGACACATGGAATGGATGAATCTCAGAAACATTACGCGGAGTGAAAGCTAGATTCGAAAGACTACATACTGCATGTTTCCATTTCCATAAAGTTCTAGAGCAGTCAAGACCATTCTGTAAAGAACAAAATCAGGACATTGCTTGCCTGGGGCATGGGAGTTGACTAAGAAAGGGCCTGAGGAAACTTTCCGGATGATAGAAATGTTCTGTATCTGTTAGGGTGTTGCCTACACAGGCATATAAACGTATGTCAAACTCATCAAATTCAACATGTAAGGCCTGTGCATTTCATTGTCGGTAAGTGATAACCTAATCAACCAAGGGAAAATAGATTAACAACAGTTACGGATTATAACACATTAACTAAAAAAGAATCCATGCGTCCATAATGATTTCTCAGATTAAAAAGAAATGAGCTTTTTTTTTTTTTTTTGGAGATTATAATCTAATAAAAAGTGAAGAATGATAGAATTAGAAAATTCCTGTTTTGCAACCACTGCATAGTAATAAAAGCATCGTTAAAGGAGATATGACATTGAAAAACAATGCAGAATCCTTGATTGAATCCTTGGTGTGCGTGTGTGTGTGCGTGTGTGTGTGTGTGTGTGTGTAAGACTGTAGGAGATATTCTGGGGGCAATTACAGACATTTGACAGTAATATTATATCAACGTTAGATTTCTTGTGTATGATAGTATCATGGCTAATAGGAGCATAACCTTGTTCTTAGGAGATACATGCTCACTTATTGGGGTGAAGTGTCATGATATCCGAAATTTACTTTCAAATGGCTTAGCAAAAAAATTTGATGTATATATAGATATAGATCTATGTGTATACACAAAGAGTAGATAAAGACAAAACAATGTTAACAACTGGTGAGTCTAAGCAAGGAATATATAAGTATTCAGAGTATTATTCTTTCAATTTTTCTGTAGATTTGAAAAAATTTCCTCATAAAAACTGAGGGAAAGAAGGACAATGAAATTAAGTGCTTGGCCAATGGTAAGTGCTCAGTGAAGTTTGGGTCCTAAAGAGGAGTATAAACTCCAGGAGGGCAGGGGCTTTCGCTTGGCTCTGTACCCCTAACCCCTGCAACAGTGCCATGTATGATGATACTCAACAAACATTTTGAAACAAATCCTTGAGAAGTTGTACATTAGAAATATAATGTGAAAAAATCTAATTGTACAAAGTAACACCACATAATGATACATGGTTACATGCTACAGTTGTTTCTATGGTCTATTCACACTGCTACTGTGACGGTTGCTTTTTTATTTATTTATTTTTATTTTTTTACAGAGAGGAAGGGTGAGGGATAGAGAGCTAGAAACATCAATGAGAGAGAAACATTGACCAGCTGCCTCCTGTACACCCCCCACCGGGGATGTGCCTGCAACCAAGGTACATGCCCTTGACCGGAACCTAATCTGGGACCTTTCAGTTTGCAGGCCAACACTCTATCCACTGAGCCAAACCAGTTTTGGCTGTGACCATTGCTTTGATTAAAATGGCTTTTCTATGATTAGAAAAGTGATTTTAAAATTTGCACTTGGTAATTCATCTGCTCAACTGAGTTTAGCAAGTCATTTACAAGAAGCAATGCACTCTAACATCAGTGTGTTTGGTTTAGCCACTTGGGATTATTATGTGTGTGTGGGGGGGAAGGGGGATTAGTCAGTTTTGGAATTTCATTTTTTTCACTATTGCTGACATCCACTGGCCTCTTATGGGAGGGGTACTATGCCCTCTGGTGGTGAGAGGCACTCATTTCTATGGAAAAAGTCCGCAGGACAGAGATGAAGTGGAAAAGAGTGCCCTTTACCCAGAGGTTTCTGGGTAAATAGCTCCTTATTTGCTAGTCACATAGTGACCTTCATGACTGAGTTTGACGTAAAAATTTTTGACTCAGTGAATAGCCATCTTTGGGGAATTGTCTGGGCCAGGCTGGACTGAGGAAGTTGTAAATTTAGGAATGGAAAGTGGTATCTGTAGTTGGGTCAAAGCTGAGATGGGAAGACTTGTCCCCAGCATGAGTCCCAAGAGATACATGGGGGCCATATGAGCTGTAAGATTTGTCAGGATCCTGTCTCCTGCTGTGACAAGGATGAAAGCATACGCCACCATATGCCCCAGGATGCGCTCTGATCGCGATCCTGGGCCTGCAATTGTCCAGAGAAGGCCGCTGCTGTCCAGACAGCTCACCAACGATCAGCTTTGTATTCCTGGAAACACCCCCCCCCTTTCTTTCCTCTTAATTTCTAACGTTAAAACACCTTTTTCCCAAGTGTAAAAAATGTTATGTGGTCTATATAAAAATGTGAAAAATATTAATGAGGTAAAAATCACATGAAATCTGTTTACACCAAGCATGTCAACTCAAAGGCTAACACGGGCTAAATAAACAAGGTTTAAGTTTATGTGGACTGCAAAAAAAGAAAAGCTTCAATTTTCATAGAAAGGTAGGTTTATTTCGATAGAGACATGCTGAATGCAAATGAGTAATCATTAACAAAAATATAATAGAACATTTTAATAAAAATTAATATTTTTTCTTGAACATTAACTTATCAGACACTAAATAACATCACAAATTAATACGCATAATGAACCTATTTTTCTTGTTCTCCGAAAACGAAATATTTCTCTTGCACACACCAAACAAGTCAGTATAAGACTAATGATGTGGCAATCGGCTGATAAAATATTCACTGCTAGTATTAGTGGAAATGAATGGTGTGCCTGCACATAAGGCGCATAAGGGAAATGAATGCAACAGGATTGTAGTAAACAGTCATTTGTGAATGTTGTGGTTTGTTATTAATAATTATGTATAACAAGATATTGTAAAAATTAAGTTACAAAACTTTTATTAAAACACTTATTACATACTGTTATATTGGCTGGGCCGCAAAAACATTCGCTGTGGGCCACATGCGGCTCATGAGTTTGACATGCTTCATGTACATTGTGATAACTACAGTTGACATTTTGATGACTTTTCTTTCAGGTAATTCTGTACATATAACCACATAGGGTAAGAAAGTCTAATTATACATTAATGAGATCATAACAAATTTATTCCTTTATAACTTGCTTTGTTTTTATTTCATGTGTGGTGAGTATCTTTCTATCTAGGTATAGATATATAATTTATATTTTTAAATGGTTAAAGTTATACATGCTTACAGTAAAATGCAAATAATAGTGTAAAAGTTAGGAAATGAACGTTTCCCCCACCTCCTAATTCCATTCCTCCATAGTAATTGCTTTAACTATTCTGTGCACAATTTTCAGACTTTGTAATGTGAATATAAATTTATAAGTAGAATCTGGCTGCTGTGGCTCAATGGTTGAATATTGAGCTATGAACCAAGAGGTCATGGTTCTATTCTTGGTCAGGGCACAGGCCTGGGTTATGGCTGGATCCCCAGTAGAGGGTGTGCATGAGGCAGTGATTCTCTGTCATCATTGATGTTTCTATCTTTCTCCCTCTCCCTTCTTCTCTCTAAAACCAATAAAAATATATTTTTTTAAATTTATATAAGTAGATAATTTTTATATAAATTGGATTACATGGCACATGTTGGTCTTCCATGAGGTTTTGTTTTTTTTTTAATTTAACTGCGTCAGGATCATTTTCCCATATCAGAGTGTGTGCATATAATATCTCTTTTAGTGACTGCATGGTATTCTACAGTATAAATGAGTCATGGTTCATTTAACCGGCCACCTATTGATGAATATTGAGGTTATTTTTAGTATATTGATATATAAAAACCTCGCTGAATAGTCAAGTTCCCTCTGACAGAATATGACATCGCAATTTACCAATCCCTTTCCCTTCCATTATTTCGTTTAACTTCATTGCAACCTACCCAGTTTCATAATTTGCCCAGTTATTGTGCGTTTATTTATGTATGGACTTGCAGTCTTCCCGTGTAACCTGCATTCCCAGTCAGGATATCTAGTCAGTCTGCTCTGCGCACCACTGTATTGCCAATGACCCGCTTAGTGCCAGGTGCAAAGCACGCCCCTAAGAACTATTTATTGGCTCCATAGGCTCCCAATAAACTACTGATTGAATGAAATTGCACAGGGAGTCGAGATCGGCGGAGAGACAGGGAGGAATTACATGAGGCTTGATTCCTGGCCTGGAGCCCAGATCTTTCCCCGGCCAGTTGGCTGTAACGTCCCCAAACAGATAAGAAATGGGAGCGTGCGCAAGCAGGACTCGTCCTAGACCTGGGGGACCTCGCCACCGAAATGCCGCACCCAAGGGCCCCACAAGCAACTGAGGCAGCCAAGTTCTCAACGCACCTGCCCCGCCTGAAACCAAGACTACATTTCCCAGCAGCCCCCGCGGCGCACACAGTGCCTGCCACGCGGCTTGTGCCTCCACCGACGGCCCGCTGGGGGCGCTGCGGCGACCCCTCTGCCACCCCGTAGAAATCTCCGCGGCCCTGGGGCCGCTTGCTTCCTGTTTGTCCGACGAGGAGACATGGCGGCGGCGCCGGCGGCGGCTGGGTCTGGGGCCGGCCGAGGGCGACGGGCGGCGGCCACGGTGGCGGCTTGGGGCGGATGGGGCGGCCGGCCGCGGCCCGTCAACATCCTGCTGCAGCTGCGGCAGGGCCAGCTGACCGGCCGGGGCCTGGTCCGGGCCGTGCAGGTACGAAGCCGGCCCGGAGGGGCGGGGAGGGGCGGGGCGGACCGGGCGGGAGCTGGCGAGGGGCCGGGGCAGAGGCCTTTCCGGCCGCCGCTGGACGGGCCCGACCCGGGGTCTCCCCGCGGGTTGCACACACGCTGTCAGCCGCGGCGGATGGCGGGCACTGGCCGTCTCCAGGCCCCGGGTTCGGGGCCGAGCGGGGCTGGGCTGCATCGTGCCCCGATGGCGTGTGCGAGCCCGGGGCCTGCGGCTGGGTCCTGCCTGCTCTGCGCCACGTCCGCACGTCTGGGGGACTCGGGGCGAGTTGGCTTCCGCCTTGTGAAGTGACCGGGGCGGCCCGTGGTCATGTCCGCCCCTAAACGTGTCTTAAGTTTGTCATTGTGTCATTCTCTCAGAGGCCTTTCCTGGACCCCCCCACCCCCCACACCAACCCAAGTAAGTCCTCATTGTTATTCAGGCACAGTCCCGAGTGTGTTTCGTTCCCATTACTTTCCTAGTGTGTGATTGCATATTTCTTTGTTGTCTACCCCGTGTTTCTCACCGGTATCTCACATTATTAGGCTCTGCTCCAGCGGGTGCAAGGACTGGGTCTGTTTTGCCAAGCTTAGTGTCATGGTTAAGAGTGGTGTCAGGCCTGGATTTCGAAGCCCCTGCTGCTCTCTCTTGCTCGGGCAACTTAGCTTCTCTGCCTCGGTTTCCCCATTTGTAAAGTGGAGATAATAATTAGGAACCTACCCCAAGGTGTTGTGGGGGTCGGAGGGGAGTGTATTGTGTAAAGCATTAAATGCTTTTCCGGTGCATAGTAAGGGTACAAGGGTAAACAGTTAATATTAATGCTATATTTGGTATCTGGTTTATAATAGGCGCCCAACATGTGATTATTACTGTTTTTTTAATGAACGAAGGCCATTGCTTTAAGTTTAGGTTAAAGCAGGATGAATGACTTACACTCCTTGCTCCTTCCCATCCTCCTCCTCATTCCTAGTACTTAAATTGTAAACACACCTGTGCAACATTAACTTAATTTAAAGACAGCTCTTGCATAAAGAAACTTTTTAACAAATATATTTTTAAAATTGATTTGAGAGAGGAATGGAGAGGGAGAGAGAGTTAGAAACATCAATGATGAGAATCATTGATCGGCTGCTTTCTGCACACCCCTCACTGGGGATCAACCTGGCACGTGCCCTTAATTGGAATTGCACCTGGGACCCTTCAGTCCGCAGGCTGATGCTCTATCAGAGTCTATCCACTGAGCCAAACCAGGGCAATAAAGAAACCTTTGAAGGATACACAAAAAAGTAATAAAGTGGTGGGAGAGGTGGCAATTGTGTAGATGGAGAGAATATGGGAGTGAGACTTTCTACGGTGTAACTTTATATGTGTATGTTAATCTGGAGCCATTTCAGTATTGTTTACTCAAGATGAGGACAGAATAAAAGGAAGACAAGGTGGTCAGTTTGTATGGAGGGTCACAGATGAAGCGGTTCTGGGGGAGCAGTATTTTCCTGGACATGGGGATAAGCATAGATGAGCAACTTTTTCCTGCTGGCATTCTTCTCTCTCTGCCTTAGGAAGATCCTGGAAATACTTGCTCTATCCTTCTTTAGACCAAAGTGCCTTACTGAGCTGGCTCTTAGGGACAGGCAGAAAGGCAGCTAACTCGCCATTACTGATCAGATACTTTGGCTCAAGTATTGTGCAAGGTATACAGTGTTGTTATTTAATCCTCAGGTTTTTTTTTTGTTTTTAAATATATATATTTTATTGATTTTTTACTGAGAGGAAAGGAGAGAGAGAGAGAGCTAGAAACGTCGATGAGAGAGAAAAACATCGACCAGCTGCCTCTTGCACACCCCCTACCGGGGATGTGCCCGCAACCAACGTACATGCCCTTGACCGTACATGCCCTTGACCGGAATCGAACCTGGGACCTTTCAGTCCGCAGACCAACGCTCTACCACTGAGCCAAACCGGCTTCGGCTAATCCTCAGGGTTTTTTTTAATTCAGTGTCTCGACTCATCCCTTAACACAGATGAGAAAGCTAAGACAGTAAAAGGTTCGATACTTTGCTCCTAAACACAATCCTCTGTTCTGAGGGCAATAGAGAGGCATGAGAGTTCTTAAGCATAGTGAGTGGGGCAATTTAGGACACTTAATTTGTTTTCAGTGTTGGATTATTTGGAATGGAAGGAGACTGGAGGAGTTCACCAGAGAGAAGGCTTCTGGAGTATTGGTGTAGGCTGATGGTTGTGATGATACAGTGTACAGGTCTGGAGGTGCAGATGGAGACACCTTCCCAGACTGTAGTGAGGATCAAGTGGGGACCTTCATCTTTCAGATGTATCCTTTTCTGGTAACTTTTCTTAATTTCTTCTTTGCCACACCTTCCACCCTTTCTCCTCCATATTGCAGAATAAATTAGTTTTGTAAAGGTATTTCTTTTCTTTTGTAAATCTTCACCAGAGGATATGTTTTCCACTGATTCTAGAGAGTGAGGGAGGGAAGACGGGAGAGAGGGAGGGAGGGAACCATCTGTGTGAGAGAGAAACCTCAATTGGTTGCCTCCCTGTGTTCACCACAGCCTCGCCCTGACTGGGAACCAAACCAGCCTGGGTATATGCTCTGACTGGGAGTCAAACCGAGACCCTTCGGGGCACAGGACGATGCTCTAACCAGCTGAGCCACACTGACCAGGGCCTTGCAGGTATTGCTATAGTACAGTAAGCATATCCATTATGGCATGAGCTATAATGGGAAAGACCAGATTAAAAAAAAAACTTTTTTAATTGTGATATATAAAAAAAAAATAACACGTATGATCTTATCCATTTTTAGGTGTGCAGTTCAGTAGTGTTAAGTATATTCACATTGTTGTGAAACAGATCGCCAGAATTTTTTCATCTTGAAAATCTGAAGTTCTAGCCCTAGACGGTTTGGCTCAGTGGGTAGAACGTCAGCGGGCAGGACTGAAGGGTTCCGGTTCTATTCTGATGAAGGGCACATGCCCAGGTTGCAGGCTCAGTCACCTGCAGGAGGCAGCCAATCAATAATTCTCATCATTGATGTTTCTGTCTCTCTTTCCCTCTCCCTTCCTCTCTGAAATCAATAAAAATATATTTAAAAAAAAGAAAGAAAATCTGAAATTCTATACCCAGTAGACAACCCTCCCTTTTCCCCCTCAGCTTCTGGTAACCACCACTCAACTTTCCGTTTCTGTGAATTTGAATATTTAGATAACTCATGTGAGTGGAATCATTCACTTAGAATAATGTCCTTAAGATTCACCCACGTTGTAACATGTAATAGGAAATCATTGGAAAAAAACAGATTTTCAAGGTGGACCTGGATTGAACACTAGTTCTGTCATTCACTAGTTGTGTGACCTATGGTGTATTATTTAACCTCAGTTTCCTTATTTCTAAAATGGCAATAACATCTACCTCCTAGTGTTGTTAGGAGGATTAAGTGCAATGATATGTCTAAAATGCTTGGCAAGTGTGTGGCACATAATAGATGTTTATTCAAAGTTGTTGTCAACCTGTGGCTTTTAGGGACATTATCTTCTTGAGGGACTTTGTCTTACTTTTCTTCACATCCGCAGAGACTGAAATGGTGCCAGGCACTTGATCGGGACTCAGGTCTCAGTAAATTGTTTGATGGCACAGTCTTCCTCCTCCTCAGTCATGCTCTCTCTGTGCTCCCAAACAGTCCAGTGGCTTTAAAGAAAATAGAATAACTTAGGTTTGAATCCCAGCTCTGGCCCATGCTTGCTATGTGTCTCTGGGCAAGTTACTTAATTTCTTTATATCTCAGTTTGTTCATTTGTAAAATAAGGACAGTCATGGGGCTAATCTGTTAAGGTTAGGAACAAGTGAATTAGTACATACAAAGCACCTAAATAGTGTCTGAAACACAATAAGCATGCTGTAAAGGTTAGTGAGTATTGTTTTTAATAAGTACTCCATATTCTGATGGATCCTAATTCTATATTTCCATCCTAATATCTCCACTTTTACTCCAGATGGGTATATCCAAATACCTTCTCACCATCTCCATTTAGATATCTAATGGACATCTCATACTTAATATGTCAAAAATAATATTCCCGATTCCTCTTCCACTGAACCTGATCTTCCTTCCCCAAGTCTTGCCCGTTTCCCTAAATGGGACTTAAAAGAAGCCCAGGAGAGACGCCTGGTCACCTGGTTTAGAATAGGCCTGTCCTACTTAGGCTTTAGTGTGCCTTATTTCCATCTCCCTTTCAATCTGTCCTCTGTTCAGGTAATAAAATACGCTGGTATATGCTTCAGCATTTACAGAGCTTATTCACACTTCTCAGCACATTTGATCCATAAAGCAAATCAGATCCTCCAATGCCATCTCATTGCAGTTAGAATCAAATCTACATTTCTTACCTACAACCCCTAGAGATACTGCTTCAGATACTCCTGGGTTATGACATCCTTGTTCTGTTTTCCAGTCATTATTTTTTAAATGATCATTGGCATATCAGAATACCTGTTTTCCTGAGTGTTAATTACTTCATACTTTTTACTTCGATGGAGCCCTCCCTTTAAACAATCAGTAGGAGCTGCTTGTTTTACCTTTATTCTATAAGCATTAGTGTTTGTGAAACCTTAGGGTGTAAGTCAAATATAGTCTTCAGGGGAAGGAAATTTGATACTGAAAAAACTCTGAATAGAATAAATTCTCATAAATTAAAAATATAAATAAATACCATTAATCTTCATAGGAAGTTTTTGTATTCACAGGCCATAAAATTTATTTCTAATTATATTGAAACAAAACAAATCCTATTAAAGTGGACACAAGTAATCATTGGTTCCCATTTGTTACCAGAATAACCTAACAAGGTATTTAATCCTCATTAATTATCCTTTAAGATGGGTATTTCCTTGCACTTAATATGGTATTTTGAGGTTTAGATATCTTACACTTAGGATTAAACAAACAGTGTACATTGGTGTATATAGAATTCAGCCTTTAATTATTATAAAAGAAAAGTGCAGTAAAGACAAAATAAGTCTGAAAACTATAAATGTCACATTGACTAAACAGGTTGATAGCTAAGTAGCATGATGTAAGAGATTATCACATACAAACTGTTAAGCCACAAGTACTCCAGGAGAAAAAAACCCATAAACACCTGCCAATAATTCAAACTTCAAAGATGACTTGATGTTGGCTCTTTCATCAGTACTCAGCTGTTCACAGGAAAACAAAATCCAAATGATTATTTTAAAATGACAGTAGATGCCTTGTGACGTTGAATACCTGGAATGTGGAGAGGAAGACTTCTCAGTATCATGAGCCTTATAACAAGACACAGCAGTGCCCTGCTCGGCCAGCGTGCTCAGCAATTGAGCTTCTACCTGTGAACAGGAGGTCACCGTTTGATTCCCAGGCAGAGCACATGCCCCAGTTGAGGGTTCGATCCCCAGTGTGGGACACTCAGGAGGCAGCCAATCAATGATCCTCTCTCATCATTGATGTTTCTATCTCCCTCTCCCTTCCTCTCTGACATCAATAAAAAACATTCAAAACAAAACAAAGCCCCCAGCAGTGCCCTGCCTTGTTTTTCACCCCCGGGTTCCACATACACACCCCTCCCCACCCAGGCCACCACTGTCCACACTGGAGCTGTTCCTTTTGCAAGAAAAGGTCCAGGAAACAGGAGAGCCTGTATTTCTAAATAGCATGTTTATAAGGCTGTTTACTGACTTTTAATTTTAGACATTACCTATTTTCTTCTTGTAGAAGATTAAACTTTAATTCACAGCCACCTGTGCCACATGTTTTGTGTCCATCATTCTACTCTTGTAGTTTTATCACAGTTTGGAGTGTTGGTGTTAAGTATTTATGTCACGATGGTGATGATATAATTATTTACAAAAAACAATTATTTTTGTTTTATAATTTTTTATTTTTCTTAGAGAAAAAGTCACCCTTTCCCTTCTATTTCTTAAATTGGGATGTACATATAAACAATACAATTCACCATTTTTAGTATGTAGTTCTATGTATTCATTTTGATAAATGTATACAGTCCTGTGACCACCACTAGTTAGAACAGTGATTCCCAAAGTGGTCTATATCAACCCCCAGGGGTCTATGACAACCTGCAAGGGGTCTACGTCAGCGAAAAAAAAATTTGGGGGTCCATGAAATGAAAATGGGGGTCCACGATAGTGGATCTCAACATACACTGATAGTACCTATTTACTTACATCATATTATCTTATAATATAAAAACATATAAATTATTTATAAAAGTACCTATGAAGTAAAAAATTTATTATATATGTTTATAAAATTGTGTAAGTTGTAGGATAAAAACCTGCACATAATGATATACCAGTATCATCTTGTTACAAGCATACGCGCAGTAAACATTCTTGCCAATTTTTGTCTCAAAGCTTCGCGAACTTGCACCGACTTGTTCAATTCGTCACTCTATAAATATGAATGTGAGAAAAATACGTTCATTCGTTTCCTAATCTTGAATAGGAAAGTGCTGAGAAAATATTTAAAAAAATATAAACTGGTAGTTTATCATACAAATTATAGTGAATCAGTGTTATTTTGTTTGAGAATGCCGGAGAAAAGTAGGTACATTATTTCCCCATCCCTCCGCCCCTGAAAGCTTTTAGGATACCCTCTCCCCATCTCTTCTCCTTCCACCACCCCCCACCTCTCTAGTATTCTGAAATTTAGCTATGATATGCATTTATGAAAGTCTTTTTATTCATTGTGCCTGATATATACTGTGTAGATAAACATTAAAATACTAGAGGCCTGGAGCATGGATTCATGCACCAGTGGGGTCCCTTGTCCTGGCCCGTACCCTCTCGCAATCTGGGACCCCTTGGGGGATATCAGAGAACTGGTTTCTGCCCAATCCCCACAGGCCAGGCCAAGGGACCTGCCAGTGCACTAGACTGTGCACCACACCTCTAGTATGCATATAAGATCTTTGGTTAATCTCTTCCCACTCCCCTCGCCCCTTCCCTCTGAGATTCATCAGTCTGTTCCATGTTTTCATGCCTGTGGTTTCCATTCCTGCGCTGTGCGTCTGCTGCCTGGTGGTCATTGCTACTGGCTGGTTGGCTGGTCACTTAGGCTTTTATATATATTGATATAACTGCTATAGCCCTGGCTTGTGTAGGTTAGTGGTTAGAGCATTGGCCTGCACCCGAGGGTTACCGGTTTGATTCCCAGTCACAGGTACATACCTTGGTTGCCGGTTTGTTCCCCACCCCCGGCAGGGGCACGTGCAGAGGCAACCAGTTAATGTGTCTCTCACATTGATGCTGCTATCTCTCCCCCCACTTCCCTTTCTTATACTTGCTCTGAAAAGCAATGGGAAAATATCTTCAGATGAGGATTAAAAATATATATTTAACAACTATAAAGCATCATGTCTATCACCTGACGTTAACCTCCTCTGCAGAATTATCGCACTAAATGTTCGCTGGGGTCTTACTTTTATTTTTATAAATACAACTGTTGATTTTGGAGAGGAAGGGAGAGGGGGAGAAAGATAGAAATGTCAATGATGAGAGAGAATCAGATAAGCTGACTCCTACATGCCCAACACTGGGGATCAAGCCTGCAACGAGGCATGTGTCCCAACTGGGAATAGAACTGTGACCTCCTGGTTCATAGGTTGACGCTCAACCACTGAGCCATACTGGCCGGGCAGGTCTTCCTCTTTTTTTAATTAACAGAGAGGAAGAGAGAGAGAGAGACAGACAGACAGACAACAGTGATGAGAGAGAATCACTGATTGGCTGCCTCCTACATACCCCTTACTGGAGATCGAGCCCGCAACCCCGGGCATGTGCCCTTGACTGGAATCAAACCTGGGACACGTTGGTCCACAGGCTGGCGCTCTATCCACTGAGCCAAACCAGCTAGGGCATGGCCTTCTATTTTTAAAAGAAGTTTTCTCTCCTATGAAGCTTTTTTCTTTAATTTCTTTTATTTTATTGATTTTTTTACAGAGAAGAAGGGAGAGGGATAGAAAGTTAAAAACATGGATCACCTCCCTCCTGCACACCTCCTACAACCAAGGTACTGCTTTTGACCAGAATTGAACCTGGGACCCTTCAGTCCACAGGCTGACACTCTATCCACTGAGCCAAACCGGTTTCGGCTCTCCTATGAAGCTTTATATAAATCTATTAAAATTTTTTTATGTGTTTTTGTTGGTGAGAGAGAGAGAGAGAGAGAGGACAACATTGATGTGAGAGAGAAACTGATCAGTTATCTCCCATATTCACCTCAACTGGGAATCGATCCTGAAAGCTGGGTATGTGCTCTGACTAGGAATTGGACCAGTGACTTTTCAGTGCATGCGCAACCAACTGAGCCACACCAGCCAGGGTTCTCCTATGAAGTTTTATTGATTGCTTTAGAGAGCTTCGTGGAATAGATGAGACTTTGAGTTGGTTCTGAAAAATGAGTTGAATTTGAATAGAGTAGCAGGGAGAAGACCATCACTGTTTCTTGATGGGTACATGCAGTTCCGGTTGGGTATATACTTAGAATTGCTGGGTTATAGGATATGCATAGGTTCGGCATCAATAGCCATTACAGAACAGTGTACCAAGTGGTTGTACTAATTTACATTCCCACTAGCAGTTTATGGGTTGCTGTAGCTCCATGTCCTTGCTAATGCACGGTGCTGTCAATCTTAACTCGAACCATTCTAATGTGTGTGCAATGGTCTCATGATCCTAATTTGTGTTTCCCTGATGGCTAAGGAGGTTAAGCACCTTCTCATATGTTTATTGGCCATTTGGACACCCTGTTTGGTGGGTTGCCTGTTTAAATCTTTTGCCCCTTTTTTTTTTTTTTTTTTTTGTGTGTGTGTGTGTGTGTGTGTATGTATAATTGACTTTAAGTTTTTAAATTTCCTAATAGTTTGGTGTGTGTGTGTGTTTGACTTTAATTTTTTAAATTTCCTAATAGTTTGGCAGATAGTTTTTTAAATTTCCTAATAGTTTCTCTCATTTGGTGGCTTGTCTTTTCAGTCTCTAAAAAGATTTTTTGATGAACAGAAGTGCTTAAATTTTTTTAAAAATATATATTTTATTGATTTTTTATAGAGAGGAAAGTAGAGAGATAGCTACAAACATCGATGAGAGAGAAACATCGACCAGCTGCCTCTTGCACACCCCCTACCGGGGATGTGCCCACAACCAATGTACATGCCCTTGACCGGGATCGAACCTGGGACCCCTCAGTCCCCAAACCGACGCTCTGCCACTGAGCCAAACCGGTTTTGGCTGGAAGTGCTTAAATTTAATACAACTCATGGTATCAATATCTTCTTTATGTTAGTGCATGTTGTATTTGCCTAGTTCAAGGTCATGAAGGTATTCTGTTCGTCATTTAGAAGCATTATTGTTTCGTTTATATTTAGATGTAGACTTTACTTGGAATTTATTTTGGGGTGTGATAGTTATAATCTATATAGATATCTAGTGTGACCCATTGTTATTTATTGAAAAGTCTCTTTTATCCCCCCTTACTTTTTAGTGCCACCTTTGTCTGTTTCATGTTATTATGATCCACTAATCTATTTAATCTTGTACTGACACATTGTCTTATTTTCTGTAACTTTGTGTTGATTTTATCTATAGTATATTGAATAGGAATAACTTCTTGTACTTAGTTTTCTTTAAGATTCCTTGGCTCTTCTTGGCCCTTTGCCATTTCCATACATATTTTATCTCAGTTTTAAAAACAGTATTTTGGTTGAGATTGTATTCAGATTGCATTCTATTAAAAATAATACTTTTATTCTCTTTTCCCCTGTTCCCTACTCCCCCTCCTCTTTCCTCTTTTTCCTTGGTTTAATCTTAATCTCTCTTGATAATTTTTAATAGTTTTCTATGTAGTGGTCTTGCCTCACTTACATTACATTTATTTCTTAGCATTTGACATTTTTTTTTATGGTATTGTAAATAGTGTTTTTAAAATTGCATTTTTTAACTGTAGCTATAATAGGAAATCAGATGAATTTTTTATTGCTCTTTTATTTATATTAATTCTATATTTTAATACATTACCTTTACATTCTTCTGGATTGTGTATGTGTTCAATCATCTGTGAATATCATATTGGCAAATGAAGTTTTTTATTTTATCCTTTCCAATCTTATATCTTTGATTTTTTTTTTTTTTTTTTTTGCCTAACTGTGCTGCCTGTGCAGTGAATTGAAATGGTATGTTCCTGATCTAAGAGGGAAAGCTTCTAGCATTTCACCATTAAGTATGATGTTTCCTGAAGGTTTTCTGTAGATACTATTATTAGCTCACTTATTTTCTGAGTTTATGAGTTTATTATGAAAGAATGTTGAATTTTATTAAAATGCTTTTCTGCATCAATTGAGACATTCACATAATTGTTCTGCTTTGTTATTAATGTGGTGAATTAAATTGAGTAAAATTTTCAAGTATTAAATCTGAATTTCTGATACAAATTTTTAACCTTTTTATAGATTGTTAATTTTTTAAAAAGATTTGTTGTTAATCTTTATCTGAGGATATTTTCTCCATTGATTTTTGGAGACAGTGAAAGGGAGAAATGGAGGGAAGGAAAGGAGAGAGGGAGGTAGGGAGGTATAAGGCTTATATTCCTTTTGTTAAAATTACTCCTGAGTATTTTGTTCTGTTTGATGGATGCTTTTATAAATGGAATTGTTTTCTTAATTTTATTTCTGGGTTGTTCATTACAAGTATATAGAAATTCATCTGATTTTTGTATATTGATTTTGCATCCTGCAATCTTGCTGAACTTATTAGCTTTAATAGTTTGTGTGTGTTCCTTAATATACAGGATGGGACGAAAGTAGATTTACAGTAGATTTGTGTGTACATGAAACACAAGAGTATATTCTGGTATTATTATTTAACTAGTAGTCTTGTGCGCAAATCTTTGTGCCAGTAGCTTTCTGCGGCCCTCCTATAGCTCTCTGCCCGCTGCCCTGCCCTCCTGTAGTTACCCCTGCACCCTCACCCGGGCCCCTTTCCCTTCTCCCCCTCATAGCTTGCTACCCTGCCTCTTCCTATAACTTTTTGCTGCCCACTTGTAGTTCACTGCTCCACCCTTCTGCAGATCCATGATCTGGTCCTTACATGGTTAGTCGTTATGCCTCAAGGAGTAAGGGAAAATTAGCATATTCCTCTCTTATTATATAGGATTATTGTATTTTCCATATGAACAACTATAATCCTACTTTCCCCCCCTCTGTATTTTATATATTATACAATATTATGTCATCTGAAAACATAGGTTTGCTTTTTTTCCCTTTGCAATCTGGATGCTTTTATTTCTTTTTCTTGTCTAATTGCTCTGGCTAGAATTTTTATTACAGTGTTAAATAGATGTGGTGAGAGTTAGCATCCTTGTCTTTTTCCTGATCTTAGTGGGAAAACATTCAGGCTTTTACCATTAATTATGATAATATTCTCATAAGAGATATTTATATTGGCCTATAGTTTTTGTGTGATGTCCTTCTTTGTCTGATTTTTGGGATCAGAGTAATACTGGCCTCATAGAATGAGTTGGGCGGTATTCCTTTCTATTTAATGGAAGCATCTCAATTTGAGCTTTTCTTTCTTTTTTTATTAAATTGCTAACTTGATCTCTTGTAGAGTCATCAGATGTTCTTTGTCTGTTTTTCTTGAGTCAGTTTCTTTTGTTTGTATCTTTCTAAGAACTTGTTTATTTCACAGAAGTTTTATAATTTGTTGGCATATAGTTGTTCCTGGTATTCACTTACTATATAGTATAAACTTTATTTTGATAAGTTTGCTAGTAATATTTAATCTTTCATTCCTGAATTTAGTAATTTGAGTCTGTGTAAGTTAGTCAGTGTAAGTAAAGTTTTCACGTTTTTTCGAAGAAGCAGCTTTTGATTTTGTTGATTTTTCTCTATTATTTTTCTGTTCTCTATCATTTAATTTACAATAATATTTTTTTTATTTCCTTTTGCTTGGTTTGTGTTTGGTTCACTCCTTTTCTTTTTTTACTTTCTTTTGGTGGAAGTTTGAATAAGTGATTTGAGATCACCTCTTTTAAAAATATAAATGTTTACAGCTATAAATTTGTAAATACTGTTTTTGCTAAGTTTCATAAAGTCATAGTTTCAAGGAAAGGAAAGGTGGTTTTCCCATTGTTTTTGGATTTGCATTGATTTGAGCTTTAGAATGATATTAAATTCCTAATATTTTATCATTTTTCCCTACAAAACGGTAATTTCCTCTGGTTTATCCTAATACAAGTCACTCTCACAAGCATTGCCTCCCGTTACCCAGTATTATCTTATTTTTACAGTTAAAACATGCTCAGGGAGGATAATGGTGCTTGACTAGGTATTGGGACCACCATGTATCAGGATGGAGTTGTGACTAAGACTTTATTGAAGACTTGCATGTCCTATATAGTAACAGTTACCAAGAGCTTTTACCTGATTGAGGGACAGGTGCACATGAAAATAATTCACATCTGGCCCCTGACAGTGGTTTGTCCCACTAGTGTTGGTGGAAATGTGCCATAATTGGTTAATGTACATATCATTAAACCAGTGCCTGGCATTCTTTGAGAGAGAGAGAAGGTATGCCCGACAAACAACAGCTTGATACCTGCTCCAAAGGAGTTCGTAATTTACAGGAGGAGAACACGTGAACTGTTAATTATGATACAGTAGGATAAATGTCGATAGGGGCCCAGCGGAAGGGCACCTACTCTTTTAGAAGAGAGGCAAAGGCCAGTCAAGGAAATTCTCTGGCTGTTTGGTTTGCATTTTGAAGATGGAGAAGAAGCTTCCAGGTAGAAAAGACAAGGAGAGGACAGTTTAGGGGAAGAACCTGTGCAGAGGGGCAAAGAGAAAGAACGTGTACTTGGACTCTGGAGTGTGCATTGGGAAAGAGAGGAGGCTAGAAAGGAAAGTAGGTGGTAGAATATGAAGGGTGTTCTATCACAAGGCAAGAGTTAACTTTTAACTCATAGGCTACTGAGGAATCTTTGAAGGTTTCTAGAAAGAAGTCTTTGAATTACATGTCCGGGAGTGTGTGTGTGTGTGTGTGTGTGTGTGTGTGTGTGTGTGTGTGGAGGGGGGATTGGGGAGACAGTTGCTCTTCTTTGCCCTGTATGCTAATGCGGTTGTCCCTTAGTATCTACTATCGGGATTGGTTCCAGGATCTCTGCAGATAACAAGCAGATTCTCAAGTCCCTTTTATAAAATGTCAGAGGAGCAGTGCATAAAGTACCCCCTCCACATCTGTGGACTCCCAGCCACAGTTTGAAAATACGATACTATTTTTAATCCCAGGATGACTGAATCTGGGATGCAAAACATGGGTATACAGAGGGCCGACGGTATAATTACTGAAAAAATTCACATATACCGTAGGTGGACCCAACAGTTCAAACCCATGTTGTTTAAGGTCAGCTGTAGTTCTTTCCTCACCAGTAAAATGTTTCTCTTTCTTTTGACTCACAGTTCACTGAGACGTTTCTGACCGAGAGAGACAAACAGTCCAAATGGAGTGGGATTCCTCAGCTGCTCCTGAAGCTGCATGCAACCAGCCACCTCCACAGCGACTTCGCTGAGTGTCAAAACATCCTCAAGGTAATTCTTCTGGGCCTTGAAGGGGCTGCATTCAGGGCATCCAAGTGACACAAGATGTCTGCTTTTAAAAAAAAACCTCTCATAAGAAAAATAAAAATAAAAAATAAATAAATAAATTTTAAAAAAACCCTCTCAGTCTATTTTTAAAATTTTTCTGTTTTTATTACGTAAGCTGTAGAAAAATTGGGAAGTTCAGAAAAAGTGCAAAGAAGAAAATAAAACCCCCAACACCAAAGGATAATCACCAGTGAGTTCCCTGTGGATGTCCTTCTAGACTCGGTGTCAGTGCTTGCTTATTTTGGGAGGTCAACACTGTGCCCTGAGATCGAGATGGCATTCTTTTTGAATAGGGTTTAAAGGATCACACGTTTCATGGAAGTGGCCTTGTGGTTATTGACAATTATCCTATATGATAAAAGCCTAATATGCTAAGTGTCTGGTTGTCCAGTCATCCGTTTAACCAATTAAAGCATAATATGCTAATGATATGCTAAGTATGTTCAATCGCTCGCTACGATGTGCACTAACCACCAGGAGGCAGACAGTCGACCCATCAACCAGTCACTATGACATGCACTGACCACCAGAGCACAGATGCTCTGACTGACCAATAAGTTAACTTGCTGCTGGGGTCTGGCCTATTGGGGCTGAGCAAGATGGGCTGGACACTGAGCCAAACCGGCTTCGGCAATAATTATAGTCTTTTACACTTGTTTAAAAACACTTTGTAAAGAGTTAAATATTAATTTCATTTGATTCCTGCAAAATTTGAAATATGAAGGAGGAGGAAAAAGAAGTAGAATGAGGGAAATTAATAGTGAGTGCTTGCTTTGTGATCATCATTTCTTTATTCACCCAGCAAATGCTTATTTGAAATTTACTGTGTACCAAGGCAAATTTAATTTTTATGGTAACTTTATGAGATGGGTGGTGTTTTCTTTGTATTAGTCTAGAATATTTTGATTGCAGGTGACAGTAACTCACTCAGACTAGGAAAAAAAAAGATCCTTTATTGTTTTACATAATTGACAAGCACAGGTGTGAATTCAGGAGCTGAACAGTTAGGCTGTACATTTCTTCTTTTATAATTATTTTTTTAAATATTACGTATGTCCCTCCTTTTCCCCCATTGACCCCCACCATACTACCCTCACCCCCCACCTCAGGGCCTCACCCCCCTCATTGTGTCCATGGAGGCTGTACATTTCTTGTCTTGACATCTGTGTGTGACCTCAAGTTCTTCCGTGTAATCATAGGTCTTGGGTGACATTTCTGTAACATGTGTTAGCCACTCAGGTGAGGGGAATGAGATGATTTGGCGAGGGGCTGGGACTGAGTTGCTTGTTGACAACCTGAGCAGAACTATGTGGAAAGGGGGGAGTTGTTACCCGAAGAAGAGAGAAAGCTGCTGGATAGACAAAATCCAGCTGTTTTTTATATTCTCTTTTTCAGTTTAGAAAAAAAACAAGACTCGACAATAACCTGCCCAAAAGCTTGTGGCTACTATATGTTGAGCCCAGATTTGTCTTATCCAAAGACCAGCTTCCACTGTACTAGGTTGCCAGCAGGAAGTACTTCCTGGTTTTATGGATGAGAAAAATAAGATCCAGGAAAAGTGGTCCAGTCACTTACTAATTATGTGACCCTAGGCAACTTTGTGATACTGTTTTTTTTACATATAAAATGAGTAAAAGTATGCTTATTAAATTATTTTAAGGGTTAAATGAACTAAAATGTAAAAGCGCAGTGCCTGGCATATAACAGTGATCTGTAAGAGTTCTGCTTTTTCTTGATGTACTTGGACCAGCAGCATCAGCATCACTTGGGAACTTGTTATAAATGCACATTCTCAGGCCCCCCTCAGACCCATTACAACTCTGCAGGTGGGACCAGTAGTCTGAATTTTAAGAAGCCCTTCTGATGATTCTGATGCTCACCAGTGTTTGAGCACACAGTGTTTGCTCCTCACAGGTTCCTGCAGGGAGAATCTGAGTAAGGTCCTGGATTCTTTCTACTCTTTCACCCAAAATAGTTATGCTTTACAAGCACAGACTCTGGAACCAGATTTCCTACACTTAAATCCCGGCTCTACCTCTGTGTGACATTGACAACTTCTTCATGCCTTAGCTTCCTTACCTGTAAAATTTTGGGATAAGTTACTATTATCTTACATAGGGTTGTGAGGATTAAAAGAGGTAATGCATGAAGGGCTTAGACTTAAGCACTAAATTAATTAGCTATTACTACTACTATTACAACTTTCGTTATATCAACTTTTCTGTAAGATTATTATTTTTTTTCTATTACCTCTGTTCCATATGAACAAAGGATTCTTTGGTCCTTCCAAATTTGAGAGCCTCTACACTGTATTGACTGTATTGAATACCTGCTAGGGAGAATACAAAGAGGAATCTGTTTGTCTTATCTTCGAGGAGTATTTAATCTAGGGAAGGGTGACATGTTTGTAAAGAGGTATGAAGTAAAAGAGCTAAGTGCCACAATGAATCACAGATTTCTTTGGGGCTTCAGAGGTGCATCAGAATGCTCCTACTGAAGGGAGTCAGAAGACTTCCTGGAAGAGGTGACACTTAGCAATGTTTTGGTTATATATTGCTGCAGAACCAGCTACCCTAAAACTTAGTAGCTTGGGATAATAATCACTATATATCTGTAACAATTTTTTCGGGTAAGGAAACTTACCCAAGAAACCACTTATTCAAATACATATAATTTTTACTTGTTTGGAGGTGTTGATATAAGTAGTTGTTTATTATTTCTACTACTATTACTACTGCATAATGGTTTGGTTGAGTGGTTCTTTTGCTTTATGTGGTGTTGGGTTGGGTGTTGAATCATCTGAAAGATCCAGAGTGGCTTCACTCACATAGCTGGTAGGTTGGTGTTGTCAGCTGGAGATCAGCTAAGGATATCAGTCCTTAGCTTCAGTTCTCCTCCTCATGGCCGTAGGTGCCCATGTTGGACTTCTCACAGCATGGTGATTGGGTTCCAAGATAGCAAAAGCCAACTTTGCCAGTCTTTCTCAATAATTAGGCCCGAATTGCCTAGTGTCACTTCTGCCACATTCTGTTTGTTGAAGGAGTCATACCAGCCCAGATTCAGTGTGGGAGAGGATTCTGCAGGGGGTCTGAATATGAGGAAGTGTGGTTCATTGGGGGCTATCTCATGGGGATTTAAGTTGGGATTAAAATGCAAACTGATGCTTTGGTGTCTGATTGTGTTAGATACAAAAACTGAATGTCTGTCTGCATGCTTTCTTTAAACCAGGACATTTCTCCTCTTCTCTCCATGGAGGCTATGGCATTCGTTACTGAAGAGAGGAAACTAACCCAAGAAACCACTTACCCAAATACATATATTTTTGACTTGTTTGGAGGTGTTGATGTAAGTAGTCTTTTATTATTTCTACTACGATTACTACTGCTTAATGGTTTGAGAAGTTAACTCTTAAAATGAAGTCAGGAAACATTTCAGAATATATAGCAATCATTTGAGAATTTTAATCTTTAAAAGCTCATTAGCACTCACCTGTTTGGAAGCAGCATAGCTTTTATTTTAGAATAATTTATTTGAATTGATAATGTAGCCACCTTGTTTTTTTGAAAGCACTAAGTTAAAGTGTACTTCCCCATTCCCCAGTATCCTCTCTTCAGAGGCAGCTCTGATTCCCAGTGTCTTCTCTGTCCTTCCAGAGATGTTTTTTTGTGTGTGTGTAAATAGCCCCACTTCCCCACCTTGTTTATTTTCTCCCCACGTACAGGTGACATGTGATACATACAGGTGTTTGCTTTGTATCTTGCTTTTTCCATGTCATTCTTGAGGTAGGGGGTAGTTTCATTTGAGTCCATGTAAACCTGCCTCATTATTTTAAACAGCTCTGTAGTATTCCCTGGTGTAATTGTACCATAATTTATTTATCAAGGCCTTGATAGGCATTTAGAGTTTTCTCACACCTTTCCTATTACAAATAAGATTGAAGTAAAGGTTTTTCTACATACTTCTGTGTACATGTGAATATATACCTTTGGGATCAAAGCATCTGTGTCTTTTTATTTTTGAATAAATCTTTATTCAGGTTATTACAGTTGTTCCTCTTTTTTCTCCCCTCCCCCTGGTTGCCACCCCACTCCATGCCCTTTACCCCCCCCCCCCACTGTCCTTGTCCATAGGTGTAAGATTTTTGTCCAGTCTCTTTTCTCATACCCCAAACACCATTCCCCCCAAGAACCGTCAGTCCACTCCCTTTCTATGTCCCTGATTCTATTATATTCACCAGTTTATTCTGTTCATCAAGTTTTTTTATTCACTTGATTTTTAGATTCACTTGTTGATAGATATGTATTTGTTGTCACTTTGTATCTATCCGGGGTCTTTTTTTATTCCAGATGGATTTTTGGAGAGTTCTTTCTAGCTCTGTGAAATATGCCATTGGTATTTTAATGAGGAGTGCATTGAATCTATAGATTGCTTTGAGTAATATGGACATTTTAATGATGTTGATTCTACCAATTCCAACTGTGTACATCTTCCTCTATCTCTTTTTTTAGTGTCCTGTAGTTCTCCATGTATAGGTCTTTTACCTCCTTAGTTAGTTTATTCCTAGGTATCTTAGTTTTTTTGGTGCAGTGTTAAATGAGATTGCTTTTTTAGTCTTTCTTTCTGTAAGTTCACTATTGGTGTATAGAAATGCCATAGATTTCTTGGCATTTTTTTTTTATCCTGCTACATTGCCGAATTCATTTATTAAATCTAATTTTTGATGGAGTCTTTAGGGTTTTTTATGTACAATATCATGTCATCTGCAAATGAGGACAATTTTACTTCTTCTTTTCCAATTTGGATGCCTTTTATTTTTTCTTCTTGTCTAATCTCAATGGCTAATACTTCCAGTACTCTGTCGAACAGGAGTGGTGAGAATGGGCATCCCTGTCTTGTTCCTGTTCTTAGGGGAAATGGTTTTAGTTTTTGCCCATTGAGTATGATGTTGGCTGTGGGTTTGTCAAATATGGCTTTTATTATGTTGAGGTATGACTCTTCTATTCCCACCTTGTTAAGAGCTTTTATAAAGAAAGGATGTTAGATTTTGTCAAATGTTTTTTCTGCATCAATTGATATGACCATGTGGTTTTTATCTCTCAATTTGTTTATATGATGTATCACGTTTATTGATTGCAGATATTGTACCATCCTTGCATCCCCAGGATAAATCCTACTTGGTCAAGGTTTATGATCTTCTGGAGTCGATTTGCTAGAATTTTGTTGAGGATTTTGGCATCTATGTTCATGAGGGATATTGGCCTCTAATTCTCTTTCATTGAGTTGTCTTTATCTGGTTTTGGTATTAGGGTGATGCTGGCTTTATAGAGGAGTTTGGAAGTGTTCCTTCCTCTTGAATTTTTTGGGATAGTCTGAGGAGGATAGGTTTTAGTTCTTCCTTGAATGTTTGGTAAAACTCCCCTGTGAAGCTATTGTTTGCTGGAAGCTTTTTGATGACTGCTTCAATTTCTTCCATAGTTATTGGCCTATTGAGATGTTTAGATTCTTAAATATATTTTATTGATTTTTTTACAGAGAGGAAGAGAGAGGGATAGAGAGTTAGAAACATCAATGAGGGAGAGTCATCGATCAGCTGCCTCTTGCACACCTCCTACTGGGGATGTGCCCACAACCAAGGTATGCCCTTGACTGGAATCGAACCTGGGATCTTTCAGTCTATCCACTGAGCCAAACCGGTTTCGGCAAGATGTTTAGATTCTTCCTGATTGAGTTTTGGAAGGTTATATTTTTCTGGGAATATGTCCATTTCCTCCAGGTTGTCCAGTTTGTTGAAATAGTTGTTCATAGTATTTTTTTAACAATCCTTTGTATTTCTGTGGGGGTCTGTTGTTGTTTTACTCTTTTATTTCTGATTTTGTTTATTTGGGTCCTCTCTCTTTGCTTCTTGGTGAGCCTGGCTAGAGGTTTATCCTTTCAAAGAACCAGCTCTTGGTTTTGTTGATCTTTTGTATTGTTTTTGTTTTTATTTTTTTTGTGGGTTTTTGTTTTTGTGTTTTTTTTTGTCTGTATGTCATTTATCTTTGCTCTGATTTTTATTATTTCCTTCCTTCTGCTTACACTGGGCTTTTCTTATTAATCTCTTTCTAACTCTTTGAGTTGTAGGATTAGGTAATTTATTACCATGTTTCTTTTTTTTCTTCTTTCAGTAGGCTTGTAGAGTTGTGAACTTCCCTCTCAAGACTGCTTTCACTGTGTCCTAAAGATTTTGGATTGTTGTGTTTTCATTTTCATTTGTTACCATAATGTTTTTTATTTCTTCTTTGCTCTCTCTGGTAACCCAGTCTTTGTTTAATAGCATGCTATTTAGTCTCCATGTGTTTGATTTTTTGGGATTGTTTTTATTGTAGTTGATTTCCAGTTTTATGCCATTTTGATATGAGAAGATGCTAGATATGATTTCTGTCTATATGGTCTGTCTTTGAAAATGACCCATGTGCACTGGAGAAGAATATATATTCTGTGGCTTTGGATGAAATGTTCTGAAGATGTCAGTTAATTCCATCTGATCTAGTGAATCATTTAGGATTGATGTTTCTTTGCTGATTTTTTTTGTTTAGAGGATTTGTCCAGTGGTGATAGTTGGGTATTAAAGTCCCCTAAGTGAGCTTTTTCAATTTGTGTGAGTTTTTTCTTCCCTATATCAGGAAAGCTTTCTGCCATTATTTCTTCAAACAGGTTTTCTATTCCTAGCTCAGTTTCCTCTCCTTCTGGTATCCTTATTATGTGGATGTTGTTTCGTTTTATGTTGTCCCAAAGTTCCCTTAGGCTCTCCTTCTGTTTTTTAATTTTTTTTTTCCTAGATGCTGCTCTGCTTGGGTATTTTTTCCTACTTTGTCTTCTAGCTCACTGATGTGGTCCTCAGCTTCTTATAGTCTACTGTTGATGCTTTCTATTGAGTTCTTTATAGCAGGAATGTCATTTTTCATTTCTTCTTGGATCTTCTTCATTTCCTCTTGGTTCTTACACATATTATTGAATTTGTCTTCCATTCTTTTCAGCAACCTTATGACCATTTCTCTGAATTCTTTCTCTGACAGGTTGCTTGCCTCCATTTTATTTACTTCCTTTTCTGGTGATGCCTCCTTTCCTTTTATATGTGGGATGTTTCTTTATCTCCTCATGACCTCTCTTCTCTGGCTGTCTGGTTATGTAGTTCTCTCTGTCCTTTCCCTAGGCATAATCTGACCTTTCCTTGAGAAGGTGCAGAGCTCCTCTGAGTCAGAGTATTTGCACTGCCTGAGACCCGGTGTTCCTGGGTTCACAGTTGGTCCCTGGGTGTTCTGTTTATAGTGTCATAAGATCTATAGTCTTCCTATAACAGCCACTCTCCCCTTCCAGATGGTGCGGTCTCTGCAGTAGAGTCATCGCACAGGGAGAGATTTCAGCAGCAGTGTAGGTTGCCTGGTCAGGGGAGCCCGGATCGGCAATCCCCAATAGTCCCTTGGAGTGTAGCTGACCCTCACCCACAAATATCCACTTCCCATATGTCCACACACTCTCCTTTCGTTCTCTCACTCACACACTATCTTGCAGTCTGCTTTCCTGTCAGCAGCCATTTCCCCTTTCCCTGGCTTTTATATATATATATGTATATATATATGTATGTATGTATATTATTATTATTGATTTTTTTACAGAGAGGAAGGGAGAGGGATAGAGAGCTAGAAACATTGATGAGAGAGACCCATCGACCAGCTGCCTCCTGCACACCCCCCACCGGGGATGTGCCCACAACCAATGTATATGCCCTTGACCGGAATCGAACCTGGGACCTTTCAGTTCGCAGGCCGACACTCTATCCACTGAGCCAAACCGGTTTCGGCTACCTAGCTTTTTTTCTGTTTCCTCATATGGAAAGTGGTTAGGGATCTCTCTGAAGCCTCTTTTATAAGGTATAATCTCATTCATGAGGTCTCTGGGCTCCCAAAGGCCCCACCTCCTAATGCCATCACATTTTGGATTTAACATGAATTTTGGGTGGTTAAACACATTCAGATAGTATCAATTTGTAGCTACTCCTAATTTCTTAAGGCCCATTGACTTACGTGTTGTCTTCTTTTTCCTAGTTAGAGAATTAAATTTTGACTTTGTGGTACTTTAAAATGACAAGAGCTTTTTCTGGCAGTCGTGACTCGGTGGTTAGAGTGTTGGCCTGTGCACAGAAAGGTCTCAGGTTCAATTTCTGGCCAAGGGTACATATCTGTGTTGCAGGTTCATCCCTGGCCCCCAATCGGGGCACATGTGAGAGGTAACCATTCAGTGTGTCTCTCACATTGATATTTCTCTCTCTCACCCTCCCTCCCTTCCACTCTCTAAAAATCAATGGAGCCCTAGCCAGTTTGGCTGAGTGGATAGAGCATTGGCGTGTGGACCAAAGGGTCCCAGGTTTGATTTCAGGTTAAGGGCACATACATATCTTGGTTGCAGGCTCCTTCCCCACCCGGGCCCTGATCAGGGCACTGCAGGAGGGAACCAATCTTATGTCTTTCTATAATAACAATGTTTCTCTCTGTCTTTCCCTCTCTCTACCACTCTCCATAAAAATCAATGGGAAAATATCCTTGGGTGAGGATTAACAAAGAAAATAGAACATAAAATAAATAAATCGGTGGAAAAAGTATCGTCAGGTGAGGATTAATAATGATAACAAAAAAGTAGAAAGGTTTAATTTTTTAGTTAGGGCTTCAGAATTTTGTTTCTTGCTTTTGTCACTGTTTCCTTCTAATATTTTAAAGTTTTTATCACACATGTTTAAATTTTTTGCACCATTCTAAATTTATTTTGCTGTAACGAGTGAGGGACTGGGATCCTACTTTTCCTCCTAGATATCTGTCTGTACATCCATCACTTAAATGGAGCATGAGGGAGGCCTTCATGTGGTTCCTCTGTGACTTGATCTGGGTTTTGATGGTATAGGAATGATATTTCTACTCTTTGCTATAGCATATTATAATACAATTTTTTAAAAGTTTTCTTTTATTTTGATTTTATTTCATTTATCTTTTTAATTTAAATTCTCCTCCCCCCCAAAAAAAAAGTTTTCTTCCCTTAGAAATGTCATTTTCTACAAAAGTAAAGATTGAACATTACATACATCATTTACCATGAACTTTACTCTTTAATTTCTGCTCAGCAGTCACTCTAGAGCAGTCCCATTGGGTCTATACTGTTTACTTACTAATCAGCTGAAGGGACCCCCCCCTTCACTTTTGAATCATTCATCAAGGATTTTACTTAATGGACCCCAGTGTGTTTATGAAAGGAAAAAGAATAATGTGTCTCTAGCCTCCTGGCTCTTTTTAGTGAAAATGTGTCTTTCTGTAGCAGATGTCAGTCTCACCTTAGGACATCTTTGGATCAATGGTTCTTGATTTTATGGGGTTTTCCTCGTCTGCATTCTCCAGGAATCTCAGTTCATTCATAAATATGTGCTTTTCTGGGTCATTTTGCCCATTCACTGACCTTTAGTTGAGTGGTTTTTTCTTGCCAAACCCCCTGTTATTGGTTTATTGTGTTTAAGTCTTCTTTGTCTCAATAGAATGGGTTTGTTTTTTGTTTTTTAAATATACTTTATTGACTTTACACAGAGAGGAATTGAGAGGGATAGAGAGTTAGAAACGTCAATGAGAGAGAAACATCGACCAGCTGCCTCTTGCACCCCCCCCCCCCCCCCGACTGGGATGTGCCCGCAACCAAGGTACATGCCCTTGACCGGAATCGAACCCGGGACCTTTCAGTCCGCAGGCCGACGCTCTATCCACTGAGCCAAACCGGTTTCGGCCAGAATGGGTTTTTTTAATGCACGCCTTTGTAAATAGTTTAAGCAAAATTATGTGTAGTATTTAAAGTATGTGAAATGAAAAATGAACTCATATCATTCCTACCCCCTGTAGAAATAGTATTTACAGTTTATGGAGCATCCTTGAGATTATTTTTATGTTTATAAGAGAAAACAAATATTCTTTAAGCAAAAGAAGAATTGAGGTGATAATCTGTAGCTTTTTAAAAATTAAAGCCCCATTGGATCTTACAGATTGCCTAATCTACAATAATATGCTTAGTATTTTTTTAAATGAGAAAACAGAGTCTATGTCAGGGCATCGACCTGCCCACGTTTACATGGGGAATGGGTGGTTAAGCTGGGACTAAAACCCAAGCTTTCATTTCAGACTCATTTTCCTGAACCTCCCTGCCCTTTGTCTATGGTGGGAATAAGAGGCTCTTGTAATACTGTTAGAGATATTTGGGCCATGAGTTGCAGAGCAAAGATTGTTTTATAAGTTGTGCTTTGCATTAATTTTGAATATTTTACCTAAAAATACTTTTTTATAGCTCCTCGTAGAAATTCTCATGAGGCCTACAGTCTCTCTCCGGGGACAGAAACTGAAAAGTGAGTATGTTTGTCATACACTTCCCTTTTTCCAACCTGCCGATAGGACGGCGGTTTCCAGGAGTTTCTCTTCTCTTTCTAACTCTTAATGGTTAGATCCAACTGCAGGCACTCTCTCCAATCCTAACAAGCAGCTGTATTTATTCATTTTATACTAGGTAGAAATACAGTCTGGTGCTTTGAAAGAAAAAGTGTGAAAACCACTGGCTAAAAGAATTACATCTACTAGTCCTTGGGTCCAGTTTTTATGTTCTATTTGCTATTCTTACTTCTCGTATACAGTAAGATCACTGTGTGTGTTTTGTTTTAAACTATTTTTTTGTTGTTATAAAGGTGATATATGCTCTGGGTAAAAAGTTCAGTCATTACCAGAGTGCATATAGTAAAGAGTAAAAATGTTTCTGGTGGTGCATTATTTCTTAAATTCAGTAGTGGATATATGGGTATTATTCTGATTCTTCCTCATAATTTATGCATATTACAAATATTCTTTGGGGGTATTCAATATTTAATTTATAAAAAGAATTAAGTGTACTTTGCTTGGCATTAAAAGACAGAGATCACTTAATATTTCATGAATGCTCTTCCAAAAACATCACTTTTTTTTTAAATTAAAAAGTTTTTCCTCCCTAACATCAACTATGTAAGACCTCATTGGTAGGTATAGTGATGGTTAAGAGGATTCATATTCATCTTTGAATATCCATATTCAGATTTCCTTTCTATCTAAATTGGTTCTTCTGTTCTCTCTATACTGGTCGGGGTATTCCAACCTGCTTTAAAGTCATAAAATAAAAAAGCCAACAAGCCTCAGTAGGTTGAAAGGTAGTGAGTAATAAGGGATATAGGACACTTGCATTATCTCAGGATTATATCAGATAACCCACCTGGTCCAGCTAACTTGGCAGGACTGCCTATTGGGATCTCAGAAGGAGACCCAGCATTTTTAGAGGCATTGTAGCAGCATAAGATTAAGTGGGAATAGTTTTTAAAAATAAAAATATGCCAAACAAAACACTTCGTCCATGATTCATATTCAGTTTTATCACCTCCTGGTTTGGTGGTCATGAAAATTTAGTTTTCCTTTTTGTGTTACTTTTTGTTTCTGCTGACAGAGGAGTAGCTAGTTCTTTATTAGGCTTGGTAAGTCAGGCATTAAAAAGCCATTTCCCTAATACAAGTAACCAGATTTATAATAAGAGACATCTATATACTTATACTTTGGATTCTAGTAGTTCAGGTTTTGGAAATGTTTTTTGAGGAACCAATTCAACACAAGCATCAAAAAAAGTTTAAATTGTTGTGGGTATTTTTTTGTCTATTTAAATAGAAAGAAAAAACACACACACACACACACACACAAAAACACACAAACTAAAACCAAAACCTTGGATATATTCTAAGCATGCTACAAAGTGAATATGACTTATTTTAAATAATGATATTACCAAATACTGAAATTATGAAGACTGTGGAGCATAATGAAAATGGCTACTATATCAAACTACTATATCAAACCAAAAGCAGTCTACAAATGATTTGTGGGTTCTGATGGGCACCATGAAAATCTTTGGTAAATAAAAACTGGAGGGAGATATGCTTATAGGAAAATAATCACCTTAGAGGAGATTATGAGAAATTGTTTTTATTTTCAAAAATTTTAATATACTGTCTTTTCAATGAGAAAAATAGCCAATCACTTCCCTTTTCCTTTCAGTAAGTGATGAAATGTCCAAGGACTGTTTGAGCATCCTGTATAACACCTGTGTGTGTGTAAGTACCCTGCCTTTGGTGCTGCATTTCTCCCACCACATCTGCAGTCCTTGAGAAAGGTTGATTCAGGGGAGGTGGTGGGCCTGAGAGCTGCCTTCAGATAGTGAAGGAATTGGCCGTATGTGGATCTGAGAACCAGAACCAGCTGTGGTTGAATTACGGGGAGGCAGAGTTTCATAGTAGAGTTGACCTTAACACGGACTGCACAGGTTCAACTTCATATGACCCAGGCCGTTCAGATCTGTGTTGTTTCAAGACTCAACTATATTTCCAAACTTTAGTTGGGAATTTGTGGGTGCAGAATACTGACTGTAATTACAGGTTTTTGACTGTATATAACTCCTGTGTTCTTTAATAGTCAACTGTAATTGTTAAGAGCCACGGTTACTCCAGCAGGTACTGAGCTCCTTTAACTCCGGAGGTATCCCAGCAGAGACTGAACAATTGCCAAAGGGGTACAAGCATTGAAAGAGTGTCTATGACCCCTAAGATACCTTTTAACCTCCTTATGCCCATCCCTTCATTTTCCTTGTTACAAGACAAAATAAGAACCAGAAGCCTCACCCACAATCTAGCAGGACACTACCACATTGAGCAGTGAGTGAAAAAGAATGGTGAATAAAGAAAGCAATTTATAGACAGGAAAGAGCACAGCACTTAGTGCTGGAACTTGATGTTGAGTTCTGGTCTTTGGCTTAGTGTTTATTAGTTCACCTCCTAAGCATTAGCTTCTTATTGGTAGAGTGCAGCTAGTAATCATGCTAGCACCATAGGGTTGTTGTGAAGACCGAATGAAACGATAGATGTGAAAGTACTCTGTAAAGCAGTATACAAATACAGTTTTTATAGGACAGTACCTGTCTTTAGGAACTTCTGGTAAACTGCAAACAGTGAATCATAATACATGGCAGGATGAAACAAGTGCTGTTGGAGATGTGAAACCTGTATGCGATGAAAATGCAAAGAAAGTTCCATTTTATTTTTTGCCTCATTTAAAAAGACTTCAGGCATCTTCCAGCAGTATGTAAAATCTATCAAAATCATAAATTTAGAAGTATGAATTTAGAAAAATGAAAAGGATAAAATAAGTTAAAGGTATAACATACATCTAAGAAATGAGCTAATATAAAAATGTAGAGCATAAAATCATCTATATTATGGATGGTGCAGCCAACACAAATAGGAGATATGTTTTAACATTTTCTCAGCTCAGCATCTGTAACAGTGCTGTGCGCTAGAAATACAATGGAAGCCACTTAAGTTACTTTAAATTTCCTTATAGCAATTTTTTTAGTGAGAAAAAAATAGGAATAAGTGAAGTTAATTTTAATAAGCTTAAATTTAAATATCAAGATTTATTTTATTTTTTTGTAACGACCTTTCAAAGTTTTTTACGCTCAGCACATCTTAGTTCACAGTAGCCACATTTCAAGTGCTTAATAGCCACATGAAGCTAATGGCACAAATAGACACAGATGGAGCTATAAGATAAAATAAACTAATTTTCAGGAGACATACAATTATTCTTGTATCTGAGGCCACTTAGAAATTGTCCTTATTTAAAAAAAAAAAAAAAAAAAAAAAAGACTGTATAATGTCATTGACTCCATTGTTGATTGGCTTTTAGAGTCGGAAATACCAGTACTTCAGGGACTGGGCAGAACAAAAGAAATGTTTGAAGTTGCTGGTTTTTGGAGTGGGGACTTGTACAAATTGTGAGAATCCTGGAGTAGGCACGTGCTGCCTGAAAAACATTCACATTCAAAATTTTAAAAGTACTGCTGGTCAAATAAAACTTGGATGACTATGTGCTAGGTTATAGCTCCTGATTTAGATACTAAGCAGATACTAGGTCACAAACCTAAGATTATCATGGAAACACCCCTTCCCAGAAAAACGCATTTGCACACAGTGTTTTGTATATTGCTTTGGGGATTTAAGACCTAAGCCAAGAGTTTCAGATGTAATGTGGGATTGTGTTTCCAGTGTCTGGAAGGGATATCTTTCTCTTTTATGCATATATTTTCATACTTATAACTTATCCTGCCTTTTCTCTCCTCCCTGTGATAGACGGAAGGAGTTACAAAGCGTTTGGCAGAAAAGAATGACTTTGTGATCTTCCTGTTTACACTGATGACGAGTAAGAAGACATTCTTACAAACAGCAACCCTCATTGAAGATATTTTGAGTGTTAAAAAGGTATGTCTTCCAACAGGTGGGTAACCAGGAGGGAGAGTGTCTCAACTGATTGGACTCTGAAACCTGAATTAATGTACAGAGCCCTTTTTAAAGAAAAATTCTTCCGTACTCCTAGTGTTAAATAATTTTTTGTGTTACTTAAATATATTCAAGTAAAGGTTAGGTTATATTTTTATACTAATAGGTCTTATATGACAATGAAACCTAAACAAATATACAAATTGAAATCAAAGTAATTATAAAACTCAAAAGTTCAGATTGACATAATGAATTTAATGTGATGGCTAATGTCACTTTGCCAAAATCAAATTGCCCCGCACTCACTAATTATTATAATGCAAGATCTTTTTAGCATACCTACTGCTACATGCTGTGTGACTCCATTCTCTTACCCTTTTCTATATTTGAATTGCTGTGAAACCTTCATTTATTAGGATACATTTCCCTTGGTGATTTTTTACTTTCACTTTACTTGTTAAGTTTACCTGTGTTTTTCCCCCATTAGTTGTCAACAGTTAATGTTAATTGACACCAACACAGGAGACACAGGTAATGAGCTCTGAAGTGTGGCCACTTGGTCATAAGATGTACATTCAAGTGATCCAGAATGTGCTTTAAAAAAGAAAACTAACTGTGATTGAAAGGAAATCACTAAGTTAAAAACTTATCATTGCCCTAAAAACATGCCCATAGACATCTGTTAGAGAACCACTACATTAGCTTTTTGGTGTTAAGCCTCTTAGGACCTGAAACTTCCTTCCCTCCCTAGTATTTGTCCCGTACATCCATGGTGGTGGCAGTTTGGCGGAATTCTTTCACTGCTCGGGAGGAGGAGCAGCCCCTGAGCGCTGGCATTGCTGGGAGAAGGACACCCACATGCGTTGTGTGGTCCCAGCTTCCGTTTCTGCCTTTTGCTGTACTTTGCTCGGGTTCTGTTTGTTGTCACCCAGGCGGAAGATGCATAAGTGACCCATTGTCTGTAGGAACACATTGGAAATGTGTGCAGGTCCCAGACAGACCCTTTGTGTCCTTCGATAAAAAGGCTTTGTTGTCGTTCCACTGACTGTGCTCCAGCCAGCGTGGGAGAAGGGGCTTCCAGTCTCCCTGGCAGTGTCAGCATGGGAGTCTGGAAGTGCTTTTCCTGTGTTGCCAAAATGTTGATGAGTTCTGCTAGATATTGTGGGTATCTTGGAACATTTTGCAAGGGAGGCAGACTCCATAAAGAAGGAACGCAAGCCACAAACTGGGAAAAGGTATTTGCAACCCATGCAACTGACAAAAGATTGGTAGTCAAAATTTATCCGGATTTCTTACAGATTGGCAAGAAAATGAAATAGTTCAGTAGAAAAATGGACAATGATATGAGCAAGCATTTCACAGAGGAGAAACAAATGGTTCATAAATATAAGAAAAGATGCTTAACCTCATTGATATTTAGGGAAATATAAATCAAGACCTCAGTTAGAGGAAATAGAGCAAATTTAGTGAGAATGTATATCGTTGACCACCCTTCTTTAGTGATGATACTGTTTTATATCAGCAGAATATCTTTACCTTTCTTCTGTTTTCTACTTTAACATGCATGTACCCTGTGACCCAGCACCTGGGTATGCACTGCCCTGAGGGCCAGGACATGAGCACTGCAGCCCAAGCCTCAGGCCCGCTCAGGGAAAGTTCATCCCCGAACAGTGACACTCAGAACGGAAAACACGGGACTGAAGCCAAGAGGCTGTGCAGTCAGTTCAGTGGGTCTGCCAGCTAAATAGAAAAGATCAAAGTGTATCATGTAAGGGTATTGTTTGAAGGAGTTTTTGTTTCTTATTTACACATGTATCTGTGCATTCACATATGTATGTTTACTAGATTATTATGGATATTTCTAATTATTGGGCATTGTAAGAATGGTTTGTAAGCCACTGCCCCAGAAAACTCACACGTGCATCAAGAAACACAGAACAAAAGAGTGAAACCAAGTCTGTGATCTAGCTTCAGGAGAATGGGAAAATTAATGTACTCCATTCACACAGTGGAACACAGGCATAGCTCGGAGGTACTGCGGGTCCAGTTCCAGACCATTGCAATAGAGCGAGAGTATCACAGAGTGAGTCGTCGTCTTTTTGCTGGTGGAAATTTTGCCTTCTAGTATTTGCTAAAAATGCAACATCTGTCAAGTACAATGAAGCAAAGCTCACAAAAATGAGGTATGCTTGTGTTAGAAAGTGGTGGGGGAAATGAACTATTGCTAAAGGCAACAGCACACTGAAATCATAGAAATTATTGCTAGAAGTCCGTTGCAGAAGAGTGATGTAGTATATCATTTTTATAAAGCTCAGAAATAACTAAACATAAATCATACGATAAAACTGTCTTTAAAGGCAAAGTAGTAATGAAATTCAGGATAGTGGTCATTGCCTCTGGCGGAGAGGCATGGAGATGGGGCAGCAAAGGCATGTGCAGCTATTCACTTTGTTAGGCTTTATACCACGTAAATAAAAACTGAAATATATTTCACCCTTGAACAATGCAGGTTTGAAGTAAGTGAGTCTTTTATACATAGACTTTTAATTAAATGTTTTTTTCTTTAAATCGTGTATTACATGAACTTTTCTCCTTTTGAGACATCTTTATATTCTTCATTTAATACCTGCTACTCTTCCTCCCACTAATTTACTTAACTTCTCATGGATTGGGTATTTCTCTGGCATAGAGAGTACTATTACCAGATAACAAAAAGCATTTTATAAAATTTAATATTCATGATATAAGCTAGGGATAGAAGGGACATTCCTTAATATCTATTAAAACTTACAGCAAACATTAAACTTAATGTTAAACTTTGGAAATAATTTTACTAAAGTCAAGAAACAGGCAAGAATGCCCATCACTTTCTCTAGGTAATTGGTTACTTGTGCATACATAGGAGACACCTATAGGAATGCTCATTGTAACATAGTCTAATAGTGGAAAATTGTAGTTCACCTAAATGTTTATAGAAACAATGAGTTGTGAAGTAAAACAACGAAGAACAAGTGAACTAGAGCTCATTGTATCTGTGAAGTTAAATCTCAGTGTTGACTGAAAAGTAAGGTGGTATATGATGCCATTCACACTATATGCAGAACAGTACCATATGTTTTTATGGAAATATTCATAAGTATAAAAATGTGGCAATAACAAATACAAAGTTCAAAATGATTACCTCTGGGGAGAGAGAAGGGAATGCAAGTAGGTGCGGAAACACAGTCCTTCAGCTATATTTGCAAAATGTTATTTCTTAAAAAGAAACCATCTGTAGTAAGAATGGCAGTTTATGATTCATAAAAGTTGATGGGTATTTCTGTTTGTTTGTTTGTTTGAGAGGTAAAATGAACCACATGAGCACAGGTAGAAAATAAGAACATTGGTGCTCCAAGGGTTTAATCCTTAGACCTGTCCTAGGAGGTGGGTCAGTCCCATTTGACAAATGAGCAAACAGACTTAGAGAGGTTCTTTAACTTTGGATTGTGCAGCTGTAACTTGCAGAGCTGGGATTTGAATCTAAAAGGCCACATTCTTAGGGGAATGAAGAGAGGAGCACATCTCATTTCTAATGCACTGAGCACAGGGATTGTTTTATTTGTGTCTTCTGTAGGAAATGATCCGGCTAGACGAAGTCCCCAATCTGAGTTCCTTGGTATCCAATTTCGATCAGCAGCAGCTTGCTAATTTCTGCCGGATTCTGGCGGTCACCATTTCAGAGATGGACACAGGGAATGATGACAAGCACACGCTTCTTGCCAAAAACGCTCAGCAGAAGAAGAGCTTGAGCTTGGGGCCTTCTGCAGCTGAAATTAACCAAGGTAAAGTCTCTAAACTCTCAGAAATCTAAGATTGTAGCTCTAAGACGCCTTTCTAAATCATCTACTTTTTCATTAGCTCTAGAGCTTAATCCATCTGAGGGTTCCTGGGATTCACTTAGAATGTGCAAAATTTGTGTGTATTTGTTCATTTTGGAGGGCCGAGTCTATAGTATTCATCAGATTTTTGAATGGATCAGAACCTCAAAAAAGTTAAGAATCATTGTTTGTCAGAGTCACAAAAACATGTACCTTTTGATCCATTAAGTCCCTCTGGGCCTTTATTCTATAAGTTACGCACTCACACACACACACACACACACACGCACAAATGTATATACAAGGTTATTCATTGCAACATTTTTGTTTATAATAACAAAAGACTAGAAATAATCTAAATGTTTTGTTCATCAACAAGAGACTGCCTAGTTGAAAGAACCTATATATATAATCTATCTATATAAAGAGGTAATATGCTAATTGGTCCTAACGGTGTCCCAGTCACAACTGTTCAACCAGCTGTGCACGCACAGGAGCTGGTGGGCAAGGATGGGGGCAGGGACTTGCACCACCGGGATAGGAGGCCTCTCCTCTGTACCCAGGGGGGCGGGCGCGGGGGGGGTATCACGATGGGGGGGCCTCAGCGGAGAGCTCTCAGCACTCCTGCGCCGGGGTCTGAAGGCCCCGAGAGGAAGGGAGAACAGGTGGGCAGTTAGGGGGTTTAGGCCAGGAGGCAGAGTAGATAGGCAGCTAGGGGGATCAGACAAGAAAGGGAGAGAAGTTAGGGCTATTAGGCTGGCAGGAGATAAATACATTAAAAAAAAAAAGTCTTTATGAAATATCGAGGTTCACTTTCATACCTGTGTGGCTAATACCGTATTTTCTGGTGTATAAGATGACCCCCTAATTTTACAGTTAAAACATAGGTTTAGGCCTATATTCGCTGTATAAGACTACCCCCCACTTCAAAGAAAAGTCTTACTTTGCCGTCAAGATCTGCAGGTAATTTTTGTGCAGTTTTGGTCTTTTGCCCCCGATTTTCGGTTGACTTTTTTTCTTTTCAAAAATCGTCTTATACGCCGGAAAATATGATATATGATATAATCTCCAGATGATATTTGCTTGTATCTTTTGGAATAAAGCTTTATTAAATGTTGTATTTTAGCACATGATGTACAGGCCTTCCCACCTCTCTGACCATAATTCTGTCTCTACTCCCACATTCTTCCCAGTCAAATGCACTGAGAAGGCCAAGGTGAACATAAGTAAATCACATATAGTAGATGAGAGAAATCTTAGTCCCCAGTGTTATCATTCTTTAATTGAATTCCAATAATGAATACTTTTAAATAGAGGTATAGGTAGCAGTCGGTCCTAGCTGCCATAGCAAGGTACCATAGATTGGGTGGCTTAAATAACAGAAATTAATTTTCTCAGTTCTGGAGGCTAGAGATCCAAGATCAAGATGCCGTTAATGTTGGTTTCTGGTGATGCCTCTCTTCCTGACCTGTAGCCAGCACCTTTTCACTGTGTCCTGATGTGGTCTCCCTCAGTGTGTGCACAGAGATCTCTGTGTCTCTTCTTCTTACATAAGGACTCTGGGCCTATGGATTAAGGCCCTATCTTACGACCTCACTCAATTATCTCCCAAAGGCCCTGCCTCCAAATGCAGTTGTATGTAGACCAGGACTTTCAGTGTATGAATTTGGGAAGGGGACAAGGGGAGAAACACAATTTAGTTCATGATGGTTTAGACAACTGAAGCATGTAGGATGCTGCCAAAAACTTGGTTTTGTTTTTCAATATACTGTAACTCTGAACTGGTTTTCTTCCAAAGTAATGCTTCATCTTATCTTCCTGGAACTCCGATAATTTAAATGTTCGAGCCCTTTTGGGGATTCTCAGAACAACTAGTTGTCCCTTCTATCAATTCAGAAGGAACAGATAGCTCCATAGGGTAGAAGGGGGGGATAATTCAAGATTTTAGAGATACAGATGAAGCTACAGGGCCAGATAGTTGCCAGTTTATAAGTGGCACTGAGCTGAAAGGGGCTGATTTATGTAGTGCATGACTTAGGATGGAATTCAGAATCATCTCCAAGCTGAAAAGCAGGGCCCAACCTGTGAGAGGAAAATTTACAGGAGTATTTTGGAAATACTGGTGTTTTAACAAGAAGAGAGAAGAGGTCTGCTTTTGCATAAGTTCTCGGAAGTAGTGGGTGTTTTGTTCATTAGCCAGTTTAACATTAACTAACTGTGTTAGAGCTGCTGATAAGGCTGTGAGAATACAGACTGTAGAGTGCAAGGGTACCAGTCCCCTGGGACTGTGGATAAGCTGGTGAGTTTGATTGGGACTGCCTTGCGGGGGCGAGAGGGAGTCCATTGCTTTCATCAGCTTTTCAAGAAACGAGTGATTTCACAAAAGCTCGGAAATCAGTGGTGAGAGTCAGAGCGTCAGAACCCTGAATCCTGGGCAGGTACCATCTGAAAGACTGTATCCGGTGTGCAGGCTTAGGAACTGTCCTGTGAGGAACAGCTAAAAAACTGGAGAGTGGTTCCTGCGTCCGCTGCCGACGGCCCCACCGCACTGGAGGTGTATTTTTCTGAGCAAAAGTTGCCTCAATATATGTTTTACGGATGGCTTTCCCTACCATCATAAAATGGGGTGAACAGGGATATTCAGTGACTACACTCTCAGAAGATGAAATGTGCTAGATCACAAACAGTTTGTGAAATTGTTTGTTTCACAAAACCCTTACAGGAGTGTTACCAGAACAACAGAAATTACTTGGACTTAAAGTAAAAGGCGCAAACCTGCAGAAAATGATGTTAAGCTTAGAACTCTCAAACTGAAACCAAATACTAAAATCATGATGATGGGAACTCGTGAGAAGATCTTGGGAGGTGTCTTAGGTCCACCTTCTGACAAATAATGATGTCGTCAATGACCTTGATATTATAAATAAAATAGTCAAAGTAGAAAATAGGGAAGAAAACCTACTGAAAATTTCTTGCAGAGTTAGAGAATACAAAGTGGAGATTTTTAATCCACCTAGGGAAGAGAAAAAGCTTTTGGCACTAGGCATTGATTATACGTTATTTGACCACAGGTCTTGTGCAGAGACTGTGTTAAGAATTAATGTGACAATATCTTCATGAATTCCTAACATCTGCATATGAGGACTATGGCATTGTTATTTGGTTGAAGAATAAAACTAAGGAACAAGAATGTTTCTTGCCAGAACTGGTTTGGCTCAGTGGATAGAGCATCGGCCTGTGGACTGAGGGGTCCCGGGTTTGATTCTGGTCAAAGGCATGTACCTTGGTTGCAGGCACATCCCCAGTACGGGGTGTGCAAGAGGCAGCTGATCGATGATTCTCATCAATGTTTCTATCTCCCTCCCTTCCTCTCTGTTAAAAATCAATAAAATATTTTTTTTTTTAAAAAAGAAAAGAATGTTTCTTGGCTAAGTAGAAACATTTCTGCCTAAAAGTATTGTCATGAAAGCAGAGGCAATACATTTTAAAATGAGACATATCACTGATTCAGCCCTAAAATGCATGAATAAAAGTGTTTATTCTGTTCTAACTATATCTTGCCTAAGTGCAACACTTGCAAAATATCTAGTATAAGCTTTAAAAAAATTTTTTGAAATGCTTAAGCCTGCAGATACGTAATGTGACCACTGTTTGTGTTGACAGTATTAGTTTATACCCGTGGTCGGCAAACCATGGCTCGCGAACCACATGCAGCTCTTTGGACCCTTGAGTGTGGCTCTTCCACAAAATACCACTGCCTGGGCGAGTCTATTTTGAAGAAGTGGCATTAGAAAAAGCTTAAGTTTAAAAAATTTGGCTCTCAAAAGAAATTTCAATCTTTGTACTGTTGATATTTGGCTCTGTTGACTAATGAGTTTGCCGACCAATTCTTGTATTTGAAAGGAATCTGATCCCTTCAAATGAACAAGTTGTTCTTACGGGGCTATTTCAGTGGTGTAAATAATAAATACCTTCTCTAAAAAAAAAAGAAAGAAAGAAAGAAACTGGAGAGAAGAGGTGTGAGAGTGAGAATCCAGCTTTGTGAAGATTTTCATGTAGAATCCAATCCCATTTCTTCATTTTTGGGAAAAAGTAATGTATGTCTAAGGTTTAAACAATGTATCAGGTACAGAAGAAAGAGCAGATTACAATAGAAAGTTTGTTCCCCTCCCGTGATAACTGAGGACCACTCTTTCACGTGTGCCTTCAGAGAGATTGCCCAGTTACGGGCGGAGAAGGGAGCGGATTGACTCCTCCCTGTGTGTACAGGTGGCAAGGTAAATAGGCATCATTCCACCTCTGGCTTTTAACTTTATTTTGCAAAGCATTCCATTCCAGTACATTTGGGATTATCTTATTATTCTTTACAGCTACATAGTATTCTTTTGTACCATAACTAGAGGCCCGGTGCACGAATTTGGTGCATGGGTGGGCCCTCAGTATGGCCTGCGGGGATTAGGCCAAAACCAGCAGTCCAGTGCCACCTGCCGCTCCTGCTCATCCCCGCCCGCCGCACGTGCCTCAGGCTCCTGCCCAGTCAGTCCTGATCGGAGAGGCTCAGCCGCCACAGTGGTGCTCGCCAGCTGTGAGCCCTGTATCTCGAGCTGATGGGGGAACATGATCTGCCTTCGGGGCGGATCCGGATCCCTCTGCTGATGTTCTCTCTTGTTGTCAGACGAGCCACCTGGCGGCCGCTTTATATCATTTCTTACTTGCAGAGTGTCTACCCTGTTTCCCCGAAAATAAGACAGTGTCTTATATTAATTTTTGCTCCCAAAGATGTGCTAGGTCTTATTTTCAGGGGAAGTCTTATTTTTCCATGAAGAGGAAAACGGTACACATTTATTGCTAAATGAAAATAAAGGAAATTTATTACCTGTATACGGTACGGTAGTACGGTAGTTGTCAGCACAAACCAGACAAACTGTGAATCCTACAGTATCAAGAATTTACTCATTTATTCAATGACAATCATGTCATCATCTTCTGGAACATCATCATAACAATCCAATTCCTGAATTTCCTGGTGAATTTCTTGTGACTCCATTTCTTTCAGAATCAGTGGACCAAATCTCTCATGTTTAGCCTAGGGGGGTCTTATTTTCGGGGGGATGCCTTATAGTTCACTCAGAAGGAAACCTGTAGGTAGGTCTTATTTTCGGAGGATGTCTTATTTTTGGGGAAACACGGTAGGGAGGGGAAGTGGCCGCAGTGCCCTAGGCTGACTTCTAGGAGGCCGACTGCACTGTCAGGATTGTGCCGGCGGCACCCGTCTGTCAGGGCCTGGCCCATTCTCTGGAGACTGGACCTGCAGGACTACTGAGGGGGTGAGTGGCTGCTGCTGTGCTCCTGGGACACCAGCACAGGCCGGCCAGCTGAGCAGCACTCCCACTGTGGGAGCACACTGACCACCAGAGGGCCACCCCCCCAACCTCCTTTGCCTTCCCGCTATAGTTTGACAGTCTGTTCAATGGTTCTTTATAACTATTTTTTTCCTCATTTCTTTTCCTTGAAAAATCTTGCAACTGCAGACTAGAAATAAACATATAACAACAAAAAATGTTTGAGTCCCAATTTCAATGTCCAACAGTTCTGAGACCCAATTTCAATGTCAAATAGTTCCTTATGTGTACAAGTCAGCAATGATATCTGGATGATGTACAGATGATGGCAACGTAGGTCCGACCCTCTCTGGTTTGATCCTGGGCAACCTGCAGCAATGCACAGCTGCTGAACCCTTCCTCACTTTAAAAAATATATATTTTAAAAAAATTTTATTTCAGAAAGGAAAGGAGAGGGAGAGATAGAGATGATGAGAGAGAATCACTGATTGGCTACCTTCTGCATGTCCTCCACTGGGGATTGAGCTCTCAACCTGGCCTATGCCCTGACCTGGGAATTGAACATGACCTCCTGGTTCACCAATAGATAGTCAACTACTGAGCTTCCCTTCCTCACTTTGGATTATTTTGAAGCAAATACCAGACATCATAAAAATTTTACCTATATATATTTTAGTGTTTCCACAAAATAATGACTTTTTAAACAGAACTCCAATACCATATTATGCATTCCCAAATTAATAGTAATATCTTGATACTATAAAATATTAATTAGGTTTGAATTAGATGACACATTTGCCTGGCTCAAAAAATCTATAGATTCAAATGGTGTTCATTGAAAAGTTTCCTTCCCTCTATTCCCATTGGCCTAATTCTCGTTGCCTTCAACAACTGCTATTTTCTATCCTTCCTGGGAGATTTAATGCACACACAAGCAAACATGTATAGATATTAGCCTTATTTTAAAGAAGGTTAATGATGTTGACAAGATTTGAACCCATATTTCCCTACTTCCAAAGTTTATGTTCTCTCATGCTGATCAGGATTTCCATCTTACTCATACGAGTTGGATAGTTATCCAGTTAGAGGAGTTGGGTTTAAAAAAAAAAAAAAAAAAAAAAAAAAAGGCTTACCTGATGAACAAAATAGATCCAGAGCAGGGGTCTTCAAACTACGGCCCGCGGGCCACATGCAGCCCCCAGGGGAGTCTGATCCTGCCCGCCAGGTTTTTTGGGCAGTGAGCGCAGCCGAGGTGTTACAGTAGGAATTAGTAGTTCATATAGTCCGGCCCTCCAGCTCTCTGAGGGACCATGATCTGGCCCCCACTTTAAAAAGTTTGAGGACCCCTGATCCAGAGACATAGAAACATTGAATAGACCGTCAGACATCAGAGGAAAGGCAAAGGCGGGTGGGTGGAAGGGGTAAGAGTTCAACCAAAGGACTTGTATGCATGCATGTAAGCATAACCAATGGACAGACACTGGGGGGTGAGGGCATGTCCTGGGGTGGGGGTGGGTTGTGGTGGGGGGTACGGGAGTGGGAGCAGCTGGGGAGAGGTAAATGGGGGGAAAAAGACATGTAATACTTTCAACAATAAAGAATTTAATTTTTTTTTAAAAGGGCTTACCTTTTCTTCTCCCTTTTTTCTTCTCTGTACTTGTTTATTATAGGAAAGTCAAACTATAGATAGTTTTAAAAGAAGCATTTATATGCTTTTCTACTCAGAAACAGCCGAAGTAAATGCCTTAGAACATTTCTTTATGTACATATTTAAAGAAGTAAAGTTTCAAATTTTTTAAGAAAATATGACCAAGCCAATACTTAAGTAACATTTAAGCAAATTTTTATAAGTATATTTAAATATCTTTTGGAGTCACTGTATAGAGAGGTATGTGTCATTCTTTTTTTTTTTTTTTCTTTTTTAATATATTTTATTGAATTTTTACAGAGAGGAAGAGAGAGGAATAGAGAGTTAGAAACATTGATGAGAGAGAATCATCAATCAGCTGCCTCTTGCACACCCCCTACTGGAGATGTGCCCGCAACCAAGGTACATGCCCCTGACCAGAATCAAACCCGGGTCCCTTCAGTCCGCAGGCTGACGCTCTATCCACTGAGTCAAACCGGTTTCGGCTGAGTCATCATTCTTAATGTCTGTATTGTATTCTATTGTTTAAATATACTATATTTAATCAATATGCTATTAATGAACATGCAGTTATTTCTTTTTGTTATAGAAACCACACCAATGAACATCTATAAAGAGAGCTGTCTTTGTATTACATAACTAGAGGCCCAGTGCACAAAATTCATGCACTAGGAGGGGGGGAGGTTGTCCCTCAGCCCAGCCTGCATCCTCAATTTGGGACCCCTCGGGGGGTGTCTGACTACCTGTTTAAGCCCTGTGGGATTGGGCCTAAACTGGCAGTCAGACATCCCTCTCACAATCCGGACTGCTGGCTCCCTACTGCTCACCTGCCGACCCAACTGGCCCCAACTGCCCTCCCCTGCTGGCCATCTTGTGGTGGCCATATTTGACCACATGGGGGCAGCCATCTTGTGTGAAGGCGTGAGGGTCAATTTGCATATTACCTCTTTATTATATAGGGTTGGTTATTTCCTTATGGTAAATTTCTGATAATAGACCTCATGGCTCAAAGACACACAGATTTAAGGCATAAGTTATTCTAATTTTATATCTCCACCAATAGATATAAGAGAGCATTTTTCCTTGCACTTACTAAATGTGTTTCTATAACTTCATTATTATTTTACCGTTGTTTGGCCTTTCATTTTAAAGGGAGACTGTGGCTGACTAGCTGCTGTCAGGTTAGAAATCATTCCTGTCATGCAAGCGAGGGACTGGTTGGTTGCTGAGGGCTTTAGAAATGGTCTCTGTTTTGAAAATTCCTTCTTTTGTTCTTTCTTTTGCAGCGGCCCTTCTCAGCATTCCTGGCTTTGTTGAGCGGCTTTGCAAGCTGGCAACTCGAAAGGTGTCCGAGTCAACGGGCACAGCCAGCTTCCTGCAGGAGCTGGAGGAGTGGTACACGTGGCTCGACAATGCTTTGGTGCTGGATGCTCTGATGCGAGTGGCCAATGAGGAATCAGAGCACAGTCAAGGTACTTGTGGTGGGTCTCCTGAGAGGTGGATTCCTGGAGCCATTCTTGACCTCTTTTCCAAAGAGGATAAATTGAAATTTGCTCAAAGTAGAATTTTTCCTTAGGGAATCCTGGCGCATGATTATTAAGATTCTTTTGCTAGTTAGTGACAAATCTCTTGTAACGCCCTCTAAGGGGTCCAGTCTGATTGGAGGGACTGTAACTTGGTTGCGCAATCAGAGAGACTGTTTGGAGCCAATAACCAGAGCATTCTTAGGAACCCAAAAAGTTCTTGCTCTGTCTTCTTTTTCTTTAGTCTTCTCTCTTCTCTTTTCTGATGAGTAGGCTGCCTAGTAAATGTGTAAGGTTCTAGTCTCAGCTCCAGCTATGTGGTAAAGGAGTCTGGCTCATTTCAGGCCAATTGCCCAACACTGAAGCATTTGACTGGCCAGCAGGATGGGGTCAGATTATACAAACCTAGTAATTCTCACTATAATCACGTGCAGATAAAATTGAAGGAAGGAAAGTCTGGGGTGTCAGTCTGCATAACTCTGTGGATCTGCCTCCACAGTGAAACTATAAACAAAACTTAATTTTTTAAAAAGGCATTTAGATTAGGAAATAATAAAACTATATAGATGACATGATCTTCTATATAGGAAGACCTAAAGAATTCACTAAAAAAACCACTAAACTAATAAATGAGTTCAACAAAGTTATAAGCTTAATTTTAAGATATGACCTCAATATACAGAAATTAATTCTATTTCTCTACAGTAGCAGTTAATAAACTGAAGTTAAAACAATTTCATTTACAGGAATATTAAAAAGAATATAGTGCTTACAGATACATTTAATAAATGCAAAACTTATACTCTGACAATTTTAAAACATTATTGAAAGAAATTAAAGAAGACCTAAGTAAATGGAAAGACCTCTCAGGTCTTTGTTTATGGATCAGAAGACTCAGTATTTTTAAGGTAGCAGTACTCTCCATCTTGATCTATAGATCTATCTGCAGATTTAACCCATTTCCTGTCAGAATTCCTGCTGGCTTCTTGCAGAAGTGGACTAGCTGGTCCTAAAATTCTATGGAAAAGCAAAGGTCCCAAAAGCACCAAAACAGTCTTGGAAAAAAACAAAATCAGGAGATTCATACTTCATAATTTCAAAACTTAATTACAGAGCATCAGGAATCAACAGTATGCTACTGACATAAACAGAGACATATCCTATCTAATAAAAGAATAATATGCAAATTAACCATCACTCTGCTACAGCTACAAGCCACGCCCACCAACCAATTAGGAGTGAGTATACAAATTAACCCATCCAAGATGACTGCTGCCATGGAGTGAGCAGGTGGCTTGGGTTTCTCCAGCAATAGAAAAGGCCAAGCTTTCTGCACACGCTGGCTGGTTTAGATCTCCACTCAGGCTACAAAGTTTCAATTATGGAAGACAAATAAATCCCAACAAAAATGGCTGCAGCCACGGAGCTGGAGAGAGCAGGGGGCTTGGGTTTCTCCGGCAATGGAGGAAGCCAAGCTTTCCGCACACCCTGGCGGGCCCAGGCCTCCACTCAAGGCTACAAAGTTTCAATTATAAAAGATAATTCCCAGATACCAGGGCATCCGCTTGGGTCTCTGGGGGGCATGGCTGGCCTGCCAACCACCACAGGCCCCGCCCAGGCCACTTCACTCCCCTGGTACCCTTCAGGGCAAACCAGCTGGCCCCCATCTGTGCACCAGGCCTCTATCCTATCTAATAAAAGAGTAATATGCAAACTGACCGTCACACCAACACACAAGATGGCTGCCCCCATGTGAACACAAGATGGCCAGCAGGGGAAAGCAGTTGGGAGGGACCAGGCCTGCAAAGGAGGGCAAATTTAAACTGCACTTAAGATACCACTTCATATCCATTAGGATGTTTATCATAAAAAAGACAGATAATAGCAAGTGTTGGCAAGGAACTCTAGCCAGTTTGGCTCAGTGGAAAGTGTTGACCTGCGGACTAAGGGTCCCGGGTTCGATTCCGGTCAAGGGCATGTGCCCAGGTTGCAGGCTTGATCCCCAGTAGGGGGTGTGCAGGAGGCAGCCAATCAGTGATTCTCTCATCATTGATGTTTCTCTCTCCCTCTTCTTTCCTTTCTGAAATCAATAAAAAATATATTAAACACACATACACACACAAGTGTTGGTTGTAAGGATATGGAGAAATCAGAACTCTCATTCCCTGTTGGGACTTGTAAAAGACTACAGCCATTTTGGAAGCAGTCTGACAGTTCCTCAGAAGGTTAAACAAGCGTTATCATGTTACCCAGAAAGTCCATTTTTAGGTATATACTCAAGAGAAACGAAAACATGTTTATAAAAGAATTTACTCATGAATGTTCATAGCAACAGATTTATAATAGCCAAAACATGAATCTATCCAAGTGTCCATCAATTGCTGAATAGATAACAGAATATGATATATTCATATGATAGACTATTGTTCAGCAGTTTAAAAAAATGAAATACTGATACTTGGTACAACCTAAATGAACCTTGAAAACGCTGTGCTAAGGGAAAGAAGCCAACAGAGGAGCACATGTGTGATTCCATTTATACGAAATGTCCTGAATAAGCAAATCCATGGGAACAGAAAGTAATTTAATGGACGCCGAGGGCTGAGGAGTTGCGAAATGGCGAGTGAGTGCTAATGAGTGTAATTTCTTTTGGGGGTAATGAAAATGCTCTAAAATTAATTGTATTGATGGCTGTGCAACTCTGAATATACTAAAAACCACTGAATTGTACATTTTAAATGGGTGAATTGTATAGTATGAATTATTTGTCAGCCCTCTTTATTTATTTATTTATTTATTTTTAAAATATATTTTATTGATTTTTTACAGAGAGGAAGGGAGAGAGAGATAGAGAGCTAGAAACGTCGATGAGAGAGAAACATCGACCAGCTGCCTCCTGCACACCCCCTACCGGGGATGTGCCCGCAACCAATGTACATGCCCCTGACCGGAATCGAACCTGGGACCATTCAGTCCATAGACGGACGCTCTACCGCTGAGCCAAATCGGTTTCAGCTATTTATTTATTTTTTTAAAGACAGTATGACCCAGAGTGCGGTACTGACAGAGTGTGTGTTCGTCACTTTAATCAGTTTGGTGGAGCTTAAGAGATTAGAGGGAAGTCCCGGCCTCTTAAACTAGTTTCCTCCCTCATCATTGGGACTTACCTTATTACTGAGCTCTGGCCATTACTTTGGGGACTCTGTTTCTTGAAAATACCTCTCCTAGGGGTTCTTGCAAACCAAAGGTTGGCAGTGACTTGGGAAGAACCTGAGCTGCCTGTGTCTCTCTTTCCACAGACGTTTGTCACTGAGAAGGACTTGTATGCTATGTGCTACCCCTGCTCCTTCCAGCGCCATCCTCTCCTCAGGCCCCAGGGCTCCCCGAGCGAGGTGCGAGGACGCCGAGGCTTTCAGGCCACACAAGTGTCCAGCGATAGCTCTTTAGACTCTTTTCACAGATTAGTTGACTCTTAAATTGTCCCGGGAGATGGGCCAAGGTATCCCAACATAGAAATTGAGTAATTATGGTTTTTCTTCCAACCTGTAGAAAAATATCTGAGAATAAAATAGAATTTTCTCAATTAGATTTCTTTTCAGTAAATTTTTCTTAAGTCTTTGCCCACTGTAACTTTAGTTGTCATTAAAAGCTTGCAGATTGCTCAGCTGGAATAGCTCTTTACCAAAAGGTTGCCAGTTCGATTCCTGAGTCGCAGGTTAAATCCCCAGGTGGGGACACGTGTGGAAGGGAAAGGACTGATGTTCCTCTCTCTTCCTCTCTTTCCCCCATCCCCCAACTTCCTCTTCTCTCTAAGCGTGTCTTTGGATGGGGATTTAAAAAAGAAGAGCTTGCAGGTTAAAAAGAAAAAAACAAGTAACAAACAAGCATCAGAGTTTGTTTTTTCTTTCTGTTTAATGTATACGTTGCTTATGTGTGCCAGGCATTATTTTAAGCACTTCCAATATGTTCAATCCTTTCATCTTTGCAACATTGTCAGGAGATAGGTACTATTGCCATTATCCCTGTTTTACAGATGAGGATGGATAGGGGAGCATAGTGACATCAACAGATTTACCCAAGGCCACCCAGCTAGTGAATGGCCCCAGAGTCTTCTTTAACAATCATCCTTCATTCAGCAACTGGGCTTCTTCAGAATTATAGTTTTATATTAGTGACATAATATGGCTGGAAAAAATAGTTTCGGTCTACAGGGTAGAGTAGGTTAGGTTTTCATACCATGATATCAACATGCAGAAATCACCGTGACTTCTGCATGCAGCTTGGCTGAATATATCTGATGTCCAACTACTGCTCTGTGCCATGTGTTTTTGAGTCCAATAGGAGCTTGAAAGGACCTTAGTCAGTAGTTACTAACTCACCTTTTCACATTTAAAATGAGGGCAACTGACGGGAAGTAACTCCTAAGGTCTCCTGACTCTGACCAGTGGCCTTTTAAAATGACAGGGATCTAAGAGTGGGGCTTCCCAAGAATCAGGCGGTGGGCTTTTCTTGTGTTCCTATTCAGTCCTCAGTCACCCTGGCCCTCACTGTGGCACTCCGGTGATTCCCCGTTTACAGAGCTGTCTGAGGCCTAGTGAGGAGCTGACTGGCCCAGCCAGCAAGTTGTAATTCCAGAGCATCACTTTGCCGTACCACCTTCCACACACTGTGCTCCTCTGACCTGCATGACCCACGGAGACTTTTTGTTAATTGGGTCATAGAAAAAATTAGGCGGTTTACCTAAAGCCCAAAACAGTGCCTGGCACATATCAAATGATAAATATTACTTACTTGCTGCTGTTGTTACTAACAATGAAGCTGGATGAGATGATAATCTGCTAGTGGGTAATATGTTGATCTTTGTCATAGCAGCAACTGTGATGCCCAGACTGCCTTAGAAAGATGGACCTTAGAAAGTTTAGAAGGTTCTTTGAAAAAATGGGTGGAAAAATCTTCAGAATGAATTCCTCCCAGCTTTTGGCAGTGCCCCTTTGTGGAATCTAGGTAGAGAGGAACCAACTACTAGGAGTCATATTTGACCCGAGGAGGGTGTAACACAATTTGCTGCTCAACATCTGTCTGGGCACTGTTTGGGGTGGTGGGAGGTGGGGGCATTTGATGGTGATGGAGGAAGGAACATGTGGGTCATGTTACTGCAGTGGCTGTGTCGGGACATGGTTCGTGTGTGTTAAAGCTGATGAGCTAGAACTTCAGAGTCCATTTTTCTAAGTCCCTAAGCTTGCCTGGCCTCTGGGGGTTTTGTGGCTTTCAAATTCTCTGTCAGGGCCTCAGGATCCAGTGTAATGGCTCTGTTAGTTCAGCTCTGTTCAGACAGGTACGAGGGACAGAAACATTCTCCCCACAGGCAGTGACTCACCCTCTCTCCTGGTGGCTGTCTCAGCCTCCATTGTGCTCTCTCCTCCAGGGGCCTCTGAGGAGAGCGGCCTGCCTCACTCCTCGGCTCGGACCCAGCTGCCGCAGTCCATGAAGGTCATGCACGAGATCATGTACAAGCTGGAGGTGCTCTACGTGCTGTGCGTGCTGCTGATGGGGCGGCAGCGGAACCAGGTGGGCCCCCGCCCTCCGACGGCGTCGGAGCCAGGGCTCCTGGGCGCGTGGAGTGCTGTGTGCTCCACGAGGGGCCTCAGAGCGGCTCTCCAGCCCAGCCAGCATTGGGGTCGATTCCTTTCCTCTGAGGAAACCTGTCTGATCCCAGAGCTCACGTTCTCTCCTCTGTACTTCGCTGTGGGCAGCATTTCTAGGCAAAGCATTGGTGCCCTGCAGAACAGCTCTGCTAGCTGACCTTAACATGAAGAATAAATGGTCAGTGACTGGCAGGATGACTGCTCTGTAGATGCACTGGTGGAGCTGCCAGCTCGATGGGGCCGGGGTGGTGGGCCAGAGCCCAGCACTGTGTCACATTATGAAAACTAGGCAGCTTCCCGGGGACTTCAGGTGTGCTGGGGTACCCCAGCCTTCAAGCAGTTCCAAGAGGGAGGAGCAGGGGCCCATACCCTACAAAGGCAGAAAGAGGTTTTGGAAGTATGCAGCATCTTTAAGGTACAGAGGAGCCCTCTCCTGCTAGCTGCATTGTTCTAGGGGTGAAATTAGGCATGGGGAGGGGTGAGTAAAGGGGAGTGGAGGCTGAGTGCTTAGTGGTCCTTCCATACCTTTTGATTCAGACACCGGACCATCACACAGCTCTGTGTGAGACAGGTGCAATTATCCCTATTTCACATGTGAGGAACAATTTTAGATGGTGGAGACAGGGAAAACTCAATGAAGGGTGACATCTGGCATGGCAGCGCCCTGAAGAAAGAGAGGGAGCCAAGCATGCTGACCCCAAGGCAGCCTACCTGGCAGAGGGAGCAGGCCCCTGAGGTGGGAGCATGTCAGGGGGCTGGGAGGCCAATAGGAAGCGGGAGGCTGGGGGCACGGGTGTGGACTGAAAAGCCATGAGGAGAGGAGGGCGGAGGGGCTGCATGGAGAGATTCCGTCAGGCTTCCATAGGCCACGCTAAGGACTTCGGTGTTTTGCTCTGAGTGAAATGGCTGCTGTGTGAAGAGATGACAGCTAGGACCTGCATATCGGTGGCTGCTATGTGAAGAGATGACAGCTAGGACCTGCATATCGGTGGTGGGTAGGATTTGCTGATAGTTTAGATGTAAGCATAAGAGAGAAGAATTGATTATGACTTCCTTAACTCCTTCCAAGGTTTTTGGCCTAAGCAGCGGGGAGGATGGATTTGCCATTTACTGAGATGGCTAAGGTGGGTAAGGGGTGGAAGGGCAGGTGTAGGGAAGAAGATGAGGAGTACAGTTTGAACAAGTTAGGTGTGAGGTGTCCATTAGAATCCGCACCTGGAGTTAGGGGAGAGGCCAGGACTAGAGGTATCACTTGGGGGGTCATCAGCATATAGTTGGTATTTAAAAACCAGGATCTCATTGGGTGAGATCCCATCCTGACATCCACAGCATTGGGGCTCCTTCCTTCAATGTGGGATAATATCTATACTAATAAAAGAGAAACATACAAATTGACTATACCTCTGCTATGCCCACAAGCCACGCCCACCAGCCAATCAAGTATGCAAATTAACCCAACTGAGATGGCGATGGCCATAGAGCTGTAGCGAGCAGGAGACTTGGGTTGCCCCGGCAATGGAGGAAGCCAAGCTTCCTGGCCAGCCCTGGCCTCTGCACAAGGCTACAAAGTTTCCTTGAAGATAAATAAATCCCAGATACCTGCTTCCAGCTGGCCCTGGCCTCTGCTCAAGGAGGCACTGAAAAAAAGAAAGAAAGACAAAAAGGAGGGGCTGGGAGCTTGGGTTGCTGGAGGGTGAGGGGAGTGGTGATCAGGCCAGGATGGGACGGCAGTTGTGAGTGATCAGGCTGGTGGGGGGCAGGGCCATTGAGGGTAAGCAGGGGAGCCAGGAGGGAGTGAGCAGGCCATCAGTGGGGTCAGTTAGAGGTGATCAGGACAGCTGGTGGGGGGCGGTTTGGAGTGAGCAGGCCAGGAGGGGGGCAGTTGGGGATGAGCAAGCTGGCAGGGAGGGCATTTGGTGGTGATCAAGCCAGCAGGCAGAGTGGTTAGGGGCAATCAAGCAGGCAGGCAGGCAGGTGAGCGGCTGGAGCCAGCAGTCCCGGATTGTAAGAGGGATGTCTGACTGCCAGTTTTGGCTCGATCCCTGTAAACTGGCAGTAGGACATCCTTCGAGGATTCCTAAATTGGAGAGGGTGCAGGCCAGGCTGAGAAACACCCCCCACACCATGCACGAATTTTTTTTTTTAAATAAATCTTTATTGTTCATATTATTACAAATGTTCATTTTTCCCCCCTCCATTGCTCCCCTCCACCAGGTTCCCACCCCACCCTCTGCCCTTTCCCCACCCCCCATTGTCCTCATCCACAGGTGCACAGTTTATGTTCAGTCTCTTCCCACATCCCCCTCTCCCCTTTTCCCCGAGAATCGTCAGTCCACTCCCCTTCCATACCTCTGATTCTATTATATTCACCAATTAATATTATTCATCAGATTTTTTAATTCCCTTGGTTTTTAGATTCACTTGTTGATAGTTACGTATTTGTTGTTCATATTTTTTATCTTTATTTTCTTCCTCTTCCTGAAGAACCCCCTTCAGCAATTCATATAATTCTAGTTTGGCGGTGATGAACTCCTTTAGCTTTTTTTTTTTTTTTTTTTTTTTTTTTTTTTTAGTGAAGCTCTTTATCTGGCCTTTGATTCTGAGTGATAGCTTTGCTGGGTAGAGTATTTTTGGCTGTAGGTTCTTGCTATTCATCACCTTGAATATTTCCTGCCATTCCCATCTGGCCTGCATTGTATGGGTGCTCCTTTATAGGTAACTACCTGCTTTTCTTTTGCTGCTTTTAATATTCTCTCTTTGTCTTTTGCTCTTGGAATTTTAATTATGATGTGTCTTGGTGTGGTCCTCTTTGGATTCCTTTTGTTTGGGGTTCTGTGCGCTTCCTGGACTTGTAAGTCTAATTCTTTCACCAGGTGGGGGAAGTTTTCTGTCACTATTTCTTTCAGTATGTTTTCGATATCTTGCTCTCTCTCTTCTTCTGGGACCCCCATAATTCTGATGTTGGTTTGCTTGAAGTTGTCCCAGAGGTTTCTTACACTATCTTCAACTTTCTGGATTCTCTTGTCTTCTTGCAGAGGAGTGTCTTCTGGCTCTTTATGCTCCAAATCTTTGGCTTGATTCTTGCAATCTTCCATTCTGTTTTTAGAACTCTGTATAATATTTTTTATTTCAGACAGTGTATTCTTTATTTCTAGTTGATCCCTTTTCATATCCTCATAGGTCTTGCTTATTTTATCGGCCTTTTCTAGGAAATTCTTGAAAAACCTTATAAGAAAGAGAGAGGGGGGAGAGAGGGAGAGAGGAGAGAATGAGAAGGAGAGGGGCTCAGTGCACTAATTCAATGCACCAGTGGGATCCAGTCTGACCCCAACCAATGGGGAGGATTGGGGCTGTGCCTCTGGGGAGGAGGAGGCAGCGGAAGGTTGGCCCTGCTGGCCTGCCGGGATCAGGGCTGGGCTGGCTGGGGGGAGGGGCTTGGGGGATTGGCTGGCAGTCCCCACCCACCAAATGGGGTGGGGGGGTCAATCAGGGAACAGAGCTGCCTGGGGTGAGGATGTGGGCCAATCAGGGTGGTGGGGGCTGATTGGAGGTGCCGCCAGCCTTGGGGAGGGTGCTGTGGGTGGTGGTCCAACCAGCCCCGCCTTCGAATGAATTGGGGGGGGCAATCTGGGACCAGTCAGGGGGAGGGGCCAAGGGAGGTTGCCAGCCAGCCCCACACCCTGATCCCCCGGCCTCAGTGGGAGGCTGGGAACACATCAGAAAGGTTGAGGCATTTGCTTCGGTTACACGGTCTGTATGTGGTGGAGTTAAGAGACAAACCCAGAGCCCTCAGAACAAAAGAGTTCCTGTTGTAGTGTGACTCCTAGGATAGTGTGAGAATTAATGAGCAGGACAGGGAACGTGTGGCTGTTTTCTGTAGCCACAGCGCTCCCTACTACTGTTGCTTTCTTTGTCCTGGGGGCTGTGATTGTACCAGCACAAGGATTTGCTACATCTTTTCCTTGCATTGTGTTTAAAATGCCTTTGCCTTCCACCCCCATCCAGGTTCACAGGATGATCGCAGAGTTCAAGCTGATCCCGGGGCTTAATAACTTGTTTGACAAGCTGATTTGGAGGAAGCATTCAGCATCTGCCCTCGTCCTCCACGGCCACAACCAGAACTGCGACTGCAGCCCGGTGAGCACGGGACCCTGGGGAGGGTGGCTTTATTTGCCAGGAGTAGTTGTTTCCAGACCTTGACCCTTTGAAATCTCCATCTTTGAGAGTAAAGCAGAAATCTCAAGTCACAACCTGTGAATGCCATAACTGGAATCTACCTCGGGGAGGATCTGACTCCACCCCTCCGCCTGCAGCAGCCCCTCTGGGAGCCTCCTCCTCCCCTTTGTAGGCCGTGGGGAAGGCAGGGCCACCCTCTACTTATCTAACAAGATTCCCTCCTGTGCTCTGCTGCACTGGAACTATGTCCACTGATAACTTTGCTTCAAGAACCACACACCGCCTGTGCTCTGCATCCAAGGGATTTAGGATGCCTTCCTCTTCTAAGGGATTAAGCTCTCCATCTTGTCTCTGTCAGAGCTCCCTAGAGAGCAATGAACCGGGAGCTGGGCGGCCTGCTGTGTGGTCACACAGCTTGTTGGGAGAGCTGGAACAAGTCGCCGAATCTCTGAGCCTCTGATTCTTGCAAAAGGAAGACCACCCTTCCTTGCCTGCTGCCCTCACAGGCCACATGGAGACTCGGCCATCAGCATGAGGAGCAAAGTGCTCTGGGATCTTAAAGTGCCACCAGCTGTCAGGGTCCAGTGCTATGGTTCCTCTTTGGTCTCTGTCAAAATCACTTGATTTTTATTCAGATTATGTTAATATTTTTATTGCATTTTATCTCTTTAATTATTTAATTATTTATAACACATTTTTATGGTCTCTTTCAGTTTGTTCTTGGGGTACTAATACTTGTGTTTGAGTCTTCAGACTCAACTTTGGGCAGAGTCTTGCCCCGGGCTGTGTACTGTTTGGGGGTGGGGCGGGTTGTTTTCCCTCCAGGTACCTGCGGAGCCTGGGCCCTGGGAATGGTTAACAAGCCCTTTGCTTTGTCTGCGGGGGGCTTCAGAGGCTGTTCTCTGGGGTTCTCTCACCAGCAGCAGCCTGGCAGAGAAACCCTTCTTTTGCCAAATGTATACGCTTCCCAGGCTTTAAATGGGCCCACAGTTCTGTCTGGTCCCTGCAGGGCATTCACACCCAAGCCCTGGCCTAGATGAGTCTCGTTTTCACAATCTTTACCGTTAGCACTGTGCTCAAACTCTGAACTCGGCCCTTTACTTCTGAGTCCTCTGAATTTTCCTTTCTTTCTTATGAACTTAGCCTCATCTTCAAAAGAATTTCAGTTATTTTTTAATCCAGTATGTTGGGTTGTTTTTATTTATTTATTTTTTATTTATTTATTTATTTATTTATTTATTTATTTTCTTACTGATTTTTTTTGGAGGGTGGGGGGAGTTGTTTTTAACAAGAAGAGTCCACATTATCTTAATCTGCTATTGTCCAGGCATGGGAGACAACAAAGGTTTTTCTAACTCAAAAGAAGTCCTTATCGTGCATGAGGACAGAGGCTCGAAGAAGCAAGGCAGTGTGCCAGGCTCTGCCCAGAGGGTGTTTCCTTTGGAGCCTGTGACTATGGTTTTAACATCCAGGTGCACGTGTATTTCAGGACATCACCTTGAAGATACAGTTTCTGAGGCTTCTCCAGAGTTTCAGCGACCACCACGAGTGAGTACGAGCTGTCCCTGGAAGGAGAGTTGTTGCTCTGTCTTCTCTCCCTGCTTTGTCCCATCGCTGACCCCTGCTCAGGTGGAGGACCTGGGAGCCGTGACAGCCGCTGTCACCATGTGTGGCTGCACTTCATGATGCTGTAACCAGAGCTGCCGTTTGTCCAGCCCTTCCTTTATGCCAGGCACCACACTGAGCTTTCCCTTCGTCCACAGCAGCCACCCTAGGGAGTGAAGACAGGAGTTGTTAGCCTCTTACTGCCCTGCTTTTGCTGGTAGAACGCAACCTCTGTGAAGCACACTAAGAACGATGAGTTTTGTTTGGACGAGTTGGGTGGGAGTGCCTTTAAGAAATCAAGTAGATCGTTCAGTTGCAAAAGAAAGGCCTGGGATGCTAAGGGAAGAGGCCTTGTTAGGGAATGTGGCCAGCAGAGGGGTGGGGATTGGGGCCAGGGAGACTCCATACCCTGAGAGCCCATGTAGAGCAACAGGGCAGCCTGGCGTGCCTGCTCAGGGGCTACAGGTGTTGGGGATTCTCAGTTCTTCCTCTACAAGAAAAGGGCAGGTACTAACCCAGTGCTGATCTGGTAGCCCCAGTCCTGTCCTGAAGCTCCCTGCAACCCATTTGTTTCAGGAACAAGTACCTGCTGCTCAACAACCAGGAGCTGAATGAACTCAGTGCCATCTCTCTCAAGGCCAACATCCCCGAGGTGGAAGCCGTCCTCAACACTGACAGGTGAGCATGGAGTGGGTACGGCTGTGGCTCACAGCCCATCTGGCAGCTTGTGTGCTCTGGGGCACACAGGTGGGTGCACGCAGGTATGCATACTTGTCCTTACATGTAGCTGCAGTGTCCTGAAGGCTCCTGTGCGTAAGACATTGTTCTTACGTCACCTGCATTATATCAGTGGAGCCCCACAACAGCCCCAGGAAGAAAGTGTCACCATCACCTCCACTTCACACATGGCGAGCAGGGTCTCAGAGAGGTCCCCTGACGAAGGTCACGGATGCCCTGCCCCTCCCCTTGCTCTCACCTTCGTTGACATCCTCCTTGATTGCGTGGTGGCAGTTACAGCCGAGCAGGACAGACAGAAGCAGCCCCTCACCCTCAGCAAAGTCCCATTGGCTGGATTATGTTTGCCGCCTCATCTGGAACTGGGCGAGGAGGTCACCGGCTCATAGGGTCAGGGCAAAGGAGGACTATATCCAGCAACACGAGTCATAATCTCCAGGTTTTTCGTTGTTGTTTTTGAGGGAACAGAACTCTTGTTCAAATGAAATCCTACATAGCCTCACCCTGAGGTCCGTAGCGGATAAAGTAGAGCTTGTTTATTTAAAGAGAACAGATGAGAGCCCAGAACTCCTGCGGGGCTTCTCCTTTCTGCCCCAGGATGAGGCCTGAGTCATTTTAGCTCCTGCCTTTGTTTCCTGGACCTGGGAGCCGAGGCCCAGAGGCACGGGTACCTTTTCAGGGCTGGCTACAGCTGAACCGGGGCCCAGGGTACTTCCTGCCTTATCCTGTTGGCACAAACTCCACCCCATCTGATAGATTCTGTCAAGACCTGTTCACAGCCCACTTTTGGTGCACATAGCCCTTCTTCTAGTAGGTCTGAGCCGGGCCTGATTCTTGGATTGTTTCTGGCCTTTGATCACTTGCTAGTGAGTCTGAGGATGGAAAGTTGGCCTGAGACAAGGTGTGAATGCACTTGGCTGTTCAGTTAAGACTGCAGGGGGCCATGGGATGCTCTGGACACAGGTAGAGCAAAAGGGCAACCTGGCAGCCTGGAAATGTCCCCAAATTTCTCCCCACCTGAGTGGAAAGACCAGTCCCAGTGCTCCTGTCAGCCTCTCAGGTCTGCCACGGATGTCCCTCTCTCTGAATTCGGCCTGGCCCGGGGGATCGGGCCGAAACAGGCTCTCCAACATCCCCCGAGGGTCCTGGATCGCAAGAGGGTGCAGGCCAGGCCGAGGAACTCCACTGGTGCATGCTCAGGGCTGGAGAGGGAGACGTGGGAGGCTGGCCAGCTGGGGAGGGACCGCAGGAGGGCTCCGGGCCTGCCCGGCCTGTCTCACTCAGTCCCGATTGGCTGGACCCCAGCAGCAAGCTAACCTACCGATGGGATCACCTGCCCCCTCATAGTCAGTGCACATCTAAGCAACTGGTTGACTGGTTGACTATTTGCCCCCTGCTGGTTAGTGCATGTCATAGCAAGCAGTTGAGCAGCCTTAGCATATCATTAGCATATTATGCTCTGATTGGTCAAACAGCATATTAGGCTTTTATTATATAAGATTTTTTTCAGTATAAAATAGTTATTTTCACATTTAATTTTGCATTTAAGTGTTTTAACTGTTATATATTGGATGTAGATTTTTAAAAATCATTCTTTAAATTTTTAATTAAAGTTGACATGTATTAGTGTATACCCCAGTGATTAGACATTATATAACTTAAGTGATTGTCCTGATATATCTTGTACCCATTTGACACCATACATAATTATTAGAATATTAATTGACTGTTTATTATACTGTACTATTGTGTAACTATCAATTTTTACTTCTTAATTGTTTCACCTTTTTCACCCATTTCCCCAACTCCCTCCCCATCTGGCAACCATCAAATTATTCTCTATGTATGAGTCTGTTTCTTTATGCTTCTTTATTTATTTTGTTTTTTAGATTCAGTTGTTGATAGTTATGTATTTATAGCCATTTTATCTTTTTTTCCCCTTCTTCTTAAAGAAAACCCTTTTACATTTTATTTTATACTGGTTTGGTGGTGATGAACTCCTTTAACTTTTTCTTGTCTGGAAAGCCCTTTGTCCTTTTACTCTAAATAGTAACTTTGCTGAGTAGAATAATCTTGCTTTTCATTACTTTGAATATTTCTTACTATTCCTTTTGTCCTGCAAATTTTCTGTTGAGAAGTCTGCTGACAGTCTTATTATGGGAGCTCCCTTGTAAGTAACTAGGTAACTGCTTTTCTCCTGCTGCTTTTAAGATTCTCTCTTTGTCCTTAACCTGTTGCATTTTAATTATGATGTGTCTTAGTGTGGGCCTTTTTGGATTCATCTTGTTTGAGATTCTGCACTTCCTGGAAATGTTTATTTCCTTCACCAAGTTAGGGAAATTTTCTTGCTCTCTCTCTCCTCTGCCTGGTGCCCCCATGATGTGAATGTTGGTACACTTGAAGTTATCCTAGAGGCTCCTTGTACTATCTTCATATTTTTGGATTCTTTTTTTCCTTCTTGCTGTTCTGATTGGGTATTTCCTGCTTCATTATATTTCAAATCACTGATTTGATTCTCTACTTCATCAACTCTATTGTTGATTCCCTATAAATTAATATTTCACTTCAGTTAGTGTATCCTTCATTTCTGACTGGTTCTTTTTATGGTTTCCATGTCCTTTTTTATGCTGTTGAAGTTGTCACTAAGTTAATTGAGCATCCTTATAACCAGTTTTTGAATTCTGCATCTAATAAAATTACTTGTCTCTGTTTTGTTCAGTTCTTTTTCTAGAGTTTGGTTCTGTTCTTTCATTTAGGACATGTTTCTTTGTCTCCTCATTTTGGCACCTCCCTGTGAATCCGTGCACCAGTGTGTTGGTTTCTTTATATTAGCTAGGACTGTTACATCTCCCAGGCTTGGTAGAGTGGCCTGATGTAGTGAATGTTCTGTAGTGTCCAGTGGCACAGCCTGCCTGTTTCCCTGAGCTGGGTATTCTATGTGCAACCCCTGTGTGGGCTGTGAACCCCCTCTAGTTGAGCCTTTTGCTTGCTGTTAGCATGTCACGGGAGAGATTTAGCTCCACGCCAATAAGCTGCAAGGAACAGAGGATCAGCTGTGCAGGGGCCCACCCTGTGGAGCAGGACTGACTTCGGCGGGGCTCTGGGGCCTGCCGAGTCCGCCCTTTGAGTGTGTCGTTTGTGGAAATGGTTGGGTGGTGCTTAGACATGATCTGAAGCTGCTTATGGGGTGCGATAGCTTTTTACTGGGGCCTCCTGACATGAGCTACAAAGCAATGTGCAGATGGCTGCTACTTGTGCTGGGCTTGGAGGTGCCCAGGAAAGGCCAGCCTGTGAATCAAGGCCAGCTGTAACTAGTGCTGGGCCTGGGGTCACTTAGGGAGCGGTATGGGGCACACCAAGGCCAGATGGTGCTTGTTTGAGAGATTTAGGAAAGTCTAAGACATAAGCCAAGACAGGCCATTTGAATGGAAAAGCCATTGGAAAGAACTTGGGTGGGCCCGAAAGTTGGGTGGGGCCTCAGTGAATCACCAGGGGGGGTGAACAGTGTTAGCCAGGTTGATGGAGACTCAGGTATGATGCCTGTCTGCTGGCTCTGTGGAGAAAGGGCTCAGAAAAAGAACAGTGGCTTCCGCCAGGACTTCTGTCTGGGAGAAAGCCACCCCTCCAGCCTTTATCATGAACAATTCAAACCCTCCCCCTATGTCCCTGGTGCCCTTCAAGTTGCTATCCCAGCATTGGAGCTGAGAGGGAGGGAGTCTGAGTAAGTCTATGCATGGGCCCTTTAAGAGGAACTGCCGTGGACTCCAGCAGTCCCGTCTCACTGAGCCACAATCCTGACGGGTTTTTTACAGCTAGAAGTTGTGGGACCTCTTCCTGGCACTGAAACCCTGGGCTGGAGGGGCCTCACTCCTCCAGGTACCTCTGCAGCCGAGATATCCCTCCCAATTTTTATCTGCTTCACGGGGTGTCTCCACCCCTTCCACCAATCTCTGTGTGGCTGCATCTTCAAATTCCCAATTGTAGGGCTTCCACTCAGCCAGATTTTGGCAGTTCTGAGTGATGGCTGTTCTATGGTTTAGTTGTGATTTTGATATAGTTGTGGAAGAATGCTAGTACTATGTCTACTTCTGCTTCCATCTTGACTGGAAGCTCGAGTCTTTGTCTGTTTTATTTCAGGAGTTTGGTGTGTGATGGGAAGAGGGGCTTATTAACGCGTCTGCTGCAGGTCATGAAAAAGGAGCCGGCTGAGTCATCTTTCAGGTAGGTCTGAGACAGGCGCCTGCCACTCATGAGGGGCCCAGGAGCCAGGTGTTTCTCAAGTGGTTAGAAATACCTCCTGGAGGCACCAGCTTCCACGCCAACATCTGGTCACTGTGAGGGGAAGGGGGTTTGGTTGCCATTTCCCCTTGTAGCTTAGCAGGTTTGTGTTAACTTCTGCTGCATGCCAGCAGTGTATTTCAAGAATTGGCCAAGCATTCACCAAGTACCTATTCTGTGCTGGGGCTGGAGAAGTGGAAAAGAAAGAGCAGATACAGTCCCTGCCCACATGGATTCCCTGGCATGTGGAAAGGCATGAAGCCAGGACCTGCCCCAGCAGCTGTGGGAACACAGGAAAACCTTTTTCCCACCTGGGGCAGGTGGGGGGGCATGGATAGGGAGGTGGGCATGGATAGGGAGGTGGGCATGGATAGGGAGGTGGGCATGGACAGGGAGGGGGGCATGGACAGGGAGGGGGGCATGGACAGGGAGGGCTTCTCAGCGTTCCTTAGACCCATCTGAGTCCTGAAGGCTGTGGACAGGAGGTGGGTGAGGGAGCCCTTCCGTCAGGGCTGGTGTGAGCTGTCAGGGAGCTCCGTGCCCAAAGGTGCCCGTCTGTTCCATCTGCTCAGCAGGGGTAAACTCAGTGGCCCGTTCACACATGTCCATCAGGTTTCCTCACGCATCCCTGGTGCCTCTCTATCCCAGGTCCTCCTGTCCTTCTGAACGGACAAAGGCTAGAGTGGCATTTCCATGTTATGGGACTAGCCCTTCTCTGAGACACAGACCCTTCCCGACAGAACCAAATGGAAGACTGTTCCTCACCATGCTGTCAGCTCTATGCCCAGTAGAAGCCTGATGCCTGATAGGTGTTCTGTAAATGTTGAATACATGAAAAGTCAGCAAACACCTCCCAGTACCTTGGGGAATGGAGCATGGGCCGGAAGAGGGCAGTCTTAGCCACCTGGGCCAGGGGTCAACATTTGGGTCGCAGGTTTTGGCAAGCCCGGGCTGTGGAGAGTTTCCTCCGCGGGACCACCTCCTATGCAGACCAGATGTTCCTGCTGAAGCGAGGCCTTCTGGAGGTAATGGCCTGGACAGCCAGGTGTCGGGTGTCCCATTCTCCCCCAGCCCCGTGCACTGCTTTCCGGTCCCGAGACCTAGAAAGCTGGGCAGGAGCAACTGCATCTATTTTAAAATGCCAGTGCAGATTGCCTTGGTATGTGACCTGAGTCTCCAACTGTGGGTTCCTGTTGGGTGCTTCCCGGATGATTGAAGGACTAGGGGTGGCGATAGAGGAGCATAGTATCTGTGGAGTCACCCAGCAAAGCCTTTTGACCCTGAGGACACGTTGCTGCTAACTAAAAGTTTATTTCCCTTTATTGAAAAATGGCCTTCAGAAATAGCTTACAAAAGAGGGGGAGCAAAAGGGCCAAAACTATAACTGTTTTTAAAAAATATATATGAACTGACCTAGCAATTATTGTAAAATCCATATGGAAAATAATTGCTCCAAATCAGGGTAACTTCAGGAAAAAGAAAATGAAAAATAGAAACGGTCGTAGAGAACCTTATCAAAGAGATAAGTTGGCTTTTTGTTCTTGATAAATTCATTTATTTTAGTGTACTAACCATAGGGTCAAAATGTGCCTCCTGTCCTTAAACCCTGTGCTTCATTTATGGGAGTGGCCTCAGGTGCTTGGGCAGTGGCCAGTGTTACATCTGGAGACACCTCCCCTCGCTGGCAAGCCCTGGCCATCTTGGTGCCCAGAGAACAGGTCACGGGCTTTAGTTCTGAGCCGTGGGCAAACCAGAGAGGCCATGGCTACACACGCCAACCCACCCCTCTTCCTGTGTGATGTCGGGCCTGGTCCTGCCCTTGGAGCCGCCAGCATCCTCAGATGAGCATCTGGACAGGGAAGGCAGGTTTCATTGACCTGGATGCTTTCTCAGAGCAGATGCTGTGTGGTCTGAGCTGCATGCCAGGCCCTGGCGGGAAGCCGGGAGCTTAGAAGGGTGCAGCCGGGGGGTGGCAGCCACATCTGCCTGTTCGCCCGGGGCTCAGCTGCCTTCCTGCCTTCACTCTGTCATCTCCCACCCCCAGCATATCTTGTACTGCATTGTGGATAGCGAGTGCAAGTCAAGGGATGTGCTGCAGAGTTACTTTGACCTCCTGGGGGAGCTAATGAAGTTCAATGTTGATGCATTCAAGAGATTCAATAAGTACATCAACACCGATGCAAAGGTAAGACTAACCCAGGGCTCCGTGGGGTTTGCTCTGTTGTTCAGAAGTTACCTGGGAGCCTTGTCCTCACCAGTCCCTGGTCCTGGTTTTACATTGGAGACTGCCAGGGAGCAGGCAGGCATTAGCATCTCTGCGCCGGGCATTAGCGTGTCAGCGCTTGGGAGCAGGTGTGATGGTCGGAGCCAGGGGCTGTGAAAGCGGCTCGGTGTGGTGAGTGCCATGATGAGCTCCAGACAGATGGGCTGGGCCTGGTGTGTTAGGCTCAGAGGGTGTGTCTGACAGAAACCCAGTTCAGACCAACGAAGTAAAAATGAGGAGTTTGGCATTCTGCCTTCAGTGGAGAAAACACTGGGCGTGGTGTCCAAAGATCTGGGGTAAACCCTCCTGGGGCAGGTCAGTCAGCTTCTCTGAGCCTCTGTCTTTTTACTGGCGACAGCTGGGCGGAGGTAGGTCAGTGCCCCTGCATTGAGTCCATCGCCGCAGGAGCCTGCCGTCTCCGTCTGAGCCTTGTCTCCCCACTAAGTTCCAGGTGTTCCTGAAGCAGATCAACAGCTCGCTGGTGGACTCCAACATGCTGGTGCGCTGCGTCACTTTGTCCCTGGACCGGTTTGAAAATCAGGTGGACATGAAAGGTAGGAAAAGGCCAGAACACCAATGCCGATTCGTCCAGCGTGGCCTTGCTGGTGTCAGACACCCAGCTTTCCTCAAGGAGACAGGACAGGCTGGAAGAAGCCCCACCAAACTCATGTGGCTGGGGTCAAGGTGGTGGCGCTTTTACTTTTCTCTGTGGTTCATGCTTCCTTACTGAGCATGTACTACATATTCATAAGGTGAAAGACCGTTGCCACCAGCATGCAAAAAACATTCTTCCTCTTCCGGGCTGCGATTGCCTGGGACGAGAAGGACCCAGGAGGTGGCACCAGGAGAAGGCCTCAGGGAGAGGTGATCCCGGAGCACACTGAAGGGGGGGTGCTGAGCTCCCGTGTGGCCTCTAGTGAGACCACGGGCTTCCTGGGTGGCAGGAGAGCGGGAGGTTTGTTTCCTTGGCAGTCAACCTTCCCGTTCGTTGCCTTGACAGTAGGGACTTGCAGCTTCAGAGTCGGGTCCCGTAGGGCTTGACGAGTGGCTTAGGTGGCAGCCCTGGCCTGAGCCACGAACCAGCTTCCAAGCCTGCTGCTCACACCTCTGCCTTTCCGTCCCCAGTTGCCGAGGTCCTTTCCGAGTGCCGCCTGCTTGCTTACATATCCCAGGTGCCCACACAGATGTCCTTCCTCTTCCGCCTCATCAACATCATCCACGTGCAGACGCTGACGCAGGTGAGCGGCCCTGCAGGCATGCGATGCAGGAAGAGTCCGGAGACAGACAGAGGTGCTGTCTCCCACGCTGGGAGTGCATCTCCCTGAGGCCGTCTCTCAGTTCCTCCCAGTGATTCTGAGGATTTTTTTCCAGTAAGGAATCTGCCCCATTTTACAGATGAGGCCTGAGGAGGGAGCAGATCCCTGAGATCACAGACGAGTTGGGGAGGAGTCAGCATAGACAACTCAGTTCTGACTCCCAGTTCAGTGCTCACCCCACCCCTCCTGCTGTGCAGGCTTTGGGCTCGGACCTGAAGTTAACTCCTGCCCCCCTCGGCTGTGCAGCCATCCCTCTCTGGGCTTCATGCCCCTCTTCTCTTAAATGGGGTAATACTAATACCTCTCAGTGGTATTTATTCCTTCATCTGACAAACGTTTATTGAGTGAGGCCCTGGGCTCAGGATGCAAAGTGAACAAATCCGGCCTAGACTTTTCCCTCCTGGTGCTGTCTGGTGCCAAATGAAAGTTAGAAAAGGAAATGCTGCATCTAAGGTGTATGCCCAGCCCTCCCCAGGGATTGAAGCTTCTGGAAGGAGCAGTGCCTGAGCTGATTCAGGCCAGGTAGACTCTAACTAGACAGGAGGTGGATGGTGTTCCCTTCAGAGGGTGGGGGTGGGGGGGCCAGGGACCAGGAAGGTGCTCAGGGCAGGATGCTGGCATCAGGTTTATGCAGGGGCAGCTCAGTGTGTGGTCTCAGGGCTCTGCAGGGACTGCCTTGGGCCACCCCTTCCCCGGCCAGTGGCAACCCAGGTCCACCGGGGGCTCTGGGGCCTTGCAGGAGAACGTCAGCTGCCTCAACACCAGCCTGGTGATCCTGATGCTGGCCCGGCGGAAAGAGCGGCTGCCCCTGTACCTGCGGCTGCTGCAGCGGATGGAGCACAGCAAGAAGTACCCCGGCTTCCTGCTCAACAACTTCCACAACCTGCTGCGCTTCTGGCAGCAGCACTACCTGCACAAGGACAAGGACAGCACCTGCCTGGAGAACGTGAGTGCCCACCCCGCTGGCCGGTGGGTGGGCTGCGGGCACGCGGCCCCGGGCCCCTCAGGGCTGTTCGGGGGGTGTGGTCCCTGCCTGGGCCTTGAGGGCAGCTCTTTGTCCCCTTACCATGGCCCTCCCCACGGGGTGCTGGGCTCGACCTGGGTCCTCCAGGCACCTCCCAGCCCCTCTCTCTTTGCCCAGAGCTCCTGCATCGGCTTCTCATACTGGAAAGAGACCGTGTCCATCCTGTTGAACCCAGACCGCCAATCGCCCTCTGCCCTCGTCAGCTACATCGAGGAGCCGTACATGGACATAGACAGAGACTTCGCTGAGGAGTGACCTTGGGCCAGGCAGTCCCTGGGAGGCTGCTGGGCCAGGGCCAGTGCGGGTGAGCGTGGGTCTGAGTGCCATACGCCCTGCCATGTCTCCACCCCTTCCCTGCCTTCCTGCTGCTCTCTGCCTGCCCCAGGTCTTCAGACACAGGCTTCGTGGGAGTGTCTAGAAGCCCTTAGGTCTGAGGGCCCAAGGTCATTGGGGAACCTTAGGACCTTCGAGATCCCCACGCTGAGGACAGGGGCGCTGTGCCCTCCCTTCCTTCAGAAACTTGGGGCCCTGGACCCCGGAGATAAGGGGACTTTTAAAAATAGCTCTGTCTGAGCTCCTGCCTAGTCTCTTGGCCATCAGTCCTGGGTTGGGGAGGGAGATATGGGGACCCTCCCCCAATCTGTGAGCCAAGCTTGCCCTGGCCTTTGGGCCCCGGCAAGGCTTCTGAGCCCTGGGCAGGGGTGGGGGAAACCACAGAAGGCTCCCGTCCCCCAAGCCTGCCCACCGTCCCTCCCTCCTCTCCCTCAGCCCCTCCGGTTCTGTGTGCTCATTGGCCGCTGTGTTCGTCCCGAGGGGCGCCCCGGAAGTGAGGGGCCTTCCCCTCCCATCCTTGGGGCATGGGGTGGCTGTGTCCTGCCCCCTGTGCCCCAAGGCAGCATCTCCTACCTGAGCCCGACACACAGGAGCCTGCCTGGGAGCACAGCCTTGGCCCCTCCTTGTGTTGCCAATTTATTAACAACGAATAAACCGATTAAATGGAGACTATTAAAGAACTTTATTTTAAATGACTGATGTGGACCTGACTTTTGTCTGTGGGACCATGTGCTCCCCTCCCCTCCTGAGTCCGGCTGGAGCTGCAGATGTGGCCTTCATTCAGGGTTCAGCAGATGGAGAGGCGAGCGTCAGGCAGCAGGCTTCACTCCTTGTGCTGAGGGGGGGAGGGTGGCCCCGTGAATTACGCCACCTGCCCCCCCTCCCCTTGCAGAGGCGGGGGGTGCCCCAGGCTGCCCCTACCTTAGGGCCCAGGGCATCCCGAGTCCGTGCCCGCAGCTTGTTGGCCTGGGTTTCTGCTATGTCTGCCCGCTCCTCCGCATCGTCCAGTTCATGCTGGGCCTTGCGGTACTTGGCCAGGTTGGTGTTTGCCTGTTGCTCCTGGGGGCACAGGCAGGCTGGGTCACCCTTCAGTAACCGAGATGGTCGGTCTGGTCCCACCTCATCGCAGAAAGCACCCAGCTTCTCTGTCTTCCACTGTGCTCCCACCACTGCCATGTTCCTCTGCCCCCTCCCCAGCACCACAGCAGGAGGGAAGGGGTTGTGACACCTCTTCAGAGGTGCCCATGTGCCAGACCTGGGCCAGAAGGGAAAGCACATGGGGTCTCCTCAGAGACAGCGCTGGGTCTCACCTCTTGTTGTCGGAGCTGTGAGATACACTCTTCCCGCTGGGACGGGGGCGGGTCGCGAGCTAGGTCCCTGCCTGCCTCCTCACAGAGCCAGCACCGGGAAGCCATGTCCCAGAGGTGGAGGGGCGCTGACAGCTGCTGGCCTCTTGCCTGGGACCAGCTTTGAAGTTGGGTTCCACAGGCATCCTGACCTGGCAGTGCCCGACCCCCGGGGTCCAGGCCCCGTACACTCACCGCCTCCTCAAACTGCCGTTTGTAGCTCTTAACTTTGCTCTGCAGCTTTTCCACCAGGTCCTGCATGCGAGCCAGGTTCTTCCTGTCCTCCTCGGCCTGCACAGGTAGAGGGGACTCGGGTCTTGCCAGGACCAGGCCAGCCTTTGGGCCGCCCCTTTGGAGGTGGGCCTGTCACCCACCTGGTACGCGAGCTCCTTGACCCGGCGCTCGTGTTTCCGCACCCCCTTGAGGGCCTCGGCATGCTTCTTCTGCTCGGCGTCCAGCTCCGCCTCCAGCTCCCGCACCTGTGAGCAGCAGGAGACGGTTCTGACGCCCTGAGCCTGCCCTCGCACTGCCCGCTGTGCGGGGGAAGGGCTGGGACCACCGCACGCACCTTGGCCTCCAGCTTCTGCACCTGCTTCTTCCCGCCTCGGAGGGCCGCTTGTTCTGCCTCCTCGAGCCGTGCCTGTAGCTCCCGCACCGTCTGCTCCAGGGTCTTCTTCATCCGTTCCAGGTGTGCGCTTGTGTCCTGCTCCTTCTTCAGCTCCTCGGCCATCATGGCCGCCTGTCCGGGGTGAGATGGACGGTCGGGGTGACGGGCCCCAGTGGAGGTCCCTTGGGGCTCTGTCCCCTCCACAGCTCCAGCCCAGCCTCACGTCAGTGATGGCCTTTTTGGCCTTCTCCTCAGCTTCCCGCCTCTCCTGGGCGGCCTCCTCCACCTCTCCGCTCAGCTGGGCCAAGTCCACCTCCAGCTTCTTCTTCTGGTTCAAGAGGCCCGTGTTCTGGGGGGAAGCAGAGCCTCAGTCAGCCAGGAGGCAGCCACCCTGCGCGCCTCACCCCCGCCGGGAACTGCCCTCACCTGGGAGTGCAGGAGGTTGAGGCGCTCGGTGGCCTCCAGCAGCTCCTGCTCTGCCAGCCGCCGGCTGCGCTCTCCCTGCTCCAGGGCGGCCCGCAGCTCCTCCAGCTCCGTCGCCAGCAGCACGCCCCGTCGCTCCAGGGCCTGGGCCTGCTCCCGGAGCTCGGCTGCCAGCCGCTGCTCCTCGTCCCTCCCTGCCTGCTCCTCCTTGAGCTGGGCCTGTAGCAGCCGGGTGGCTGCCTGCGCCTCTGTGGCCTGGCGGGTGGCATGGCCCAGCTGCAGCTCCAGGTCATTGAGGTCGCCCTCCATCTTCTTCTTGAGCCGCAGCGCCTCGTTGCGGGCCCGGGTCTCGGCATCCAGGGAGGCCTGCAGGGACTCCACTGCCCGCTGGTGGTTGCGTCTGTGGGAGGGAGAAGACGGGGAGTGTCTTGGCCACCGAAAGCAGGCAGGCACAGCAGCACAGCTGCTCCTACAGATGCCCCAGGAACGCTGGGGACTGAGCCCATCTGGGGGTAACGCCCCTCCCTGATTTCAAGCCCTGTGTGACTTCCTGTCCCCATCAGCAAATCCTCTAGCTCTCTGACGTTCACCCCCAGACTGGACAGTAATCCTGACCTGAGGAAGCTCTGTGCGAGGCACAAACTAGTGTCCCTGCCAGTCTGCACAGCGGGGGCTCAGCAAGCACTGCTCTCCTTCCTTCTCCCACTCAGCTGGCTGGGCTGGGAGGGCCCTTGGCCCTGAGGACAGTGGGCCCTGGGAGTGGTGGTGGGTAGGGATGGCCTGGCCCCCATACCTCAGGTTAGTGCACTCCTCGTCCTTCTCTGCCAGCTTCCGGTCCACTTCCGCCTTGACCTGGGACAGCTCCAGCTGGATCCGCAGGGTCTTGGTCTCCTCCAGCTCCAGAGCCCCCTGGGGTGCAGAGGAGGCAGTGTGGGCCCTGGGGCCCTGAGTGTCTTAAGGGAGGAGGGGGGCCAGGGAAGCAGCGGGTCCATATCCACCCCACCCGTCAGCCTCTGACCTCGGCCTCCTCCAGTGCGGCCTGGAGCTCACTCTTCTCCCCTTCCAGTGCCTTCTTGGCTTTCTCCAGTTCCTGGATGCTCTTCCCGCTGAGGCTGGCATGGTCTGTGAGCTCACTGATCTCCTCTGCAGAGTGGGCAGGGCAGAGGAGAAGGCTGGACTAGTCCTGAGGCCAGTGGGCCCCCTCAAAGCTCATGCTCCAACCCAGGCTGCATCCTTCACCCCTGGGTCCAGGGTGACTACTGCAGGGACTCCCACCGGCCCCGGAGCAGTTCGCTGGCCCCGGGGCAGTTCACTGGCCCCGGGTCCTACCCTGCAGGTTCTTGTTCTCCCGCCTGAAGGTCTCCAGGGCCTCGAGCGCCTCCTCGTGGCTGTGCCGCAGCCGGAAGAGCTCGGTGCCCAGGCTGCGAGCCTCCCTCTGGGCCGCCTCCAGCTCCCGCTGCGTCTCCTCCTCCTGCCGCCGCCGCTCCTCCAGGGCCCGCTCCAGGTGCCGCTGCTTCTTGTCCAGGGCGGCAGCTGCTGAGGTCGCCCGCTCCAGCTCTAGGGTCACATCCTCTGACTCCGTCTGCAGCCGCAGCTTGGCCTTCTCCAGTGAGGAGCACTTGGCATGTGCGGCCTCTACACCCTCCTCTGCCTCCTGCAGCCTCAGGGCCAGCTTCTTTCTAGGCCCCGGAACAGACAGGGGATGGGCTGTGTAGCAGAGTGAGGCTGGCAGAAGCATGGCCCCCACATCTCACCTCTCCCCATCAGGGCTCAGGCACAGGTCACCCTGTGGTGATGGCCTGGCCAGCAAGGCACTTACTTGGCCTCCTCCAGCTCCTCGGTCCTCTGGATGGCATCTGCCTCGTACTTGCTCCTCCACTGGGCCACCTCCGCGTTGGCCTTGGACAGCAGCCGCTGCAGCTCGGCCTGGGCCTCGGCCTCCTCCTCGTGCTGCTCCCGCAGGAGGTCGCAGTCGTGCCGCAGCGCCTGCACGGCGTGGGCCAGCGCGCTCCTGGCCTGCAGGGACCGGAGGCCTCGGTGTCGGGCCTGGCCAAAGGCCCTGCTGCCCACACTGCCCTCTCTCTGCCAGCCAGTGGCCAGCCCACCTTGCTCTCCTCCTCCAGCTGCCTCCGCAGTTCCTCCAAGCTCTGGGTGGCCGAGGCCTTCCCACGGCTCAGCTGGCTGATCAGAGACTCCTTCTCCTCTAGCAGGCGGCTCAGCTCCCCTGCAGCCACGGGGTGAGGCGGCACGTCAGGCTGGCAGGGGGCAGCACCGAGGCCCTGGGATGGCCCACCTGAGCCCCTGGCCTCACCGTTCTCCGTCTGCAGCCGCCCACGCTGGGTGCTCGTGTCCGCCAGCTGCCGTTGCAGCTCCTCCACCTTGATCTTGGCCTCACTCAGCTGATCCTCGTAGGTCCGACACAACTTCTCTGCACTGGCCTGAGGTCCAAGGTCAGAGGTCAGGACACGTTTGTGAATTAGAGGGCGGGATCTACGACTGCCAATCAGACAGGGACCTGGAATGGGGAACTAGAAGGCTAGACCAGGGCCCAGGAATCAAAGAGAGAACAGGGCCCCAAGTTCAGAGAGATTCCAATATTGCTTAAAAGATGGACATCAGGAGTGAGAAGGTAGCTCAGTTACAGCATCTTCCCAATATATCAAGGTTGTGGGTTTGATTCCTGGTCAGATCATATATGAGAATAATGCATAGATAAGTGGAACAATAAGTCAATGTTTCTCTTTCTCCCTACCCGCTTCCTCTAAAAATCAATACCTAGATTAAAAAAATTTTTAAGTGAGAAAGCTGGATTAGTCCTGAGGCCAGTGGATCAGAATGAAGTTGGGATACTAGAGTCTGAAGTCAGGTAGGGACAGAGTCCAGCTGTCAGGATTAGATGGTACAAAGGTCAAAGGTCAAGGTTGGTTGCTGGACTCAGGACAGAGTTTGCGGGTCAAGGGCTAAGTTAGACTTGGACGTTGGGTCAAAAATAACCTGGAGTCAAGACACAGTTTCAGAGTCAGGGTTTGAAGTCAGGACTGTAGTGGGATTGGGGTTAGATGCCAGGTGAATGGGTCAGGGGTCAGCATCTATTGGGGTCAAGATTAGTGTGGGGTCAATATTGGCATGGGGTGGTCAGGGTTCAGCAATTGGAGGTTGAATTGGCCTATAGTCAGGATAGCTATGGAATTAGTGCCTAGGACAGTGTTTCCCAAACTTTTGACATATGTGTGCCCTTCTATAATTTTCGTAACGCTGAGTACCCCTCATATTCAAGAGAACGTAGAATTAGGTGCAGCTAAGCACGGTGCAGTGCATATCCCCACCAAACTCCGGTGCAACGCGTACCCCCACCAAACTCTTCCTGTACCCCTGGGGGTGCGCGTACCACACTTTGGGAAACACTGGCCTAGGAGGTCAGGTGAGGATGCTGAAGGGGGGTCAGAGGTCAGGATCAGGAAGGAGGCAGATACCTTGCCACGGGCCAGAGTCTCCACACTGGTGCCCAGGTCATCCACCTCCATGCGGAGCTCACTCTTTTCCTTTTCCAGCTTCTGCCGCACCCGCTGCAGACTGTCCACCTGCTCGCCCAGCTCGGCCGCGCTGTCCGCCTGCTTGCGCCGCAGGGCAGCCACTGTGGCCTCGTGCCGCAGCGCGGCCTCCTCCAGCTCCCGCCGCAGCCGCCCCAGCTCCGCCTCGCGCTTGCGGCTTCCCTCGCGCTGCCCCGCGGACGCACCGCCCGCCTCCTCCAGCCGCTCGCTCAGCTCCTCCAACTCCCGGGCGGCCTCGGCCCGCTGCTTCTCCACACGGGCCCGGGCCGCCCGCTCTGCCTCCAGCTCCTCTTCCAGCTCCTCTGCCCGAGCCTGAGGACCGCGGGAGGCAGGTCACCTCTGTAAGCCTATCACACTGGCCCCATCCACCCCACCCCCACACACCTGCAGCTCCTTGATCTTCTTCTGCAGCTGCGCTCCCAGGAGCTGCTCGTCCTCCACCCTCAGGTTCAGCTGACTCAACTCGGAGTCCTTCCTGGAGGCCACAGCAGAGCATGAGGCTGCCCTGGTCCTAATTTCCACCAGCCTGCCTGGGCCTCCACCACCACCACCCCTCGCCGCCCCCACCCCCCCCCACCCCCCCACCCCCCCCACCCACCCCCCCCCCCCCCCGTCCAGCACACACCCTGCACCCAGAGCAGCCATAGGTGACCTCAACCCTGCCTTCCCTCTCAAGCCCTGGCCTCAGAGCCTGGTCAGGGTCCTTGGTCCAGGGAAGACAGGACATTGCCACTAGCACCTAAGGAACCCCCATCTCAGCCCTCCATGTTCAACCTCTGCGGTCATGGAACCGGCTAGAGTCCAGGAGTGAGAAGCCCGTGTAGGCTCAGGAGGCCCCTGCTGGCCGGGGGTTGGTCTGCCGCCCACCCCAGGCCTACTTTTTAAGCTTCTCCTCCAGCTGCTGCTTATCCTGGGCAGCATCTGTCACCGACTCCTGTGTCAGCTTCAGGTCGCCCTCGAGCTTGCGCTTGGCCCGCTCTGTGTCCATACGCAGCTTCCTCTCCTGCTCCAGGGAGCTCTCCAGCTGTGGGGGGGAGCGGGGGGCACAGACATGCTCAGCCGCCAGGCCCAGCCAGGCACCCTCCCAGCTTCCCGGCACCGCCACACGGCCCTCTGCTGCGCCGACTCACGTCCTCCACCTGCTGCTCCAGCCGGAGCTTGGCCTTGGCCAGCGCGCTCACGCGGTCCTCCTCAGCCTGCAGGTCGCCCAGGACCTGCTGGTGGGCCTCCTGCAACGCCTTCTTCTCCTTGGTCAGCCGAGCCACCGACTCGTCCAGTGCTGCCATCTCCTCCGTCAGGTTCTTCACCTGGGCCAGGGCCAGGGCCCGGGTCAAGATGGGGATGTCCCTCCCACACTCCAGTCTGAGTAGCCACCCCTTCCAGTGAGCAAGTCACTTCACTCTGAGCCTCACTTTTTCATCCTCCCTGAATGAATGCCACGGAGCTGTTGGAAAGGTTCAATGACGGGCGGTATGCGAAGGCACCCGGGGGTACAGAGCTGGGGGCTGGGGTTCCCGTGCTCAGGGAGCTGGCAGTCCAGGATGGATGATAACTGCTGGCATTTGCAGAGCACCCGCTCATGCCAGGCCCTGCGGTGAGTGCTAGCAGACTAGTTACACAGTGAGTCCTCGCCCACCCTAATGGGGTAAGCACTGCCGCCTGCCCAGGGCTCCACAGCAGGGCCTGGCAGAGCCAGGAGGGGACCTGCGGCTGCTGCCCACCTTGTTCTCCGTGGCTTGCTTCTCCTTCTCGGCTTTGGCCAGAGTCAGCTCCAGGTCGTCGATGTCCTTCTTGAGCTCCGTGCACTCGTCCTCCAGTTTGCGGCGGCGGGCGGCCAAGTCGGCGTTCACCTCCTCCTCATCCTCCAGCCGCTCGCTCAGCTCCTTCACCTTCCCCTCGAGCTGCACCTTGGACTTGATGAGCAAGTGGCAGCGCTCCTCAGCGTCTGCCAAGTTGTCCTGCTCCTAGAGGGAACGGGAAGGGGCAGGGTGGAGGCAGGGCCAGGTAAGCCAGCAGGGGGGCACCATGCTGGGGCCTAGAGAAGGAAGTTCATTTGTCCGTGCGAAGGTTGGACTCCGCTGGGTCCTGGGACCACGGAACGCCTATGGCCTGCTCTCGCCCTGAAGGGGGTCGGTGGGATGAGGGCTTAGGTGGAGGGATGGGCAGGGGCAGAATGACACCTGCAAGAGGGGAATGTTAGGCTGGGGACAACCCAGAGTGAGGCCCAAAGGAGGCCTTCTGTGGAGGTGGGTGGGAGCAGCGGACATGCGAGCCCTGCACAGCTGTGGAGTGGCTCTGGCGTTCCCTCCCACCTCACGGCTCCCTCGCTGTGCCAGGCTGCCTCACGTTATCCCGCACCAGCAGGTGAGTTTGGTGACCACAGGCCCATCTGTCTTCCCCTCTGTGTATCTCTAGAGCTAGCCTGCCACTCAGGGGACATGAAGGATTTGCTGAAGGACAGAGTGGCTCTGTAGGCGTGGGGAGATTCTGGACCCTCGATCCCTGCCATCCAGTTATTACTGTTACCTGTGACCTGGGTTCCCGTGGGCCCTTTGCCAGAGAAGGGAGCACAGGTCTGTCTGTTTCAGGGACAGCAAGGAGGGGAGAGCTGGGGAAATGGGGCTCCACTGCAGCGACAGCGGGAAACCGAAGTGACATGGGGGTGGGAGCACAGGACACATGGACAGACAGCCTGTGGCTGGGCAGGCTGGGAATGGAGGAGGCGAGCATGGACATGAGCCCACAGCCTCATCTTGTGGCCCGTCTGGAGAAGGGAGATCAGGGAAGGCTTGGGGCGTTTCCTTGTAGCAGTCTGGGGTTCCCTGTGGCATCAGGTCCCTGAGGGAAACGCTGTCTCTGTCCCGCCCCCACTCACTGCCTGCAGCTGCAGGGCCAGGTCGTTCTTCTCCTGGGTGATGCTGACGTGCGTCTCCTCCAGCTCCTGGCGCTTGGCCTCGGCGGTGGCCAGGGCCCCTCGCAGCCCCCGGAGCTCCGCCCGCAGGGCCGCCAGCTCCTCCTCGGCCTGTGCCGAGCGCAGCAGCGGCTTCATCTTAAAAAAGAGCTTCATCCATGACCAGTTCTTGACGGCATTGAAGGCACGAATGTTCCACTGGATGGTGAACAGGGCATCCCTGGGGAGGGGCAGTGACAGGTGATCACTCTTGGTGACAGCCCTGTGTTCCCTGAGCACCTCCCCTGGGGCAGGCCTTCAGGGTGTGATCTCTCTCAATCTCCCCAAACACCCTCTCACGGAGGTCCTGACGCCTCTGCTTTGTAGGTGAGATTGAGGGAGAGGCCAAGGTCATGCAGGTGCCTACAGGGAGGGGGCTCACAGCCTCGAATGTCCTAGTGGCCCTTGCAAATGTCCTAAAGACACCAGGAGGGGTAAAGCCACCTGCCTCTGGAATCAGACCCCTGGACTCACATCTCCACCTCCTGCCTTCCATCCCGCCCCCTCCCACTGGCCAGCTGTGACAGGATGGCTCTGAATGGAGATAATCGCAACACCCGTCTTAGGACCATCCCATCCTTTAAACAAGATAGTGCACATACATTCTCCTGCCTGGCATTGAAGTCATAACACTGTGGGCCAGGCTCTGGGATGGCCTGGAGTGGAGAAATAGGTGTTCTTACCCCAACTTTTGAGGTGACAAAATGGAAGCTGGGAGTTGAGGGGCACAAAACAGAGCCTTACCCCTCAGAGACACCCTCACTCCCATAGGGGTAATCTGACCCACAAGAGAGTATGACTGGGTGCTCACAGGGGCCAGGCATGATGCAAAGTCTGGTCCACACAAACCCTCATTCACTTCCCTGAATGGACAGAAGTCCCACCAAAACCCGGCCACCCATTTCCGCCACACCCACCTGCCTCCAAGCAGGCGCTGGTACTCAAGGCGCATGAGGCGGCCTCGGCCCCGTGCCTGCAGCAACGTCAGGACCTTGGCCAGACGCTGGTCACGCAGCTCCTCCAGGATGCCCAGGAGCCCGGCCTTGAAAAACACCTGGTGGGTAGGGCCACAGCTGTAACCTCCACCCACTAGCACGTCCCCTGTCCAGTGTGACCACCCACACCTGAGCCAGCCCTAACTCCTTTGTGCCCTGACCTTGGTGTGGCCAAACTGGTACTGGGTGTGGTCGATGTCCAGGGAGCCCAGCAGCTTCTCTGTGGCCTTCCTGCTGTCCATGAAGGTGTCATCAGGGATGGCACCGGGGTTCAGGATGCGGTACCTGGGACAGCAGGGAGAGCTGGTGAGGAGGGGCTGGTGAGGAATGTTCCTGGAACTCTCCAGAGCTGGAGCAGAGTTCAGTGGGGCACATACTGAACCAGTTGGCGGGAGGTGTGTGTGGGGGTGGGGAGGGCAGTGTGAGACTAGGAGGCAGGTGTGTTCTGCTGAGAAATCCCGGTCCCATTTAAATGCAACCCGTAGAGAGGTTCTCTAAGGGGCTGCAGTGCTTACAAAGGCAGGCGGCACTTTTGTCATTGTTTAAGAGGGTGAGATGGTGGAGCACATCTCAAACTGAAGGAACATTTGGGAGAGAATTCTAGCCAGTACGCGGACACATTGGCATGTGTGCACAGGGTCGTGCAAGTCAGGTTGGCTGTGGCCACACTGTGAAGGCAAAACCTGAGGAACACCAGCCTGCACCAGGGGGCTGACGAGGAGAGCAGGCACTGGACGATGGGGTATTTCCAGCGGGACGCTGTGCATTGCTGCATATTCATCCACAGCCACAGGATGTAAGGCGCTGAGAGGCCCGAGTGCCAACTGTGTTCTCGGGTGGTGAGGATGGGTCCGCGCAGGGTCAGCAGGGGTAGGCGAGGTTTAAAACGGGAGGCTGTGTGTGCGCGGGAATAGGGAGAACATGGGAAATTCCTGTACCTTCCTCTTAATTTCACTGTGAACCTAAAACTGGTCTAAAAAATAAAGTCATAATTAAAATTAAAAAAGGATGATGTTACAGACTTATTCCTATCAATAAGGAACAATCTCCAAGACATATGGTTAGCCTGATCGGCGTGGCTCAGTAGTTGAGCATCAACCTATGAAGCAGGAGGTCATGGTTCGATTCCCGGTCAAGGGTCAGGCACATGCCAGGGCTGCGGGCTTGATCCCCATTGGGGGTGTGCAGGAGGCAGCCATGAATTACTCTCATCTCCCTTCCTCTTTGAAATCAACAAATATATACATATATTTTAAAGACATATGGTTACATGAAAAAACAAACCCACAGACTCGTGTATGTGCACATGCACATGTCCATGTACAATATCTGTACATACACATGTCAGCATGGATGGCCAGTTACTTCTGGAAGGGGCGGGAACTTGGGCTGTTAGTGGCTCAACAAAACCAAACTGAGGAAGGGAGGGGAGGAGCTAAGAGCGCTGACTGGGTGCTCATGAGGGGCCAGGCATCATGCAGAGTCTGGTCCACACAAATCCCCATTCAGTTCCCAAATCTGCATCTAGCTCTGGCTGCCCCATCGCCAGACTAAAATCCCGTCTCACCCAGGACTTCCCTCTAGGACATCGCTGGAGACATTTCAAATTTATGTGTTCAAAGTAGGGACCAATCCACTACCTCCCCCAAATAAAAACCCTGTTTTGGTTTCTCAGCAAACCTACAACCAGCTTCCCAATTGCTCAAGTCAAACATCTGGGAGTCACCACCCTTGTCTTTTCTTTCTGATTCTGTTTCCAAGGCCTCAGCCACCACCTCTCCCGCTGGACTCCTGCCCAGCCGCCTCCCCAGTCACACTGCATCCTTCCCAGGGACAGGAATTGTCTGTCTGACTCTAAAATGTGTGCCTTTCTCATCCCCTCGGAGGCTCGTCTCCACCAGGGTGGAGGGCAAGGGGAAGGTGTCCGTGTAGGGGGAGCTGGGGAGGAGCCGGGGCTGGGCCAGGAAGACCCCCACCGTTGCCGGAAGTCAGCGTAGAGCAGCCTGTTGGGGAATCCTTGGCGGCAGATCCGGATCCCCTCCAGGACCCCATTGCAGCGCAGCTGGTGCAGCACCAAGAAGGAATCCATGACCCCTAGACGGGTGGGAGTTAAAGGAAAAGGTCAGAGACCTCGTGCCTCAAAGAAAGACCAACAGTCCATATGGGGGCTCTGCGGAAGGGAAAGATCCAGCTCCCAGTCCACCCTGGCCCCTCCCGCCATGTCCCCCCGCTACCACGCACCTAGCCCAGGGGGCCTACCTGGGGTCTTGTTCTCATTGGGGACAATGCAGCGGACAAAGTGAGGCTGTGTGGCCCGCAGGTTGGTCATCAGCTTGTTGAGGTTCTCCTGGGGGTGGGGAGAGGGGAGAAGGCACACAGGGCAGGGAGGCAGAATTGGAAACCGCAGTGGGTCAGCCCGCTAAGGGCTGGGGGAGGGCCCCTCCGCATGCCTCCACACACCTGCCACTCTTTCCCGTGACCCTCTGCCCTCTTCTGCTCGACTGGGTCCCATCACCACAGTCTTCACTCCCCACCCAGGCCCCCTCAGGCCCCCAATCCACCCCCAAACCCTGCCCAGGCAGCGTGGGGACGGGAAGCAGCACAGACTTGCTGTGATGTTCACGTGGAGAGGAGTTAAACATCACTGCAAGTCTTAACGGCCGCCCGCCCAGGGTGCAGGGAGTGAGAACGGGCTGGAGGCCAAGGGGTGAGGCCTGCACAGGCCCAGGCAGAGCCTCACCTTGTGCAGCTGGGACACCGTCTGGAATGACGCTGCCTTTTTACGCTTTTCTTTCACACCAGACTTCGGGGGCTCGGCTAGGAGAGACATGGGGACCAGTCACTCCAGGGACATCACTCCGAGTCCCCACACAATGGCGATCCAGTCCCCTGGCACGTACTGGAGCAGGAGCCTGCATAGTTCTCATAGAGGGTGGCCAAGAGCTTATTCTGCGACTTTTGGAAGATGGGGACCACGGTCTCATTCAGGGGATCCTTGTTCTTCTCCAGCCAGCCCACGATGCTGTAAGGCACCTGGCGGAGACCAGATGGGTGCTGAGCCAAGGCGGAGAAACCCAGAGGGGGGAGAGTCGTCAAGAGCCGGGGTTCCGATAGGCACCTACCACACCCGCATAGTGGACCACCTCAAAGTGGGCCTGGTATTTGCGCTTCTTGTCGGGCTTCGGCTGCTGGAAATTGGGCGACTTCCCGGCGTGGTTATCGTAGAGCTTGGCCCGGAAGCTGGCGTCGGAGGCCTTGGGGAACATGCACTCCTCCTCCAGGATGGACAGGATGCCGAGCGGCTGGGCACAGGGCACCAGATTGAAGGCCCCCCGTTGTGCCAGCCCATCCCGGAGCCCCTCCTCCAGGAGCCTTCCCGATGCCCCACCGCAGCCACCTGCTCAGAGGGCAGAGACCATCCTGCACCGGGAGCCCTGTCTTCTAAGACAGAAAAGACACTTTGGCTCCATCCCTCTTCTGCACAATTCGCAGCTCTGAGCTGTCCTCTTTGCTCATGAGAACTGTGCAAACTCAAACTGGCATCTCTGTACCCATCAGCCCCCAGCTCCACGATCTCTCACACACTCACAGGACCAGTAAAAAAAAAAAAAAAAAGCAGCCGAGTTCAAATTTTGGCTTCCTGGGTTCAAACTTACTAGCTATGGGGCCCTTGAGCCTCCCTAAGCCTGTCTCCTAACCTGAACGCATAATATGTGCTGCTTTAACAGTGAAAAATGAACAAAAAACTGTCAACCACCTAAATAAACTTCCAACAGGAGATTCCAGAAAGGCATTGTCTGAAAACCACCTGCTGCGTGAACTACTGCGCCTTCTTCAGTGTTCAAAGTTCAAACCCATTTTAGATAAAAAGAGGCGATCCGAGTGTCTGAGTGCACACCGATGCCGGGGAACTAAGCAGAGGGCCAGGACTCCGGTGTGTGGGGGTGAGGAAACACTATTTCCCCTTTACTTTCCACTTTTCTGGTTTTTCTTTCTCCCATTCTTTGCACAATGGGGAGATTTATATATTGTAATGATTCACAATAAATAAACAAAAAGCAAACATCCTGCTCCTCTCCCAGGGCAGTTCTGAGGGTCCAGTGAACTTGTGGCTGCAGTAGGACCTTGTGAACTTCAAAACTGTGTCCACCCATGAGGGGCTGTTGTCAGCAGTGCTGGGATGCACACTCACATTGCTCACACAGTCACCAACATGCTTTTACAGTCTCCAGCACACCTATCACACACATGCACACATTCCCATTCATGGCATGTACAGAGATGTATTCAGAGCTATACACAGGCCCAAGCTCACTTCAACGCACAGTCACACACTCACATGCGCACTTGCACATGCTCACTCACTGCACCCACACCCTCCCGCTGCAGTGAGCTTGCGCCAGGCTCCACCTTCTCGATGAGGTCGATGCAGGGCTGCAGGTCCAGGCCGAAGTCGATGAAGACCCAGTCAATGCCCTCCCGCTTGTACTCCTCCTGCTCCAGCACAAACATGTGCTGGTTGAAGAACTGCTGCAGCTTCTCATTGGTGAAGTTGATGCACAGCTGCTCGAAGCTATTAAACTGTAGAGGGAGAAAAGGAAAAAAATAAAACTGCAGAAGGGCTCAGCAGGACCAGGAGGCCCAGAGAAGAATGGGAATGGGTATGAGTTCACCCTGCCCCCAAGCAGAAGCCCAGGCTCCTGCCCCCACCCACCCATGGCCCTGGGTGTGGGCCTGCCCTCACCTCAAAGATCTCAAAGCCAGCGATGTCCAGGACCCCGATGAAGAACTGCCGGGGCAGCTTCGTGTCCAGCGTCTGGTTGATCCGAGACACCAACCACCGGAACAGCCGGTCGTAGGTGGCCTTGGCCAGAGCCCCCACGGCAAACACCACCTGAAGGTGGGGGGATGCTGGGCTGGGACCGGGCAAGGAGGACCCTCCCAGCCGTCCCGGGTCAGCCGGTCTGCGAGCAGCTCACCTGCTCCACGCTCTGGCCCTTGGTCACGTACTCGTTCCCCACACGCACTCGGGGGTGCAGAAGGCCTTTGAGAAGGTCCCCGCTGTTGACTCCCATCAGGTAGGCAGCCTTGTCAGCACCTGGCAGGGTACATGGGTGGGATGAGGAGAAAGAACTAACAATTAGAGCACCTGGGGCTCAAATGGCCTCGGCCTGGCATCGGGGAGGGGAAGCTAGCAAGGGTCAAATGCAGGGTCAACAGTTTGTGCAGCTCAGGAGGGTGAGGGTCTGGCGTTGAGTCAGGGGTAATAATCAGGCCAGTTAGGACTGGGGTCAAAGACTGTGGACAAGGGTGAGGGCTAATGGTCACGAACAGGACTTTGGGATCAGGGCCAGGGCCCCTCACTCTCGGTGCCATCGGCCTCAGCCTGCTCCTCCCGCTGCTTCTGCTTAAACTTCATGTTTCCGAAGTGCAGGAGGGCACCCACAATCTTATAGCAGGCACACTTCTCGTCCACACTGAAGCCCAGGATGTCCATGGCGTGCTGCGGCAGGGATGGCAGGATCAGAGGAGTCTGGGCCCCTCCAGGGTCCAGCCAAGCTCAGGGCACTGCAGCTGCTCCCCAATCTCCACCCAGCGTCACAGGGCCCCCACGCTACAGGCGCCCACTCTGCTCCCACCCGACATACGTCAGTGGCCATGAGTTCCTCCCCGTCATCCATGTTGTCCACGGTGATGACACCCTGGCTGCAGAAGTGGTAGTCGTAGGGGTTCACGGACAGGAGCAGCATGTCTGGGGAACACAGGCCAAGAGGGTGGGTCCAGCTGTGTTCAGCTGGCTGTCCTCCTACCCCATCCCAGCGTGGTGGATCCTGGGGGCCAGCCCTGCAGGAAAGTCTAGGGCCTTCCTAGGACTTCCCCATCCCCAGTCCATAGATTCTCTTTCCTTATGCTTCTCTGAGGCATGAGCCCGTCCCTATGTCACATTCATCCCTCCACCACTGTTCATGGCCACCCCTCTGGTCCAGACCCTGTGCTGGGGCACAGCAAGGACCAGACTCTGCCCTCAGGGGCTTGCAAGAGAGGGGAGCTGGCCTAGACAGAGCCATTGGCCCTTCCTTGGGCTGAGCAGGGTCTCTCTAGCCTCAGGACCGCAGGAGGGCCAGCTTTACAGAAGCAGCAGTCAGTTCCCTGCATGAGAGAGGGCTCAGCAATAACCAGAAGTCCCAGGGAGTGGGAGGGGACAGAAGGGACTCAGAAGAAAGACAGGATGTCACAGACCCCAGAAGAGTGAGGAAACAGACATCCCAGGGCCTGGCCTGATAGGGGCAGGCAGCTCTCCCTCCCTCCCAGTCCTATGTACACCCCTCCTCCCCCATCCATCCTGGCCCTTACCCTGCAGCTCTGGCTTCTTCCCCGAGAGGATCTGGTAGTAGACGTGGTAGCCACGCTCTCCGGGCAGCTGGAAGATCACCCGTGACTTCTCCAGGAGATCTGGGGGAAAGGGAGGTGCAGGCTACCATCTTCTGCACCTCCCCAGAGCGGGGCACCCAATAGGGCTGAAGGGGCAGGGCAGGGCTGTGGGTGAGGGGCAGGGGTGTGTGTAGAGGCACTGCCTGTATACATCAGCATGCACTAAAGTGTGTCTCTTGCCCCAGTGGATCGAGCGTTGGCCTGCGGACTGAAGGGTCTGGGATTCGATTCCAGTCAAGGGCATGTGCCCAGGTTGCAGGCTTGATCCCCAGTGTGGGGCATGCAGGAGGCAGCCAATCAATGATTTTCTCTCATCATAGATGTTCCTATCTCTCCCTCTCCCTTCTCTGAAGTTAATAAAAAGAAAACACACATAAAAAATATAAAGTGTGTCTCTCCATCTTGCATGTCACAATGTGGGAATGTGTGTGTATCCCCATGTGTAACTATGTGTGGGTATGTGAATGTGGGATCTGTGTGGGGATATTCATCTGCCCATTCTTTCATCTCTGCTTTCATTCCTTCACCCACAACCCCTCCTTCCTCCAGAGCAGTGCTGGTGTGTCAGCGTGTGTGTGGGCAGAGCTCCATGTGTCTGCACGTGGTCAGTCGAGGCATGAATTATGCTGTTCCCTGCCCATCACCATATGTCTGTGCTTATTCATCAGGATCCGAGCAGGAATCCCAAGGTGGGGAGTGGTCAGTGTGGCGGACCCTCTGTGCATGTGGCCTGGGCACCTGGTGTCTGTGCAGCTGGACTGGGTGAGACGGATGGAGGGGCTGCCAGGAAGAATGAGGACTCGATGTGTAGATGTGAGTCTGGGGCAGGATGGGCACAGGCCCACCCTTTAAGACCAGAGAAAGGACTAGAGTGGGGTAAGGGCCCAATCATAAAGAGCCTAATGACCAAATAAGGATTTGGGTCTCCATCTTAAGGTGATAAAATCCAGAAAAGATTTCTATGCAGGAACACAATGTGGTCAGATTAGTATCCATGAAAAGGTCATTCTGGCTGGAAGATCCAGCAGAGGAAGGGAGGCTGGGAGACCACATGGAGGCTGGTGGAATGCTCCAGGTAAGAGCTGAGGGGCCTGGGCTGGGCCGTGGCTTGGGATGGAAAGCAGTACCTGAAACAGGGAGAAGCCAAGGACTTGAGGGGTGCTCCCTCTGAGCAGAAAGGCCTCTGCCCGCCCCCACCCTCCCCGCCTCGCCCAAACTCACAGCTGTCAATATCTGAAGATGCCAGCTTCCCCGAGGGACCAAAGTGAATGCGGATGAACTTGCCCTGTGGGCAGGGGTGCAGGCTGAGTCAGAGGGCCCGGCCATGCTGCCCTCTCAGCTGAAAGCTCCCACCACCCGAGTCTCCCTGCTGCCCCTCCCTCTCCCCCCACCCACCCTTCCCACCGCGGCCACTCACAAAGCGGGACGAGTTGTCGTTCCGCAGGGTCTTGGCATTGCCAAAAGCCTCCATGGCAGGGTTAGCCTCGATGATTTGATCCTCGAGGGTACCCTGGGGGGTGAGGTATGCTCACTGACTGGGACCCAGAGCAGCCGCCGTCCCAGGTAACAGCCCATCCCAGACACCTCTGGCTGGGAAGGGGAAGGGCAGGTTCCCAGGACCTCATCATTGTTGCCTGGCCCACTCACTGTGGTCCCACACTTACCCCAGTCTTTGTGGCCGGAAATTGCTGGGGGAGAAGGAAGACAGTGTCAGAGGGTGTGAGGTCTCACCAGGCCAGGGTGACAGTAGTTAGCAGGGCAGCGATGTTAGCACCCCCCCCCCGCCCCGCCCCCGCCTCACCCTCCCAGGGCCGTTGCAGGAGGACTGCTAGAAAGTAGGAGCAAGCACGGCAGGGGGCTGAGTCTGGGGGAGTCTACAGTTAGCAGCCCTTCCCCTCCCCCAGCTGTCTCTGGCCTCTTCCATGTCCCATCATTTCCCACATTCCAGGAAGTGGCCCCTGCCCCAAGCACTAGAGGCTCCTGCCTAAAATCCTGTTCAGAGCAACAGCTCAAATGCCCCCTCCTCTAGGAAGGCTTCCCGATGCTTTATGGCTGGAAGAGATCTCTGTCACCTGAACCTTCGTACCCTCACCTCCGTGAGCCCTTCTCCACACCTCTCCTTCGCATTGTTTCAGGCACATCTCCATGGCACAGTTAACTTGTACACCGGCTATTATTTAAAACGGCCCTGCCAGTGCCTACTATTACCCTACTTTGCAAATGAGGAAACTAAGGCTCAGAGCAGGGAAGTAACATACTCAAAGCCAACGGTAAGTGGGAGAGAAGGCACTGAGCCCAGGCATCTGCCTCCCAGCACCCACAGCCACCCATGTCTCACCTAGAGAGACTTACTGAACTGAGAGGATCCCCCCACTGTCCTCTCCTGGCCTCATCCTTGTCTTCCCTCCACTTCCCTTTCCTTCTCTTCCCTGCCCTGGGTCCTGGCAGCCCGAAAGAGGCTGCTCCAAAGCTCTGGCTAAGATTATGTGCCATTTCCCTCCTGCCTCTGTCCCCCCAACCATCTCTCTGGGGAAACTGAAAGGGAGAGAAGGGAAGAATGGATTCTAAAGTGAGTTACCATGCCACCAGGGGACTTTGGTTATTCTCTCACCTCCAGGAGCCCAACTGACACAATCCCCAGAGACATTGCTGGGGGGACAGAGGCAGGAGGGAGCCCATCCCTGGAGTCCTTTCTGACCAGAGGCCTCCCTGCCCCTACCCTGCTCACTCTGGCCTCTTTCCACCCACCATTCCTATTAGGGACCGAGCCCCCACTTTCTGCAGCATCCTCACATGGGGTTTGGAAAATGGGGTGGGGAGAGGAAGGAGGAAAGAGTACCAAAAAGTCAACAGCAAAAACAAAACAAGAACAACCACCACAACAACAAAAAAACCAAAACTGAAATAAAAATTTAAAAAATCAAGAAACTCAAATGGGGAAAAGAAAAAGGCAAAAAGAAAAAAGGAAAAGAAAACTTAAAGTGGAGAAAAGAAAAGAAAATTAGAAAAAAGAAAAATGCCCCAGAATAAAGCAAGGCTCAACAGGACCAGGAAGGGGGACTGAGTGGGAGGCGGCCTTGGGCTCTGGAAAGAAAAGGCAGAGGAACGAATACTGTATTTCAAAAACGAAAACAAAACACTGGCCCCCCATTGTATCAGAAATTTTCAAAAACCATACAGCTATCAGGGGGTGCAAAACTGCCCCCTGCCCCTGCCGTTGGGAATGCTGCCAAGTGCCTCTGGCTTTGGCTAAATGCCGCATAAGCCTGCTTGTTTGACTGACAGCAGGTAACTCTCTTTGGTGCATGGAAACCAAAAAAAAAATCATTTCTTAGCAAAAACGGCCTATTTGGTAAACTCTCAAATTATGAAGGTCACCATGTGAGGGAAAAGCTACATAAAAAGTTTGGGAACAGCGACGTGGTCCCGCCCCTCTGGGTTACAGATGGAAACACAGAGGCCTGGGACTGGGTGGCAGAGCATAGCGGAGGTGGCCATAGCTTCTTTGGTCAAGCCTTGCTCAGGCCAGAGTCCCCCACTAAGGTGGAAGGCTCAGGCGGGGCTGGAGGCTCTGGGGAATCAACATAAAAAGAAAAAAAAATGGGGGGGAGGAGACAAAAAGAAAAACAGTGAGAAGCAGTGGTGAGCAGCGCCCAAGTGGGCGAGTCTTACGGCCTTCTTGCCTGGCCCGTCTCCCAGGGCAGCGACGATGGCAAAGTACTGAATGACCCGCTTGGTGTTAACCGTCTTACCGGCCCCCGACTCTCCGCTTGGATGACACAAACATACGTCACCAATGCCCACCTGGCCACTCCAATTCCTCCCACCCCTCAGTGTCCCACTCACCAGGCAGGGCCCCTCTGCCCTCCCCAACCCAGCTCCCAAGTTAGGATCCCAACTCAAAAGACAAAATCTAGAAGAGATCAGCCCTCAGAGGCATCCAGATGTTTACAGAGCAGCAGAGCAGGCCCGTGTAGATAGATCATACCCCCCCACACCCCTGTGAGACGAGAACACACAATGCCACCGTTTACTAAGTGCAAATTTAGTGCCAGGCACTGGGCCAAGTGCTTTCTTTACTTGTATTGACTCATTTAATCATTTAAGCCTTAGAAACAAAGATCAGAAATAAGACTCAGAGATAAGGAGAAGGTAAGGAGGAGAAAGTGTAGGCACCATCATCACCCCCAGTTTATGCATAAGGAAATGGGGCTCAGAGAAGTTATGTGACTGTCCCTGCTGTTGCCAAGTATGTACATTAAAATGCTGACTCCTTGTAGCTCTGGCAGGTGGGTAGGATTGTTCTGTTGTTACTGATGAGACTCAGAGGCCTAAGGACATCAGCAGGAAGAAGTGAACACAGAACATGAACCCAGTTCTATCTGGTTTCAAAGGCCTTGCTCTAAAACCAGGCTGCATGTACACGCACACACTCATACACCAACAATGTCCATATCGGCTTGGCTGGACATGAACTTGGCAGGTAAGAATTCTATCATTTTCCCATGGAGACAAACAAAGGATTCGAAATAAGACCCAGAGATAAGGAGAAGGAAGGAGGAGGAACGGAAGAGGAATGCCCCGTTCTCCTTAAGCCAAACTCAGAACTCCCAAAAGATCGAGGTGGGAAAGATTCCAGGCCCTGGAAAGAGGGGCGATCAGGGCTGGTGATCATCGGATACGTGGGTATCCCTTTCCTGCTTACTATCCATAACCCAGAATGGAGGCAGAGAACATGCTCTAATTTAGCTCCAGGTGATAAATTTAGCTTAGTCTTGCCCTAAGCACTTTAGAACCATCCCTGGGCTATGATTTTAGTTCCATCCCTTCCTGCCAGAAGGCTAGTAATTCCCACCCCATCCCCAGAGCCGCACACTTACGTGATTAGCATGGACTGGTTTTCTCGGTCTGGAGGAATGGGAAGGAGATACAGAAGTTAGCCATGAGGGACCAGCCACAGGTGGAGCACATTGGTATCCATGGCATAGGGCAGCCCCTCCACCAACCAGAGCCAGAAATGGGAAGGACCAGATAGGACCCTACAGTCCGCAGGCCAGTTCCCACTGGGGAGACAATGGCTATGCCAGGGTGTCCGGCAGTATCATAGGGCAATGCAAGTGGAGGGAAGGGGTCCTTTAAAGAAGTTTCCCTGTAGCTGGGGTAGGGGTCTTGGGCGGGGAGAGGAAGAGGAGTCCAGGCAGCCCTTACTTCGCAGCATATCATTGTAGGCATTATCTGCCACCGCATATATGTGGGGCGGGGCCTCCGAGCGGCGCTTTCCCTTGTAGGCGGCCACCACGGAGGGCGTGTAGACCGGGAGCCATTTGTAGGGATTGATGGTGACACAGAAGAGGCCCGAGTAAGTCTGAGGAGAAAGCGTATAGATACTAGGTTGTTGGAGGCCAAGTTCCCATTCCCATTCCCAGGCCCCAGCCCTCACAAAACTATGACCTTTGCAATATTCCCCAAGAGTCACTTAACTATGCCACGTGATACCCTCTGTGGCTGCCTAACCCCAATCCAGCCTTAGCTCCTGCCCACAGCCATGTCCCCTTCTCCATGGCCCCACCGGGAGCCTCGCCCCCACGCTGAAGCTCCGCCACTACACTCCCAGAGCTGCAACTCCAGCACCATCTCTATCCCTGTCTCAGACCCTAGCCCCACTTCTACAGCTTCATGACATCACCCTGCTCCACCTCTAGCCCCGCCCCACTGCACAAGCCCCTCCCTACCCCTTAGCCCCGCCCCCTTATACAAACCCCTTCCCCTCTCCATAGTCCTGTCTCCTTAGTCCAGTCCTCATGGCGTTGTGGCTCTTCCTCTGACCCCGCCCCAACCATACCCATCCCCTCCACACCCTTGGCCCCTCCCTGACTCCTGGCTCACGTAGATCATCCAGCGAGCATAGCGCTGGCGTAGGTTGTGCAGCACCGAGGCTTCGTTGAGGTGTGTCATCATGGCCATGTCCTCCAGCAAGTCAAAGCGGGGCGGGTTCATGGGCTGTAGCTCTGCTTCCCGCACCATCAGCATCTGCCAGGGAGGCCATATAGTGGAGTGGCCGGAGGGCGGGCGGGTATTCACTGACTTCCACCTCTCACCCCTGTACCCTCCCAGACCCCCTTTCATACAGACAGCTGGCCAACAGCTGCATACTGGGAGTATGGGGGGGGGGGGAAGAGGTGGAGGAGCTAACACCAGGGAAAGGGGCAGCCAAACCTTCTGGTCTTTGGTCTCCACATTGACTCTGCCCCCAGTAGCCTCTGACTTGACCTCAGCCTCCACGTAGGCATCCTGTTCATCAGGTACCCAGACCCGCTTCTTCCCTAGGTTGAGAATGGCCCAGGCACACTCAGAGGCTGGGGTTCCATCTGGGTTTCCCAGGCCATGTCCATAAGCTGTGCCCCTCCCAGTACCCCCTCTGCCAGGACGCAGGAATACCCAGAGCAGATCCTTCCAGACTCAGGCTCCTGTCAAGGCAGAGCTGGGAGGGTCTCTAAGGATCTTCCCAGGGGATTCCCTGATGGGTAAGTCCTTCGCTGCCCCGATTACACACTTGGGCTCAGATTCCTGCTTCCGCCACGTGTGCCCTGTGACCTCAGGAAAATCCTTCATCCTCTCTGGGCCTTTCCTTCAATAGCAAAATATTGTGGGCATATGATTTTAAAGGTGACTCCACCTCCTCCATTTCACTGAAGACTCAAACACAGGTCTCCTCACTCTGTGTCTTGTATATCTTCCTGCCTGGACGGCTGGTCCCAGAGCTTCAGGGAGCCCATATGTCTCGCTGGTTAAAGAGGGACTCAGGCTGCAGCCCACCGGGTTCTGTTCCCTGTCCTGCCACTTACTAGCCAGGTGCTTCAATCAGGACCAGCTACATGACTTGTAGGCCCCAGTGTGAAAGTGCAGATCCCTTGTTTAAAAAATAATTAAAATTTTTAAGATAGGCCCTAGATGGTTTGGCTCAGTGGATAGAGCATTGGCCAGTGGACCGAAGGGTCCCAGGTTTGATTCCGGCCAACGGCACATGCCCAGATTGTGGGCTCAATCCCCAGTGGGGGGCGTGCAGGAGGCAGCCAATCAATAGTTCTCTCTCATCATTGATGTTTCTCTCTATATATCTTTCTCCCTTCCTCTCTGAAATCAATAAAAACATATTTTTAAAAATTTTAAGATGGTGACAGAGTGTTAAATCAAACATGAGGCCTTTCTGAGATCAGTGTTCTCTTGCAGATGCAGAGATAGCACACCCATGAAACTGGCCCAGGCCCTGGTCCCCACCTCCCCAGGTTGTTGAGCTCTTGCATAGAAAGTCATCTGCTCTGGGCCTGGCACACAATGGGCACTGCCTATTGTTATTATTGTCCTATGAACAAACCAGGTCATAAATAGTAGTCTTTATTCCTGTCCCTAATAAACAGAGGCTTTGGCTCTATGGAAAGCACTAAAAATAGCTCCAGCACAGGTTTTTTTGGACATGTGGAAGCAGCCTGCACCCATACCAATCACTCTCACCTCAGAGGCCGCAGGTTCTAGCCACGGACTGCAGCTCTGATACTGTCCCATTTTACAGAGGAGCAGACCGAGGCTTGCTCACCAACAGTGATGCACACAGACCTTAGTCTCAGGACCCCAGACTCTAAGAAAAAGGTCCAGGGCTAATGCTATCAGGCCAGGGTGCATGCTCCTTCAGCCCTGAGCTCAGTCACCCTCCCCACTCCTGGTCTAAGTCCATAAAGGCGTCTCTGCGGCTGTGGCCCCTCTGCCTTCACTTACCATCCCATGCGACAGTGTGCACCTTCATCATCTCCGGGTAGCCCTGGCGGAGGTAGCGGGCGGACTCCCCGAGTTCACTCACATCCATCATGGTGGCAGTGCTGAGAGGTGGAGGATGAGGGACTAGAAATCTTGGAGGTTTAAGGTGGTCCAAGACAGCAGGCACTGGAAGATGGCAATGAGAGAGGAACTGAGGAACCAGGGGCCCCAAACTGGGGCATGATCCAACAATCCATAGGACCCAGGTGATTTCCTGGGGCTCCTCACCTCAGTCTCCCTGGTGAGCCCCCAACTCCCCCTCCCTCCCCCCCACACACTCACTCAAACATCAGAGCATCCTCTTCCACAGTATGAGGAGACTCATACCAACCCATAGGTACCCACACCCACTGGCCCACCTGTACTCCCTTCAGCTCCAGCCCCAGCCCTGATCACCCACCTCAGTACCACGGTGAGGGCTGGGAGCTGGGCTCCCCCTTTTATTGCACCCGTCAAGGTCAGCGCGGAGGAGAGCTATGTCAGCAATCTCCACGTGTCACAGCCCCCCCAGCCTGGCCACAGGACACAAAAGTCAAATTCCCTTTTATCTCCACCAGCACAGCCCCTGGGCTATTTTTACCTCCCATTGTCAGGGGAGCACAAAGGCTGAGGAGAGACACTCCACTGAGAGACAGGGAGGCTGGGATTCAGAGACTGACATGGGTAGGGACAAAGCAGTGAGAGATTTGGGGAAACTGAGGGGCTTGAGGAGAGAAACTGAGTCAAAGGGAGTATCATATACCCAGAAAAAGACCCACAAACTCCAGAACTCTCGGAGCGCAAGGAGACTCGGAGAGGGGGAACCACGGAATGCCCTCTGGGACGATTTAGTCCAACTTTCTTTAACATCCAGGGAAACTGAGGCCCAGAGAAAGGAAAACGCTGACCACATTTCACAGATAAGCAGTGTCAGAAACCAGGTCAAAAAGAGAAGCAGAGAGAGTGAGACATCCCTCTCCGAACACCTAGATGCTGTCTCTTTACCCAACCTTTAGCCCCACCTCCCTGGAGTCCCCTGGGGAAATTACACGTAAAGAAAACCAGACCTGGGACCACAGACATAAAGGAATGCTTTGGCTGAAGAGAAAGGAAATGGAGGAAATTTAGACCACTTAGGAGCCCCTTCATACTCTGACACCCAAGATTCACAGGAAGCCTACTTCCCACTCTTAGCCCCCTGCCGCACCCTTTCGACAAGGGTTGTGGGTGCTGGCACTCAGCTCGATGAGGGGTTTTGGAATGCGTCAGGGCACTTCCAGGCACTCCTGTCCATCATCCCGTTCAGGCCCTGGCGATACCACAGAATTTTAGTCAGAGAATCAAAGGATCCAAGAACCTTAGACACTGGACACCCAGACATTGGACACACTGTAATCCCAGAGCCAGGATTACAGGCAGACGTCAGGCTGAGCTCACACAGAGACATTGTCTGTACCAACAGGATACCAATTCCAAATACACAGAGGTATCTATATTCCACAAAATACACAGAAAAAATACACAAAAGACACATTTTCAACCCTATATCCTTCAAAACAGGCAAAACTACCGTATGATAAAAATGAAAGAGCGGTCCTTCGAGGGAGGGTGAGGACCACAGGGGGCACAGGAGCAGCCTCTGGGATGCAGGAAATGCTGTGTGTACTGAGCTGAGTGGTGGCTGTACAGGTGTGTTCATTCTGTAAAGCTGACTGAGCTGTATGCATAAGATGAACTTTATTGCACATATGGTACATGAAAACCATGTTGCAAATATATGCCATATTTAGCAATATCTATCAAAATTTCAAATGCCAAGACTCTTTTAGGAATTCATCCTACAGATATTTCCCCATGTTGTGAAATGACTCCTTCGGGTGGACATGTAGATTGTTCCCAACTATTCTGCCATGACAATCAGGGCTGTGGTGAATATTCTGTACAGTCTGATGAATTTTCACAAAGTAGACACACCCAGTTCAAGAAACTGAAATTACCAGCATCCTACTCACATCCTCTTCAGTCATGCCCCCTCACCTACTCCCTCTACTTCTAATGTCACAGATTAGCTTTCCTCATTTAGATTAATGGAATCCTGCATTATGTACTCCTTTCTTCTTTCCACATTATATTTGTGAGAATATCATTTGGTTTCCATTCTCATCATAGAATCTAGATTGTTTCTTGCCTGCTTCCTCACACTAATGGGAAGAGCTTGGTCTAGATGTCCAGCACCGTGCAGAGCATCTGCACATACCAGAAAGTAAGAAAATTTGAAATGTTGAATAAGAAAATTGACCAAAATTGATAGATCATTTATATTTTAGGGTCTTAATCTCCTTATGGGTCAGGGGCTAAGGATCTGGGCCAAAGCAATTTACAAAACACCCAGAGGGTGGGGGAAACTGTGCTCGCTGTTCAAACATGCTCAGAAAGCAGGGCTTCGTGCCTAGGGTCCCAGCAGTACCATTAGCCTGGATAATCAGAATTTCTAAGAAGCCTAGCTGATACCAAGAATAAAGTTGGTCTAAATCCTATAAGTACCTGTTCAGTGTATAAACTTGGGACTGAGAAACCTACCAAAAGAAATCAACCAAAAGAAGTGAGTCTAGACCAGCCCTGTAAATTCACTCTTACTACCCATGGCACACCTTCTGCTGAGATGAACTCAGACAGGTAAGACAACGCAATGAGGAAATCCAAGATGCACCTGAATGAGAAAACAAATGCTACAATCTCAAGGACTTAAGGTACCAACTTCATTTATTTATTTTTAATAATAGTCATTTTTTAAATATATTTTTATTGATTTCAGAGAAAAAGAAAGAGAGAGAGAGAGAGAGAGAGAGAGAGAGAGAGAGAGAGAGAGAGAGAGAGGTAGAAACATTGATGAGAGAGAATCATTGATTAGCTGCCTCCTGCAAACCCCACACTGGGGTCAAGCCTGCAACCTGAGCATGTGCCCTGACAGAATCAAACCATGATCTCCTAGCTCACAGGTTGACACACAACCACTTAGCCATACCCACCAGGCTTAAGTACAGACTTTAAATACCGAAAGAGCTGTTCTGGAGCAGAGGGAGCCTGCATAACTGATGTAAACTCAAGAGCAGGTCAATGGGGCAGTTACAAGGCAGCATGAGTTTAGACATACACACACAAAAATGGCTTTTTCACACTTGGAGACATTTGGCGATTGGAGATGAGGCCTTGGAAGAAAGTGAACCTGCCAACAGCAAGGAAAAGTCAAGCAGAGGTTGCTTGAGGCTTTGGACCGGCCAACCTCTGAGATTTGCTCCAACTTTAGGATTGGAGGATTCTAAGCATTTAGCAACGCTGGAAGCTTTGTTTTTTCATTCCAATAAACTCATCCACTGAGTAGCCATGGTAGAGGCCCTAAGTCTTTCTTCCTCCCTTCTCTTCCCAGCATTATCAGTACAGCACCAACACATATGTGCACCTAGGTTTAGAATTCTGGGGTGTTGGAATCCCCGGTCATTAGAATCCCGGGGTATTTAATCTGGGATCATTAGAACTCTGCAGTGCTAGGATTCTGGAATAAAAGATTTGAAACAAATATGACAAAGTACGTAAATGGTTTGTTAATTATTCTCTATACTCTTCTGAATCTTTTACATTGCTCCCTCCATTTTTTTAAAGACTCCCAGAGCATCTGGAACCAGAACCTAGGTGTCCCCAACTCCTTTCCACCAAAGGACTCAGAAAAGCAAGTAGTTGCCAAGACTCCTGAGCCCACAGCTTAGTATCAGCCAGACCTACAGAGCTGCTGAGCCGGGGCTATTTTGGGGGAGATTTCCATGAGCATTGAGCAATGGGGCAAAGCCCAAAAGGGGCACAGTCCCTCTGGCCTCTCCTCTTCTAGCCCAAGATGCCAGGCAGGTAGGCAAAGAAGTGATTTAGAAACTAACTCTATCCCAAAACATATCTGCCACCAATGCACCCCGGTGCCTGGAAGTCCTTTGGAAAAGGCACTGAAGAACTCTGTAAAATTCTACAACTAGGAGAGACACATGAATTCAATGCACTTTGCATTTGACATCATCTGTGTCTAGAAAAGGAAGGCACTCAAGAAAGATGTTAGAATGAAAGAGTTTAAAGAATAAAAGCAAATTTGACATCAAGACTGGCAACGAGAGGGGCGTGACAACAAGGTCCCTTCCCTCATAAATGTGCAGTAAATAAACAAGCAAACGCAGGTTTTAAGGTAATGAAAGATTGTGGCACATGCTATGAAAGAACTAAACAGAGTAATGCTGTGGAGAGTAATGTGGCTGAACTCTATTCTGAATGGACAGGGTGAACCTCTTTGAAGAGGAGACTTTCAAGATGGACCTGAAGAAAGAGGAGGAGACAGCAGGGTAAGAGCCAAAGGAAGAATATTCCAAGCCAAAAGAACAGTAAATAAAAAGCCTTGAAGCAGAAAATAGCTTGGTGGTGTGTTTGAGGCCCTGTCACAATGCTATGGTAGTGCCGCTGGCGAGGAAGCGAGGGGAGGGTTTTAAAAGGTAAGAGTAGCCGAAACCGGTTTGGCTCAGTGGATTGAGCGTCGGCCTGTGGACTGAAGGGCCCCAGGTTCGATTCTGGTCAAGGGCATGTACCTTGGTTGCAGGCACATCCCCAGTGGAGGCTGTACAGGAGGCAGCTGATTGATGTTTCTCTCTCATTGATGCTTCTATCCCTCTCTCTTCCTCTCTGTAAAAAATCAATAAAAATATATATTTTTTAAAAAGTGAGAGTAGACAGGTAGCAGGGGCTGGCTGAGAATCTTGTAGGTCTTGGAAGGGATTCTGGGCTTTATTGCATGTGTGACAGGATGTTGTTAGGGCAGGACAGGAAGTGGTCTGAAGTGTAATAATGATCACTCTGGCTGCCCTATAGATAATTTACTGGAAGGGGCAAGAGATAAGGAGGCTGTGCCCATCCAGGTGAGAGAGGAGGGTCCTGGCCAGGGAGAGGCACTGAAGGTAGAAGAGAGAAGATGGAGAGCATGAACCCAAACTCTGAGGCTGGGCCAGGTTGAGGCTGGGCCACAGGGGGCATAAAGAGAGGTAAGGCTGGACGGAGCAGTAGGGACTAGACTGTGAAGGGCTTCAAAAGCCAGATTAGGATTTGGTGCTTTATCCTGCAGGAGTTGGGGAGCCATCAAAGGCATTTTTATGTTTTTCATCAAAGAGTTCTGAGCAAGGGCATCTGACCATGTGGTCAGATTTATGTGTTCACAAGATCCCTGTGGCAGCTGGTGTGGAGGATGGACTGAAGGGGCGAGACCGGTGGCAGGAAGGCTGACTTAGGAGGCGGCTGCCATAACGGTCCACCTGTGAGGTGGGGAGGCCCAAAGAGGGGCCCTCTACCCTTGCACCCTGGGGGTGGTGGGGGCCCTGCTTGTTCAAGGCTTGTCCCCCTCCTGAGGCCCTGGGCAGCTGCAGAGGGCCTGAGTGGGCCCCAGCTCTGATACCTCAAGCAGAAATAGGATGAGGGCAGCCAAAAGGCATCAGGACTGTTTATCCGGAGGAGCGATGCCTCAGCATGGATTTATGGCTGAAAGGTTACTAGAGGGAGGGGGTGGGGAACCAGCTGTCCCCCATCCTCACGAAGGGCAAATAAAGGAGGGGACTGTGGGCTCAGCTGCAGCAAGAGGGAGGGAGGTTAGACACAGAAGGGGAAATATCAGGGCAAGCATCAGAGGATGAAAGGGCCTTTCAGAGCTCATGCAAACCAATTCTCTCGTTAAATAGTTGGGGAAACTGAGGCACAGGGGAAGAGACAGGTCCTTGCCTAAGATCACAGAGAACTAAAGCTATGACTAGACCCAGCAGCACCTCTCCCTTTCAAAGACTCAGGGCCTCCCAGAACACTCCCAAGAGTACCTCCTAAGACTGCCCAGAAGAAACCGGGATCTGACTGCCGTACAGAGAAATGCCCACATGCAGCCCTCCTGGAGATGGAGGAGTGGGCGAAAGACCTTTGCTGGATTGAACTGTTCTGGGTCTCTGATTTGCTGAATCTGAGTTCATCCTTAGTCTTAGGCTCTCACTGTCTCCATAGCTGTGTAGACTAACCCCAACCAATGTCAGCATTTTGTGTATTTGGTGGGAGTATCTTTTATCTCTTAACCTGTTAACCGGGGAGTTCCCTTTTTAATTACGCAATGTACAATGGGCGCATACTCTTTCACTAGGACGTGTCAGTACATCATGCCCAGCGGACATAATTTTATATTATTATTTTTTTTATTTATACTTAATTAAAATAAATGAAATATATTTTTTTCATTTATTTATATATAAAGCACAAAGGAAAATACGAAATTACAAACAAATGGAAAAGAATACCAAAAAATAAAAATGGAAACATCGAATTAAAAAATTATAGCCGAAACTGGTTTGGCTCAGTGGATAGAGCATCGGCCTGCGGACTGAAAGGTCCCAGTCAGAGGCATGTACCTTGGTTGCGGGCGCATCCCCAGTAGGGGGTGTGCAAGAGGCAGCTGATCGATGATTCTCTCTCATCGATGTTTCTAACTCTCTATCCCTCTCTCTTCCTCTCTGTAAAATATCAATAAAATATAAATAATTATAAATTTTACAAACAATTATAAAGATTACAAAAAATATATACCGTCCCTCTCAGGGCGCAACATATATTTCAAGGACTTATTCATATGTCCTACCCGTTCCCGATAGTGTTTATGTTTGATGTATTTATAGGTCCCGCTCGGTTAACAGGTTAAGGGTGTTGATTTTTCTCTGTTCACCCAATCTCTCTGCCCTGTGAGACTCGATATTTATTTGTCTTGGCCTCTGACTCAGTCTCTCTAGAGCTGAGCTGGGCCAACCTCCCACCCCCAGTGGGCCCTCACTGGTAGAGCGCCCCCATGTAGACAATGCTCAGGCCCAGTGCCCACGCTAGAACAGGTGACAGCAGCTGTGGATCTATCTATAGCTCCGTTGCCCTTCAATTGTTCCTAACTTCAAACAATGATTGGGTCCTGGATTAGAAACACCCCCCACTGGGCCCGCTGAAATGGATCCCAGGGGGCAGGGGATGAGGTTCATGAGGCCCACACCATGATCTCTTGTGTCTACCTCTGTCTGGACCTCCATGTTCCCACCTATAGCGGTGGGATCAAAGGCTGTCAACTCAGGGGCTGTGTGAGGAAAGGACCAGTGGACAAAGGAACAGGGTGTGTGCGAACAGCAGACCTGTATATGCACATGTGAGTATGGGATGTGTGGGTTTCCCTCCTGCCTTGGTTGACAGGTAGTCGTGGGCAGTAGGATGCTAATTCCATGAGGGCGGAGATCTAGTCCTTCGTATTCTCTGCTGAACCCCAGCCTGAGCCTGGCCCTGGCAAGTATTCAATATACATTTCTTACCTTGACCTTAAGAAGAGTAAGAGGGTGCTTTGTAATAATAGGACTCACCTATGAGAAGCAGTATAGAGTAGTGACAAAGAACACCTTATCTAAAGTCAGACTGCCTGTGACTGAATCCAGGCTCTGTCAATTACCAGCTGTGAAATCGAGGAAAATTACCTTCTCAACAATGGATATTCATAAAGAGCAACTAACACACAGGATTCTGATGACATTATAAGAGTCAAAACATCTGAAGTGCTTAGAAAAGTGCCTGGTACATAATGGACATTCAATAAGTTACTATTGCTATTTCCAAGATATTTCATTAAGTAGAAAAGGTGAGATATATAAAAATATATGTGTGGAATATATAAAATATCAAAGAATAGTTGTTTATTTATGTGCTTACCTATGAAGGGACCATCTTTGGAAGATAGTAACAAAAAGTTGGTGAAGTCCTAGCTGGTTTGGCTCAATGGATAGAGCGTTGACCTGCTGACTGAAAGGTCCCGGGTTCAATTCCTGTCAAGGGCATGTGCCAGGATTAAGGGTTCGAATCCCAGTAGGGGGCGTGCAGGAAGCAGCCATTTCTCTCTCTCTATCCCTCCCTGAAATCAATAAACATATATATATTTTTTTAAAAGTTGGTGAGAGTGATTGTCTCTGCAGAAGGGAATAGATGGCTGGGGGTTAGGAACAGGAGACTGATTTTTTCCTTTGCATACCCTTTTATACCTTTGAATTTTGAATCATGTATGTATTACCTATTTCTTAAGTATTTGCTAAATGAATAAGGGTCACTTCCAACACGATGCTTGAAAAAGCAAGGCCACACTTTGTGTCAGTGGGGTGAGCCTGGTAAGAGCCGGTCCTCAAGTTGTGGGCTCATTGCCCTCAGCCCTGGATCCGAGTCCCCAGGAAACCTTCTTTCTCCCAGCCCAATAGCTGACAAGATGTGTCCATGAAAACCATCCAAATGGTAAGCCACATGGAGGCTTCCTAGTTTCTAGGCCAACCAGCAAGAATGGAGAGGGCGGTTAAAATAGGCTCCTGCCCTCTTCCCTGGCCCCAGCCCCCAACTCTTCAGTCCAAGCTATTCTTAGAGCCCAGATAATGCCAGCAGTTGCTATTGCTCATATCAGCTTCCAGAGCCACCATCCCTGAGAGGCCCAGAGCTCCCCCACCCTCTGGTGTGCTGGCCTTCCTGCCAGATATGGGCATCCTGCTGGCTAGCTCTTCCTCTGCAGTGCACAGGATACACACATTCTGTCCACAGCAGGTAGGTCGGGGGACTGGGTGGTCAACCCCTCCAAGACTCCCCTTGCCAGGCAGCTGGCTGGAAGGGCTGAAGGACATCCTAGAGTATGAGGTGTCCTCCTAGGGGCCACCATCCAGATATTCTGTCCCAACCCCAGGCTCCAAACTATGCTCAGAATATGAATGAAAGGGGTGGGGGCCATGGGCATAAAAGAAGCCAGGAGAGAGCTGAGGCTCCCTCCCCCCCTACCCCTTCCCTCACCCCGGAAGCTGAAAAGGGCCATCAGTCGCCTGCCAGTAGGGAGGGGGCTGGGAGGGCCAGTGTATGGAGGAGGGAGGAAGCCAAAAATAGGAAGTCTGGGGAAGAGATGTCAGAAGAGGGTCTGATAGCACTGGCTCCAGAGTCAGACTGTCTAGTTTTGTCCCTTGCTTGCTCTGTATTTCTCTTGAAGCTTCAATTTCCATCATAAAATGGGCATAACCATGTTTCATGTGGAGTCAATGTATACATACGCTCATGCGTGTGTGTGTGTGTGTGTGTGTGTGTGTGTGTGTGTGTGTAAGTTCCACAATTTTATCACCTGTGTAGGTTTGTGGAGCCACCACCACAGTCAAGATACTGAATAGTTCCAATGACATCCCATCCTTTACATTTGGCAACCTCTAATCTGTCCTCCACTTCTAAACTTGTCAATCAAAAAATGTTATATAGCTGAAACCAGTTTGGCTCAGTGAATAGAGTGTCGGCCTGTGGACTGAAGGGTCCCGGGTTCGATTCCGGTCAAGGGCATGTAACTTGGTTGTGGGCACATCCCCAGTGGGGGGTATGCAGGAGACAGCTGATCGATGACTCTCTCATCGATGTTTCTTTTTTCTTAATTTTTAAAATTAAATTATTATCTTTGTACATATACCATTTCATAAATGTTTCTAACTCTCTCTCTCTGCCTTCCTCTCTGTGAAAAATCAATAAAATATATATATTTTTAAAAATGTTATATAAATGAAATCATACAGTAGGTAATCTTCTGAGATTGGCTTTTCTTAGCATAACTCCCTGGAGATTGATCCAAGTGTTTTGCTTGTATCTATAGCTTGTTCCATTTGTAGTTCTCCAAATTATGGCTGTACCATAGTTTGTTTAACCCTTTACCTACTGAAGGACACAATTGAGGTGTGTCTTGGGAGTGCCCACACCTTCCTAATTCTTATTCTACCTGTCTAGGGACAAATGCCAAGAACTGTTCCCACCCACTCTGAACCTTAGACACTGGATAAGGTTCACTTCTTTCTCAGACCTGGTATTAGGATTCAGTCACTCCCAAGTATGCCAACACCCAATCCTTAGGCATAAGTAAGACTCTGGAGCTTAAACTTGTAAACTATAGATCCATCTGTTGATCCTGCCCTAAAGGCCCTGCCAACTCCCCAGCCTCATCTCAGGCAGCTCCACCCTTTCATTTATTCTGCTCCAGACAAACCAGCCTTCTGTGAGTTTATAAACGACACCAAACTTTTTTCTGCCTCAGGGACTTTGCCTCTGCTGTTCCCACCACCCACAATATTCCTTCCCTAAGCTAGGGCATGCTGCCTCCTTCTTGTCCTTCACGTCTCAGCCCAAATGTCACTTCCTCAAAGAGACCTCTTTGACTACACTAGCCAAATTATGTCCCTTCCATAAATGTTCTCTCTTCCCCATTGGTATCACATATTCCTAGTTTTAAATTTATTACCTTTATTGGTGTGTCTGCTTATTTATCATCTGTATTCCACTACCCCCAAGACTAGGTCTTTCTTGACACCCAAGAACAGACAGATCCCACTCTGCATTCCCAGCAGCTAGAGAACTTGGCACAGAAGAGGTACCCGTGGATGCCTGCTGAATGGGGATATCCACTGGGGTTGGGACACCTGCCTCTCAAAAACCATCTTTCCCAGGGGCCTCTCACTCCGCTCCCAGCTGCCCAGTGGGTATTGTGTTGTCCACCCACCCAAGCCTGGAAAAACCTCTCCTTTCTTTGCATCCCTGGGTTTAGCTGAGCCAGCCTAACAATACAGTACAGTGCTTAAGAATTCTGGGGTCAGTGGATAGAGTGTCGGCCTGTGGACTGAAAGGTCCCGGGTTCAATTCCGGTTGAGGGCATGTACATTGGTTGCGGGCACATCCCCAGTAGGGGGTGTGCAAGAGGCAGCTGATCGATGATTCTCTCTTATTGATGCTTCTAACTCTCTATCCCTCTCTCTTCCTCTCTGTGAAAAATCAATAAAATATATTTTTTTTAAAAAAAAGAGTTCTGGGGTCAGACTGCTTGAGTGCAGTCCCTCAGTTACTCTGTTCCACATCTCTAAAGCATGATTAATAACAGCACCTACTCCAGGGACTTACATGAGATAATATGTAGAAAAAGAAAAAACACAATGCCTCACACATAAGTGCTCAATACATGATCATTACTGTTCTTTGGCTTATTAGCATTTTCACCCCAAACTCAGTAGAATAAACAAGGGAAATACCAACAATGCAGAGTCCATGATAAACCCTTCCCCCCACCCAAAGGGTCATTCCTAAGACGATGGGACCCTATTTTCATCCTTACACAACTCCCTCCTGGCTTCTCTCTGCCCCCCCCCCCCCTTCTTGGTGAAAGTATGGGGATATGGAAGGGCAGGAGGACTGTAGCTTTTCCCCGGGGAAAGATTCCCATCACTGGTTTCCAGGGGACAACTTTCTTCTCCCATATATAGAGTTCTCAGTCTTGCCCAACACTTCCAAGCTCCAGGGTCTCCCTACACATAGCAACACAGTGTAGACCCAGAGCTCTGCCATCCTCTAGCCACAGGCAGAGTACAGAGTCATCTCATCAAAGAGCTGCATCCATTCTGTTTTTATGCATGCATCCACCCATCCATGCATATATTTACTGGAAAGTAAACTGCTATTAATCTGGAAAATCCCAGTGGGATATCATTTCACACCCACCAGACTGGCAAAAACAAACAAGCCTGACAATACTGAGTCTTGGTGAGGATGCAGAACAGGGGAATTCTAATACACTGCTGGGAGGAGTGCAAATCTGCAAAACCACTTAGGAGAGACATTTTGTGTCTTCTGGTAAATCTGAATATGTTCATGACCTTCTACACACTGCACGAGAAGGCACATAGATTGTTTATCATTGGCAACAGCAAAGTACTAAAGAAAAGCCAAAGGACCTTCACAGAGGGAAAGATAAATAAAATGTGGTATTTTTATGCAATGAAAGCTATGGCACAATGAAAACAAATGAACTAGTTACTCTTATCAACATGGGTGACTTTTCAACATAAGACTGAATGAGAAAAGCAAGCTGTTCAAGAATACATACATTACCATTTAAAGATTAAAAAAAAAACAGGAAAAATAGTATCATATAATTGTTTAAAACCACATACCTAGTAAAAGGGTTAAAAATGCATAGGACCTACCTCATTCCATACGGAAATATTAACTAAAAATTAATAAAAAACTAAATGTAAAAGTGAAAACTATAAAACTCTTAGAAAACACAAGTGTAAATCTTCAGGATCTTGGATTTGGCAATGGTTTCTTAGACACTCAAAGCACAAGCAATCAAAGGAAAAAATAGATGAATTGGACTTCATCAAAACATCTGTGCTGCCCTAGCCAGTTTGGCTCAGTGGATAGAGCATCAGCCTGCGGACTGAAGGGTTCCAGGTTTAATTCCAGTCAAGGGCACATGCCCGGTTGCAGCTCAATCCCTAGTAGAGGGTGTGCAGAAGGCAGCCAATCAATGATTCTCTCTCATCATTGATGTTTCTATCTCTCTCTCCTGCCTTCCTCTCTGAAATCAATAAAAATATATATATTTTAAAATATCTGCTTCAAAGGACACTATCAAGAAACCAGGAAGATGATCCATAAAATGGGAGAAAGAATTTGTAAATCCTATATCTGATAAGAGTCTGGTATCCAGAATATACAAAAAATTCTTATAACTCAACAATAAAAAGACAACTAGTCCAATTTTTTTAAATGGGCAAAAACCTGAATAAACATTTCTCCAAAGGTGAAAATAAATGGCCAAAAAGCACATGAAAAGATACGCAACATCACTAGTCATTAGGAAAATGCAAATTGAAATAGAACGAGGATACTACCACTAGGACTGCCATAATCAGACAATAACAAGTGTTAGTGAGAATGTAAAACTTGGAACTCTCATAAATTGTTGGTGGGGATGTAAAATAGTATTGTCACTTTGGAATACAATCTGGCAGTTCCTCAAAAAGTTAAACAGTTACCATATGACCCAGCAACTCCACTGATAGGTATATACCCAAGAGAATCCAAAACATATATCCACACAAAAACTTGTATATTAATGTTCACAGTAGCATTACTTATAATAGCCCCAAGCGGAAACAACTCAATTGTCCATCAACTTCTGGATAGAGAACAAAATGGAAAACTATTCAGGCATAAAAAGGAATGAAATATTGGTAAGTGCTACAAGATGGATGAGCCCTGAAAACACTATGGTAAGTGGCAGAAACCAGACACAAAAGGCCACAAATGGGATTCCATTTATACTAAATATCCAGATAGGCAAGTTCTTAGATATAAAAAGCAGTTAAGTAGTGATTGTCAGGGGCTGGAGAGAGGGAGGAATGGGGGATTACTAATTGGTATGCGATTTCTTTTGGGGTGATGAAAATGTTCTGGAATTAGATAGTGGTGATGGTTGCACAATCTTGTGAATGTAGTAAAAACTGATTTGTAAATGTTAAATTTAAAATGTTAAATTTCGGAGGATCCAAGATGGCTGCGCCCAGGTGAACACCTAGCTGCAGCCGCACACAACAATTTCAATAAAATATAAAACAGACATTGCCCAGAACTACAGGAAGGTTGACTGACTGGAAATTCTACAGCGAGAAGCAAGGAGAAAACCAGAAGGAGGCTTGGAGAAGCTGGAAAAGCCCAAGGTACGGAGACGCGGCGCGCGAAGAGGACGGAGCCAGAGAGGAGGGGGAGGCGGAGTGCCTGGCGGGCGTTCCCTAGCGGAAAGGAGATAAAACTCCGACTGTGCTGGGCCCCCGACTGCTCTGAACCCCAGTTCTAGCCCAGACCCTGGGGACCCAGGCTCATCCATAGGGAGCTGGGCTGTAAGGCGGAATCCCGGGGAAGTGGCGAAAGGAGGTCCTGGCGGAGAGCACACTGCGTGCGCGAAGAGAAGGGACGGCGGGCTGTGCCGCGGGATTGCCCTGGCCGGAAGGAGACTGGGGCTCCAGACTGCTCTGAACACCACCTCCAATTCCACTTCCAACTAAAATGTTAAATTTCATAGCATATTAATATCTCAATAAAAAGTTGCACAGGAATAGCCAACAGCATATTCAGGAGTCTTTACCTGGGGGGTATACTTCAGAGGACCTTCAGCTTAATTGGCAATGTTTCATTTCACAAGCTGGATGGTGAGTATAAGGGTGATTGTTACACTAATCTTCATACCTTTCTCGATGTTTTCATAATAAATATTTAAAGGTAGTGCCCTGTCCAGGTGGCTCAGTTGGAGCATCATCCCATACACCAAAAGGTTGCAGGTTTGATCCTTAGTCAGGGCGTGTATGGGTGGCAACCAATCAGTGTTTCTCTCTCCCCCTGCCTCTCTCTCTAAATTCAATAAAAACATATTTTTGGGTGAAGATTTAAAAAAAAAATTTTTTTTTTAAGTATTTACTGAGTGCTGACCTAAACCAGGCACTGGGCTACCTGCCTGGTATGGTGGTGATAAAAGCAGATCCCAACCTGCCCATAAGAGGGTAAAAACAAACAAGAGAGACTGTAAGTCCTCTATCCTTTCTGGGCTCGTTTCCTCACGGATAAAACGAGAGCTGGAGAAGAAGCCTGTTAGTAGAAAGTCTCTGAGGACCTTGGGGTTTGAGAAATGTCTCCGTTAACAGCCACGGCTTTAAGAGTGCGTGCACGACGGGAGTACAGGCCCTGGAGTCAGTCCAGGTGCCATCAATCATTGCAAGCTGGCCTAAGGCGAAGCCCAATTGAGTCTCTGTTTCTTCTCAGTAACACAGGGACAGTACCTTCTCCCTCCCAGGATTACTCTGGGAGTGTAAATGAGATAACACATATAAAGTATCTGGGACGGGCCTGGCACACAGTAAATCCTCAACACATGGGAACAGCCTCACTTTGATTCCACAGGCATTCCGGAGCAGCACCGCAGGCCTGCACTAAGGGCTGGAAGACAGAGGAATTCCACTCTGAATGGCCAAGCAGTGGACCTCAGCCAAATGGGGAAACAGCCTCATAAACAACATACCAAGCGGTGTGATGTCATTGCTAAAGAGAGACAGCAGCCACGTGCACCTTGCAGACCACGTACAATGCAGACCCTGGGGTGGCAGAGATGCCCCGCTCAAGAGGTCCAGGCTTGAAAAGAAGCAAAGTCTTGAGACTAGAGAGACCTCGGGCAAGTTCTCTAATTCTGGGTTCCTTGACTTGGAATCCCTGAGTGGGCCTAGGACATACGGTCAGCAAACCATGGCTCGCGAGCCACATGCTGGCTCTTTGGCCCCTTGAGTGTGGCTCTTCCACAAAATACTACATGAGAGCACGCATATACAGTGCGATTGAAACTTTGTGGCCCATGCGCAGAAGTCGGTTTTCGGCTTGGGCAAGTCTATTTTGAAGAAGTGGCGTTCGAACACTCAAGGGGCCAAAGAGCCGCGTGTGGCTCGTGAGCCACGGTTTGCTGACCACTCGCCTAGGAGGTCTGTGAATACCTCTTCATGGTGTGCAAAAAGTTTGTCTAATGGAGATTCTTAAAAATGTCTATGGCCACAAAACTAATAAACTACTGAGTTGACCTAACTTAGCATACCTTCTTATCCACCCTATGGAGATACAGTATAATAAGTCCTCACTTAATGTCGTTGATAAGATTGTGCTACTCTAAGCAGAACAATGGATAACAAAACCAATTTTATCATAGGCTAATTGGGATAAACAGGAGTTAAGTTCCTACAATTCTAAAGAAACAATGTTGAACAAAATGAAGTTGAGGACCTTCTGTACCCATCTTGAAAGACTGTGATATTAAATGAGGTAGTTTATGAGAAGCACCTGAAGCATTCTCAGCTTTCATGCAATGTTGGTTTCCTTTCTTTTCTCCCTCCCCAGCTGATTTCCATCATTCAGGAAGTACTGAGCATCTACTCTGTGGCAGGCAGCATTATAGGTGTTGGGTGAACTAGTCAAGTGGTGGACAAGACAGGTATTGTCCCCAATTTCATGGAGTTCACATTTTAATGCAGGGAAAGACCAGATACATAAAATTAATAATTTCAGACACTAATAGGGGCTATTAAGAAAATACATAGGATAATGTGCTACAGACAGATGGGATGAAGAGGAAACATCTGAATAACAAGTAGAAGCCAGTCATAGCAAGATTTGGGAGCAAAGCATCTGGGCAGATGGAGCAGGAAGGGCAAAATCTCGCTGGGTAGACCCTTGGCCAAGAGCCCCTCACTCCCAGTTCTACCACAAACTGGGTGCCGGTGGGTGAATAAGTCACGTAACTTCTGAGGCCCAGCGGCCACATCTATAAAATGGGAATAAAAGCACCATACAATGTGAGGGGACTCAACCAAAATGCTTTTAAGGTCTGGCATCCTCTCCAAATCTCACCAATAGACACCTGATATATCATTTGACACCCATCTTGGAGGAGGGGGACCTGCATAGAAAATCCTGGGTCATGATTTTTATTTTTATGCTGAACTAGAAATAGCTTTCTTTGTTCCTGGTTAACACAGCAGGCTTGTCCTGCCACCTGGGGCCTAGTATAGTAACTGCTGCTTCATACTCTTCCTCAGGTATAAAAGGAGATCAAGGAAAGACACCATGGAAACACTGCTGAAATAACCAGACTACTATCCCTTCCCTCCCTCTAACACGATGGGAGGGCTCAGTCTGTCCTACTGTAGACAGAGAATGTAAATGCTTTATTTAAGAAGTAGAATAACCTCTTAAATAAAGCATCCTGGCCCCTTGGTGGGACCACTGATTTATAGTCATAGTACTCTCTCCTAGTATCTCTTTAATCTGTCCCCTTCTCTCCATCCCTCAGCCACTGCTTCATCATCTCACAGCCTCGTGGGAGCTCACTCTTTCTGGCCTTAGCTCAGACTTCCAAACCATTTGCCACACTGTAACCAACATCAAACACATAAAAGACCACATTTCTCACTTGCTTAAAAGTCTTAAGACTACTCCCCACTGCTCAATGGACAAATGCCAAACTCCTTAACCTGGCATCCAAGGCTCTCCCTCCAAGGCTGAGTTCCTTCTTACTAAGGTGACCAGTCGTCCCACTTTTGGCGAGACAGTCCCAATTTTTAAAAATCAGGACTTTAAAATTTTTTTTTAAAATGCCGCGGGGAAGCGGGACAAATTGTTAAAAATCGCCGAAACCGGTTTGGCTCAGTGGATAGAGCATCGGCCTGCAGACTGAGAGGTCCAGGGTTCGATTCCAGTCAAGGGCATGTACCTTGGTTACAGTCACATCCCTGGTGGGGGGTGTGCAGGAGGCAGCTGATCGATGTTTCTCTCTCATCGATGTTTCTAGCTCTCTATCTCTCTCCCTTCCTCTCTAAAAAATCAATAATAAAAAAATATATATATATATATTTTTTAAAAACGGGACGTCTGGTCACCTTACTTCTAAAAGCCTGTTCCAACTCCCAGACCCTTCTCAGTATCCACACCAATTGGGAATGCCCAATTGTCTCTAAATCAGGCTTAGCCACTGAGAATGACTTGCCTTTGCTGTTTCTGCTCATGCTGCTTGGCACACTGTCCCCACGCCTGCCTCTCACTGCCATCCCTACTTTCTGAACTGCCTACCCATTTGTACCCATCCAATACCCTTAACGCCTTCCCCGACTCCCCAGAAAAGCACAGTTTACAAGTCTACCTTCCTAATCAGATGTGAAAGCAGAGGCTGTGTCTTATTCATGGCTAATTCCCCAGAGCCTGGACTGAAATTCGGTTTTAACTAAAATTCCTCTCAGGTGCTTCGCATTGAGAAGAATCCTATCACAAACCAGAAAGAAGGGAAGCCATGGAGGAGTGAGGTGGGGGTAGGTAAGAAGAATCTGCATTAAAACAAACAAAAAAGCCGAAACCGGTTTGGCTCAGTGGATAGAGCGTCAGCCTGAGGTCTGAAAGGTTCCGGATTCGATTCCGGTCAAGGGCATGTTCCTTGGTTGCAGGCACATCCCCAGTAGGGAGTGGACAAGAGGCAGCTGATCAATGATTCTCTCTCATCGATGTTTCTCTCTCTCTCCCTTCCTCTCTGTAAAAAAATCAATAAAATATATTAAAAACAAAACAAAAACAAAAAAAAACTGCCCCAGACCCTGACGGCAGTGAGACTGGGCATTTTGAGAAACACCGGTCACCATCACCAGCTCCTAATTTTAACATCGCTGGGAAGGTGTGAAAACGCCGTCCTCTCGCCTCTCTCGGACTTTTCCTGCGGCTGACCCGAGACTAGAGAAACCAGGTGGGCTTTTCTGGGACTGAGTGGGAAACGGACCCCACTCTGAGCCTCCGTCACCACGCCTCGCCCGCCAGCTGCGAGCCCCGAGGTAGCGGCGGCCCCATTCTGGGTGGGTGTCCCCGTTGTACATTGGACATCACCAGCTCGGACGACCTACGAGCGGTGCAAACCCGCAGCGCGACTCCTCCTTCCTTCCCAGAGTCCGGTCCGTCTGGGTCAGGCCGACGCAACCCTAAGACCGCGGCTGCCCTCACACGGCCGGCCCTTCCCGGGCGCCGTCCGTCTCTCAGGCACCGCCTCCTCCCCGCCTCGCTCCTCAGGCCCCGCCTCAGGGGCGGTCCGCGCAGGCGCTCTGGAGCCCGCGGAGGCCCCGCCCCCGGGACCGCGGGTAACGGCGCGAGAGACCCGAGTACGCTGCGCGGCGGGATCACGCACAAGTAGGTTGGGGACGAGGCAACGGCGGCCGGCGAGGGTCAGGTTTCCTCCGGAGGCATGACGCGAGGGAGGGCACCGGCCCGCGTTTGGAACCCTGGAGGCCAGTGATCTTGCAGATCCAAGTCATTGCCTGGAACCAGGAAACATATCCAGTGAGGGGGTTGGGCTCAGATTTCCCAGGTCTCCTGACTTCAGATGCGGGCGCGGTCGGGAACATGGTGCGGGTGAGACTAGAGCCCGCGTGGTCTTTTTTTCTTAAAGTGGGAGCGAGTAGGACCAAACTTTGTCCAGCCTCAGAGCGATCAAGCCTATAAAGGGAGGCTTGCCTGGGCCGGAGACCGTGTGGTTGCCCCGGGCTCCGCACAGGCACTGGCCCCGCCCTCGGGATGAAGTCCAACCGGGTTTCCTGTGGGCGTTTTGAGGCTTCGGGTCATTCATTCATTTTACATTCCTTGACTACCATGGTAGGCGCTGGAAGTGATCTAGACGGACACGATGCAGGGAGATGTAATGGCTGTAGAAGCCCTGGGTGGAGGAGAACAGGGGTGGCTTCTAAAACGAAGTCATGGACCTGGTTGGGAGTGGTGGGAAGTGTTCCAAACTACCCCACGTGCCCGGACCTGGAAGGAGAGGAGCTGATGTATTCTGGTCATTGAAGATCTCCCACCCTGAACCCTGGGTCTTGGGTTTAATGCTAGGCTCCTGACAGTGGAGATGGAGAGAAATCAAGGAATTCCAAGGACTGTATCTTTAGACAGACTGCACAGGATTTGGGGAGAATAGGGTATACCAGAAGTATACACAAGGTGTGGGTGCCTGGGCAGGTTAATCAGAGGAGATTTGTGTGGAGACAACAAATTCTACTCTGGTTCTGTGAAGACTCCAAGTAAGCAGTTGGATATTCTGGTTTGAAGGTCAGCAAAGCACTCCCATGTAATTTATTTGAGATCTAGGTTTTAGGGGCTAGGAGGAAAATTATCTTTTGCAGTGGTCCCATCCCAGGAAAACTTGCTAAAAAAATACAGTTTCAGTTCCTCCCTTCCCCCAGACTTCTTGAATCAGAATTTCTGAATGGGGTTTAGGAATCTGTATTACCTTTCAAGCCCTACCCCCACCCCCAAACTATTCATCCAGTTTTAGAGACCATTGGTCTCCCCCACCTTCCTTTGTTTCACACAGGTAGAGAGTCTGCAGCTTGGGATTGGAAGGAACTTGCTCCAATAACATAAGGCAATAGTGTCTCTACAACGAAAAGCATTGAGCCGAGAGTCCAGAGACATGGGTTCAAGTCCATGTCTACCAGTTCATTACCTTGAGGAAAGTAGTTTCACCCTTCGGAACCTCTGCTTCCTTACTATGAGAATAATAATCATTCTAGGAATCAAAAGAGAGCGTGGCAGTGGAATTGCTTGTCAAGCTTTCTGTTTTGTGCTCATGAAGCTGCCCTGTATCATACCACCCGTTTCAGTGGTTGCTGGCCCCTGGCTATCTGTCACCAAGCCCCCTCTTCTTCTGTTGCAGGTTGGAATGGCCAGTCGCTGGGGGAGTTTCTTGCAGGGTGAGCAGCAGCTGGAGGAGCTGGCCCGGCAGGCGGTGGACCGGGCCTTGGCTGAGGGAGTGTTGCTGAAGACCACAAAGGAGCAGTCCAGCTCAGATGTAAGCCCTGGCTCCTCCACACGGCACTGATTATACGTCCTGTTTTGTGTCCTTCTGCCCACCATCTGGCCCCTGTCAGGCCCGAAGCAACTCCTTTGGGTCAGAGATCATATTTTTGCTTTTTTTTTTTTTTCTTTAATAACTGGCATTGACCTTTAGAATTATGTAAAGTGAAAAACACCATGCCAGAATAATCAAATTTAAGTCTGGGATTTGAAGTGTGACTTAGGCAAGTTACTTAGCTCTCTCAGCTGCAAGTTCTTCAAATATTAAAAAAAGGATAATAATGGGGCCTACCTCATCAAATTGGTAAGAGAGTTAGAAGATAATTCATGGGAAGCACATTGGCCAGTTAGCTATTATTTTTTAGGACCCCTAATCACACTTCCTTCTCTGTAGTTGGTTTGTGGCACATCCTTCCAGGTCTTTCTCTGTGCACTTATACACATGTATATGTTTATAAAGAAATATATAGGGTTTTCTTTTTTAAGACAGTTTTTATTTTTTATTTTTATTGTTGATGCTATTGCAGATGTCCTCCATTTCCCACCCCTGCCCCCTTTGCCCACCTCCACCCAGCCCCCCCCGTATAATTTGTTTGTTTGTTTTTTTTAAGACTTTTTATTGATCTTTAGAGGGAAAGGAAGGGAAAGAAAGAGAAACATCTGTGTGAGAAGGAAACCTCAATCAGCTGCCTCTTGCATGCTCTCTACCCGGGATCGAGCCCTGGCCAGGAATCAAACTGTCGCCCTCTCAGTGCATGAGCCACATGGGCCAAACCTGTATAATGTTGGTTTGGTTTGTTTTTGTTTGTTTGTTTGTTTGTGTGTTTTTTTGTTTTTTACAAATAAGATGGATTATACATATTGCTGTTTTTGTTTTTCATTTAGCAATCTGTTTTGGAACTCTTTCCAACTTCCTCCATTAGGATCAGCTTCATTCTAATGTATAGTATTAGGTGTGGATGAATCACAGTTTAACTTTTTTCTACTGGTGACTCTTTAGGTGATCTCCAATGTTTTATGACTACAAATAGCAGTACTGGGACCATCCCCATAGATGCCTGTTTGGGCACCTATATGAGTGTTTCTCTATGGTTGATATATAAGAGTAGAATTGCTGAGTCCAAATCACATCTTTTTAAAAAATCTCATCCTTAAAAAATAAAAAACCTTTTCATTTTGTGTCCAGGTAAGACATTTTCATGCTTCAAAATAAAACGGAGTCCTGGCTGGTGTGGCTCAGTTGTGTTGGGAGTTGCTGGTTCAATTCCTGGTCAGGGCACATTGGGCTTAATCCCCCGTAGGGGGTGTGCAAGGAGGTAGCTAATTGATGGTTCTTCATCAATATTTTTCTCTCTCCCTCTTCCTCTTTCTTTAAAATCAATTTTAAAAAAACAACATATATTTAAAAAAACAAATTAAAAAAGCTTTTAAGACTATAAGAGTTTACAGTTTAACTCTTCCTTCCATATTCCCTAACTGCCCAATTCTCCTGCCCTGATGGTAATCTATGTTTTATAAACAGAACATTTATTCTTGTTTATTTTTTTTCAGATAGCTTATTCATAAAGAGATAAATATATATATTCCTTTTCCCAACTTTTTTACAAAGCATACTAGACAAGCTCTTGTGTACTTTACTTTTTTGCTTAACAGTATACTTATGACTATTCAGATTAGTAACTAAAGAGCTGCCATCATCATTTTTACCAAGACACTCTTGTCTCTCTGTGTCCAGAACCTAGTTAGAGGGCTGGTGGGAGTTCAAACTCAATAAGTGTTTGCTGTTTGGGCACCTGTATGAGTGTTTCTCTATGGTTGATGTAGAAAAGACCCGAGCCAGTTAGAATGGCTGTCACTAAAGGTAGGCTGATACTGTGGAGGTGTGCCTCTGGCTTTAAGAATATCATTGCTTGGTTTGTGAATTTGAGATTTTGTGAACTGTTTGAACCCAGAATGTAGTACTTCTCTTCCAAGATTTTATTTCTTCTGTTAATCAACAAGTATTGTGTGAAAGTCCAACACTTGGTCTTTCTGGAAGTTAATGGAACCTAGAAAAGGCACAGTCCTCAATTTCCCAATCCAGAGAAAAAGATAGGAAGTATCTTTTTCACTTTGGAATCATTGATTCATTTAATCCTCAACACAACTGAGATGAGGAATCCAAGGCTCACCCAGGTTAAGTAACTTGCTCCAAGTCATTAAGTGGTGGTGTAATTGACAGAGCCAGAATTCAACCCCAGAGTTTGCCTCCTGAGCCCATGCTCTGAACTTGCATGCTTTACTGCCTCTCCCAGGATACTGTAGAGGCCACCTGTAGGAGGGAGCAATTCATTAGTGGCATTTGAACTAGATCCTAAAAGACAAATGGAAGACGACACTTCCAGGGATCATTTCTATAGTTTGTTAAAAGACAAATATGGGAATGGAACAGCATAGCAGAGGCCCCAATGCAGGGAAAGGCAAAAAAATAAATAAATAAAAAAGTTTCAGTGAATGCAGGGCACGTAAGTGGATAGAGTGGGAAAGAAGGCAGGCCAAAGTCAGCTAGCCAAGGGGCTTTGCATACTGGGTGGAAGAAGTCGGGACTTTGTAGATCAGAGTCACAAACCAGTTGTGTGCAGATTGAATAGTTGGCTCCTGCAGTGTTTAGGGAGTTAATTAATTTTTAAAAAGTACACTTGAACAGGGTACAAAGTCCAAAAGGATATTTAGTATAGAATGTTTTCTCTAGTTACTGTTTCACTGCCCAGGGGCAAGCATTATTTAGTGTGTGTGTGTGTGTGTGTGTTTTTACCAGAGTGTCTTTGAAAAGTTAGAGCCAACATTTTTTTAAATCATGAAGTTTTTTTTAAAAAATCTAGATACCCAGCTTGTCTTGAAAAATCAGATCAGCTGTTAACCCTGGCCCACTTTCCTACATACCAACAATTGATTAGAGTTCTGACAGCCCCTTTATTTTTTATTATGTTTTTTTATTGATTTCAGAGAGGAAGAGAGAGATAGAAACATCAATGATGAGAGAGAATCATTGATCGGCTACTTCTTGCATGCCCCACACCTGAATCAAACCCGGGACCCTTGGCCAGTCTGCAGGCCAATGCTCTACTGAGCCAAACCGGCTAGGGCCCGACAGCCCCGTTAGAGAGGGGGACTTCTTACTTCTTCCCATCACTCTCTGTTGTTTCCCTCACTATGAAGCAGTGTTTCCTGTATGTACTATAGCTTTTCTAATAGAAAAATATTACTCTGTGTCTGGGGTTCTATCAAAAGAATAAAGACTGTGTCCTGGCTGGTGTGGCTCATTTGGTTGGGTGTGTCCCTGGCACCCAAAGATTGCTGGTTCAGTTTCTGGTCAGGGCATATGCCCGAGTTTCTGGCTTGATCTCTGGTGGGCGGCTCGCAGGAGGCAGCGAATTGATGTTCTACTCTCACATTGATGTTTCTCTCGCTTTCTCTCCCTCTGTCTTCCTCTATCTCTAAAAATCAATTTAAAGATTGGAAAAAAATGTACGAAGATAGTGTTTCAGCCGTTAGCCTGTGGACAACGAAGAATAGCTATATATTGTACTATTGATTTCAAATTCAAGTGGGCATGAGACCTGGGGACAGAGGCAGAAAAACTTTTGGGGAGTTTTTCAGGCCAAGTGGGATTTGTTGGGAGAGGCAGAATTTTACGTATCAATGCCAAGGAAATACCCTCGTAGTCATCACACATGACTCTCCTCCATCAGGTGGTGAGCTATGCCCCGTTCACGCTCTTCCCCTCACCGGTCCCCAGTGCTCTGCTGGAGCAGGCCTACGCTGTGCAGATGGACTTCAACCAGCTGGTGGATGCCGTCAGCCAGAACGCTGCCTTTCTGGAGAAAACTCTTTCTAGGTACTAGGTGGTGGGACACTGGGGGGCCGGGGTCTGCTAGAGGGGACTGGGAGACTGGAAAGCCATGAGGTGTTGCTGGGATCTGACTTGGTAGAGTGGGATGCAAGCACCCCCCAGGAGAAACAGAATGTAGTAGAAGTCAGGAGATCTGGCTTCTAATCCTGGCTCTCCATTTATTTAAGAACATGGCCTCAAGCAAGTCCTTTGTTTCTCCATCTGTAGAATGAGGAGGTTGGTCCTTTCAACCCTGACATTCTGTGATTCTCTGATCTGTGATCCCCTTCTTGGAAGAGACTGAAATTTAGAGAAAACAGAGGGCAAGTGAGGTTATTAGGTTCAAAGTCAGATCTACTTCTCCTGAGTGACCCTTATTGTGTCACGGCCTCTCTGGGTGGATGAGGCACAGACTGGGCAACAAAGCTACAGAACACCTGAAATGACTTACTCCATCCACTCCTTTCCTTTTGATTTATTTTCCTTTAGGCCCTTGGGCAACGGAAATTACTTTAGAATTACATTCTTTATTTTAGAATTAAGTATATATAAATGTATGTGTGTGTGTGTGTGTGTGCGCGCACCTGCGTGCACAGAGAGAAGACATGTAATGGCATGTCTGATTAAATTTTCAAAAATGTGTACATTGGTGTGAGGGTGAATCTGACAAAGGATCATAATGGTAAATGAAGCTTGGAAACCATTGACTTGGAGCTAAAAACACAATGAATCATGAATGTGTAAACCCTACCACCTCTGATTCTGGATTGTGGGAAATGTGACTGGTCTGATTTATGATCTTTACCCTAAAGATGCTATTATGTGGGAGACCTTCTCTGCAGCCTGTCTCTGAAGTCTCTGTTCCCTTCTCCTCTGAAATACACACAAACCCTAGCTTGTAAGGGAGAGGAGCCCCAGGAACATGTGAGCTAGCCTCTTAGGGTCTAAGTTTGAAGGGAAGCACCTCCTTGGAAGAAGGAAAATGTGTCTCAGCTTTCCAGGAGGCTGAGGCCCAGCTGGGGGCTCTACTCCTCACCAAGGACTGGGAAACCCTGTGAGAGCTGGCTGGGGAGCAGAGGAACCTCAGGGCGGGCCTGAGCTGCTGGGCTCAGCGGGTCGCTGTAACAAGGTGAGCCTGCGGATCAGGGTTGAGCAGGCATGCAGAGACCACCCTGAATCTTGAGGGACAACAGGTGTGGCGTTAGTTAGTTACCTGTGGATGGCGTCCCCCTGACACTCCAGAAAACCATACTGGATGGGCTCCCACCATGTGTCACAACGGCACGCTGGGCCATGATCATGAGCCAGCAGACACGGTCTCTACCCTTATGTGGTTTATAGGCAAATAGGAAAAACATCGCTAATCATCACACAGATAAAGTGGAAATTTGCAGCTGCAATCAGTGCTATACAGGAGAGGTCCACAGAACTGTGAAAGCACTAGCAGGGGGAGCTGACCCCGACAGGGAAGGAATCACAGCACAGGAGAACAGGTCCAAGAGAAAAACAGGATACGTGGCTTGCGTCAGAAAACTCCTGTTGGGGCACGGGGCATAACTGCTGTCTTCCAGGCTCTGAGGACGGCATGGAAGAGGAATAGAAGACTTGTCTGGGAGGTCCCAAGGAGTAGGGGAAACTACAGAGAGTGAATGTGAAGTTAGCATATAGTCATCAGAGCCACTTAAGTACAGAATGGTTATATCACATGCCATTTTCTGGTTCTTGGGACCAGATTCTGTGTTCAGTTCTATACATGTAATATCTTCTCTACGCTTCACCACAACTGTGACGTAAATATAATTGTTTTCCTCTTCATTTTTCAGTTAAGCAAACAGTCACAGAGAGATAAAATGATTCTCTAAGGTTGTGTACTAGTAAGTGATAGAGCTGGGATTTGAACCCAGGTCATCTGGCTCTGGAGCTGGGTTCTAAACCACTATTTTCTGGTTGGTGTTCAGGTTTGGGCCAATACAACCCAGAGAGGATTCAAGAATCAATGGACGGGGTGGAACTCCTTGACCTTTAAAATACAGTGTAAGCTAGAAAATGTTTTGTTTCCTCCTCCAGCACCATCAAAAGGGACACCTTCACTGCTCGTCTCTTTGATATCTACAAGCAAGTCCTGAAAGAGGGCATTGCCCAGGTATACATTCTCTACTCCACCCCAGGCTGAGACCTGACCCTCTTTATTTTAACCAAAGAAATTATCCCAGGCCCTAAACTCATGGAAATCTGCCTCTCATTGTCCCCACTGGATGTGTACATCACTGGCCAACCCTGGGATGACCAGAACAATGACCCCGCTGTGTTTGGGAGTGTTAGCCAGTGCCTCTAATCTTTGTGTAGTGCTGGTGGTACCTATCTGCTCCGTGGCTAGGCCCTCAGAGTCAGCCCCTGGGCAACTGTCCTCAGCCTTCAGTTTTCCCCACAGACTGTGTTCCTGGGCCTGAACCGCTCAGACTACATGTTCCAGCGCAACGCAGATGGCTCCCCAGCCCTGAAACAGATTGAAATCAACACCATCTCTGCCAGTTTCGGGGGCCTGGCCTCCCGGACCCCAGCTGTGCACCGGTGGGTCCCTTGGCAGCCCTGGGCACACCAGTAGGTGACAGCCTGATGAGCCTACAGTCACAGGCAAGGACAGGGATTTCCACTTCTCCAACTCTGACTATGCCTTCCTGGGCCCTGGGTCACGTGTCATCCCTCCCCACAGGCACAGTTTCCATTGTAATTATGTCTTGGCATTTCAGGTAAAGATGGGACCTCACAGTTCATCTAGTCCTACCCCCTTATTGTACAAGTTAGTATTTCAGGCAGGGAGAACAGGATCTTCCTGTTCGGAGGCCTGAAAGGAAGTCAGAACCCAAGGCAGAGACAGACACACAGGTTTCCCACCTGAGGGCTGGCATCTGATTCTAGCCCGCAGTGATGCTCCAGGTTGCTGTACTTCCAGAGGGTCTACAGCAGGGATCCAGACAGTTCCTGGGTCTCAGGGAAAGGGGTTCCAGCTCATTGGGAACTCACAGGGTCTCAGGGCTTCTCTGTGCATATGCACCAGGAGCTAGGGTTAAGGTAGCCCGCATATTCTAGCCTAGGTGGATCCTACAGGAATGTGATGGTAAGGTGCTCTTTAATGCTCAGCTGATTCTCAAAGTGATGTTTCTATAAGTGTATCTCAGGTATAGGCGTCTTTCAGATCCATTCAATTACTAAACAGACATCTCTCCTCCAACAGACATGTTCTCAGTGTCCTGAATAAGACCAAAGACGCGGCCAGGATCCTCTCCAATAATCCCAGCAAGGGGCTGGCCCTGGGGATCGCCAAAGCCTGGGAGCTCTACGGCTCAGCCAAGTAAGGGGGAGGAAAAGTGGCAGAAGAATCCTGCTTTAGATTCAGCGTTTATGGGTACAGCAACCTCTTTGCCTGACATCATTAGGGAATGAGTGAATTGTCCTAGGAATAGAAAAGCTTAACACTTTAAAAGCCAGAATAATTTTGGGCATTCTTCCCAAATAAAAGATGCTAACTATAATTTAATCTTTCCGTGTAGGCTCGAGGTCATCATTATGATTGTCAGTGAGGTGCTGCCGAGAGTTATAAAGGCTGTGAGGCTGTTTGCCTGCACTAATGGCCCAACTCTTAGGCTCTAAGCTCTCATTCTTTTCCTTCATAATTTTTCTGTCTGTCTCACCCCCAGCATTGTTCTGTATAAAACATTCTTTACTACTCTTACCTGTTTATTCTTCAGAAAGATTTTAGGATTACGTAAAGTTTTAAGAAAAAGTTCTCGGGTTTTTGAGGTGTTTTTAAATGTGAATTTTAATTTGCACAAAAATTGCACATCATTGTAATATTTCACCTGCCTATTAGAGAAGGGGCATAGACATCTTTACTTTTTCAAGTTTCCTATTTTCAGGAAATAATATGTTGTAGCCTCGGGTGTCTATGCGGGAGGCAGTCCTGAGTGGAGAGAACATCTGGTTCAGGGAAGCTGTGCGCTCCTTCCCGCTCCTGAAGGGGGTGGTGTGGAGGGAGGATAAGCAGATGGGCCGCCTGTGCTCTCTCTCCAGAGCTCTGGTGCTACTGGTTGCTCAGGAGAAGGAAAGGAACGTTTTTGACCAGCGTGCCATAGAGAATGAGCTACTGGCCAGGTAAGGGAAGGCGGGGAAGACCTCCAAATACAGCCCCGAGATTGGGGCGAGCACTCAGACCAGAGCATCTACTCCCCATGACCCTTGCCCATCTTTCCCAGGAACATCCATGTCATCCGGCGAAGATTTGAAGATGTCGCTGAAAAGGGAACTTTGGACCAAGACAGAAAGCTGTTTTTGTAAGTGTTCAGGGTGCATTCCCCAAGGATCCAGTAGAGAACTGGTTATGGAAACTCGTCCTTTCACCCACTTCTCCCAAATGATCCTCTCTTCTGGGAGAACTGATAGCTTGCTTCCTTCTAAATTTTAGGGGTGAACTCTGAAATATCCCATCATTCCAGGAAATTTTGGAGAAGGCTAGCCAAATTTTGCTTTAAAGGGGTATATTAGAGCTATTGACATTCTAGATAAGGGCCTTCTTAAAATAATCTTGGTTTTCATATACCCTTAGGCTCCCAATTTTTTTCTTTAATTTTTTAAATTAATTTCAGAGAGGAAGGGAGGAGAAAGAGAAATATCAATTATGAAAGAAAATCATTGAGTGGCTGCCTCCTGCATGCCCCCTATGGAGAGTGAGCCTGCACCTGGCATGTCCAATTTACCAGAATCCAGCTTGGGACCCTTCAAATCTGCAGGCTGACGCTCTATCCACTGAGCAAAACTGGCTAGGGCATCCCAAAATTTTATCCCTCTTGGTGGCTAGTTAAGTCAGGCCTCAGCAGTTGGGCTGGACAATCAGGGAGGAAGATGAGAAGCTGTCTTATTCTGTGATTGGTCTGGGACCTGCTCGTGTAGGCTCGAGGTCATCATTATGATTGTCAGTGAGGTGCTGCCGAGAGGTGCTGCACAGGAAGACCTCAAGGGGCTGGGTCTGTGCTCTAAGCCACCGCCCGATGACTTTAGTAGCACATTTTTGTACAGTAATGCTTATAGCACACATATTTAGATCTGGGACTTTGTAATTCTTAAAATTAAGAACCTTCATGGAATTTCACAATACCATTTACTACTTTCAAAATGTACTTTTGTCGTAACAAGATAAAGTCATTAATTTACTTTCCAGATAAATCAGAAATTAACAAAAATTTTATTGATTGATTGATTTTTATTTTAAAAATATATAATTTATTGATTTTTTACAGAGAGGAAGGGAGAGGAAGAGAGAGTTAGAAACATCGATGAGAGAGAAACATCAATCAGCTGCTTCCTGCACACCCCCTACTGGGGATGTGCCTGCAACTAAGATTCATGCCCTTGATTGGTATTGAACCTGGGACCCTTGAGTCCACAGGCCGACGCTCTATCCACTGAGCCAAACTGGTTAGGGCTATTAATGGATTTTTAGACAGAGGGGAAGAGAGAACAAATAGTAATTCCACTTATTTATGCATTCATTGGTTGACTGTTGTATGTGTCCTAACTGGGGATCAAACCAGCAACCTTGGTATATTACAAAGCTGCTCCAAACAACTGAGCTACCCGGCCAGGGCATAACCAGAAAATACTAAATAAACCAAAGAAAGGTGTAAAGTTCAAAAGACAGTCTGTGTCTTAACTAGACCCATAATATTGCATCTCCCTACCATCACTCCCACTATTTTAAAAAAAATCTCAGCCTGTTTTCAACTTCTTTACACAGTAAATACAAGTGCATTACTGCTGTTCAGTAATTTTAAGCCCAATTTTTAAAAATTTACCTAATTTGATTCTAGTTTCCTTCTGGCCTTCCTAGAATGATTCTAGATGTGGAATATTCTAATGCATTATTTTCTGGACACCTTCACGTTTGTGTGTGCTTGTTTGTTTGGTTTTAACCCCTCCGTGTTTTTAGTAGAAGCAATGGAGGTGTGGGTATCTACTCTCACTGGTTCCAATGAACCCCTGTCTAGGCTGCCCCTGTGGGCTTTCAAAGTAGCCAAACTCATTTTGATGTGCCCTGAAATAGATCAAACTACTGTACTGAAAACTTCAGTTACAATTTAACCCAACAGCTTTCTCCACCCTGTGTTCTAGGGATGGCCAGGAAATTGCTGTGGTTTACTTCCGGGATGGCTACATGCCGAGTCAGTACAATGAACAGGTTGGTATTTTCTGTTCAACTATTCTTCGCCTCCGGGCCCTACGATCGCTCCTCGAGACCCAACTCAGGTGTCACGACAAACCGGGTTTTCCCTGAGCTCTGGACTCATACTTCCTCAGGGAACTTGCTGCTGGAATCTCCAATCCTATAATCTTTTTGCTACCTCTCACTCTCTATAAACACTGAATTCTAGAATCTGAGTGCTCAGGAATCCACAGTGCTTTAGCCATTCACACTGTTTCTGGGGATATGCTGGTAGTGTTTAACAATCATCTTTCTGAAGGGAAAGTCCCAATTTGTAGCATTTGCTGGTTTGTATTGTGTAAATTTTCCCCATCATGGCCAATTTCAAGCTACCCAATTTAACATCTCTAAACACAGGAAGACATGGGTAAGTCAGCTCTTACAAGCTGATGCAAACCAGTTTTACCACACCACTGACCATTTCCTTCCTGCCAACTCTTCCCACTCTTTTATCTGCCTCAGAGAGTTTTTATCACCTCCCCATTCATGTTGATGATAGTTAATAAGGTTAATAATATCACCTTATCTTGTTATCCCTACCATGTAGTTTCAAAATTACTTTCCACATCCATTATTTCAGTGAATCCTCACATCCACCCTGTGAGGTATATAAGTATTCCCATTATACAAAAGGAGAAACCAAGGTTTGGGGAGATGCAGGCTTGCCAAAGGTCCCTCTGGGGATTCTCAGGCTTTGTGACTCTCAGTCCAGTGGCATTCCCAGTATATCATTCCCCTGCCCCTAATCTACAGCACAGAAAAGCCTGAGCATGGGACTAGATTGGACATGACCTTCTACTGTTTCCCTGCCTCTCACACCCTAAACTTCTGGCACACTGGACTTTTCGTCCTGTGATTTCCCACCTATAGGCCTTTGCTCATATTATTCTGTTAATCTGAGTACAGCACGTCCTTGAATAATGTTGTCTCATTATAATGTTAATGAGGGGGGGCGGAAATGATCCGGGCTGGGGCCACTATCTCTGGAGTTTGCATGTTCTCCTCATGCCTGCATGGTACTCCGGTGTCCTCCCACATCCCAAAGATGTGCACATTATGTGAACTGGCATGTCTAAATTGTCCCAGTCTAGTGAGTGTGTGTGTGTGTGTGGGGAGCCGGGGGAGGTGGAATTGTATCATGTTCAGGCGTGGTTCCTGCCTGGCACCCAGAGCTGCTGGAATAGGCTCCTCTACCCGCAACCCTGGGTTGGACTAAGTGGTTAGAAAGTCATTATTTTGTTTTTATAAATCTTTCTTAAATGTATGTATAGTTCACTTTTATTTTGGTTTTTAATAATAGAAGAGTTTGGGTCTTTATTTAGAATTTTGGTGATGTTTTTGTGACCAGAAATATGCCATAGGAACTTAACTCTTTTTTATATCAATTAGCTTGTGGTAAAATTGTTTTGCTTAGTTGCAGTTTCTAAGAATCTATCGTCAGTGTTGAGGACTTACTGTACTTCTTCTCTATTAAGTCTCATCTGTCTAATTCTACCTGTCACTCTGATTTCATCTTATTAAACAACAATAACAAATACGTATTGAGAACCTACAAAGTGCCAGGCAGGAAACTGTGTTAAACACTGAGGATACGGCAGGAAACAGAGACAAAAAGGGACTAGTCATCATGGAGCTCACAATCTGGTCAGGCAGATGGACACCAGAAAGTAAACAAAAACAGAAAAAAATGTTTTTCTTCTAATTGGGGGATATTCTTTTAATTAAACAAGAGGGTGAAAAAGTAGAGAATTATGGGGAAACACACATTAAATAGGGCGATTTGCGAAGATGACTTGAAGGCCAGGTTTAAGAATGAGAAGGATTCAATCATCCTTTGGAAAAGAATTCCAGGGAGAGAGTCCTGGCTGGTGTTGCTCAATGCGCACCAAAGGGTCTCGGGTTTGACTCCTGGTCAAGGGCATGTACCTTGGTTGCTGGTTTGATCCCCGGCCCCAGTCAGGCATGTGCAAGAGGCAACCAATTGAAGTGATAAATATGTCTCTCTCACATTAATGTTTTCCGTTTTCATCATAGTCATGTATCATTGAGCTAGACTGGGAGCTTCCTGAGGGCAAGAATTCTGCAGATTGGGAGGGGACACACCTGCCTCACAAGGATGTTGCAACGACCCTGGGGATAATGAATGAGAATAGAAAGTACGATACCTGGCACTTGATGGACAGCTGGTGTGAAATAAAGTATATTTCCTCTTGTTTTTTCTCTGCAGAACTGGGAAGCACGCCTGCTGCTGGAGAGGTCATGTGCAGTCAAGTGCCCAGATATTGCCACCCAGCTGGCTGGGACTAAGAAGGTGCAGCAGGAGCTGAGCAGAGTGGGCGTGCTGGAGATGTTGCTCCCTGACCAGCCTGAGGCTGTGGCCCGCCTCCGTGCCACCTTTGCTGGCCAGTACTCACTGGATCTGGTGTGTAAACAGCCCATTTCTCCCACCACCCGCCTCTTAGGTGGCAGGGACCCATCGGAGAGGCTGGAGCTGACACTGGACTAGACTTGGGTCAGTGATGCTCTGTTGTAGGGAGGGGAGCAAGAATCCACTGTAAACTCAGCAAAGGTGGAGATGGGGATGGCAACCAGAGGAAAGGCGGAGGCAGACAGCAAGGGTGAGGGAATACCTGTGCCCCTTTCCGGGTCTTCTGCTGCAGACCCTGAAGTATTGCCAGAGAAAACTTATTCTCCTGAACTTGCTGCTGCAGGAGTCTTCTTGAGGGGTCACAAGCATCCAGTCTAAAGAGGCTTACCGCTCTCCCCGATGCTCTGCCTAACCAGCAGGACCTCACCTCCTGCCCCTTTAGCCTAAGACTGCCAGTGACTGCTTTCTTACCTCCTACCAGGGTGAAGAAGGGGACCAGGCCCTTGCTGAGGCCCTTGCTGCTCCTAGCCGGTTTGTGTTAAAGCCCCAGAGAGAAGGTGGAGGTATGTGGGTCCCCCTTTGCTGGGCTGCTCAGGGGAAAGGGCCTAGCAGACTGTCACCAGTGCTGACCAGCACTTGCTGTGAACACAGGCTTTCACCGTGGACAGTGTCCCAGGAGACACTGTGACAAGTGCTGTGAGCACAGGGGAATCTGATTCACCAGCATTGAGGGTTTGGACAGTTTAGTCTGAGGTGCCTGTGGGTGGATTGTGGGAAGTGGGATGGGGACATAGCAGGACTTTAGATGTTTTCCTGCCTAATGTGAACTTCTTGAAGGCAGGGATCATTTCTGCCTTACAGAACGAGAGGAAATGGTTTTTTATCTTAGTTTTAGGAGATAGGTAGTTTACCAGGTGGAAAATGGGGAAGAGGATACCATACAGGAGGAGAAACTTTAAGCAAAAGCACTGGTCCACCAGTGTTTGGAGATTAATAAGTTATGGTGAGGCATGGGAAATAAGAGGAGGCAGGGTTTTGAGCTGGTAAAGATGGTTCGGGACATAATTATAAAGGACATTGACTATATGCAGGAAATTGGATTTTATTCTAAGGGTAGTGGGACATCATAAGAGTTTTAAGATCAGAGAGGAGGCTGGCATAGGTGTCCAGAAGAGCAATGTAGAGGTTTGGGCTAGCACTGTGACATTGTGGGGTGCAGACTGAAGAGACATGTCTGAATGGGTGAGGTAATGGAGAGGAAGGAGTTAAATATGACTCAGGAATATCTTTTGCCTGATGGGGAGTAGGAAGGTCCAAGATGGGCAGGTTTCGGCAGAAGTAATGTACTCTGTTTAGACATGTTGAGTTTGTTTTCGGGACCCAGTGGATATTCATGTGATGTCTAGAGCAGGGATCTTGAGTTAACGAGTTGTAGAATATAGATGGAGTTTTGGAAGAAATCTCCCTTTAAAAAAAAAAAAAAGTGTGTACATGGAGGAGAGAATAATTCCTTGGAAATCCCAACATTTAATGGGGGCAGGAGCCAGTCAGAGAGGCTGAAAAGTAAAAGCCATAGACAGGTAGGAGGAGAACCAGGGCAGGATGGTGTGGGGAGGGTGTGTTCATTGTGTGAGTCAAGACTCTTGTTAAGGTGACCGTTCCTTCTTGGGAGCCAGGCCTGTTCTGGCTTCAGTGAGCTGGTGTCAGGAACTGAGGCTGCCAACTGCCCAGATGGCCCCAGAAGTGGGGGAATGGGGTGGAAAAGGTGGACACAGGGTCCATGGTGACTGGCCAGTGGAATTGCAGGTAACAACCTTTATGGGGAGGAGATGGTGCAGGCCCTGAAGCGGCTGAAAGACAGCGAGGAGAGAGCCTCCTACATTCTCATGGAGAAGATTGAGCCTGAGCCTTTTGGAAATTGCCTACTACGGCCGGGATGCCCTGTCCGAGTGGTCCCGTGTGTCTCAGAGCTGGGCATCTTTGGAGTCTATGTCAGGTGAGCCAGTCCGGAGGGGCTTTCTTGCCAGAGGCCCAACCAAGAAAACCGGGAGGGAAGCACTGGACAGGTCACAGCTCTACCCATCCTTAGCTACATTTCCTTATTTAATAAATAAAACCAAGGACCTAAGACCTGCCCACCTAACAGGGCTCTAACAGGGCTATCAAATGAAGCCCAGATGAGAAGTATTTTGTAACTATAAAGGAAATTTCAAGTAGTAGCCATATGGATGAGAAAATAAGCCTGGACTAGGAGGAGACCAAGGAAGAAGAGTTTAGGTCCAGTCCCAGTCTTCTGGGGTCGGGAAAGGTGGGATGGGCCAGCTAGAGGATACTCAGTGGCTTTAAAATCTGAGCGGCCTCTGGATTTGGATTTGAGCACTAAAGAATCAAGAATAGAGAAAGACTTGGTATTTATAAGGAACAGTTCCTGGTCCCTCATACTGCTTCCTACAAAATACTCCAAGGTCAGGGCAAGGTAGGAATACCAGATCCTGCCATGCTCGCACCAGAGCCTGCCCTCTCTGTAATCATCCCCTTTAACCACTTACAGCATCTCTGCCTGCCACTCCCAACCCTTCCCCATCACCTCACACCTTCCCCATCACCATAGCCATCTTGAGAGGGAAGTAGGGAAGGAGATTTATAATTATAGAACATGCAATGTGAGACTAGCATCATGTTATGTGCTTTTCCTGCTTTATTTAATCCTCATGACTGTCTTTCAAAGTGAGAGGTATTATCCCCACTTAGAATTGAAAAAAATTGATATTAAGAAAGGCTCAGTGATTTGCTCAAAGACACAGAGCTAGTATTTTCCAAGCTAGGATGCAAACCCAAATTTGTTTCTAAAATCCTAGCACTTTCTTAGGTGTAGTCGGTGACCCATGTACTGCTCAGCTGGAACCAGGGAAGGTCATGTGTTTGAAGACTGAGCTTAGGTGACAGAGTTGTGTGTCTCCTGTTCCCATTTCTATAGGCAGGGAAAGACACTTGTGATGAACAAGCACGTGGGACACCTGCTTCGAACCAAAGCCAACGAACATGCAGATGGTGGTGTGGTAGCAGGAGTGGCAGTTCTGGACAACCCATTCCCTGTGTGAAGGCACAGCCAGGCCAGCCCAGACTTTGCTCAAGAGACCTTCTATCCCTCATACTTGTCATCCCTCTCCTAACCCTCTTGAGAGGTGCTTTTCTCCTCCTATCTTTGGAGGGCTAGTCTCTTCTAGAGAAGGGTGAATTCTGAGTTTGTCCCATTTGAAGACCAGAAAAGCTGTGCTTCCCTTAGGTGAGATCTAGAAGCCCCTAAATCCTGGGGGTATGGGTACAACTGAAAGGAAGCTGATCAGAGGTAAGAGTCCAATACCCTGCACCTTCCTGTCAGCCCCTGAGCCTTTTTAGCAGGTCCCAGTGTCTGACTTGGGATAGAACTGAGGGGTAGGAGGCGGGGGTGGAAGGGCATAGCCTTTCCCTACCTCTGCCTTAAATAAAACTACATTTCTGATTCTGTGACTCCTTGGTGTGTGCAATTAGGGGAAGTAGGAGCTTTAATCTGGGTCAACTCATTTAAGGTGGATTAGAGCAGGGGAAGTGACTTGGCTCTAATCAGAGTCACCCTAGCTCCAGACCCTTTGAATAGGGCCCTGAAGTTCCAGTCTTCAGTCACTCACTAGTGCTCCCAAGGGGTCATAGGGAGAAGAGAGGGGCCCTAGCAGGAGCTGGAGGGAAGGCAGCTATGATGGGACATCACAGTTATGAACTGGCTTCATTTGTTTTCCTGTTTAGCTCAGTAATTTGTCAAAGGGCCTATGAGTGTAGACCTGCCTAGTTTGCCCAAACCAAAAGTTTTAGAAGGATATTGGGGTATTCCTGGGAAAAGCTACTCCCCTTAAAATTCTCACGCAGATAAGAGCAGCTAGCAAGTATATAGACTATAAGATACCTAAGAAAACAAGTCACCACCTTCTTGAGGTCACAGACTTTATTCCAACAACCACAGGGCTTGAGCAGAACCAAGGCAAGAAAAGAGTTTCATTTGAGAGTGACTGTCATGGGCACAACTGTGTTCAGATGAGGGTGGGAACAGAGGACAAGGAAGACAAGTTCCTCTGGCCCTAGGAACAAAAACACATTTACTCTTGCAAAGAAGCAAGTGATCTGGAAACAGCCTGCTTGCACAGCGCCTAGAGCAAATGGGCAAGCACGGCCTTCTGGCACAAAGACCCAGAGCAGAAGAAGCAAAGTGTTTTTAAAAGTAATAATTACTCTAGGTCTCATAAACGGGTGTTTATAAGGGTAAGTGCATGCCCAAGGTAAGTACTGGTGCTTCCTGAGAGTTGACAGGATTATAGAGCTGCCTACCTGCTTCTTCAGTCTAGGCCTCACTTGCACTCATTTTGGTTTGGGGACATGACCTCCATGTCCCTATTCTGGGCTCCAAGAGCTCTTTGCAAGCGCTGCAGCCTGATACTGACCTGGGTCCTGTCTTGTTTTCCTGGCAATACAGAAAGTTGCCTCCACCCAGGGGTAAAGCTGGTCCTCTGTGTGGGTCAGCCCTGGCCCTTAGCACTCCTGGATGGGGACAGGGAGGGTGGGCAAAATTTTGGAAAGCCAAGCAGGGGGAGTTCATGATAAAAGGCAGTCTTGTTCACTGGACGGTCAAGCAGCGGTGGCTGAAGAGCTGGCTGATGACTGATGGGTCAGCCACAGTAGATGTGTCTCCCAGGTCATGGTCATTCTGAGCGATCTTCCGAAGCACCCGCCTCATGATTTTCCCTGGGGGACCACAGGCTTCAGGTTATTTGGTGACTATAATGACCCATTCCAACACTGCCACAGGTTTCCATCCACACATTCCACTACCATTGGGCCTCAGTCAACCTCAATCCCAATCCAATCCCTCCAGCCTCTGAACATACCTGAGCGGGTTTTAGGCAAGTTGGGTGCATTCTGGATGTAATCCGGTGTGGCAATAGGGCCAATCTTTTCTCTAACTATAACAACAAATCATTAGGCATTTCTTCAGTACCATTAGCCAGGCTCCCCAAAACCAAAGTAAAGATAGCTTTGTTCCCCACTTAGTTCCTCGTCAAGCCCTGCACACAGTCATTCTCATGCTTGCTGCCTGCCTGTCTCTTTTTAGCACACTGTCTCTACTATCTCATTTATCTTAATCCACCGCCTGGCTCTAGAATCAGCTTGCTAGAGTTGAAATCCCACTTTTCTAGCAGTGTGGCCCTGGGCAAGTGATCTAACTTCTCTGAGCCTCCATTTCTTCATCTTTATAAGGAGGGTAACAATTGGATCAATTTTGGGGGTGATTATATGCATTTAAAGCACTTAGCACAGTGATTGTACAGAGAAAAAATTCTATAAATGCTGGCCATTATCTTAGTGGAGAGATTAGTGAAGACTGAATGGAAAAGGGGCAGTCAGCCCCCTGGAGCCTGTTTGTGGTTTGGGGAGCAGCTTACTCCAGCCTTCTTCAACAACCTACTGTGATAACCGGGACATCAGGACAAACCCACAGTGTCTGCCCAGGAAGGCTCCTTACTCTGCTTCTTGAGCTCCTCGGTGAGAGTGGAGCTGAAGGTATAGCCATCACACAGGGTGACAAAGCAGTAGAGGCATTCGCCCTTCACAGGGTGAGGGTGGCTGACCACGGCTGCTTCTGCGATAGCCTTATGTTCCACAAGTGCTGACTCCACCTCTGCCGTGCTCAGCAGGTGTCCTTGTCAAGGGAAAGGAAATGCATGAGAGAGATCCCGGCCGCTACCTCTACCGCTGTTCCATCTATGCTAATGGGACAGACCTGGTCTGGTCAAATGGGAAAAGCCCTTCATTCTTTTCTCACATGGCATGCTTCAGTTGCCCTACCACTCCAGTTTCCCTCCTCTAGGCACATTCCAGTGTTTCACTCTTCCTCCAAAACCTGGGCCCAGAACTGAAGGCTTCATCCCAAACACAATTTGGCCAAAGGACATCCTGGTTCTCAAAAGGCTTTAGCTGGGACTTGCTGAGAGATCAGGGCTAATGAGAAAGGAAAGTGGTCCCTGGCCCTCACCAGATACATTCAGCATGTCATCAATCCTGCCAGTGATCCAATAATAGCCATCCTGGTCTCGCCGACAACCTGGGAAGAGAAGAAATGCACAATGTAATAAATACCCACAGGAAGGTATATGATCCACATTACCAAGCCACCACACCCGCTGCACTAGCTTCATAGAAGTCTTCCTGCTTCTCTTGTCTACTGTGGCAGCCAGGCTCCACAGTGATCACACTGATCTCCACCTCCTGGTATTCATACCCCTGTGTAGTCCTTTCTCACTGCACTAGGGTTAGTCTGTGTGGTCAATATAATTTGGCAGAAGTGATGAGATGTCATTTCTGCAATTAGATTATAGAAGACACTGTGGCTTCTATCTTGGTTGTGTTCTCTCAGATTATTTGCTCTGGGGGAAGCCAGCTGCCATGTCATGAGTGGCTTATAGAGAGGCCAGTGGCAAGGAGCTGAGGGTTCACACCAACAGCCACACGGGTGAGCTTGGAAGTGGGTCCTCCAGACCTTCAGAACAGCAGCTTGACTGTAACCCATGAGACTGAACAAGAACGGCCAGCTAAGCCACTCTGTGTTGCTGATCCTCTGAAATTTTAAGAGATAATATAGTATTTGTTTAGGTTTTGTTTATTTGTTTTTTATTCTCACCTGGGAGTATTCTTTCCACCAATTCTTCAGAAAGGGGGACGGGAGACAAAAACATTGATGTGAAAACTGGGAATGGAACCTTCAACCCAGGAACATGCCCTTGACTGAGAATCGAACCCAAGACCTTTGGTGTGCAGGCCAACACTTAGCCATTGAAATAAACCGGTCAGGGCTATTTGTTGTCTTAAGCTGCCAAGTTTGGGGTAATTTGCTCCACAACAATAGATAACTAGTATACCCGTCCAAAGTTTATTCTCCATAAATTAGACAATTATTTTCTTAACAGTAAATCCGTCCTCATCACTTCTCTGCTCAAAACCCCTAAAAGTCTCCCACTGTACATTGGATAAAATCAAACTCCTGGGCTACGCCCTCAACGAGTGGCTACAGGATATCCGCAAGAACCAGCTGCCTGGGCTGCTGCGGGGCGTGGGCCCCATGTACTCCGTCCTCCAGCTCTTCCAAGGGTTCCGGGACCTGCTGTGGCTGCCCATCGAGCAGTACCGGAAGGACGGGCGCCTCATGCGGGGCCTCCTTTGGCTCGTCTACGGCGTCTGCGGCCCTGGAACTCAGCAACCAGCTGGTGCAGGCCATCCAGGCCACAGACGAGACGGTGCATGACATCCTGTCCCCAGCGGCCCCCATCACCCGCTCCCTGCAGGACAAGCACTCCTTGCGAAAGCGCAAGGGCCAGCAGCCAGCCGACCTCCGGGAGGGCGTGGCCAAGGCCTACGACACCGTTCGAGAGGGCCTCCTGGACACGGCTCAGACCTTCTGTGACGTGGCGACGCGGGGCCACGAGCAGAAGGGGCTGACAGGGGCCGTGGGCGGTGTGATCCGCCAGTTGCCCCCCACGGTGGTGAGGCCCCTCATCCTGGCCACGGAGGCCACATCCAACCTCCTCGGGGGGATGCGCAACCAGATCCTCCCCGACGCACACAAGGACCACACTCAGAAGTGGCGGTCGGACGAGGCCCAGGCCTGAGCACCTCGGACTCCAGGGTGCCGCCCGCCCAGCAAGCCAGTGGCACCTCGGCTCCCACGCCCTCTGAGCGTGGACAGCCTGGCGGCCGGGCCCTCAGGAAGGACCGGAAGGACCCTGGCCCCGGCCTGCCTGCTGCCGGTCGCTGCGAGTGGGGCCTCCTGCCTGGGCCTTGGCCCTGTCTCTGTACTCTTCTTGGGGAGAAAGGCCCTGCCCCTCCACCTGGACCCACATCAAACCGGGGCCACCCGCTGCCTGGTCCCAGGGCGGAGGCTTTTGGACCCTCGGACCCACCCACTCAGCCAAGTGTCTTCTGTGTCTCCAGGGACGTGGGGGGAGACGGTTAAAAATGTATTATTTTTAACCGCCTGAGCGTGTGGGTCGGTGTCTGCATGACGTGGAATAAACTGCCCACCGCCAAAAAAAAAAAAAAATTAAATTAAATTAAATTAAATTAAATTTAATTTAATTTAATTTAATTTAAAAAATAAAATCAAACTCCTCACCATGGCCCACAAGGCCCTATATTATCTACCGCTCCAACTACATATAACATTCTTCTCTTTGCTCTCTACACTCTGGCCACACAAGCTTCAGTCTATTCCTCAGATATTTCAAGCACATGTCTGCACAGAACACTTGCACTTGCTCCAGATTTCCCAGCTGACACTCTATCCCATTATTCTGTTTAGAGTACTTTTCCTTCATAGCACTTATCACTAAAATAAGATGACTTGTTTGCTAAGTTTACTGTCTGTATCCCTTTAATAAGAAGTAAGCCCCATGAGAGCAGAGAACTTGCCTACCTTATTCATGGTAATATCCTCTGTGCTTAGATCAGTGCCTGGACATAGTAAATGCTTAATAAATATTTGTGGGTGGATGGACTCATGGGCAAACACAGCCTCCAGATATTGGGACACACATGACATTGTAATACTGCCACATGCCCCATTTCTCAACACAGGAACAATGACAACAAGAATCTTTCCTCATGCCGAAACCGGTTTGGCTCAGTGGATAGAGTGTCAGCCTGCGGACCGAGAGGTCCCAGGTTCGATTCCAGTCAAGGGCATGTACCTTGGTTGCGGGCACATCCCCATTAGGAGGGTGTGCAGGAGGCAGCTGATCGATGTTTCTCTCTCAATGATGTTTCTAACTCTCTATCCTCTCTCTTCCTCTCTGTAAAATATCAATAAAATATATATATATTTTTTAAAAGAATCCTTCCTCATACATCAAATCTCAGATGGCACCATGCTGAGACAATCCTGCAGTACTCTTACAGGCTCTGTAGCTCTGCCTCAATATTAGACACTGACATATAGGACACATTTCTCTCCCTCTGTTTCTTCACCCTTTGCCAATTCTTCTTTAAAATGAAAGGGAAAAGTACATGTCTTGAAAGGAAGAGGTAGGGAAAAGCCAAGGCTCACCATCTCCTGTCACGTAGTACCCAGGGAACTTCTTAAAGTAGGTGGTCTCAAAGCGTTCATGATTCCCATAGACGGTGCGCATGATCCCTGGCCAGGGCTGCTTAAACACCTGGGGAGAGAGGAAGGCACAGTGATCACATCTGTTACACTGTCTCACTGAAAGACAATCAAAGCTTTGCCAAATCTAAGGAGAAATGGCCTGAATGCCATTCCAGAGATGTAGTACAAAGTACAGGCTTTAGAGATAGATAATTCAGGCTTGGAATCCCAACTATGCCACCTACTAGCTGTGTGACCTTGGGTAAGTAATTTTACCTATCTGAGCTTCAGGATCCTCATCTGTAAATCAGAGAAAATAATCTAAAGATTAAATTGATATCAGGTAGTATATGCTTAGCACAATGTTCCATTTATAATAAGCACTTAATAAATTTGATGTCCTTTTGGGTAATCCCTCAGGAAAAACAGGTTCAGTTTGACGCTAATGAAAACAGTTGTATAAAAATGTGGGACCCATATATGAGTAAATAGTTGCCCCAATCAATAACATCCTGTGGCAGCAGATGGATGAGATGATGGCTAAGAGGCAAAAAGCTGGGATTCAAGTGCTGCCCAAAAAGGCACCATTAGGAATCTGAACAGAGCCCCTAAGAGTCTCATGGGCCAAAAGGCAGAGAGGCAGGCAAAGTATCCAGAATGACTCCCTGCAGGATCTCTACAAAGGATAAACCTTTAAGTATGGAACTTTAATTACAACAGCTACCAGGAGAGATTAAGTTCTAAATTTGAAGCAAAGTAAAATACCCCTTGGTGGACCCTTTTCCCCAACTCCTCCTCAGAGACCACAAAGGGCCAGGGCCTCACCAGATAGCCTTCCGCTTCACCTTCCAACTCTTCCCCAGACTCATTCAGGATTGCAGGAGCTACGCCAAAAAATGGGAAGGACTGGAAGCAAACAGGAGACAGCATCCAAGGAAAGAAATGAAGCAACTGTGACTCAACTCTACTTCCTGGGGAGAGGCAGAGCCCCAAATTCATCACACATCTCAGACCAATCCTCCACCCTCTACCTAGGCCAAATGCCCCAAAATTCTACCCCTGTCTAGCCCAGGACAGCAAAGGAGCCTCACTCACAGCAGAACCAGGCTTCATGGGTGTTGCACCAGGGAGGGGGGTCAGCATATGGCCACCCTGTAGAAGTCAAGAGATCAGGGGTTTGAGTAAGTCTTCCCATATTATCCCTGAGCCCCAACCTTCTGGGCCCTTTACTCACTGTCTCTGTCTGCCAGAAGGTGTCCACAATAGGGCAGCGTTGGGCGCCTACTACCTGGTAGTACCACAACCAGGCCTCAGGGTTAATGGGTTCTCCTACTGTGCCTAATACCTGTAAGGATGCCCGGCTATGCCTTGGGCAGGGAAGTGGGGAGAGAGTTAGGCTCTAAGTACCACTGGGAATCAGGAAGACATGCCCATGTTCTTCTGTCCTCCCCCCACCCAACCCCCATTCCAGATCAGAGAGCTGGAACAGTGGCAAGGAAAAGACTATGTACAAAGGCCAGTACCCAACTCTGAGGGACACCCATGGGGCAGCAGCTGGGGAGGGGTCTCACTTGGTGACAGGCTTGTCTCCAAACTTCATGAGCAGGCGGATAGCTGTAGGTGCTGTGTAAAACTTGGTCACCTTGTACTTGTCCACAATACTCCACATGCGGCTCACGTCCGGGTACGTGGGGATCCCCTCAAACTAACCCCAGTGAAGACTGGTCATTCCTGGTCCTTCCCAATAGTCCCCCCACCCAAGTATCATACCTCAGACTCAGTAGTTTGCCCTTTCTGACAAACACGTGCCTTCACTCTTTTATCAGATAAGCCAAGAGAACTTCCCACTTATGATTCATAATCCCCACAGAACTGAGTAAAGCTCTGTAAGTCCTCTTCCTAGACCAAGTAGCCATTGGAGGCAGTTACCCAGGATCATCTTGTCCACCCCCAAGTAGGCCAAGTAGCCATGGGTCCCAGCTCCCCTCTCACCAAAACACTGGTGGCACCGTTGGCCATTGGTCCGTAGGTGACATAGGAATGGCCAGTGATCCAGCCAATGTCTGCTGTGCACCAGAACACATCCTCTGCATGGAAGTCAAACACGTACTTGAAGGTTGTGGCCACATAGAGCATGTAGCCTCCAACTGTGTGTACCACACCCTGGGGGGAGAATAGGGCCTCAGGATGGGGCGTGGGTTCACCCCCACTGACCACCAAATACAGGCTGGGCAGAGCTAGAGGAATATCCTCCTCAAAGATTTTGGCTCTACCAGCACCCCTTTCACAACATCCATCTCTTCCATCCCCTTTTCTCCATGTTCCCATATCACACCTCACATACATGTACAGTCAGTCCATCATTCACACCCACACCCTAAGATGGTATTTCTGAGCTACCCACATCACTCTGACACATGAACACTTTGGGTACACAATAGTGTCTCTGTTATGCATTTGTACACACATACTCAATTTACCCATTGACAAAATGAAAGTGGGGAGGGTGGGGAAGAAACAATATTATTCTCTCAATCAATATCCCATCCCTAGGAAAGAGAGGTCAAAACTGTGTTTCTAAAGGCCCATTAAGGGATATTCCAAAGAATATGGAGAAAAGAATTTAGGGATGGGATAGGTGGAAGGCAGAGTAATATATCTTTCAAGTCAATGGAACAGAGTTTTAAGTATTTTCTGGCTCTTACTGTGCTCTGGGAGGAACTAGATGTTAAAGTGTGGTATGTTGAAGAAACTGAACTCTAAGAGCTGTAGTCTAGGAGCCCAAGAGGGATTCCTGTACCCACCTGTGACCTTGAGTAGACGAGGTATCTCTCCTTCAACAAAACCATGTAGGCATGGGCAAGAAACATCAATATAAATCACATGGACTGACCCTTTTCTCCTCTTCTTGGCATTATGAAAGCCCCCACTCGAATTATCTCACCCTAGGCCTCACAATTTAGTGTCTTAATTTGATTTAGAAAAGGTAATGTGAGCCCGGCCGGTGTGGCTCAGTGGTTGAGCATCGACCTATGAAGGAGGAGGTCACAGTTCAATTCTTGGTCAGGGTACATGCCCAGGTTGTAGGCATAATCCCCAGTATGGGGCATGCAGGAGGCAGCCAATCAATGATTCTCTCTCACCACTGCTATACACACACACACACACACACACACACACACACACACATATATCCCTTCCTCTATGAAATCAATAAAAATATATTCTTAAAAAAAGATAATGTGACATTTCTGAAACTCAGGGTTGTAGAGTAAAATTCATGTCATTACATCACACACACACACACACACACACACACACACACACACACTTGCCTTGGGTTTGCCTGTGGAGCCACTGGTGTACAGGATGAAGAGCGGGTCCTCGGCATCACACCACTCAGGCTCACACACATCCTCTGCCTCATGTATGAGTTCATGCCACCATAAGTCAACCCCCTCATTCCAGGAGATCTGTAGAAGGTAGATAGGAAAGAACCAGAAAGAACTGTGAACAGCGTCAAATGGGGACAGGAGATAAATGCACCTGAAAAAGCCAGAGTGGGACTGGCAGGTGGGGTGCTGGGAAGGAAGAAGGGCCCTTGAGGGTGGAATGGAGCAGAGACAGGCTTTTCCTGAACAGTATCTGATAGATTTCCACTTCCATCATCACCCCCTGCCAGTATTCTTTATCACAGAACCATATTTCTTTCCCACACAGCACATATTTCTAGTTATTTTATTTAGTTGTTTGCTTGATTACAGTAGTGACCTCTATGAATGCAGTGACATGTCTGCTTTTTTTTCCCATGTCCCCAACACCTAGCAAAATGCCTGGTTCTCAAAAGGCACTCAATAAATTTTTGTTGGATGAATATGCACACACAGACCTGCATACACACATATGTACTTATGGGAATAGTATTTCATCGGCAGGGATGCGAACACCACACAATTTAGAAATGCAAAATTAGTGAGAGCCTACAGATGAGGCAGGCATCTGGTTCTGTTAGTTAGTAGTGAAAGAGGTCAATAGATCTTGGTCCAAGTATCTTTTCCTGCATGTCCAGACTTCGTTCTCCACCTGGAGAACTTTGCTCTGCCCTTGCCTTTATATCACTGCTTTATATCAAAACCAACAAGTTTTCCATAAAGACATTTGTTTGAGGTTCCATTCATCAAGAAGCCTTGCTGCCAAGACCGGTTTGGCTCAATGGATAGAGCGTCGGCTTGGGGACTGAAGGGTCCCGGGTTCGATTCCGGTCAAGGGCATGTACCTTGGTTGCGGGCATATCCCCAGTAGGGGGTGTGCAAGAGGCAGCTGATCGATGACTCTCTCATCGATGTTTCTAGCTCTCTGTCTCTCTCCCTTCCTCTCTGTACAAAATCAATAAAAAAATAAAATAAAATTAAAAAAAAGAAGCCTTGCTTTAAGTTGGTGGAGAAAGACCAAGGTGGACTTCTAGTAGAGGGATGTCCTCTTATACTGGAGTGCCTTTGAGAACTATTTCTGGATCTGTCATCCTTAAATTTTTCTAAACTCCGCTTGAAACTGCTTTACTTTCCTGATTATATCACTTATTTGAACAACTAGTTTTCTGAGTCTGTTCTTTGCTGAGAGAAGTTGGATTCCCTGAATTTGTCCAAAAATTGCATTGGATTTCAATTCCAGTTCTGCCACTTCTAGCTATATATGACCTTAGACAAGTCACTTTACCTTGTCACTCCTTTCTAAAGTGAAGATAGTTGCCCTAGCTGATTTGGCTCAATAGATAGAGCTCAGACTGAATGTCCTGGGTTCAATTCCAATCAAGGGTACGTACCTCAGTTGCAGGCTCAATCCCAGGCCCTGGGGTGCATGCAGGAGGTGACCAATTGATCTATTTCTCTCACATTGATATTTCTTTGTCTCTCCCCTTCCCTTCCACTCTCTAAAAGTCAATGGAAAATATCCTTGGGTGAGAATAAATAAAAATAAAAATAAAATGAAGATAGTCATTCTTGCCCCGATGGTCTCTCATGATGTGGGGACATCAAGAGAGAAAGGTATCACCTAGTAAACATCAACCCTTGGTTTATCCTGGGGGGTGGGGAAGACTGATTAATGTCAGGAAAAACAGAAGTTAGTTCAGTTCCACTGACCTCCTCTGGAAGATGAATTTAAGGGTATGATGATGGGAACTGTTTAGGGTTTGCTTTAGTTGTCACAAAGCCTTTTCATATTCATTAGCCTCTAGTATGTTCAATGGCCCTGGCTGGCAGGTAGACATAATATTGTAAGAGAAACACCTTACTCCAGTTGTATGTTTATATGATAATATGTGGTGTGCATATCCTATATAATAAAGAGCTAATATGCTAATTAGACCGAACAGCAGAACGACCATCTGGACAAAGCCAGGGCTGCAAGGGGCTGTGAGGTCCAAGCCCCTTGCATGAATTTTGCGCATCAAGTGTCTAGTTTTGTTTAAAAAAAACCCAAAGTGTTAGACATACTTTGATGAATTATAAAATGAATCTCCAACCACTCCCATTACTATGCCCCTTAGTTTACAGAAATTGAAGTTTCTGGCACATAAGTATCATAAGAATGACAAGTTCAGGCCAAGTGAGGCACCATTAAAATTTTAAGAAGAAAAAGAGGAGACCTTACAACGTGTTCTAGATTATGGAAGATGTAAAATATTTGACTCACCCCCTTTTTTTTTACTTTGTATTTTGCTGCATGTTTCCTTCATTTTTAATCAATAAAGAGTAAATTGTCAAAAAAAAAAAAAAAAAGAGGAGAGAAAAGCTACCAATGAGCTAAAAAACACACTCTATTTTTTAATTTTTGTTAATCCTCATCTGAGGATAGTTTTCCATTGATTTTTAGGGAGGGTTGGAAGAGAGAGAGAAAGACAGAGAGGACACATCAATGTGAGAGAGACACAGCTGCCTCCTGCACAAGCCCTGACCAGGGCTCAGGCTAGGGAGGAGCCTGCAACCAAGGTACATACCGGTGACCAGAATTGAACCTAGGACCTTTTGGCCTGCAGGCCAACACTCTATCCACTGAGTCAAACTGGTAAGGCAATAGCCTTACCCAGAAGTTTTGGGTTCAGGTTAAAGACATTAGTATATTATTAAAATGTTTTTTAAGTTTTTCCCTAAGGCAGTAGTCGGCAAACTCATTAGTCAACAGATTGGCAAACCACATGTGGATTGCGAGCCGCATTTGCCGACCACTGGGCTAGGGCAACATACTCTATGTTTTAGTGGAATAGCAATATGGGTCTACACATACCTTGTCACATGAACATTTTTTTTTTTTTTTTTTTTTTTGCAAACAATCTACTTTAGATGAGGTCATTAATGTATTTAAGCAGAAGTGTGTCAATAGTGCTTTGGGCAAATGGTACTGGTCTACAACACTGGTGTGAATTGTCAGAAAAAAGGCACTAGGTACATGTAAGGGTATGTTACACTGTGGCAATGAGAAGACTTATAATCTTATAAAACTATTTCCTTTGTGAATATGTAAGAAGGTGAGGGAGGCATGCTTCAAATGTGGAGCTGATAATCTGCACCAGGATGTAGGGTGAGTTCAATTAGTGCTGCAGATATTAAAGATAGTTGCCATAGGCACACACCTAAAACATAGGCTCTGTTTTAGGTGTGTGCCTATAAGGGGCCCAGAGCTTTGAACCAGGAAAAAGTTTGAATTTTCTGCAATACAAATTGAGGAGTTAGTTGGCCTTTGAACTTGGGCCAGGGTAGTTTCAGGGAGGGAAGCTGCCAGGTGTGAGAGAAACATGAGGAAGCTTGAAGGTGACACAGTTGAGGAGGGCACATACAAATTGTGCAGGCCCTCCCTTGAAGGGGGTTGGAGCTCTGCCAGGAATTCTGCAGTTTTGCAGTTCTCAGGCCAACAAACCTGGACTTTGTAAGCCCATTTTTATGGTCTTTGGTAACTGGTTGTCTTCACCTCCAAGAAACAAAAATCCAGGAGTCTGTGGCCTGATGGTTTCTGGTATTAAAAATTATAAGAGTTTATATCTTTTCTGGTTTCCCTCTTAGAAATGCCAGTGTATTTATTTTCAAAGCAATAAAAGCTAACATTTACAAAGTAGTTACTATGTCCTGAATACCTTTACTGATGGGGAAACTGAGGCAAGAGAGCTTATATAACTTGCCCAAGCTCCCATAACAGGTGATAGAACCAAGATTTGAACCCAAGTAGTCTGTCTCCAAAGCCTGTCTCCATACTCTAATCACCAAGTATGTTACCTTCTTCAAGAGAAAAAGTCTTACAGTAGGTCTCTGCCTGAGTGTTATTTTTTGTGTGTGTGTGGTGTTTGTTTGTTTCTTTGTTTGTTTTAATTCATTTCAGCGAGGAAGGGAGAGGGAGACAGAAACATCAATGATGAGAGAGAATTATTGATGGGCTGCCTCCTACATGACCCCTACTAGGTGCCCAGGCATGTGATGTATCCTGAACAGAAAGTGAACCAGGATCTCCTGGTTCAAAGGAAGATGTTCAACCTCTGAGCCACACTGGCAGGGCTCTGCCTGATGGGTCTCTACCATGCTAATAAGAATAGAGAAAAGGGGATTATCTTTACCATTAGCCTAAGAAGTTATAATCATAGCAGATTTAGAGTAAGATACCCTATGAGGATGGTAAAACTCAGAAGAATTGTGGGTTTTCTCCTTTGTTTTATTAAGGAAAGTTGTTTCCTTTTAAGCATGTACTATCATCTTTCCATTCCTTATGAGAGAACTGAACCCCAGAGAGCAGAGGAAACTTATTCAAGGTCATACGGCTAAAAATTGGTCTCTGGACTCAAACCCACTCTCTCTCCTCTATACTAATCTGCTTTTACTCCCTACTTAGGGATTTCCCTTCATAGAACTACCTACAATGTAACTTTTGTTCAATTTAGTATTTAATTACATCAGGATATATGTGCAATTTGTAAATCCCAAAGTAGTATATAAACAAATTTAGGAATCTTCTCTGCTGTCCTATAAAAAACTTAGGCTTTTACTTGTAATACATATCAAATTTCCAGGTTGATGGTGAAGTCCCAAGGTTAAGATCTATACCTCATCTACCTGCTTCTCCTCCTGTCTCTTTCTGGCTCCGCCCCAACTAAATGCACAGTATAAACTTTCTGACAGGTTACTTGGTCCTTTCTCCCACAAAAGGCCTGAGCAGCAGGAGAAAAATGAGTTGATGTTGTTACTTTCCTGAGATCCATGCTCTATGTCAGTTCAGAGAGGTAGCAATAGACATTTCATTTTACAACACTTCCAGGTGACTTAAATATCAAATGACCCAGGGATATGAGAAAAGGGTTAGGTCTGGCAGACACCTCAATGGGGCAAACAGGCAAAAAGCATTCGACATACAGACAAGCACGCAGGAAAGCAGTGCCCAAGGCAGTGCATGGGTGGATACCTGGGGCCAGATGCACTTGGGTTTTTCGTTCAGCTTACCCTGTTAAGAGCCCATGGAAAGCAGTGAGCAGGGTATAGAGAAGTGAGAGAAAAGGCTTTCAGACGATTGCCTCCTCTTCTAATGAGAGCCATATCTTGAGACGCAGATCTTGATCCTTCCATAGTGGGACCCCACAGGAACCCAACCCAAGCCATAGACTTGTAATCACGATAATTATATTTAGTCACCCAAGTCAGCCCATTTCTAACCCAAGTCCAAGCCCTGAGGATCCCTCATGCCATCCAGCATGGAAGTCTCCCTCACAATATCTCATGCTAAGGTCCCAAATTGCAAAGGGCTCCCTAACTACTTTCAAGTTCAAAGTCCTCGGCTCCCAACTAGCCCTGCCAAGGATGCATTTCTAGGATGGCTCTCAGATACAAGCATTATAATGAGGAAGCAAAGGAGGACATCAAGAACTTCATGGGCAGGAAAAGGGAGCCATTGGAGTCCATGAGAGGGCATAGCAATACCAAACTCACCTGCACATCCGGACATGGCCTCTTAATTGGCGGGGGCTGACTGAGAGAGTCACCTGTTCCCAGCTCTGACCTCCTCAGGTGCTTAACCACAATGCAGCATCTCACAGGGAAACCCCTGGAGAAAAGAAAAGCCTGAAGTGGTAGAATGGTAGGCTCAAAAGAGAATTTGGTAGGGCCCGCCCATGTCCATCAGGGTAGGAGAGACAAAGGAAACATAGCCCTGGGGAAAATCCAAATTGACCAAAGCAATAGCCAGCTGGCCAAACACACTTACTTCTCCCGACACTTCTCCAGGGCCTCATCAGCCAGATCCTTCAGTTTCACAAGTTTTTCCCCTCTGTAGAAGGCATCTTGGGGAGCAACAGACATTCCAGGCCTTAGGAAGGCACCACACTACTCACCCCTTCCCCATAGTGAGCACAATGTTCACAGAGTCCTTCCTGAGTGGCCTTTTAACTCTGGTTCTTCCAGCTGATTTGAGCTGACAGAGGGTTGGCTGAGGTAGAACCAAGAGCTAAAGAGTAGGCAGTCCCTCCCACCCACATCAAGCACGTAAAACTCGCAGCCCACAACGAATACTTTTGTGACCCAGCCAATATAATGTTTTTGTATGTAAGAAACATTTTAATAAAAATTTCATAACTTAATTTTTATAATATCCAGTTATACATAATTATTAATAACAAACTATAATGTTCACTAATGACTGGTTACTATAATCATATTGTATTCATTTCCCTTACATGCCTTACACACACACACCATTTCTCTCTACTAATACTAGCAGCAAATATTATAGCAGCTGATTGCCACATAATTAGTCTTTGACTGACTTGTTTGGTGTGCGCAACAGGAAATATTTTGCTTTCAGAGGACAGAAAAATAGGTTTATTTGCATTACTCTTATTAATTTGTGCTGTTATTCAGTGTCTGGTATGTAAGTTAATGTTCAAGAAAAAGTATTATTTTTTATTAAAATGTTCTATTATTTTATGTTAACGATGACTCATTTATTTCATCCCTTTGTATTCAGCATGTCTCTATCAAAATAAACCTACGTTTCTATGAAAATTGAAGCTTTTATTTTTTAGGGGGCCCACATAAACTTAAATCTTGTTTATTTGGCCTGTGTGAGCCTTTGAATTTGACATGCTTGCTCTACGTTGAGCAGTCCAAAACTCAACTAGCTGATTAGAACAATGACTTGGGGTATAGGGCTTCTGGAGAAGGGGTGAAAATTAGTCACCTGCAGTGATGAGAAGGCTGCAACTGGAATCCAGGATCCGCTCACATAGAGACTCTGCAGAAAAGCCTGCAAACTAGGGAAGGGAAGAAATACTGAGGGAGAGGGGGACCCAGGGATAAGTGAACAAGGAAAGGAGTCATTCATAAAAATTTTAGAGTCCTGACACAAAACTCTTGGGAGGGAGGGTATGTATGGGGGAGAGGCCCAATGTTAAAATATGTACACAGATAATAATTTAAAAAAAAAAACTAAAAAAAAACAAAACTTTAGAGTCCTGACACAAAACTCTGGGGAGGGAGGTTATGTATGGGGGGGGGGGGGGGACCCAATGTTAAAATATGTACACAGATAATAATTTTTAAAAAAATTTAAAATACCCCAAACTTTAGAGTCCTAAGTCAGGATCCTAGAAGAAATTGTATAACTGATATGGAAACTATAACAAAAACAAATTTAACTCCTTAGTCTGGTTCTTAAGATCCTCCATCATCCAGGCCCAACCTACAGAGCCCATCCCCAACCAGGCCCCCTTTCCAGCACAAATTCCTACCACAATGGAGTGGAGAGCTCCAATGCGAGCACATGCCAGCATTGCTACCACAAGCTTTGGTATCATGGGCATGTAGATGGCCACTCGGTCACCCTTCTGAATGCCTGCAGGAAAAGGACAAAGACCATGGACCATGGACCTTTCTTGCTGCTACTCACTCCCTCTCATCCAGCCACCACTACCACCACCACCCCAGATGACTTCTTCTATTTCCATTACCAGATTCCTCCCATCCCTTTATCTACTTCCCCTAAGTCCTCAAATACCCCAAGGCCAAGCCCTCTACTCCCTTCCCCCCACCTTCCCACTCACCCTGTTTTCGGAGAACATTGCTGAACTGACACACTTGGACCAGAAGTTCATGATATGTGATTTGGGTAGTCTCCTCTGGCTCATTGCCCTCCCTGAGATAAATCAGAAAGAACCAGTCATTAGGGAGTATATTCTCTTTCGCAAACAAAAAATAGAAACATTAAATTCATTCAGTAACACCTAGCCTGTGAATGTCCTATGAGGGTGAGCCATCTACAATTTTACCTTGAACTGACTGGTCAGATAGTTTGCCCTTTCAAAGTATACTTTATACACAAGCTGTGTCATTCGAAAAATGTATTGTTAATCTCTCAGCCTTATTTGATAAAATGGGATGATGGTCCTTTATCTTCTATCCTAGGGATGTATTAATGAGAAATTATATCACAGATGTAAAGTGGGGTCTCCAGATCACTTGCACCCAAGTCACCTAGGGAAACGTGTTAAAATGTAGATTCCTGAGCCCCTACTGAAACCTAATGAATCAGAATCACTGGATTCAATAATCTACTTCTTCATTACAAGCTGTTATAAAGAATCATTAGGTGATAGTGATATAAATTTAAAGTTTGAGAATCACCAGTTTCTATCAGCTGATTTCCTCAGCCTCGCCTCCCAGTCCTCCCTGGGCTTCACCAGGTTTTCTTTGATATTGCTTCATTTGTTCGCTTATTCAATAACTACTATGTACTATATACATGTATAGACATAAGGCACTGATGAACAAGAGAAGCAAGATCCCTGACAACATGGAGCTTATATTCCAATGATAATGGAAGAAATACACAAGTAGCCCTCACCAGTTTGGCTCAGTGGATAGAGCGTAAGCCTGCAGACTCAAGGGTCCCAGGTTTGATTCCGGTCAAGGGCATGTACTTTGGTTGCGGGCACATCCCCAGTAGGGGGTGTGCAGGAGGCAGCTGATTGATGTTTCTAACTCTCTATCCCTCTCCATAAAAAAAATCAATAAAATATATATATATTTTAAAAAGAAATACATAAGTAACAAATACAACCAAGATAATTTCAGATTATGATAACCATTACTTGAGAAGAAATACTTTTTTAAAAGATATTTAAGAGCCGAAACCGGTTTGGCTCAATGGATAGAGTGTCAGCCTGTGGACTGAAAGGTCCCAGGTTCAATTCTGGTCAAGGGCATGTACCTTGGTTGCGGGCACATCCCCAGTAGGGTGTGTGCAGAAGGCAGCTAATCGATGTTTCTCTCTCATCGATGTTTCTAGCTCTCTATCCCTCTTCCTTCCTCTCTGTAAAAATTCAATAAAATATTTTTTAAAAAATAAATAAAAGACATTTAAAGAACTTTCATGATTATATGTGAATATTTAGCTCTAAGAATATTCCTCCTCAGTGGTTTTTCTTTTTTTAAATATATTTTATTGATTTTTTACAGAGAGGAAGGGAGAGAGACAGAGAGTTAGAAACATCAATCAGCTGCCTCCTGCACACCCCCCACTGGGATGTGCCCGAAACCAAGGCACATGCCCTTGACCGGAATCAAACCTGGGACCTCCCAGTCCGTAGGCCGATGCTCTATCTGCTGAGCCAAACCGGCCTCGGCTGGTTTTTCTTTTTCAATTTTACTTTTTAAGTAAGTAATAAATGCAAATGTTACTGCATAAAAAGATATATGATGAGAAATTCCCTCCCCCAACCCCTAATCACCCTGCCTACTAGCAACCACTGTTATCCTATGTTGTATAAGTTTCCAGAAATAGTCAATATGCAGACAAGGCCATTCCTTGTAGGATGGAAAGTATAGATAGAGAAACTGAATTAATGTGGCATGACCAAGATAATCACTTTGGAAGAAGTCTACACTTTTAGCATCTTTCATAGTCCTTGGGATATCACTGAAGATGGAAATTTTAAAAGTTTAAAAAACTGAATTTTAATGCTGTTCAAAAGTACTCTCTAGATCCCAACTACGCACAGTTTGGGTAGAAGTGGGAAAGAGCTACTATAACCACAGGGCAGGCCTATCAGACAAACATAAAAGCCTTATACTAGAAGCTCAGTGCACGAAATTCGTGCATGGCGGGGAAGGGGGGTCCCTCAGCCCAGCCTGCACCCTCTCCAATCTGGGACCCCTCAGGGGGTGTCCGACTGCCAGTTTGGGCCCGATCCTTCTCATAATCTGGGTCTTCCTGCTCTAAACCACTAGCCTGCCTGATTGTCCCTAACCACTTCTGCCTGCCAGCCTGATCACTCCCTAACTGCGCCCCTGCCGGCCTGATAGACACTTAACTTCTCTCCTGCTAACCCAATCACCCCCAACTGCCATCCCCTGCTGGCCATCTTGTGATGACATGGGGGTGGCATCTTGTGATGATGTGAGGGTGTAAGGGTCAATTTGCATATCACCTCTTTATTATATAGGATTGTTACTGTTTTTTATACAATGGTAGCATACAGTACACACTATTCTGAGTCTTGTTTTTATGAGTACACTATAAATCCAATAAATCTTAAGTATAGAGCTCAATAATCTTGCTTTTTGAAAAACTTAATTTACATTGATATCAAGACTTATTGTGCTGTTTCATTTTCTTTGTCATCTGCATAATATTCTATTTTTTAAATAAATCTTTATTGTTCAGATTATTACAATTGTTCCTTTTCCCCCCATAGCTCCCCTCCATCTGATTCGTGCCCCCCATGCCCTTACCCCCGCCACTGTCCTCATCCATAAGTGTATAATTTTTGTCCAATCTCTTCCTGCACCCCTCATGCCCCTTTCCCCCCCGAAAATGGTCATTCCACCACCTTTCTATGCCCCTAATTCTATTATATTCACCAGTTTATTCTGTTCATCAGATTTTTTATTCACTTGATTTTTAGATTCACTTATTAATAGATATGTATTTGTCGTTCATAATTTTTATTTTTACCTTTTTCTTCTTCGTCCTCTTTTAAAAATATATATATTTTATTGATATTTTACAGAGAGGAAGAGAGAGGGATAGAGAGTTAGAAACATCGATGAGAGAGAATCACCGATCAGTTGCCTCTTGCACACCCCCTACTGGGAATCTGCCCACAACCAAGGTACATGCCCTTGACCGGAATCGAACCTGGGACATTTCAGTCCGCAGGCCAACGCTCTATCCACTGAGCCAAACCGGTTTCGGCTCTTCATCCTCTTCTTAAAGAATACCTTTCAGCATTTCATATGATACCGGTTTGGTGGTGATGAACTCCTTTAGCTTTTTCTTGTCTGTGAAGCTCTTTATCTGACCTTCAGTTCTGAATGATAACTTTGCTGGGTAGAGTAATCTTGGTTGTAGGTTTTTGCTGTTCATTACTTTGAATATTTCTTGTCACTCTCTTCTGGCCTGCATAGTTTTTGTTGAGAAATCTGCTGACAGTAGTATGGATGCTCCCTTATAGGTAACTAACTGTTTTTCTCTTGCTGCTTTCAAGATTCTCTGTCTTTTGTCCTTGACATTTTAATTATGATGTGTCTTGGTGTGATCCTCTTTGGGTTTCTTTGTTTAGGGTTCTGTACGCTTCCTGGACTTGTAAGTCTATTTCTTTCACCAGGTGGGCGGAAGTTTTCTGTCATTATTTCTTCAAATAGGTTTTCAGTATCTTTCTCTCTCTCTTCTTCTGGCACCCCCATAATTTGGATGTTGGTATGCTTGAAGCTGTCCCAGAGGCTCCTTATACTATCTTCATATTTTTTTAAATTCTTTTTTCTTTTTGTTTTTCTGATTGGTTATTTTTTGCTTCCTATTTCAAATCTTTGGTTTGATTCTTGGGGTCCTCTAGTATACTGTTGTATTTCTATATATTATTCTTTATTTCAGACAGTGTATGTTTAATTTATGACTGGTCCTTTTTTTTTTTTTTTTTTGGCATTCTCATTAAGATCCTTGAGGGTCTCACTATGTTCCTCAGAGGTCTCACTAAATTTCTAGGCAGTTTCTAGAAGATTCTTAAGTAACCTTTTAACTGTGGTTTTGAACTCTATATCCAGTAGTTTGCTTTCCTCCATTTATTTCATTCGTGGCATGTTTCTTTGTCTCCACATTTTGGCTGATTCCCTGTGTTGATGGAGTGGCTTTGTGTGGTAGGTGACCTATTGGGCACAGTGGCTCAGCCTCCCCAATTACCTGAGGTGGACACTCTTGGTGCACCTCTTTGTAGACTGTATGCACAGTCTTGTTGTAGTTGAGCCTTGATTGCCATTAGTACACTGGGAGGAATTGATCTCCAGGCCAATTGGCTGTGAAGATCAGCTGTGTCTATAATGGAAGAACTGCTGTGCTGGAGACACTCTTATGGGGCATGACTTGCTTTAGTGGAGCTTTGGTACTCACTGAGTCTGCCTCTTGAGTGTGTCGCTTATGGATGTGAAGAGTTGAAATCTGGTGTTGTCTCACACTGACCACTGGGTATACTGGCTCCTAAATCTTCAAGGAGGTGCAAGTCAGCCTCTGTCTTAGGCCACCCAGCAGGAACTACAGCGAGATCTTAACATTTCTCCTCTTTGTTTGGGGTTTGGAAGTTTTAGAGCTGTCTGACCCAGCTGCAAATTTGTTAGGTTAAGCTGCAAAAGGGAAGGCCATTCATATGCAAAAGCCCGCTGCACACAACTCAGGGTGGGTTTGTAAATTGGACAGGGCGGGGTCTCACGGAATCACTAGGGTGTGGCAAACAGTGATGGCTGCCAGTCAGCTTTCTCTGCATCTCTGCATTTCCATAACCCACGGTCCCACATCCCAGTGCAATAAACAGTGATTCCTGCGTGCACCTCCGCGATAAAGCCACTCTCACTTTCTGACCCAATGCCAGACAGTCCAGTTTCTCCCCGTAGGAGTCTGGGTCCCCAGAGTCTTGCTGGAAACTGGAGTTCAGAGCAGTCAGAGCTTGTGTCTCCCTCCCACTTAAAAAATACAACGCATACAGTTGCCAGCCCTCTCCACACGTGCCTCTGTACCTCTGCTTTTCAACAGCTCTGCAGGTCCTATACAGTCTCAATGCGCTTTTTTTCTTTCCTTCTAGTTGTAGAACTTACACTCAGCCGCTTTCCCGTGGTTCTGGGTGATAGTCATTTTGTCCTTTAGTTGTAGTTTTGGTGTGATTGTGAAAGGCAGCATGTATAGGTGTATATCTTACACTGCCATCTTGGTTTCTCTGTTTGTATGTACCATAATATTCTACTGTTTGTATGTGCCATAATTTAACAAATAAATTCTTCAATCAGTATCTTTATTAATATGTTATTTTATTCACTTACAAATATATCTGTAAGGTGAATTACTAGAAGTAAAATTGTTGGGTAAAAGGATATGTGCATTTTACTTTAAATATATTTTATTGATTTTTTACAGAGAGAAAGGGAGAGGGATAGAAAATCAGAAACATCAATGGGAGAGAAACATCAATCAGCTGCCCCCTGCACACCTCCTACTGGGGATGTGCCCGCAACTAAGGTTCATGCCCTTGACCAGAATCAAACCCCGGACACCTTAGTCCACAGGCTGATGCTCCACCCACTGAGCCTAACCAGTTAGACCTATGTGCATTTTAAATATTGATAAACATTAGAGGATGATACTCTAAATAAGATGGTTAAGGAAGACCTCTCCCCGAGGAGGTGATATTTGATCTAAGACCTAAGTAATGAGAAGTAGGCAACTATGTGAATTATTGGGAAGAGTACCCAGGCAGAGAGAACACTGAAATTTGGAAAGGCACTGAGGTGGTAAAGAGCTTGGCCATTTCAGAGAACAGAAAGAAGCCAGTTTAGCTGAAGTATAGGGAACAAGGAGGGTAAGAATGAGAAGACAGCAGCCAGATCATGCAGGGCCTCGTAGGCAATGGTAAGAAGTTTGAATTTTATTCTAAGTGGGTTTCTCTTGGCTTCCCTTAAACACACACAAAGGCCCACCTCCACACTTTTGATCATACCATTGTCCCTGCTCAGAATACCTTCCCTCCTCCTTCAGGCACCAGCACCACATCGCTCTCCCTAAATACTATGCTACCCAGAGTACTTATGAAGAAGGTAACTGAAACCCAGAGAGATATAATAGCTTGGCCAAGGTCACACAATCATAAATGGCAGAGCCAAGAATAGATCCTCAGATCTTCTGATTTCAAGACCAGACTCTTTCCCCTCATAGTGTAAAGGAGAGGGGCTAGCAGAGAAGCCAGACCTTTAGAGGTTACACACAAGATTATTAGCCTCTTTCCACTTCCTGGCTTAATGAGTAAGTTACTCTCCTTTCCTTGGCTTAGCCCCCCCTAGGGCTGAGAGGAGCCAGGCAGAGAGAGCTTTCTAATATGGGAAGAAACAAGGAGAGAGAAAGCTGGCAAATGGCCCTGAATTCCAAAGACAAAAAAGACATTTCCTTAACTGGCCCACTGACGTGCCTTAGGAACTTCAGAACATCTCCAGTTAAGGCTAAATGCAGAATATACTACATACCCATACACACATGTTTCCACATGCATACCAATATACCAGCTCACTGTGTACACTGAAATTCATAATATTACATGTAACATACAAAATATTATAGGCATAAAAGCTGCCCATTTACATACATAGGTACAAATAAGCATAAATATATGGACCCAGGAGTCAAACATGGGACCTTTTGCAAGTACACATACCACATTTATAAACCCACCTATGTGCACAGCTTGCCCCTCCAGAAACTATCAAATCATTTTTTTTTTCATGGAACTTCCCATTATTTGAAGTTATCTCATGTATTTTACTTACTTGTACTGTATATTATCTGTGTCTTTCACTAGACTATAAACTCCATTACAACAGAGACCTTGTCTGTCTTGCTCATTGCTAACTCCTAGCACCTAAAATAGAGCCTGGTACATAGAAAATACACAGGAATAGATAAGCACAAACCTATACAAGAACAGCTTATTTGAGCCCACTTCTAATTACACACACACATACACACACACACCAGTGTACATTCATCTCCCTGGCTCTGGACTCAAGTTATACATTATTAATATAGGCACCTTACTCCTTCCAGTGTCTTCTTTCTCTGATATACATACGGGGCTGGGCTCCCCGGCTGTTTGGGAGGGGGAAGGTACAGAGTATTGACATACTGCAAGACCTCAAGCCCTCTAAGATGTTAGAATTTTTCAAAGAACATCCAATTTAGTCTCCTAACTGGAAAGAGATCCAAGAGGCACTTTTTGTGCTCGAGGTCACATGGTAGATTGAGGCAGAATAGGCACCAGGACTCAGGGTCCAGTCCTCTTTCCTCTATATTGGGAGTTGCAAACTCAAAAATCAACAGGATCCAGGCAGGTGACATAAATGAGTGAAGTGGACCATATAAAAAAATCTTGATAGCAACAAGAAATAGTTAACTTTCCTTTTCTTTTCATTCATTTTTAAAAAGAATAATTTATTGATTTTTAGGAAAGGAGAAAAGAGAAACATTGGCTGCCTCCTGCACTCCCCCTACTGGATTGAACCTACAACCGGGGCATGTGCCCTCACTGGAAATTGATTGATGCCCAACGAACTGAGCCACACCTGCCAGGGCTCCTCTTAACTCTTCTATAGGAAAACAGCAATGCATGTGAAATGACACAGTCTAAATTTTTTGAGAGGAGAAGGGAACTAAGACTAGAAAAAGGAGAAATTTAAGTACATAAACTTAGCTCCTATCAACTTTTACACTTCAGGTATAAAAGCTCAATTTTGCTTCCCTGCCCCCCCCCCCCCCCCCCCCCCAGTCTTTAAGGGAGGCCTGGAATCTGTTTCTGAAATTTTAAGTGTTGAAAACTAAATTTTAAAAGTTTAAAGCACTGTGGTCAAACAAAACTATTAATAGGATTTAGCTGGTGGGCTGCCAGTTGGGAACCCTTGCTATAGACCAAACTAACTTCCCCTTTACCTGAAGGCTATATGGTATGGGACAATCCAAGGTATACAGTTATCTCATCTTCATACTCCAGGGATATTTCTCTACCTAACTTACCCTTCCACTCTCCAAATTTACTTTAATCCATTTTAATTCAAAATATATTTAGAATTAGGATTACTTCTCTTCATAAATATTTCTACCATCCTAGACCAAAATCACCATTAGGTAAGTCAGATCAAGTCACTCCTCTACTCAAAATGCTCAGATATCTTCCCATACCATTTTGAGTAAAACTAACAATTGCCAACTAGTTCCTATATGATCTAATCTAGCGGTCACCAACCTTTTGGATCTCACAGACCACCAGTAAACCCTCATTACCTCTCTGTCCTTACATATACTCCCATTCTCTCTTCCTCTCCCTGTCAATCTGCTCCAGCCACATGGTCTCCTGTTTGGCAGAAACACTAAGCACACTTAACCTCGGAACTTTTGCCCTCTATTTGGAGCATTCTTCCCCCAGATAGCCACATGATTTATTCCCTATTTTTGAGCTATTGCTCAAATGTTGGCTTCTCAGTGAGGTCATCCTTGAACACTTCATATAAAAAAGTATTCCTTGTCCCCAACTCTCACAAGCCCAGATGTTCCAAATTAACATGTTTCATGAAGCCTTCCCTATGTTCTCTTTTTCCGCACCCACCCCAAAGCTGATACAGTTCTTTCTTCTTCCCAAGGCCCTTTATCTCACTTTCCTGGTGATCTATCAGTTCTACCTTGTATTACATTTACTGAGGCTTTATCTTTCCCATTATACACTGGGCTTTCCCACAGTAGGGATCATCATGTCTTCTTATACTCTGCTTCCTCCAAGTGCAGTTTGCACAATAAGTATTTAAAGTTCATAGTCAAATGATTGAAAATTGATAATTTATTAATGACAGAAGACTAGGACTCCCCCTCTCTATATGAGAGGGATAGTCACTGGATTGGAAATTTTAGTTCCCTAGACTAACAGAAAAGTTAAGCACAGGATAGAAGGAAAGAATCGAGGAAAAAATATGCAGAGAAAACAGTCCTTCACAGAAGCTTTGGGGGCAGTATCTAACTGGTAAGATATACCTGTCAGAGGAGAAACACCCAGATGAGAAGAGGAGTCAAACTTGTTCACTTGTTTGTGTAAATGATACACATTTATTCCTACCATCATATGTCTCTTGCTAGCCTTATCCAAAACAAGTTTGACTCCTCTTCTCATCTGGGTGTTTCTCCTCTGAAAGGTATATCTTACCAGTTAGATACTGCCCTCAAAGCTTCTGTGAAGGACTGTTTTCTCTGCATATTTTTTCCTCGACTCTTTCCTTCTATTAGACTGAGCTGTTTAGCATGAATAAGAGAGGATATTGAGAAACATAATAAGTCTCAATTATCTTTATATCTGTTGCCTCACCCTATTTCAAGTCACCCTCATCTTTAAAAAATATATATATATATATATATATATATATATATATATATATATATATATATATATATATTATTTCAGAGAGAGAGAGGGAGAGATAAAAACATCAATGATGAGCCATGACTGGTTTTGCTCAGTGGATAGAGCGTTGGCCTGCAGACTCAAGGGTCCCAGGTTCCATGTACCTTGGTTGCAGGCCCATCCCCAGTAGGGGGTGTGAAGGAGGCAGCTGATTGATGTTTCTCACTCTGTCCCTCTCCCCTCCTCTCTGTAAAAATCAATAAAATATATATATTTTTAAAAACCATCAATGATGAGAAAGAATCATTGATCAGCTGCCTCCTGCACGCTCCCTCCCCCCCCCCCCCCCGCCCCCGGGGATCGAGCCCACATCGTGGGCATGAGCCCTTAATCGGATAGAACCCAGCACCCTTCAGTCTGCAGGCCGACGCTCTATCCACTGAGCAAAACCAGCCAGGGTACCCTCACCTTTTGCCTAGATAATCACAATGCCCCAAACTGGTCTCCCATTTCACTCTTACTCCCTCTTCCAATCCATATATCATCCAGAATGGTTTATAAAATAAATAAAACAAACTACATCACCTCTTGCTTAAAATCCTATGGCTTCCATTACATATGGAAGAAAAATCTAAACTTTTACTATGCCTTGTATCCCTCCAATTCATCTTCTGTCATTGTTCTATTCTGCTAAATAGGCTCTAAATACATTAGTCTTCCTATTGATAGAACACATCATATTCTTTTACTAGCTTTCCCCAACTCTTTGAGTGATTTGCTCTATCTCATATCCCAAATCTGTTTAAATGTCACCTCCCTTTTATTTGTTTGTTTTGGGTTTAGTTTATTTATTTTATTCTATTGTTTAAAGTATTACAAATAGTAGTACATGTCTCCTTTTTCCCCCCATTGACCTCCCTAATGAGGCTTTTCCCAACCACCATAAGGCCACCAGCCCTTCCTGTTATTCTTCATCACAAACCTCTGTTAATTCTCACCTGTGAATATTTTTTTCCATTGCTTTTCAAAGAGAATGGAAGGAAAGGAGTGGGGAATGGGGAAAGAAACATAGATGTGAGGGAGACACATGGACTGGTTACCTCCCACACATACTCTAACCCTGACCAGGAAGCGAACCTGAAACTCAGGTCTGTGCCATTGACCTGGAACCGAACTCAACCCTGCAGTGTGTGGGCTGATGCTCTAACCACTGAGAAATGCCAGCCAGGACATTCTGTTTTTTTTAAATAGAATTTTTCTCAAGCTATAATTTTTTTATTTACTTTTTTCCCCCTAATCGTTTGTCTCCCCTACAAGACAATAAGCTTTCTAAAGGCAGAGACCAAGTTGGTCTTGTTTACTACTGAATGCCTAGTGCATTGCAAAGAACCTTGTATATTCTCTAGTATATATAATAGAAGCTCAATAAATATTTGCTGAATAAATGAATGAACCTGAAGGATTATTATGGGAAAGAAGCAAAAGAGTGTTATGTAACTATAAATAGAAGATCTAAATCAAATAGGAGAGTTCAATATAAGAAAAGCCTTTCTGTCAGAGCAGTCCAATGATGGAAGATACTCCTTCAGGAGCTCACTAACTCTGGAGATAACATGTAGAATCTGGGATTTGCAGGAATACTAAAAAACAGACTTCATAATGTGGTTGGGACCACGCAAGACCAGTGTGTATTAATTTGTGGTCAGACAAATTAATAACACAAATTTCAAAGCCCAGCACCACATAGCTGCAGAACAGGATACCTACTAGATCATTCTCCGGGGAGTGGGGTCCTTGGAATTTCAATTTTTATAAGTAACACAAGTGATTCATATTTGCTGAAGTTTGAGACGACCTTTAAGACCCTTCCAACTTAGAGATTCTTTGATTCTGTAAAATAAAGAAATAATGTGTTCTATTGTATGATCCATAAATCACTGAACAAATGTGAGGCACTCAGATGTAAGTACATCCCAAGTCACTTTCCCTTTCACCAAGGGAGCAAAGAGTGGGAACAACATAACTTGACCAATTAGTAGCTTAATGTTCCCTCTGGGTACTCCTGTCAGTAGCCAGGAGAGGAGGGAGAAGAGGTTGGAGGAAGAAGTGGGAGAAAGCACACTCCAAAGATTTATCAATAGAAAGCCAGAGGAGGATGGCTGTGCTTTTGATGTCCACCATCCTTATTTACAGATGAGAAACCTAATGCACAGAAGGGAAGTAATGGCTTGGAGGTTACTTAGCGCATTAGTAGCAGCATTATTCTGAAGCACTGCTATCCAACATGGCAGCCACAAGCCACGTACAGCTATTGAACACTTGAAATGTAACAGAGGAACTTCATTTTTAATTTTAATTTTAATTATTTTAAATATTAAAAGTTCTAGACTCTAGATATCTCTAGGTCACGGCATTCTACTTCTAAATGACATGGGAGAAATGGAAGAAGCCCCTGGATCTGAGGTTCAGGCTATGGGACTCCTGCTTTGCAATGTGGGCTATTACTGTACCCTGTCCTTCTGCCAACTATTTTCAGGCCTTGATCCAGGGACTTTGTGCCTGTCACCCTTGGCCAAGGTGGTTTTGGTGCCAGTTGGATTCTGTACTTATTCTCTGTTGAGAAAGCAGACCTGGGCTAGTACAGAAGGGAAATCATATACTTTTCCCACTGCATTCATACCTATTCCAGGAGCGAAATCATATACAATACATTTATTCCTCCCATCCTATGCCCTTTGCTAGCCTTACCCAAAACAAGTGAGTAAAGGCAACCCTCTCAGATCCTTTATTATCACAGCATTTGGAATGCTGCCTAAAACAAAGTATGCCTGGAGCAGAAAAAGAAAGTGGGAAGAAAGCCAGGGATACCATGTACATACACACTAAAAATATTCATTACAATAGTTCTTTGTTATTTAGATAGGTAGCATAGTTTACATCCTTGTTTTCTAACTAGGATATTCTATTCCTGTGGGTACATGAGCTGGAAAAGTTTTAAGAGAATAAGGAACCAGATTCCCAAAATCCATATGTAATCTTTCCTAACATCAATCTGCCTTAGTTGGGTCTCCTTTCCCACTTTCTCTTTCACAAACACCCTTCTCCCAGTTTATAAAAAAATTCTCTCCGCCCTAACCGGTTTGGCTCAGTGTATAGAGTGTCGGCCTGCAGACTGAAGGGTCCCAGGTTCGATTCCAGCCCAGAGCATGTACCTTGGTTGTGGGTACATCTCCAGTAGGGGAAGTATAGGAGGCAGCTGACCAATGTTTCTAACTCTCTATCCCTCTCCCTTCCTCTGTAAAAAAAAGTCAATAAAATATATAGTTTTAAAAATCTGTCTCTTTTTCTCTCTTTTTCCCCAAACCTTATTATTCCTGTACAATGCTGAGTTACAAAATAGATAAATAAATAAATAACCTCCAAAGTGTCAAACAAAGGGATGATTTGAGAATGTATAACTGGACAGAGAAAGCCCCAAGAAGGCAAATCATAGAGCTTCTGTAAGAAATCAGCATTGAAAGAAGTGACATCTTGCCGAAACTGGTTTGGCTCAGTGGATAGAGCATCGGCCTGAGGACTGAAGGGTCCTGGGTTCGATTCCTGTCAAAGACATGTACTTTGGTTGCCGGCACTTCCCTAGTAGGGGGTGTGCAAGAAGCAGCTGGTCGATGATTCTCCCTCATCGATGTTTCTAACTCTTGATCCCTCTCTCTTCCTCTCTGTAAAAAATCAATAAAATATATTTTAAAAAAAGAAAGAAGTGACATCTTAATTCATTCAGGTGACATACTAGTGACAAGACAACTTGCCTTAATAGAATTATAATTCAGACATTAAATAGAATTCACAGGGTCACATATTTATTTTAACTGAGAAAGAAGTTATTTTCTAACAGAAAGTAAATCTGATTTGGTTGATTATATTGACAATAAGAACTGGTATGTAAATTAGGTTATATGGTGGACATTTTCTATAAATTATACGAGCTAAACTTGCAGTTCCAAGATTTTGAAAAAGATATATAAAATATAAAACACATTGCACATTGCAATTATTTAGCATTATGATAAAACAACCTTTGTGCACTGGGGGGAGAGGAGGGGCCGGAATCCCTCAGCATGCGACCCCTCAGGGGATGTCTGCCTGCTGGCTTAGGCCTGCTCTGGCAGGTAGACATCTCCCGAGGTGTCCTTAGCACTGCCACGGAGGTGAGAGAGATTCCCACCACTACGCTTGCCAACCATTAACCCAGCTTCTGGTTGAATGGTACTCCCCCTGTGGGAGCACAATGACCACCAGGGACAGTTCCTGCATCGAGCGTCAGCACCCTGGTGGTCAGTGCACGTCATAGTGATTGGTCATTCTGCAGTTCAGTCTATTTGCATGTTAGCCTTTTACTATATAGGATGTTTAAGAATAAAGTTTAAAATGTGTGAAGAATTACATAATTTATCAAAATTCTTTTCTAAAAATATATTTTTATTGATTTCAGAGAGGAAGGGAGAGGGAGAGAGAGAGAGAAACATCAATGAGAGAGAATCATTGATTGGCTGCCTCCTGCATGCCCCCTACTGGGGATCAGGTTCACAACCCGGGCATGTGCCCTTGACTGGAATTGAACTCAGGAGCCAAACCAGCTAGGGCCAGAAATTCTTTTAAGTGTAAAATGTTTAAAGTTTAAGGCTATTGATCCAAGCTAAGCACATGGGTGTTTGTAAGTCTTATCTCATAAGGATGTATCCAGCACAGAAGTTCTCCCAGTAAACACACAGCTGATCCTCACAGCCAATTGGCCTGGAGGTCAATTCCTCCCAGTGATACCAACAGCAATCAAGGCTTAACTACAACAAGACTGTGCACACAGCCCACAAAGGGGTGCAACAAGAGTGTCCACCTCAGCAGATTGGGGAGGCTGAGCCACTGGGCCCCATATGTCACCTACCACATAAAGCCACTCCATCAACTCAGGGAAGCAGCCAAAATGCAGAGACAAACAAACATGTCACAAATGAAAGAAATGGAGGGAAAAAAAATGACTGGATATAGAGATCAAAACCATGGTTATAAGGTTTTTTAAGAATTTTCTAGAAAAGGGCGATAAATTTAGTAAGACCCTTGAGGATATGAAAAATAACCAACTAGAAATTAAGCATACACTGACTGAAATAAAAAATAATATACAGAGATCCAACAGTAGACTAGAGGATCCCAAAAACCAAGTCAAAGATTTGAAATACAAAGAAGCAAAAATCACTCAACCAGAAAAGAAAAAAGAATAAAAAAAAATATGACGGTGATATAAGGAGCCTCTGGGACAATTTCGAGAGTACCAACATCCAAATTATGGGGGTGCCAGAAGAAAAGAGAGAGAAAGATACTGAAAACCTATTTGAAGAAATAATGACAGAAAACTTCCCCCCACCTGGTGAAAGAAATAGACTTATAAGTCCAAAAAGTGCAAGGAACCCCAAACAAAGGGAATCGAAAGAGGACCACACCAAGACACATCATAATTAAAATACCAAGGGCAAAAGACAAAGAGAGAATCTTTTAAAAATATATATATTTTATTGATTTTTTTATAGAGAGGAAGAGAGAAGGATAGAGAGTGAGAAACATTGATAAGAGAGAATCATCGATCAGCTGCCTCTTGCACACCCCTTACTGGGGATGTTCCCGCAACAAAGGTACATGCCCTTGACCGGAATCAAACCTGGGACCTTTCAGTCCGCAGGCTGATGCTCTATCTACTGAGGCAAACTGGTTTCGGCACAAAGAGAGAATCTTGAAAGCAGCAAGAGAAAAACAGTTAGTTACCTATAAGGCAGCATCCATACTACTGTCAGCGGATTTCTCAACAGAAACTATGCAGGCCAGAAGGAAGTGACAAGAAATATTCAAACTGATGAACAGCAAGAACCTACAATCAAGATTACTCTACCCAGAAAAGCTATCATTCAGAATTTATGGTCAGATAAAGAGCTTCACAGATAAGAAGAAGCTAAAGGAGTTCATCACCACCAAACCAGTATTATATGAAATGCTGAAAGGTATTCTTTAAGAAGAGGAAGGTGGGGGGTGAGGGGGGGGGGCAATGGTAAGATATGTACACATATACCTTAATAAAAAATGAAAAGAAAAAAAAAGAAGAGGAAGAAGAAGAAAAAGGTAAAGACAGAAATTATGAACAATGAATACATATCAACAAGTGAATCTAAAAATTAAGTGAATAAAATTCAAGTGGCCGAGACCGGTTTGGCTCAATGGATAGAGCGTCGGCTTGGGGATTTAAGTGTCCCAGGTTCGATTCTGGTCAAGGGCATGTACCTTGGTTGCGGGCATATCCCCAGTAGGGGGTGTGCAAGAGGCAGCTGATCGATGACTCTCTCTCATCGATGTTTCTAACTCTCTATCCCTCTCCCTTCCTCTCTGTACAAAATCAATAAAATATATTTTTTTAAAAATCAAGTGAACAGAATAAAATAGTGAATATAATAGAATCAGGGGCATAGAAAGGGAGTGGACTGACAATTCTCAGAGGGAAAGAGGTGGGGGTGTGTGAGAAGAGCCTGGACAAAAATCGTACACATATGTATGAGGACAGTGGTGGGGGGTGGGGGGGGGGATTTAAGGGCAGAGGGTGGGAACCTGGTGGAGGGGAGCTCTGGGGGGAAAAAGAGAAACAATTGTAATAATCTGAACAATAAAGATTTATTAAATTTAAAAAATAAAGTTTAAGGTTATTGATCTAAATAATATTTAAAATATTGTCACCACATCACTGTCTACCACTACAGAAGCATCTGAGGAGGTTAAAATAATATAAGAACCAAGCCTTATCATTTGGCAATTCTGATTCAATAGGCTGAGAGAGGACCAGGAATCTGGATTATTAAAAAGAACTTCAGGCCCTCGCCAGTTAGGCTCAGTAGACAGAGTGTTGGCCTGTGGACTGAGGGGTCCAGGGTTGGATTCTGGTCAGGGGCCTGGGTTGCAGGCTCGGTCCCCAGTAGGGGGTGTGCTGAAGGCAGCCAATCAATGATTCTCTCTCATCATTGATATTTCTCTCTCTCCTCCTCTCTCTTCCTCTCTGAACTTTCTCTAGATAGATAGATAGATAGATAGATAGATAGATAGATAGATAGATATAGATATAGATATATACTGTGTTTCCCCGAAAATAAGACCTAGCACATGGAAAGATAAGACATCCCCTGAAAATAAGACCTAGCGCAACTTTGGGAGAAAAAATTAATATAAGACACTGTCTTATTTTCAGGGAAACAGGGTAGATATGTAGATACACACACACACACACACACACACACACACACACACACTATATGTATACTTTTTAAAAAAAAGAAGATCTTCAGGTATTTAGTTGGAGTCACCAGACCCAGACTTATTGTTGACCCCTAATTCAATGAGTGAATTTGCATGAAATTTCCTCTCTCTCTTGTTTTAAATATATATATATATATATATATATATATATATATATATATATATATATATATATTTTATTGATTTCAGAGATGAAGGGAGAAGAAGAGAGAGATAGAAACATCAATGATGAGAGGGAATCATTGACTGGCTGCCTTCTACACATTGGACTGAGCCCACAACCCAGGCATGTGCCCTTGACCAGAATCGAACCTTGGTCCCTTGGGTCTATAGGACATCACTCTATCCACTGAGCCAAACCTGTTATGGCTCCCCTCTCTTTGAGCATCAATTTCATTCTCTGTAAAATATAAGATGAAAGGGGTGAGTCAGAAGGAGGAGGAAAGTTGGTGTTAGATCAGATAATATTGAATGTATCTTAGACTGCCTGATTCTATTTCTCCCTTTCAGAGACAGGAGAATGGGTCCTAAAAGTCAGTTCCAAGGAGAAAAGGTTTTATTAATATGGGTTAAAAAAAAAAAAAAAAACTTAGCTGAGGTATAGACCAAATAAAAGTAATGAAACCCGACATGCCTATCTCACATGGGTTTGTGTAGCTCAAATAAAAATTCTGCTAATTCCTTTTGGCAATGTAGCAGGATACAAAATTAATGCCAAGAAATCTATGGCATTTCTATACACCAATAGTGAACTTGCAGAAACAGAGACTAAAAAGGCAATCCCATTTACCATCGCACCAAAAAAATTAAGATACCTTGGAATAAATTTAACTAAGGAGGTAAAAGACCTATACACAGAAAACTACACGACACTGAAAAAAGAGATAGAGGAAGATGTAAACAGATGGAAGAACATACCATGTTCATGGATTGGTAGAATCAACATCATCAAAATGTCCATACTTCCCAAAGCTATATGTCCATACTTCCAAAATGTCCATACTTCCCAAACCTATAGATTTATAGGTTCAATGCACTCCCAATTAAAATACCAACGGCATATTTCACTGACCTAGAAAAAACTCTTCAAAAGTTCATTTGGAGCCAAGACAGGTTTGGCTCAGTGGAAGAGCGTCGGCCTGCGGATTGAAGGGTCCCAGGTTCGATTCCAGTCAAGGGCATGTACCTTGGTTGCAGGCACATCCCCAATAGGGGGTGTGCAGGAGGCAGCTGGTTGATGTTTCTCTCTCATCGATGTTTCTAACTATCTCTCTCCCTTCCTCTCTGTAAAAAAATCAATAAAATATATTAAAAAAAAAAAAAAAAAAAAAGTTCATTTGGAACAACAAAAGACCCTGAATAGCCACAGCAATCCTGAGAAAGAAGAGTAAAGTAGGAGGGATCTCAACACCAGATTTCAAGCTGTATTACAAAGCCACTGTTCTCAAAACAGCCTGGTACTGGCACAAGAACAGACATATAGATCAATGGAATAGAATTGAGAACCCAGATATCAACCCAAATCACTATGCTCAGTTAATATTTGACAAAGGAGGCACGAATATACAATGGAGTCAAGACAGTCTCAATAAATGGTGTTGGGAAAATTGGACAGATACATGCAAAAGAATGAAACTGGATCACCAACTTACACCATACACAAAAATAAACTCAAAATGGATACAGGACTTAAACATAAGATGGGAAACAATAAAAATACTAGAGGCATCCACAGGTAGCAAAATCTCAGACATATGCCAAAAGAACTTCTTCACTGATACTTCCCCTAGGGCAATGGAAGCTAAAGAGAAAATAAACAAATGGGACTACATCAAAATAAAAACATTTTTTACAGCAAAGGAAACAATCAACAAAACAACAAGAAAGCCCTCTGTATGGGAGAACATATTTGCAAATGTTATCACTGATAAAGGTTTAATCTCCAACATCTACAGAAAGCTTATACAACTTAATAAAAGGAAGATAAATGACCCAATTAAAAAATGGGCAATGGATCTAAATAGAATCTTCTCAAAAGAAGACAGAAGGAAGGCCAAGAGGCACATGAAAACATGCTCAAAGTCACTAATTATCCGAGAAATGCAAATCAAAATAACAATGCAGTACCATCTCACACCTGTCAGAATGGCCAACATCAACAAATCAACAAATGACAAGTGTTGGCGAGGTTGCAGAGAAAAAGGAACCCTCGTGCACTGCTGTTGGGAATGTAGACTGGTGCAACCACTGTGGAGAACAGTATGGAGCTTCCTCAAAAAACTGAAAATGGAACTCACATTTGACCCAGTAATCCCACTCCTAGGAATATATCCCAAGAAGCTAGAAACATCAATCAGAAAGGATATATGCACCCCTATGTTCATAGCAGCACAATTTATAATAGCTAGGATTTGGAAACAGCCTAGGTGCCCGTCAGCAGATGATTGGATCCAAAAACTATGGTACATTTACACAATGGAATATTATGCTGCCATAAAAAAGAAAAAATTCTCATCGTTTGCAGCAACCTGGATGGAATTGGAGAACATCATGCTGAGTGAAACAAGCCAGTCAATGAAAGAGAGACACCACATGACCTCACTTATTTATGGATGATAAAGAACATTATAAACTGAAGAACCAAAAGATAGATATAGAGACAGTAAAGCAACAAGCGGACTGTCAAATTACAGCAGGGAGGTTGGGGAGATCTGGGGGAGATAAGAGATCAACCGAAGGACTTGTATACATGCATGTAAGTACAACCAATGGACACAAAACTCTGGGAATGGAGGGTATGTACAGGAGGGGGGGCAATGGTATATGTACAAAAATAATAATTTAATAAAAAATATATTAAAAAAATAAAAATAAAAATTCTGCTAATTCCTTACATGAGAACAGTATAAAACTGCTTTAGAGGATATTCCTTCACATGATCCTCACAGCTACTTGAAGAGCAGGTAGTATCCCCATTTTAAAGACATAAGAATCCAGAGAGAATGGTTTGCCAAGGCCACACAGGATGGTTATGGATAAATCTGTAACTAAGCCCCAAGTTTCTGATATCCAGTGGTACCAAATTGTTCCACTGTGCCAATTTGGTGTGTATTTAAATAAACATGGAGAAGGCTGTGTACTAAGAACTTCCAGGAGTACTGTGAGAAGCAGAGAAGACTGCCATCACTTTGAGCTTTAACCTATGGTCAATATCTTGAAAACTTCCTGAAAGATTCAAAAATTCAGCCCTATTCACCTAGCCAGTTTGACTCAGTGGATAGAGCACTGGCCTGCAAACTGAAGGGTCCCAGGTTCGATTCCACTCAAGGGCACATACCCATCATCACTGATATTCCCATCTTTCTCTTCCTCTCTGAAATTAATAAAAATATATTTTTAAGAAACTCAGGCAAGGAAGCTTGCAAATGTCTACTTTTATAATCCTTGGCATTGCTAGGAACTCTTAGTCATCCATTTGCTCCTATAGACATGACCCCACTCCCCTGAAATAAGGAAAAATACAATATCCTCAACATTTCCTTCCTAAATAAAATTCCAGCTCATAGGCAAAAATCTTGCTCCACTAGATTGTGAGCTCCATAAGGACAAGCACCAGATTTCCCTTGCATATTGCTATATGCCTGGCATATATCTATAAAAGTATTTTTTTCTGCCGAAACCGGTTTGGCTCAGTGGTAGAGCGTCAGTCTGCAGACTGAAAGGTCCCAGGTTCAATTCCGGTCAAGGGCATGTACATTGGTTGCAGGCACATCCCCGGTAGGAGGTGTGCAAGAGGCAGCTGGTCGATGTTTCTCTCTCATCAACGTTTCTAGCTCTCTCTCTCTCTCCCTTCCTCTCTGTAAAAAAATCAATAATATATATATTTTTTTAAAAGTCACATTGGATTAAAAATTAATTTACTAAAAAAATAAATTAAATAAAATAAAATTATTTTTTTCTAAACCTGCTACTGGAACATGGCTATCTATAAGTTGGACCCTTACCTAACTAAACAAAAGTTTCACAATATTGGACTTGGCAATGATTTATTGGATATGACACCAATGACAGAAACAATAAAAGAAAAAATAGAAAAATTGGACTTCACAAAAATTTAAAATGTTATACATCAAAAGACACTATCTACAAAGTAAAAAGGCAACCCTCAGAATGGGAGAAGAGCCGGGACCGGTTTGGCTCAGTGGATAGAGCGTCGGCCTGCGGACTGAAAGGTCCCGGGTTCTATTCCGGGCAAGGGCATGTACCTTGGTTGCGGGCACATCCCCAGTAGGGGGTGTGCAAGAGGCAGCTGATCGATGATTCTCTCTCATTGATGTTTCTAACTCTCTATCCCTCTCTCTTCCACTCTGTGAAAAATCAATAAAATATATTAAAAAAAAAAAAAGAATGGGAGAAGATATTTGAAAATCATATATATCCTAGGGATTACTATCCAGAACATACGAAGAATTCCTAAAACTGAACAAAAACAACAACAAAGCAACCAATTAAGCCCAGCCAGTATTGCTCAGGAGGTCAGCGTTTAATTCCCGGTCAGGACACATGCCCAGGTTGTGGGCTGGATCCCCAGTGTGGGGTGTGTAGGAGGCAGCAGATCCAACAACTAATCCAATTCAAATGGGCAAAGGACTTAAATAATCATCTCCCCAAAGATATAGGAATGGCCAATAAGTGGATGAAAAGATGTTCAACATTACTACTCATTAGGGAATTTCTTTTTATTTTCTCATTGGGGAATATGTCATACCTTTATTTGAAATACTTCATTGGCTCCCTCACATTTGTTATAACTGCAATTTTACATATCTATGTATAAAACACAAATTACTGATCCTTCCCCAAAGTTTCTACTCCCAGGTTCTCCAATTCAACTCATGGAAAATCCATTTTTCCAGTTGCACAACAAAAACACCTTAGATATTCTTGACTCCATTTTCTTATACTCCATATCAAGTTCATTAGCAAATCCTATGGGTTCTGCCTTCAAAACATTCCAGAAGCTTATTTGTATTTTCTAGGTTGACTATCTTTCCAAGAAAATCCAGGTCATACAAAATTAAAAAAAAATTAAAAATAAATAAAAATAAAAAATATTCCAGAAGCTGACTACTTTTCATGACCTCTACCATTATCTTCAATATCGTATATTTTCTGAACTATCGTCAGTGCCTCCTTCCTGGTTCCCTTGCTATTGTCCTGTGCGCCCACCCACTATTCTCAAGGTAGGATACAGACGATATATAATAGTCAGTGTAAAAAAAAAAAAAAAAAAGTTTAATGAATACATGAATGAGAATATCTCAACTAAGGAAAGAATGCTATTTCTTTGAGATTTAAATGTTTTTGGATTTTTTTTTTTAACTCTCAACCGAGGATATTTTCTCCATTGATTTCTAGAAGGGAGGGAGGAGCTGGGGAGAGAGACACACATACACATTGATTGGCTGCCTCCCACACATGCCCCCACTGGGGCCTCTTGGTCTGTGGGCCAATGCTCTAAACATTGAGAAAACTGGCCAGGGCTCTTAAATATTTTTAGCCTTATAAATTATCATTATAAAGTGTAGTTGACATTTCTAAAGCCAGCCCAAATCCTATAAGTAAACTACTAGCTAGACAAATGACAAATTGTCAAAGAAGGCTGTGAGTTGAAGCATAGTGTCTACAACAAAGCATGTAGGTGTTTTTCTGTCAAGAACAAGTTACATCAGCTATGTGATTCTAGCTAAGTCACATCAACTCTCAAAACTTCAAGTTCCTCAAGTTGCCCTGGCGGGTGTAGCTCAGTTGTTTGCAGCGTCATCCCATACACCAAAAGGGGGCAAGTTTGATTCCCAGTCAGAGCACATACCCAGGTTGGCGGTTTGATCCTTGGTCCAGTCAGGTGTGTGCAGGAGGCAACCAATCCATGTTTCTCTCACATCAATTCCCTCTCTCTCTCCTCCTCCTCCTCCTCCTCCTCCTGCTCCTCCTCCTTCTCTCTCTCTCATTTAAAAATTTTAAAAATATTTTAAAAAACAAATAACAAAAACCTCTAGTTCCTCATCTATCAAGTATTAGTGTGAAACATTACCAGGTTCCAAAAAACAAATATACACATACAACACAGAGACATAGTTTACTATTAGAATAAATAGAAAACTCTTAGGTATTATGTGAGATTGTAAACTGAATGGTAGAGTGTGACTGTCAACAGGGCTAATGTAATCTTAGATATGTAAATTCAGTGCAAAAACGGTAATAGTTCCCCTTCCAAGACAAACCACAGCTATAATAGAATACTTAACGAGATATCGGCCAACCAGAGTATGTCCAGAGGAGACTGACATGGATGATGAAAGAGTTGTTAAAACAAGAAAACTGGACTAGATCACGGGTTTTCAAACTAGCTTTGCAAATCCCTAGAGGTTCCACACACATCCTCCCAGGGGCCCAGTGACAAGTGAAGAAACAATAGACTGGGGCTCTGGTTCTCCCACCCATGCTTCAACCAAGATCAGCTCTGCTCTTACCTGTTTTAGGTGTGGGCCTTGGCACAGTGATAAAAGTAGCTAACACACTGCCAAGCACTAAGCCCTTTACACAGATTACTGCAATTATTCCTCACCACAATATGTCTTAGGAACTGTTATATCCTCATCTTCAGATATAAAACTGAGATTAAAAGAGGTAAGGCCACTTGCCCAACCAGTAAGTTTAAGGATTGAATCCCAAGTAGAGTCCAAAGTCTGTTCCTGTTAATCACTATATATTGTTGTATTATATCAATATATCATATATATTAATTTGAATAAAAAGGATATAATGCTTAAAAAATGAAAATTACTAGATGATCTTTAAGGTGTCTTCTATATTTGAATTACTATAATTCTACACCATCAGCCTGGCAAAAGGATATAACTGCCCTCAAATACCTGAAGGAATGTCTATGGGGCTGGAGGGAATAGGATTATTTATGTGGCACCAGGATACAGAACTAAGACCAAGAGTAGAGAACAGAATGGAGAGAAAGTTATGGAGAGGAAATCTGATAAAGAGCAAGACTCCATAATGGGTAACAACCAGGTCATTAGCATATTAGCTGGGACATTGCTCCAGTGACCGGTGGAAGCAGGGAGGTGCCAGGAGGAGGCAGGACCATCCTGTGCCATGGAGGGCAGGGGTGAGAGCCCATAGCGCCTCCCTTACCAGTCCTACACCACCCACTGCTTGCACTCTGAGTGCCCCGTGGCCCACCTGCCAGAGGAAGAAGCACAGCACAGCAGGCAAGCGGCTTCCATGCTCTCCTTTGGTGTCATGATGGGGCGGAGCCACCATGTTGCTCCTGAGATGGGATGGAAGCAGGGAGGCACCCAGAGAAGGCGGGACCAGCCCTAGGCAACTGGAGGGACTGAGGTCCTGGCGTGAAGTGGCCAGAGAAGGCCAAAGGGTTTGGGGGCTGGGCCAGGCGCGCTGGAGCTCTGCGTGGACAGGTGAAGTCAAGGGGCTGCAGGTGGGTGGGCAGCGCCGTGCAATATTGCGCGCTGGGCTCCTAGAATATCTATAAGCACCTGGTAACAGAACTGCCTAACAGTTAATGGGTCAGGTAGTGAGCAAACTCTGTGGCCTTGATAGTGGCCCAGAACAGGATGATCATTTGCGGGGATTGTTGGTGGATGGAGATAGTTTGGACTACAATTCCTGTTTAGTATAGGAAGTGGACTAAATGACTCAAAAGACAGAAACCGAGAATCTCAAATTCTCAGTGGATCAAGGTATCAGACACTGGGGAACATTACCAGGGCCCAGTCTCTCCCATACCAAATCCAGGAAAATGGGGAAAGCCCGTCCCCAGCTCCAGGCCTTCTGTATTTACTGTTGTGTACGTGAGTCTGCCCTAAGGCAAGAACCAATAGTTCTACCTGTTTACCTGCTATCTTCGAAGATCAGGAGCCCAGCCCAGCCAGTGTAACTCAGTGGCTGAGTGTCATCTATGAACCAGGAGGTCATGGTTTGATTCCTGGTCAGAATACATATCTGGGTTTCGGCTTAATCCCCAGTAAGGGGCATGCAGGAGGCAGCTGATCAATGACTCTCTCTTATCATTGATGTTTTTATCTCTCTCTCCCTCTCCCTTCCTCTCTGAAATCAACTTTAAAAATATTTTTAAAGCCGAACCGGTTTGGCTCAGTGGTAGAGCATTGCTCTGTGGACTGAAAGGTCCCAGGTTCGATTCTGGTCAAAGGGCATGTACGTTGGTTGCGGGCACATCCCCAGTAGGGGGTGTGCAAGAGGCAGCTGGTCAATGTTTCTCTCTCATCAACGTTTCTAGCTCTCTATCTCTCTCCCTTCCTCTCTGTAAAAAATCAATAAAATATATATATTTTTTTTAAAAGCCTGCAAAAAAAATCAATAAAATATATTATAAAAAATAATAATATTTTTAAAGAAAGGCAGGAGTCCAATACTGGGTTCCTCCCCTTCCTCCAGCATCTCCACTATAGTTCTCTACATTTGTGACAGAAATTCTGAAAGGCAGTGCCAGAAATAACTTGAGAAAGTATCCTGTTCTCACACACACATGCCCACAGAGTTTATAGGTGGGAAAAAGAGCATTATCTGAAGTCATTCTCCTCATTAAATTTTACTGAACACACCGATATAAAAAATCAAATTGGACACAAACTCAGGTAGCTGACATGGAGCTCAGGACACTGAATCAAGTCTCAAGTCTGTCTTCATTTATTATACATATATTATTACAAATGTTGGTGTATATATAAAACATGTAAGATATTATTATTATTATTATTACTATATATTTCTTACTTATATCCCACCAACTTCTAAAATGTGATTATTCATTTGGTTAGCACAACCTACTTATCTCATTTTTATTACTTTAGGGAGAGGTTCTTTAAGGTGTCAAAGGTCATGAAGCTCAGGGAGAAGTGAGAGAAGCAGATTAGAGATGCATCTTAAACATGAAATCATCCAGTCCTCTTCCACAATCTGCCCACCTGGTTCAAGTGGAAAAAGACGGTTCCCAGTTACAGTTATTTCCCCACCTAGTATCTCCCAATAGCTTAAAATGCTTATGCTACCAGCAACAGTATTGTCCCAGGAAAAGAGATGAGACTCTCTTTCTAACCTCCCTTTCTTTCACTATTTCAACAGAAGCCCGGCCTGCCTACTGAGTCACCATAGAGTCACTACTGGTTGCAACAGAATTTCTAAAGCTACTTCCTCTTCAGAAACAATCATAGAAGTCTGAAATATAAGAGCTGGAAGGAACTTTGAAGTGTATCCATAGTTCATCTCCTACCACTCCCACAAAAGGAAGGCTCAGAGAGGGAAAGAGAATGGTCTGATTTGACCATTCAAATGGTCAGCCACAGGCAACTTCCTTACCAAGTATATTTTAATCAATAAATACACTGTTGTGAAACCATTGAAGATATAGATGGAGGACAAAAATGTTCCTCCATTCTCATATCACTGAAATGAGCTTCAGGATAGACCTAGATAATTAAGAGAGTGCTTGTATATGAATGCTAGGACAATATACTCTAGGACTCTGGATTTCTATGCTACCTTGACAATCTACTCCTTGTCAGAACATGGGTTTCACTCACTTTCCCAACCATCTTCACATTCTCAAATACACACACTTACACATACCCCACAGGAATCTGGAGAGTTTTAAATATCACACTCAGGAATTCAAGGTCAGGAGCACACAGAGATCCTAAGAGCAGAGCTTATATCATAAGGTCACTTGTAAAGTCACCTGCTTCACAGAAGCTCCAGTTTCTAAGGAAGGTTTGCATAATATTCAGAACTGTGGAGAAACTGCAATCATTTCAGTTGAGGATGAAGGGTGAGATGGTGCAAAGATAATAACAGCCACAGGCAACTGAAAGCAAACAATGAAAAGAATGAACTATACTAAATTTATTGGGCTTTGGAGATGAGAGTCCTCTCCTGGAAAAACCTAGATATGAGGAGCTATTAAAATCATCAAAATAGCGTCGGTCTGCGGACTGAAAGGTCCCGGGTTCAATTCCGGTCAAGGGCATGTACATTGGTTGCGGGCACATCCCCAGTAGGGGGTGTGCAAGAGGCAGCTGGTCTATGTTTCTCTCTCGTCGACGTTTCTAGCTCTCTATCTCTCTCCCTTCCTCTCTGTAAAAAATCAATAAAATATATTTTTTTAAAAAAAATAAATAAATAAATAAATAAAATAAAATAAAATAATCAAAATAATAGTCATGAACCCTTCTTTTCACCCTCTCCCCATAAATCCTTTCATTAATCCCTCAACTCCCTACTGTACACTGGTTTCCCATTAACTAGCCAGCCCCCACTCCTTAAGCTACCCATGATATCCTTCACTGACTATCTCCCCTTGGATGACTAATTCCAATAACTTTTTTCACAGATCACCTTCTCATACATATACACACAAGTCCCCACTAACACCTCTACCTGCCATACTAGGAAGAAGAAAGTGAAAGTTTGAAATCAAAATCTTGTTTGGAGGTCAAATTTAACCCTTGGATCAGATAAATGTGTGCCTTTGAAAACGGTAAAGTGTTATATAGACTAAAGGGATCCTTGACTTTTCTCTCCTTTTCTCCCCCTTTCTTCTCACTATCTACACATTCAGTTACTTATATTGGTTTCTTTCCTCTAAATTATTCTAAAATTTCATCTTTCCATTCCATTCCCACCACCAATATCCCAGTTTAGGCAATCTACCCTGAATAACAAACTCCTAGTTCTCTGACTTCACACTCCCACTTCCCATGTATCCAGATTAATCTTCATAAGCCCAACTGTGACCACATCATTACCTGTATAAAATCTTTTCAGAGGTCTCCAATAATAGTCAGGACCTCCCATTCCTGGACCTCATCCACTGTTGAAAACAACCTTGATTCATTCCTCTCTCTCTCTCACTCCCCACACCCAACCTAAGCAGATTCCATAGGTTCTTCACCCAAAATAGACACAGATTTTTACTAATAACCTTCAAGCTACTACTATGATAGTTTAAATCACCATGACTGCCCACCTTGATTTTTATAGTAGCACCCTAATTGGTCTCCCTGCTTCTACTCTTGTCCTATTCTCAACACAGTATATATATTATTGCCCTTTTAGTCTCAACACAGTCTATTCTCAACCTAAAAGACAGATTCTAAATATAATTCAAATTATTGCCTCATCTATACTCAAGATTGTCCAGTGGTCCCCATTTTGAATAAAACCCCAAAATCTATATTGACTTTCAAGATTCTACTTGATCTAGTGTCCTGCTGACCTCATCCCCTGCTCTCTTTTTGACTAGCTCACACGTCCTCAGCTACACGAACTTCCCAGGTAACTCCTCAAAAATACCAGGCAGCAGCATACTCCCACCTCTGAACCTTTACACTTGCTCTTCTGTGTTGCTGAAATATTTCTCCTTTCCAATCCAACTATCTGCATAGCACACTTCATTTCCCTCAGATCCCTGCTCAAAGGTCACCTTTACCAGAGTTCTTCCCTTATCAATCCCTATTCTTCATCCTCATTCTCTTTTTCCTTATGCTACTCTGTTTTTCTATAGCATTTATCACTACCTGCCATTTATTGGTTTATTGTTTGTCTTCTCAAACTGCAATATAACTTTCATGAGGGCAGGAACTTTATTGGTTTGCTCAGAATGGTGCCTGGTACAGAGTAAGTTCTCAAGTATTTATTGAATGAATAAATTATTCCCTGAATAAATTCTTTACTCCAGAGAGATTAGGACTTCTCACTGTTCCAATAATAATAATGTAGCTAATTTTATTGAGTGCTTTCAATGTACCAGGAGACAGACACATGAGCTTGTTTGTTTTTATCCTATTCAATTGACAACTCCATGAGATGAAAACAAACAAACAAACAAACAAACCAAACCAAAAAAACACCACATCTATTTTTATCCACATTTCAAGTTGAGAAAACTGAGACTTGAAAAGGTTAAGAAACTTGTACACAATCATACAGTTAGTGGCAGAATAGATTCAAATTAAGTTAGTTTGACACCAAAATCCATCCTCCTAATTTTTGTTATACTGCTTGCCTACATGCTTTCTCCCTTCTGTGAATTACTCATAAGTGACTTTTTGCAGTGTGGCCCATAATTGCTTCAGGCTGTTTCATATAGGCCTATTCTTCTAAAACAGAATTCCATTAAACCAGGGTCTGAGCCATTTAAACCTGATAACACATTTTCTCTGATATTTTTTTATATTTTTTTTATTGCTTTTTTTTACAGAGAGGAAGGGAGAGGGATAGAGAGTTAGAAACATCGATGAAAGAGAAACATTGATCAGCTGCCTCTTGCACACCCCCCACTTGGGATGTGCCCACAACCAAGGTACATGCCCATGACCAGATCAAATCTGGGACCTTCCAGTCCACAGGCTGATGCTCTATACACTGAGCCAAACCAGTTAGGGCTTCTCTGATATTTTAAAGAAAGTTAATTTAAATTGAATTTATGTCTAACATGAATAGTTCCTCTTTTCATTGTCAAAGCCAAGTGTTGAACAACTAGAATAAGGAAGTAGTATCATATGGTGAATAGTTGACTAAGATTAAGAATATCTGATTAGCCGAAGTCGGTTTGGCTCAGTGGTAGAGCATCGGTCTGCGGACTGAAAGGTCCCAGGTTCGATTCCGGTCAAGGGCATGTACCTTGGTTGCGGGCACATCCCCAGTAGGGGGTGTGCAAGAGGCAGCTGGTCGATGTTTCTCTCTCGAGGTTTCTAGCTCTCTATCTCTCTCCCTTTCTCTCTGTTAAAAATCAATAAAATATATTTTAAAAAAAGAATATCTGATTAGTCTCAGCTTCATCTCTAAGTAATATATAATCCTTAAGCAAATCACTTAGCCTTTCTGACCTTAGTCTACCCATCTATAAAGAGAGTTGGCTTAGATGAATTCTAAACTGCTTCAAGTTCTAAAAATACCATTATTCCATGAATATTTACAATGTATCAAGCTAAAAGTAAAAGGCCAAATTCTTCATTAACATGGTTCTATTTTGGCTAATTAGAGTAGTTTCCTAAGAGCACTACTTCCTTTTGAGGGTATTTCAGTATACTAGTATGTATGAGACATGCCTCTAAACAAGGAACAAGCTACAAATGTGGTTTTCTAATGGCACTACAACTATCTAAATGACACAGTATAGGTTGAAAATAAAGTCATACTATGGCTCCATAGAAGTATATCAACTGGAGCAAATCATTAAAAATCTGACATTGTAAAAAACATTAATGAAAATTAGGGCAGGTAGAAGGTGGGCTCCAAGGCAAAGAACTTTGGAGGAAAAGGAAGGCTTCCTAGAATATAAAGGATATGATAGAGCATTTGAAAAATATTGAGTATATGATAAAGGCAAGTTGTGCAAGAAAAATGGCAGGCAATTTTTAACTTCAGAAAAAAAAACAAAAATTTGTACATAAAAGTAAATGCAATCATAATATTACTCTTCTGTAAACACTGATTTTTAAATTAACTTAAAAACATAGCTATAATTATATTAGAAAATGAAAGGAGAAGTATACAAGAATTAAGTTCTCATCTACTATAATAGGAAGTCAACATTTTCTAGGAACCAAGATGGTGGCATATTTAAACACTGGCACTCACTGTCTCCCACAACCACATTAAAATTACAACTAAAATACAAAACAACCATCATTCAGCACCACCCGAAAACTGGCTAAATGGAAGTCCTACAATTAGAGAAATAAAGAAGAAAGTGCACTGAGACTGGTAGGAGGAGTGAAGGTGAGGAACAGACTGGTCCAACACGCATATATGGCATTTCTTTAATCAAGAGGGATAACTCCAAGGCCGCCTGTGAGAAGCAAGGGGTCCCAGCCCCACACCAAACCCCAATCCCAGAGTTCCAGAGCTAGGATGAGAAGTCCCTGTAACTTCAGGCTATAAAAACCAACAGGGATTGTGGAGGCTGCAGGAGTCCCAGGTGTTCCTCTTAAAGAGCCAGCACACAAACTTACATGGTCCCAATTCCTCTGAGCTTCAGCACCAGGTGGCAGCTTTGGAGAAATCCAGGGACATATAGGGAGGAACTGGACTGTCTGGCATCAGGATAGGAACTTGGGGGCGGCTTTCTCCCAAAGAGGGGTGGTTTCAGGGATCATTGTTCCTGTGTTTGAACTTCCCCCATTGCAGAGCTGATTGGAAGCCATATCAGAGTTTCCATCAGCATGGCCCACACTGTTGGCTCTACTCTGGTGATTCCCTGAGACCCAACCCCATCCAATTTTCAGCCCTACTCAAGCTGTTTGTAGCTACTTTTCCATATGAATGGCCTGTACTGGTTCATGCTTCAGACTTTGCTAGAACCTCTTAAACAAGCTGGAGTTAGAATACTTCAAAACTATCAATAAAAGGCCTACAACCCAGCACTAGTGCCAGCCTGCCTTGCCTCACAACTGGGCCTTGCCTGGGAACTTCCAATCCAATACAAATAGCAGCAATCTGCAGAGATCTCTCTATAGTTCCTTCTGGGTGGCACCAGGCAGTGGCTGACTTTGCACCTCCCAGGAGGGCCCAGAGCCAGTGACCTTGTAGACAGCTTTCAGACCATACCAGATTACAACTCTACATGTCCATAAACAACACACTCAAAGGGTAGGCTCAATGAGCACCAGAGCCCCACTAAAGCAAGTCCTGCTACATAGTGGTATCTCCTGCATAGCAGCTCTTCCATTGTAGATGCAGCTGGTCCTCACAGCCAATTGGTCTGGAGGTCAATTCCTCCAAGTGACACCAATCAAGGCTCAACTATAGCAAAACTGTGCACACAGCCCATACAAGGGTGCACCTAGAGTGCCCAGCTCAGGTGACTGGGAAGGCTGAGCCACTGGGCCCTACAGGACACATATTACATAAGGGTACTCTACCAATTCCAGGAAACGTAATAGCTCTACCTAATATAATATATATAAACAAACACATAAAGCAGCCAAAATGTGGAGACAAAGGACTATGTTACAAATGAAAGAAATGGAAGCACGCAAGCTACTAGATACAGAGTTCAAAACAATGGTTATAAGGTTGCTTAAGGATCTGCATGAGAGCTTCAAGGATCTTCAGTGAGATTTTCAAGAATCTTAGTGAGAATGTCAAAGACAAAAAAAGACTACTCAAAAATTAAGCATACACTAACTGAAATAAATATTAATTTACAGGAATTCAACAGTAGAGGATTTGGACAATCAAATCAACATTTGGAATCTGAGGAAGAAAAAAACACCCAATTAAAAGAGCAAAAAGAAAAAAAAAATCCAAAAATATAAAGACAGTGTACGGAGTTTCTGGAACAACTTCAAGGGAACCAACGTTCACATTATGGGGGTACCAGAAGAAGAAGAAAAGAGAGAGCAAGATATTGAAAACCTATTTGAAAAAAAAAATTTTTTAAGAAAAGAAAACCTATTTGAAGAAATAATGACAGAAAATTTCCCCTATCTGGTGAAAGAAATAAACTTACAAGTCCAGGCATCACAGAGAGTCTCAAACAAGAGGAACCCAAAGAGGCTCACACCAAAACACATCATACTTAAAATGCCAAGGATTAAAGATAAAGATAAAATCTTAAAAGCCACAAGAGAAAAGCCGTTAGTTACCTGCAAGAGAGTGTTCATATGACTATCAGCTGATTTCTCAACAGAAACTTTGTAGGACAGAAGGGAGTGGCAAGAAGTATTTAAAGTGATGAATAGCAAGGACCTACAGCCAAGATTACTCTACCCATCAAAACTATCATTGAGGCCCTGGTTGGTTTGGCTAAGTGGACAGAGTGTCAGCCTGCGGACCAGAAGGTCCGGGGTTCAATTCCAGTCAAGGGAACATGCACAGGTTGTGGATGCTCGATCACAGCAGGGGCCATGCAGGAGGCAGCCAATTGATGATTCTCTCTCATCACTGATGTTTCTATCTAACTCTCCCTCTTCCTTCCTCTCTGAAGTCAATAAAATATATTTTTTAAACTATCATTTAGCATTGAAGGCCAGATAAAGAGCTTCACAGACAAGAAAAAGATAAAGGAGTTCATCACCACCAAACCAGTAATACATGAAATGTTGAAGTGTATTCTAGAAGAAGGAGGAGGAGGAGGAGAAGGAGGAGGAGGAGGAGGAGGAGGAGGAGGGGGAGGAGGAGGAAGATGAAAATATATATGCGCCGAAACTGGTTTGGCTCAGTGGTAGAGCCTTGGTCTGCGGACTGAAAGGTCCCAGGTTCGATTCTGGTCAAGGGCATGTACCTTGGTTTTGGGCACATCCCCAGTAGGGGGTGTGCAAGAGGCAGCTGGTCAATGTTTCTCTCTCATCAACGTTTCTAACTCTCTCTCCCTCTCCCTTCCTCTCTGTAAAAAATCAATAAAATATATTTTTTTAAAAGAAAAAGAAAATATATATGAACAATAAAATTGCATTAAATACATATCTATCAATAATTGAATCTAAAAATAAAAATATACGAACAAGAAATCTAATGAACAAAATAAACTGATGAATAAGATAGAATCAGAGGCATGGAAAAATTGGACAGACAGATAAATCTCAGAGGAAGGGAGTGGGATTTAAAATCTGTAAATTTTGAAGATTTAAAATAAGAAAATACTTTCTAAAGAAATAGATGAAGATATGGCAATATAGCATGTTGTATAAAAATATGAAGTTAACAAAGGGAAGTAACCACATATCTTGCATATTTGGACTTCACTTTCTTATAACAAACGTGATTTATTTACTGTGAACATAAAAGAATCCTACATAGCCGAGACCAGTTTGGCTCAATGGATAGAGCGTCGGCTTGGGGACTGAAAGGTCCCAGGTTCGGTTCCGGTCAAGGGCATGTACCTTGGTTGCGGGCATATCCCCAGTAGGGGGTGTGCAGGAGGCGGCTGATCGATGACTCTCTCTCATCGATGTTTCTGGCTCTCTATCTCTCTCCCTTCCTCTCTGTACAAAATCAATAAAATAAAAAATAAAAAAATAAAAAGAATCCTACATAATAAAAGGCTAATATGCAAATTGACGAAATGGTGAAATGACTGGTTACTATGATGAACAATGACCACCAGGAGGCAGAAGTTCGATGCAGGAGCTGTCCCCTGGTGATCAGAGTGCTCCCACATGAGGAGCACAGCTTAGCCAGAAGCCAGCCTCAAAGCTGGTGAGTGCAGCCGAAACCGGTTTGGCTCAGTGGATAGAGCGTCGGCTTGGGGACTGAAAGGTCCCGGGTTCGATTCCGGTCAAGGGCATGTACATTGGTTGCCGGCACATCTCCAGTAGGGGGTGTGCAAGAGGCAGCTGATCGATGATTCTCTCTTATCGATGTTTCTAACTATCTGTCCCTCTCTCTTCCTCTCTGTAAAAAATCAATGAAATATAAATAAATAAATAAATAAATAAATAAATAAATAAATAAATTTTTTTTTAAAAAGCTGGTGAGTGCAGTGGTGGTGGTGGGGGCCTCTCCCACCTCCGTGGCAGTCAGACATCCCCCAAGGGCTCCTGGAGTGCAAGAGGCTGCAGGCTGGGCTGAGGGGGACCCCCCCCCCCACCCCGAGTGCATAAATTTCATGCACTGGGCCTCTGGTTGAATAATAATGGCCCATGTGGAACTTGTGTCCCATTCTTCTACTCCTGTATCCATAACACCTACATAGAGCTAAGTACCCAATGACTTTAACAATTCTGTTGGTTGAATGACCATTGTAAAAATGGAGTGAGGATGTCTTGTTATGGAGTTGCAGAATTTTGCACTTAAATTAGATATTATCTAATCCAGTACTTCTAAATTGGTGTTCCATGAAATATTTCTTCTTCTTTTTTTAAATATATTTTTATTTATTTCAGAGAGAGGAAGGGATAGGGAGAGTTAGAAACATTAATGATGCAAAAGAATCACTGACCAGCTGCCTGCTTGCATGCTCCCTGCTGGGGATTAAGCCTGCAACCTGGGCATGTACCCTGACTAGGAATTGAACCGTGACCTCCTTGTTCATGGGTCAATACTCAGTCACTGAGCCACACTGGCTGGGCAATATTTCTTGTTATGATGTTAATAGCATGCTGCATTAAGTGTTTGGGGCTCATATAAATGTAGGAATCTCATGTTAACCAAGTTAATCAGATGTGCTTACTGTAGGGCTTCTTGGAGACTTTACTATATCTCTAGTAATCAGTGGTTTCTGGAGCATTCTTTGGAAAACACTGATCTAGTCTCTCTCCTAATCTTACAAATAGGGAAAGAGAGGCTCTCTGGAGCCTGTTCACGTATGGATGGTGAGAAACTAGAAAGAAGGACCTCAGGACTCTGGAACACCATGCACTTGAATTATTTAAAACTGGGGCAAGGGGTCATACACAAGCATCTCCTGTGCAGATCTTTAAAGGTTTTCTGATCCTTAAGGAACTTAAGAGGTGGGCTCAAGTGTTGGCAGGAGCTAAAGAAAACTTAAACAGATGCAGAACATGAGTTTCAGTGGCATGGTGATTCCAAATTGAGCAATAGCAATGTGATGATACACTCATTCACATTTGTACATTGTTTTCTAATAAATAAGTGTTTTCAGCTTGTCTTATTTGGTTTTCATAACTATCTAAGGAGAAAGATAAGGATGGGATTATTATTTCCATTTTATGAAAGAGGAAATTGACTCTTAGAGAATTCCCTGTACTTACACAGCAGGTGAATGGCAGAGTTAGAATGAGGAGAATCTAAATTTCCTGACTCTCAGGTTAGGGCTTTTCTCACTATATCATATAAACTGGGAAAATTTTGACCAAGTACAAATTTAATTCTTTAATGACACATTCAGTCTGCTACATATGGCTCAATTAAAAATAGGATCAGTTCTCAGAGTGCTCATAGATGATGGCAGAAGCAACATCCCAATTACTGGAACTTTACGGTCCTATTTGGGTTCAGTATATTAGCACTTCTTGTAGAGTTATGTTGCCAGTAAGAGGGGCTTATAGGAAATTCCTGCTGGGGAGGCAGCATGGCCTATTTTTTATAAGCAAGAAGTCAGACAGACTTGGTTTTTAATTCTGGCTTCTATCACTTATTCTATGATTTTATTCACTGTGTAACCCTTCTGTGCTTCATTTCTTCACCTGTAAAATGGAGGTAACAATATATATTTTGTAAAGCTGTTGAGAGACTAATGTAAGGAATTAGAGGGATAGTGTAGTATCATGGTCAAATGTGTAAGCTCTGGAATTATACTACCTGGGATTGAATCTCAGCCCACTTCTTGCTAGCTGTATAACTTTGGATAAGTCACTTATTAGTGTCTCAGAATTTTAGTTTTCACATATGTGAAATGAGGAAAATAAATAGTGCATTCTTGGTTGTTGTGAGCATCAAATGAGATATTTAAGAACTTGAGCACAGTGCTGGTGGTAGTGGAAAATCTAATACCAATTTCTCTCCCAAAGCAAAAATGAGAAAGAAAGTTACTTAGTCCTATTCTTTTCCATTTACTCTCTTCCTTCTTTTCTCTCCAACTAGAAGGTGGAGAGGAAAGAACACCAGACTAGAAATCAAACACTTTGGTTTGTATATCAGTTCTGTCACATGCTATTTATGTGATTTTAATAACTTCCTTGAGGTACTTTTCCTCACCTGAGATATTAAATTAGTTATAGTTTGCTAACTGTACCAGGTTGTTGTAATGAATTCATGGATTTTTAAAGCACTTCATGAACTATGGAACACTATATAATGTGAAGGATGACTTTTATCTACCATAGATTATAAGATAGATGTTTTTACCAGTAAAAGGCAATTTTGTCACCAAGTTTTTTCTCATGGACAATTCGATCCAGTACGTTGTAACAGATGTTGGTAGTTGCTCCTTTCATCCACTCAATGAATATTTTTCCTTTAGTCACATCAAAGTTGTACTTGAGGAATGGGCCAGGACATGGGGTCTTCCAGTAAAATTCCTTGGCAATGTCTCCCCAAAACTCTGCAACAGAAAGAAAAGCCTAACATCACTAAGCTTCTCAGACATATTTATCCTCAGATGTCTTACCAGTCTATGCACAGGACCAAATCACAGCTTCCATCTATTCCCATGAGCTGAATCTTGACTCAAATTTCTTTCTTCTCTCCTCAAAATTTGCACTTCACTTTTTGCAAACTATTCCAATTGTAGCCACCCAGAGCTTATCACAATGCCTAGCACAGGGTAGGCAATTTTTTAATGAATTAATTAGTGAAAGAAAGAAATCATTTACCCAGAGAGACTCCCATGACGATGTTATTGTCTTAATTTGTTCACTCACTCTCAGCAGTTATTTAGTGAGCAGCTTTAAAGGAAAACATATTTTTATTGATTTCAGAGGAAAAGGGAGGGAGAGAGAGATAGAAACATCGATGAGAGAGAATCATTGATTGACTGTCTCCTGCACACCCCACATGGATTGAGCCTGAAACCTGGGCACATGCCCCAACCGGGAATCAAACTGGGACCTCCTGATTCATAGGTTGACACTCAACCACTGAACCATGACAGCCGGGTTGCTCTTTAGTCTATTATTACTTGCCCAATTGTTAACCTGTTCTGTGCCAGATGTTCCTCTAAGTTTTTTATATTTTTCCATTTAGTCCTTACCATAGTCCTAGGAGATAGGTCTTATTTTCATTATCCTTTTATTGATTTAAAAATTTCTCAAGGTGCCCTAGCCAGTTTGGCTCAGTGGATAGAGCGTCAGCCTGTGGACTGAAAGGTTCCAGGTTCAATTCCAGACAAGAGCACATGCCTGGGCTTAATCCCCAGTGTATGGTGTGCAGGAGGTAGCTGATCAGTGATTCTCTCTCATCATTGATGTTTCTATCTTTCTCTCCCTCTGAAATTAATTAAAATATATATACATAAATTTTTAAAAATTGCCCAAGGTTATAGTTACTAAGCCAAAACTTGAACTTCCCTGAGGAAGATAATTTTGCTAAAATCTGGAAGATAAATAGAAGTTTTTCTTTACTCCCCCATTAGGAAAGCGAGTACTAAGGGATGGAAAGGAACCAATGGTATATGTTAAGAAGAACTCCTTGCCGAAACCAGTGGCTCAGTGGTAGAGCGTCGGTCTGTGGACTGAAGGGTCCCGGGTTCGATTCCAGTCAAGGGCATATACGTTGGTTGCGGGCACATCCCCGGTGAGGGGTGTGCAGGAGGCGCCTGGTCGATGTTTCTCTCTCATCAATGTTTCTGGCTCTCTATCTCTCTCCCTTCCTCTCTGTAAAAAATCAATAAAATATATTTTAAAAAAAGAAAATTATGACACTGAAGAAAGAAATTGAAGAAGATACAAATAAGTGAAAGCATATACTATGTTCGTGTATAAGAAGAATTAACATAATTAAAATGTCCATACTACCCAAGCAATCTATAGATTCAATGTAATTTCTGTTAAGATACCATTAGTGTATTTCACAGAACTAGAAAAAATATTCCAAATATTTATATGGAACCACAAAAGACCCAAATAGCCACAACAATCTTGAGAAAGAAAAACATAGTTGGAGGAATCTCACTATCTGATATCAAACATAATTTCAAAGCCTAAGTAATCAAAACAGCCTGGTACTGGCAATAAAAACAGATATCTAGATTAATGAAATAGAAGCCCAGAAATAAACCCACACCTTTATGGCCAACTAATATTTGACAAAAAAGGCAAGAACATAAATAGGATAAAGATAGTCTGTTCAATAAATGGTGTTTGGAAAAATGAACAGATATGTGCAAAAAAAAAAAATGAAACTAAACTACCTCCTTACATCATACACGAGAATAAACTCAAAATGGATGAAAGACTTAAATGTTAGACTCGAATCATAAAAATCTTAGATGAAAGCATAGACAGTAAAATCTTGGATATTTCTCATAGCAATATATTTTCTGATATATCTCCTTGGGCAATGGAAACAAAAGAAAAAATAAGCAAATGGGTCTACATCAGACTAAAAAGTTTTGCACTAAAAAGTAAAGGGAACAATCAACAAAATGAAAAGACAGCGCATTGCAAGGAAAAACATATTCACCAATAATTCATCTGATAAGGGGTTAATATCCAAAATTTATAAAGAACTTAATGTCATCAATCATCAGAGAAATGCAAATTAAAACCACAATAAACCCTGCCTGGTGTGGCTCAGCTGGCTGAAGCACTATCCCATACACTAGAAGATGGCTGGTTTGATTCCCAGTCAGAGCACATACCCAGGTTACAGGTTTGATCCATGGTTGAGGCACATGAGGCAGCAACGGATTGATGTTTTTCTCTCACACTGATGTTTCTCTCTCTCTCTCAAAAATCAATTTTTAAAAACCCACAATGAGATATCACCGCACACTTGTCAGAATGGCTATTATTAATAAACTTGTGCACGGGTAGAGTCCTTAGCGGCTACCAGCCAGGGCCTCCCTTCCCCGGCTGCCTGCTTCAACCACTCTTAGCACCAGCCTTGGCCTTGCCCAACCCGCTCAACTGCTCCACCAACCCACTGCAGTGCCTCGGGCCCATCAGGGCAGCAGTGCCTCATCATCAACGCCTGCCATGTTCCGTACTGCCCCCTGGTGGTCAGCGCATGTCGAACTCCCAATCTGTGGAAACACACACACACACACACACACACACACACACACACACACCCGCCAGTAAGAACAATTTGCATATTAGCCTTTTATTATCCAGGATCAACAAACAACAATTGTTGGCAAAGGTGTGAACAAAAGGGAACCCTTGTGCACTGTTGGTAGGAATTCAGACTGGTGCAGCCACTGTGGAAAGCAGTATGGAGTGACCTCAAAAAATTAAAAGTGGGCTGAGACCGGTTTGGCTCAGTGGATAGAGCGTCAGCCTGCAGACTGAAAGGTCCCGGGTTCGATTCCGGTCAAGGGCATGTACCTTGGTTGCGGGCACATCCCCGGTAGGGGGTGTGCAAGAGGCAGCTGATCGATGATTCTCTCTCATCGATGTTTCTGACTCTCTATCCCTCTCTCTTCCTCTCTGTGAAAAATCAATAAAATATATTAAAAAAAAAAAGATTAAAAAAAAATTAAAAGTGGAACTGCCTTATGGCCCAGCAATTCTACTTCTGGGAATCTACCTGAAGAAACTTGAAACATTAATTCAAAAAGAATATATGCACCCATGTGTTCACTGCAGCATTATTTACAATAGCCAATATTTGAAAACAACCCAAGCACCCATCAGTAAATGAGTGGATAAGAAAGCTGTGGTACATTTATGAAGAAGAAGAAAGAAGAAAGAAGAAAGAAGAAAGAAGAAAGAAGAAAGAAGGAGGAGGAGGAGGAAGAGGAGGAGGAAGGAGGAAGGAGGAAGGAGGAAGAAGGAAGAAGGAAGAAGAAGGAGGAGGAGGAGGAGGAAGGAGGAAGGAAGGAGGAAGAAGGAAGAAGGAGGAGGAGGAGGAGGAGGAGGAGGAGGAGGAGGAGGAGGAGGAGGAGGAAGAAGAAGAGAATCCTACTTTTTGCAACAGCATGGATAGACCTGGAGAGTATTATGCTAAGTGAAATCAGCCAGTCAGAAAAAGACAAATACTATATACTTTCACTTATATGTGGAATCTAATGAACAAAACAAACCAACAAACAAAATAAAAAGATTTGTAGATACGGAGAATAGACTGACAGCTGTCAAAGGGGAAGGAGTTGGGGGACAAGTGGAAAAGGTAAAGGGATTAAGCAAACCACAAATAAACTCATAAACAGACAACAGTATGGTGATTACCAGAGGGAAAGGGGGTAAAAGGGGGATAAATGGTGATGGAAGGAGACTTGAGATGGTGTACACAAAATATAATATTCAGATGATGTATTATAGAATAGCACCTCTTAAGCATACATACTTTTATTAATCAATATCACCCCAATAAATTCAATAAAAAAAGACTACAGTGGTTCAAATCCCAACTCTACAACTAAGTAGCTTTGTCACCTTGTCCAAGTTAGTTATCCTCTCTAAGTTTCAGTTTCCTTCTCTGTGAAATGTGTTTGAGTAACCATCTCTTACATCAAATCAAACATGATTTCTGATAAGCAGTAAGAACACTATAAATAAGATATGTAAATAGACCTTATTAGGGGAGAGGGTGATGAGAGATTTAAAGTTTGTGATAGAGACACTGGCAGAGATTAGAAAATTAGGTAGGTGTGCGGGTTTGGGGGTGGAAATTGGTAAATCCAAGTCTCAGTTATATTGAATATGTATGATTAAAATGGTCTATGGAGTTATAAATTTGAAGCCAGATCATCAGTGAGATCCTGGGTACAGAGATAAATGTATAGAATAGGAATTATTATTGTGGCAGTTATAGCTCACCCCTGGGAAACAGATACAATCACAATGGGATAAAATATAGAGAGGACGAGAAGTGAAAAGAGGTCTAAAGACTCAAACTTGGACACTGTCTGCAGCAATCAATGGCTCTACACTTGATTCAATCCTGTCTTGCATTATTCAGTAATGGCTTTATCCATGTCGCTTTTATTATCAAACCAACAATCATTTATTGACTATCTATGTGCACCAGATACTCTATAATGCACACTTTACTTATTACCCACTTTTGTCATCATACAAAACTATGAAACAAGCATTATTATCCCTAACTTACAGATAAAGAAAAGGAATATCAGAAAGACTTTAAAAATCTGCTAAGGGGACTCTCCCTCCTCCCCACGTGGGAGTCTGTGCTTGTTTCTCAATACACTTCCACCTTAAATAAATATATATATCTTAAAATCTGCCTAAGACCATCCAGTAAATGAGTGGTAAAGCCAGAATCTAAATCTAGATTTTTCTGGGTTGGATTCCTGGCTTGTGCCAGTGCCAAACACCATGCTGCCTTCAACAGTGTTGATGCCTTCCTCAGGCTGAGGGGCAAGGCCAGGCAACTTTGCTCACACGTTCCTAAAGACATGCACCTGCCTATCAGAATTTCTGAGTTATTTCCAGCCCCGCTCATTGGGGGGGGGGGGGGGGGGACAGAAAAAAAAAAAAAAAAAAAACCTTGACTGAAATGTGACTTGTTAAGTCTTGAATTGGGATAATTTAAATATTTCTGAAATATTAAAAATAGATCTGGGACTTAATTACCAATTGTGGGAACCCCAGGACAGGAAACAGACCAGTTCCTGTCGCCCCTCAGCAGCGGAGACGAACTCACTCGCTCCGGTGTCGGGAGGCAACGGCCGAGCTGGTGTGAGCCGGGCGGGCAAGGCATGCTCCCCTCGGGGCCTCCTCTCCTCAAGGTGCCCCCTCGCCCCTGGGAACCCCACTTTCCCCCTTAGGAGTCTCCTCTTCTCGTGAAACTTTCACTCTCCTCACAGGACCCCCACATCTCAGGAAACCCCCACAAGTCGCCAGGAAAGCCCTCCAACGCCTAGGGAGCCCTCATCTCCTCCCACAACGGAACCCCCCTTTCTCAGAGAATCCCCGTCTCCCCCCCGAACCCCGGTCCATCTCCTCCCGAACCCCTAGTCCATCTGCTCCGCAACTCTCCTCACCCACAGCCTGCATCTCCTCACGGACCCCTCCACTTCCCGAGGGGGGTCCCCATCTCCTCTCGGAACCCCGTTCGCCCACCCCGACCCCTCACGGAACGCGCCCAACCCCTCCCTTCCCGGGGAGCCGTTCCCCTCCCCGCTGACGTGTCCCCCCGCCCCGGGGCGCGCGGGCGCGGCCTCACCTCGCGGCTCCTCCACGGAGCGCCGGTGCAGCTCGCGGTAGCGCGGCAGCGAGGAGACGTGCGCGGCGCGGCGGAGCTCGGGCGGCGGCGACCAGCTCCGCGGCCGGCTGGGCGCGCCAGCCTCCTCCCGGGCCCCGCCGCCGCCGCCGCCGCTCCGGCCCCGCTCCTCAGGAAGCCCCATAGCGCCCAGCTCCGAGCGCACTAACCGTTTTTGCGGTTGTCGGGGGCGAAAAACAGGCCGCCCGGGGTGGGGCCTTGGGATGGGGGGCGGGGACTATGTGGGCGGGGAGGGCGGGGCTGCCCGGAGGGCCTTCTGGAGCCCGACCAGGTCGGCGGAGGCAGGAATGGAGGAACGGGGAGCACGGCTCAGGTACTGGGGGAGGTGCTCTCCCCGTAAGGGGTGGGGCCGTAGCTTAAAAGGAGAAGGGGCGAGGCCGGGTGTGGCAGCAGAGAGGGTGGGGGAGGATTCTGTATTGACAGAGGGGTGGCAGGCGTGACAGGAGAGGAGGCGGGCCCATGCAGTGGCCGGGATGGGGTGGGGCTTGGGGCTGGCAGATGACAGGTTGGGTTAAGGCGGGGCTTGAGCGGGAAAAAGCTTGACTAACCGAGAGAGTCAAGTTCAAGGTGGAGTCTCCCCGAGGTCTGATTGCACAAGCCTGTCGCCCACAGAGTTGAAAAGCCTGGTGGAGTGGGGTGTGGCTTTTTTTTTTTTTTTTTTTTGTATCTTCTGGGATCGCTTTCCCTCAAAGTAAACTCTTCCCCTCCGCGTCCTCAGGAAAAAAAAAAAAAAAAAAAATCCTCCCAGGAACGCGTAGGGCATGGCCCCTCTCTGTTACCGTTTGCTTGTGCTAGCTCAGATTTTCTCACATCCCTGAAGATAAATCTTCACTCTCCCTGGCTCCACAAAGTCCCATCCAGCTCTAACGTACAAGATTCATTGAAGATTCGGAGGTGTGTTCAGGTCTTTGCTAATAAACCTACCTCCTCATTGCACAAATGGTATAGTTGGGAAAAAGGAATGTGTGCAAGGTCACAGAGCAAAACAACGACCAAGTTAGGGCCAAATCTTAGTTTCTTGACTCCAAGTCTTTTTAACCTCCTCACAAGCCAAGGCTTGTGAAATCCTGTACCAAAGGCTATGCAAATAGGAGAAATCACTCATATCCTTCTTTCCTTCCTGGTCTCTTGACTTTACCAAGCGACCACGCCAGCCTGCCACACCTGGGCTCAATTACCATTAGCTTCTCTCTACCTGTTCCACTCCAGAAAGGAGGGGCCAGGCAGGACCCTCAGTCTCCCACCTGCACTAACCACGAAGGAAAGCTCACTCCATCCATCCGTTCACAAAGTGGTTGTCAAGGCAAGAAGGAACCTTAAATATTTAGCTCTAAGAGTGATTTTGAGGCCCAAAGCTGACAACCCCCATCTCCTGAAGCCTACACAGGGTTTGTGACCACAACAGGCCCATCCTCCTTTCCCACCTGTTCCCTTGTTCTCTGCCCAGCTAACGACAAACCCGGCACACCTTAAACAGAAAATAATATGTCCACGTTCAAACCTATGATCCAGAGCCTGCCTAGTCCTGAGGGGAGGGTCTCAGATCTCATGGGGTGAGCATGGACCCCACAGAGAAGACAGACACTTCATTGAAGAGACATTACACTCAGCAGACACACATTTCACTGAAGGCACATGGACTCCACGAAGGGAGCACAGATCTTGCTGGGGGGAGGGGAGGTCTCAGTTCTCACCGAAGGGCTATGGACCCTGCTAATAAAACTTTAATGGATTATGGAGGTCACTTACCCTACTGAGGGGACATGGATTTCCTTCTAGGAGATACTAAAGATATAGATTTTACTAAAAATATATTGACCCCACTGAAGGGACTCACACACCACTGAGGGAATGGACATCAATGACGGGACACAGACCTCATTTAGTTAAGACATGCCCTACAGGGGGGATAATATTTTACTGAAGCATAATAACCCCTATGGACTTCACTGAGAAGATACTAGCTTCTCTGTGGGGAGAAAGGCACCAGCAATGGGCACGCAGTTCCAGGTGTGAACAGTCACAGCTTTGGGCAGCCCTCTTCCTCTCCCCTCTCCAAAACTTCTCCCAAGTCCTAGAGCTGTTCCCAACCCGTTACTGCCCCCTTCTGTCTACAGGTATCAATGCATGTTCGGGGCCCATAATAGATCCCCCCACCTTCCCCTCCAACCCCACTTCCCCTTACCCCTATCCCCAGTAGATTTTCAAACTGTCCTGGAGTGAAAGAGGGGATGCATGCCCAGGGGCTTGACCATCCCCCTCCTTCTCCCTCCCTGTGAACTGCATGAAGGAAGTTTGGACAAGAAGCCTAATAAAGACTGAACCCCTAATCCTTGGAGATGGGAAAGTAATGCAAGCTATCATGTAGTCGGAATTCCTAAGAGTGGAATGAGATGAGAATCCACAAGATTAAAGACATGAAAATGGTAATAATGGCATTTATTGAGTAGGGCCAAGACTACACTAAAAGCTTTCTCCCTGTTACTTAATCCTCACAACAACCCCCTGAGATGGATACTATTAATCTCTCCAGTTTTCAGATGAGGAAACTGATACTGAAGAACATTAAGTGTCTTGCCCAAGACCTCACAGTTTGTAAGTAGTAGTACAGGAAATAGAACACAAACACCTAGACTACAGAGACCCGCTCCCCACTCCCTCCACCTCACTCCTGCCATACCTTCATGACCATTGTTCCTTTCTTACAGCACTCTTTCCAGAACCACATCAAAAACTCTTAAAATGGCCAAGACCGGTTTGTCTCAATGGATAGAGCGTCGGCTTGGGGACTGAAGGGTTCCGGGTTCGATTCCAGTCAAGGGCATGTACCTTGGTTGCGGGCATATCCCCAGTAGGGGGTGTGCAAGAGGCAGCTGATTGATGACTCTCTCTCACTGATGTTTCTAACTATCTCTCTCCCTTCCTCTCTGAACAAAATCAATAAAATATATATTTTTAAAAAAAAAAACTCTTAAAATGAGAGTAAATATTCAGGTTCCAGAGACACAAACACACCCACACACACCCCCACACCCCCACCCCCACCCCCGTCTCAGAGTCCTGAATCCTGCTCTCCAGAGTGGAATCTGGGCGTTGGCTCTTAGGGATCCTAATACACTCTGAGTTTAGGTCAGAGGTACCAGAAGGGGCTGGGCTTGGAAGAGGCGTCTGAGAAACGTGGAGGGTCCAGTGAGGGATCTGACGCCTGAGATGAGAAAGGATGTCCAAAGGAGGGACGCAGTCTGAGGATGAAGCAGGTGCTGGAGGGGGCAGGGGCAAGGGGCGGGGTAAGGTCGAAAGAAGAATCTGGGGGAGGAGGAGGAGGAGAAGGAGGAGAAGGAAGAGGAGGAAGAGGAGGAGGAGGAGGAGAAGGAGAAGGAGGAGGAGGAGGAGGAGGAGGAGGAGGAGGAGGAGGAGGAGGAGTCTGACATCGGAGGAAAAGGACCTTGGAATCCACGAAAGGGTCTGGGATCTGGGGAGTCTGGGATCAGAGGAAGAACCGGGGTCGAGGAGAGGTTTACGGCCCGTGGAAGAGACGGAGGTCTCAAAGGGGGATTCTAGCTCTAACTGGAAGAGGGGATCTGCCCCCCGGGGCTGCATAAAGTGTCCTGGATCACTGAGATCGCGCTTGCAACGTGCTCTTCTCCCCTATCTCCCACTTCGCCACCCGGAACTGCCCTCCGCCCTCTGCAAACACAACCCGCTCTCCACCTGCGCGCCTGCTGCGAGCTGGCAGCGCCGAGCGGGGCGCGAGCGAGGCAGACCCGACAGGCGCTAGGGTGGGGGTGAGGCGCCCCCTCCCGGCGACCAGGGAGCGCAGGCCCCTCCCACCCCCCGCACCCCACCCCCCGCACCACTTCCGGCAGGCGCTGCGCTGCTGGGGGGCGCGGGTGAGGATGGCGGCGGAGAACCAGGCCAGTCAGGAGAGCGCTCTGGGCGCCTACTCGCCGGTGGACTACATGAGCATCACCAGCTTCCCGCGGCTGCCGGAGGATGAGCCGGCTCCCGCGGCCCCTCTGAGGGGCCGCAAGGACGAGGACGCCTTCTTGGGAGACCCCGATACAGGTGAGGCCCGCTGCCCTCATCCCCCCGCACCCCCACCCCCATCGCTGCCCCCTGGGATGCCCCTGGTCCTTCATCCGCACCGAGCATCACCTCCCAGGCTCCATCTCCCGAGTGTATTCCCTTCCTCCTGGACCTTTCTCTTCTCCTTTTTTTTCTGTTAATTATCTGATGGGGCTGGGAGCGCATCTCTGCCTTTGGAGTCCTAGGATGCGACAAGGGAGAGGGATGCCAGAGACTGCAGTAGGAGGGATGGGGGTTGCCTTTTGGGAAGAACCAAAGGACAAGGAAGGAATGTTGGAGGGGAGATCCTGAGGCACAGCTGTCATCACCCAGAAGAGGCTTTTCTCCAGTCACAGAGAACAGGATAGAAGATTGCAGCAGGATGAATAGAGGCTAGGTCTTAAGAACTTCCCACAGCCAGGGATTGTGGGAAGGAGGGACCATGGGGGAGAAGCTGAGGCTCTCTTCATGGCCAGGGAGGGACAGAGAGAATATGATTCTGCCTGTATGTATGTGCTGGGTATTGGGAGACAGGGGGGTGAACTGAGTGACCTCTCAAAGTCCTTGGGGACCAGAGTGCCTTTGCTGCCCTGTGGTTTCCCTCACCCCCACCAGAGCCATGGATCAGGCCGGGATGTTAGTAAGGTGCCCTAGAAGCAGGCTCCAGAATTGTACTGTGTTCTCTTCAGCCCTCTGCAGAGACTGCAGGGGTGGGAGTAGGGAGGGAGGAGACAGTGCCTGGGGGAGACCTGAGGGCCAAAAGCTCTCGGAGCATGTCTTCCCTAAGTGCTCTCTCCGCTGTCCATGTGGCCCAGCTCTGTTCTTCATCCCCCACCCTCCATCCCCCACCCTTCTTTCCCTCAACGTCACTTCCTGGCATTAGAGCATCCTTCTGCTTCACTCTCTCTTCCTCCCAGTGCCTGCACTTGAGTCTTAGCCCTTACCAGCCTGGCAGGCCTCGCTTCTCTGGTTCAGCCCTCACTAGCCTGGCTCTTCTATAGTTCCTCCCGCTCTGACAGCCCCAAATTCTTTCCCCTTCCACAACTTCCTGGTTATCTGGCCCTGACCACCAGCCCCTGCCAACCTAACTAGACCACACCTCGCCTGGAGGGGGTGAGAGGGGACAATAGGAAGCCTTATGGGCATCAAAAGTCAAAGCTGCAAATTAAAATAATTTTTTCCAGAGGGAGTAGCCCTGGAATCAGGAGGTATCAGGGAGAGGGGTGGGAAGATGTGTCCTGGTAGTTTCCAGTCTGAACCAGGTTCATTATTCAGGGTCAGGAGTGCCAGTTCTGCCCCGGCATTGCCCTGATTCACTGTATGACCATGGGTACACTTACCCTGGGCTTCCCCTTCCAGCTCAACTGGGAATGCCTGTCTCTCCCAACCTAGAGATTGGAAGCCCCTGTTTTCTCCTGGCCCCATACAAATGCATTTATCAGAACCTGTGTTATTTATTTGTGTGATCTGTAATTACTCAATGTCTGTAAACCCTATGAGGGTGGGATCATGACTGTTTTGTTCACCATTCAACATAGTGCTAAGCACTCAGTAAAAATTGTTGAATGGATAAATGAATAAGGAAGAAGATCTCAGGGTGAAAGAATGGCAGCAGAGGGAGTTCTCAACTCAGGGAGCACTGTGGTGAGTTAATACAGACCCTGCCCTAATCTGTACAAAAATCCAGATGAGTCCCCGGTCACCTGCATTGCTGGGAACCTATACTATATGCCAAGGTTGTGCACTAAGGTTCCAAGGAACTTGCCATCATACCTGTGTGGTCATTTCAATGCCATGTCTCCAAGCACTGCTTCAAAGCACGACTCCTTTGGCCCAGCTGGGCCAGCCTGCTGGCTAACGTGGCCTCCTATGTTCTCAATCTGGTAGTGCTACCTTGTGGCATTGCCCCATCCCCTTATCCAGAACCATGGCTGTGTCCAGCTAGCCTCTAGCCTGCCACACCCTAGAATCAAGTGTTGGGCACCCCACAGCAAATCCTGTGGAAAACAGAGATAGGTATCTGGCCAACATGACTCAGTGGTTGAGTGTTGATAAATGAAGCAGGAGGTAACAGTTCAATTCCAGTCAGGGCACATACCTGGGTTGAGGGCTTGATCTCCATTGTGGGGCATGCAGGAGGCAGGTGATCAATGATTTTCTCTCACCATTGATGTTTTCTTTTGTATTTTTTAATATATTTTATTGATTTTTTTTTACAGAGAGGAAGGGAGAGGGATAGAGAGATAGAAACATTGATGAGAGAGAAACATCTACCAGCTGCCTCCTGCACACCCCCCACCGGGGATGTGCCCACAACCAAGGTACATGCCCCTGACCAGGATCGAACCTGGGACCCTTCAGTCTGCAGGCTGACGCTCTATCCACTGAGCCAAACCGGTTTTGGCACCATTAATGTTTCTAACTCCTTCTCCCTTCCTCTCTGAAATATATATATATATATATATATATATATATATATATATATATATATCCCCACAAAACTTGGAGATAACCACTCCAAGTTTGGAGTAATAGAATAATACTGTCTTTTCTCTCTTCTGAGCTCCAGGCCCAGGTGTTCCTCTCTATTCCAGGCATTTGCTTCCAGATAGATGTCCTGCAAGGACTTCACCTTCAGCATTTTCTATGCTGAACTCATCATCTCTTCTCCATCTGCCTGCTCTTCTCCCAATGTCCTTCTCCATGAATAGTACTGCCTTTCATCCAGTCTCCAAGGTAGAAGCTCAGGAGCTACCCATCACCCCCCTCTTCCTCTTACTTCCAAATGGTGATCAAATGTTTTATGTCCCCCCTCCTAAATATCTTTCAAATTCCATCACACAATTTCTGTCAGCACCACTGTAGACTAAGCCTTTATTCTTTCTTATCTGTATTATCCATAGGCTTCTACCGTGTTTCCCCGAAAATAAGACCTAGCGCATAGAAAGATAAGACATCCCCTGAAAATAAGACCTAGCGCAACTTTGGGAGAAAAAATTAATATAAGATACTGTCTTATTTTCGGGGAAACAGGGTAGCTCTTCTTCCTGTCTCTGCCTCCCACTCAATCCCAATCCATGCACTTCATATACATAATATATATACATATATATGTTATTTTTATTGATTTCAGAGAGAAAGGGAGAGGGAAAGATGGAAATATCAATGATGAGAATCATAGATAGGCTGCCTCCTGAATGCCCCCCACTAGGGATCAAGCCTGAAACCTGGGCATGTGCCCTGATGGGGAATTGAGCCATAACCTCTTGGTTCATAGGTCAACACTCAACCACTGAGCCATGCTGGCCGGGCACACCCTGCACTTCTGATCACGTCACTCCTGGGGAGGGTTCAATAATCTTTAGTGATTCTCCCCTTCAGGGAATAATCAAGCCAGAAAGGACCTCAATCTCCAGCCAAGATCTCTCTCGTTAGCTCTAGATTTGTCAAGCCGACTCTATTCGGGGTTCTTTTGTCATAAACTTGGCTAAAACTGAGCTACATCTAAAATGAGAATTTTATTAGGTAGCATTACTGAAAAGTTCAGGGGCATGGGGCTTTAGCCATAGCTGTATGGAGGTGCCTAAAAAGGAATGGGCTGTACTCCTTTTTTTTTTTTTTTTTTTTTTTTTTTTTTTTTTTTTTTGCTTTGCTTTGCTTTGCTTTGCTTTGCTTTTTATGGACTTCTTCTTCAGAAAGCTTTCCATTTTATCAGGACAAGTTGCCCCCAGCAACAACAGGCTTACATCTTATTACCTTAGTAACCTAGATAGACAGCTTTCCCAATAGTTCCAGCATAAAAACAAAGATTGAACCTGATTGACCTGGCACTGGTCATATGCCTGTCCCTGAACCAATCACTGTATAGAAGTGCCTGTTCTGATTAGATAGGCCTAGGTCATATACTTATTCTAGTCTGTAATAAGGGAATGAGGCATGATTAAGGAAGTAATATTATTTAAAAGAAAATGGAATGGGGAATGGTATCTAAGCAGAAAAATTTAGATGGCTACTAGGTCTGCTGCCTTCAGACAATTCTTGCTGTTTTTTTCACAAATTCAGAATAACTAAAATTAAACTCATCTTTCTCCCAAAAGACTTGTTTATTCAGGTCCCAAAACTAACCTTTTCACAGTGTCCTGCTGTTGCTTTATATATATATTTGATTTTTTACAGAGAGGAAAAGAGAGGGATAGAGAGTTAGAAACATCGATGAGAGAGAATCATCGATCAGCTGCCTCTTGCACACCTTCTACTGGGGATGTGCCTACAGCCAAGGTACATGCTCTTGACCGGAATCGAACCTGGGACCTTTCAGTCCACAGGCCAACTCTCTATCCACTGAGCCAAACCGGTTTCAGCCTGCTGTTGCTCTTACATATCAGTAAAATCAATGCTATTATTGCCTCAGTACTTACACAATAGGGTACTCAATAAGTACTTCTGTTGAATAAATCAGTAACTTAATAATTGGTGAAATTAAAAAAAAAATCTCGAGTAGAGAGATGGAGGCTTTTAAATGTCCTAAAGGTCCTTTAGTTCCTAAAGTTCCCCCAGGAGAGGGAACTATGGGATAGAAGAGGGTCTCTCTCAGTGTTGCTCAAGGTTGCAAAAGAATGGAAATAACTTTGAGTGAGCACTCATGGGGTGCTTGGCATACATCACTTCATGGACTCCCTGTACCACCCAGCCCATTAGCGATTAGTTCCATTATTAGGACGCAGAAAGTGAAACTTATCATTTGAAGTGACTTATCCATAGTTACTCAGCAAGTGAAGTGGCTTTTAAGTCTTTCTGCCTCCACGCCTACATCCTCAGATCCATTCTCCAGATAGCAGCCAGAGGGATGGTTTTTTGCAGGGGTCCTCAAACTTTTTAAAGTGGGGGCCAGATCACGGTCCCTCAGAGAGCTGGAGGGCCGGACTATATGAACTACTAATTCCTACTGTAACACCTCAGCTGCGCTCACTGCCCAAAAAACCTGGCGGGCCAGATCAGACTCCTCTGCGGGCCGCATGTGGCCCGCAGGCCGTAGTTTGAAGACCCCTGGTTTTTTGTTTGTTTGTTTGTTTTTTTAATGTGTTTTTATTGATTTTTAGAGAGGAAAGGAGAGAGAGAAAAAAACAAACATAAATTGGCTGCCACCTGCACATCCTTACTGGGAATTGAGCCCAAAAACCTGGCCATGTGCCCTTGACTGGGGAATCAGACGGGTGACCTCTTGGTGCATGGGAGGACACTCAACCTACCGAGCGACAATGACCAGGGCCAGAGGGGTCTTTTTAAAACATAAAACAGATAGCTTCAAATTCTCGCTTAAAAATCTTCAATGGCCTCCCATGCCATTAGGGTAAAATTCAAGCTTTTCACTAAGCCAAGGCCCAGTGATCTGCCCCGGCCTCCACCCCACAGCTCACTACACTGGAACCACACAGAGCGTGGTTATTTTTTCTTCTTATGTGCCATTTCATTCCTACCTTAGGGCCTTTGCACCTGCTGTTCCTTCTTTCTGGAACACTTAGTACTCACCACTTGCTCTACATATGGGTGGCTCCTGCTCATCTTTTAGTTCTTAGCTTAAAAGGCACTTCTAAGCTAAGAGGCGGCTGAGAGGCTGGGGCTGATTTCCCCAGCTAAGCAGACCCCCAACACAAACCACTGTTGTCTTATTTCGTCCTTTTTATTTACTTGTAATTACGTGCTCATCTGTTTACTTCTTTATTGCCTTCTTTCCCCATTGATCTGTGAACCCCAGAGGGTTTCCCCTAGCATCTAGCATAGGGCCCGAAACATAGCAGATCCTCCATATTTGTTGAATGAATGAATGAATGAATGAAGCAAGGTTGGAAGCCAAGGCCTATCCACTCAGTGTAGGTTAACTGCCTCCTTGCATAGAAGGCTGGGCCCAGCTCTGGGAGTATCTGGTTTCCAGGGAGGGTCCAACTCCCGCCTCTCCAGGAAGTGTTCTCAGTCGTGGGTCCCGGGTGCTCAGGGAATTTGGCCTAGGGACAGTAAGCCAGCTGCCCAGCCTCCCTTCTGGTGCTCCCTGTCTCTTCCCAGCCCAGACTGCCCCCCTCACCCGCCCTGGGGTGCATGGGGGTGGGTAGACGCTGGTGCTCTATATTGGGGTTTGTTTGACAGGAGTGCGGGGAGGCTGCAGGGCGGGGTGAGAGACTGACACCACCTCCCCTGCGACCGCTCACTCCCACCTCCGCTCCTCGCCGCCCGCAGACCCGGACTCCTTCCTGAAGTCCGCGCGCCTGCAGCGGCTGCCCTCGTCCTCCTCGGAGATGGGGAGCCAGGACGGGTCGCCTTTGCGCGAGACCCGCAAAGACCCGTTCTCCGCCGCGGCCGCCGAGTGCTCCTGCCGCCAGGACGGGCTCACGGTCATCGTCACGGCCTGCCTCACCTTTGCCACGGGCGTCACCGTGGCGCTCATCATGCAGATCTACTTCGGGGACCCTCAGGTGAGAGGAAGGTGGGCATTGGCTGGCTGAGTGGTGGAAGCGGGCCGGGCATTGGAAACGGGGGAGGAAGGGCCCAGGGGGAGGGGGGTGGCTCGAGGCTTGAGGGGGGACAGAGCAAGGAAGGGACTGATCAGAGAGGAGGCACTTGAGGTAGTGAGGGAAAGGAAGGTAAATAGGGGTGAATCCAGGGGGCAAGAGGACAGGGCTTGCACCAGCACCCCACCCCCCTCCGCCGTGGAGGTTCTGGGGTTAGTGGGGGTACCCTAGGGAAGCAGGGGGCTCCTCCTGTCCCCAACCAGCCCCTTCCCTCTCCCAGATCTTCCACCAGGGCGCCGTGGTGACCGATGCTGCCCGTTGTACCTCGCTGGGCATCGAGGTGCTCAGTAAACAGGGATCTTCTGTGGACGCAGCCGTGGCAGCGGCCCTGTGTTTGGGAATCGTGGCTCCGCACAGTTCTGGCCTGGGCGGGTAAGGAGCGCCCCACGGTTGGGGTCCCCCAGGTCTCACTCCCTGTCCTGGTCTGTAGACCTGGGGAGGGGGGGCGGTGGAGGGTCTCCAAGTTTGAGCAGAGAAACAGGTGGGCCCCAACTCCTTGCTCTTTCTACACACATACAGTTTCATCCCTTTTTTCTTCCATACTGTCAGAGGAGGCGTTTTCAAAAGCCTTTTCTTTTAAAAAAAATTTTTTTGGAAAATGATGTTGTCCATTGTAACGTGAGGTGCACAGGTAGGGGTATACTGTAATTAATTACGGCAGCAATACTTAACCTTTCGGGCTCACAAATCCGTGAGTCTGATGGAAGCTATGGACTCTCTAAGCTCCAAAAAATACGCCCCTCTCTAAGAATTCTTAAAACAGACACATTGGCCACCCAGGGGCCATCCCCAGCACACGGACACGTTTGGTTTGCAGACTTAAATTTTTTTAAAAATGTGTTTCCTATTGTTAAAAAGTTGAGAATTTCCAACATCTCTTGAGCCTGAAGAGACCTGTCACACAGTTCCCTATGACTGCAACGCCCTGGACCTGAGTAGAAGCCGCTTCCCCTTCTGTGCCTCCCACTTTGCCACAGTGCTACCACTCCTTAGTTGCTGGGCTGCAGGCCACCATCCCAGATGCTACCACCGTCTCAAATGGAAACACATCACAGAAAGGGGACAAGCTGACCAAGTCCGTGTCTTGGTTCCTGTAAGGCCAGTCTTCCAGACCCTACCAAAGAAATCCCCTTTTGTTTTTGCACAGTCTGTTCTTACATAATTCAGTCCTGGGAGCGGGAGTGGAGGCATACCAAGGAGGCAGGTGCAGGAAGCTGGCAGGGGTCCAGCTATGGTCTGGGGCGGAGGGAGAACATCTTGCTCTCCCAGTCTCTGTTTTTTTGTGTTTTGCTTTTTTTTTTTTTTTTTTAAATCAGGGATTAAAGTCTCCAGTGACAGGCTGAAAGAAGTCCTTGAACTCTGGATCCCTGCCTTGTGGGGCGACTGAATCTCTGAATCCCTATTTGGGAGGGGGCTCAAACACTTGCCTCCTGATGACAAACTAAGCCTACAGCCGTCACCATTGGGAGTTGAAGGGTGGCAGGTTAACTGTTCAGAGGGGTAGCATCTTTTCATCACCACCCGCCCCCTTCTGTGTCTGTTCTAGCGGGGGTGTGATGCTGGTACATGACATCCGACGCAACGAGAGCCACCTAATTGATTTCCGGGAGTCTGCACCAGGGGCCCTCCGGGAAGAGGCCCTGCAGAGATCCTGGGAAACCAAGGTGGGGACCCTGGTGAGAAGAAATTATGGGGGGGGGGGGGTGTCTCCCTTCACTGCCCTTCTTCTCACCCAAGCATTACTTTGCTGAGTATTTGCAATGGAGGTGAGGAAACGAGCTGAGCAGGATGCTCTTAGGTTATGAGGGAGACAGGCAACTCCCCAAGTAAGATAATGAACAAAAAATTCTGGATGGTGAATATCAGGCAATGCAGCAACATCTTAACTTCTGTGGCAACCTTGCCTATCTGGCACAGAGAAGGAAGAAAAAAGGCCACTCACTGAGCAGCCGGAGACCTCAAAGTTGCTGCACTATCACCCACACGTCCCACTCTGAGCCTGTGGACTGTAACTTCCCCAGCCCACCACATGTTGGGAGGCTAGAAAGAAACTGCTAGAGCAAAACCCACTGTCCATTGAGAGCAAAGGCAGAGATAGAATAACTTGGAAAAATATAGATTTAGGGAAGAGGTAAACGCCAAATACACAACACAGCTCATAGTAATGGTGGTATGATAATGAAAAGGTAAAATGAAGGTCTCTTGCCCACTATTTTTAAAAGCAGAAACAGGTATAACCCAATGAAGACAGGCTCCCATCTAAATTGGTTATGTCCTAGCTCTTAAAAGGGTTTGCTTAATTTATAAGTCCCTCAATTACGACAGCTAAAGAAAGCCTTTCTGCATTTACTGAAAGGAAGTCAGGGAGATGGGAGGGAGGATGCCTGCTGGGACAGCTTGTCCCTCCTCTAGGGTACTTGGCCTTTGTCTCTCCCCTGTGCCGCCCCCCCATCCCCCCATCCCTGGCTTGGGGCTCTGCAGAGTTCAGCCCAGCCCCCCCCCTTCCAGTGACCTGGTCTCCTCTCTCCCTCGCCTGCCCGCCTTGCCCAGCCTGGGCTCTTGGTGGGGGTTCCCGGAATGGTGAAGGGGCTACATGAAGCTCACCAGCTCTATGGCAGGTAAAGACCGCCCCCTGGGGACCAGGGGCCCCTGCCTGCACTGCTCCTTTGGTGCCCTCCTACCTTCCTGGATGATTTCCTTCCAAACTCCCCCTCCCAATATCCCATTCCCTTGCCAGGACTCTCCTTCCCCAGAACCCTTTCCTCTCCTCCCCATCCCCCAACCCTCCTCATCTCCCCAGGACCTCCTCCACCCCCTTCTCTCTGCCCCCCCACTTCCCAGGCTGCCATGGTACCAAGTCCTGGCCTTTGCAGCAGCTGTGGCCCAAGATGGCTTCAACGTGACCCATGATCTAGGTCAGTGGGGCCTGGGGGTCAGGGGTAAGGCATGCGGTTGGTGGAGGGGGGAGATACACCTCTGAGATTTGGGGCCCAAACCGTAAAGCACCTCTCTTCCAGTTTGCTCCTCAGATCTCTCCCACCCTTATCAGGAGGCAGACTCAAATGAGAAGATCTAGAGAGGCCCCTATAACCCTACCTCCCCCATAACAGGCTCCTTGGGGGCTGGAGTTTAGGGCCAGACACTCATTCCCTGCCCAGCCTCTTGTCCCTGCCCATAGCACGTGCCCTGGCAGAACAGCTGCCGCCCGATGCATCTGAGCACTTTCATGAGACGTTCCTGCCATCGGGCCGCCCACCACTGCCTGGCTCCCTGATGCAACGGCCTGACCTGGCCATGGTGCTGGATGTACTTGGCACCTACGGCCCCGCTGCCTTCTATGCTGGTGGTAACCTCACGCTGGAGATGGTGGCCGAGGTGAGCATGCAGAAAGCCCATCTGCCCCAATGGACCCTCCTGCAGGGACATCCTTCCTCCTCTTCTTTCCCTGGATTTCTCTCTACATATATTTACTTGAAATTCTAGGATAGGCAAAACTAACCTCTGGTGATAGGAATCAGATCAGTGGCTGTTGGAGTGGGAGGGCTTGACAGGAATGAGGGAGGAAGAACCTACTGGGAAGATGGGAATGTATTGTCTTGATGGAGAGAGGTAACTCTGGGCTCCCCGGGGCTGGCGCCAACCTGTGCAGAGGCCTGTCCTGCCCCTCCCAGGCTTGGTGGAGAACCGGGATCAGCCTCAGCCTCCCTGAGCCCACAACCTCACCCTGCCCTTAGGTTTTTCTAAGGATTGAGCAAAGGGCCTCCTTCATTGGAACTGGGGGGATTAGCATAAGGGCTTACCAACTAACCCCAAAGAGTCTAAGTCTGAGGCAGTAATTGGTTTTAGAACTATTGTCAATAGTTTAAAATTCCCGGTGGGAAATTATGTTCAAGATAAGGATGCACAGACCAACTCAGTGGTTCTTTCATCTGGGCAACAGGGTGGTTATATCTATCCCTGCCATACAGTAGTGGGAACTGAGTAGGTCCATCACTTATTCTTCATCACAAAGCGCCTGCTCTGTGCCAGGTCCTGTGCTGAGCACTGGAGAGATGGATGTGGTGATAGAAGCCACCTCTGATGGACTTAACTGGAAAGTCCCGCAGAGAACTGGCTTTGGGTCGGCTGGACCCAGACCCAGGGGTTCCATCCCCATTGTCAAGACTTGGTCTGTCTCTCTTTCTGTCTTATAACTCTACTTTCCTCTGCTTGAACTCACTCTCAGTCAGATCCTCTCCACACCTGCTCCCGGCAGCCATCCTTCCAGTAAGCCATCCCAAGGAAAGAGCATTTCTCATTCCAGTAACTCAAGCAAAAGCCTCAAGGTTATGTCTCATTGGCCTGTAATAGGTCTCATGGCTATTCCCAAGCCAATCACTGTGCCATGAAAACAAATGCTCTGATTAACCAGACCTGCATTGTGTATCCTCTCCTAGAGGTGGAGAAGGGGATCAAGAAAGTCCATCAGAGCTTCAAATTAAAAAAACAACAACAAAAAACAAAGTTGTCAAACAAAGGAGCACACACCAGCCAAGCAATTCAATGTATAGTTCACTGAGGGTGGATTAAAAGTCAGAGGTTTCAAATACTAGGGGGGGGGGGGGGGGGATGGAGGACATTCCTAGTGTTATGCTAATTTAGGGTTGAAAAATGAGCATGCTGGGTAGTATGAAATGAGCCCATTGGTTTGTACAGGATTGGTTCACTGTCATTCCTACCAGGGCCATCCATGGTTTTGTAGTGGCTATAGTTATTTGTAGTGAAATGCAGGATTCAGTTTGATATCTCTCAAGCATGTGCTGCTGTAAGTGAAAAATCTTCCTTTCTCATAGGCAGAGAGGGCAGTATACACAAAGACATGGAGTCATGAGTTCAGGAACTGCAGGTCACCCAGAGCTCACTGGGGAATAGCAGGACATGAGGCCGAGATGAGGGCAGGGGCCAGATCACAAGGAGCCTTAAATACTGACCTAAGAAGGTCATTCATAGAATGTACCCAGCACAATGTCTTGTACATAGTAGGTGCTCAATGTTAGTGCTTTTTCCTCTTCCTGATGGGAATTGCAAAAGGCACAAATGTTATAAGCATCTGATCTGTCTGTGATCCAAACATATACCACAGGCCAAATCCACACGCTCACTGTGTGGTGTGTGGCTCAAAGTGGTGGTGGGGGCATTCTCTCCCTTCCAGGCTCAGCATGCAGGGGGTGTTATCACTGAGGAGGACTTCAGCAACTACAGCGCCCTCGTGGAGAAGCCTGTGTGTGGCGTGTACCGAGGTGACTTTCCTCCCAGCTCCCAGGGTCCCCACTCAGGAAAATCCTCCCAGTCCATGGCTGTATGCTTTTGGCCTAGAGACTCCTTCCCATTTAACAGGAGAGAAACTGAGGCAGTGAGCTGCCTGGACAGCTAACTAATGAAGCAAGCCAGAGTCAGCCTACCTTCTGAAGTAGTTTTGGAGTCAATTATCCCAAGTATTTAGGATATGGGGAGGGAGGTCTGGTTAAAGGTTCGGGCCTAGAAGTTGGGGTTCTAGCCATATGGTTTGTTGATTTGGACTCTCTTTTGTCTTGTCCCATTCCTGGTCCCCCTCTCAATGCCCTACACATAATAAGAACTCATAAGACTAAAGTCCATCTAAGCTTCTGGTTATAACAAACTTTTCAAGACAGTCATAGACCTCCCTCTAATTGTGCCAAAAGAAAACAGGGCCCACGGAAGGAAAAGAACTTAACTTGTCAAATTCAAAAAAAATAATAAACCCATAAATTCAAATTTATGACATAGATGATGTCCATGTTTGTTGAACCCAAAGTGGTAGGCTCCTAGGTCCCTAGGAAGGCTCATAAGTTGTCTTTCCTCTAGGTCAGTGGTGGGCAAACTCATTAGTCAGCAGAGCCAAATATCAACAGTACAACGATTGAAATTTCTTTTGAGAGCCAAATTTTTTAAACTTAAACTTCTTCTAATGCCACTTCAAAATAGACTCGCCCAGGCCGTGGTATTTTGTGGAAGAGGGGCCAAAGAACCGCATGTGGCTCATGAGCTGCAGTTTGCCGACCACGGCTCTAAAAGGCCCAGATTACTTCAAGCCCCAGAAGAGACTGCCTCTGAGTTCAAGTTTCCAGACCTCAATCTCGAGCCCAATTCCTCTACCAGAGGCAATGTCATATGGAACAGAGAAAGAGCGTAGCTAGGGAGCCAGGAAGACCTGCCATTCACCTTGAACAAGTCACTTCCCACTCTGAGCCATGACTCCCTCCTTAAAATGGAGATAATAGTGTCTACCTCTCAAGGTGGCTATGAGGATTTGATGAGATGGTGTTGAAAGTTGCCCTGATCAGAATGGGCACTGTATATGTATTTGATTTTCCATTTCCCCTTCAAGCCTGTATTCTCTTGGCAATGCCAGAACCTTGAGTACTCTAGGTTCCACTTGTATCCTGTAGCCTTGGGCCAGCTGCCTCTCTGTGCCTCAGTTTTCTCACCTGTAAAATGGGAATGGTAAAAGTACCCTTTGTGAGGATTAAGGGAGTTAATTAGTTTTGGTTTGTGTTATATCAGATATTATTATTCCTTTGGTGTCCAAACATCTAGTAACTAGAGCCTTATATAGGAAGAGGAGGTTGGTGCTCCCAGGAAGTTTCAGGGGTGGGACCCTCAGGGGCCCTGAATAGTATCCTGCCCTATGGTGGGCCAGGAATCTGAACATCTGGACATCTGTCCCTGCTGTGCCAATGGCCTTCATTGAAACTCTGGGCAAATGACAGTCCTCTCAGCCTTAGTTTCCTCATATGGAAGAGGAAACAGAAGACCAGCGTTCCGAGTTGGAGTCCTGGCCCTGTCCTTGAAGCGCCATGTGAACTTGCATGTGTCCCTTTGCCTGTCACCGCTTTCCCCTATCTGACGAGGGAGTTCAGTGCTGTGGTCTCAGTCTATGTGACGGTGGGATGTGGAGGTGCCTTGACTGTCCCTGCCATCTGGTCATTTCCTGTCCTTCCAGGCCACCTGGTTCTCAGCCCCCCACCCCCGCACACAGGCTCTGCCCTCATCAGCGCTCTCAACATCCTCGAGGGCTTCAACCTCACCAGCCTGGTCTCCCGGGAGCAGGCTCTTCACTGGGTGGCAGAGGTAAGGCCAGCCCCTCCATTCGACCCTGTGCTGGGGGACACTGAGAGTGGGGGGATGGGGTACTGCCATGGGGCAGGACTAAACCCCCTCCAAGTTTTCTCACACACAAGAATTCTGGGTGTGGGTGCTGGGAGAAGTCTGGCTGCCTCTGCCATACCTCTGCTCTGTTTTCAGACCCTGAAGATTGCATTAGCCCTGGCCAGCAGACTGGGAGACCCCATCTATGATTCTACCATCATTGAGAGCATGGATGACATGCTAAGGTGGGTCCCATGGCAGGACCGTGGGGACTGGACAGATGGTGGTGGTGTAGGGAAAGGATCAGGTGTAAAGCAGCTGATAGAAAAATAGGCCTGCCGAACCGGTTTGGCTCAGTGGATAGAGCGTCGGCCTGAGGACTGAATGGTCCCAGGTTCGATTCCAGTCAAGGGCATGTACCTTGGTTGCGGGCACATCCCCAGTAAGGGGTGTGCAAGAGGCAGCTGATCGATGATTCTCTCTCATCAATGTTTCTAACTCTCTATCCCCTCTCTCTTTCTCTCTGTAAAAAATCAATAAAAATATATTTTTAGAAGAAATAGGCCTGAGGTCCCATATCAATTCCAGCTCAACCCTAACTCACAATGTGGCACTTTGATTGCTTCTCCTTGCACCTCAGTGTTCCCATCTGTACAATGAGCTGTTCTACTTCAGATGGCTCTCAGGGCACATAGAAGGGCCCATCTGGTCCTCCTTTAGTGGACAAAGAAAGCCTATTAACAATGAAAAGAGTCTCCAAGAAAATATTGGAGGTGGTGGAGATTTTTATTAAAATGTATCTATATTAGCAGGATAATATAATAGTAAAACTGTGGGCTCTTGTCAGACTGACTCAGTTCAAATCCCAGATTCTCAGCCTATGCAGCCTTACCCTCTCTAAATCTGTTTCTACAAGGGGGCCTGACAATAATAGTGCCAACAACATGGTTAATTGTAAAGACCAAGCAAGGTTACTCATACAAAGTATTGAGCATGTTGTCTAATACATAATAAATATTCAACAAATATCATCATTAGTTTTAATTGGCAATAGGGGTAAGCATAGTTACCATTTAATTGCTACTACAATATAATTGACTTAAAGGCTGGCTGAGGGAAAATCAGAAACCAAAAATATAGTTAATGTAAATTTGTATTTTCATGATTTCATAAATTTGCTTTTAAGATCAATGCATATTTAGCTCTAAAACACACGCACATACCTATATTAAATCCATTCATTCAATAAATTTTTTAAAAAATACATTTTTATTGATTTAAGAGAGGAAGAGAGAGGGAGAGAGAGATAGAAACATCAATGATGAAAGAGAATCATTCATCGGCTGCCTCCTGCATGCCCCCTACTGGGAATCAAACTGGAAACCTGGGCCTGTGTCCTGGCCAGAAATGGAACCGTGACTTCCTGGTTTATAGGTCAACATTCAACCACTGAGCCACTCCGTCCAGGCCATCCAATAAATATTCATAAGGGCTTACTATGTGACAAGTCTTTCTGTGTCTTCAAAAAAAATTCTAACTGCAAGTAAAGATTCTTGTATACAAACCTCCCCCCACAACCACGCCCCCCACACACAATAAATTCTTAATGAAACTTAATTTTGGGATTACAAACATCAGGTTAAGTGAATTCAGTTTGTTCACGTCAAAATAAATATCTTCTGAGCATTCACTATACCCTATAGGTACTTTCATAGAAAGGATTAAATGAGTAAAGTCAAGTAATTAAAAGACTCTTGATTGAGGCACTGAATAAATTAAAAATCGGCTCTAGAAGAGAATCTGAATAACACCTAACTAAATTCATTCGGTTCAACAACTATTTCCTGAATATTTCCTATATGCTAGGAATATGTAATCTGTTCTCTGGAACAGACCAAAACGGGAGGCAGATATTAATCAAATAATCACACAAACAGACATCACAAAGAGTGTTAGGTGGGATGGAATGAGAACTTGCTGTGTGTTCATCTCCTACCCCATGTCTTTTCAGCAAGGTAGAGGCTGCCTACCTGCGGGGCCACATCAATGACTCCCAGGCAGCCCCTGCCCCACTCCTGCCTGTGTACGAGCTGGATGGGGCTCCCACGGCTGCCCAGGTGCTGGTCATGGGCCCTGACGACTTCATTGTGGCCATGGTCAGGTAGGCAAGCTCAGACTCCACTTGGCACAAGAGATCATCATCTAGGTGGGGGCTGGGCAGGAGTGAGAGTGGGCTCAGGGTTCACCTGGCCCCAATCTCGGTCCCAGCTCCCTGAACCGGCCCTTTGGCAGTGGCCTCATCACCCCCTCGGGGATCCTACTCAACAGCCAGATGCTGGACTTCTCCTGGCCCAACAGGACTGCCAACCACTCTGCACCCAGCCTGGTAGGGTCTTGCTTCCCTCTTACCCTTCAGACTCCAAGGCTAGGGAGGATGTGTTACAGTATGGCTGCTCCTCCCTCCCTATTTCCGCTAGGAACTTCTATTATAAAGAAAAGGAGCGCAGACACGGTGCTTACCTCATCCCAGCCTAAGTCTGGGGCTTGGGAGCCTGGTGGATCCAAAGAAACCTTGTCCCCTCTCTGGGCCTCAGTTTCTTCTCACCTGTATAAGGAGGATAGTGTGCTTTAGGTACTTTTTAGTACTAATTGTCTATGGCTGTGTAAGGCTGAGCTGATGGGGTTCAGCCCTATTGCTGGGCACCAAAGGAGAAAGGAAATAGGAATTATTGTGTAGTTGGAGGTCAGCACCTTTACATCCTTCAAGCTGGGGCCCCGCAGGACGAAGACAGATGACCAGGGTGGGGATTATTCTGTTCATCCCCATAGTCATCTTTCTTGGCTTGGCCCCTCCCCTGCCTCAAAACTTAGTGGGTTCACTCTCCACCCCAGTTATCCAAGGACCCTGACCATTTCACATAAAGCAAACTGTGGCCTGGGGAGAGACCAGTCTCCAATGAAAACTGGGGCTGTGGAAGATGTAGGGGAGGGAGCGAGGAAGGTTGGAAGAGTGATGGAGTAGTCCTTATCCTATCTCACCCCACCTCTCGCCTCCCTTGGGGCCTTGGTCCTCTGCCAACAGGAGAATTCGGTTCAGCCGGGGAAGCGGCCACTGTCTTTCCTGCTGCCCACTGTGGTCCGGCCAGCAGAGGGTCTCTGTGGAACCTACCTCGCCCTGGGGGCCAATGGAGCTGCCCGGGGCCTCAGCGGCCTAACCCAGGTGAGGCGTCCTCCACGGCAGGCCTTTTGTGGCCAGGAGCCAAGCGGTGGCCTGCAGATGCCTTCATGTCTCTTGCTTATTTTCATCTGTTACTCACAGCAAACAAGGGCTGGAACTGCTTTGCGGCAGGCCCCTCCTGGACACCAAGGAGGTGGGCTGTGCTGACTTTCTGAGGGAAAATGTAGCCCTGAAACTCCCTGTCTTCCCAGGTTGCAGGAGAAACTGCAGGGCCAGAGGGATTGAGAGGTGATATGGCATCTGGGCTGCCTGAATTCTCTCAATCTCAAGTTCCATGCTGTACTCAGCATCTGAATAGAGAAGCAGCCTTTCTTAGGATTTTGAAAGCAAGGGTCTGCTACACTCCAAAATGCCTCACAACAATTCCACAAATGTATATGTGCCAGGTACATAATTTGACAGGTGGCGAGTTAACTAACCTGAGCTTTGGAATCACACCCCCCTGAGTCCCAGGCCAAGTGCTACTGATTTCCAGTTATGTGATGTTGGAGAATTCACTTAACCTCTCTGAACCTGTCTCCTCACCTGTAAAATAGAGATAAAAATAGCTAACATATACAGAGTTATTACTAAGTACTGGGCATGGTGTTAGGTGTGTTAACTCCTTTAACCTTCTCAACTTTGGAAGGAATCCTTATTTCTATTTCATATATAAAAAAACGGAGGCCAAGAATGGTTAAAAATTTAGGTCCAGTTTAGTAAGAATGGTCAGGCATTGGTTCCAGAGCCTATCCACACTGCAAATCAATAAGCTCAAAGTATCCACATTGTGACCTAGACTATGCCCAGCCATTAACTCTGTCCTGGCCAGGGACAAGGGAGGTCAGCTGGGCTGGGAGACTGGATGCTAGCAGTGCCTCTTCCCTGGCTCTCTCTAAACTCTGAGTGAATCACTTTTCTTCTCTGGCCCTCATTTACCCATCTGTGAAATGGGGATAGTCATCAAAGGTCTGCCTGTCTTCTGGGACTGTTGAGAAGCTCAAAAGGAATCTAAAGACTAAGGAGTCTGGACCAGGAAGAAGGACCATAGAGTCCTAAACCCCATCTCTGGGGTAGCCCTGACTTCTGCCCTTTGGCTGTTTGCAGGTTCTGCTGAATGTCCTGACCTTGAACCGGAACCTGAGTGACAGCCTGGCCCATGGTCGCCTACACCCGGACCTGCAGACCAACCTCCTACAGGTGGACAGTGAGTGTCCCCATGGAGTGGGCACTGGGCATGGTAGAGAAAGAGGTTCTTCCCAAGGGTGCCCCTGCCTCAACCAGCACCAGCTCCCTGCCATTGCAAGTTTGGTTTCCTCCAGCTAATTCCTAACTGTACAAGATCTGGGGGGTTAGGACCATCCTGCCATTTCCTGGCTGAGTGACCTTGGGAAATTTATGTCTCCACTCTGAGCCTCAATGTTCTCATTTATAAAACAAGATGCAGTTGTTTATTCTGCAAACCGTTAATTCAGCAGTTTGTATTGAGTATCAACAGGCATTATCTTAGATGCCAGGGATACTGCATTTACAAGCAGACAGGAAAATAAATTAACAATAATAATAGTAAGAGAAAGCAAAATAAATGCCCTACAGAGCATTGAATTAGGATAATGTATGTATAGGGCTGACTCGATGATTGAGGGAGGCCTCTCTTTGGGAACATTTAAGCTGTGATCTGAAGAATGAGAAAAAACCCACCGTGCAAAGAACTGGAACTCTGTATGCCAAGGGAACAAATGCAAGAATTCAGGGCTTGGTGTGTTTTAGGAGTAGAAAGGAAACAAGAGTGAGTGAGGATGAGATGAGATCAGAGAGGCAGCAGGGGCCAGGTCATGGGCCTTATAAGTTATGGTGAGGAGATGACTTTTCTTAAAAAAAAATAAATAAATAAATAAAATAAAATAAAATAAAATAAAATAAATATATAGATAGATAGATAGATAGATAGATAGATTTTTTACAGAGAGGAAGAGAGAGGATAGGGAGTTAGAAACATCAATGAGAGAGAATCATCGATCAGCTGCCTCTTGCACACCCCCTACTGGGGATGTGCCTGCAATCAAGGTACATGCCCTTGACCGGAATCGAACCTGGGACCATTCAGTCCACAGGCTGACACTCTATCCACTGAGCCAAACCGGTTTCGGCTGACTTTCCTTTAAAAAGGACAGATGCTTAATTTTGTAAATGGGGAAGTATGTGCACCTTTGGGGAGTTTTTATTGCAATAGGCAATGTATTATACAAGTCAAAAGGGGATTATATATTGAATGAGACATGGTCCTTGCTTGCTCAGAGTCATTATCCCCATTTTATGGAGAAGGAAACTGATACCCATAAACTAGTCAATGATCGGTTAGTAAGTGGCAGAACTGAGAGAACACATGGCTGACACCAAAGGCTCCGTTCTTGACTGCGTGGCTCTAGTATCTCCTGGACTGAAGCACATTAGAAGCCACACACCTACATGCTCAGCAGTCACAGCCTATAGTTGACTGATGACACTTTGGATCCCAACTGATGGATTCCTTGAAAATGAATTCTGCTCAACTAATATCTTCTGGTTTCTATCAAATGCGAGGCTTTTTTTCTATGTTACTTGGAATGAGGGGGTTCTTCCTAGCCCTGCCGTATGGGCTTCAGTCCTCGACATGGGCATGAAGACTTGAGGCTTGGTGAAGGAAAAGTTCATCCACCCGAGGACTCTGAGAGGCTTTACAGTAACAACTGGTTGAGCCTTAAGTATGAGCAGGAATTTGGCATGTGGAGGTAAAGAACATTGTGAACAGCCCTGACCGGTTTGGCTCAGTGGATGGAGCGTCGGCCTGCGGGCTCAACGGTCCCAGGTTCGGTTCTGGTCAGGGGCATGTACCTTGGTTGCAGGCACATACCCAGTGGGGAGTGTGCAGGAGGCAGCTGATCGATGTTTCTCTCTCACTGATGTTTCTGGCTCTCTATCCCTCTCCCTTCCTCTCTGTAAAAAATCAATAGAATATATTTAAAAAGAAGAAGAAGAAGAAGAAGAAGAAGAAGAAGAAGAAGAAGAAGAAGAAGAAGGAGAAAAAGAACAGCAACAACAACAACATTGTGAATAGGGGAACTGCCTGTGCAAAAGCCAGAAAGAATGGGTCAGAGAGCAGCCAAGAGATAGTTGGACTAAATACCAAAATTTCAGAATGTATCCATCACTTTCATGACTTTTGGCACACTTATACATCTTCTAAACCATTATTTACACAATGTGTCTATAAACACATTTAACCTAAATGTATTTTTAAAGTAAATCTTATAATCTCAAATGGAAAAATGGCATTATATGCCACAAATAGACAATAAATAGCTATAAAAATAAAATATTTTTAGGTTTTAGTTAGATATTGTTCCCCATAGAAGGCTCTCAGGGCTGCTCTTTCTGTTACAGAAAATTATTTTGTCCCATTTGGTAAAATAAGACAATATTTTTGTTGAGGAATAGTGGGAGGTGAAGTTATAGGGCTTATCATGGAGGTCCATGTTAAGAACATGGATGTTATCCAGTTGAGTAGGGGAAGGATATGACCTGATTCATTTCATATAGGGTAGGTGTACTGTAGGGAGGAGAATTTAAGTTGGGGAAGTATAAGAAGCACCCTGAATAATGGACCAGCAAGCGATGAAGACCGGAAATTGTGCAAGAGGGCGAGGACTTATTAATTTATCCAGGAAAGACTTGGCTTAACATTTACTATGTCCTCACCCAGTTCTAGGCTCTGGGGATCAATAATGAACAAGAAAACACCGCTGCCTTTAAAAAGCTTATAATATAGTGGAGGGAGACACAGTAAATAAATAAACAAATACAGATAGCATTAAGTACTGTGAAAGAAAACAAAGCAAGGTAAAGATAACATGGGCTGATTTAGATGGTGATGAGAGAAGTTCTTGAAGATTGGAATGAAGTGAGGGAGGCAGTTTTGTGACTCTAGGAAGAAACATTCCAAACAGAGAGAAAGCAAGTGCAAAGTCCATGAGGTAGAACCATGTTTGGCTTCTTTGATGAAGGAGGTTAGAGCAGAGTTAAGGAAGAGAGTGAAAGGAAGTGAAGAGAGGAGTTTAGAGAGATAGTGAGGACCCAGTTGATGGTGGGTCTTAGAGGCCTTGGTTAGGACTTTCGATTTTATTCTAAGACTCATCAAAGCTGTTAGAGGGGTCCAGCTGGCTCAGTTGTTGAACGTTGACTTGTGAACTAGGAGGTCCTGGTTCAATTCCCGGCCAGGCACATGCCAGGGTTGCTGGCTCAATCCCCAGTAGGGTCATCTAGGAGGCAGCTGATTAATGATTCTGTCATCATTGATAGAGGGTTTTGAGTGGGGGAGTGATATGGTCTAATGCAGTGTTTCCCAAACTTTTGACATATGTGTACCCCTTCTATAATTTTCGTAACGCTGAGTACCCCTCGTACTCATGAGAACGTAGAATTGGGTGCAGCTAAGCTCGGTGCAGTGCATATTCCCACCAAACTCCAGTGCAACGCGTACCCCCACCAAACTCTTCCCATACCCCTGGGGGTATGTGTACCACACTTTGGGAAACACTGGACTCTAATGGTTTAAAAGGACTCTTTGACTACTGTGTTAATAGGCTATAAGGAAGGCAAGACTGAAAGCAGAAACACCAGTTAGTGGGCTATGCAGCAATCCTAGCAAGCAATGATGGCAGCTTGGCCTATGCAGGTGGAGATAAGACCCCAAAATCCCTTTTCCAATATTAAGAATGATTGTATATTTTGGATCACTTACTGTATGCAAGGCTCTGAACTCAATGCTTTCTGTGTATTATATCCTTTAATCCCTGCAACAACTTTATATATTGTAGTAGGTTCTTGTATGATCCCTATTTTATGCATGAAGAGACTGAGACTCAGAAAGGTCAAGCAATTTGACCAGGTCATACACCTCCTCAGTGGAGCTTCCAGGACCAGGACTCAGGTCTGACCATAGGACTCCTGAGCTAGTGCTCTGAAAACTCTGAATGTGTGTATGTTGTGGGGTGGTTTTCAGGTGAGTTCACAGAGGAAGAGATTGAGTTCCTGGAAGCGAGGGGTCACCATGTGGAGAAGGTAGATGTCTTATCCTGGGTCCATGGCAGCCGGAGAACCAACAACTTCATCATCGGTGTGAAGGACCCTCGGAGTCCAGACGCAGCTGGAGCCACCATCCTGTAGAGCAGCAGGGTGGGGTGGGGGTCTCTGCTCCCCCCACCTTTGCATGTTCCTTCTCCCAAGTTTGGTCTTAGGAGGACCCCAGGGATGCCCCAGATCAGGGGCCAGAGGGGATGCTTATCAAACCCTTCCCCAGAGTAACTGGAAAATTCTCCATCCAGAGGCCTTGGTGGTGGTGGTGGTGGTGGTGGTGGTGGTGGTGGTGGTGAGTGTCCGTGTTCATATCAGGCAGACAGGACCTTGAGGAGTCAGATTATCTGTCTGTCTCCTTTCCCTCAGCCATGCTGGCCTTGAGCTTAGGGATGTGCTTGCAAACCCTTCTCAAGGGTCCTCACAACCCCAAAATCTCCAATCCGGCCTTACCTGGGCCTTGTCTTCCGGCTCCCTTCTCTTGTCCTCAGCCTCATTTCTTAAAAGACTAGGATTTTTTTTTTAATGGACCATCCTGGGAGGTTCCTCTCTTCCTCCCACCAGGTTGAGGCAGGCGCATTGTATCTGCGGTCCAGGGTATGGAATCCCTAGGGGTGGGGGTGGGAACCAGCTCAGGGGCTTCCATTTGCAAAGGGGAATTAAAGAAAGAATATTGCTTAACCATGGCTCTGGCTTGATTTATGTTTGGCTGTGTCGGGAGTTGAGTGAGAGACCTCGGTTCACCTTATCCCAGGAGTCCTGACTCCAGGGCAAACTAGAGTCGATCTTATGGGGGTCATATATCTGCCATCTATCTAAGACTTGTATTATAAAAATTATAAAGTAATTAATATCTGCTAGTATAATTATAGATGGCATCTATTGAATGCTTTATGTGTGCCAGGCCCTAGGCTAATTTTATTTGGTCTTCTTTACAAATCTCATGAGGTAGGTACTATGCCCACTTTACAGGTGGGAAGCTGACAAAAAGAGGTTAAGGGACTTGTCTAAGGGTCCTCATGTATGAAATGGAAGAACTGGGATTCAATCTCAGGATGTCTAACTCTTAATTTGTGCTCGTAACCATTTGTACATCTACTAGGTGAGCTACTTGTTATAACATATATTGGTATACAATATATATAAGACAATAAGTACCTTTTATACAGTATGGCATTCATGCATGCATGTATCCATGCATTATAGTCCAGACACTTTGTTAGGCACAGAAGATTCGGTATTGAACAAGAATATTTTTTAAGCCGTAACCGGTTTGGCTCAGTGGTAGAGCGTTGGTCTGCAGACTGAAAGGTCCCGGGTTCAATTCCAGTCAGGGGCATGTACGTTGGTTGCAGGCACATCCCCAGTAGGGGGCGTGCAAGAGGCAGCTGGCCAATGTTTCTCTCTCATCGACATTTCTAGCTCTCTATCTCTCTCCCTTCCTCTCTGTAAAAAATCAATAAAATATATATATTTTTAAAAAGAATATTTTTTAAATATATTTTTATTGATTTCAGAGAGAAAGAGAGAGGGAGAGAGAAACATCAATGATGAGAGAAAATCATTGATTGGCTGCCTCCTGCACACTCCACGCTGGGGATCAAGCCTGCAACCTGGGCACGTGTGCCCTGACCCTGGAATCAAACCTTGACCTCCTGGCTCATAGGTCGATGCTCAACCACTGAGCCTCGCCAAGCAGGCTAACAAGAATTTTTTTATGGGTTTGCAGTATACAGAGAGAATAAAACATTTAAGAAATAAGGACACAGATAATTAGGGTAATCGCCATCACAAGAAGCTCTATGAGGGATGCAATGAGAATGGATACCAGGAAAGTTCATCTAATTCGGGGGTGGGATGGGACCGGCAAAGATCTCCTCAAGGAGATGATTACGGTGAGGAGGCTCAAAAGGAGAGGATTAGATGTGAGATGTGAGAATGTAATTTTAGGCAAAGGGATCAGTGTGTGCAAAGGTCGTTAGGGATGTGCTTACAAAGAATGTGCCATGTTAAAGGAGTGGAAGAAAGCCAATATATTCTTCCTACAGCAACAAATGTTTTCTGCCAAGGGCCAGACAATAAATACTTCACGCTTTGAGGTTGTATGATCCCTGTAGTAACTACTCAACCTTACTGTTGTCAGAAAAAGCAATCATAGACATTATGTAAACAACTGGCTATATTCCCATGAAACTTTATTTTATAAAAACAGGGCCTAATTTAGCCTAAAGAGTGGTTTGCTGACCCCTATGTTAGAGCATACTGACAGAGGATGATGGTATGAGACTCTCTTATGAGGCATGTATTAATCTCCCCATTTTATGGATGAGGAAGTTGTGACTCCAGGCATGAAGTGACATGCCCAGGGTCATGCAGCTGGTAGTTGGCAGATCTGTGACTCAAACTCAGTCTTTTTTACTCCAAAGATCATGTCCCTCTCCTCTCTTAAAAAGCATTTATCTGGTTACAGATGTATTATTTGAATATCAAAGAATCCAAAAATATATGATGTAGATCACATGTGTCAAACACAAGGCCCGCGGGCCAAATCCAGCCCGCCAGGCCTTGCAATGTGGCCCGCACCGCGCTGTCATCACTGCACTCCGCTGTCAGTTTATGACATTGTCAGTTTATGACTGTTCAGTAAACCATTCGGACCTCGATTTAGGCTGGATTTTAGATTTTGGCCCCTTCTCTGATTGAGTTCGACACCCCTAATGTAGATGATCTATGCCCTAAAAATCTCAACTTTCCAAAAACCCAATCTTTTAATATACATACCCCAACTCCTTTTTTGTAAATATAACATATTATTTTATTTAAAAATAAAAATGGGATTATATAATTCACACTATTCACAACTTCCATTTTTTCTACTTACCAATATAACATGAGCATTTTTCCATGTCAATATAAATACATATATATCTAGCTATTCATTTACAACAATGCATCATAGTTCATTGTAGGGTTTAACCAGTTTCCTATTGAATATTTGGGTAGTTTCCAATGCAACTTAGAATATCCTTGTAATTTACCAACTCTCCTAGGATGTCTTTCAAGTGATGGAATTATAGGACTTTCCATACAGCATGTTTTTCAGGGGCCATGTGGGTCTCTTAGGTCATTTTCTTTCTTAAATATACGAATGGCATCCCTAGCTGGTGTCCCTCTGTTGGTTGGGTGTTTTCCAATGGATTCCTGGTGAGGGCACATGCCAGGATGTGGCTCAGTCCCCGGTAGGGGGCGTGCAGGAAGCACCTGATCGGTGTTTACACACTCGCATGGATGTTTCTCTTTCCCTATCCTTTTCCCTCTCTCTCTAAAAAAAAAATAAAAATAAATAAAAAAAATAAATCAATAAACTGACCTAACTGGATTGGCTCCGTGGATAGAGCATGGGCATGCAGACTGAATGGTCCCGGGTTCGATCCCGGTCAAGGGCTTCCCCCTCACCCCAGAGCCCTGGTCAGAGTGCCTGCAGGAGGCAAACAATATTTCTCTCATATTGATGTTTCTTTGTCTTTCCCTCTTTCTTCTACTTTAAAAATCAATGGAAAAATATCGGGTGAGGATTTAAAAAATAATAATAAATAATTAAAGATAAATAAAAATATATATTAAAAATTTTAAAAATCAACAAGCTAGCCCTACCCGGTTGCTCAGTGGTTAGAGCGTTGGCCCTCAGACTGAAGAGTCGTGGGCTCGATTCCCATCAAGGACACATACCTCGCTTGCAGGTTTGATCCCTTGCCCTGGTCACAGTCTCCGGGCAGCCAATCGATGTGTCTTTCTCACATTGGTTTCTTTCTCTCTCCCCCTCCCTTCCACTCTTTCTAAAAAAAAAATCATTACAGAAAATATCCTCGGGTGAGGATTAACAAAAAATTAAAAATCAATAAACTATTGTTTTTTTGTTTTAATATGTTTTTATTGATTTTAGAGAGAGGAAAGGAGATAGAGAAAGAGAAAGAATCATCAATTGGCTACCTCCTACTGAGGATTTAGTCTACAACCTAGGCTAAATCTAACAGGCGACCTCTTGGTGCACTGAATAATGCTCCAACCGAGTCACCCCGGCCAGGGCAATAAGCTATTTTAATAAAATAAAAATAAAAAAATACAAATGACAGCCCTGGCCAGGTTGCTCAGTTGATTAGAGGGTCATTCTGATGAGCCAAGGTTGTGAATTCAAATCCCCTAGTCAGGGCACATACAAAAATCAACCAATGAATGCATAGATAGGTGGAAGAACAAATCAATGTTTCTCTTTCTCCTCTCTCTCATGCAAATCAACCAATAAAACAAACACACACACACACACACGATAGGCTTGAATAAAAAATATTTACTGGAACAATTCTTATTTTTAGAACAAAATTCTGATATCTTAGAAAATCTGTTTTTTAAAAAGTTTTTTTTATTTATTTCAAAGAAGAAGGGAAAAAGGGAGATAGAAACATCAATAATGAGAGAGAATCATTGATTGGCTGTCTCCTGCATGCCCCTACTGGGGATTAAGCCTGAAACCTGGGCAGGTGCCCTTGACTGCAATCGAACCCGGGACCCTTCAGTCTGCAGGCCGATGCTCTATCCACTGAGCCAAACTGGCCAGGACAAAAAGTCCTTTTTAATCACTTATTATATGAAATATATTATTCCATGACTATCTTCTTAAGTATCTACTCTTTGCCATGCACTGTCTAAGGCATTTGGGGATACTGGTGAACAAGAGAGACGTGGTCCTTGCTTTCCTAGAATTTGTATTTTTAATCCCAATTACTTTATTTAGACTGTACTATCTTGATCTACCATAGAAAACATAAAATCTACTTCAGTATTGAGAACTGAATTTTTGCTGGCTATGAATTGAAGAGATGAATGCTTGGAAATTTCAAAAGTTTTTCTGATATTATATTCTCTCAGGCCTCAAATAGCTCCAACATACAACACCTTACTTCTTAAATAGGATATTTTGCTATTCCTTTTATATCTTGGTTAAGAGATAAAGCTTCCTAATTTCAAAACTTACTACAAAGTTACTACGAAATATTGTGGTACTAGCATAAGGATAAAAATATCAATGAAATAGAATCAAAAGTCCAGAAATAAACCCATATATCTATGATCTATTGATATTTTTTTTAATCCCCCCTGGAGGATATTTTTTTCCACTGATTTTTAGAGAGAGTGAAAGTGGGGAAAGAGAAGGAGAGAAACATCAATGTGAGAGAGACACATTGATTGGTTGCCTCCCACACACACTCTGACCAGGCCAAGGGATGGAACCTGCAACCCAGGTATGTGCTGTTGACTGGGAATCGAACCTGTCTCCCTTCAGTGCCAGGCTGACACTCTAACCACTAAGCAACATCGCCAGGGCTATGGTTAACTATTCTTTGACAAGAGTGCAAAGATCATTCACAGAGAAAGAATAGTCTCTTCCACAAATGGTGCTGCTACAACTGGATATCCACATACAAAAGAATGAGGTTTGACTCTTACTTCACATCACAAAGAGCAATTCACAATGGATCAAGGTCCTAAATATAAGAGCTAAAACTATAAAACTCTTAGAAATATACAGGTTTGTTTGTCACAACCTTGACTTTGACAGTGGTTTTTTGTTTTGTTTTTGAATATATTTTATTGATTTTTTACAGAGAGGAGGAGAGAGGGACAGAGAGTTAGAAGCATTGATGGGAGAGAAACATTCAACAGCTGCCTCCTGCACACCTCCCACTGGGGATGTGCATGCAACAAAGGTACATGCCCTTGACCAGAATCGAACTTGGGATCCTTCAGTCCGCAGGCCCACGCTCTATCCATTGAGCCAAACTGATCTCAGCAGCAGTGGTTTTTTAAAATATATATTTTTTGTTGATTTTTTTACAGAGAGGAAGAGAGAGTTAGAAACATTGATCAGCTGCCTCCTGCACACCTCTGATTGGGGATGTGCCCGCAATCAAGGTACATGCCCTTGACCAGAATTGAATCCAGGACCTTTTAGTCAGTAGGCCAACACTCTATCCACTGAGCCAAACTGGTTAGGGCTTTGGCAGTGGTTTTTATAGCACCAAGACCAAATGCACAAGTAGCAACAACAACAAAAATAAATTGGACTGCATAAAAATTAAAAATTTTTGTGCAACAAAGGACATGAAGACAGCCCAACTGGTGTGGCTGAATGGTTGAACATCAACCCATGAACCAGGATGACACATGCCCTGGTTGTGGGCTGGCTCCCCATTGGTGGAGCATGCAGGAGGCAGTGATCAATGATTCTCTCTCATCGCTGATGTTTCTATCTCTTTCTCCCCTCTCTCTTCCTCTCTCAAGTCAATAAAATAAAACAAAAAAATTTCAAAGGACATTAAGACAGCGAAAAGACAATCCCCCAAACTGAGAAAAATATTTGCAATCACAAATCTGAAAAGGGTCTAATACCCAGAATATATTGTATAAAGAACTTAAGTTCAGCCAAAACCCGTTTGGCTCAGTGGATAGAGCGTCCGCTTGCGGACTGAAGGGTCCCGGGTTCGATTCTGGTCAAGGGCATGTACTTGGTTGCGGGCACCTCCCCAGTGTGGGGGCTTCAGGAGGCAGCTGATCGATGTTTCTCTCTCATCGATGTTTCTGGCTCTCTGACCTTCTCTCTTCCTCTGTAAAAAAATCAATAAAATATATTAAAAAAAACAAACAAAAAACTTAAGTTCAACAATACCAATTAAAAGATGAGCAAAGGACTTGAATAGATATTTCTCCAAAGAATATATACAAGTCAATAAGTCTATGACAAGATAATCAATATTATATAATAAGTCACTAGAAAAACAGAGAACAAAAACCACATTTTGATATGACTCTACATTTAAAAAAAATAGTTTTTAAGAAAGAAATGAGTATGGAAAAGGTGTGAAGAAATTTGAACCCTCATACGTTGCTAGTGGAAATGTAAAATGGTGTAGCCACTGTGGAAAAATTGGCATTTCCTTCATAAGATAAACAGAATTACCATTTGACCCAGCAATTCCATTTCTAGATATATACTACAAAGAACTGAAAACAGGTGACAAAACAAAAAGTTGTACATGAATAGCAGCACTATTCACAAAAGCCAAAAGGTGAAAACAACCCAGATATCTATCAATGGATGAATGGATAAACAAAATGTGGTATATTCATACAATGGAATATTATTCAGCCATAAAAAGGAACAAAATATGGACACATGCGACAACATGGATGAACATTGAAAACATGCTAAGTGAAAGAAGCCAGACACAAAAGGTCATACATTATGTGGTTTCATCTGTATGAAATGTCCAGAATAGGCAAATGTATAGTGACAGCAAATTAGTGGTTGCTTAGGAATGGGGAAGGCCCGGGGGGAGGGGGGGCCGGGGGGGTGGGGCGGGGTGTTGGAAGGAGGGCAATATCTAAATGCTACATGGTTTCTTTTTGAGGTGATGAAACAGTTCTAGAAAAATTGACTATGCATATAAGCCTAACCAATGGACACAGACACCAGTGGGGTGAGTGGGGGGGGGGTGTGGAGGGGCAATGGGGGATAAAGACACATATGTAATATCTTAATCAATAAAGAAAAAGAAAAATTAAAATTAAAAAAATAAACAACAAAAAGCCATCTTTACAGAAAAAAAAACAAAACTGACTATGGTGATGTTTTTTTAATATGGTTACCTATCTGTGACCATATTAAAAAACAATGAATTGTGCACTTTAAATGAGTGAATTGTATGGTTTATGAATTATCTCTATATAAAGCCATTCTTTTTAAAAAAAGATATAGCATTTGGCAATATCAACCAGAGAGGAACACATGCAAACTCTGTGACCCAGCACTCCTAGTCCTAGGTATAAATCCAACAGAAAACTGTACACATGTTCATCCAAAGACATGTTCAAAAATATTCATAGTAGTACTATTAAAAATAGACCTAAAGTCCGGCTGACGTGTTTTAGTGGTTGAGGTTACCTATGAGCCAGGAGGTCAATAGATTGATTCCTAATCAGGGCACATGCACGGGGTTGTAGGCTGGATCCCCAGTGTGGGGCGTGCAAGAGGCAGCCCATCAATGATTCCCTCTCATCATTGATGTTTCTCTCTCTCTCTCCCTCTGTCTTCCTCTCTGAAATCAATAGAATAGAATTAAAAAAATAGACTTAGAGTGCAAACTAAAATACTCATCACCAGCAGAATGGGTAATTGTGATATATACAAACAATGAAATGCTATGAAGCAATGAAAAGGAACAAACTACAATTTATTTGCAGCAACATAAATGAATTACAAAAACATAAAATTTAACAAAAGAAGCCAGATGCAAGAGAGTATATTTTGTAAGATTCCATTTACATAAAATATAATACCTGGGGAGCCTAATTTATGGAGTTAGAGGTCAGGATACTGTTTTGCCCTCAGGGGCCTGGGTAATAATTGAAAAGGGGTCATAAAGGGGCTTTTGTAGGCAGGTAATGTTCTGTTTCTTAATTTGGGACTTTGTTAGATGTGTATTCACTTTGTAAAAACTTATCAGGCTTTACACACTTATGATTTGTGTATTTTTATGTTATCCTCTAATAACAAAAGTTTTGTGTGTTTTTTGTTATTCTCACCCAAGAATATTTTCCCCATTGACTTTTTAGAGAGAGTGGAAGGGAGTAAAGAGAGAGGAAGAGGGAGAAAGAGAGAGAGAGACATTGATGTAAGAGAGACACATAGATTGGTTATCTCCTGACTGTGCCCCGACCGGTGCTGGGGGTAGAACCAGCAACCATGTACATGCTCTTGACTGGGAATCAAACCTCCTCCACTTTGGTGCTTGGGCCAGTGCTCTATCCACTGAACAACACTGGCCAGGGCAAAGAGTTTTAAATTTTCAGACTATTTTTGAAAACAGGCTTTTAAGTCCTAACAATATTTCTCCTGGGTTTTGTGTGTGTGTGTGTGTGTGTGTGTGTTTGTTTTTGTTTTTGTTTTTTGTCACTTCTTGATACTCTTAAATTTTTTTCAGTTGTGTAATTATCACTCTATTTTTCAATCTTTTTTCATAAGAGCAAACCATTACTTGCCCATAATAAGCCTTTATTCAAAGTAGAAGTGACCCTTCTATTTCCTATTGCAGCAATTTTCAACCCTTTTCATCTCATGACACATATAAACTAGATATTAAAATTCTGCAGCACACCAAAAATATAATTTTTGCCCATCTGACAAAAAAGTAGATATAATTTTGATTCATTCACACTGGATGGCTACTGTTGTCTTGGCTGTTGTCATTTTTTAAACTTGACAAAATAAAAAAGATCAATACCGCTAACTAAATAGACAGAGATTGCATGTTTTGAAAATTCTTGTGGCACACCAGTTGAAAGTCTCTGTCCTATTGTCTGAAAATTATTAACCTGATTTTCTAATAAAAAGACAATTTACAGCCATCTACTGGTAAATTATCACAATCCTATATAGTAAAAGCCTAATATGCTAAGTGTCCAACCATTAGTTTGACCATTCGACCAGTTGCTATAACATGCACTGACTACCAGGGGGCAGACACTCCAACTGGTAGGTTAGCTTGCTGCTGGGGTCTGGCTGATTGGGATTGATTGAGACAGGAGCGGACACACCCTGGAGCCCTCCCACAGTCCCTCCCCAGCTGGCCAACCTCCTGCAGTTTCTCCCCAGCCTCTAAAATATTTCTTCTAATTTCTTCCTCTCAATATGTACAAATCCGTGCACCGGGCCTCTAGTCTATTTACACTGATAAAAGAGAAATATGCAAATTGACCATACATCCAGAACACCCACCAGCCAGTCAGGATTGGGTATTCAAATTAACCCAACAAAGATGGAGGGTTAATTTGCATATGCAGGTGCAGGGCGAAGACTGAAGGCTCTAGCCCAAGCAAAGACTGAAGACTGAAGACGACTGAAGACTGAAGAGGCTTGGCTTCCTCACTGCAGCTGGAGCGATCCCAGTGCCAGAGGAAAACCAGTGCCGGCAGCCAGGGAAAGGAAGGCCTATTCCACAAATCTTCGTGCAATGGACCTCATTCATATATATATATATAATATGCAAATTAGCCAGGACACCGTAACAGTCACAACCAACTCAGGAGGAGGCTGCTCATGCAGATGGACGGGAGGGGACTGCGTGCATGGTGAGGCAAGTCATGGATGGCACAGGCCTAGAGTAGACACATACGGGGACCTGCCCCAGCCGCCAAGGTGCAGCTAGAGCAGGCCCACAGCAGACACACCACAGAGTGCGAGCAGTCCAGCCTCTGTGCATGAGCTGCAGAGGAGACAGCTTTCCTGACTGCTCATTGGTTAAGCTCCCTGTATGCCACTTGTAGTATTCTTGGTAACTTGGGTAATAAGAATCCAAGAAGGTGATCTAGGGTTTTTCCACTTCACTTATGGAGGAAAAAATGAAGGTCTGCTGCTGGTGACACGCCTGTAGGGAAGGGCAGTTGAGGGGGACCAGGCTTGCAGGGGTGGGTAGTTGGGGGGGACCAGGCCTGCATTGGAGGGCAATTGGGGGGACCAGGCCAGCAGGGGAGGGCAGTTGGAGGGGACCAGGCCAGCAGGGGAGGGCAGTTGTGGGCAATCAGGCCAGCAGGGGAGGGCAGTTGTGGGCAACCAGACCTGCAGGGGAGGGCAGTTGGGAGGGGGACCAGGCCTGCAATGGAGGGCAATTAGGGGGACGAGGCCAACAGGGGAGGGCAATTTGGGGGACCAGGCCTGCAGAGGAGGGCAATTGTGGGCAATCAGGCCAGCAGGGAGGGCAATTAGGGGCAACCAGGCCAGCAGAGGAAGGCAATTCGGGAGGACCGGACCAGCAGGGGAGGGCAGTTAGCGGGGACTGGGCCAGCAGGGGAGGGCAGTTGTGGGCGACCAGGCCTGCAGGGTAGGGCAGTTTGAGGGGACCAGGCCTGCAGGGAGGACAGTTGTGGGTGATCAGGCAAGCAGGGGAGGGCAGTTAGGGGTGACCAGGCCAGGAGGGGAGGGCAGTTAGGGGCAATCGGGCCAGCCAAGGAGCAGTAAGGCATTGATCAGGCTGGGAGTGGCGTGGTTAGGGGGTGATCAGGCTGGCAGTCAGAAGTGGTTAGGGGCAATCAGGCAGAGGCAGGCAAGTGGTTGGGAGCCAGCAGTCTTGGATTGTGAGAGGGATGTCCCAAATTGGAGAGGGTACAGGCTGGGCTGAGGGACACCTTCCCCCACGTGCATGAATTTCGTACACCAGGCGTCTAGTATATATTATATATCACACATATATTTAGAATTTTAACTATTTTTAAGTATACAGTTTTCTGGCATTAAATACATTCATATTATAGTACAACCATCACTACCACCCATTTCCAGAACTTTTTCTTCTTTCCCAACTAAAACTCTGTACCCATTAAACAGTAATTCTTCATTCCCCCTCCCCCCAACTCTTGGCAATCACTATTATATTTTCTGTCTCTATGAATTTGACTACTCTAGGGAACCTCACATAAGAGGAATCATTTAATATTTGTCCTTTTGTGGCTGGCTTATTTCACTTAGCATAACATCTTCAAGGTTTATCCATGTTGAAGCATGTACCAAAATTTTCTCCCTTGGTAAGGCTAAGTATTCCATTGTATGTAAATAACTCGTTTTGCTTATCCCTTCATCTGTTGATAGACACTGTGTTACTTCTACCTTTTGGCTATCCTATCTAATAAAAGGGTAATATGCAAATTAAGCATCACTCCATCACAAAAGATGGCTGCACCCATAGACACAAGATGGTGGTGCCCAGTCCTCTTGGCCCTACCAGAGTCCCCCAGTCCCGGGGGCAGGGGGGCAGTTGATGAGAGCAGGCAGCATGTGTGGCCTGGCAGAATGCTTGCTTCATCGTGACGGCGATGAAAAACGTGTTCCACGCCCGGCCACGGATGGGCCTCTGGGCCACGGAGAGCCTCTGGGCAGCGGGCACAGAGCAGCCAGCCCCTGCAGAGAGCTACTGGCACACAAATTCGTGTGCAGGGCTACTAGTGTTAAATAATGTTGCTGTGAACATGGCTGTACAATATCTCTTCAAGTCCCTGCTTCTACTTTTTTTGGGGGGTAAATATCCAGAAGTGGAATTGCTGGATTCTATGTTTATTTTTTTGTGAAACCACCAAACATTTTCTCCATAGCTGCTGAGCCATTTACATTCCCACCAGCAATGTAAAAAGGTTCTAATTTCTCCATATCCTCACTAGCACATGTAACTTTTTCAAAATAGCCATCCTAATGGGTGTTCAGTGGTCTCATTGTGGTTTTGATTTGCATTGCCCTAATGACTAGTGCTGTTAAATGTCTTTTCATGTGTTTATTGGTCATTTTCATGTCTTCTTTGGAGAAATATCTACTCAAGACTTCTGCCTATTTTTAGATTTGATATTTGTTGTTCAGAATTTTTCAGAGCTTCCTTACCACTATAATTTTTTTTTTTTTTTTTAGACTTGGAGGTGTATTTATGTCATATCAGCCTCTAGGCTGTCTTTTGGCAGGACCTATGTCTCTGCATGATGAAATAACCAGAGTTTCTAATTTAATCTTTCATATTAATTAATTAATCATCTAATTCATTAACAGTATCATTATCCAAAGAGTCACTCTTGGAGCATGATTGATGTCTAGGTTAACACAAAAGAGGGTATATGCTTATATGAAATTCAAGAACTGTCAAAGTTGATCGATAGTACTAGAAGTCAAAATAGTGGTTACGGCCCTGGCTCAGTTGGTTGGAGTATTGTCCCGTACACCAAAAGGTTGCAGGTTCGATTCCAGGACAGGGCACATACCTAGGTTCAATCCCCAGTTGACACGAGTACAGGAGGTAAGCAATCAATGTTTCTCTCACACATAGATGTTTCTCTCTCTCTCCCTTCCTCTCTCTTAAAAAAATAAACAAACAATAAAAACATATCCTCAGTTGAGGATTAATAACATATAAAAATATTAGGTATACACTTAAGATGTCTGCATTTTGCTTTATGAAAATTATACCTCATTTTTAAAAGTTAAAAGAAAAAGCTTGGCCGAAACCGGTTTGGCTCAGTGGATAGAGCGTCAGCCTGCAACTGAAAGGTTCTGGGTTTGATTCCAGTCAAGGGCATATACCTTGGTTGCGGGCACATCCCCAGTAGGGGGTGTGCAAGAGGCAGCTGATCAATGATTCTCTCTCATTGATGTTTCTAACTCTCTATCCCTCTCTCTTCCTCTCTGTAAAAAAAGTCAATACTATATATATTTTTAAAAAAGAAAAAGAAAAAGCTTGCCCTAGCCAGTTTGGCTCAGTGGATAAAACATTGACCTGTGCAGACTGAAGGGTTTCGGGTTTGATTAAGGTCAAGGGCATGTATCTCAGTTGCAGGCTCTTCCCCAGCCCAGGCCCTGGTCAGGGTGCATGCAAGAGGCAACCAATCAATGTGCTTTTCTCACATTGATATTTTTCTCTGTTTTTCTCTCTCTTCCACTCTCTCTAAAATCAATGGAAAAATACCCTTGAGTGAGGATTAAACTAAGTAATAAAAGTTAAAAAAAAAAAAAAAAAAAAAAAGCTTAAAATTTTTTCCAGGCTCTTGTAAATCCGTTTGGCTTTAACTTCGTAGGCTCAAAGATCCAAGGTGGTCGCTTGTGGTTCTCTTCACTTTTTTCTGCCTTGGAGCCCAGCACCTAGTACAGAGTCCAGGATTCATACATAAAACAAACTAGAGGCCCTGGTGCACAGAATTTGTGCACTTGGGGGAGGGATCCCTCAGCCCAGCCTGTGCCCTCTTGCAGTCCGGGAGCCCTTGGGGGATGTCTGACTGATGGCTAGGCCCACTCCACGCCTAAGCTGTCAGTAGGACATCCTTAGTGCTATTGCGAAGGCGGGGGAGGCTCCTGCTACAGCCTCTGCACTTGCCAGCCTTGAGGTGGCTTCTGGGTGAGCGGAGCTCCCCCCCCCTTCCCCCCCCCCCCCCCCCCGTGGGAGCGCAATGACCACCAGGGGGCAGCTCCTGTGTTGAGCGTCTGCCCCTGGTGGTCAATGCGTATCATAGCGACCGATCATTCCACGGTTCGATTGATTGCATATTAGCCTTTTATTATATAAGATATTTACTGAGCGCCTCCTCTATGCCAGGCACTGTGCTATGTGCTGAGGAAACAGCAATAAACAAAATCGATAGTCTTCCTCCTTACGAAGCCCACAGTCTAGTAGTAAAGATGGGGAATAAATAAAGCCTAGTGCATCCTATTGAAGACAAGGAAACCTGTCGGGGAGTGATCCGAGAAGGCAGCCTTGGGATAGCAATGTGTGAGCTGGAATGGCAGGGCTGATGAGTTATCAAAGGGAGGCGGGAGCATTTTAGGCGTGAGGGATCAGCATGTGTAAGGGTCCTGAGGAGAGAAGTACAATATGTGAAGGAAGGCACTGTAGTTGCAGTCCAGAGAGAGGGAAAAGCCTGCAACAAAGGTACATGTCTGCAATGTGTCTTGAGTTGTGGAAAGAGCAATAGTTAAGTATCTATTTGGCCTTTATCTTAAGAGTAATGTGAAACCATCACATAGTTTTAAATAGGGAAGGGACAAAATCAGATTTCTGACTTAGGAACGTTACTCTGACAGCAGGGTGGATGTAAAAAGTCCCTGGATGGCTTGGACACCAGTCCAAGCATACAGTGTGTGTTCAGTCACTAATTGTGGAATGAAAGAACGCATGACTCCTTTTCTTAGATGAAGCAAGTATGCCTGAGCTTTGCAGTAAGTTTACAATCCACTTGCTCATCGACTGTGATGTTTCTGTGGCAACATACCTTAAAACCATTTTACAGACGATGAAACTGAGGTCCAGAGACAAAGAAAATCACACAGCTACGAAGGGTGAAAGCAAAATAGGAATCCAGGCATCAGATCTGATGACACATCAAATCCGGTGCCGGAGAGCCCTCCTCTCTAACATTTGAAGAAAGAGAAAGGCACCTACTGAGTGTGCAGGGCTGATGGCGATGTGGGAAAAGGTAGAGGGACTTAGAGCCAAATAGTAATACAGACTAAAGGTTATCTTTATCACCATTAGCGTTATTAGATAGTATGTATCAGGTGCTTTCCATGCTGTCCCTCATTTCCTCTTTGCAAGCACTATTACTATCCCTATATATTTCACACAGGTAAACTGAGGCTTGAAGAACTGAGTTGCCCACGAATACCCAGCCGGAAACCTGCCACAGGGCTGCACAGTGACTCTGGGGCGGGGGCAGGCGTCCCTGGGCATAGCCCAGCGCCAGGAGACCCACACCCACGGGGCACCAGCACCGAGCTCCGCACCCCAGTGAATGGGTGCGCGCTCCGCCTCGCGCGCCCGGGGACGTTTGGTCACGTGGCCAGGCCCCACCCACCCCGGCCCACCCCGCCCGCCCGCCCGCACTCCCTCCCTCTCTCTCCCTCCCTCCCCCTCCCTCCCCGGCCCGGTCCGGCCCATCCCCCGCCCCGCCGGCTCCCTGAGGCCCTGCCGGGTCGGGCTGCTGGCAGCCGGGCGCCGACGGCCGGACGGACGGGCGCGCGCGAGGACGGCCGGACGCACTCACGGAGGGCCGCGGGCACGCACGGCCCGGGCCGGCGCTACGAGGCCCGCCCGGGAGGGCCGGGGCCGCGCTCAGGTGAGTGCCGGCGGCGCGGGCCCTGAAGGGGTGGGCCCGTGGGCAGTCCGCGGCCCCGGCGCGGCTGGCTCCGCGGGCAGGAGGCGCCGCCCGGGCCCGGCGCGGGAAGATGGCGCCGGCCCGCCGGCCGCGGAGCGCGGCCCCCGTGCGGGCCCGGCCCGGAGCCGCCCCGCCCGCCCGCCCGCCGCGCTCGTGTCCCCGTCGCCATGTTGGGGAGCGGGCCCCGGGCCTGCGGGCGGGCGGGGGCGCTGGAGGGAGCGGGCGCCGGCGGGGCCCCGGGAGGGCGCGGGCCGGCCGCGGGGTCGGGGCGCCGGGCGGGCGGACGGGCGGGAGCCGGGCGGGCCGGGGTCCGCGCGGGCTGGCGCGGCGGTTCCGAGGACCTGGCGGCAGCCGAGCGGGAGGTCGTGGCCGTGTCGCGGACCAGGGACCCTGGGTCCACACGGAACCAGGGTCGGGGTCCGTGGAGCTCTGGAGGCGAAACCCGGAGTTGGGTTAGGCTGTGGGCGGCATTCGGGACCCCCGGGCCGGCGGGACCCGGAGGGGCGTGGGGTCCGCGCTCGGGCTGTCAGGACCGGGGCAGCCCTCTGCGCGGGGAGGAGGGGGCTGCTCAGAAAGGGGGGCTCCCTGGGTGTCACATTGGGGCGGCAGCCTCCTCCGAGTCGCGAAATTGCAAAGACCGTATAACTCCTAAGGGACTGAAGGGTATAGGTGCCCTCAGGGTCCTCCACTTCTTATTGGGGGAGCAACAACAACAACAACAACAAAAAGGGGGTAGGAGTGGGAAGATTTTGATAAGGAAGAGAGAAAAAAAGAGAGGGACTGAGGTTTGGGTGCAGGAACTGGCCAGCAAAAGGGGTGCAGAGAGTGGAACTGGTTGGCGAGAAGAGAGCCTCCATCCGCTTAGGGAGTCGGTGTGTGTCTTTAAAAGGAGGGGCCGGGCTGTTTGTGGGCGGTGACCCAACGTGTCTTCCCAGGAAGGGGACAGCCCACTGTTGTGAGGGCCGGGTCACCTGGGGAGGTCATCAGAAAGGCAGCATTGAAGCCCGTGGGAATAGGGAAGGAGTGAAAGTGTAAGAGCTGCAGATATCTTAGAGATCCTGTAACCGTGTCAGGTGATGTGGTCACTGTAGCTGAGATAGAGAAAGGAAAAGTTGACTTCTCGAGATCCTAAAAGTTCGTGTCAGAGGAGGTACTGGCACGCAGGTCTGCCGCCTCATTCAACATGCTGCCTTAGAGGAGTTTGCTAGCGGGCAAAAAAGTGTTAAGTCGAACATGGCAGCTTATGTAAAAAAAACAAAAAAAAAAACCTATTAATTTATTTTGTTTCTGTAATGAGCTCCGTCAGTTCAAAGGCTAAGGGGATATATATATCCAGCTCTTTGATCATTTCCAGTCCACCTGCATTTGTGCAAAGAAGTTATCTTCAGGATCCTTGACTTCTCACTTTCTGGAGTGTTAAGAGAGGCTCCTTCCTCCTTGTAGGTGTTCATAGCAAAGGGACATATGCCTAGAAAAAACAAGCAAACAGTGAACAATGGTAGAAACCCAGGATCTCTATCATGATAAAAATTTAAAGAGAAGAGTTGAAAGTTCAAATGGGCTATGGGAGAATTCTGAGGAAAACTCTGCAAATCAGTCTTGATATAGTAGTACTAAGGCTCCCATTTAATAAAGAAGGACTTTCAACAAAAAGGTTGTGAGGACATTCATAGCAATAAGGTTTTCAATATATATTTAACATGTGTATACCATATGTATATAAAGCAACGTGATTCATTTGTTCTGGATCTTTCTAATGCAAGATGGCCTAATCTTGTTTGTGCCATGGGCCCATCTAGCTTCTAGTGAAGCTTATGGACCCCTTTCATAAAACAAAATACATTTGATGACAAAACCAGCTATATTGAAATACAGTTACCAAAATATACAACTTATGATGTAGTAATATAGGTTATACTTCTTTATCAGCACATAATAAAATTTTATAATTTTAAAGATGTGATGAGCACAAATAATATTTTAAGATATCTGCCATAGCTGTTATCTACGGTATAATAATAAAAGGGTAATATGCTAATTAGACCGGACGACCTTCCAGACGAAGCCAGGGCTGCGAGGGAAGCCCAGGTCCAGGGTGCTTGCTGGCAGCCGGAGGGAAGTCTGGGTCCTGGGTGCTGGAGGGAAGCTGGTACCGGCAGCTGGGATAAGGAAGGCCTACTCTTGCACACATTTTGTGCATCCGGCCCCTAGTGTGATATAAAGATATCGGTGATTACCAATGGCAGAGTTGAGTAGTTGTGACAGAGAATATAGAGTCACAGATCCTGCTAATACTAGAATGGTTTGTTGCCTACATTCATATTTGAAGAAAATAACTCAGAGGTTAGTGGAAATAAAGAGAGAATTTACTGTCTTATTTAAGTTCATGGACCCACCCCCTAATTCTATTTGTGGACTCCTGTCTATGAACCCCAGGTTAAGAAACTACTAGCATGAAGCATTCAACATACATTTACTGGGTGCTAGACATCAATTACATGCAAAGCATTATGCTAGGCTTTGAGGATTCAAAGGTCTTTAGAACAAGGTCTTTTCACTTTGGGTATTCAGTCCCATGAGAAGTAGACATGTAAATAATGATAGTTTAGAATGGTAAAGGCCATTGGAGAGTTATCAGAGGTTGTAAGAGCATGTCTCTGCTCTAGGAATTAGGGAAGGTTTTGTGAAAGAATGACATGTGAGATGTGTCCTGAAAGGTAAAGGAGTTTGCCAGAGAAAAGTTGAGGAGAATAATATTCGAGGCAAAGTCATGCATATCATGCATTTTTTAGGGAATGTAACTGAATGGCTGGAGGGGTGTGTGTGTGTGTGTGTGTGTGTGTGTGTGTGTGTGTGAGTGTGTGTGTGTGAGTGAGTGTGTGATGAGACTGGGAAGGTTGATTGGATTCTAGTTGTGAAAGATCTTACATATGAGGAGTTTGGACTGAATCCTTAGCTGGTAGGGCGGTATTCAAGGTCTTCGAGGAGGGGACTGTATGATGAGATTTAACCCGATGAAAGGATGTTCTTTAGAAGGAGGGTGGACTGCAGAGCAGGGAAGAAGTAATGAGGGCTTGAACTTTGAGCATTGAACAACGTTAGAATTTTTGGTGTGATAATTGACATTGTGAATGCTAGAGAATTTTTTTAGATTTTTAGCTTGGGATAGTGACTGTCAAAAGATATTAAAAAGATGAAAAGAAAACAAGGTGAAAATTTTCACAGATAATAAGGGAGAAGATTTTTTTTTTTTTTTTGGTAAAGAAGCAGACTTTTGGAAACCACAAAGCTGTAAAATGTGTACTTTTTGCTTCATGAAATTAGAGGGTTAGCAAATAAAAGTCAGGGTTAAATCTGGTCCACTACCTATTTATGTAAATAAAGTTTTATTGGAACACTGGCACACTCATTTATTAACATATTGTCTTTGGCTGTTTTCACACTACCAATGGCAGAGTTGAGTAGTTGCGACAGAGAATATATAGCTCACAGATCTGAAAATGTTTATACTGTATGGCCCTAACAAAGACATTTGCCAGTCCCTGATCTGTGTGTCTGAATGTTGGGTGTTCAGCTTCTGTTTTTCCATCCAGTTTCTATATAATGGAGAATAACTATCTTGGCTCTGTCCTTCTGGCTGGGTTCCCCATGCTCTGTGTACCTGCAGCATGACATAGATCCTGAATATTATATATTGGTCAGTGATGCCAAGGTCTACTGTTCTTGGTTCTGCTATGTGGCAACTGTGGTAATACCAGGTTTTGTTTTTTTCTTTTTCTTTTTTTAATTAAACTTATTGGGGTAACATAGGTTTCAGGACTGGGTATCTATGTTACAAGATCTGTGTATTGCACTGTGTGCCTACCACCCAAAGTCAAATCTTCTCCCATCACCATATATTAGAACCCCCTTAACTCCCCACCCTAATGCTAGGTTTTTACAGCTTAGACTCTGCTGGGGCTTGTTTTGCCATTTTTCTATTGTTTGTTTGTTTTTTTTCTTTCTAAAAGATTTCTTTATGTTTTCTGATTATTAATCGTTTCCTGGTTACAAGTATTATAGATGCCATTTCCCAGTTTGTTCTGATCTTTTAAATCTCTTTAAGATGTCTTTTGTCAAAAAGAATTTCTGGATTTCAGTAAACAAATTTATCCATCTTTTCCTCTCCAGAGATTTTGAAGTTATTCTTTAGGTCATCATCTTGAGTCTCTACTAATTTGTCTTTGATGTTTATATCTTTAACCCACCTAGAATCTGCTCTCATGTGTGATGTGAGGTAGAATCCAGTTTCATTTTCTCACCCTATGTACAATTAATTATCCCGGTACCATTTATTGAATGGCCTTTGTTTTCAAATTACGAATTCTTTTGGTGGACTCTGAGGTCCTAATTCCAGCTCTACCGCTTGCTAATTGTGTGACTTTGGAGAAGTTGCCTCAGATTCCTCATCTTTAAAATAGGATAATAGTATTTATCTCATAGGATTGTTTGAGGATTAAGCGAGTTAATTCAGGTAACATGTAGAACTGTGTGACACCTAGAAAATGCACAGTATTTAGCACTATTGTTCACATCTGATTCCCAGCAGTAAGCAAGTGGAGAGGCTCCCTGTGCTCAACACAACTGTAGGATTAGTTTGGTTTTCTGGTCATCACAGAAAGGTTGAGAGTTAGAGTAAGTGTTACAGGAGATGTTCCCAAGTTGTCTGTTTTAACTGCTGCCTTAAACTGTCAGCTGACGTGGAAGTCCTCCCAACCCAACACTTATTTTTACAGAGAACTTCTGTAGCAGAGGATGCAAACAGGCAGCTTGTGGTTGGTTTTGAACTGCAGACACCTTTTGTTTGATTCAGACAGTAATTTTTTAATATGTTTTTATTGATTTTAGAAAGAGGGAGGGTGAGGGAGAGAGGGATAGAAACATCAATAATGAGAGAGAATCTTGATCAACTGCCTCTTGTATGCCCCCAACTGGGGACTGAGCTAGCAACCCAGGCATGTGCCCTGACCAGGAATCAAACCATGACCTTCTGGTTCATGGGTCAACACTCAACCACTGAGCCACACCAGCCAGGCTAATATTTTTAATATCTTAAAAATTTATACAGATTTCAGAGTTCCTGACATATCTTGAAAAATTATAAGATCTGTCAACACCAAACCCATATTCTCTCATACAATACAATAAAAGCTGAAACTTTTAGGTGGGATGTGTTTTCTGGTTTTCTGCATGGTCCTTTGCACATTTATTTTTATCATCTTTTAGGTATTTAGTTTTTTGGTTCTACTGAGGTTTTAAATATTATCTCTCTGCCCTGGCCAGAAGTTGTTCAATGGTTAGAGCATTGCCGGTGTACCGAATGGTCATGGGTTCAACTCCTGTTCAACCCAGCTGGCCCAGGTTGGGGCACAGGCAGTAGGCTGCCAACTGATGTGTCTCTCTCAGATAGTTGTTTCTTTCTCCCTCTCCCTCTTTTTTTCTCTCTCTCCCCCTCTCCTTCCCTCCCTCCTTTTTCTCACTCCCTCTCTCCTCTCTCCCTCTTTCCCTCCCTTTCCCTCTCTAAAAATTAGTGGAAGAAATATCCTTGGGTGAGGATTAACAACAACAAAAAACTCTCTTCTAAATCAATAAATGACATACTGGGATAGGGTCAAGATGGCCAGAAATTGACAGATGAATTTGTAGGCAGGTAATAAATAAAAAGATTGATTCATACTTGATTATAATAAGTAAAATGATAATTGATATTAGAAAATGAAATTTAGTTCAAATCACTGAATATTTAGGCATCTATGAGCTGGGTACATTAGAAATTACCACATTGACAACATAAACTGATGAACAAAAATAGATACAGAGACAAGCATTGAACAGACCGACAAACCTCAGAGGGAAGTCAGAGGAGGGTGGGGGAAGGGTATGAGAGAGATCAACCAAAGGACTTGTATGCATGTGCATAAGCAATGGATATAGATGGTAAGGGGGTGAGGGGATGTGCTGCGGGGGGTGGTGGGAGTGTTTGGGGAGAGGTCAAAAGGGAGAAAAGGAGACATATGTAATACTTTCAACAATAAAACATTAAAAGAAGAAAGGAAGAAAGAAAGAAAGAAAGAAAGAGAAAGGAAGGGAAAGGGAAAGGGAAAAGAAAAGAGAAAAGAGAAAAGAAAAGAAAAGAAAAGAAAAGAAAAGAAAAGAAAAGAAAAGAAAAGAAAAGAAAAGAAATTGCCCTAACCGGTTTGGCTCAGTGGATAGTGTTCGCCTATGGACTGAAAGGTCTCAGGTTCGATTCCGGTCAAGGGCATGTACCTTGGTTGCAGGCACATCCCCAGTAGGGGGTGTGCAGGAGGCAGCTGGCCAATGTTTCTCTCTCATTGATGTTTTTAACTCTCTATCCCTCTCCCTTCCTCTCTGTAAAAAAGCAATAAAATATATTAAAAAAAAGAAATTACCACATTGATGATAGAAAAGTAGCTGGCTAGCTTTATGAAATACTACAGAAAAGTAGTTTTGTTTTTTTAACTTGTGATGTAGAGCTGTTTTCCAAGAGAGCAGTTGGATGAGAGAGAGGAAATATAGGAATTCATTCATTTGTCAAACATTTATTGAGCCCTATCATGTACATTTATTTGGCTAGAATTCTACAGGATATGAAGATGAGGCTAGCCAAGGTTTAAGTGTCATGTGGGTTATATGTTATATGGAATGTGTGATGGACCTGAGATATTGGAGAATGGTGCCTGAAAGAGGTAGCCTTTGGGTGGAGTTGCCAGGAATGGTTCAGTTTATAATACTTGGAGATGAGGCAGTTTTTTGCAGGGTGAGTGAAAGCCTGATTATAGAGATATGGGTGTTTAGGAGATAGCAGAGTCCAGTTTGGCTGGAGAACAAGATTATAACAGATAATAGAGTTAAGGCTGGAAATGGAGATTGAACAAAACCAGCAGTAATAATAGTAGCTCACATTTTTTGCATGTATACTATTTGCCAGATAGTGTCCCAAGCATTTTATAAGTTAGTACAATAAATCGTCAATTTTTGGGACTTTGAATTTAATGGACTTCGGATTCAATGGACAAAGTTTCTGGTCCGTATGTCATAAATGAAAATTAACACCTTGTTAATGTTTAAATGTTTTTAACCAAGATTTTCTTATAATTAAATTAAAAGGTTTTTTGTTATTAATTCACTGTTATTTTTAACAAATTTTAGCAAATAGGCATATGTTGAAAAAAAAAACACTGTAGTAATTTCACAGACATAAATATTAGGTAACTACTGCTATAGTCTACATATTTAAATTGAAGAGTTACAGCCTAAACAACTATTAGCATGTGATCGCAACGCCTCCATCATGATAATTGTTGTCGCCTGGTGTGACTTTGCAGTAGTTCCCACCTGCACTAAGCCACGCCCCCGCCATGTGCATGTGTTTACTCTCTGTGACTGGGGAATACATTCATGTACTAGACATATTCATAATGCATGCATTTACTAAATATAAAATTACTGTAATACATATAGAAAACTTCTGTGAAATTAAACTTTTCATACATCATTTTAATTACACAAATGTGTCTACATAAGTAAAAACAGGTAAACTGATTTGTCCATTTTTTTAACATATGCATTTGGGAAATCTTTATTATATAGCAGAATTTTGTCTTTAATGGATACCCCTTCACACAAATTAGTTTGTTATATTGAGGTTTACTGTATTTCATTTAAACCTCACAACAACCTGCTGTTTGTAATCCTCTTTTTTACAGGTAAAGAGACTGAGGCATAGAGCTAACAATTATGGAGAGTCCAGGCAGAACAAAGCTTATACTCTTAGCCTCGACATCCTGTGCAACTGAATCATGGAAGGCTTTGAATCCTTTTTATTTCTAAGCAGGGAAATTTCAACTTGATTGACTAAATAATGGGGAGTCAACAAAAGTTTTTAGCCGTATGATGGCATAATTAAAACTGTACATAAGGAAAGTTAAGCCTGGTCTTGAAGTGTAGATACAGAATTAGTTTGATCTCTTGCTCCTCACTAGATTGGGTGCTCCTTGAGGGCTGGGCCTGTGTCTGTTCCATCCTCCTTCCCTGCCCTGTGGCCCTAATGTCTCTCTAGCGTGTTGTCTGGCACATTTATTTATTTTTTTAAAATTTTAATCTTTTTGTACCTCGCCTTAATCTAAAAAGACAAGGTGGCTGCCCAGGAGTTCAATAAGCATTTGCTGAGTTAATAAACAAACAGAGGTATGTATAAACCTGTAATAATAAAAGTGTAATATGCTAATTAGACTGGACAGCCGAACAACCTTCCGGACGTCCTTCAGAACGACCTTCCAGAGGAAGCTGGGGCTGCGAGGGCCGAGCCCCTTGCACGAATTTCGTGCATCAGGCCTCTAGTATACAGTAGGTCCTCGGGTTATGTCAGAGATCTGTTCCTAGGCGTGACATAATGTATTTTTGCCATAAGTTGGAACCCTCCTACATAAGCACCTACGTCACTCACATGGAGCACATACACAGCAGTAATGAAGTGAAACAGTAAACAAAATTTAAAAGAAAGATAACAATTCCTGACCTTTACTTGTGGTAAATATTTTATTTTATTTTATTTATTTTTTATTTTTTTTTAAGTATATTTTATTGATTTTGTACAGAGAGGAAGGGAGAGAGATAGAGAGTCAGAAACATCGATGAGAGAGAGTCATCGATCAGCTGCCTCTTGCACACCCCCTACTGGGGATATGCCCGCAACCAAGGTACATGCCCTTGACCGGAATCGAACCTGGGACCTTTCAGTCCCCAAGCCGACGCTCTATCCATTGAGCCAAACCGGTCTACTTGTGGTAAATATTTTAAATAATAAAAAACATAAAGCACATATGTACGTATGTCAAAATGATGGAACTTTTTTTAAAATAAATAAATGGGAGATGGAGATGTAACCAGGAAACGACATATGTCGAGTCCGATGTAACCCAAGGACTGCCTTTATACATAAAGAGAATACAGTGACTTTGTTGGAGGAGGTAATGCAGCCCTAGGTGATAAGCTATATTTTATATATAAATCCTATAAAGCAAAAAAAAAAAAAAAAAAAAAATAGAACTACATCTTCTTCAACTTGTGATGAATTGTATATTCTATGTCAGTTAAACTATTAATGATGAATTAATATTAACTATGTCAGTTAAAAAGCTGTACTCATAGAAACAAAGAGTAGAATGGTGGTTGCTAGGGGCTGGGAGGTGGGGGAAGTTGGGAGATGTTGATCAAAGGGTACAAACTTCTAGTTATAAGATGAAAATGTTCTGGAAATTTAATGTTCAGCATGGTGACTAGAGCTAACAATGCTGTATTATAAACTTGAAAGTTGCTAAGAGAGATCTTAAATGTTCTCAACACATAAAAAAAGGTAATTATGTTAACTAGCCTTATTGTTATATTTGTTATTTATTTTTCAGTGTATACATGTATCCATCTTGTCATACACCTTAAACTTATACAACTTATGTTCATTATACCTCAGTAAAGCTGGGGGAAAAACAATGTCAGTTAATAATGTTAATGATCACCAAATTTGGAGGGTATTTATACTTCAAATAGGTATTTGGGTTTGTATTTAGAATTAAGCAGTTGCAAATCCTCCTTCTCTTCCCCTGCATACACACATAAAGAGGCAACAGAAGTTCCCATTAACCAGCTCCTTTACTGATTTTGAACCGTTGAATATAGAACTAATATTAGTTCTATAGTATCATTTATGTACATTTTCTAGAGATCAGACAGCAGCTGTCTCTCTCAGGAAGAAATAGTTGCCAATTTGTGAATCACATTCCTGTTTTGGATTTTACTGAGGGAAATTATTTGCTAAGTTAAGTCCCTTTCCATAATTTTAAATGTTATATGGAAGTAAGATTGTCTCTTTTGTAAAATATGGACTTTAAAAAATTCAAACACTGGGAGAAATTTAAAGACACTGTTGTTAACTACCAAAGACCACTAAAAATGGGAAGATAGGTAAACCAGCATCTGACTAGATTTAATAGAGACAGCTTAATATACCCTAAATAATGGATTTGTTAAACATTCTTTCTCATCGTGGATATAAACAGAAGTTCATGCATATACATGCATGTACATATCAATGTGAAATATATTGATATAACTAATATAAGAAAATTTGAATTTAGGAATGATCCTAAAGAAAATTGAACCTTTAACTTTAACCAGTTTAATCACTTTTAACTAACTATTTTTCATTCATTCCTGTTATAGATTTTTTTCTTCCTTCATTTCTTTTTTTGTTAAGTTATGCTCAAATAGGATTTTCCTTTCAAACCACAAATGTTGTATAAGCGAACTGAAACAAGCAAAACATCATTTGAGGTACATGGAAAAAAAGTCAAAATCTCCAGTTCCTCTCCTCTAAGCTACTCAAGTGAAATAGCCTAGTATTCCATAATATTCTCTATGTTTGTAGAAACACATATACCTACAAATTCATCTTCTCTTATTTTATAAGATGATCATGATACCATATATACATTATTCTACAACTTTTATTTTTTTTTACTTTTTATGATATCACATTTTCATTTTTATCATGGAATAGATGTCTAATTCCTTGTTCCAACTGCATAATATTTCATTTATGTAGGTTCTATCAGTGAGCTACCCCTGTGTGGGCTGCTTTTCTAGTTCTTTCAAAATGAAGTATTTAATTTGTAAAGAAGTGGCACATAGGAAGTTTCCCTACTACTAAGAAGCTTTGAATAAATTGTTGACTCAAGCCTTAATTTTTCATCCATTCCAGAAGGGTATTGGACCAGATTATTGCCAAGGTCTCTCTGGTTTTTACTGTGCTCAAATTCTTGTCAAGTTATTTTTAGAGATTTTTTATTAGGTCCTAGATTGTAGGATTTGGTCAACTTTTCAATGTCATTTGTATATATAGAGCATGGATTAAAAGACTGATACTCCAAACATGTTATTTTTTGTATTATAGCTTTAACATGGTGGTATTCATAATTAGAACATGGTGTATGAAGTAGTCTTTCCCTAAATTTTACTTTATCCACCTACTATGGTATTTAACAAGACTGGAAAAATTTCATTGAGCCTCTGATTTATTCTTCTGGTTTACAGTGTGCATGATTAAATTATTAGCTACCAGAGGCCCAGTGCACAAAATTCGGGCACTGATAGGGTCCCTAGCAGTTGCTGACTGCTGGCCGGAACTTCCCTCTCTTCCCCTAGCCAGCCCCACTGCCTGGTCAAACTCTCAGATGAACTCCTGGTCAAGAGGACAATTTGCATGCTATGCTTTTATTATATAGGATCTGTGTTATGATGAGTGCTAGTTTAGGAATAAAAATTTTATATTTCGGCCCAGCAGGTGTGGCTCAGTAGTTGAGCATTGATCCATGAACCAAGAGGTCACGGTTTTATTTTGGGTCAGGGCACATGTCTGGGTTGCATGTGCAGTAGGTGTGCGCAGGAGGTAGCCAATCAATGTTTCTCATCTATGTTTTTGTCTCTATTCCTCTTGCTCTAAAATCAATAAAAACATAATAAATAAAATAAAATTTTATACTTCACTAATTTATCTTTTGTCTCTTATACTAAAATATTAGGATTGAAGTTTTAAGAGTTAATGTTTATGTTCTCTAATCTCTTAAATTGTCTGTTATGCCTACCAAGAGCAAAACAGTATTGTTACAGTATTGAAATGCCATTGTCCTTGACAGGCATTTTGTTGATCCTTTCAGGGAACTAAATTTTTCCTTGTGGCCCTGGACTTGGAAACAGGAAGCATGTATAATTTTGTATTCATAAGAACCTCACAAGAGGGTGAAGGGATGATGGGATAGGATCCATCAAAGCTGTGCTATGGCAGATTGTCTTGGACAGTTCATGGCTATTTATTTAGACACTTTTTAAATGCCTTATAAATTATCCTGAAACATTTAAGGCAATCCTATATAATAAAAGGCTAATATGCTAAGTGTCCAGTCTGCTGGTTCACCGTTCAACCAATCAAAACGTAATATGCTAATGATATGCTAAGGCCACTCAACTGCTCGCTGTGATGTGCACTGACCACCAGGGGCCCAACAGTTGACCAGTTTCTATGACATGCACTGACCACCAGGGGGCAAAGAGTCAACTGGTCAACCAGTCACTATGACGTGCACTGACCACCAGGGAGCAGATGCTCTGATCAATAGGTTAGCTTGCTTCTGGTGTCCGACCAATAGGGACTAAGATGGGCCAGACATATCCTGGAGCCCTCCTGCAGTCCCTCCCCAGCTGGTCAACCTCTTCCGTTTCTCTCCGGCTCTGATTGTGCACTGGTGGGGTCCCTCAGCCTGGTCTGCACCCTCTTGCAATCTGGGACCCCTTGGGGAATGTTGGAGAGCCGGTTTCAACCAGGCCAAGGGACCCCACTGGTGCACAAATGTGTGCACCAGGCCTTTAATTATATATGTAAAAAGCTAAGTGACCATCCAACTGGCCAGTAGATATGATGCACACTGACCACCAGGGGGCAGACACTCAACACAGGAGCTGCCTAACTGCAGTGACTTGGCAGCTGCAGTTCTAGGATGACATCAGCATCCCAGAACCAGAGAGGAGGGAGCCCGATTCCAGGTTGCGTAACCCAAGAACCACCCTCTTGCAATCCGGGACCCCTTGGCCACCTAATTAATTTCCTTTCGATGTGCATGAATCCGTGCACCAGGACACTAGTGTGGTTATAAAAGGCCAACTTAATTTCTTAGTACTATAAGTATAATATCCAGATTTAGGTTTATAAGGCAGAAAATGTAGGAATTCTAGGATTCTTATTTTGCAAAGCTACTTAAAATACTTGAATATAGATATTAATTTGTTAAAGTGAAAGCATATAGAATAATAATTAACATTCTTAATAAATAGTTCTTGAGTTATCATAAAGCTAGAAGAACCTGAGATTCTATTTAGTTTGAGCTTAGTAATTCATCCTCTAATTTTATAATTTAGGAATCTTAGGCCCAGAGAAATTGTGTCCTGCCCCAAATCATGCAACAGCTTTATGGGAAGATCATGACTAGAACTCATGGTGCATTCTGCCATGCTCAGCCTAGCTCTTTTTCTATTCTGTTACCTGTGTTTTATTTATTTTTATTTTTTAAAATATATTTTTATTGATTTCAGAGAGGGAGGGAGAGGAAGAGATAGAAACATCAATGATGAGAGAGAATCACTGATTGGCTGCCTCTTGCATGCCCCTTACTGGGAATTGAGCCCACAACCTGGGCATGTGCCCTTGATTGGAATCAAACCTGGAACCCTTAAGTCCGAAGGCCAATGCTCTATCCACTTAGCCAAACCAGCCAGAGCTGTGTTTTATTATCATAAATAATTCTAGTATATTCTCAAGACATACCCAGTTGATTTTATAACTAATAATTTGACATTTGTATGAAAACCTTTAAAAAATATTTTTATTAGTTTTTAAAGAGAGAGGAAGGGTGAGAGAGAGAAATATTGATGTGAGAGCAAACCATCGAGATCAGCTGTCTCCTGGAGGCTCCCTACCAGGATCAAGCCTGCAACCAGCCATGTGCCCTGACTGGGAAATCAAATGGCAACTTTTTGGTGCACAGACAACGCCCAACCAACTGAGCCACACCAGCCGGGCCTGAAAACATTTTTTTTTTCTTTCCATTGATCTTTTGAGAAAAAGTGGGGTGGGGAAAAGAGAGAGAGAGAAACATCCCTGTCAGAGAGACACACTGACTGGCTAACTGTCTCCTGCACACACCCTGACATCAAACCCACAACCGAGGTACATGCCCTTGACTGGGAATCAAACCCACAACCCTTCAGTCCACAGGCCGATCCTCCAACCACTGAACCAAACTGGCCAGGGCTGAAAACATTTTAAAAAGTGGATATTGAGGTTAGGAAATGTTTCCCTGGGCATTTGGCTTTATTTAATTTTCTTATATGAATGGTGCAGCAATGGTAAACCCAGGACATGTGTTTTCTACTTATTTGTTTGCTTGTTTGTTTTTTTACAGTTGTCATATGTAATGAAGTTTTTTCAGAATAAAAAGTATAATCAGCATATTTATAGTTTTACAACAGAAAGAGCAGGAAAGTGTCAAGAAAGACTTAAGTCTAGCTAATTCTATGTATGCCATAGGACAAATCATGTAACATCTGGGGGACTCTGTTTCTGCTCCCACTTAATTAGAATCTTTCAGGGTTCTCCTCAGGACAAATATATTGGTTTTTATATATTTGTTAATTGAAATATTACATACACAATGTGAAGTGCACAAATCATACGGGTGTTGAATTATAAAATGTACCCTATTGTAATCATTACTGATGTATTTTGAAAAGTATCCCTCGGTGATTATGATAAGCTTTCATTGTTAAACAAAACCCTGGACTTGAGACTATAGGTGATCTCATGCCTTTTACAACTCTTTCTAGAGTGAAATTAGCAGAAACAGTGGAAGAACAAATTTGGGCAATCACGAAAATTTTACTTTGAAGAAGTTTATGGGGCTTATATAGTCTTCTGATGTCTCTCTTCCTGTTTACCCTTTTTCCCTTTCTGTCTAGGTCCTGGATAGAATGGAGAGGGGTCCTACTGAACCTCTGTCTTTTCTGAAAGTGGTCAGAGTTCTTACACAGGTGTGTTGATTCTATGAAGTTTGATTTATAAAGGACTTGATTTCTACTTAAACAAAGGATTAAATTAGAAATAAGACTTTTTAAAAAGAAGCCACTTTTATTTCAATGTCTGTAAATTATTTTACTTTGGCAAGCTGCATTTGGCCTATGGGTTGGACCCAAAGTGACTGAGTTAAAATCTGCATAATATGCCGGGACAGGTTTGGCTCAAGTGGATAGAGCGTTGGCCTGGGGACTGAAAGGTCCCGGGTTCGATTCCGGTCAAGGGCATGTACCTTGGTTGCGGGCGCATCCCCAGTAGGGGGTGTGCAAGAGGCAGCTGATCGATGATTCTCTCTCATCGATGTTTCTAACTCTCTATCCCTCTCTCTTCCTCTCTGTGAAAAATCAATAAAATATATTTAAAACAAATAAAATAAAAAATAAAAAATCTGCATAATATGTATACCCTGGCTGGCTTGGCTCAGTGGATAGAGCAGCGGCTTGCAGACTGAAGAGTCCCAGGTTCAATTCCGGCCAAGGGCACATGCCTGAGTTTCAGGCTCGATCCCCAGTAGGGGGTGTGCAGAAGGCAGCCAATCAGTGATTCTCTCTTATCATTGATGTTTCAATCACTCTCCTCCCTTCCTCTCTGAAATCAATAAAGAAATATATTTAAAAACATCTGCATAATAGAAAAGCAGTTGAATTATATCTTTTTCTGTTCTCTTGGAAATATGCAATATGGAAGAGTTCTTTATTGGCTACATGGAAAGTACCAAGGAAAGATGAAAAGTTGAATATCTTAATTGTCCATGATTCTGGAGGGGATTGAAGGCATGGATAAATCCAAGAAGGAAAATATTTATTTGGTCCTCTTTCTGATATTCTCAGAATTTATAACATTGGGGGGGGGAAATCAAAGCTATGTTGCAAGTCTCTGATTGAGAGAAGAGCAAGTGTATATAGTCGGTTTTTGTTTTGTTTTGTTTTGTTTTGTTTTGTTTTTCACTCATTTACTTCTCTCATCACCATGAATAAACTTTATCATTAATCAGACATAAAAACTTTAGCTCAGTGATTTCCCAAACTTGTGTTCACATTCTAGTCACTTGATGGAGCTTTGCAAATTACTTATGCCTTTGTCTCCCTTCCTCCCCACATACCACCCCTTTGGGATTTTGTTATTTAGTTGGCCTGGGAGTATGGCCTGAATTTTGGAATTTTTAAAGATGCTTAGGTGCCCTAACCGGTTTGGCTCAGTGGATGGAGCATTCTCCTGTGGACTGAAAGATCCTGGGTTCGATTCTGGTCAAGGGCATGTACCTGGGTTTCAGACACATCCCCAGTAGGAGGTGTGCAGGCGGCAGCTGATTGATGTTTCTCTCTCATTGATGTTTCTAACTCTATCCCTCTTTCTTCCTCTCTGTAAAAAAAAAAAATAAAAAAAAAAAATCAATAAAATATATTAAAAAAACAAATTTAAAACATAAAATAAAAGATGCTTAGGTGATTCTAGAGTGCAGACAGGTTTGGGACCTCTGCTCTAGCTGGTTAAAGCAAATCTGGCCACTATGCAACTTAACTTTTTTTTTTTTTTTAACGTTTTTTTGTTTTTTTAAATTTTATTGATTTTTCAGAGAGAGGAAGGGAGAGGGACAGAGAGTTAGAAACATCGATGAGAGAGAAACATCGACCAGCTGATCTTGCACGCCCCCCACCGGGGATGTGCCTGCAACCAATGTACATGCCCTTCATGGGAATCGAACCCAGGACCTTTCAGTCCGCAGACCGAGGCTCTACCGCTGAGCCAAACCGGTTTCGGCTTACCTTTTTTTTCTCTCATAAATATTTAGATAAATAATTAAGAATCCTGCACTCTAAATCTTTTTTTAAAAAAATATATATTTTGTATTGATTTCAGAAAGGAAGGGAGAAGGAGAGAGTTAAAAACATCAATGATGAGAGAGAATCATTGGTTGGCTGCCTCCTGCACGTCCCACATTGGGGATCAAGCTCGCAACCCCTGGCAAGTGTCCTGACTGGGAATCGAACTGTGACTTCCTGGTTCATAGGTTGACGCTCAACCACTGAGCCATGCTGGCTGGGCAAGAATCCTGGGCTTGAAATCTAAGATTTTACTAGAATGTAAGCTTCATAAAACCAAGTACCATGTTTTTATTTTCTTCACCATCATATCTTGAGCTTTTAGAGTAAGACCTGGTTTATATTGCATGCTTAAGTGATTTGTTGAATGAGTGAATGAACCTATCAGTCTCTAGTGAGCTGAAAGTATGCTTTACCCAATACTTGAGTGGTCTGAGATATAGAGTGGGTTGATATTGGCTCTGTCACTTATTAGCTGTAGGACCTTAAGCAAGTTTGTTCTCTGTGCCTCGGCTTCCTCATTTGTAAAATGTGGGTTACAGGATCTATTCCATGGGGAATAGTAGAGTTAACAATGCAAAGCACTCAGAGCAGTGCCTGACACATAATAATGTTCTGTAAGTTTTAACTACTGTAGAATTCAAGAAGTCCTGGTTTCTCTGCAATTTGGATAATTTACCTGCAGAATACTGTTTGAGGGATAAGGTAGAATAATGGAATCAGCTGCATTAAATGTAGTTAAAGAAATCCTGACAAAGAAGTGATTTTTTTTTTTTTTTTGTCAACTTAATGGGGCATAATTTACATACAGTAAACTGCACGCATGGGTGTTTTGTTTTGTTTTTTTACTCATAAATGTAGTACTTTTATTTTAAAGTTTAAAAGTTACACAAATAATAGATACTTATACATAGGAAAGTGTTTTAGAGAGCTGCATTGCTTTTGGATTGACTCTTACAGAGATAGAATTATGTCTTGTTTTGGTTTCTGTATTTTAACCCTGGAGTCAGAGAAATAATTTAATCATGTATCATAAATAAATAAATAAATAAATAAAGAACACTGCAATGAACATAGGGATGCATATATTCTTTGGTGATGAGTTTTTTGTTTTGTCTTTTAATATATTTTATTGTTTTTTTACAGAGAGGAAGGGAGAGAGATAGAGAGTTAGAAACATCGATGAGAGAGAATCATCGATCAGCTGCCTCTTGCACCCCTCCCACTGGGGATGTGCCCGCAACCAAGGTACATGCCCTTGACTGGAATCAAACCCGGGGCCCTTCAGTCTGCAGGCCGACGCTCTATCCACTGAGCCAAACCTGTTTCTGCTGGTGATGGGTTTTAATAATGTACTTATTAGTTTATAGTACTTCTTCTGAAACAATCACCACATCAAGTACAGAAAATTTCTAATGCCCTAAAAAGTTTCTATACTCTTGGTTTTCAGTCTATCCCTCCAGCACCCCTATTTTTTAGAATTTTGTATGAATGCATTCATACATTATATTTTCTTTCATGCTAGCCTTCACTCAGTAATGATTTTTATATTTACCCATGTTGTTGCATGTAGCAGTAGTAGTTTATTCCCTTTTAATGCTAAGTATCAGTATTGCTTTGTTGTGTGGATATAACATGTTTATTTATCCATTCCCCTGTGTTGTTGTTTTTTAAATATATTTTTACTAGAGGTCCGGTGCACGAAATTCGTACATGGGAGGGGGTGGTCCCTCAGCCCAGCCTACACCCTCTCCAACCTGGGATCCCTCTCACAATCCAGGACTGCTGGCTCCCAACTGCTCGCCTGCCTGCCTTCCTGATTGTTCCTAACCACTTCTGCTTGTCAACTTGATCACCCCCTAATCACTCCCCTGCCAGCCTGATTGATGCCTAACTGCTCCCCTGCCAGCCTGTTTGCCCTTAACTGCCCTCACCTGCAGATCTGGTCACCCCTAACTGCCCTCCACTGCAGGCCTGGTCCCCTCCCAACTGCTCTCCCCTGTAGGCCTGGGTCTCCCCCACCCCACCCCCACTACCCTTCCCTGCAGGACCAGTCATCCCCAATTTTCCTCTGCCAGACTGGTCATCCCTAACTGCTCTTCCCTACAGGCTTGATCTCCCCCAACTGCCCTCCCTTGCAGGCTTGGTGCCTCCTAACTGCCCTCCCCTGCTGGCCATCTTGTAATGGCCATCTTATATCCACGTGGGGGCATCCATCTTTGACCACATGGGGGCAGCCATCTTGTGTGTTGGAGTGTTGGTCAATTTGGATATTACTCTTTTATTAGATATGATAGAGGCCTGGTGCACAGGTGGGGGCCAGCTGGTTTGCCCTGAAGGGTGTCCCAGATCAGGGTGGGGATTCTCATGGGTATGGGGCAGCCTGGGCGAGGGGCCTGTGGTGGTTTGCAGGCCAGCCATGACCCCTGGCGACCCTAACCCTAACCCACATGTGTCAAACACAAGGCCCGCGGGCCAAATCCAGCCCGCCAGGCCTTGCAATGTGGCCCGCACCGCGCTGTCATCACTACACTCCGCTGTCAGTTTATGACATTGTCAGTTTATGACTGTTCAGTAAACCATTCGGCCCGCGATTTAGGCTGGATTTTAGATTTTGGCCCCTTCTCTGATTGAGTTCGACACCCCTACCCTAACCCCTAACCCCTAACCCCTAACCCCTAACCCTAACCCTAACCCTGGATCTGGGATTTATTTATCTTCTATAATTGAAACTTTGTAGCCTTGAGTGGAGGCCTGGGTAGCCAGGATTGATTTTAGAGAGGAAGGGAAAGGAAGAGAGAGAGAGAAACATCAATGATGAGAATCATTGAACTGCTGCCTTCTGCACACCCCCTGCTGGCAATCAAGCCTGCAGCCCAGGTATGTGCCCTGACTGGGAATCAAACTGTGACCTCCTGGTTCATAGCTCAACACTCAACCACTGAGACATATGGGCTGGTCTGTTTCTGGTTTTGATGATTGTGAATAAAGCTACTATAAGCATTTTTGTACAAGTCTTTGTATAGATATGTTTTCAATTTTTTTGGTAAATCTCTAGCAGTGGGATTGCTGGGTTGTATGGTATAGTATCTAACATGTTAAGAAATTGCCAAACAGTGTTAAAGGAGGTGAATATTCAGCAGGATTTCCAGTCAGGGTGCATTTATTTTTTTAAATTTATTATTGCATAAAAAATTACCACAAATTTAGCTTCTTAATAAAACACGTTTATTAAGGCACATTTTCATGGGTTAGGAATCTGGGCACAGCTTAGGTGGGTCATCTGTTTTAGAGCCTCTTACAGGTGTCAGTTAGGTTTCAAGTCTTGTCTCAATGCTTGACTAATGAAGGAACTGCTTGCAAGCTCACTTGGTTGTGTTTTGGTAGAATTCACTTCCTCAAGGGAAGTTGGATTAAGGGCCTTGATTTTTCTTTTTCTTTTTTCATATATTTTATTGATTTTTCACAGAGAGGAAGGGAGAGGGATAGAGAGCTAGAAACATCGATGAGAGAGAAACATCGACCAGCTGCCTTCTGCACACACTCTACCGGGGATGTGCCCGCAGCCAATGTACATGCCCTTGACTAGAATTGAACCTGGGACCTTTCAGTCTGCAGACTGATGCTCTATCCACTGAGCCAAACCTGTTTTGGCAAGGCCTTGATTTTTCACTGGCTGTTGCCTGCAGGTTGCTCTCTGTTCCTTGCCATGTGGCCTCTCCAAAACGGCATGCTGAAAAGGCAATAAATAGAGTCTTCTAGGGAAGCGGTTGCCAACTGGTGGTCTGTGGACCACTGGTGGTCCATGAGGTCCGAAAGGTTAGTGACTACTCTTCTAGGGAGATAGAAGTGTCCATCTTTTATAACCTAACACACACACACACACACACACACACACACACACACCCCGCCGCCCCCCCCTTCCCCCGCTCCTGGCCTGATCACCCCTAACCACCTAACCACCACTGCCTCGGCCTTGCCACCATAGGTTTGGAAGGTCTCCCGATCTAAATAGCATATTACCCTTTTATTAGTATAGATTGTTTCAAATTTGCTAGTGGGGATCCCTTAAAACTGGCTCCTATGTCCTTGTGACAAATCCACATTGGTCTGAATAAGCACTTTCTTATCTTTTGGTACAATATGATTTTTTTTTAATCCTTGTCTAAGGACATGCTTATTAACTTTAAAATACATTTTTATTGATTTTAGATAGGAAGAGAGAGAAAGAGAGATACATCAATGATGAGAGAGAATCATTGATCGGCTGCCTCCTACATGCTGCACAATAGGGATTAAGCCTGCAACACAAGCATGTGTCCTGACCAGGAATAGAGCCATGACCTTCTAGTTCATAGGTGTACACTCAACCACTGAGCCATGCCAACTGGGCTTATTGATTTTAGAGAGAGAAAAAAAAATCACATCGATATGAGAGAGAAACATGGATCAGCTGCCTCCTACACAAGTCCTGATGGAGTCAAACGCACACCATTTTGGTGCATGGGATGACACTCCAACCAAGTGAGCCACCTGACCAGGGCAAAACATGATTTTTTCAATTTACCTTGAAGATAGCCATTTTTATTGGAAATATTGAGCATGCAGGAGGCAGCTGATCCATGTATCCCTCTCAAATTGATGTTTCTCTCTCTAAAAAAATTTTTTTTAAATTAAGGAAACTTACTTTCTTTAAAAAACGTTTTCTTCTGGCCTGGCCAGTGTGGCTCAGTGGTTGGGCGTTGACCTGTGAGCAGGAGGTCACAGTTCATTTCCAGTCACCTGGGTATGTATATATGTATGTTTGTATGTATTTATTTATGCACCGGGCCTCTAGTATACCATGCCTGTATTGCCCACTTGATCCTCAGTAGGGGACATGCAGGAGGTAACCGATCAATGATTCTCTCTCACCATCGATGTTTTTACCTCTCTCTCTCCCTCTCCCTTCCTCTCTGAACTCAACAAAAATACATTAAATTTTTTTTCTTCTGTACTTTCTTCTAACACTTTTAGGGTTTCATCTATTACACTAAAGTTTTGGATCAATTTGGAGATATCTTGAAGTGAGGTATAGCTCTAATTTTTTTTCTATGTGGCTACCTAGTCCTATTTAGTAAAAATGCATTTTCCCCCCTCTTTGACCTATTAAAATTCCACTGAATATTTATATCACAGTATCACACAATTTTAATTATTAAGACTGTTTTAATATTTAGTAGGAGGAGTCCCTTTATTACTCTGATTTCTCAGTTTGTCTGACTTGTTCCCATATGAGTTTTGGAGTCAACTTGTTTATTTCAAAAAAGAAGTTTGCATTTTTATTGGGATTGTTAAATTATAGATTAGGGAGCATTGACATTTATGAATCTTTTTGTCTAAGAATTTGGTGTGTCATCCAATTTTCAGGTCTTGTTTGTTTTTGGACCCTGTTTTTAAATTTTCTTCTTATATCTTTACATTTATTTTTTCCCCATTGATTTTTAGAGAGAGTGGAGGGGGAGATAAAAACATCAATGTGAGAGAGACACGTTGATTGGTTATCTCCCTCACAGGGATTGAGCCTGCAACCAAGGTACATTCCCTCGACTGGACTTGAACCTGGGACCATTCAGTCTGCAGGCTGATACTCTATCACTGAGCCAAACCGGCTAGGGCTACACCATATTTTTTTAAATGTATTTTTATTGATTTTAGAGAGGAAGGGAGAGAGATAGAAACATTAATGATAACAGAGAATCATTGATCTGCTACCTCCTGCATGTCAGGTAGGAATTGAACTGTGACCTTCTGGTTCATAGGTCAGTGTTTAACCACTGAGCCATGCCGGCTGGGCAGGTTTTAATTTTCTGATCAAGAAGGGTTGTTGAATTTTTTCAAATGTCTTTAGTACCTGTGACGATGACCATATGATTCTTTTCCCCTTAGTTTTCTAATACTGAGCCTTCTGTGCGTTCCTAGGAGAAACTTTGTTGATCGTTGTGCATTATTCTTTGATATACTCTTGTATTCTTTCTTTTTATTTATTTTTTAATTTTCTTTATTGATTAAGGTATTACATATGTGTCTTTATCCCCCCATTGCCCCCTACCCCTCTACTCATGCTCTCACTCCCCCCCCCCCCAATTGTCTGAGTCCATTGGTTATGCTTATATGCATGCATACAAGTCCTTTGGTTGATCTCTCCCCCTTACCCCCACCCTCTTCTACCTTCCCTCTGAGGTTTGATGGTCTGATCAATGCTTCTTTGTCTCTGAATCTGTTTTTGTTCACCAGTTTATGTTGTTCATTATATTCCACAAATGAGTGAGATCATGTGATATTTATCTTTCTCCAACCAACTTATTTCGCTTAGCATAATGCTCTCCAGGTCCATCCATGCTGTTGCAAATGAAAGGAGTTCCTTCCTTTTTACAGCAGTTTAGTATTCCATTGTGCAGATGTACCACCGTTTTTAATCCACTCATCTGCTGATGGGCACTTAGGCTCTTTCCAAATCTTAGCTATGGTAAATTGTGATGCTATGAACATAGGGGTGCATATATCCTTTCTGATTGGCGTTTCTAGTTTCTTGGGATATATTCCTAGAAATGGGATTACTTGGTCAAATGGGAGTTCCATTTTTAGTTTTTTAAGGAAATTCCATATTGTTCTCCACAGTGGCTGCACTAGTCTATGTTCCCACCAGCAGTGCAGGAGGGTACCTTTTTCTCCACATTCTCTCCAGCACTTGTCATTTGTTTGATTTATTGATGATAGCCATTCTGACAGGTGTGAGATGGTACCTCATGTTTTTTTGATTTCTATCTCTCGGATAATTAGTGACTTTGAACATGTTTTCATATATCTCTTGGCCTTCTGTATATCTTCTTTTGAAAAGTTATCTATTTAGATCCATTGCCCATTTTTTTGATTGGGTTGTTTATCTTCCTTTTGTTAGGTTGTATGAGTTCCCTGTAAATGTTGGAGATTAAACACTTATCAGAGACAACATTGGCAAAAAGGTTCTCCCACGCAGTGGACTTTCTGTGGTTTTGTTGATGGTTTTTTTTTCTGTGCAGAAACTTTTTATTTTGATGTAGTCCCCTTTGTTTGTTTCCTCTTTAGTTTCCATTGCCCTAGGAGCTGTATCAGTGAAGATATTGCTTCAGCATATGTCTGAAATTTTGTGGATTCCTCTAAGACAGTGGTCGGCAAACTCATTAGTCAACAGAGCCAAATATCGACAGTACAACGACTGAAATTTCTTTTGAGAGCCAAATTTTTTAAACTTAAAATTCTTCTAACACCACTTCTTCAAAATAGACTCGCCCAGACTATGGTATTTTGTGTAAGAGCCACACTCAAGGGGCCAAAGAGCCACATGTGTCTTGCGAGCTGCAGTTTGCCAACCACAGATCTAAGATTTTTATGGTTTTCCATCTTACGTTTAAGTCCTTTTTTCATTTTGAGTTTATTTTTGTGTATGGTGTAAGTTGGTGGTCTAGTTTCATTTTTTGCATGTATCTGTCCAATTTTCCCAACGTCATTTATTGAAGAGACTATCTTGACTCCTACTCTTTTATTCTATTTGAAATTTGGCTTAGAAATCTTTTTTTAATTTCTTTATTAAGATATTACATATGTGTCCTTATTGATCTAGAAATATTGCTTTAATATAGAGAGATTGAGCAATGTAGGAGAGATTGATCTGTAGCTTTCTGTCTGCAGTTAGTTTCAGCTTTTGATGCTCGTATTTATTTCATAAGAAAATTGGAAAGCTTTCTTTTTATATACTGTGTAACAGTTTCAGATCATTAGACTTAATCTGTTCTCTACAGGGTTAATAGTGTTTTCATTAATTTGGTACATGGCACTTTTGGGGGCATAATCATATTTATATAAATCAGCAATTTTCAACCTTTTCATTTTATGACACACTAATTACTAAAATTCTGCAGCACACAAAAAAACGTGTAATTTTTTTATTCATTCACATCGGACAGCTGTTGTGTTGGCTGTTGTCACTTATTTTATTTGACAATCTAAGGGAAAAGAGGTCATTGCCCCTGACTAAGTAGTCAGGTTTCGCATATTTTAAAAATTCTTGTGGCACACCCATTGAAAATTATTGACATAGATAGATGTGAGCAGAATCTTGAGTAAAATAGTCTCTTTGGTCTTTTTAATTTTCTTTGTGTCTGTGGTTTTCTCTTTTTTTAATATATTTTTATGTCAGAGAGGAAGGGAGAGAGAGAGAGAGAGAGATAGAAACATCAATGATGAGAGAGAATTGATCAGCTGCCTTCTGCACGCCCCACACTGGGGATCGAGCCCGCAACCTGGGCATGTGCCTTTGGCCAGAATCAAACCCCGGGTCCCTTTAGGCCGTAGGCTAACGCTCTATCCACTGAGCCAAACCGACTAGAGCTCTTATTTCTTACTAGAGGCCCGATGCACGAAATTTGTGCCACAGTAGGCCTTCCTTCCCCGCTGCCCAGACTGGCTTCCCTGTGGCATCCAGGACCCAAGCTTCCCTCTGGCTGCTGGCACCTGGACCTGGGCTTCTCTCCTAGCGGGAGGCCCACCCACCCGCCTCAGCCAGTGGCCTGGGCCTCCCTCTGTGAGGGGCAGGGAGGAGGCTCATGGGCAGTCACATCGCTCCTGCCTGGCTAGGGGTGCCAGTGGGTGTCATAGGATGGTCCTAGATGGTGTCCAGATGGTCGTTCCGCTGTTCGGCTGTTTGGTCCATTTGTATATTACACTTTTATTATATTAGATTTTATATATTAGGGTTTCCTCCCCCTTTTTACTCACTAGATTAATTAGTGGTTTAACTATTTTACAGATTTTTCCCCCAATGTACCACTTTTTAGATTAATTTATTAGTTCTAATGTTTTTCTACTTTCTTATTAATTTCTGCTTTCATCTGTATTAATTCCTTTACTTTGCTTTCTTTCAGTTTACATTATTAGTTTTCCTCCTTTTTTTTTCTTTTTTTTTTTTCAGAGAAAGTGGAAGGGAGATAGGGAGGGAGGAAAAGAGAAGCATCTGTTAGAGAGAAACATTAATTGATTGCTTCCTGCATGCACCTCCACTGGGCCAGGGATTGAACCTGCAACCCAGGTATGTGCCCTTGACCTTTGGTGCTCAGGGCTTATGCTCTAACCATTGAGCACAGTGGCCAGGACTAGAAGAGGTGTGTCTTTCATTTAGTGTGTATACAGAATATTTTGGTTTTGGCACCAAGTATCTGCAAACAGTGCAACATGATGTTAATTTTTTTTAATTTGACATGCTTAGTGTCACAGTGTCATGATTATTATTAAGTGAAACTGGTATATGTCCCTGAGCTTGCTTCTATACTCTGAATGCTTGTTGATGAGTGGTTTAAGATCTCAGAAAAAAGATATTAAAGAAAACCCTTTTTTTAACATTGTCTGGCGATATCTAAGTTGACTTGATAACTTGTGATATTTACATTAACTTCTGTTGCAAAAATAGGTAACGTGTAATTCCTATGTAATATTGTAACTTTCTTTTTCTTTTCTTTTTTTCAGAATTTTTATTTGGCTGCTACCTTGAAATATAGTCCCTAAAAATGCCAGCTTGTTTGGATGTAGAAGATGACCTGGATAAATGACAAAAATTAAGAAAGATATTTTGGTGAGTGAAATCTTACATGAGAAAGTGGATATGGCTTGGCTTAATTCCAAGCAATGGAATGGCTGTACCATTACATAGCAAGCAAAAAACTGTTTCCTTCATCATCTAGTGTTTTGTCAAAGGTTAAGGTATGGGAGATTTCAGCATATTTAAAGAAGCCAAAATTCACCAAGTTTGAACCTTCTGTTCTTCTGGGGTTAAGAGATTGCTTAATCTCTCTCTCTCTCTCTTTTCTTTTCTTTTCTTTTTTTTTGTGAGGAGTCCACAGACCTCCCAAGAGATACGTCATAACACTTAAATGCATTTTTAATATCAGGTTTTCTCCAGCGATACACTAAACCCACATAGTTCATTCAGGTCTAGTGCTGTACTAGTCAATCACATGAGTCATACCTGGATTGTCAGATTTAATTAGAAATTGAAAACTGATGGCTTGTGAGCCATATGCAGCTGCAGTGTGTTTCATTTGGCCCATAGAGTATTTACAAAAATGTAAATTTCTTTGAAAATCTGGAGATTTCACTAAATATGGATTTTTGTCTTTTCTTAAAATTCAAAATATTTATTATTTCCGGGCCTTTAGAATTCCTCCCATCACTCCAAAGAAAAATAATAAGCTGGAGTAAAGTTGTGAGTGCTCATCATAGATGGGTATTTGAGTTTCTCATTGCTTAAACCATTCATACAGTATGTGTAAATACACTTAATGGCCAGTGTTCTTCTCTTAGTTATTTTACCTGCCTGACTCCAATAGGTATGTGAGTTTGTGATATCTGATGTGGATAATAGTGTCTTGTCTTTTGCCCAAATGGCATCCAAGTCAAATAATTTGAATAGCCTGAAACAATATTTTACTGATTATTCAGCTACCTGCTCCAGGTAAAAATTCTGAAGAGAAAGGATTGGTGCAGATAGCTAAATATATATAACTAGAAGTCCAGTGCACGAAAATTCATGCACTTGAAGGGGACCCTCAGCCCGACCTGCACCCTCTCATAATCAGGGACCCCTTGAATAGGGTCCCTAGGCCTGGCCTGAGATCAGGGCCTATCAGGGCTTTCCTTCCTCAGGCTGCAGGCAGCTGACCCCACCCCTGCCACTGCTTGCCATCTACCCCCCACCTCCCAACCACTGCAGATGACAGGCTGGGATGCAATGGCTTGGCTGGCCTGGGCCTCCCTCTTTCTTTGCTTGGGGATGGAGCCAGTCCTGCGAGGGGCCGTCTGCCTACCTTATTGCCCCTAACCACTGGCCTACCTACCTGATCACCTCTAACCACTCTGCCTGCCTGCCTGATTGCCCCTGCTTGCTTGGGGGTGGGACAAGCCCTGCAAGGGACCGTCTGCCTATCTGATCGCCCCTAACCACTCGCCTACCTGATCACCCCTAACTACTCTGTCTTCCTGCCTGATTGCCCTGAATGCTTGCTTGTGACTTCCGGTTGGTCAGCCTCTGGTTATTACAGCCCAGGGTTTTTATATATTAGGATACTAGAGGCCCGGTGCATGAATTCGTGCATAGCCCCACCCCCTGGTCAAACTCCTGGTTGAACTCCTTGTCGAAAGAATTGAACTCCCGGTTGAGGGGACAGTTTGCATATTAGCCTTTTATTATATGGGATAATATAAATACTTTTTTTAAAAGCTTTTTATTATGAGCAATTTCAATCATATATAAAATTATGGTATAAATAATACCTATATACTCATGATCTATTGTTAACCAATATTAACATTTTGTTTTGCCATATTTGCTTAATGTATTTTCAAGTAAATTGAAGATATCATGACATTTCACCCCTAATGTTTCAGTATGCATCTCTCTCTATTTTTTTTTTAATATATTTTATTGATTTTTTACAGAGAGGAAGGGAGAGAGATAGAGAGCTAGAAATGTCGATGAGAGAGAAACATCGACCAGCTGCCTCTTGCACACCCCCTACCGGGGATGTGCCCACAACCAACGTACATGCCCTTGACCGGAATCGAACCTGGGACCCTTCAGTCCGCAGGCCGGTGCTCTATCCACTGAGCCAAACCAGCCAGGACTGAGTATGCATCACTTGAGAAATGATTAGAACATTGTCCTGTGTGACCACAACAACATTATTATCACACCTAACAAAATTAGTAATAATTTCCTAATTATCCTAAAAATGTACTTTACATCTTTTTTTCAAACCAAGATTCAATAAAGGACCATATACTGCATTTGATCTTTAAGTCTTTTAAATCTCTTTTAATGTAGAATAGTTTTATCTAACTTTTACTAAGATGGCAAGCCAATTGTGTTAAGAAATCCTATATTCTAGATTTGTCTATTTTCTCGTGGTGGTAAATTGTTCTTTTGTCTCTTGTTAAAAAATTGCTAGGTTCAGTCAGCCTGCGGACTGAAGAGTCCCAGGTTTGATTCCAGTCAAGGGCACATGCCTGGGCTTCGGGTTCAATCCTCGGTAGGGGGCGTGCAGGAGGCAGCCAATCAATAATCCTCTCTCATCATTGATGTTTCTATCTTTCTCTTTCCCTTCCTTTCTGGAATCAATAAAAATATTTTTAAAAACTTGCTAGATTCAGGTTAAACTTTTTTTGGCAAGACTGTTTCATAGGTAATGCTGTGCATTTCATACTGTACATAATTTCTGATTGTTTCTGTGCTAATGATGCTAAGGTTGAACATTGTGTTCAGGTGTTGACAGTTCTTCCATTGTGAAGTTATTTTTCCCATTGACAAGACGAATCTGGGATGATACTTGGACATCACGTGCTATCCAGTTGTGTGTCACAAAGTTTTATATTTATTAATGATTTTTACCTGAATTATTTTATTAGGGATTTCAAAATTATATTTTTTAAACAATATATTTCTTTTTACATTTAAGTTGGCATTCTTCTATAATAAAGAGCTTTCATTAACTGGAGCTATTTAGCTACCCTGAAATGATTTCATTTATAAATCTATTTTATTCTACCTTGGAAATGTAGAATAAATAGTATGCTTGCTTTTAAAATTTCTCCTGAATATCACATTTTTTTCTTAGATTCCTCATAAAAAATCAAAGGAGCTCTAGTAAGAATTGAAATCAATAGGTAATCTAGAAATTTAAAATGTAGGTGAGCAAGATAACTGGTGTTTAATCTTAGTAAACCCAGCGAAATAGAATATATTATTTTTTGATAGATAACCATAAGTGAACAAATGAGTCTCTTGAGATAGCTATAACCTGTTTTCTCTCTCTGCATTTCAAACTAATTAATCATTTTTATATTGATTCTTTATTAATAGATTTTAAGTGGAATCTTCTCAATGAAGTTATCTAAAAAGTTACTTTAAAAAGTTTTTCTGGAAGGAAGGTCAACAATTTTTTTCATAGACTCTTTCAATTTTGTGTTTTTTTAAGCATTTGTGTAGTGCCCCATAGGTACTGTTAAACTGGTAATTCCTGAATTTAAATTAGCTGACCTGTGTGTCTGCCAATAGAGAGTTTTTCAAATCTTGATACATAGCCTTATACCATGACCATGTGACCTCTTTAGAAGACTCTCTAAGTCCAGATTTTTTTAGTTGGTTTCCTTCTTTCCAATTAAAGGTTCTTTTGGAAAATGTTTCTTAAATTTTAATTTTTCTTATTACAGTTGTTTCAACTTTGGAACAGCTGCTAAATAGCTACTGTTTTTCATGCAATTTAAGCAATCACTTTTCCTTGCTGAGCAGCAGCTTTTAAGCCCTAAAAATCTCTGTAAGCTTTGTTTATTTACCTTTAAAGTTCTTTAAACTCTGTAAAATGCAGATGGCAGTTGATTAAGGGCAGTGGTATTTCTAAAGGATTTTCTGAATGCTGGTGTTTCTTAACCACCCAGATCACACTGTTCCTTATTAATAATTACAATACCAGACTATAAGGTGCTTTAATCAAATGTCAAAATTTCCCTCAATATTTACTTATAATATGGAACTTGCCCTCCTCCCCCATAAGATTGCTTAGATTCATTTTTGAAAAGCATTTGCCCTTGGAGTTTATTGACTATTCCAAAAATAAAAGTTAATACATTTTTCCATTTATTAAAATAATATAACTATATTACAGCATATTTAGCTGTAATATTTAGCCTAGCACAATTATTGTTTGCATTTTTTAAAAAAATATTTTATTGATATTTTATAGAGAGGAAGGTAGAAAGATAGAGAGTTAAAAACATCGATGTGAGAGAAACATTGATAGCTGCCTCTTGCACACCCCCTACTGGGGATGTGCCCACAACCAAGGTATATATCCTTGACCGGAATCGAACCTGGGACCTTTCAGTCCACAGGCCAACGCTCTATCCACTGAGCCAAACCGGTTTCGGCCATATTGTTTGCATCTTAGTTTATTGATTTTTAGTCCTTTTTTCTTATCCATCCTAAAAAAGAAAGCATAGTTATAATTATAATTTTAGTTTGCATAAGAATTCTTTTTTAATCCTTACCCAAGGATATTTTTTCCACTGATTTTTAGAGAGAGGGAAAGACAGAGAAGTATTGATGTGAGAGGAACACATTGATTGGTTATCGGTTGCCTCCTGCATATGCCACGACTAGGGACTCGTCTGGGGAGAAGCCTGCAACCGAAGTATGTGCCCTTGATGGGAATCAAACCCAGGACCCTTCATTCCGTAGGCCATACTCTATCCACTTAGCAAAAGAGGAGGGCTTTAGAAACCTTGACTTCTCAGAAACTTTTATCAGGACAGGAGTAAGGCAAGTCTTGGGAAGCTTCTTGTGTTGTGGGGTCAACCAAAGGCTTATATAAATTCTCAAAAAGCACTTGTTTTATTTTCTTATGATCTCTTATTCCCTCCTCCCCATACTCTAGACTTACAAAAAGGTAGCATCCTATATAATAAAAGGGTAATATGCAAATTGACCCTAATGGCGGAACAATTGGGAACAACCGGTCGCTATGACACTCACTGACCACCAGGGAACAGATACTCAATGCAGGAGCTGCCCCCTGGTGGTCAGAGTGCTCCAACAAGGGGAGTTCCACTCAGCCACAAGACAGGTTGACAGCTGCGAGCGCAGTGGCAGTGGTGGGAGCCTCTCCTGCCTCCTCGGCAGCATTAATGAGTCCTACTGGCCCAAGTTGTCAGTCGGACATCCCTGAGGTCTCCCAGGCTGCCAGAGGGATGTCTGACTGCCAGCTTAGGCCCAGTCCCCCGGGGAGTGGGCCTAAGCTGGCAGGTGGACATCTCCCAAGGAGTTCTGGATTGTGAGAAGGCGCAGGCTGGGCTCAGGGACCCCTCTCCTCCAGTGCACAGATTTCGTGCACTGGGCCTCTAGTATAACATAATAGATATATATATATATATATATATATTGTATATAGATAGATAGATAGATAGATAGATATATTAAAAAAAAATATGGAGTCTACATTATTGATTATATAATTATGCATTACCATGCTTTTTCTGTATTCTCTTTTCAAAGGTTTTCTTATTGTCCACTTGGCACATGCTTCAGGAATAACATTCACCATGGTTTTGGATGACCTTCCAAACTTAGAAGACATCTATAATTCCTTGTGTTCATCAACAATGGAAGACTCAGAGATGGATTTTGACTCTGGACTAGAAGATGATGACACAAAAAGTGATAGTATTTTGGAGGATTCCACAATTTTTGTAGCCTTCAAAGGAAATATAGATGATAAAGACTTCAAATGGAAATTGGACACAATATTGGAGAATGTGCCCAATTTGTTACACATGGGTAATTTGCTTTAATTACTTTTGCCTTCTAAGTATTTGCCCTTCTGTAACTATTTTGAGTTTTCCAATGTAAAATTTTGCTGTACTGGTTTGAAAGACTCATTTTAATTGTAAAGTTAGAATTTTAGGACTTTTTCCTTTTCAAGAAATGCTGTGGTGTTTATTTTAAGTTCATGGAGGAATTGAACTTAAATAGCATATGTAAATAGCCTGCTTTAGTGGACAGGAGTAAGTCTCAAAACCCGAATATATTTATTGTTTCTAACTCTCTGGCCTTATGTATAAAATGAGGAGTGTAGACTGGATCTTTAAGTCTTTTGCTTCATGGTTCTACTTAAAGTATGCTTGAAATTTGTTTTCTTAAACTTTAGATCAGAGGATTCTGAATCTAGCCATCAGCCGCATGTTATGGCCCACTTTCATTTTTTTGTTTTTTGTTTTTTAATTTTTTAATGTTTGAGTTTCATTACCCATGCTTTAAAATTTTAAATATTTTACATAAAAATCCATATTTTGCATTTGTCTGTAAAAATAAAAAGATGTGATAGTTTTGAGTTTTCCCTCTGCCCCAGATGATGCTGAACAGCACCAAAGACAGCCCCTCATCTCATCACAACTTCCATCTGATCTTGTCACACATTTACATTACCTGTCTCGGTCTTGTGGCCATTTGTGTGTGTGTGGGGGTTGTTTATTTGTTTTTAAATATATTTTAGTGATTTTTTACAGAGAGGAAGGGAGAGAGAGAGAGCTAGAAACGTCGATGAGAGAGAAACATCGACCAGCCGCCTCTTGCATACCCCCTACCGGGGATGTGCCCGCAACCAACATACATGCGCTTGACCAGAATCGAACCTGGGACCTTTCAGTCCGCAGACCGAGGCTCTACCACTGAGCCAAACTGGTTTCGGCGGGTTTTTTGTTTTTGTGTGTGTGTTGTTGTTTTTTGGCAATTTTGCACTTTATTTTTTATTTATTCGTTTGTTTGTTTAAAGTATTACATATGTCTCCTTTTTCCCCAATTGATCCCCTCCCCCTCGTTTATGTTTTTGAATCTTAGTTCAGATGTTTCCCATCTTTCTTGGTAGGACAATTATCTAATCTCTTCAGACATAGTGCAAAGCCTAGGTTTTATCTTTCTATCACAAATCTTGATTTAATCAAGTGCTCATTAGCTTTTCTTAGGCGTGCGTTGTTGTTTTTTTCTTTTGAGATTTGGTGTCAGGAGGGAAGCTGCTGTAGTTTATTTTTCAAATATTTTTTTAGTGTGTTGTGTAAGATTTCTTTGTAGTGAATGTATTATTTAGCATAGTATTAGAGAATTTTTTGTTAAAGTTGCAGTTATTACTGTCATTGTCACCATAATCACAGTCATAATATGTCACTTTATGAGGGCCCAGCTGGGCCTGAACTTGCTTATTGCTCTTAATTACACATTCCCCCCCCCCCCCCCCCGCTTGTTTTTAAATAGCTGAGTCAGTTTTTTCATGGCTTTTAAACAAATTACCAAACCCTGACCTATGCAGTTATTAGATTATATTCTTGGTGCAAAAATGTATTTTAAGTCATATCTTCTCAAATATAATGGAACTTTTAAAAACTTTTGATAAAATGTAGCTATTTTTGATAAAATGTAGTCTAGACCACATGCAAGATTCCAATACTCTTCAGATTAGGAAGAAGCCCTGTAGCATCTGTACTCTGTGGAGACAGGGTCTCAAGCTTCCTGCCTTTTGCTATTGGAGGCATAGTGTCAGGGAAAAGAAATTGACCTGAGAATCAGAGCAGGATTTTAATGCCATCTCTGATACTGCCAGGTAGCCACAGGATTATGGGCCAGTCACTCAGCCTTTCTGGGCTTCCATTTTCTTACCTATAAAATAGACTTGAACTAAACATTGCCTAATTCTTTCTAAATTTCTGTGATTTTATTATCTCACTGCTCTTAGCAAGTGTTCTATTTTTACCACATTAGAACAAGTGAACTTCATGTCTGGGTAAGTTAACTCTCAATGTATAATGGTTTTGGAGTCGGCAGGGGCTTTAGGCGACATGTAGGCACTTTCCCTCATCCATGGATATTTCTTATTTTAAGAACAGATATACCCACAAGTCCATTTTCCTTTATTTTTTTAGTCCTTGCCTGAGGATATTTTTCCATTGATTTTTTTTTTCCTAGAGAGAGTAAAAGATAGAGGGAAAGACAGAGAAACATTGATGTGAGAGAAACACATCAATTGGTTGCCTCCTGCATGAGTCCTGACCAGGGCCCAGGTCAGGGAGAAGCCTGTAACCAAAGTATGTGCCCTGGTCGACACTCCATCCATTGAGCCAAACTAGCTAGAGCAAGACCATTTTCTTAATATTGAAATGTAAAACTGAATAGAGAATACAAAAGATTTAACTTAGCCGAATTTTAACAAAAGGGAAAATTATTTTGTCTGGCATTGTTGGGGGGAAAAAAGTTTTTAGTCTGCTAACTGGTCCTGGGATTTGTTTTTCCATCTGTAAAATATAATTACAAACAATATTACCTCCTCAATTAGCTAATTTTTATATCTTCTTTTAAAGACATGCCCTGAAGTTTGCATTGCTTTTTCAGACTTGCTGAAATGTAATGCTTTTATATCCTAACTGAAGCCTGGTTGTCAAATTTTGTTGTTTCCCCCTCAGTTTCATGTGCTTCAGTAGAAATTGTACTCTTAGTTAAAGTAGGTAAAGATTTAAAAATCAAAGACATAAAGAATCAAGACTTAAGCCCTCCTTAAACTGAAACATTTATAGGACATTATAAGATATGTTTGCTCTCTGTCTCTATAATTATTTTCCACAGTGATGCTCAGTGAATATTTAAATATGAGTATTAAAATTTCAGATGTTTTATTTGAAGAGGTAAAATTACTTAACCTTTTCTTATTTTTCCTTTTTTCTGCGTAACCTTTTTATAAGTAAATTTACTAGTGACTTTTATAGTATTGTTTCTTTAAATAAGCTGCAGATTCCTTCATATGTATTCAACAGTTGGCATATCTGCCAATTGAATTTTTATAGAATCTCACTTGAAATTGGAGACTAAATGTTCTCAGTTTCTCAGTTCACATACATTAATCTGAGTCCAGACTAGATGTTATTCTTATTAATTTAAACTTAACCTCTCTCTTCTCTCATATTCTCTACTCTGTTTTACTGCTTTCCATTTATTCAGTAGCTATGGTGTATGTAGTAGGTCCTGTACTAGGTTTCTGGGACATATATCATTTAGCAATCACAACCTCTAAGTAGGTTTTTTCATGATTTTAAAGAAGAGAAAGGTAATTTTCAGAAAGATCAAATAACTTGTTCATGGGCACCCTGATGCTAAGTGGCAAAGTTAGTATTAGATTTGAAGTCTGAACCCAAAGCCTAAGCTTCTTAGCTACTCCAAGCTAGTGCTTTGCCTGTTCTTTTATCTTTTTGTTATTGTTTGTTTCATGTCTTTTAGTGGCTAAAAGATTACTAATATTATTCTCTTTCTTTCACAACCAAGAATCCAGCAAGCTAAAGGTACAGAAGGTGGAGCCCTGGAATAGTGTGCGTGTGACATTCAACATCCCCCGAGAAGCAGCGGAGCGGCTACGGATCCTGGCTCAGAGCAACAACCAGCAGCTTCGGGATCTGGGGATTCTCTCCGTTCAGATTGAAGGTGCCCATCTAGACACAAATCATAACAACAGCAGAATGCGGCATGATTTCCTGTGCTGATTTAATCTTCAGTTTTAGAATGCCAAGTAATTTATGTAATCTGTGCTTCACATTGTAGCACCTTAGGATAAAGAGGAATTGAATTTCTAGTTGGGTCGCGATGCTTTAGCATCTGTCGTCTCAGACTCCGTTCCTGTGGCTGATTTGGCTGTTGGCCTGTCATACTTTGATTTTACTGGCATTCTGACCAGAAACTGATTTGTCTTTTGAAGAACATCTAATTTCAGTTGCTTCCTTCTACCAACTAAGTCTTAGTTTTTATATCTTTACTTACCTAACAGAGATTAGGAGACCCTAAACAATTCTTTTGTAGTAATATTCATTTTTCAAATACTTTGCCAGAGTGGTCTTTTCAAAATGAAAATAAACTATATAAACACACACAGCTTAAACTTAAATCCCTGCTATGGCTTGCTATTGTTCAAAAGACCAGACTCTCTATTATGACCTCAGGCTTTGCGTGGTCTGATCTCTACCTTTTTCATCCAGCCTTATCTTGTACAACTCTCTCTTTGCTGTGTTCCAGCCTTTCCAGCTTGCTTTTGGTTCCTTGAATATGCATTTCTTCCTCCTGCCACAGGTCCTTGGCATTGATGGAATATTGTTCCCTATCATTTTCCCTTAAACACCTCCTCAGCTTCCAGTATCAGCTTATATCTTCTTGAGGATGTATTTTTTAAACTCCTTGACACAGTCATAGTTTTTTGTTATGTATACTCACCAAAGTCTGCATTTCCCCCCCTCAGGTCACACTTTTATTAGAGCAGTTATTTGATGATTGTTTTGTTCCCCCAAAGACTGCAAGCTCAAGTAGGATAGAGATGTCTTGTTTGGCTTATTGTTGGATCGCTGCTTGACTGTACATATTTTAGGTTCTTTGGTAGATATATGTTGAATGAAACCAAGGGAAGCACATATATAATGGCAACACTTTGTTTCAGTACTCAGAATACAGTGCTAAATAAAATACAGTCCTTGTTTTTATGAAATCAAAAGGAGTTCATGACCTTGGTGAGGCAAACAAACCTGTGAAAGGTGTAAGTACCAAGTGTGGGGAAGCACAAAGGAGGCTCTATCTTTGGGTGCCCAGTGAACCAAAACAATCTCCTTCCCTCTTACATTGATGCAGGCAGGTGGCAACCAACGTTTTCAGCCTTCCCTTCCACTGGTAGGCGAAGCCTTCCTGACGCTGTGCTTGCTTAGAACCTAAATGCTCCACAAAACGTCAGCAGCTGAGCTCAGCCATTGTTGCGCAGTGGTTGAGTGTCAGCCTATGAACCAGGTCACAATTCGATTCCTGGTCAGGGCTTGTGCCTGGGTTATAGGGGTATGCAGGAGGCAGCTGGTCAATTGTTTCTCTCTCACATTGATGTCTCTTTCCTCTCCCTTCCTCTCTCCAAACATCAATAAAAACATTTTAAAAGAAAGAAAGAAAGGTGGGGTTTAACATCACTTGATAAATGAAGGAATAGTGGCTTAAACAATAAATAGTTTATTTTGAAAAATTTGGGGTTGTCTAAAAGGATTCAGGAAAGTAAAATCAATTCATAGCAATCTACAGAATATAGTGAATTTTTAGGAATAGTGGAAATAAAACAAGTATTGGTTATAATAACACTATATTGACTTTTTTATAAGCACATAAGCACATGTACTCTTTATAAGAAACACATAAGTGAAAACCCCAAATGTTTGTGGTCTCTGTTACCTATTTACCTGACTTCAAAGGGCTTTTTTGGTAGTGTTTTCCAGTGGAGAAAGGAAACACCAGTTTCTTTTAATCAGACCTACTTACTACAAGTTCTTAAAAGGGTAAGATGCTGGCTCCCCTTTATTGTTATAACCATATATTCAAACGTAAGTACCAGTAAAGAGGCAAAATAGATAACATTTCTAGATATTATTAAATTCACATATTACAGAAAGAAGGGTTTTAACTTTTTGGTAATGTGTATCCCTAGGGATCTCCTTTCTCTCTCCACATTCTCTGAGAACTCAGGAAGGAGGGAAGTGGTGGCAGCAGCTGTTGCTTTTGTGAAACTGGTAGTAAGTTGATGCCTTTGTAAATTATAAGGGGAGGTGTAGCCACTGTCGTAGTGTCTGCTGCAAGGGTGGAAGGACAGGTTGTTCCCCGAACAGTCTGTTCTCCAGTGAAGAATACTCCTTGTACCTTCCTTTTTTTGAGTTTTGGCCAGGGAATTGGGGAGACAACTTTTTTGAGGGCATTTTGTGACCCTTCTGTAAATTCATGGTGATTTGAAGCAGAAGTCTGCAACCATTTTTTTGTAAAGGGCCAGAGAATAAATTTCTTTGACTTTGTCGTAATAACTCAACTGTTATAGCACAAAAACAGCCATAGGCAATGTGTAAATGAGTAAGTGAGGCTGTGTTCCAATAACACTTTATTTAAGTAAACAGGCCACAGGCTAGATTTGGCCCATAAAGATAGTTGACACCTAACAGGCAAGTTTGGGAGCCAATAGTGTTCTTTACATGTTGGGTTTTTTTTTTGTTTTGTTTTGTTTTGTTTTGTTTTGTTTGTGTGTGTGTGTGTGTGTGTGTTTTGAGATGTGCCTTTATTGATTTCAGAGGGAAAGAGAGAGAGAAACATCAATGATGAGAATCATTTGATTGGCTGCTTCCTGCACGTCCCCTACTGGAGATCAAGCTCACAACCTAGGCGGAATCAAACCCGGGACCCTTCAGTCCACAGGTTGACGCTCTATCCACTGAGCCAAACCAACTTGGGTTCCACGGGTTCCACTTGTTTTTTGTTGTTTGGTTTTATTTTTTATTTTTTAGTTATTTTTATTTTATTTTATTTTTTTAATCTTTATTGTTCAGATTATTACATTTGTTCCTCTTTTATGCTCCCATAGCCCCCCTCCACCCAGTTTCCACACACCCCTCCCTCCCGCCCTTTTCCCTCTCCCCCCCTCCCACTGTCCTGGTCCATAGGTGTACGATTTTTGTACAGTTTCTTCCTGCATCCCCCACACCCCCTTCCCCACGAGAATTGTCAGTCCACACTCTATGCCCCTGATTCTATTATATTCACCAGTTTATTCTGTTCATCAGATTTTTTTTATCCACTTGATTTTTAGATTCACTTGTTGACAGATAGTGTATTTGTTGTAACTTTGTTGTTCATAATTTTTATCTTTACCTTTCTTGTTCCTCTTCTTAAAGAATACCCTTCAGCATTTCATATAATACTGGTTTGGCGGTGATGAACTCCTTTAGCTTTTTCTTATCTGCGAAGCTCTTTATCTGACCTTCAATTCTGAATGATAGCTTTGCTGGGTAGAGTAATCTTGGTTGTAGGTTCTTGCTATTCATCACTTTGAATATTTCTTGCCATTCCCTTCTGACCAGCTGATAAATCAGCTGACAGTCGAATGGGTACTCCCTTGTAGGTAAATAACTGTTTTCTCTTGCTGCTTTTAGGATTTTCTTTTTGTATTTTGCCCTTGGCATTTTAATTATGATATGTCTTGGTGTGGTCCTCTTTGGATTCCTTTTGTTTAGGGTTCTCTGTGCTTCTTGGACTTGTAAGTCTATTTTTTTTACCTGGTAGGGAACGTTTTTTGTTATTATTTCTTCAAATAGGTTTTCAATATTTTGCTCTCTCTCTTCTTTATGGCACCCCCATAATTTGGATGTTGGTACACTTGAAGTTGTCCCATAGGCTCCTTGCACTATCTTCATATTTGTCGGTTCTTTTTTCTTTTTTCTTTTTTCTTTTTTCTGATCGGGTGTTTTTTGCTTCTTCGTATTTCAAATCTTTTATTTGATTCTTAGGATCCTCTAGTCTACTGTTGGATCTCTGTATTTTATTCTTTATTTCAGTCAGTGTATGCTTAATTTCTAATTGGTCCTTTTTCATATCCTTGAGGGTCTCACTATATTTCTTGGAGGTTTCTAGAAGATACTTGAGTAACTTTATAACCGTGATTTTTTAACTCTATATCTAGTAGTTTCCTTTCTCCATTTCTTTCATTTGTGGCCTGTTTCTTTGTCTTTGCATTTTGGCTGCTTCCCTGAGTTGATAGAGTGGCTTTGTGTGCTAGGTGTCCTATAGGGCCTAGTGGCTCAGCCTCCCCAGTTACTTGAAGTGGACATTCTTGGTGCACCCCTTTGTGGGCTGTGTGCACAGTCTTGTTGTAGTTAAGCCTTGATTGCTTTTGGTATCACTGGGAAGTATTGACCTCCAGGCCAACTGGCTGTGAGGACCAGTTGTATCTACATTGGGAGAACTTCTGTGCTGGAGACACCCTTATGGGGTAGGACTTGCTTCAGTATAGGGCTTTGGTGCTTATTGATTCTTCCCCCTAAGTGTGTCTCTTATAGATGTAAAGAGTTGTAATTTGGATGGTCTCACTCTGACCACTGGGTACCCTTGCCTCTTGGATCTCCCAGGAAGTGCAAAGTCACCCACTGCTTGAGGCCACCCAGCAGGAGCTACAGAGAGATCTGCAGATTCCTCCTCTTTGTTTGGGTTTTGGAGGTGCCCAGATGAGGCCCAGCTATGAAGCAATGCAAGCTGCTGTGGAGCCTTAGGTCTTCTTTTGGAAGCTCTGGGGCTCTCTGACCAGCAGCAATTTGTTAGATTGCAAAAGGCCAGGCCATTCATAATGCAAAAGCTTCTGCACATAGCTTGGGTGGGGTTCTAAATTGGGTGGGGCAGGGTCTCAGAGAATCACCAGGGCAGAGCAAACAGCAATGGCTGCCATTAGCCCTGCCCCTAAGAGGCCCCTTGGTCTCTGTGTCCTGTGGCACCATGCAGAAACAATAATTGCTGCAAACACCTCTGAGAGAAAGCTGCCCTCGCGTTCCGGCCTGATGCCAGACAGCCCAGTTTTGAGGTGTGAGTCTGGGTCCCCAGAGTCTCGCCCAGAACTGGAGTTCAGAGCAGTCGGGAACTTGTATCGTCCTCCCAATTGAGAAAGACAGCAGTGTACCCAGTTGCCAGCCCCTTTCACGCGCCTCTGTACTTCCCCACTTCCACACATCCGCACCTGCTACCGGGCTCAGTGCACTTTTCTCTTTCCTTGTTAGTTGTAGAATTTCCATTCAGCCAGCCTTCCCGTGGTTCTGGATGTTATTAGTTTTGTCTTTTAGTTGTAGTTTTGATGTGATTGTGCACGGCAGCAAGTTCAGGTGTTTATGCCGCCAACTTGGTTGTCCTTGTTGTTTGTTTTTAATAAAACTTAGCAGTAGTTACATGTAGTTGGCAGTTAGGGGAATAATAGCAGTATAATGTGAAAACTGTTTATTCATATGTGATTGTTCCTATGCAGGTGAACTATAATAGTGGGACTAGGAGGATAAATATTCATAAGAGGGCTAGGGGGAGCCTTTAGTTCAGCTGCTGCATAGGTGGAAGTCCTTTCAGCTTTATTTTAAGAAAATTTGCCCAAACCTGTTTGGCTCAGTGGATAGAGCGTTGGCCTGCGGACTGAAAGGTCCCGGGTTCGATTCCAGTCAAGGGCATGCACCTTGGTTGCGGGCACATCCCCAGTAGGGGGTGTGCAAGAGGCAGCTGATCGATGATTCTCTCTCATTGATGTTTCTAACTCTCTATCCCTTTCTCTTCCTCTCTGTAAAAAATTAATAAAATATATATATTTTTTAAAGAAAATTAAAAATGAGATCTTACACTCAAGTATGTTCCCAGAAGTGCACCCCCCAGCATTTCATGGCTTTCGGCTTGTGACAAGTTTCATTTCCTCCTGTGCCTGCCTTAATGGCAATCCCACTGGCTCAGATCACCACTGCATCTGCATTATCTTAGCACCTTTCACCAGGCATTTCCACTCTAGCATTTTGGGACATATTATCTCTATCAATTTTTGTTTTTATTAGAGCTCTGGTTACAGAGATGCATGAGTTTTGAGTTTGCCCCAACAATATTTTTCTACTAAAACCTGTTATTTTCAGTGTGAGATTTTATAGAATGGGAGGTTTTTCAGGAATGCATTTATCATATAGAAAAATGCCTGTAATTCTTTGTAAGGTTATATAAGATGACTCTTCATCATATAGTCAGTAAATAGATAATGAGTACCTACCATGTGCCAGGCACTGTTCTGTGTATATAAAGCGCATAACTAGGGTAGACTTATAAGTTATCACCTTTGAGAGTAAAATAACCATCCTGAGACAACAGATATAAAGGAACTAGGACAGACTTATGGTTACCTTTGTATATGATGGGGATGCAGACAAGAAAGCAGTAAATAAGTATTCACATGGGATGTGCTCTGAAGAAATAGCAGGCTGTTCTGATAGGGTGACATAACATTGGATAAGATGGTTAGAGGAGGCCTTTCTGGGCCTGTGACACTTAAGATTACATGAAAATTGAGGCGTTGACTTAATGTGAGAATAGTGCAGGAGTCCTAGGTAAAGGGAGCAGCATTCTTGAAGATCTTAAGGTGAGAAGCAGGTTTGTGTACCCAGGAAACTAAAAAAAAATGCCACAAAGGCTGAATCCTCTTTAAAAATATATATATATATTATTGATTTTTTTTTTTACAGAGAGGAAGAGAAAGGGATAGATAGAAACATCGTTGAGAGAGAGCCAAACCAGTTTCTGCTGAATCCTTTTTATTGAAGGAGAAAATAGTGTAAGTTTTTGAGGTTAGAGACATAGGCAAGGGCCACATCTGGGCTGTCCAGTATAATAGCCACAAGCCATATATGGATATTGAGCACTGAAAATATGGTTTAAGTGTAAAATACATTCTAGATTTTGAAGACTTAGCTTTCCCCCAAAAGAATGTAAAGTATCTCATTAATAATTTTTATATTAATTGTATGTTGAAATAATATGTTACGTGTATTGGGTTAATAAAAAAAAAGTATATTGCCGTTAACTTCAGCTTATTTTTACTCAGCTTCTAGAAATTTTTAAATTGCATGTGTTGCTTATATTATATTTCTGTTGAGCAGCATTGGGCAGATCATTAGAGGCATTGTAGACCCTATTAAGAAGTTTGACTTGCATTTCTAAAGCAGTGAGAAGAAATGGAGTAGTTTTAAGTAGAGAAATGGCATGATCTGATGTCCATTATAAGAACAGTACTCTTTCTGCTTAAGATGTCCTAGCAGGATTGGTATATTAGTAGTCCTTTCCTTTCATTGGAAACCCTCAAGATCTATATTTTTCTCTTTTATTCCTAACTCCCATAGGCAACTTAGAGCATCTTTGTAGCCTCTGGTTATTGGTCTCTCTCTCTTTCTCTTTTTTTTAAAATTATATTTTTATTGATTTCAGCAGGAGGAAGGGAGTCGGAGAGAGAAACATCCATGATGAGAGAGAATCATGGATTGGCTGCCTCCTGCACTCCCCCTCCTGGGGATTGAGCTCACAACCTGGGCATGTGCCCTGACCAGGAATCAAACCGTGACCTCCTGGTTCATAGGTCGACACTCAACCCCTGAGCCACACCGGCTGGGCTGGTGATTGGTCACAGGATGTTTGTTTCCTGTGACTAACCAACCTGCCTGGTTAAAACAGAAAACTAACGTACAGCACTGACAAGACCGAGGAAACTGTTGTGCTCTCCTTAGGTACCTTTTCTTTTTTTTTCTTCTTTTTTTCATTAGTTTCCTTTAAAAAATATATATATTTCATTGATTATTTTACAGAGAAGAAGGGAGAGAGATAGAGAGTTAGAAACATCCATGAGAGAGAAACATCAATCAGATATTTTATAGAGAGGAAGGGAGAAGGATAGAGAGTTAGAAACGTCGATGAGAGAGAATCATCGATCAGCTGCCACTTGCACACTCCCTACTCGGGATGTGCTCGCAATCAAGGTACATGCCCTTGACTAGAGTCGAACCTGAGAACCTTCAGTCCACAGGCCTACGCTCTATCCACTGAGCCAAACCAGCTAGGATTAGCTTCCTTCTTTATCATCTGATTATGTAAAGAAAGACAAGTGAATGAAAACTTTCAACTCCTCAGCCACAGGCCAGCTATACTTTTATTTGTCCACAAGGTGGTGCTGTTCTCCAGAGTAACAGCAGTCAAAATTTTAAAGGCGTGAAGCACCCCAAAACTTACTTCAAATACTTATTGATTGGTTGATTGATTGATTTTAGAGTGGAAGGAAAAGGAAGAGAAACATCCATCTGCTGCCTCCTGCACAGCCCCTCCTGGAGATTGAGCCTTCAACATGGGCATGTGGCCTGAGAATCAAACCAGCAATCTTTTGGTGCTTGGGACAGCACTCATCCAACTGAGCCACACCAGCCAGGGCTCAAAGACCTTTTTATCATTAAACCAAGTAATATTTAAGTTGCCTATAACTTTAGGGTACACTCAATTGGAACACTTCTAGTGACATACCAGGTTATTAGGTTCAAATTAGATAAAATTTTGTAGGCATTAACAATCCTATACAAATGTTCTAATCATCAGATATTTGTCTCAGAGATAGATTAGTAGAAACCTGTCTACTCCTTGTTTTTTCAATTAAAGTTGACATACAATGTTATATCAGTTTCTTGTATGCAACATAGTGATTAAACATTTATGTAACTTACGAAGTGATAACCCCAATAAGTCTAAAACCCATCTGATATCATATATAGTTATTACAATACTAGAGGCCCAGTGCATGAAAATTCATGCACTGGAGGAGGCCCCACAGCCTAGCCTGCCCCCTCACAGTCTGGGAGCCCTCGAGGGCAGGAGGCGACCTGGTGATCAGGGAAAGGCAACGTTCCCATCACACCTCTGCTGCTGCCACTGTTGGCAGCGCAAGCCTTGGCTGGCCCTGGTTGCCTGTGCTTCGGGCCCTCCCTGAGAGGCTGAGGGGTTAAGGGCGGGTCCAGCTGTACCGCACACAGCTCCAGCTGTACCGCAGGGCTGACAGGACTGAGGGACTCCAGTGGGGGTGAGGAGACTGGGCACTGCTATCTTGTGATGGTGTGATGGTCAATTTGCATATTCTCTCTTTATTAGATAGGCTTATTGACTATGTTTCTATGCTGTATTTTACATCCCCATGACTATTTTTATAACTGGCAATTTGTGCTTCTCAATCTTAGCTTTCACAAACTTTTTCACCCATCCCCACCCCCCATCTCCCTCCATCTGGCAACCATCTATTCTCTGTATTGATGAGTTTGCTCCTGTTTTTTTTGTTCTTTTATTTTGTTTTTTAGATTCCACATATAAGTAAAATCATTCACTTAACTAATACCCTCTAGGTCCATCCATGTTGTTGCATATGGCACAATTTCATTCATTTTTATGGCTAAGTTATATATGCCATTGTATATGTGTACCACATCTTCATCCATTTGTGTGCTATGGGCACTTAACGGCCTATTTACTCTTCATTGCATCAATTTTTCTGCTGGATATCTGTTTATATTGCAGTTATTTAAAGGGAAATGGCATTTTGCCCACAAATATTACAGTGCCCCCATTCTGTTTTTTTCCTATACACACACATACATTCTCTCCCTCCCCCTATGAGCTGATTGAAAATAAATATTTAGAGTTCCTTGCTCTTTGCAATATAATCATTGCCCATCTCTGTATTGTGAGAATTGGTTATGTTCTTGTGCTTCATGTAAGCAAACCTTAGAGAAAACTACGAGTCTTGTATACCTTTTTAAAAAAATGAAATTTGCATTTATTCTGATGATTTCCTTTTTATATCCTGACTGTCATTTTCAGGGGAAGGTGCTATCAACCTGGCTTTGGCTCAGAACCGAAGCCAAGATGTGAGAATGAATGGACCCATGGGAGGTGGAAATTCATTAAGAATGGAGCCAGGATTTCCTATGGCAGGTGGTCCAGGTGAGATCTCTCACTCAATTGTATGACATTTTACTAGTTGCCTCTTTTTTTGCTTTCTTTGCTAATGTATGTTCATTTGGGTCCTACAAGATAGGCAGGGTTTCCTGACACATCTCTGTTTATTAGCTCAGGAAATAAAGACATGAAATCACTCTTGGGAGGCCAGCTAGTATTTACAATCTTTGGGGCTCAAGCTTAAATGTAGATGAGCACTGAGCAATACAGCAAACATTGATTATGTTCTTGAATGATAGCACCTATGCTAACTGTTGAAAATAGAAATGAATAAAAAACGAATAAAGTATACCCTACTTTCAGAATGTTTATAGCATAATGTAGAATGTAGGCTGAGAATCTGTGAGCTAAGAGTTCTTGCATGCTTATTTGGAATCTGTAGAAGTATGTAGGAGAATATGTGTTTTTTATATTTAGAGCTTGAAAGAGTTATAAATTATTTGCTACCTTTTGAAGTAAACCTGAAATTTCTTCTTTGGAGATTGAATTCAACACACTGTGAATCACAGAATATTACAATTGAGTTGGCTCTCACATATAAGCTGAGGAAGCTGTGGAGCTCATGTAAGGAAGCAGTTTGCCCAGAGTCAAATAGCAGTAGGCTTAATATCTCAGATCTAACTCCCAGTTTAATGTTCTTTTCACTACACTCATGGCTTTCATACTTTTCTGCTGCAGGACCCTGTATCCAAATAAACCAGAAAGGCACAGCTTCTGTGGTTAAAGCAGAGGAAGCACCTGAATCTATACCAAATCATTCACCTCCCCACCTAGTATAGCAGCTCTTGAAGAAATGCAGGAGAATGGAGAAGCTCAATTTATAAAGCCATTGTTTGAACAATAGCTAAAAACTTGGCTTTATAGAATAGGAAGTAGGTTTTTATCCTGACATTGCCATTTAGTGGTTACCTTAAACTAGTTATTGCATCTCTCCAAGCAACAGTTTCTTCACCTATAAAATGAGATAATACTGCCTGTAATCTATTGAACTCATTCTTAAAGAAGATGAGCCATTTAGCAAATATTTCCGAGTTCCTATTATATGTCAGGATCTGTACTATTGGATTATTGTGGGATACCATATAGTAGATGGAAAATACCCAGCCTGGTACCTATAGTTGGAAGTCAGTAGATGTAATTCTCCACAGAAATCTGATCATTTGGTTTTAAGGCAGCATAATGAGAGATTATAGGTGGCACTGTTGCCACTAGTGAAGAATCGGGTCAGAAGAAGAGAGGGAAGAACCTAACCAAGTTGCATATAGTTAGTAAAAGAATGAATAGAAATAAAATGAGATTTAACCTGGGTTCTAGTCTCGATTCCTGGCCAAATGACAATATTTACTGGCTGTAGTTTCCTGTAAACATATTTAATTACTAGAGGCCTGGTGCACGAAATTCATTCACAGTGTGTGTGTGTGTGTGTGTGTGTGTGTGTGTGTGTCCCTCAGCCCAGCCTGCACCCTCTACAGTCTCGGACCCCTTGACGAATGTCCGACTGCCCGTTTAGGCACGATCCCCAGTGGGATTGGGCCTAAACTGGCAGTTGGACATCCCTCTCACAACCCAGGACTGCTGGCTCCCAACCACTTGCCTGCCTGCCAGCCTGACCACCCCCTAACCACTCCCCTTGCCAGCCTGATTGACACCTAACTGCTCCCCTGCCAGCCTGGTCACCCCTAACTGCCCTCCTCTGCTGGCCTGGTTGCCCCCAACTGCCCTCCCCTGCAGACCTAGTGTCCCCCCCCCCAACTGCCCTCCCCTGCTGGCCTAGTTCCTCCCAACTGCCCTTCCTTGCTGGCCTGGTCTCCCCTAACTTCCCTCCTCTGCCAGCCCAGTCACCCCTAACTGTCCTCCCTAACTGTCCTCCCCTGCTGGCCTGATTGCCCACAACTGCCTTCCCCTGCAGGCTATCTTGTGGCAGCCATTTTGTGTCCACATGGGGGCAGTCATCTTGTGTGTTGGAATGACCGTCAATTTGCATATTACTCTTTATTAGATAGGATGTCCTAGAAGCAATGCTATATAGACTGCTTCCAGCCTTAAAACGTTAGAATCCTGTTAAACCGATGTCAGCAAGCTCTCCTAGTGTCTAGCTCTCCTAGTGTCTAGCAAGTAGCTCTCTTAACATCTGGCCAGTATCTGGAAAATAGCAGGCATATTTATTATGCATCTCTGAGAAATGAGTCTAAATTATAGCAATATAAGTAGTTTATTGTCAACATAAGAAACTTTAGAAGCTTTAGGTTGAAATTAAGTTAAATTTAGTGAAGGCCACTGATTGTGATCTAATATGAAGTTTCAGGAATAATGAATTGGTAATGATCTGTAGTCACAGTAACATTTTAATCCCTAATCTTTCTTTACTGCCAAGCATATTTCAGGTATGTTTTTCTCTATTGTCCATGGGGACAATGGATGCAAACAATTTTGATACTAGTTTAAACTAAGCAGAGAAATTTTTCTAGGGAAAGTGACCTCAGTACCCTATAACACAGTAAAAATACTTTAGAATTGTGTATCTATTGTACAATGTATTAGATTGTAAATTTTTCTTAGCACTACCTTCTCTATTGGCAATAGTAAGTTAACTAACTTATAAGCAAAATACTTTTGTAATTAAATCATATCCATAGCCTGATGGTTTTTTTCCCCATACCTTTAGAGAAGCTCAAGATTAGTGAGGATTCCATAGTAGTCATTTCGTCATGATTTCTCGACTTTGTCACTATTAATGCTTTAGGCTGATAATTCTTTCCTGTGGGGAGCTGTCGTGTGCATTGTGCAATGTTTAGCAGCTTCCCTGGCTTCAACCACCAGATGCTAGTACAGCATGGCACTTTTCCAGTAGTGCCAACAAAAACTGTCTCTAGACATTGCTAAATGTTTCCTGGCGTACAAAATGCCCCCCCCCCAAAGTTGTGAACCATGGATTTAGTCCATATTCCCTCTAATATTGATAGTGTCTCTACTGAGCATGTAGTCAGCATGTGCTTAAACATTTCTGAGTTTAGGAGACTGATTATAGACTGAGAAAAACTGCTTGTTATCTCCTAAGAACATTTTACTATCTAGTTGCCATCTTTGAAAAATGGGATGGGGCTCCTAAGAAACAAATCCAGTTTCATCATTTACCTAACTGCCCTCCTCAACTAAACATCTAAAAGTGCTCAATAAACATATAATATTTAATGCAGAATTGAGCTTATAAGAAAGTAAGGAAAATCCCCAGGGCAAAAAAGAAGTCAAAGAAGAAAATTTAAGTAGCAATAAAGAAATAAGACTTTGCAAGGGCTAAGGGATAAAACATGAAGCCTTACTTGGGTCTACATAAAGAAAGAAGTTAGAATTCAGAATCCCTCATGAAGTGAGAATTTTCAGTGAAATAATGATTCAAAAATTTTTACTTTCTGGCACAGGAAGACAAATGCAAAACTTATCTCTCTTGGCCTGGGCTCCTAGTTGGGGACTGGGGAAAAGGTGGTTGTGGAATTTTCTCTACCCTCATGCAGTTGGAAATTTAATATACAGGGTAGTGCAAAACTAAGTTTACAGTTGTATTTGAAATACAGTTTATTCTTGTATTATTGTTTATTGTATTTTCCTTATAAACAACTGTAAATCTACTTTTGTCCCACCTCATATTGAAATGACTCAGGAACAGCCGAGCTAAGTCAGTAAGTATTATAGTTTTAGACTGGTCTCAACCCAGTAATAATTGTTGAAGCTCTGGAGAAGCTTATTCTCAACCCAAGCCATTGCATATTCTCATAGTTAAAGCTTATGATAAATGAGACTTGAGGCCTGGTGCACGAAGTTTGTGCATGGTAGGGTCCCTAGGCCTGTCCAGCAATCAGGGCTGATCAGGGTTTTCCGGCTGCCAGATGGGGCCTTCCTTCGTTCCACAATGACCCCTGCATTCCATGCCGTCCCTGTGTGGTCAGCGCTCATTATAGGGAGCGGTTAAACTCGTGGTTGGTAGAACTCCTGAGGGGACAATTTGCATATTAGCCTTTTATTATATAGGATTATACTCCAGACTTACAACATTTAGCTCTTCTCCCTCCCTGGATAATGGGAATATTAGGGTGTTTAAATTTATAAAAATCCTAAGAAGAGGACAAGATACTATCAAAACATAAAGAGAATTGGGGGCAGGGAGGGGCGAACAGAACTTATAGAAATTTTTAAATAGTAATAAATAACTTATTAGACACAGCTGAATTGGAAGATAAACTTGAATAAATTACCCAGAATGCAGCACAGAAAAAAAATAAAAGAGATGGATGTGAAGGATAAAATTAGAAGGTTTAACATAAGTCTGAAAATAATTCCAGAAGAAGACAAAGAAATTGAGGCGGAATAATAATCAAATAGAGAATGGCTGAATTTTTCCCAGAATTGGTGAAAGAATGAGTCCTCAGATTCAGAAGCCCAGTAATCCTTAGCACTATAAATAAAAATGAATCCACACCAAGACACAAAATTGTAAAGCTACAGAACATGAAAAGCAAAGAGGATGATGTTAAAAGCAACTCAAAATAAAAGACCAATTATTATTTTATTTAATCCTCACCCAAGGATATTTTTCCATTGATTTTTAGAGAGTAGAAGAGAGAGGGAAAGACAGAGAGAAACATCAGTGTGAGAGAAACACATTGATTCGTTGCCTCCTGCATGCACCACAGGGAGGAGCCTGCAACTGAGGTATGTGCCCTTGATTGGAATCAAATCTGGGACTCTTCAATCCACAGGCCAACAACTTTATCTACTGAGCCAAACCAGCTAGGGCAAAGACTGTGAAGGAAAGACTATGAGACCCACAATTAATTTTTAAAAAATATGTTTTTATTGATTTCAGAGAAAGGAAGGGAGAAAGAGAGAGAACATCAATGATGAGAGAGAATCATCGATTGGCTCACCCTGATACCCCCTACCAGGGATTGAGCCCAAAACCCCTGGCATATGCCCCAACCGGAAATCAAACTGTGACCTCCTGGTTCATAGGTCGATGTTCAACCACTGAGCGACACTGGCTGGGCCTGCAACTAATTTCTTAACAGAAACATTGGAAGCCAGAAAACTTAGGAATAATATTTCAAAGTGATGAGAAAATTATTGACAGCCTCAAATTTTAAACCTAGCTACACTATCAACAGTAGTGTGAAATAAAGGCCTTTTCCAAGAGACTAAGAGAATTTACCATTAACAGACCCTTGCTAATTGAACTGCTCAAGATGTACTTCAGGAAGAAGAAAATTGAACCTAAGATGGAAGAAATAAGAGCTAAGAAGGAATGGTGAGCTAAATAATTGGTAACCTGTGGTAAATATTTCTAAATAAATATTGACTTATTTAGTATAAAGATAACTACTATATATTGTCTTTAGACCTAAGTCAAATATGTCTGTTGGCATTTTAAACATAATCATTAAAATAATAGGAATAGATTATATAACTTCATAGGAAGAAAGGCATGATGAAAACAAAATTCAGGAAAAATAGGAGAACAGCATAGAAAAAGAAGTGTAAAAAGCAGTGGTATCACAAAATGATAAACCAAATTATACCAGTAATTAATAGTAAAGGCAAATGGATTCTGAAGTTTGATTAAAATAAATCAGATATAAATTATAAGGACTCAGTTCATAGCTAAAATGATAGATAAAAAGATAATCCAAATGAATGTTAACTAAGAAAAGGTAGAACTATTTTTATCAGATAAAACAGACTTATGGAGGATAAATAGGGCCATTGTATGATGTAAAAGGAAAAGTTCAGCCCTGACCAGTTGCTCAGTGGTTAGAGCATCAGCACATGCACTGAAGGGTCATGGGTTCGATTCCCAATAAAAGGCATGTATCTCCACTATAAGTTCAGTCCTCTAGCCCTGGTCAAGGTGTATGCAGGACACATCAATTGATGTCCCTCTCTCACATCAATGTTCCTCTCCCTCCTCCTACTTCCCTTCTACTCTCTCTAAAAATCAGTGGGGGGAAATATCCTCCCTCCTTGGCTGAGGATTTTTTTTTTAAAAGGAGCCCTAGCAGATTTGGCTCAGTGGATAGAGTGTTCCCCTTCAGACTGAAGGGACTCAGGTTCATTTCCTGTCAACGGCACATACCTTGTTTGCAAGCTGGATCCCGGGTATATGCAGGAGACAACCAATCAATATCTCTCTCACATCGATGTTTCTCTCTCTGTCTCTTCCCCTCCCTTCCACTCTTGCTAAAAATCAATGGGAAAATATTCTCGGGTGAGTATAAACAAAAAAAAAAAAAAATTTTTTAAATAAAAATAAAGGAAAAGGAAAGTTTACTAGAAAGATAATTAAACTATTATTTTCTTATAACCTATCCTTAAAATATGTGAGGCAAAAATGGACAGAATTACATGTAGATAGTAAATCTTAGGAGAAATTTTAACAAACTCCTATTAGTAATTGATGTGTTGAGCTTATAAAAAACTAGTAAGGATAAAGTTTGAATAACATAATTAAAATAATTTGATATAATGGGTATACAGTTGGCCTTGAACAACGTGGGATTAGGGACGTCAACCACCCATGCAAAAATCTGCGTATAACTTTTGGCTCCCCAAAAACTTACTGCTAGTAGTCTATTGTCTGGAAGCCTTATGATAACATAAATAGTCAATTAACACACATTTTGTATTTATATGTATTATGTGCTGTATTCTTAAGTAAGCTATAGAAAAGAATATGTTATTGAGAAACTACATTTGCAGTACTTACACATTTATGAAAAAAATCCACATGTAAGTGTATCTGCACAGTTCAAAACCGTGTTCAAGGATCAACTGTAAATAGAAATCAAGGATTTCTATTTACAGTTGTCAGGCATAAATGGAACATTTGTATAAATTGGTTATGTATTATTCCAAAAGCAAGTTTTAGTAAATGCCAAAATTTGTTCCCTAACCTGTAGTGCAGGTCAGTGGTAAAAAACAAAACAAAACACAAAAACAAAAAAACAAACAAAAAAACCTCTAACTAAAATATCCCATAGTTTTAGAAATTAAAAAATACATTCTAAATACACAATAATTTTTTAAAAATTAATCACGATGGACATTAGAACATATTTGGAATAATGAGAAGCACATATTAGAATTTGTAAGGTATAACCAATATAGTACTGGGAAGAAAATTAAGCCATCAGATACTTATATTAGAGCAGAACATCAACTGAAAAGTAAAAAGCTAACTGTATGGCTTAAGAAAATGAACAGCAGAGTAATAATTTAGGAGGAAAGAAATAAGTAAAGTATGCATTTTTTAAAAAAGAATAGAGCAACAAAGCTAAAAGATATTTCTTTGAAAAGACAACTAAAATGATGAACCTGATAAGAAAAGAAAAAAAAAAAAGGCACAGGCAATGTAAAGAATGAAAATAAAGTGTAAAAGGATGTATGTTATAGTATGTAAATTGTCTCGATTTTTAAAAAGAATGGAAACAAATAAAAAGAATGGAAAAAATGGGTATCCCATGAATAACTTCATGCTAATAAATTGTAAAGCATTGGCAGGTTAACAATTTTCTTGAAACTATAATTTAACCGAAACAGACTTAATGAGATATAGAAAACTTAAAAAACCTATTAACTACTTAGGAAATTGAAATAATTAAAAATCTGTCTCCCTATGAACCAATTAGTGTAACCCACAGGCCCTATTGATTTTACAGGTGAGTTTTACTAAATATTTAAAGAACAGTTAGATATATTTTTCCAGAGCATAGAAAAGAGGGAAAGATGCTTTTCAACTCATTTTAATGCTATTTTTTCTTGATCAAAATTAAAGGACAGGAAGAGAATATAATTATAGGCTATTATCACTTATGAACATAGATGCTAAGTTCTAAAAAGTCTAAGGGTATCAGAAATTAGAAAGAAAAGGAACAAGAGGAGTTCTCAAAAATCTAGTTGGAGTATGAATCTGTATAACCACTTTTGAGAGCAGTTTACCAAGATCTAGTAAAATTGAAAATGCTTATATTTCAAAACCTAGCAATTCTAATTATATAGTATAAAGATAAGCTCATATGTCCACAAGAATACATGACATTACCAAATTCTCAGAATGAAAAGTTAGGGTGGGTGGGGGGTAGGGACCTAATATAGGAGAATGAATGTATATAATAGAGGCACTATTATGGAAATTAATAAACTATTATGGAAGTCAAGATGGATAAAATTCAAAAAGTAAGTGAAAATGTAAACTGAAGAATGCATATAGTATGGTGCCACTTGCATGAAGATTAAAAGCATATAAAAATGCAATATAGTTTTCCTACATATGTAGAAAATAAAACATACATGGAACTGTTAACCCCAGTTATAAGATAAGAGGGAGGGAATGAAATGAGATTGGGAAGGAGTAGGGGGCTTCTCAGGTGTGTATATACATACATATATACATATACATATACACATACATATACATATATACATAAATATATACACTATAGGCTCAGGTGCATGGATTCGTGAACCAGTGGGGTCCCTCGGCCTGGCCTATGCCCTCTTGCAATCCGGGCCCACACGGGGGGTGTAGTAGTTCACAAAGTGGCAGGCACCTGGGAAAGTGGCTGCTCCTGTGCATCCTGGCTCCTTTGTGACTGCCTCAGCCACAACTTGGTAGTGCTGCTGTGGAGGCAGGAGAGGCTCATGCCGCCGCAGCTGTGCCCACCAGCATCTGGCATCAGTCAGCTGAGCGGTGCTCCCCACTGTAGGAACCTGGGAGTGTACTGACCACCAGGAGGCCTTGAGCATCTGCCCCCTGGTGGTCAGTGCACGTCATAGTGAGGGGTCGTTTGGTCATCAGTCACGTAGGCTTTTATATAGAGAGAATATACACACACACATATGTATGTATGTATATGTATCTGAAGGAGATAGGTCAAAATGTTTAGATATATATAAGGTAGATGATGGTACAGAAATTTGTCATACTTTTTCATATTCTTGAAATATTTTATTCAAAAACAACAACATTATACCAATTTCAATACTCCATTCTAGACTTTTTTTTTTTTTTTAATCTCTCTCTAGGATTAATAAGAATGACCAACCCGGCCACTGTTATGATACCCCAGGGTGGAAACATGTCATCTTCCATGATGGCACCAGGTCCCAATTCAGAACTGCAGCCCAGGACTCCTCGCCCTGCTTCACAGTCAGGTATTGACCTCCAGTCTTTTAGGATCAAAGAGGCTGGAACTTGCTGCACAGATCATTACAAATTCAACTGTCTCTGATGGAGTTCCCAATTGCCCAACTTAAATGCCATCTTTTTTACAAAATGTGCCCTAATTTCTTCAAGCTAAAAGTCATCATTTCCTTTTTAAATTTTCTCATTATCCTCTTCTAAGTTTTACTCCATCATTCCTAAAAAAAATGCACTATTGGCCTACTTAGTCCTGCAAGATACTCCATGACATTGAATTCTAAACATGGAAGTAAATTTGCTAAATGCATCCTTCTCCCAGAGATACAAAATTAACATTTCGAAGGCACTGAAAGTCTTTGGAGGCACTGGAGTGGTTAGGTCCAATGTTTCCCAAACCTAATTGACTATGTTTTTGTTTTATTTTCTTATGACATTAATGAACACAGTTCCCAAAATATGCTCCGAAAATACCACTCCACATTTTATGTTTGTCTCTATGTCCACTTTTTAATCACAAGCTCTTTTAGATAAGATTTATCTTTCTATCATCTTGGTACATTGCTTTTCATATAGAACAGTGGTCGGCAAACTCATTAGTCAACAGAGCCAAATAACAGTACAATGATTGAAATTTCTTTTGAGAGCCAAATTTTTTAAACTTAAACTTCTTCTAACGCCACTTCTTCAAAATTGACTTGCCCAGGCCATGGTATTTTGTGGAAAAGCCACACTCAAGGGGCCAAAGAGCCGCATGTGGCTCACGAGCCGCAGTTTGCCGACCACGGATATAGAAAATGCTCACAAACATTTCATTGAATGGTACCAGCAGATTTTACTCTGTATTTACAGAACTTCCAATACTACTGCTCTAAGACCTAGGTTTCAGTAAGTTAATTTTTGCTTTGTTGACAATTTTTAAACAGATGCAATGGATCCACTCCTCTCTGGGCTCCATATACAGCAGCAAAGTCATCCCTCAGGATCTTTAGCACCCCCACATCACCCATTGCAGCCTGTCTCTGTGAACAGACAAATGAACCCAGCTAATTTTCCCCAGCTGCAGCAGCAGCAGCATCAACAGCAGCAGCATCAACAACAGCAGCATCAACAACAGTTGCAGGCAAGACCCCCACAGCAACATCAGCAGCAACAGCCACAGGGAATTCGACCCCAGTTTACTGCCCCAACTCAGGTGCCTGTTCCTCCAGGCTGGAACCAGCTGCCTTCCGGAGCCCTTCAGCCTCCTCCAGCCCAGGGTTCTCTGGGCACAATGACTGCAAACCAAGGGTGGAAGAAGGCTCCCTTGCCTGGTCCAATGCAACAGCAACTTCAGGCAAGACCATCCTTAGCCACGGTACAGACACCTTCCCATCCTCCCCCTCCATATCCCTTTGGCAGCCAGCAAGCCTCACAAGCCCATACAAACTTTCCTCAGATGAGCAATCCAGGCCAGTTCACAGCTCCTCAGATGAAGAGCATGCAGGGAGGGCACTCCAGGGTTCCAACCCCCCTGCAGCAGCCCCACCTCACCAACAAGTCTCCTGCCTCCTCACCCTCCTCCTTCCAGCAGGGATCCCCTGCATCCTCCCCAACGGTTAACCAAACTCAGCAGCAGATGGGACCAAGGCCACCTCAAAATAACCCACTTCCCCAGGGATTTCAACAACCTGTCAGCTCTCCGGGTCGGAATCCTATGGTTCAACAGGGAAACGTGCCACCTAACTTCATGGTGATGCAGCAGCAACCACCAAATCAGGGGCCACAGAGTTTACATCCAGGCCTAGGAGGTGAGAAACACTGAAGCTATTTGTGTCGGTAAATTTAGTGAAGATAGATCTTAGTAGAACTTCAATTTTGAGATGATAGAGGGAGTGAAATAAGGATGTAATTATTTGGTTTTGTGGATATAGTGGTAATATTTGATATAAATTAGTTAACTTGATACATTATGCAGTATCTTACTGGTTACATTTAAGCTAACCCTCTGGATAAAAATACAGGTAAAATTCAATTTAGATATGCTCATTTTGTTTTCAAGTTATTTCTGCTTTATCTTGTACTAGTAAAATGTCCAGAAGAAACATGCATTTTATTAACAACTTATACTGCTCAGCTGTAGAAAAATTTAAGATTATGCAATACAGCAAAAAATAAAGATAAGTAAGGGTCTTATTGGGGGAAAGGCCCTTCTAGTTTTCAATTTTGATAATCCTAAGTTAGTAAAATAGCATGGTATTTGTAAAATTTAATTAAAGGGGAGTAAGTTGAGAAATCATTGACTTTTATAGTTTTATAATGTCAATGCCTGCTCCTTAGAGAGGGAATTCCACCAGTTATACCTAAAGGAGATTTATTTATTTATTTTGTAAGGTGCCTCTTGTATGAAGAAAAAGCAATGGAGCTTAATGTGTGAGAGGTAAAACGATTACAGTAAAACTTATCCATCTCCATGTTTATTATTTATTCTTATTAATCATTGATCTAGTGCACAAGAATGTGCTTGGAGCTTTTCAGTAAGGTATAGAGAGTATCAGTAATGCTGTCATCTGATAAACATACCCCCCACCAAAGACACCCATTGCCTACCCAGAAAAAACCCTTGCATCTTTAGTGCAACATAGCAAAGGCATGTTCCCATGGTTTCTGGTGAAATTAAATTGCTCATCAGTCTTTTCACTCTTGTAATTAATTTTATGGACATGCAGGCTCTAATATTTGAATCCTAAGAAGTTTTCAGAAAATGCAAGAATGTTTCAGCTCCAAACTTCACTGTTCTGGGCATCTAGCCCTGGATCAGTGGAAGCTGGGTAGTCCCTCCTGCAAATGTGATTTCTTATTTAATTACAATGGAAGCATGCAAATGGGGACTTGTCACTGCTAAAGAAAGGACAAATGCATATTTGTCTACGAAGCGTTTTTCAGGACATTGAAAATTTGGCCCTTAAAAAAAAGTAAATGGACTAATACAAAAAAATTTAAGTGAGCTTTAGGTCTTGATGCTTTCATAGAGCAGATGATGTGCTCACCTAGGTGATCTGGCCACATCAAGGCCTACGTTATAAACAGTGTGTTCGGAGATTCTCCGTATTACCGATTTCCTGAAATTAAACCTTCCTCTAAACGGAAGTAGTACTTTAGTGATATTCCATTAGAGCATGGTTTTTGCTGTCAGAATTGGCAGCAAACTTTATGAGGGGAAGGCATAATGATAAATTTTACATAGCCTCACTTTGAAGCTCTTAAGAATTGCTTCTAATCTTTAGTCTTTTTCAAAGAGACAAGCATAATATTGGGGGGAAGTTTTCTACAAAGGATATTGTCATCTATTTCCCTCAATGGAGAAAAAGACCACCTATTGGGACCTAGCTTTTGTTTCATAGTATTTCTTATCAATTTGTTTGAATATGAGAGAACTTATTTCATTGGTACCTGTATTAAAGTATGTAAAGTTTTGGAGTCCACTCTATTACAGAGAGAAGTAAAGAGCTCTAAACCTTGCTGTGATGTGGCCTCAGATCACATTTAGGGAGCAGATTGCCATCTTTTCCTTGGCATGTTCTAAGTGTAAATTTTTAGTATTTCTTTTTCATTTTGACAATGCTCATGTAAGAGATTGTGTTGATTTTTTTAACCATCTTTCCCAACCTTATTATTAAAGATCTTACCAGTGTGACAGAGAGCTAAGCCAGTGGAGACTTCATGCAGCTCATCCTTCCTTATTCATTCCACCTCTAAGAAAGAGTATGAATTTGCTAGGTAACTGCCTTACTCATTGTTTTCTGTTAAGGAATGCCTAAACGCCTCCCACCTGGCTTCTCAGCAGGACAGGCCAATCCGAACTTTATGCAAGGTCAGGTGCCTTCGACCACAACCACCACCCCTGGGAATTCAGGAGCCCCTCAGCTGCAAGCAAATCAAAATGTCCAGCATGCAGGTTTGTTTTCTATGATTTATTCAGCAAGCATTTTTGTTGAGATTTTATAGTAAGAGTATTGTGTAGTAGATACTGTAATGAGCAACAAGGATAAACACAAGTCCTGCTCTTTCACCCTAATTTCAAACCCATGAATATGAATTATTCTTTCAAGGCAATAACTGATCTGTTGAAAGTAGGTACAATGTCTCAAAAACCTGGAAACATCTAAGAAAAAGATACAAATAACAGGTTTTGGCAATTAAAAAATTTTTTTTCTTAAAAGAACCAAATAATAAATAAAAAGTGTCCCAAAAAATGTATACACACACTTTAAATAGTTATCAAGGCAGCATTTATTAAAATACATTTCATTTTCAAAATTGAACTATCAGCTATTAAAGTGTGTATACATTTCTTGGGGACATCCTGTATTTTTTGGCTTTGCAACTACTTAACTATGCTGTTATGCAAAAGAAGACAGAGACAATATATAAATGAATGACTTTGGCTATGTCCAAACACTTTATTTGCAAACCGGCAATGGGTCTGATTTGGCCCATGGACCATAGTTTGCCGACTGCTGAGTTAGTAAAAAGGTAAAAGGTGTTTGTGCAGAGGAAACTATAAGTACAAAGGCATGGAGGCACATGACATTTTGGACAGCTGCCAACTTTAAAAATATATAGTACATGTTAGCTATGTTTGTGCTGAATATCTGTATTCTGATTTACACTGTGGTGTTTGAAGACTGAATTTTAATCAGTACTGGTTTAATGCCAGCAATGTATTGTATATAAGAAGAAATTCGGAGGAGAAATAGGTTGTAGCAAAACAGCTAAAAAGTATTTATAAAAGAGCATTGTATAAGTTCAGACTTCATGTTTCTAATTGCTTAGGCACCATTTGACTAATCCTCTTACCATTTCTCATTCAGGCAGTTAGGACTGAGGTAGTGCAAACATTTTCTCAACTCCCATCCCCACTTACAGTTAATTTAGTTATATGGTTCCAGTTTTAATTGTAAATCATTAAGGAATGATAAAAATACTAACTTAACAAAAAATAATTGAAACTACCTCTTGAAGAGTGAGGGTAGGGAAACTGCTTGTCTTTCCCTATCTGCTAGTGCAAAGCTGCATTCTTGAACTAGGTGAATTCATGTTTTCTATAGGGAGTGTTAAAACTGATAAAGTCATTTATAATTCCACCCAAGCACAGGTATGTATTTTTTATATGGTGCCTTCCACATGCTCATCTTATTTTGATTTCCCCATTATCCCATCTAATATATCTCTACTTTTGCCTATCATTTTCTGTACTCTTACCCTGCTTTATTTCTATCTTGTTAGCTTTTACTTCTTCCTGTAAAAATACTTATCTGTTTGTTATTGTGTCTTGTCAACTAGACTTCAAAGTATCGGGATTTGATTGGTCTTACTTTTTGATATTGCCTCAACCCCAACAATGCCTTGTACATATTAGGTACTCAATGTATAATTGTTGATTGAATGATAGCTTTGGGAAAATCCCAAAGACCCAAAATAAGTAAACACTGCAGCAAGCCAGGCAGTGTTCTTTGTCTAAGTTATAAATCACTGAGAATAGAACATATCCCAGGTGGTTCATCAGAAACTGCCAGAGCAGAGTCACTGAAGTTTTAACATCCTTGTTAACTATCCTCTCTCTACAGCTTCTGGGTCATCTGTCATTTGACTCCTTCCAGGGACTCAGCTTTCAGATCAGGATTAAATAACTTTTCCCACACTGGGGCGGAGGAGACTTGTCCTTAGGAAATATTAGGTGTTCTTTCCTTTAAAGTACAGCATCGCTATATCACACATATAGAGTCATTATTAGTTTTTCAAGAAGCACTTTTATCCCTACCTAGTGTGGCACATGGATAGAGTGTCAGCATTGCAGACTGAAGGTCTCAGGTTCAATTCCAGTAAATGGCACATGCCCAGGTTGCAGTCTCGATCCTCAGTGAGGGGGGCATGCAGGAGACAGCAATCAATGGTTCTCTTTCATCATTGATGTTTCTCTCCCTCTCCCTCCTTTTCTGAAACCAATCAATAAATATATATTAGAGACCTGGTGCACGAGATTTGTGCACAGGGGGAAGGATGTCCCTCAGTCCAGCCTGCACCCTCTCCAGTCTGGGACCCCTCGAGGGATGTCCGACTGCCCTCACAATCCAGGACTGCTGGCTCCCATCTGCTCGCCTGCCTGCCTCCCTGATTGCCCCTAACTGCTTCTGCCTGCCAGCCTGATCACCCCCTAACCACTCCCCTGCCAGCCTGATTGATGCCTAACTGCCCTCTCCTGCCAGCTGTTTGCCCCTAACTGTCCTCCCCTGCAGGCCTGCCCCCACCCCCACAACTGCTCTCCCCTGAAGGCCTGGTCACCCCCAACTTCCCTCCTCTGCCAGCCTGGTCACCCCTAACTGCCCTCCCCTGCAGGCTTGATCACCCCCTATTGCCTTCCCTTGCAGGCCTGGTCCCTCCCAACTGCCCTCCCCTGCTTGCTATCTTGTGGTGGCCATCTTGTGTTCACATGAGGGGGTAGGATCTTTGACCACATGGGTTCAGCTATTTTGTGTGTTGGAGTGATGGTCAATCTGCATATTAGATAGGATAGAGGCCTAGGTGCCTGGGTGGGGGCCGATGGTTTGCCCTGAAGGGTGTCCCAGATGGGGCATGGAGCGGCCTGGGCAAGGGGCCTGTGGTAGTTTGCAGGCTGGTCACGCCCCCTGGTGTCTCAAGTGGAGGCCCCGGTATCTGGGATTGATTTATCTTCTACAGTTGAAACTTTGTAGCCTGGAGCAGAGCCAAGCCTTCTGCTCACTCTGTGGCGGCAGCCATTTCTATTGGGATTTATTTATCTTCTATAATTGAAACTTTGTATCCTGGAGTGGACACCTAGGCCATCAAGGGCAGGCGGAAAGCTTAGCTTCTTCCATTGCTAGGGAAACCCAAGCCTCCCTCCTGTTCTCCATGGCCGCAGTCATCTTGGTGGAGTTATTTGCATATTTGCTCCTGATTGTCTGGTGGGCATGGCTGGTGGGCGTAGCAAATGTATGGTCAATTTGCTTATTACTCTATTATTAGATAGGATATACTAATAAAAGGGTAACATGCTAATTAGACTGGAAAACCTTCCAGGAGACTTTCCAGACCTTCTTCTGGACAAAGCCATGGTGGTGGGGACAAGGTAGAGGCGGTTAGAGGCCAAGAGGGGAAGGCAGCTGTGGGTGGTCAGGTCAGGATGGAATGGCAGTTGTGGGTGATAAGGCGGGGGGGAGGGGAGGAGTGAGAAGCCCAGCAGGAGGGCAGTTGAGGGTGAGCACACTGGCACAGGGGGCAGTTGAGATGATCAGGCTGGCGGGGGGGGGTCATTTGGGGGCAGGCAGGCTGGCAGGCAGAGTGGTTAGGGGCAATCAGGCAGGCAGGCAGGTGAGTGTTTAGAAGCTAGCAGTCCTGGATTGCGAGAGGGATGTCCTACTGCCAGTTTAGGCTCAATCCTTATAAACCGGCAGTAGGACATCCTTCAAAGGGTCCCAGATTGGAGAGGGTGCAGGCTGGGCTGAGGGACAGCCTCCCCTGACCCCTGCATGAATTTTGTGCACCTGGCCACTATATAAAAGAAGTACTTTTAAATGTCTTTTCGGCATTGTTCAGGTTTTCCTAAGAGGATGCATCACATTCTTTGTTTCCTTGACCCATCTAAGGCAGAGTTTTTTCATTAATCAACGTGCTTTTCATAAATTTTCATCATCTTGAGGTAGCTATAAGTCATTTTTTAATCTACTCTATCAATTATTTATTAAATTAATAAAAGATTAAACCAGACTGCAGCCCATGACAAATTCACACATGTTCTCTTAAGGCCCAATTCCCACCCCAAACTGAGATGTTACTAGACCCGGCAAATAAGGGCAGGTGTCACAGGGAGAATGCCATGCTCTCCCCAGAGAGTCCCAGAAAATAGTTCTAATTGAATTTGGCTATTGCTTTTAATTAGCCCATTCCGTCATCTCCCCAACATGCCCTCCAGATCCCACCTTGACATCCTCAGCTGTAGGCAGACACCCCATCAGGCCTGGAGGGTGGACCCCAGCCATTGGTATAGGAAAAATCTCTTTGGCCAGAAACATTCAGTGGGTATGGGGTCCAAGTCATTTTTATTTTTTTATTTTTATTTTTTTTTAATAAGTTTTTATTGTTCATATTATTCCAAATGTTCCTTTTTCCCCCCCCCACCATTGCTCTCCTCCACCAGGTTCCCACCCCACCCTCTGCCCTTTCCCCACTCCCCATTGTCCTCATCCATAGGTGCACAGTTTATGTTCAGTCTCTTCCCATGCCCCCCTCTCCCCTTTTCCCCAAGAATTATCAGTTCACTCCCCTTCCATACCTCTGATTCTATTATATTCAACAGTTACTATTGTTCATCAGATTTTTTCTTTTAAATTTCCTTGGTTTTTAGATTCACTTGTTGATAGTTACGTATTTGTTGTTCATAATTTTTATCTTTGTTTACTTTCTCTTCTGAAAGAACCCCCTTCAGCAATTCATATAATTCTGGTTTGGTGGTGATGAACTCCTTTAGCTTTTTTTTTTTATTAGTGAAGCTCTTTATCTGACCTTCGATTCTGAGTGATAGCTTTGCTGGATAGATTATCTTTGGCTGTAGGTTCTTACTGTTCATCACCTTGAATATTTCTTGCCATTCCCTTCTGGCCTGCATGGTTTCTGTTGAGAAGTCAGCTGACAATCGTATAGGTGCTCCTTTATAGGTAACTACCTTCTTTGCTCTTGCTTCTTTTAATATTCTCTCTTTGTCTTTTGCTCTTGGAATTTTAATTATGAGGTGTCTTGGTGTGGTCCTCTTTGTATTCCTTTTGTTTGGAGTTCTGTGCACTTCCTGGACTTGTAAGTCTAATTCTTTCACCAGGTGGGGGAAGTTTTCTGTCACTATTTCTTTCAGTATGTTTTCGATATCTTGCTCTCTCTCATCTTCTGGGACCCCCATAATTCTGCTGTTGGTTCGCTTGAAGTTGTCCAAGAGGTTTCTTACATTATTTTCAATTTTCTGGATTCTCTTGCCTTCTAGCTTCTGTGGAGGAGTGTCTTCTGGCTCTTTATGTTCCAAATCTTTGACTTGATTCTTGCGATCTTCCCTTCTGTTTTTAGGACTCTGTAAAATATGTTTTATTTCAGACAATGTATTCTTTATTTCTTGTTGATCCCTTATCATTTCTTGATGACTCCTTATTAATTCTAGTTGATCTCTTTTCATATCCTCATAGGTCTTATCCATCTTTTCTAGGAAATTCTTGAAAAACCTTATAAGCGTAGATTTGAACTCTATATCCAGACGCTTTTTGTCCTCCATTTCTTTCGTTTGTGATCTATTTTGTTGTCGCATTTCGCAGTTACAGATGGGACAGGGTTTCAGGGTGGAGCCTGCAGCTTTGGCTTCCGTCAGCCCCGCCCTATGCGGGTCCTTCAGTGCTCGCTGCTGGCGCCTCTGAGAGAAAGGTGCCCTTGATTTTCGCCTGCTGCCAAACAGTCTGTGCTCTCCCCCAATGAGCCTGGTATTGGGGTTCAGTTCAGTTGGAAGTGGAGTTGGAGGTGGCGTTCAGAGCAGTCTGGAGCCCCAGTCTCCTTCCGGCCAGGGCAATCCCACGGCACAGCCGACCGTCCCTTCTCTGCGCGCAGTGTGCGCGACTCCGGGACCTCCTTTCGCCGCTTCCCCGGAGTCCCGCCTTACAGCCCGGCTCCCTATGGATGAGCCTGGGTCCCCGGGGTCTGGGCTAGAACTGGGGTTCAGAGCAGTCGGGGGCCCAGCACAGTCGGAGTTTTATCTCCTTTCCGCTAGGGAACGCCCGCCAGGCACTCTGCCTCCCCCTCCTCTCTGGCTCCGTCCTCTCCTCGTGCCGCCTCCGTACCTTGGGCTTTTCCAGCTCCTCCGCGCTTCCTTCTGGTTTTCTCCTTGCTTCTCGCTGTAGAATTTCCAGTCAGTCAACCTTCCTGTAGTTCTGGGCAATGTCCGTTTTATATTTTAGTTGTATTTTATTGAAATTGTTGTGTGCGGCTGCGGCTAGGTGTTCACCTGGGCGCAGCCATCTTGGATCTCTCCCAAGTCATTTTTAAATAATGAGATGTTGCCTTGCTCTTCATTTAATCTGAAAGAAACTAAGCTTTGTTGATCTTTGAAATGTTATCTTTAAGATATCAAATAAGAGTAATGAAATGGATTTTTCTCTATTGTATGGTTATTGAGAATGTAATAATTATCCCACAGTCAAATCTCCATACTTTAAAAAATCCAATGCAGGTATGTCAAGCACAGCACATTTGTTTATGTTGGTCAATGGATATATGGGTGATGAGTGTTTTTCTAATTGAGATCATTTGAGTATCTTAATACCAGTAAGATAATAGTATTTCTGAAACTGCTTTTTTTTTCTTCTTTTTTTCTTTTTTCAGGTGGTCAAGGAGCTGGTCCTCCTCAAAACCAGATGCAGGTGTCCCACGGGCCACCAAACATGCTGCAGCCCAGCCTCATGGGAATTCATGGCAACATGAACAACCAGCAGACTGGTAGTTCTGGGGTTCCTCAAGTGAACCTGGGCAACATACAAGGCCAGCCCCAGCAGGGCCCACCATCTCAGCTGATGAGCATGCACCAGCAGATCGTGCCCTCCCAGGGCCAGATGGTCCAGCAACAAGGAAGCTTGAACCCTCAGAACCCTATGATCCTTTCAAGGACCCCGCTTATGCCGCAGGGCCAGATGATGGTGAACCCTCAGAGCCAAAATCTTGGGCCCTCGCCCCAAAGGATGACCCCACCCAAGCAGATGCTTCCCCAGCAGGGCCCACAAATGATGGCGCCACATAACCAGATGTTGGGGACTCAGGGGCAAGTTTTGCTCCAGCAGAACCCAATGATAGAACAGATCATGACCAATCAGATGCAGGGGAATAAGCAACAGTTTAACACTCAGAACCAATCCAATGTCATGCCGGGACCAGCACAGATAATGAGGGGACCAACTCCAAACATGCAAGGAAACATGGTGCAGTTTACGGGACAGATGTCAGGACAGATGCTGCCCCAGCAAGGGCCTGTGAACAACAGTCCTTCTCAGGTTATGGGAATTCAGGGCCAGGTCTTACGGCCACCGGGGCCCAGCTCACACATGGCCCAGCAGCATGGTGATCCTGCTACTACAGCAAATAATGACGTCAGCTTGTCTCAAATGATGCCTGATGTTAACATGCAACAAACCAACATGGTCCCCCCGCATGTGCAGGCCATGCAGGGAAACGGTGCCTCGGGAAACCACTTCTCAGGCCACGGGATGCCTTTCAATGCGCCGTACAGCGGAGCGCCCAATGGAAACCAGATGTCCTGTGGTCAGAACCCAGGCTTTCCGGTCAATAAGGACGTCACTCTAACAAGTCCGTTGTTGGTCAACTTACTGCAGAGTGACATCTCTGCAGGCCATTTTGGGGTAAACAATAAACAAAACAATACCAATGCAAATAAACCGAAGAAGAAGAAACCCCCTCGGAAGAAGAAAAATAGTCAGCAAGATCTAAAGTAGGTTATGATAAGTTTGTGTGTTTTTTAAACAAAATATATTTATTTTAAAGTATTTACATATTCATGTCATGTTAAAGTTGTAATGAGTGTTTTTTGCACATAGGTATACAGAATGATATATGAGTTAATTATGCCCCCTATTGACTGAATAAGTATTTTAAAAACAAAATAACATTACAGAGAATAGAGAATGTGGTCCACATAAATGCACCACATAAAAACCACATGTACCTTTTAAATATAAATGTATGTCATAAAAAGGACCTTTCAGATCTTAAATATATTTAAGATAGAGTTTATTAGAGAAAGGAGGACTTGAGAAGAAAGTATAATTTTGGAATTGACTGATTGGAATCATGTTACACAATTTTAGGAAGCATTATTTACATTATAATATGCCAGCGGTGCTCGACCAGGGAATTTTGCTAAGGACAATTGGCAGTGTGTGGATATACTTTGGTCATTACTATGTGGAATGGGAGCAGGGGAGGAATTCAGTGCTACTGGCATCTAGTGGGTAGAGGCCAGGGATGCAATTAAACATCCTAAAATGTACAGGGCAGTCCCCATGATAAAGACTTACCTGGTCCAAATGTTAATAATGTTGAGGTTAAGAAATTTGTTCTACATGCATATTCCCTCTTAAGTTGTATAACAAGCCAACAAAGACAAATGAGGTATTATCACTTGCTTAAACTTTGTTAAATGGGCCAAAGACATTACATTTTTTATATCAAAGAACACAATTTTAACCCTTTTTATTTGGGCTACAAAATTGTACTCTAGATAGCTTCATATGTCCACCATTTAGCTCTATTCTAAGGATGATACAATCTGTACATAAGCTTTTGATCTGCTAATTATATATATTTATTGTTGAGTGTATTACAGATGTCCCCCTTCTTCCCTCATTGCCCCCCTCCACCTGGTTCCCAATTCCCCAAGGTTGTCTGTGTCTATAGGTAAGATCTTTAGTTAATCTCTTCCCATCCCTCTGCCTCCTTCCCTCTGAGATTCATCAGTCTGTTCCATGTTTCCATGCCTCTGATTTTATTTAATTCACCAGTTTGTTTTGTTCATTAGATTTCTTGTTTATTTTTAGATACAATTGTTGATAGATACATATTTATTGTTCATATTTTTATATACTTTTTTCTACTTCCTCTTCTTAAAAAATACCTTTCAACATTTCATGTAATACTAATTTAGTGATGGTAAACTACTTTAGTCTGTAGAATCTCTTTTCCTGACCTTCAATTCTGAATTATAGCTTTACTGGGTAGAGTAATCTTGGGTATAGATGCTTGCTATTCATCACTGTGAGTATTTCTTGCCACTCCCTTTTGGTCTACAAAGTTTCTGTTGAGAAGTCAGCTGACAGTCGTATGGGAGCTTTCTTGTAGGTAACTAACTGCCTTTCTCTTCCTGCTTTTAAGATTCTCTCTGCCTTTAACCCTTGGCATTTTAATTATGATGTGTATTGGTGTGGGCCTTTTTGGGTTCCTCTTGTTTGGTACTCTCTGTGCTTCATGGACTTATAAGTCTATTTCTTTCACCAGGTAGGAGAAGTTTTCTGTCATCATTTCTTCACATAAGTTTTCAATATCTTGCTCTCTCTTTTCTCTCTACCCCCATAATGCAAATGTTGGTATGCTTGAAGTTGTCCCAAAGACTCCTTATATACCATCTTCATTTCTTTTTGTTTGTTTTTTCTTTTTGTTTCTTCATATTCCAAATCATTGATTTGATTCTCAGAATCCTCTACTGTTGCATCCCTGTAAATTATGCTTAATTTCTGACTGGTCCTTTTTCATATCTTTAACATTCTCACTAAGATCTTTAAAATTCTCACTAAGTCCCTTGAAGCTCTCATGAAAATCCCTGAGTAACCTTATAATCATGGTTTTGAACTCTGTATCCAGTAGTTTGCTTGCTTCCATTTCTTTCATTTGTGAAATATTTCTTTGTCTCTGCATTTTGGCTGCTTCCATATGTTTGTTTCTAGTAGAGCTGCTATGTCTCCTGGAATTAGTAGAGTGGCCTTATGTAGTAGGTGTCCTGTAGGGCCCATTGGCTCAGCCTCCTCAGTCACCTGAGCTGGGCACTGAAGTGCCCCTGTATGGGCTGTGTGCACAGTCTTGTAAGTTGAGCCTTGATTCCTGTTGGCATCACTGGGAGGAATTGATCTCCAGGCCAATTAGCTGTGAGGACCAGTTGCGACTACAGTGGGAGAGCTGCTGGGTAGGAGAAACCCCTATGGAGCAGGACTTGCTTTGGTGCTCTCTGAGTGAGTACGTCACTTGTGGGTTGTAGTGTTGTAATCTGGTATGATCTGAACCTATCCAGTGGATGCACTGGCTCTAGGGCCTCCAGGGAGGGACAGAGCTACAAAGCAACCTGAAGATGGCTGCTATTTGTATTAGGCTTGGAAGTGCTCAGGCAAGACCCAGCTGTGAAGCAAGGCAGGCTGGTACTAGTACCAGGTCTTAGGCCTTTTATTGACTGGTTTGGAGCCTGCTGACACCAGCTGCAGCTTGTTTGAGTGATTTTACAAAGTCTGAAGCCTGAGACAGGCCATTCATATGGAAAAGTTGCTGCAAACAACTCGGGTGGGGCTGCAAATTGCATGGAGTGGGGTTTCAGGGAATCACCAGGGCAGAATAAAGTGTGAGCCAGGCTGATGGAGACTCAGATATGACTGCCATTCAGCCCTGTGAAAGGGGAGGTCCCAGCACAGGAACAATGACTCCTGCCTGGGAGGAAGAGTTCCTGCCCTAGTGCCAGACAATGCAGTTCTTCCCTTATGTGTGTGGGTCCCCCAAAGCTACCTGGTGTATAGGGACAATGCTATAACCAACTGAACTACCCAGCCAGGCCTAAATCAAATTCATTTTAAATATTTTAGTATATACTTCTGAAAGATAAGGAGTTCTTTTTCAAGATCAGTAAGGGCAACTAATTTATATTTCATTTCCTGAAGCTAAGTGTTCATTTAAGTCATGTTTTTTGTTTTAATAAAATAGTTCCAGAAAGAATATTGATTAAACTGAATTTTCTGCCATTAATTACAAAACTGGAATTCAGAGACATTTATTAACAGGAAATAGTGATAAATGAATGTGAAACGGCCTAATTAAAGTAAATTGCTAGAACTGTAGAAAAGAATAGGGGAGCTTTAGTAAAGTATAAATGTTCAAAATAAAACTATCTTTCTCCCAGCTTCCCCATAATATTTCTTTGGTTATACTCTAGTAAAATATGTCCACTTGATGCTTCTTAAATATTATAAATCAACTAGTAGGCCTGTGCACGAATCCATGCAACCAGCAGCTCTCTGTGGGGCCTGGCCGCTCTGCGCCTGCTGTCCAGAGGCTCTCCATGGCCCAGAGGCTCTCCACAGCCCAGAGGCCCATCTGCAGCCGGGCACGGAAAGCTTGCCTCATTGCCCGGGTGACGACACAAGCACCCCCACACACCCTGCTCCATGCCCACCGCCCAGAGGCTCTCTGCGCCAAGGTGGAATGCTTGCCTCGTCGCCACGGCAACAAGGCAAGCATTCCACCAGGCTGCTCAGCTGCCTGCTCACGCTGCCTGCTCTCAGCGGCCACTCCCCGGGAACTGGGGACTCCAGTGGGGCTGAGAGGACTGGTTCACCACCATCTTGTGGCTATGAGTGTTGCCATCTTTGTGATGGAGTGACAGTTAATTTGCATATTACCCTTTTATTAGGATAATTGTATATTAACCTGTATTTTCTAAATTCAGACTCAGTAAGCCTTTCAATTATATAATTTTTTCAATAGATCTAAGTTAAATTCTTGACTGCTATCAACCTGTGGGAATAATATTTTTTTGTGGTACTCTTTCTTCCTCCCAGTTGTCTAGAAGCAAAATTGCAAGGTTGTGCAAAAATTATTGGTACGCATTTTTGCTATCTTCAAAAGCCCTGAGGGAGATTGCTTACTTGATGGGTCTACAGATTGTTAAGAGGCCTTATACAGTGTCATTCCTAGGAAAGGGAGACAGTAGGTTTTATGGGAAGACCACCTCCTCCCCACTCTTCCACTAGCTCACTGTAGAACTCTGGGCCTGTCTCATACCTCTCTGGGCCTTTGTTTTCTCATCCATACCATAAGGTGGCTGGACTAGATATCTGAAATTTTTTTTAGCAGTGTAGTTATTTGAAAGTAAAGGATACTATAAAATCCTTACCTGTAATTTGAAGTGAGAGAGAAGTCATATAAGGAACTAATCGATGCAAGCATGTGTTCTTTGGCTTTTTAATGTAAATGGATTAAAGGTAAAGCTCAATTACTACACAGAATACAGTGAGATAAAATCCTGTCGGAAAGTAGATGACCAAGAACAGGGCAAGGAGAACCTAAAGGCAGGAGAGAAATGTGCAATTAGGAGTAAGCTTACAAACAGAATGAGGGATGTGAGCACTGGTTCTTGGGGAATGTGAATGTTAGTAAATAACATTTTTTTCATTTCTTTCCCATTAAGAATTTTAATCTACACTCAGGTAAAGTATCCCAAACCCAATAGGAATGTCTGCAAATGTTCATTCTGCAGCAAAATTAATTGCTTTGTTCTGGTATTCTCTGTCTCTTCTGAATACCATTTTCATCAGCAACCTACAACTTCTTGACAGGTTTTTTTAAATGTTGGAGCCAGCACTGTAATATCCATGAAAAAGACAATCTGAACTCTCCGGTTGAATTTTATATAGCACAGATAGTGTGGTTTCTCAGGGACAGTACCTTATAATGTTGATAGCTCAAACTATGATCCAGTCTTAAAACATCTAAAAGATATGCTAATAGTTTTAAAAAATTTAATGAAATTGCCAGATTTTTTTTTTTTTTTTTTTTTTTACTGATTTTTAGAGAGGGGAAGGGAGAGGGAGAGAGAGAAACATCAATGTAATGATCTGCTGCCTCCTGCACACCCCCTACTGGGGTTCAAGTCTACAACCTCGGCATGCATCCTGACCAGGAATCAAACAAGCAACCTTTCAGTGCATGGGACAATGCCCAACCAACTGAGCCACTTTGGCCAGGGCCCAGATTATCTTTATGCCAAATATTAAATATTTTATTGGACTAGGGAGATGTAAATAATGGTAGGCATTATCATGCAAACAGATTTTAGTTCTTCCGAAATGGGGGAGGGGGAGAGATTTAAGCCAGTTTTGTGTATGAACTATACAGTTTACTCAAATGTGCAATTTATTTTTAGTACCCCAGATACTCGCCCAGCTGGTCTAGAGGAGGCCGATCAGCAGCCATTGCCTGGAGAACAAGGAATCAACTTGGACAGCTCAGGCCCTAAACTGCCAGAATTTTCAAACCGACCACCAGGTGATATAATGTTAAAGATTATATTCTTGTCATCATTTATACAGCATTACAAGACTTCTCTTCAGGGAAACAATAATATAATATTTTGTCTCCTAACTATGCTAGCAGTTTAATGTGTCTAGTATTTGGAAATTTTGCTTTGATAAGTAAAAATTTCAAATATAATTTCTGAAGGCATATAGATTCTTTTCAAATTAGTGTTTAAGTCCTCATAAGATCAGACTGAAATGTCAAGTGCCTCTTGTCAATATAATTGGCATCAAAATGGAATAAGATTAAATGAAAAGATATTTTCACTTTATTCCTGCTTGCCTGCTTTTTTCCTGTAGCCTTTCCTATTGGAGCTTTTTCAGAGCAGAGAACTACCAGGGTTTAAAATAAGTTTTTAAATAGAAGTTTTATTATGAATCTTTGAACATAAAGAATACATAAAGAGTTATAAAAAGGACACTTGTGTACCTACCACCTAGTCTAAAAATAAATAGGACCAATATTGTGTTGTACCCCTCTCTGGTTATAAAATAATATTACCCTCTAAATGTTGAAAAGGAAAATGTTTCCAAAATTCATTCATTCCAACCTAGGAATTATAGAACCAAGGCCAGTTGCCATAATATCTATACCTGAGCAGTGATTTGTAACCTTACTCCCCTGTAACACAGTTGAAAACACACAAGCCTGTCACATTTAGGACACTCTCCTCTATGTGTACAAAAGACTTTGTTTTTTACTTTCTCACAAATTATTTCACCTTCTTTTTGGCATATGAGAGAGTGGTATCATTTTAGGGATAAACTTTAACCCATCCTTAATTTATGTATTTTTAAAGTAATTCAAAAATTAAGTTCATCATGATGTCAATACTTTGTGTTATTTATTACAAATTCTTTGGGCACTTCCTGTCAGTGAGTTGCAGCAGCACAGTTGAGGCTTGGCGGTTACCAGTCTTTGGCATGTCTAGAAGGTGTTCAAAATTCCCTCAGACACATCTGAAGTCTTATTATATGAATCCCAGAGGTCCTCACACCTGCGATTATTGCTTCCTGTCTACAGTTTGTAAACTGGGAGCCTACAGGCTGAATTTGGCCTATAATGTGTTTGTGGTGTCATGCAGTGTCTTAAACCAAACAAAAAGCCTAAATTTAAATTCCTTTAGACAAGAGCATTTGCTCAGTGTTTTGACCCTGTCCACAGAACTCCTTCTGTCTTATATCAGGCCACTTCTCTTCACAACCAGCCTGAGCCCTAAAGGCATATGAGTTTGCATTCCTTGATTAATAAATTTGGTTCTTAATTATATTATATGCACTGTGTGTGTCCTGGCTTTTCCTCTTCGCCATTATGTTACAGCAACCTCCATCTGTCTTACCATTAGTGTCCTTTGAACTGCTGCCTCCAGCTTCTAGAACTTTATAGCAGTCATCCCCTTTGCTCTTAACCTTTGAGAGGCTGCAGTATTGTCTATGCTACATTCTTTGGTATTAATATACTGTCTGGTGGCCTGATTTTAACAATACAAGGCATTTGTGTCATAGCCCTGACATCAAGGGGCTTCTATAATAATTACAATTTTCATAACATGTGAACGTGAGTTAAACCTATGGAAATGCCATGTTACTGATTTTATAAATGTAAAGATGTTACTTGAGCCTAAAACAAAAAAGGATTTTTTAAAAATCTTCACAACTGGATTCTGCACATTGTACTCATTGGTGCCGTGGAAATCTTTGGCCAGAAGACATTGATTCACTTTTGAGCACAGGGTCTGACCCTGTGGATCAGCAGCATTTGGTAGCTATCTAAAATCTTGAGCAAGCATTTCTTCCAATGCCAGAGCCAACCATTCTAACTCCTGAACCTTCTTAAAACTTTCCAAATGTATTTTTCATGCAACAATGGAATAAATCTAATTTGTGAAATTGTATACCAACTATATGCCCACTTTTTCCCACTGAACCACCTTTATTCTTGGTTAATATTTTCATCCTTTCGGTTGATGATGTAAGGTTTAGGTTTTAAATGCCAAATAAAATCTTCACAAAAGAATCATTTGAGATGTTGCCTTCTGCAAATCTATAGGGCATTGTCCCTCAGAGTTTTCTTGAAATTATTATTATTGATTTCAGAGAGAAAGGGAGAGGAAAGAGAGAGATAGAAACATCAATGATGAGAGAGAATCATTGATTAGCTGCCTCTTGCATGCCCCACATTGAGGATGAAGCTCATAATCCGGGCATGTGCCCTAACTAGAAATCGAACTGTGACCTCTTGGTTCATATGCTCAACCACTGAGCCACGCTGGCCGGTATGAAATTATTTTTTATTCCTGAGGACTATGCTTCTGGCTTACTTATTCTCCAATTATAGATTCATAAAAAATAAAATTAGTATACATAAAAAATTTAGTGCCCTCATTTTATTTTTAATGTGTATATCAATTTCTTTTAGCCCCAACAATTTATTGAACTGACTTATGTTGGAAGGGTAGTTTAATTCAGTTGGGTTCCCCCAAAGGATTGAACCTAAGAGATGCAGCATGGTGTGTGCGGCCAATGGATTAAAATAAATTTAAATTCCTCTTAAGTAATTGAATCCTAGAATGTTATATTTTACTTCTGTTGAAAGACTTGAAAGGCTATCTTGGTGCTTGCTTCGGCAGCACATATAAAATTGGAACAAACAGAGAAGATTAGCATGGCCCCTGCGCAAGGAGGACACGCAAATTCATGAAGCATTCCATAAAACAGAAAAAAAGGCTATCTTCGATGCTGACGTTTTCAACAAAACCAAGTCTTAAAAAAATTAATCTGAACAGAAAATTAATTAAACTGAGTGAATCCCAATTGCTTTACTTCATTCACAAATATAGTGAAATATTTATGCCTGCATGAGACCCCAGTGCTGAGTGGTCAGCTTCTTGCTGTTGATGGAGTTTTTCTCGTTTCATCTAAATGTTTCTCGTTTCATCTAAATGTATAAAATCAGCCACTTGCAGTGTCTGTCTATCAGAGTCTTAGTAGTAATGCCTCATTGAGACACTAAAGACTGAGGAGCTCAAGTTGATGCTTTGCTTTTTGCTTCCTTAAGCAGTGTGCCCTTTGCTTATGTCAAATAATGGGGGGGCTGCCCCTGCCCCCCTGGGAGTGGGCATGCCTGAGCTATTTGTGCACAGTTGCCTAAATGAGTATTGTTTGACAATACTCTGAAGGTAGCAAAGCTTTTCTTGCTAAAAATCTAACTTCCCTGATTTTGGGGGCTTGTTTTAGGTTATTCTTCTCAACCAGTTGAACAGAGGCCACTTCAGCAGATGCCTCCTCAGCTCATGCAGCATGTGGCACCCCCACCACAGCCACCACAGCAGCAGCCACAGCCACAACTGCCACCACCACAGCAGCAGCAACCACCACCTCCCAGTCAGCCACAGTCTCAGCAGCAGCAACAGCAACAGCAGCAGCAACAACAAATGATGATGATGCTCATGATGCAGCAGGACCCCAAATCAGTTAGGCTTCCAGTCTCCCAAAATGTCCATCCCCCAAGGGGGCCCCTGAACCCAGATTCTCAGAGAATGCCCATGCAACAGAGTGGCAGTATGCCTGTCATGGTCAGTTTGCAAGTGCCACCATCACCTGATAAACAAAGAATGCCAATGCCTGTGAATACTCCTTTGGGAAGCAATTCAAGGAAAATAGTGTATCAGGAAAACCCACAGAATCCTTCCAGCTCACCACTGGGAGATATGTCCTCACTTCCTGAAGCAAATAGCAGTGAAATACCATCTGTCTCCGGAGGCCCAAATAACATGCCTTCACATTTAGTGGTTTCCCAGAATCAGTTAATGATGACAGTGCCCAAACCTGGACCATCACCCCTTCCAGCAACTCAAGGTGCAACTCCCCAGCAACCCCCTATAAATTCCCTGCCTAGCTCTCATGGCCACCACTTTCCAAATGTGGCTGCTCCAACACAAACATCTAGGCCTAAAACACCAAACAGAGCCAGCCCCAGGCCTTATTATCCTCAGACACCCAACAACCGCCCTCCCAGCACAGAACCTTCAGAAATCAGTCTATCGCCAGAAAGACTCAATGCCTCCATAGCAGGACTGTTTCCCCCACAGATTAATATTCCTTTACCTCCTAGGCCAAATTTAAACAGGGGCTTTGATCAACAGGGCCTAAATCCAACAACTTTGAAGGCCATCGGGCAAGCACCTTCAAATCTTACCATGAATAATCCTTCCAACTTTGCTGCCCCACAGACTCACAAATTAGATTCTGTGGTGGTGAATTCTGGAAAGCAGTCTAATTCTGGAGCAACAAAACGGGCAAGCCCAAGCAACAGTCGCAGGTCTAGTCCTGGGTCCAGTAGGAAAACCACTCCAAGTCCTGGGAGACAAAATTCAAAAGCCCCTAAACTCACTCTGGCCTCTCAGACAAATGCAGCCCTGTTACAGAACGTGGAGTTGCCAAGAAATGTATTGGTCAGTCCCACTCCTTTGACTAATCCCCCTGTACCTGGGAGCTTTCCTAACAACAGTGGGCTGAATCCTCAGAATTCTACCGTGCCTGTGGCTGCCGTGGGGGGCACTCTGGAGGATAACAAGGAGAGCTTGAATATGCCTCAGGACAGCGATTGCCAGAATTCCCAGGGTAGGAAGGAGCAGGTAAATGTTGAGCTAAAAATGGTACCTGCCCAAGAAGTTAAAATGGTTGTCCCTGAAGATCAATCCAAAAAAGATGGGCAACCTTTGGATCCTAACAAACTTCCCAGCGTCGAAGAGAACAAAACTTTGGTGTCACCTGCTATGAGGGAAGCACCAACATCATTAAGTCAACTTCTTGACAACTCTGGAGCTCCTAATGTGACCATTAAACCCCCTGGGCTTACAGATGTAGAAGTAACACCTCCAGTAGTTTCTGGTGAGGATCTGAAAAAAGCATCTGTCATTCCCACACTGCAGGATCCGTCTTCTAAAGAACCCTCAAATTCCCTAAATTTACCTCATAGTAATGAGCCGTGTTCAACCCTTGTTCATACAGAATTGAGTGAGGTCAGTTCTAATGTTGCACCAAGCATCCCTCCAGTAATCTCAAGACCTGTCAGCTCTTCCTCCATTTCCACTCCTTTGCCCCCAAATCAGATAACTGTTTTTGTAACTTCCAATCCCATTACAACTTCAGCTAACACATCAGCAGCTCTGCCAACTCACCTGCAATCTGCACTAATGTCAACAGTCGTCACAATGCCCAATGTGGGTAGCAAGGTTATGGTTTCTGAGGGACAGTCAGCTGCTCAGTCTAATGCCCGGCCTCAATTCATTACACCTGTCTTTATCAATTCATCCTCAATAATTCAGGTGATGAAAGGATCACAGCCAAGCACAATTCCTGCAGCCCCACTGACAACTAACTCTGGCTTGATACCTCCCTCCGTTGCAGTTGTTGGCCCTTTACACATACCTCAGAACATAAAATTTTCTTCTGCTCCTGTACCGCCTAATGCTCCCTCCGGTAGTCCTGCTCCGAGCATACATACAGGTCGACCCTTGGTCCTTAACTCACGAGCCACCCCTGTTCAGCTTCCTTCCCCGCCTTGTACAACCTCCCCATTTGTCCCACCTCATCCCCCCGTCCAGCAAGTGAAAGAATTGAATGCAGATGAGGCTAGTTCTCAAGTGAACACCTCAGCAGATCAAAGCACTCTGCCCTCTTCACAGTCAACTACAATGGTTTCTCCCCTTTTGACCAATAGTCCAGGCTCCTCTGTCAACCGGCGAAGCCCAGTTTCATCTAGTAAGGGCAAAGGAAAAGTGGACAAAATCGGCCAGATTTTGCTAACCAAGGCGTGTAAGAAAGTTACAGGCTCTCTCGATAAAGGGGAAGAGCAATACGGTGCAGATGGAGAGACTGAAGGCCACGGGGTTGAGACCACAGCTCCAGGGCTTGTGGGAACAGAACAGTTACCCACAGAACTGGACAGTAAAACCCCAACGCCCCCAGCATCCACTATGCTAAAAGTGACCTCTAGCCCCATGGGCTCGGGCTCCACCTCAGCAGGACCCAGCTTACCTGGCAGTACCCTTCCCACCAGTGCACGCTCAATTGTAACCACTCTTGTACCCTCTGAGCTCATCTCTGCGGCGCCAGCTACAAAAAACAATCATGTTGGCATAGCATCTGAGCCACTTGCAGGTGGCCTAGTGGAGGAGAAGGTGGGATCCCATCCAGAGCTGCTTCCCAGCATAGGTATGTACTCGGGCCTGGCATCATCTCCTGTCCATTTTTTATGACCTATCCCACAAGAAAGCATGATTCCTTTTCTACTTGGAGGAAGAATAGGCTAAATGGCAATAGTGGTGTTTCATTTATTGGAAGTACATTGGGGAAATATATTTTGAAAATCCCATGTTAAGCTTTCATTGATTAACGTGGTCCTGAAATAATGATATGCCTTTCATTTATATATTGTAGTTTTCCATTTTACAGGGAAACTTTTCTACATATGTCACATCATCTTCATACCAAACTATGTTAGGTAGCCCTGACCCCATTCTATGGATAAGTAGATTGAAGCTCAGAGTAGTTCAGTATTTGTTTGAAGTGTATATTGTTAGCCTCCAGTTTGACATTGACCCTGAAATGTAAACAGCAGCTTCTGCAGGTTCTCCTTACCATGGTAAAAATGCTCTCAACAGTTTCAGAACAGGGTTCTCCTATCCCCTTCCTCACTCTACTCTGTCCCAGAGACTATTCCATCCAGACTGCTGCTCAGGTTTCATGATAATAGACATGGGCAAAATAAAGTGCTTAAGAGACAGGTTTGGGTTGGTAATCACAGCACCAGCATTTACCAGATAAGTGGCTTTTAGGCAAGTTTCTTGACCACTCCAAACTTCAATTTTCTTCTTTGTTATGTGGGGACAATAATAGCTGTAAGCATTCAATGAGATGATGCATATAACATGCTTAGCACAAAACTAGAATATAGTAATAATTTAGTAAATGGTAATAAAAGTGTTATTAGTTTCTTTGTAAATTATTCTATTCTGCTTATGTGTATCTAGTCCAGATCATTTCCTCTCTTAAAGTGGCCTAACAATGGAAGCATAGTTTTCTAATACTTCCCCCTCTTCCCTTCACACTCATCACACACACACACACACACACACACACACACATTCTCTCTCTCTCTCTTCCTTCTAAGAATCTTAAGTAGTATAGAAGCTAGGAAGGACCTTTGATATATCCTAGGACAGTTAATAGTGCCTGTCTTGTTTATGCAGCCAAAATGCTTCAAGTGCCTACCCCTGCGTGGTAAGTACCCAGGAGAAGGGGCAGAAAGAACACAAGCTTCAGGGTAAGATCAGAGTTAATTCTAGCTCTACTGGTTACCAATCAGAGTTGGATAAATTCCTTAACTTCTTATAAGCCCATTTGCTTCACCTGTAAAATGGAGATTATAATTCTTGCCTCACAGAATTTATACAAAGACTCAATGAGCCTAGCACAAAGGGGCCAGCACACTGCCTCACAGGTCTCTGGAAAGGCTAATTCCCACCCTGTGCCTTTTCACTCCAATGCTCAGGATACAGAGAGGGAAACGGTCTTTCAGGAGCTCACTGCCCTTGCAGAAAATACAGACTTCACAGGGCTGAGCGCCGTCGGGTTCTGGTTCTAGTTCTAGTTTTAGTTCCACGGAGGTAGGTGAGCCCTAAGGATTAAAAAGCAACCTCATATTACTTAAATATAGTCTCTGCTATTAAATGTTTTTATTCTACTTCATTTCAGGGAACTTTTCCCTCTGGTACCAAGAAAATAATGATGAAGTTATTAGAAAATATTTTTATCTGGATCATATATAATCCTAGGGAAATATGTGAGCCTTGGGAAGATGAACCAGCAATTGGAAAAATTCTTTTAAAAAAATATATATTTTATTGATTTTTTACAGAGAGGAAGAGAGATGGATAGAGTTAGAAACATCAATGAGAGAGAATCATTGATCAGCCGCCTCTTGCACACCCCCTACTGGGGATGGGCCCGCAACCATGGTACATGCCCTTGACCGGAATCGAACCTGGGACCTTTCAGTCTGCAGGCCGACGCTCTTACCCACTGAGCCAAACCGGTTTCGGCTGGAAAAATTCTTAATTTTAGTTAAGATTGTTTCTTTTTTTTTTTTTAAGGGGCTGCTGTGCTTTCATCTTGAAAATGTGAGAAAGCAATACTGGAGTTAAAAGTAGAAGTTAAGTTATCATTTTAAGCTTTATCAGATAAGCATATAAAAACTCAATGCAAATGCATTATTGACTTTTTACCTAGTGGAGAGAGAAATCTAAAAATTCATAATTTCCATAGGCGGGTAAAACTTAATGCAGTGAATATAGGGTGTTAGACTCAAGTATTAGGGTGGGAGGACATACCCTTGAGTGGCTGTGGCATATCTGTGCCTTTAATATTTACTGTATGGTCCAAGAACTTTCCATCCTAGAGTTTATTGTGTATATTCTATTCCATTTCTCTTCAAGGGCCTACGTTCTCTCTGTCCTTCAAAAACCTAATTCTTATGTTTCTTCCTTTAGTATCCCTTCTGATTTCTCAGTTTAGAATTGACTCCCATAGCACTTTATATGATCTGCATATAACACCACAGTGCATTCCAGTGTCCCACATATGTATATCTTATCTTTAATACCTGATTGAGTTCCTTATGGGCAGAAAGGATGTAATTTGGTCTCTCAGTGTGCTTGGCACAGTGCCTTGCCAGATAAGTAAATAACATATCAAATTAATTTTTTAAGTATGAATTGAGTACCTATTTTCTATTCATTGCTCTTGCCAGGTGCTGTAGAAAAGTACAAAATAAATTATATGGTTCATTTCAAACCTCAAGGATTGTAGTCTTTAGAGGGATGAGACAATTTTTTAAATGGTAAGATGAATGGTGTAATTCATTGTTCCTCTGAAAGTGGTTTGGTTTGCCTACTAAAGTATACTTTTGGGTTTTTTGAAGACAGGACAGAACTTAACCCCAAGAAGCAAAAATTATGAGTGCTATTCTCATAGCCACCTCCTTCCTTGATCTTTGTACACACAAAAAGAAAAAACAAATATCCCTAGGGTTAGTCTTTATTACTCAGTATTGTAGTAGTAAATTTTTTAAGTAAGTTTTGAAATATACTTTCAAAATCAACTTCAAGCACTACGTTCTAAGAGTATATATATTTCAGCAGTTACTTAGACCTTGATTCAATCAATGCTTTCTGTTTTGTTTAGAAAATAAAAGACTTATGTATTTGTTTTTTTCTTGCCTTAGCCCCTTCACAGAATTTAGTCCCAAAGGAAACTCCAGCCACAGCACTGCAGGGGTCTGTTGCCAGACCAGGTAAGGTGCACTTTGGAAAAACTCAGAGTGGAATGGGTTACAAGTGAAGGAACTGTTGCTGTCCTGAATGTGCCAGGAAGTGGCTGAAACTATCTTAATCGGTTTGCTTCAGAGCGGTCTTTGGTTAGTGGCAGAGCTTGTGAAGTACTATTTGAGGTTATTTTTCCCCCAACCAGCTTACTCTCTCACACATGCCTGGTGTCAGCCAGGGAACTCAGGAAGAGCATCTCCGTGCCCATTGTCTGTCTTCGCCTAGCCATGGGCGTTTCCATGGCAGAGTTCACCCTGTTCCATACCCTGGCATTCACAGCTGGCAGCTGACTGGCTAGAATATGGTACTGACTGGGGTGACAAGCGATACTGCACTAAGATAGTAACTGCATTATCATGATGGGAGTGGAGGCTTGTTGTGAGAACCTCTGCTACAGTGAGGTAGCAATTCCTTCAGGAAAACAGAGTCATTTCAGTCATCTCTGGATGGCATTAAGTTTCTTCTCATGACCAAGTTACTATAAATAGCACTAAGGATGGTGTTTTTGGAAGGTGAAGTTGATGGTAATCTGACAAATAATTGTTGTGGGATGCTGGGTCAGCTCTGAAGGCATGAGGATCTTGATGGCAATAACAGCACTGCCTTCATAGATCAGACAGCCAAACAGATAAATAACATAGATATGTTGCAGTTTGGTCTTGCCCACGTCATTGTCACTGTAGGTCATTCTAGGGGTACCAGAAAAAAAAAAAAAAAAAAGATGTATGATTGCTTTCCACAAGTAGGTTACAATCTCATTTACAGCACAATTGATACACTGGATAACATTTATAAGCAAGAAACACAGTCGTGTTTAATTTTGTTTGTAAGCCAGTGAAAGTGAGGTATCACTTTTGATTGAATGTTTTAAACCTGCTTCAGGGTGCTCCGTCCTGTGTGATAACTTTCTACTGCACACTCTTGGTAAAATCAGGCCTCTGAACAAACGAATGAACAAAAACATTTCAGCCACCCAGACTCTTCCTTAGCTACCATCTGGCCACATGATACCTGACATTTGTGGGAATGGAACAGGTTATTTAGACAAAGGGTTACGATGGTAAACCTCATTTTTTGGTGAGAAAAGAAGCAACTAAAAAAGGGAAGGAAATTCTGTTTCCTATCCCAAGTTTTTACTCCAGGAAATGGGCTTTACCATATCATATGTCCTCCTCAGAATAACTGGCCCAAGAATCCTGTTCCTTTTCAGAGTTTGACTTAGATGAATCTCCTTAAAATACCCCCAAAGCCACTAATTGCCTTCACCAAACCCGTTTTGATCCCGGTTTACATGAATTAACTGTGATAGTATTGAATTTTGTTCCAAAAGAGCAAGCTGATCAAGATTTTTTTGTAATCACCCTCTTTTGACAAAGACATTTTCATTTTTGTGCACATTACCTAAGTTTCTTTGCTCCAGCAGAGCCAGTAAGGCTGCAGAGACTCATGAGTTGGCATCTGTTTCTTAGGGAAGGGTTTTCATGTTATATGGGTCAGATATGGGGAGCTTAGGAGCAAATAAGAATAATCCAGCCCCCTCATATGAAGCTGCATCAACATGAGCATAATAGCAACAATAATAATAACTAACACTAGGGGGTAGGAGTGGGGTGGAGGGGGTCATTGGGAGTAGAAGAACATCTGTAATACTTTCAACAATAAAGACAAATTTAAAATGTTGTAAATAAATTACTTTAAAATAATAATAGCTAACACTGAGTTATTACTAAGCACCAGGTGCTGTACTAAAATTTCTATATGTGATATTTCATTTAATCTTTGAAATGGGTAAAGTGGTTTCAGATGAGGCATTGAGCACAGAAAGGTCAAGTAATCTATTTCGGGTCACATGACTATTAAGCAATAAAGTCATGATTTTAACCTAGGCACTCTAGGCTTCATTGCCTCTAAGGAGATTATCAATTAAGCAATAAGGTATGTTAGACAAGTACGCTGAGTGTGAGGTGCTGAATTCTCTAAAAGTAGGGACAGGACTGTAGGAGACTAGAGTCAGGAGAGATCATTGTTATCTGATGCATCCGGGAAGTCTTTTAGAAAAGATGAACTACCTAAAGGCATATAATGTAGGAAAAAGATATTTTGCTGCTGGAGCTGAGAAAGGAATGCCTGGTAAACCCATAGGATGCTTATTTAAGCAAAAGGTTGATAGACAAATTACTGAGACTTTTCTTTCTTGGAGGGCATTGCTGAGAGGTTGAAGAACAGGAACATAATGGGGTCTGTAGACAATATCTCAAAAGCAAAGCTTCTGCCCTCTAAAATCCCATAAGGAGAATGCATTCTTAATAGATGTATAAGACATATTGGAAGGTTACTGTCATTATTTAAAAAGTGTCAAAAGAGTGGGAATATTTTAAGAATGAAAACAAATCTCATCTACATGAGAGAAAGAGGCTTATTTTACTAACCTAGTTATACCTGGGTGGAATATTAACTAGGCAGTGTGAATTTAGTTCTATTGATCCAAACAGGATTATTTCACAGTGTGGAGTAAAAATAAAAATAAACCAAGTATGTGTCTTATGCCCCAGACAACCGAATTGTATCTGTGCCAGCTCTGTCTCTATACCATATAGGGTGGGGATACTGCTGGGCACAGAGACATCTTAGCCTAAATAAGACATTCAGAATCTTGTGGCCAAAACCGGTGTGGCTCAGTGGATAGAGCATCAGCCTGCGGACTGAAAGGTCCTGGGTTCGACTCTGGTCAAGGGCATGTACCTTGGTTGCGGGCACATGGGGGGTGTGCAAGAGGCAACTGGTTGATGTTTCTAACTCTCTGTCCCTCTCTCTTCCTCTCTGTAAAAAATAAAAAATATATATATTTTAAAAAGCCGAAACCGGTTTGGCTCAGTGGATAGAGCGTTGGCCTGCAGACTGAAAGGTCCCAGGTTGGATTCCCATCAAGGGCATGTACCTTGGTTGCAGGCACATCCCCAGTAGGAGGTGTGCAAGAGGCAGCTGATCGATGATTCTCTCTCATCGATGTTTCTAACTCTCTATCCCTCTCTCTTCCTCTCTGTAAAAAATTAATAAAATATATATTTTTTTAAAATCTTGAGGACACCTCGCTTCTCCCTGTGGACATATACACCATACACTTCCACATTTCATTTCTGTCCTTTGTATTTTTTACAGAACTCGAGGCAAATGCTGCCGTAGTCTCTGGACAAAGGTAAGATGATCATTTCTGCAAACTTAGCATCAATCTGGCATAAACCTTTTTGCAGGGTATCTGCTTTCTTACCTTGAAACCCCTTCTAACGTAGGGAGCTGTCATGAGTCTTAACCTTTCAGAGGTGACATTTTTTAAAATAAAACTTGGTGGCTAAATATCTTTCTTGATTGTTTTGAAAACTAAATGAGATACGTTCAGCACTCAGCATAGGAGTAAATAGTAAATGTCCAGTATATAGGAGCTGTTGCTATGGTAGTCATTAATAATAGTCCTTGCAACACCTTCTGAAGTATAGCTGTTTAATCCTCAAGTCAGAAGAGAAAGCCCGGCGTGGTCTGACCCCAAAACTCATGCTTTATCTATGCTGTCTCACATAAACCGACAAAGTGAAATACAACTGTGGCTTCCACCTCATTAGCCCCATGGAGAAGAGTATTGTCATTTTCACAAAGCCATTTCTTTTCAGTGTAGGAATGCACTAGATAACATTTTAAACAATTTCTCATATTTGTACATCAACTTAGTTTGTAAAACACATTCACAATCATTCTGTCATTTAATCCTCATATTGACCCTGTGCAGTGGTAATAATAGCCAGTATTTGTTTGAACGTTATTCTATGCCATGCACTGGACTATAAGCTTCCTAGATGTATTACCTCATGATTTTCACAGTATCTATTGGGAAAGTAAATTCTCTTTTACAGATAAGGAATGTATAGATCATAGAGGTTAGCTAATTTACCCAAGGTAACAGATTTTAGTAAATGTGAAGCTGAGATTCAAACCCAGGCATCATGACTCTGAGCCCTCACATTGCACTAACGTATTGTGAATGAGATGTATAGATCAATAATCTGAAGCTTAGAATTACAAATCATGTCCAACAAATGCATAATAAGACTTAACCCCTGTTATTCTGGCTCCAAAATCATTGCTATTTCTACTGTGCCTGTCTAGGCTTTTTGTTTTTATATTGGGCTGATAATTGAATTTATTTACTTTTCTCAAGCCTACACCAATTATGTGGCTAGAGAAAGAAGATAATCAGACCAAAAAAATACCCTTTGGGTATTTGTTTCTAGAGCTATCTGAACTTTGATCACATAAACACCAGGGCAGTATTGCTGTGGCTATCGTTTTGACAGAGAAAGAGGCACCTCCATTAGAAATCTTTCTTCCTCAGAGGCTTTGACCGTTTTCTGGGCTCCCCGCCAGAAAGCCATCCTCACCGCTTCTAAAAGGATGTGTAAATCTCTCTGACCTGTTACTCCACCCAGCTTCAGCCTCGCCTCTCCTTGACTTACCTTGGCTTCTGGGGCAATCATTACATTAAAACTAAGATAATGAACACTATGGCTAAATTCCCAGCCATAGTGCCACTAGCAAAGGGTCAGCTGACAAGAGTGAACAGATCAGTAAATTACCAGTAAACCAGTATTCCTGTGACTCAATAATATTTATTGTGTATAGTGTTTATATACAGGTGTCTCCCAAAAATGTATATACATTTTAACAGCTGATAGCTCAGTTTTAATAAAAACTATATGTATTTTTAATAAACACTGCTTTTATAGTCCTAGCTAGTTTGGCCCAGTGGATAGAGCATTGGCCTGTGGACAAAGGGTCCTGGGTTCAAATTCTGGTCAAGGGCATGTACCTTGGTTGCAGGCTCCTCAGGCCCTGGCCCTGGTCGAGGCTCGTGCAGCAGGCAACTAATCAGTGTGCTTCTCTCACATTGATGTTTCTCTCTGTCCCTCTCTCTCCACTCTCCCTAAAAATCAATGGAAAAATATCCTTGGGTGAGGATTAACAACAACAACAAAAACACAAATAAACCCAGCCTTTATAATTATTCAAAGTGTGTATACATTTTTGGGATATCCTATATAAATGCTATTCATTGTACACACACACACACACACACACACACACACGTATATCTCACACATATCCATTCAATATTTATTAATATTATGAAAATGGGATTATACTATACATAATGTTGGTAGCATTTTTCCTCACTATGATATCATGAACAGTTGTGTTTTTATTGTTGACACTATTATAGATGGCCTCCATTTTCTCCCACTTGCCCCTTTCTGCCTGTCCCCTGCCCCAGCTTTCACCACATTGTGTCCAAGGGCTATGCATATATGCATATATATTTTCTTTCATACTCTATGTCCCCATGACTATTCTGTAACTACCAATTAGTATTCTAAATCCCTTCACCTTTTTTACCATCCCTCCAACCTCCTTCCCATCTCATTTATTGCCATTTTATTATTCATACTAGGGGCCCATTGCATCTTGAAAGGAACTTTGGGCCACAAGGCTGCACTGGGCACAGGGGCAGGTCTTGTGCCCCTGCCCAGCCCCTCCTGCCACGGACCCTTGTCCCCTGTCTGCCAGCAGCTCTAATCCCACTCTGGCACTGCCCAGCTCACACTCACTGACAGCGTGGAGTGATTGGGGCTGGCACCAGCAGGAGGTGCAAGCAGGACCAGTGCCATCAGTGGATGTGAGCAGCAGCTGCTGCCATGATCGCCCCTCAGGAGCAGGGGGAGGTGGAGAAACCCTGAGGGGCAATCGGAGCCAGTACTGGGCACTGGCAGTGGGTGCAAGCAGTGGCTCAGGCTCCAGCAGTAGATGTGAATGGGGCTGGTGCCAGCAACAGGTGCAAGTGCCAAGCAGGACCACAGTGCTCAGGAGCATAGAATTTTTGGTAACCCCCAAAGGCTCACCCCAATGACAGTGATTGGCGCCCCACCTTAGTCTAACACCCGTACTCACCTGCTCCACCATCCTGCCACAGCCAACACCTGCCATGTTCCATGCTCTGCCACCTGCTGCAGATGCCAGCCATGTTCTGCACATGTCCCCTGGTGGTCAGCGCACGTCATAGTGAATAGATGTTCAATCGTTTAACTGTTTGGTCTATTTGCATATTAGGGTTTTATATAGATAGATTTTATCCTTTTTATTTTTTTAAATATATTTTATTGATTTTTTCCAGAGAGGAAGAGAGAGGGATAGAGAGTTAGAAACGTCGATGAGAGAGAATCATCAATCAGCTGCCACTTGCACACTCCCTACTGGGGATGTGCCTGCAACCAAGGTACATGTCCTTGACCGGAATCGAACCTGGGACCTTTCAGTCCATAGGCTGACGCTCTATCCACTGAGCTAAACCGGTTTCGGCTATCCTTTTTTTATTATATATATATATTTTTAAAAGCACTGGGAACTGCTTGGATGGGCCAGGTTGTGGGGGGCAGAACCTCAGGGAATCACCAGGGAGGAAGGAGGGGTGGGACAGTATAAATCAGATTGATGATGTCTCAGATGTGGTGCCTGCCTATCAGTTCAGTCTTGATGTGGCTTCTTTATTTTTTATTCTTTATTTTTGTTTCAGAGAGGGAGAGAAAGATAGAAGCATGAATAATGAGAGAGAATTATTGATCAGCTTCCTCCTGCATGCCCCCAACTGGGGATTGAACCCGCCACCCAGACATGTTCCCTTGACCAGAATCAGACCCAGGACCCATCACTCCACAGGCTGATGCTCTAGCCACTGAGCCAACTGAATAGGACTCAATGTGGCTTCTTTAAATTCTTAGTTGTAGGACTTAAATTCATCAAGATTTAAGGTGGTTCTGAATGATGGTTGTTCTGTAATTTGATTGTATTTTTTATGTGCTTCTGGGAGGATTCCAGTACCACATTTACCTACACCATCATCTTGATCAGAAGTCTCATGAACAGTTTTTATCATTAGCCTTTACAACATAATTTTCATGATTGCATATAATGTACCATGATTTAATTAACTGATCAATAGTTAAGTGTTTATGTCCTCTGTTTTCATTAATATGAATAAAATGCTTTGACAATCTGGTGTGGAATTAGAGCTCTGTAAAAGCATTTGTTTCCTTAGGAATCCAGGAATGGAATTGCTGTGCCAGAGGATTACACTAGGGTTTTTCAGCCTCAGCATTACTGACAGTTTAGATCAGATAATTATTGGGAGTGGGGGCCTGTCTCATGCATTATAGGATGTTTAGTAGCATCCTGGTAGGTGCCACTTAAAGATGTTAATAGCATTCATCTCCCTCCCACCCCAAAATGACAATAAAAAAATGTCTACCAACATTGCTAAATGTCCCCAAGGAGACAAAACTACCCCCTATTGAAAACCATTGTGATACTCAGTTTACACTCCATCAGGAGTTTCTGTACCTATACCCTCAGCAATACTGGATATTACCAACTTAAAATCTTCACATACTAAAAAGGGGGATTAAAATAGGGACAATTGATATAGCCATCAGTGTAGCCGGAACTGGTTTGGCTCAGTGGGTAGTGCATCGGCCTGTGGACTGAAAGGTCCCTGGTTCGATTCCGGGCAAGGGCATGTACCTTGGTTGCCGGCACATCCCCAGTAGGGGGTGTGCAAGAGGCAGCTGATCGATGATTCTCTCTCATCAATGTTTCTAGCTCGCTATCCCTCTCTCTTTCTCTCTGTGAAAAATCAATAAAATATATATTTTTTTAAATCTTAAAAATATATATATATATATATATATATCCATCAGTGGATTGTGAATATATTCCCATGTATATTCTTCTGTAATATGACTTGTAATAAGTCATTATCTGACTACACCAGGCTCATAGTAAATGCCAGCATATGTTAGTAATTTCTAGACTTTAGGTACTCTTAACTTTTGAAGGGGAATAATATTATTTTAAGAAAATGGGTGAGGAAGTTGCATGATTTTTGTGTGAAGTTCCATGTCTTCTACCTGTTTTACACAATTTCACTAGCATTATGCTTTAATCCTTTATTTTTACTAATGTAATGCGTTAGTTTTGCTTTTAAATTGTCAGTAATTATAGAAGGTAATTGTGCTCATTGTCCCAGGATTCTCTCCAGAATGACTATATAGTTCTCCTGCCTTATGAATGAAACTCTTATCTGAAGAACCCGTTTTTGTGTGACTTGATTCCCTCACCTCCTTGGAAACTTTGTGCTTCCGTCTGTCAGCAGTGATCCCAAAGACATAATTGAAAAGTCCAAAACCCCAAGCCGGAGAAATTCCCGAACTGAAGAACCAACTGTGGCTTCTGAAAGTGTGGAAAACGGACATCGGAAGCGATCCTCTCGGCCTGCTTCAGCTTCCAGCTCTACTAAAGGTTAGCGGGGGTGTGGGTACTATTGTAGGTCAAAAGGAGAATGGGGTCCTTATCACAGCTGCAGAGGACTTTTTGCTTCATCTTTGCATCCATTTCTCAAACTTGTCAAGTTACTTTGACTTCTGTTTGGTCCTTTGTTAGTTCATTTAACTGTGTTTTTTGTGTGCCTACATAAGAACAGCAACCACTGTTAGAAAAAAGAACGTAACAAGCAGATTGATTCATTATCACCACTTCAGATATGTCCTCAATAAAATGGCCCAGCCATCTTTCTATGTTTCTGTAATCAATTCTCTTTTCCCCCTCCCTACTGTTTTTAAACCTACAACCCTTACTTTCTCCTCTTCTCAGCAGAGACTCTCACCTCTTCCCAGGGAAAATAGAATCCCTCTACTCTCACTACCAAGACATAAATCTACCAATGTCCTCCTTTGCTCCTGTTATAATAGAGTAGCTGTCCCTCCTCAAGTTGAAGGCCAGTGCCTTTGATCCCACCTTCTCTGATCTTCTCAAGACCATTACACTACCAGTTTTCTCTTCTCTGTTGACTATTATCTCCTTTTTTAAAACTCTGCCCTTGGCTTTTATGACCCAGAACTCCCAATAGTTTTCTGACTACTCTGACTGCTTCTTCTCAATCTCTGTACCAAGACATTACATGTTGGCCTTCCTCAAACTTCAATCCTAAGTTGTCTTTTTTCTTCAATTTGTATTTTCTCCCTAACTTACCTCATTCATGCCTCCATTCTTCAGTTAGAATCTTTCATAGACAACTCATGAATTGATTTTTAGTACAGACTCTAGAGATTTTAGATAACTGCATGTATATCCTTAACAGGAACTCAAATTCAACATGTCTGAAAACAGACTTATGATTTTCACCCCAGTGTCAAGTGCTCTGCCATTGTTCCCCACCTCAGTGATTGGGACCACCATCTTTATTAGGCAAGTCCTCCTTGGCACCTCTCAACCTCACTCTCATGTCCATCATAAAAAGCTGCTGATTTTGTTAGGTGGCCCAAGTTCATCCACTTTATCCATCTTTATTGCTATCCAGCTTAAACCCCTTCAATGATTTACCATTACCATTCATTACCATTAGAGTTAAAGTCTAAAGTGTAAACATGGCCCTGGCTGGTGTAGCTCAGTTGGTTGAGTGTAATCCCAAGAAGAGATGGAAAGTTGGAACCAGTTTTAGAAAAGGGGTGGGTAATAGGCTTCTATACTTAAACTGGGCTTTATTCCAAAGTGATGATAATCATGTTGGAATACCTGCCCCATACATGTTTTGAAGTTTAACAAATAGTTTAGGAGAGGCTATAGTGACTGTGGTCTTCAGAGGAGTGCTTAGTAGAGGATGGCAGAGCTCTGGCCAGACCCCAAGAATCACCAGCTGGTCAATAATATATATTAATAATTATATATATTATTAATAACATAATAATACACACACACACACACACACACACTAGAGGCCTGGTGCATGAAATTCATGCATGGGGGCAGAGGGGTACCCCTCAGCCCAGCTTGTACTCTCTCCAATCCTCAAGGGATGTCCAACTGCCCGTTTAGGCTCAATCCTGGTGGGATCAAGCCTAAACAGGCAGTCAGATATTCCTCTCACAATCCAGGATTGCTGGCTTCCAACTGCCTGCCTTTCTGATTTCCCCTAACCGCTTCTGCCTGCCAGCCTGATCACCCTAACCACTCCCATGCCAGCCTGATTGATGTCTAACTGCTCCCCTGCCGGCCCGTTTGCTCCCAACTTCCCTCCTCTGTCAGCCTGGTCACCCCTAACTGCCCTCCCCTGCAGGGTTGATCACCTCCAACTGCCCTCCCTTGCAAGCCTGGTCCCTACCAACTGCCCTCCCCTGCTTGTGGTGGCCATCTTGTATCCACATGAGGGAAGGATCTTTGACCACATGGGGGCAGCTATCTTGTGTGTTGGAATGATGGTCAATCTGCATATTACTCTTTTATTAGATAGAATAGAGGCCTGGTGCATAATATTTTATTAGATTCGAGAAGGTGCAAGCTGGGCTGAGGGACACCCCCCCCACCCCATGCACAAATTTCATGCACCAGGCCTCTAGTGTGTGTGTGTGTGTGTGTGTGTGTGTGTGTGTGTGTGTATATATATATATATATATATATATATATATATATATATATATATATATATTAATTATTTGGCCAGCCATGTTGTGTCCAGATGTGAACCAAAGCCATAAGATAGCTTTTCTGTGATTGTATTTGAATGCATAACTATGGAGTGATCATAAAATATCAAGCTGGTTTCTAAAAGTTATGGTTCTCAAACTTGGAAATGTGTAGTACTGGGGACCTGAAACATCTTCCTGCATCATCAGTTCTTAAAGTTTTGAAGAGAAAAAGCATTTTGCCTTTTTGTACTCATAAGATTTTGGTCAGATATGCAGAAACAAAATCAGAAATAGTGTTTTTTCACAAGAATCTTGAAAACTAAGAAGTATTGCCGAAGCCGGTTTGGCTCAGTGGTAGAGCGTCGGTCTGCGGACTGAAAGGTCCCAGGTTCGATTCCGGTCAAGGGCATGTACATTGGTTGTGGGCATATCCCCAGGAGGGGGCGTGCAAAAGGCAGCTGGTTGATGTTTCTCTCTCATCGATGTTTCTAGCTCTCTATCACTCTCTCCTCCTCTCTGTAAAAAATCAATAAAATATATTTTAAAAAAAAAAGATTATGAGAGCAGTTTGTAATGAAAAGTATTGGTACTTTTGAATTATTGAGGATATGGTAGCATAAATCATGTTCCTACTGTGAGAACAGTTTGCTCATATCATGTTGGTTAAGGCCTACCGTGTTTCCCCGAAAATAAAACATCCTCCGAAAATAAGACCTACTTACAGGTTTCCTTCTGAGTGAAATATAAGGCATCCCCCCGAAAATAAGGCCCCCTAGGCTCTGTCTTAGAATGAAAATTAATTTACCGTAAACTGGTCTCTAGGGACCCCCCGACTGGGGTCTAGCAACCAGTGACGTTACGCAGATTCCTGACGTCACTGCTGTGGAGGCGGAGCGGAGGTCGGAGTGAGGGGCGGGGGGGAGAGAAGAGGAGACTTTCGCAGATGTGTGTAGAAGAACAGGAGGATTAGAGTGGTCCGGACGCAGCGAATGTGGTGAATGCTGGTCTGTCTCTGGTGACACTACCTGATGCTCTCGGCCGCCCTCATGATGACTGAAGGTTTTCAGTTAGTGGCAGACCCTGCTCCAGCCCAGATCCAGGCCCCAGCAAGCCCAGTGACAGTCCCCAGGCAGGTCCCAGGGGGTAAATGTCTGATAAAGGGGTAAGGGGGATGTCTGGTGAAGGTGTTCAGTGGCACAGGGATAGGGGGAGGGGAATCACTTAAAATGACACAGGAGGATCAGAGGGAGCAATCAAAATGACACAGGAGGATCAAAAGGGGTTACTAAAATGGTAATCCCCCCTCTGATTCTCCTGTGCCATTTTGATTCCCCCCTCTGATCCTCCCTGTGTCATTTTAAGTGATCCCCCTCCCACCACCTTGATACCCCAATTCCTTTTTTTACCCCTAGAAATGAGCGCAAAAAGAAAAAGCTACTTCGTGGCGTACAAGAGAGGAATCGAGGAAGACTCTTGGGGCCAAAATCTTACTGCTTTCTGCAAAGAGATTTGTTGAGTATCCGATTAGTCCAAAAATGGCGAGCAGAGTATGGTAACCTCATTGAACAAGTGGACAAGGGAAATGCTAAAAAGCACAAGTGTGGATCAGGTCAGCAACCATTATTTTCCGAGCTGGAAGACCTGATCTGTGAATGGGTTGTTGACAGGAGAGCAAAGGCTTTGGTTGTGAATAGGGCTCAGATTCAAGAATTTGCCCTTGCAATGGCACCACAGTTGGACATAGCCCCTGAAGACTTCAAAGCATCACAACATTGGCTGGATAATTTCCTTCAGCGAAGTGAACTGTCTTTAAGAAGATCTACAACATTGTTTAGGTTGGAAGATACTCAAGTTATTAAGGGAGCACTTGCATTCAAGTCCTTTATTGATGATGCTGACTTCTCTAAATACAATCTTTCCAACATGATTGCTATGGATGAAACTGCAGTGTTTATGGGCCAATCCTCTCAAACAACAATTGAACAGCGGGGTGCCTCCTTAGTGTACATTCCCTCCACTGCTTACGAAAGTGCATGTGTTTCCTGTATTTTGGCAATTCGTCTGGATGGCACTAAAATCCCACCTTTAATCATTTCTAAGGGCAAGAAGGAAAAGATTGAACGTGTTTTGGGCATTTTTATTTTGAAACTGAAAAAGCCTGGGCCACACAAGCAGTTATAAGGAAGTGGGTCAATTTAATGCTGCCACTTGTTATACAAGGGAGCCAAAGAGGTCTGCTAGTCTGGGATGCAGCCAGCACTCACCGAGCTAACGACATGAAGACATTTCTTCACGAAATAAAAATAGATCAGATAATGATTCCCGCAGGAATGATGGCCTATCTCCAGACTCTTGATATTGCAATAAAGAAGCCATTCAAAGACAATTTGCACATGGAAATTAATGACTACATTGAAAATAGAATGGAGAGAAATCAGCGTGGAAACTTTGTGAAACCTAAACTGCAAGAAGTTGTGACTTGGGTGAAGAATTCATGGGAGAAAATCACTGACAGTTGCATTGCAAATGCACTGCGAGCAGGCTACCTTGACAAGAAGTACTCATTTAAAGACAGTGCTATTGCTAAACATGAGAGATTTGGTCCACTGATTCTGAAAGAAATTGAGTCACAGGAAATTCAGGAATTGGATTGTTATGATGATGTTCCAAAAGATGATGACATGATTGTCATTGAATAAATGAGTAAATTCTTGATACTGTAGGATTCACAGTTTGTCCGGTTTGTGTTGATAACTACCGTACTACTGTAAATAAATTTCCTTTATTTTCATTTAACAATAAATGTGTACCGTATTCTTCTTCATGGAAAAATAAGACATCCCCTGAAAATAAGACCTAGCGCATCTTTGAGAGCAAAAATTAATATAAGACACTGTCTTATTTTTGGGGAAACAGGGTACTAGACTGCCAGCTTGGAGCAGGTGGGATGGATGATTTCTGGGCAAGTTCAGAGAGGCCCACATGGTTGATAAGTTATGCTCTAATCTGTTGTTTTTAGATGGTTGGATTTCCCACACACACACTTTTAATTACAAACACAGGAATTGGCTCCCACAAATCAGTGAACTATTTAAAATTGGACTTGATCAGAAGTGTTGTTTATAACTATGCAAATGAGTAGTTCTACTCCTGGCATAGGAGTTCCCCATTAACACAGAAATTATTCTTTTTCCCTTATCATTCTTTATTTACTCTTCTGTGTATAATTTTGTGTTATATCTTCAAGCAGGGAAAAGGATCAGAAGTTAAAAACATGAGGTTCAATGCATAAGTTAGAAACCAAGGAAAATAAGCTAATATTAGGGAAATTCATAGCACTTGTAGTCAGCAGCAGCTGTGGGTGTCCCTGTGGGGCCCTGAGATACCTAAGACAGCAAAGTGGGGTGAAAATCCTACCATACCCACAGCCAGTGACTTGAGAAGCAACAATCTAAAAACATAGAATGGCCTGCCCAGCATGGCTCAGTGGTTGAGCGTCAGAAGGTCATAGTTCGATTCCAATCAGGGCACATGACCAGGTTGTGGGCTCAATCCCTGGTGTTGGGCGTGCATGAGGCAGCTGATCAATGATTCTTCCTCCTCATCGATGTTTCTATGTCTCTCTCTCTCTTTCCTTTCCTCTCTGAAATAAAAAGATATATATATAACAATAAAAACATAATGTGTACAGATATTCTTAAAACAGAAGTGCTGTTGTGGAAATACAAATGAACAGGCATAGATATATCTTATGGGAGAAAAACCCTGAACAATAACTGTCTGAAGCTGCATTCTTATTGAATCATTTAGAAACCAGACATGCAAATTTTGAAAGGAAATGTTCAGAATTTTTTTTACAATTAAGTAGAAATCTTGGCTAGAAGTAGTACAGTAAAAAGACCAATGAAGTGAGCAAAGTCAAGTTCAGTTTCTAAAATTCCTCGAAAGTAAAGCAAAGCCCTCCTACTAGAAGATTTAATAGAATCTTGTACTGTAGATTTGGCCTAGTTTGCTTAATGTCAAAATGAGACAACCAGGTTGAAAAAAATGCCCATATCAAATTACCAATTTAAATGGACAACTTCCTAAAAGACCGTTATTAACCCAGTTTGGGGTGGGGTTTTTTTAGGTGGTGGTTGTTGTTTTTTACCGTATAGGTAGTTCTAAAATATGAACATATGAATGCTGTAACTCCACCATTAGTTTTTTATCTATTTGTATATCTATCTTTACATTAATTTGTAAAATCCTTGGTGGTTTAAAAGCAATTTTTTCGACAATATATGTGATGGTTTTGGGATTTTTTTGCCATTATGATATTGAAGGGGGGGTGGGTCTTGGGATTGGGATTATGCTCAATCAGATAAACTAGGCAACCTTTAGGAACATGCTTGATGCACAGCCTGAAGTTACCTAGAATTCCTTACCTTAGTAGGGGTGTCGAACTCAATCAGAGAAGGGGCCAAAATCTAAAATCCAGCTTAATCGCGGGCCGAATGGTTTACTGAACAGTCATAAACTGACAATGTCATAAACTGACAGCGGAGTGCAGTGATGACAGCGCGGTGCGGGCCACATTGCAAGGCCTGGCGGGCTGGATTTGGCCCGCGGGCCTTGTGTTTGACATATGTGCCTTAAAGGGTTTGCCTCAGATTCTCTTATTATACTCAATGGAGTAGTAAAAATGGTAACATTTTGTTGAGAGTATAAAATTGAATCACAAAACAAAAACTCATCTTTAAGACAGATTTATAAACACATTAAAAATGAATTTGTTCTGTGACCCAGATTGGCTAGATTATCCAGGGAAGATGATAAGAGACTTCAGAATCAAGTCGATATGTTTTTTTCCTCATGGTATCTTTTAGATACCATCCTCTACCTGTATCTAAAAGATTACTTTTTTTTGTTTCTAGCATAAATCAGTTGTTTACTCAGGGTCCCACTCATTGATTCATCCTCAGGAGCAGAGGCAGCCTGCCAGATTTTTGGGTTCTTTGGAGCAGTAACAGATGGACGGAGATGGGGAGGGAAAGCCTGAGGTTGCTTACCCAGGTCCCCCTCCCTACACTCTCTTCGCCTCTTTTCCCAGCCACATATGTGTTTTTCAGACACACCACTTGATCCTTCATATCACAACAAAAGAAAAGCTTCCAAAGTTGACCTAATTAATATTTTCCTAAGGATGAATATTCCATCAAGACAAAACTGTATATTTTTACTGCAAATGACCAGCTTGCTATTGTGACAATGAAGCTTAAATGTTGAAAGTAAAATAATTGATTAAGGGGAATTTTGGTTGTGTGAGACTCTAAATTACATGCAATTAAAATGAATACCATTATCAGCATTCTGTCAGATTAACTGTCCTCTGATTAGCAAAAGACTAATGAGAAATCAGAAAGACTGATTCTACCCCATAGCACAAGCAACAATGACCTTCCAGCAAAAAAGGGAAAGAAAAAAAAAATAAAAATAAAAATAAAATATATATATATATATATATATATATATATATATATATATATATATATATTCAATTTCAATATGTGACATTGAAATTTCCAAAAACATTTCACAGGTCACCTCTTGGAAAGTCACTTCTTAGCATTAATACTGCTTTTTACATCTACCTTTTGAATCTGTGTTCTCAAAATATTATGATACAAAAGAGAAGAAAAATTGCTTAGAACACCAAATCTAAAATGCAGCATCTAGAAATTCAGCCTAGTTTTCAGAAATAGATAAATATGATTCATTTCACACATTAATGAGTTAGAAAATTATTTTCTCCTTGATAGGAAATAATTTTAAAATACTGTTTTTATATTAAAACCAAAATATGTAGCAGCATGAAGAATGAGGGTGAATTTTTAAGATCAATATGAGATTTTAAATGTTTACATTTGGAGAATTTCAAACTTCATTGTACTCTGTTCTAAGAAACTTGGTGGGAAAGTTTTTTAGAAACATAATTTAAATATGAGATAAAATTGAATTGATTGATGTAAGACACTATGATGATACAAAAGGAATTATATCACTATTACCCTGTGTGTAAATCACTCAGTTTTTGCACCTGTTCCTTGAAGTCCTCAGGCTCACCGGGGCTCACAGAATAGGCAATGGATTGCTCTGAATTGCTTATACGCCTGTATGTATCCACAACCATGGTAATGTACCTGGCTAGACACTTGGTGACCAAGGGTCATGGCCATGCTATTTAGAAGCTTTGGCTATAAGCATGGCAAAATAAGTTCATTACTGCAAAACAATGGCTAGGCTCCAAAAGGATCCAGAGACTTGTTTTGCACTCAGGCACAATTGACTCACTTGGGTGTGTTGCATTATTCATTGATTTCTCATCAAAAGCACTGTCAATTCTATCCATCATTTCTTTGGGTGATGGGATTTGGTGATGGAGATTGTGGGGTTAATTTCCTGGCTAAAGAAGCTTTCCCCTTCCTGCCACTTTTTCCAACCACGCATGTGTGCTTCCTCTCCCACCACCTGTATCACATTTTCCCAGTTGCCAGGTTCTAGTACACAGAAGCCAGAAACTCTCTTCATTCTGAGTGCCCGTTCTGAGGCCCTTAGACCAGTGGTCGGCAAACTCATTAGTCAACAGAGCCAAATATCAACAGTACAACGATTGAAATTTCTTTTGAGAGCCAAATTTTTTAAACTTAAACTTCTTCTAGCGCCACTTCTTCAAAATAGGCTCGCCCAGGCCGTGGTGTTCTGTGGAAGAGCCACACTCAAGGGGCCAAAGAGCCACACGTGGCTCGCTAGCCGCAGTTTGCCGACCACAGCCTTAGACTGATTCAGAGCCAATAGGGCTCCAAGTAGGTTAATCTGTGTTCTTGTGGACTGCCTAAGAGGCACTGCTATAATAAGTTGCCTAGCTGAACATGTCCTTCCTTTCCCCCACAGACATAACCAGTGCGGTGCAATCCAAGCGAAGAAAATCCAAGTAAACAAGCTGGACAGCGACTTGATACTTGTAAATGTGTATGAATTTTACAAAAAGCAGTTTTGAGCTGTGACTTTTTAAAATCACTTTCTGTACAGCTAGTCATTTTAATAATGTGGCCCTTTTCCTAGTCCCTGCAACCTGTTTCATAAAGTGCAACGAGAAAAGCAGATTTGTTGAACCCTTTTGGTGTTGATGAAGTTCAAGGTTTCTAAAATGTTGCCATGTATTGAGAGGAGCTAATGTGATTATGTTATTAGTTTTCACATTTCCTAAGCAGCCTAGCGTACAGGGTGAGCATTTTTAGGTCTAATGATGTATTGTGCTGTGGAAGTACTGTGTGAGTAGCAGTAGTGGGGACAAAAGGAATCTTCTCATTTGGAAATGTTGTAAATAATTTTATTAAATAGTGTTTTGGATGTATTTGTTGTAGAAATGGACCAGTGAATAAAGAGAATCTAAGGATTTGTACAATGTGAAATATTGAATGTGTTAAATAAATGTAATTGTCTTAGAACATAAATGTATGTTATTGATAGGGGGTTACTTGGTGAGCAAGTGCTTTTTTTAAAATCATAAATGAATAGGAACAGCCTTCTTTGTGAATTAGAATCCCATCTTGTCCTGATTGCACCTGAGGAAAATGCAGTCTTGCTCACTCAACTCATTCTTGGCTTTAAAGAAACTAGCCCTTTACAACACTGTACCGCACACTTTATATGTTGGTCAAATCTCTTTTTATTGCAAATAACGATCAATTTAGAGAGGATCAAAGGCCACCCAGGATTTTCTAGAGACAGGAAGTCATCAGCAACCCAGATAGCACTTTTTTTCTCCACTTCATACAACTGCTTCTCTGGGCACATGATGGATTGCTCCCAAACAACTATGTTTATACCTCCTCCATTCAAGATAAACCCAGCCTGACCAGCAAGAATCTTTTTAACAGCATCAAGAATCTAGCCCAGTTTAGGTCAGCTTTCCACCTTCATTCCAGTTCTGTGATTAGATGGGCAGTCCCCAGAGAAAAGCAGTCGTTTTGTGTTCTGTTCTTCAGAGATGCCCATTACATTCCACTCTTTGGCTGCCCTCGAACTCATCTGCACCAGGCTTAGGGGTGATTTATCAACATCCCCAGGTTTTCCCCTTCCCTGGCTTAATTCTTACCTAAACACTTAAATTTACAAACCAGCTGCTTCTGCTCCCACCCTACTCCCTACCCACCTTCAGGAGACTCAATGCTTGGGGCCCTGTCCTTGTCTTGGTCTGGGTCTCAGCCTTCTGCTGTGTCTCCTAAAAGCTAAACATATACTCCATCCTTTCCCCTGCAGTAGCTCCTTGCCATTGCCATAACTCAGTGCCTGAGATAAAAAGGATGAGTTGGTGATTCTCTGTCGTGCTCTTAGTATCATCTCTATTTCAACTGTCTTATTATATATGTCTTACATTATAAGGATCCTCTAAAAGTAGTTATTTATGAGTCAGATCCCATGCTGTCTGACTGGGTTCCCAGCAAGCTTATCTACCCTCTTCCTTCTCTTATGACATTCACGAGAACCAAAGCCAGCCTAATAATACCCTGTCAGTACTGTGCTTGAGATTACGAAGTGCTTCTCAGACTTTACTTCTATTCAGACAGAAAGTATAATGTGCTTTAAATAGATTTTTATTTGTTTTTCTTTATATTTTTCTCTCCCATAGAGGAATAACATTACAATCTAACAATCAGAATTCTGTTACACACATACACAGGCATGCCACATGACCGTGTTGAGGTGGTTATGTCCTTGAGTCTGTTGAAATGTCACAACATGGTCAAACAGAGTCTCCTCCTTTCAGCCAGTCTCAACACAAAACACCCAAGAGGGATGCACTCTACTTGGTTCCATGTGGAACTAGGTGGCAGGACAAGTGGGAAGATATAGGGAGTATAGTGGGTCTGCATTCGGTCCCCACATAAAGCCACATGGATCTGAGGAGGCCTCCAAGAGCTCTGGTGGGGTCCTTATTGCACCTAAGATATTAGGGGTTAGAGCAGATTGATCAGGGTACCGGCAGGAGTGGGGAGCAGGCATACTTCCAAACAGCAGCAAACTGCATTCATACACATGTGACACCCTGCTGGGGCCAGACTGGCAAAGGCTGGAAAGTGACACCCAGCTTGAAGAGAGCACTCAGACATATTGGGGAGTCACTGTAAGTCACCCTTGGATGTAATTGGGACTCACTCTAGAAAAACAGGTCCCTCTGACAAACTCAGTTTTGGCAAAGTGCTGGTAGTATTGACATGAATTAATACAAACTGGAACAAACTTCTCCAGGGTTCTCTGAGAATATCAGTCAAGACAGACTCTCTAGCCCCCCACCTGTCTTAAGGTTGCATAGGACTTTGTGAATTCTGGTTCCCTCATATATTCAAGTTCTGTGGTTTAAAAAAAGTCCTGAAGCATGCTCAAGGTGAAAGGCACATACACAGTCAATACAGTATGATGCTTCAGGAGTTAGACTAGCAGGAGACTGAGTAATGTTGGTTCTTAGAAATTTATACACAATTAAAATATTGCCACACTCAAATACTACGGAATCTATAGGAAAGTACAAAAACCTATGAGCATTGCAATCAGCCAGGTGATGAGATTGGAAGGTTCTAGAACTACAGGAGCTCCAGAAATATGGGTGAGGGGCCGTTTGAAATTTGAACCTAATGCCCTATTACTCTTCCACCACAAGAAGGAACTACCCGGGACTGAGCCTAGGCCCCAGCTGGCAGCAAAGGTGTGGACAAGAGGGGCTGGGGGTAATTTCAGCTCTTAGAAGTACTGAAGACCCTACGCTGGCTGTGAAGTGACCAAGGGGGAGCTGGAAGAAAAATGTGACGAGGTCATAACTGAAGGAGGAGCTTGGGGCCAGGAACAAGGTTGCCAACTACCGGGGCCCTAATGGACTGGCGTGGGGACTTTGATCAGTTCTTAGTGTAGGTGTGGCTTACTTCCCTGGATAGGAAACCCCAACAAGGCTTCCTCTGTCCCCGTCCCAGCATCCATGGGCCTACCCTCTCCCGTACCCATACATCCCACATGAGGCTTGGGGCTACAGGGTCAGGAAGGGCAGCTGCCTTTGCCCTCATGGGAATGCAGAGTTATCGCCACGCCTCCACTTGACTGTGAGACCTAGAAACCTGGAATTAGGGTGAGGGGGAAGACCTATGTTAGTTTCTAACAGGAAATCTTAAGTTTCAAGGAAGAAAGAGCACACACTAGTAAAGGACAGAAGGAAAAAAAAGGGAAGCAACTTGGGGCATCCCAAGAGGCTACTGCTGGTGTCTGAGCCCAAAATTCAGTCCCACCGTGAGAAGGGGAAAGTTGGCCACCCCTGTGCCCTCTGTTTCACCCAGGGATTCAGGCTCCCTCGTCAGGCAGTTACTGAAGAGAAGGGGAGGGGAACCACGGGGCACCCATTTCTCCCCAGCAACCTAGGAAGGAAGAGAGCACTCGGGAAGAAAGTGGAGCGTGGCCCTTGTGGCCCAGCTGGAGAGGGACTTTGGGATCAGGACAGTGAGGCTCGGCCTCCTGCCCTGGCGTGTCTGTGGCCATCCTGGGAGGGTGGGAGATACAAAGCCAGAGACAAGACGAGCGCTGAGCTGTCAGTCTTGGGATGGCTCCCCCCACAGCTTGTCCTCAGCATCATCCTTCTGCACCCTCACAGTGGGTGTGCAGTGTCCCCGCCGAGAAGCCCTCTGGCCTGCATCTCCCCTAAGCTAGTGCTAGCACCTTGGGCATGTGAACAGATGGCCAGGATGGCAGGGCCTTGCCAGCCTCTGCTCCCGGGGTGACATGTTGGGGGTAGGTGTGACTAAGCCTTTCAGACTGGGGCCTGCAGAGGGGTAGATTTCAGGAAGAGATTTGGGAGGTGAGATTATAGGAAAGGGAAGTGGGGGCAGATTCCAGGCTCCAGCCTGAGAGCAGGGTTAGGCCAATCTCTGAGCAAGCACACAGTACCCGCTCCCATGGTGCCCTGCTTCCTACAGCTTCTCAACCTGTCCTGTCTACACTTCCGGTAGGCTGCCTCTTTCCCTCAATTCCCTCCACCTTCTCCCTTTAATTCACATCCCGCAGTCCTCCTCTACATACTTTACCTTCCCAGGCCTAAGCCTCTACAAGGAGCCCAGCCCCCCGGGTGAGAGGGAAGGGTGAGGCTAAACACAGAAACCTTTAGTCTCAACCTCCCTCCCCCACCCCACCCGTTGGGAGGGAAATGTGGGAAATGAATAATAAGGAAGCAGGAGCGAGTGTAGTGCCAAACACAGATAGGGTGAGGCTTGTAAAGTGGGAATTGAAGGTAAGGAAACAGCTAGATCTGGGACTGGAAAAGGAGACTCTTGGGAAATAGGGGTGGGCCAGAGGTAGAGGAATGGAGGGTAAAGATACAGGGTACGGTCTGGGCAGAGGCGAGGATGGAGGCCAGAAAAGGAAGGATGGAGTGTCAGTATGGGAGATGAAAGATTAGACAGATGGTGAGGGTGGGGGCCGGAAGAGAGTGGAGGGCCGGAGGTGGATTAGAGAATCAGAGATGGGAAAATCAAAGGGGATTGAAAAGGGGGCTATCCCCCCACCTCGCACACTTGAGGGAGGTTGTGTAATCGGCCGGAGGTGGGCTGCGGGCGCCCCTGGAGCAGCACACCGGCTGCCGCAGGGGGGCCCGACGGCGGTGGCGGGTCAGCAAAGGGCTTGTGGCTGGGCCGGCGGACGCTCAGTAGTTGAACTGGCGCTGGCACGGCTGGTAGATGAAGCTGCCCTGGTGCTTGGGCCGCCGCGGGTGGCTCTCGCGGGCGCGGTTCTGCCGCTGCATCACCTTGGCGCTCAGCGCGTGGCGCTCCGCCCGCTGCCGGGCGCGCTGCAGCCGCCGCGCCGGGCCCGCCCGCTCCTGCAGCGCGGCCCGCGCCGGCGGGGGGGCGGCTGCGTGCGGCGGCGCGCGGGGCTCGCGGCGGACGGGCGCCGGCTCCCTGCGGGGACAGAGCGGGGCAGGTCAGGGCCCGACCGACCGAGAGGAGCGAAGGCGAGCCCAACTCTGCCCACCGGGTCCCCGCACCCTCACGCGGGTGCGGCGCTGTCTCCGCTCAGCAGGGGGCGCCCAACGCCCTCTGGAGGGAACCAGCCCTTCCTCCCAGCTAGCCTGGGGGAGCCTCCGTGGTTCTAAGCCCCGTGGCAGGTAAAAACCGGGCCCCAGGGAGGACTCGACTCTAGACCCCAGTGCCTTTTGTAAAAGCCTCTAGAGGACGCCCTGGCCTTGCATCCTCCAACCCCATAACCCGCCCGGGACCTGGAGCCACGCCTCCCACCGACGCCCCGCCCCTGCGCCCTCAGCCCCGCCCCGCCCCGGCCGCAGGCCTGACCCTTTGCCTCTAAGACTCTCCTCCCGGCGCCCGTCCCGCACCCGGGCGGCTCCCCGAGCCCCGCGGCCCGCCCGGCCTCCGCCCCGGGCCCCGCCCGCTCACCCCTCGCTGAGGTCGGCGTCGGGCAGGTCGGCGTCGGGGAGCGGGGACGGGGGCGCGGGCTCCAGCACGATGGTGCTGCCGGTGACGTAGACGGACATGCTGGGGTGCTCGATGAGCAGGTCCTCCAGGGGGCTGCTCTGCAGGAGCGCGGGCCCGAGGCCGGGCCCTTCTGCAGTGAAGCAGGCGGGCGGGGTGACGAACCAGCTCTCGTCCATCAAGGAGGGGGCGGGCGGGGGGCGGCCGGCCGGGGCGGCGGCCCCGGGGCTGGGCGGAGCCGCGTAGCTGTCTGCGGGGCGCGGGAGGGGAGGAACACACGCACACACGCACACACACGCACACCGGACACAGAGGGGGGAGAGAGAGAAAGGGCATCGTTAGTCAGACCCGCAGCCCTGCCCGTCGCGCCCATGGGGCACCCACGGGCCAAGCGTCCCGCTAGGGCCCCAGCACTGCGCCGCCAGAAGACGGCCCGGCTTGCATGGGATGGCACCCTGCACCCCACCTCCAATGTCACCGTCTCAGCCCCAGTTTGCCCAGTGGACCTGAGGGAACGCCCCCAATCGCCTTAGCAGCTCCCTTCCCGCCGCTGCTGGGCCATCTGGCCTTCACGGGGCCGCCAGGAGTCGGGAGTCCTGGCCCCGGACCCAGGCCTCACTCACCAGGCAAGTCAATGATGAGCCAGCCGTCCACTTCATCCTCCTCTGAGACGAAGGCTCGGGGGCAGTCGAGGTCCTCGGGGGGCGGGGGGTCGCTGAAGAACAGGCTGGTGAGGCGCTGGAACATGGTGGGAGAGCGGAGCGGCCCCGGGGGGCGCTCTAGAGCAGTGCAAACACCTGGGAGGCAGAGAGGAGGCAGAGTCACCGCTGACGGAAGTCTACCTCTGCTCCCGGATCCCACCCCCAGTCCCGGACCAGATCAGAGCACAACGGGGAGGTTTGCAGTGTGTGGGCTTTCTGGTAGGTCAGCCTGCTTTCAGGTTTTTCTATTTTCTGTGTGACCTTAGGAAGTAACTTAACTTACCTGTGCTTTAGTTTTCTCATCTATCAAATGACAAGGAAAGCAGTACCCTCCTCTTGGCCCTTATAAGAATTAAATGAGCTAATAATAGTATTCTCCTCTGGGGTCTAACAAGAATTAAAGGAGCCAAACACAAAGAGCTTAGGACAGTACCTGGCCAGGGTAAGCATTCAATACATGAATCACCTAGTTATTATTAATGTTATTGTATGCTTTAGGGACAAAGAAAGAGTGGTGTATGTGACCAGGCTCTCTCAAGGAAGGTTTCCAGAGGGCTGGACATCCGAGCTGGATCTTGGAGGGTAAATAGGAGTTCTCCACGCCAGGAAGACTTTGCCCAATGTTGTGATTATTTATCATCATCATCGTCATAATATTGCTAACATTCATGTGCCAGGTACTCTGCTAAGCACTTTGCTTCTATTACCTGATGTAATCCTCAAGGAAGTGAGTATAATTAGTGTCCCTCTTTTACAGGCAAAGAAACTGGCTCAGAGAAGTAAAGTAACTTGCCCAAAGTTTCACAGGTCATAAGACAAAGAGGTGGGATTTGTACCCATGCAGTCAGATGCCAGAGGCAGCACCATAATCACGACCTTCCATTGCCTTTGCCGGGTGTCTGTCTGAATGAGGCGTTTTTAACTTGGTGGCCAAAAGCCATGGTTCATGTGTATTTTTCTGGGAGAAGGACCTTGGTTTCCATCATGATTTCCCAAGCAGGACTACCGGTGTGGCTTGAAAAGTGCTGGCTCGCAAAAATCTCACTGAACCGCTACCGTGTCATTGCATGGGCCTCAGTTCTGTCTGTGAAAATGAGCTTGAAGATCCTATTCCCACAGGCCCTCCCCCTTCTTACCCCTCATTCCCAAGCCTCTGCTCAAGGGCAGCAGTATCCCTGGCTAGGAAGCAGATCATGTTGCCTGGCCCGGGGAGACAACAGGTCAGAGGGAGGTGAGAGTGGAGGGAGGGAGCTATCACACCCCAAGAGCCCTTAAGGATTAGCACTGAGGGTTAGACCAGGATCCAAGGCCTCAGCCAGCCCTCCTCTGGGTGAAGATGAGGAAGGAGACCTCTTACTTCAGGAATGCAGACGCCAAGGAGGTGGCTACTGGTCTGCTCCACTTCCCACCTCAGCCTATCTCAGGACTACACCTGGGCTTGGGGTAGTCTCTGGATGTCCCTAAAGCTTGACCCTCCACATCTGTCCCCTGAAGATGACCAGCAATTTTGCTATTGGGCCACCTGTCACCTTCCTTGAAGGATATTTCCACACTTCCTATAGAACTTTCTGGGCCATGTCCACACTTCCATTCCCTGAAGGCATTCTACTCTTACTGTTAACCCACCTGGGATATTTATGTGCTTGTGACTACCTCTCCTGTTCCCTGGGTATGTCTCCACACTTGCCACAGAATCCCCTAAACTCCATATCCTGAGAGTATTCCCGCATAGGCAGGCCCACAGTCGGCTCCAGAAGGAAGTGCTCCCTGGCTGCTGGCTTCCCTGGTGGGAGACCTATGGGGATTATGAAAAGTTGAGCCATCCCAACTAGGACCTGCCCAGCACAAGCCACATACCCCAAACCACTCGTAGCCACAGGAAGGCATAGTGACTCAGTTACCAAAAATCCAGAAAGTTTGACCCTTCCTGAAGAAGCCGCCCTCCCCCCTTTCCATTGAGGAGGTGAAAACGTTAAGAACTTTTTCAGGGACTATCATATTCATCCAGTTCATTTCACAACCCGAGGATTAGAGGACATAAGTCTCTCAGGACAGGCCTAGCCCCAGGTCACTCACTGAGTGTCCGGTCCAGAGTGTACATAGAAAAACCTCAGTGCAAATGGTGCCCCAAAATATTCGTTATGCAGAAGAGATAGAGAGGTCAGACATGAGTCAAACCTTGATCAAGTCAATGCTCCCCTCTGACCTCCCTGCCCAGCTGTAGAAGGGTGTGGGGTTCCTGACACCAAGGTTTATCATGCATTTTCCAGAGCACCCACTATGTACCAGAGCCTGCTCTGAGCCTCCTCAAATTACAGACAGATTGAGGTAAGAAGGCTGGGGCGGGGCGAGAGCTGCCTGCCCGAGGTCACACAGCAAGTCAGTGACAGAGCCAAGAGCAGCAGCAGCCAGCCAGCCAGTGCCCGCCCCTCTCATGACCACTGGGGAGTCTCCTGAGTTTTCTTTCCCGGCCCTGCCAGCTTCCTGGTTCTCACATTCCCAGCCCTGCTCCAGGGAGAACCATTCCCTTTAATAACTGCAGCAGCTGTGCCCAGAATAGCACTTGAGCAACCTCTACCCCAGCCCATCCTTGAGCAAAGCCCATCCAGCTATGGGCCCATCCGCTTAGAAAGTCAGAAGCTCTCTCCTGGCCTTTCTCCTGCCTCTCTCGGAGAGCAGAGAGGGGCAGCACAGGTCTTCCATCCACCAGCACTGGGCCAGGCCACGGCCTTCTCCCGGATAACTCTGGGTGTTGGGGAGGTGATGAAGGGCCACGCTCTCACCTCCCGCCCCGACTCCAACATCAGCTCTGGAGACACCCTGATACAGCTAATGGCCGGTGGTCAAAACAGCTGGGAGACAGCAATTTCATTGGGCTGTGGGGCTCCAAGGTACAAGGTGAGGGTCAGAGCCACAAAATGGGGGACCCGATCTCCAAAGAACCCCTGGAAAAAGACCCAGGAGTGAGGAGACCTAGCAGCCCTATCAAATTTGGATGGTACTGGGGTCCAAAGTAGTGTTCTCAGTGATAGGAGGATGTGAAACTTGTTACTTGAGTTCCTACCAGGCATGTGCCCATGGCTAATGCATCTGTCTCTCACTCAGTCAGGCTTGACTCTAATTGGCTGCAAAACGGGGAATAAGGGACTCAGTTTCCCCTCCCGTGAAATGGGACCCAAGAGCCCCAGTTTCGGGGCTGGGAGTGAAGTCAGATAAAGCCCACACGCACGCACGTCAGAGCTTAGGAGGATGTTATGTTTGTCCCGGAGGAGCAGGGGGGGGATCCCGCCACCATCTGGCGCTGCCCCAAGACCTGGGCTGGAACTCCAGGGCGCCCTTCAATTCCATCGATCCCACCGCCACCACCCACCTAGCCCCGGCAGCATTCCCTGAGCCCCTCCCAAGTCACAGGGGAAAGAAAGCAGGGGTTCAGAGGCATGAACCCCAACCCCTGGATTCACCCAGGAAACGGCCACGGCCCCTCCGGGCCCCACTGCTTCTCAGCGTGTCTCACCCATGGGCCCAGTCCCGACCCAGCGACCCCCGGGTCAAAGGAGGACAGACGACCCGAAGCGGGGGTGCGGGGGGGGGGTGCGCGGAGGGGGGCAGGAGGGGGAGCGGGGGGGGGGAGGGCGGGGCTGGCCTTAGTGACGTTTCAATGTCAAATGCAAATAGAGAGACGTCATGGTCTGCCAGGCGCGCGGCAGCCAATCGGGAGGCGGGAATGCGGTCCCGGCGGCCGCGGACGGAGACAAACAAAGACCCCGGAGCCGGGGCGCGGGCGCTGCGGGCGCCGGCGGGGACTCACCGGGGCGGGCGGGGGCGGGCGCGGCGCTGAGGTAGCGGCGGCGGCGGGCGGCGGCGGCGGCGGTCACAGGCCGGACGGCATCGCGGGGGCGGCGGGGCGGCGGGGCTCCCGCGGCTGCTGCGCTTCCCGCGGGGCCGGGAGTGAGTGCCGCCGCGGCGGGTCCGCAGCACCAGCCCGGGCGTTCCAACAGCTGATCGTGACGTCACAAAGGGGCCCGCCCGCCGCGTCACCGGCGACCGCAGCGGCGGCCAATCCGGGGCCGCGGATCCCCCTCCCGCCGCCTCCGCCTCCGCGGACGGTGCTGCGGGCCCGAGCCCGGCGCCGAGCCCCGGGGCGCCGCCGGCCGGCGCGACCGCTGGGAGCTGGGGTCCCCGCCCGGGGTGACCCACAGACCTCTCCAGGAGGAGATCCCAGCTCCCTCCTATGGAACCCCGTCTTCCGCACTCCCTCCTCCTGTCCCAGCGCCCTCGCCCCTCCCGCTGCCCCCAGATCCTCTCACCGGCTTACCGTGTCCAGACCACCGGCCTGGGCTCCCAGTCCACACCCCGGCTGTGCACCGCCCTCCTCCCGCCACTGGTCTTCTTGCTGGCCCTCCGCCCTTCCGTCAGTCTCACCTCCTCGCCCCTGCACATTCTGTGGTTTCTCACCCACTTTGCCTCAGCCGGGCAGGTTTGGGGGTGGGGGGGAGGGGAACTTGCTCCTTTCCTAGTTCTGGGACAGCACCTGGGAGGCAGAGGGGTTGGTTTGCTGAGGAGAAATGGGACGGAGTAGGACTCGGAGAGGAATTGCTCCGGGCTGAGTAAACATTGACCTAGAGACAGCTCTGTACTGGAAGTTTACACACCTTATTTAGTCCGTTGCTACAGGGGGCTGGACAGCAAAGTGACAGGACAAGGATTATTCGTCCAGATTTACACGCAGAGAAAATGAGGCTCAAAAATCTTACTGTTAGTGTGTGGATGCATATTCAAGGGTGCATTCAACATTTGTTGAGTACCTACTGTTGCCATTGCCAGACCATTAGCTGGCATTGCATGGACACTTATGTGCTATAGCACCGGACGTGTATGTGTTCTGATCTTCACAACCCCCAGAGCGCTTCAGCCTCTTCCAGGAGACCGGGCCCTGTCCTGACTACCCTAAACTTGCTGTGTTACCCCTCTGGGTCTCTATTTTCTTATCTGTAAGCTCAACATGTCCAAAGAGCCAAACTTTCCTCCCTCGGGATTCTGCCAATCCCATGCTTAGGCTCCCAGGCCTCACAATGGCTGGAGAGAGACCACAAATACCCACCCTCAGAGATTCTGGGCCCTCTCTCAGCAAAGCAAGGCTGGTGGGCTGGGTCTGAGAGCTGCCCATCTGGCCCAACGGAGGGGTGGGACCTGGGAGGGGAGGAGCTAGGCCAGAGCTTCATGCTCTGGTGAGAAAATCCTGTCCCTGCCTAGTCTGAAACCCCAGAGGGAATCTTCAGCCCTAGCAACTAGGAGAAGGAGCCAGGAAATAATACCCAGAGGTTTCCAGAGGGAGGAGTTTTGGCCCTTGGGGTGGTATTATCAAAGTATCCTCATTCGGTGCAACCCTGAGTCTCTGCCCATCACATCTACTTCCTGTTAACTTCATACCCTCTCTTGACCTCCTTGTTGACTTAAACTAAATAATCCCTAACATGCCTTTCCTGTCACACTACTTGCCTCTTCTAAAACCTCCTGTGGCTCTCAAATACCACACTCCTTAACACAGCATAATGATGATACCATTGGGATTTCTATGTGCTAGGTACTATTCTAATCCCTTACCTGTGTTGATAACTCATTTAATCTTCATAAGAATCCCCTAACATAGATACTATTTCCCCCATTCTACCGATGAGGAAACTGAGACAGAGATGGGAAGAAATTGAATTGGCAAAGCCATCTAAAGTAGACATACTCACAAATTCCCCCCCAACAGATAAGCCTATATTTTAACAAGGGGCATATCTTACTTAAAAAGCTTTGTTATTCAACCCAGAGATGTCTGAATTGAGGGCAACTCTGTGTGTGTGTGTGTGTGTGTGTGTGTGTGTGTGATTGTATGTAAATCCAGATTTCAATCACGGTTCTGTAAATCCCGGGCTCACTGCCTGGCCCTGTGCAAGTCACTTTCTCTGACTGAGACTCAGTTTCCCATCTGCAAAATGGCTGGCCCCAAGCTTTCTAAACTGTACTGCATTCCCAACCTCCAAGCATCTGCGTGTGTTTGTGTGAAACGAGCTTACTGCCCCTGATGATGAAGTGATGGGGTCAGGGCAGGATTCATCTCGGGAAGAGGAGGCAGGTGGCAGGAAGCCAAATGCCTGTCTTAGTTTCAGTCCATCTGTTGGTGTGTGAGGGTGGGTGGTGACTCTGCTGGGCCGTGGCTGTGCTGTGAGTGTGGACAGGTACCCATGGGAGCTGCTCTGGTGTGAGTGCCCTGCGTGAAGTCACACATTTGGAACTTTTGAAGGCACATGGTTACATTCTTTCCAGCTTTGAGGCTGGGGAGGAAAGAGTGGACAGCAGGGTTCCCAGCCACTCTTCTGGGAGCAAATGGATTCCCCTAAAGCTCAGAGCCCTGTCCTTTTCTGCTCACAGCCTTTCCTTGCCTCCCTGCCACTTCCAGATGCAATCCACACTGCTGGCCAGGCCTCCTCTCATGGTACCTGGGACACAGTAAGCATTCAGTAAGTGACAACAGAAGGCATACTTGGAGCTGCCCTCACCCACTCTGTTTATCCTGACAACACACACACACACACACCCTGTGCAAATGGTCACACACTAAACCACCACCAGCCTTCCTGCTGATGCAAAATCCTCCTCCTTCAGAACCCTGTCCACTTCCCTCATCTCCTGTGTCTATACCCTCTCTATTCAGGAGTAATCAGCAGCTTATATTTATCTGGTATTTACTTTGTGCCTATAACTCTCCAAGATGGACTCTGTTGTTATCCCCGTTTTACAGATGAGGAAATTGGGGCTCAAACTGCTGAGGCCCAAAAGCTAATAAGAGCCAGTGCATATGTCTGTACCTTTAACTGTGCTTAGAAACATAGTATATACACGTGTGTGCAATAATAAATAGCATAAAAGTTATAAAGCCTACATGTGAAAAATGTACAGGTGTTTTTGCCCGTGTTAGCCTTGAAGGAACAAACTGCATGTCGTTGAGGTGGCCACATGGCAAGGGTTCAGGAGGGGCCTCTAGAAGCCGAGAGTGGTCCCCAGAAGAGAGCAAGAAAATGGGGATCTCAGTAACATGGCCGCAAGAAAATGAATTCTGCCAACAATCCGAGGGAGCTGGAAACCAAACTTTCCCCAGCTGAGTCTCCAGATGAAGACACAGCTGGCCAACAAATTGATTTCAGCCTTGTGGGACCTGGAGCAGAGAATTCAGATAAGCTGTGCCTGGACTTCTGTCTTATAGAACTGTGAACTAATAAATGCATGTTGTCTCTTTTTCTTTTTTTAATATTTAATGTGGCACATCTTTATTTAAAAATTTTTTAATTTTTCAGTTACAGTTAATATACAATATTTATATTGATTTCAGGTGTGCAACATGGTGGTTAGACATTTATATATCTTATGAAGTGATCACCCCAATTAAATGTCTTAGGCCCCTAAGTTTGTAGAGGTTTGATATACAATAATAGAAAACTGCAACACATATGTTGAAAAAGTTTTTTTGCATAAAAATTAAGAGTCAGCTTGAGTTACTAATTTTACTCTGGTATATTTTATCTTAGTGCAAATATTTTTGTGAAGCTAATTAAAAGTGTTATAACTTGGAACATTGATTTTAAAATATATATATTTTTATTGATTTCAGAGAGGAAGTGAGAGGGAGCAAGAGAGAGAAACATCGATGATGAGAGAGAATCATTGATTGGCTGCCTCCTGCATACCCTCTCTGAGGATAGAGCATTTACCGGGATTCAAATAGTGACCTCCTGATTCATAGGTTAATGTTCAACCACTGAGCCACTCTGGCTGGGTGGAACAATGATTTTTTTCCTAGTTTCTTTTGCCGAAGTCATGTAGTTGAAACTGGATAATATGAATATGTGGGACATAACTACAGGACTCCAGAATATCTACTAGCCAAATGGCACTTCCTCCAGGAAGATCTCTCTGGGAGAAAGTAACCTCTCTCTTCAGAGGTCCCCAAACACATTATTTTCCTGTCTCTTCGAGCACTACATGCTCTCAGTTCACCACACACTCAGGAATGCCTAGTTACCTTCTGGGAGACAAACCTTTCCTGTACTTGAGAACCTCATTCAGTGTGGACAGAAACATAGAGACATTATAATACGGGGAGATTACGTTTAGAATAGTAAGTAAGCCCAGGTGCTAGGGGAATCTAAAACAAGTGGGGGTGGGGCGATTTGCCCTGGCTGGTGTGGCTCATCTCGATGTCGCCTGTGCACCAGGAGGTTGCCTGTTCAATTCTGGTCAAGGGTACATGCTCAGTTGCAGCTTTGTCCCCTGTGGGGGGCTCCCTCTTCCCCCTCTCCCTTCCTCTCTCTCTAAGAATCCATGACATGGAAGGTGGTAATCCTGAGCCAATGGGACCCTGGGATTTATCTGGGAAATGGAGGTTTCTGGGCCCAATGGTATCTTTCAGAGATTTGGATCCATTCTCTGGATCAAGCTGTTCCCCTCATCCTTTCCCTTGGTTTTGCCTACCTACCCTCTGGGCCCAGAACGGCAGCCTGCGTCTTCACCATGGTCTGCTCTCTGTCCTCAGAAGCCCTCCTATTCTATGAAACTCTATTGGTCCAGCCAAGAGTTTACCGCCAGGAGTTTCTGGCAGAAAAACCAGGGATAGAGGTTCTGAATAGAGTGTAAATATCTATCAATTCCTGGAGTTGCCTGGAGACTCCCTGCTTATTCTCCATTGCTTTTCTGGTTTTCTGTGGATCCTGCCCTCCCTTTTCTGCCAGAGGAATTCACTGGGTCTACACTGCACCTGGGGGCAGGACCTTACCTGTGAACCTTTAAAAAGAAAAAAAAAAAAAAAAAGTGCCTTCTCTCTTCCTCTCTGTAAAAAAATCAATAAAATATGTGTGTGTTTTTTTTAAATAAAAAAGTATTTGCACAGGTATTAATAATCATGGCTAGCCAAAACCAGTTTGGCTCAGTGGATAGAGTGTTGGCTTGCAGACTGAAGGGTCCTGGGTTCGATTCCGGTCAAAGGCATGTGCCTTGGTTACGGGCACAATCCCGGTGGGGGTTGTGCAAGAGGCAGCTGATTGATGATTCTCTCTCATCGATGTTTCTAACTCTCTATCCCTCTCTCTTCCTCTCTGTAAGACTAAACCTTTCCACCGGTAATGGAATTGCATGGAATGGTTATTTAAACATCATTTAGTGGACTAAGTTTACGGATGAGGAAACTGAAGCCTAGATGAGGGGGAAGGACTTGTGCAGGGTAACAGAAGGAAAGAATGAAAGGGTCAGGAATAGGACAGGAACTTGGGGCAGTTCTTACCGCTTCACTCTCTCCTAGAGTTCAAATACATTCAATCTGTATTCTTTCAAAATCTACTATACAGCCCTAGCCAGTTTGGCTCAGTGGATAGAGTATTGGCTTGCGGACTGAAGGGTCCCAGGTTCAATTCCGGTCAAGGGCACCTGCCCTGGTTTGGGCTCAATCCCCTGTAGGGGGCATGCAGGAGGCAGCTGGTCAATGATTCTCTCTCATCATTGATGTTTCTATCCCTCTCTCTTACTCTCTGAAATCAATAAAAACTATTTTATTTTTAAAAAATAGTATATAAAGTTAACAGAACTATAGTATATTCATCCAATGAACTATACTAAGCATTAAAAAAAGGAATAAGCTAACACCTGCAAAAAATAAGGATGGACCTCAAAACACAAGGCCGGAGCCAGAAGAAACCAGATGCAAAAGAGTACATACCATATGATTCCATTTATATGAACTTCTAGAATAGGTAAGAGTAATATGTACTAACAAAGCAGATCAATAGCTGCCTGGGGACTAACTACACAGGGGAACAGGGACTGCTTTGCAGTGATAGGAATGCTCAGTATTTCCTGTCTGTATACTAAATCTAGTTGGATGGGTGCATATACAGGGTATCCCCAAAATATGTATGCACACTTTAACAGCTGATAGCTCAATTTTAAAAGTGAAATGTATTTTAATGAACACTGCCTGTATAATTATTCAAAATATGTGTATACATTTTGGGGGACACCCTATATTTGTCAAAACTCATTACACCTCAACTAACTTGGTTTAAAAAAGAATAAAAAGGCAACATTAAAGTATACTTATTCAACTTAGTTAAGAAAATACAATATAATCACTGACCTACATGCACAAAATCAACATTGACCAACTCATTTGAGAAGGGCAAAGTCAGCAGTTGATAAATTCCCAGGTCAGATGTTTTTTCCATGTTTGAAATGAAGTTGTCACAGATTTGGGTCAGAACATCATTTTCCTTAGCTTTTTTTGTTCAAGAACTTCCTCTGTCATCACTATTCCTGATTTGAGTCAAATTAGAAAGCTAGTGACTAATGCCTCCTTGATGTTTAATACAGGTGATTTATTGACTTGCCAGATTCAATTTTTCTTCTGAAGGAACCTTTGAAGTTTTTTAGTGCTGTCTTTTAAAAAAGTATTTGCATAGCCCTAACCAGTTTGGCTCAGTGGATAGAGCTTCGGCCTGTGGACTGAAGGTCCCAGGTTCAATTCCGGTCAAGGGCATGTACCTTGGTTGTGTGCACATCCCCAGTAGAAGGTGTGCAGGAGGCAGCTGATACCGTAGATGTTTCTCTCTCATTCTCTCTCATCGATGTTTCTAACTCTCCCTCTCTCTTCCTCTCTGTAAAAAAAATCAATAAAATATGTGTGTTTTTTTAATAAAAAAGTATTTGCACAGGTATTAATAATCATGGCTAGCCAAAACCTGTTTGGCTCAGTGGATAGAGCGTTGGCTTGCAGACTGAAGGGTCCTGGGTTCGATTCCAGTCAAAGGCATGTGCCTTGGTTGCGGGCACAATCCCGGTGGGGGTTGTGCAAGAGGCAGCTGATTGATGATTTTCTCTCATCGATGTTTCTAACTCTCTATCCCTCTCTCTTCCTCTCTGTAAAAAAATCAATAAAATATATATTTTTAAAAATAATCATGGCTAATATTTATTGCTTTCTCCATTCCAGGTGTTCTAAAGGTTTTTCATGTAATCTCTCATTACAGCTTCACAATAATCCTGACAGGGAGCTACTCTCGTTGTCCACATCTTGCAGGTTCTGAAACTGAGGCACAGAGAGTTGGAGTTATCTGCCAAAGGTTATCTGCCAAAGCTACTGAGTGACACTGGGATGTGAATCCTGTCAGCCTGGCTCCAGATCCCTTACACTAAACTCCTGCACATCTACCGTGTTTCCCCGAAAATAAGACATCCCCTGAAAATAAGACCTAGGGCATCTTTGGGAGCAAAAATTAATATAAGACACTGTCTTATTTTCGGGGAAACAGGGTAGTTGGATGGGTTCTTCAGATGACCTCTTTCCACTGAATGGACTGAGAGAGAAATACATTTTTGGAGGTGGGAGAAAGAGTGGTGGGGTACTGAAGGGGTTGAACAGAGAGAGGTAAGAGGCCGGAGCCAGCTGCCCCAATTTTTCTGGGCTGCCTTGCCCAACTTCACATCGATCAGGACTTCTGGAAATGTGACCCTATGGTCAATTGACTCTGGTTCTCAGCCCAGAATACGAGGGACAGGGAGCCAAGTAGGTGAGAGGTGACAGACAAGGCTCTTTGGAATGATGCCAGGAGCAGCCCAGGTGCCTCCTCCTGAGCAAGGGTGTCCTTAGGGAAAGCGGGTGAGACAAAGGGCATGACGCGGATCCTCCTCTCAGAAGGAGAGTCAGCCTGGGGGTGCCTGTGCTATCCATCTGAAGGCGATTTTAAAAAATTAAAATGTAGTGCCGGCCTGTTTGGCTCAGTGGATAGAGCGTTGGCCTGCGGACTGAAGGGTCCCGGGTTTGATTCTAGACAAGGCACATGCCTGCAGTTTGTGGATGTGCAGGAGGCAGCCCATTTGTGATTCTCATCATTGATATTTCTATCTCCATCTCTGACATCAATAAAAGTATTTTTTAAATTAAAATGTATTTTAAATGTTACAATTTACATAAATATTGTATAAATTCCAAGCAAACTAAAAAATATATATTTTTAAACATTTAAAAAATATATATTTTAATGATCTTTTACAAAGAGAAAGGGAGAGGGATAGAGAGTCAGAAACATCGATGAGAGAGAAACATTGATCAGCTGCCTCCTATACACCCCCACTGGGGATATGCCCCCAACCAAGGTACATGCCCTTGACTGGAATTGAATCCGGGACCCCTCGGTCCGCAGGCCGATGCTCTATCCACTGAGCCAAATTGGTTTCAGCTAACCATATTTTTATTGATTTTTTTACAGAGAGGAAAGGAGAGGGATAGAGAGTTAGAAACATCAATGAGAGAGAAACATCAATCAGCTGCCTCCTGCACACCCCCTACTGGGGATGTACTCACAACCAAGGTACATGCCCTTGACCAGAATCAAGTCCGGGACTTTTCAGTCCGCAGACAGATGCTCTATCCACTGAGCCAAACCGGTTTCGGTCCAAGCAAACTTTTTTAAAATATATTTTTATTGATGTCAGAGAGGAAGGGAGAGAGAGACAGAGAGAGAAATATCAATGTGAGAAAACACATGAGGGAGAGACATCAATTGGTTGCCTCCTACATGTGCCCTGGAGATCCAGCCTGAAACCAAGATACATACCCTTGACCAGAATCAAACCTGTGACCCTTCAGTCTGTGGGCCAACACTCTATCCACTGAGCCAAAGCAGGTAGGGCAAACCTCATTCTTTTTCACACCTGCATTGTATTCCATTGTAATATGCATGGTATTTACCATTCTCCTAATCAAAGAAAAGTTGTTTCCAATATTTTATTACTACAGATAATACTGCAATTAATATTTTTATCCATTATTTTGCATATTTACGTGTAAAAATATCTACCGTGTTTCCCCGAAAATAAGACATCCTCCGAAAATAAGACCTAGTGCAACTTTGGGAGAAAAAATTAATATAAGACACTGTCTTATTTTCGGGGAAACAGGGTATCAGTAGGGATTAGTAGGTTGAGATTATCTAAAAAGTTTAAGGAGCAATGTAAAGTTGATAGATATTGCCAAATAGCTTCCAGGATGTAACAACTTATACTACTTGTAAGTTATTTTGTTTCTACATAAATATATACTCTATCCTGCAGATTCACATTTTTCACTCAGCAATTAGACTTAGGGTTCTATCTATGTCAATACATGTAGATATACCTCATTAAAGAAAAACTGTCATACAGCTTCCCATTGTATGGTTATTAGATAGCTTATTTAGTTGATCACTTGTTGATGGACATTTGGGTGGTTTTCAATCTTTTTGCTCTCACAAACAATGCTCTAGTGACTATTCTTGTATGACTAGAATAGATTCAGAGAAGTGAATTGTAAGATGATAGGCATACATATTTCAATTTTAAATAGATGCTGTTGAATTGATCTCCCAAAGTATTGTGCCAGGTTAGACTTCTACTAATCCTATATAATAAAGAGGTAAAATGCAATTTGACTGTCACACCCTTGTACAAGATGGCCACCACAAGATGGCCACCACAAGATGGCCGGCAGACGAGAGAAGTTGTGGGTGATCAGGCCAGCAGGGGAGGGCAGTTAGGGGCCACCAGGCCAGCAGGGGAGCAGTTAGGTGTCGATCAGGCTGGCTGGGGAGTGATTAGGGGGTGATCAGACTGGCCGGCAGAAGTGGTTAGGAGCAATCAAGCAGGCAGGCAGGCAAGCAGGCAGGCAAGAAGTTGGGAGCCAGCAGTCCCGGATTGTGCAAGGGATGTCTGACTGCCAGTGTAGGCCCGATCCCACAGGTGATCCCAGATTGGAGAAGGTGCAGGCTGCGCTGAGGGACCCACCCTCGCCCAGTGCACAAATTTCATGCACTGCACCTCTGGTGGTGCATAAGAGCTTTAGGTTTACATTTAGGACTAGCCCGTGTACTTCCTCCTGAATCCAAGTTCAGAGTCCCAGTTATCACTGGGATCATTCAGGCACTGATGCCCAGCCCCCTGTGGAATCTGAGTGTTGGGAAGGAGGAACAGATATGAGAGCCAGGCTGTCCCCCATTAATCAAGTGGTCACCCCAGATAACACAACCCTTTCCAAAGAAAAGGCTACTTTGGGAGAAAATGAGCTCTCCCTATCTCTAGAAGTGTCTGAGTGGAGGTTTGGTATCAATAAATGCACTGAGCAAATTTTCCTGTGTCTAGGGTCGTTGTCTTTTTTTTTTTTCTTTTCTTTTCTTTTCTTTTTCTTTTTAGGGTCGTCGTCTTGACCCAGAGATGAATCAAAACCAGATCCTGCCCTTTCAGAGCTTGATACTCATGGGGAAAATAGATAAGTAAACAGACAATGACATTCTGTCTACTCAGTATTGAGTTGGATTTCCTTTTCTGAAAATATCTGGAACTTCCTGCTACACACATGGGAATGCTGGAAATAAACACAATAAACATCCTTTTAAGTGTACAGCAGGACTTGCAATAGTTTGGATTTTAACAGACAATTGGGGAGATGAAGCCTTGAGCTTACATGGCATTTGGAGGCTCTTGATAAACTAGGACCTTGAAGGTCTACACGCTCAGTGAAAGAGTGGACTAGGGAGAAACACACAGACATCTGACTGCTAGCAAAGGAGACAAAACTCCGTGTCCTGTGTGTTTGTCTTGACTTGGTTTTTAGGTGGGAAAAAGCTATTTCCTGAGAATTTGAAACCACATACCTGACCTCAATGTGTCTGGGGTTCATATCACCACAGGTGATATAAAAGGAGTCAGAGGCCCTAGCCAGCTTGGCTCAGTGGATAGAGCATTGGCCTACAGACTGAAGGGTCCCATGTTCGATTCCAGCGAAGGGCACATGCCTGGGTTGCAGCCTTGATTCCCAGTGGGGGGGCGTGTAGCCCATCAATGATTCCCTCTCATCATTGATGTTTCTATCTCTCCTTCTCCCTTCCTCTCTGAAATCAATAAAGAAATATATATATATATATATATATGTATATATATATATGTGTGTATATATATATATATATATATATATATATATATATATATATATATTTTAAAGGCTGGGAATCTCTGAGGCTAAGAAGTCAATATAAAAGGATACCTACTCCAAAACTCTCTCAGATGCCTAGCAGAGACAAATCAAATCCCCCCACCTATCCCCCACTGCAGACTACATAGAATTCCCATATATAAAGCTCTTCCAAACATTAACTATTTTGAAAGGAAAAAACTAATGAAATACACAAGGAAAAATCCACCACAAGTAAGATTTAACGAACAGAAGAAGCACACTCTCAATAACTTCAGATAACAGAATTATCAGCTAGTGATCATTAATGTAGAAGAGAGGTAGCTGGTAAATGCTTTGGAAGCACAGAGAAGAAACTAACTGCCTGATGGAATCAAGATCTTCTTAAAGAAGGAAACTTTAAGAATGGGCCTTGAAGGATATGTAGGACTTCGCCAAGTAAGGACAGATACTGTTGGGCATAGCCAGTGGGGTGTACATAGTAGAATGTACCAAGGGAATGGCTACTTATTAACTTACTAGAGGCCTGGTGCATGAAATTGCTGCATGTGGGGGAGGGTCCCTCAGCCCAGCCTGCACCCTATCCAATGCGGGACCCCTCGAGGGATGTTAACCAGTTAAACCAGCAGTCGGACATCTCACAATCCTGGACCACTAGCTCCTAATTGCTCACCTGCCTGGTCACCCCTAACTGCCCTCCGCTGCCAGTCAGGTTGCCCCCAACTGCTTAACCCACCAGCCTGGGCGCCCCCAACTGCACTCCCCTGCCAGCCTGGTTTCTCCTCACAGCCTCCCCCCTCCCTCCCGCTGGCCTGGTTGCCCCATACAGCCTGCTGTTCAGTCATTTGGTCATCCCTCACTAATCCCCCTGCCAGCCTGGTCGCCCCACACAGCCTTCTTATTTAGTCGTTGGTCATCCTTCACTAACCCCCCTGCTGGCCTGGTAATAGGCAGCCATCTTGTGAGGGCATGATGGTCAATTTGTATATTACCTCTTTATTATATAGTATTTTCTCAGGTGCAAAGAGGGCAGAAACATGGAGGAAGAGGAAAGGGAGGGAGGTAGGGGGATAGATCACGCTGGCCCTTCCTTTGTGAGCCATCTTAAGAATTTAGCTCTTTCTTAATATATTTTTATTTATTTCAGGCAGGACAAAGGAGAGAGAGAAAAACATCAATAATGAGAATCATTGGTCAGCTAGCTCCTGTATGCTCCAGCAACCTAGGCATGTGCCCTGACTGGGAATTGAACTATAACTTCCTGGTTCAGAGGTCAACGCTCAACCATTGAGCTACACTGGCTGGACAGGACTTGGCTCTTAAACTAAATGTAAAGGAAAGCTAGTGAAAGGTTTTAAGTGAGAGGTTAATGATATTCACTCATTCACTCAACAGTGGGTGTCAGGGATAGAGAATCGGTTGAGAATGAAGAGTGACAACAGAGACTATTCAAGAGAGTATAACAGAAATCTAGATAAGAAATCCGGTGGCTTAGCCCAGGGTGGTGGCAGTGAAAATGGAGAGGACTAGATGAATTTGAGTGATATCTAGGTCAAAGTTTGAAGGTAGATTGTATGCACAGGATGGGGAAGTCGGAGATACTTATTATAGAATGATTCCCAGGTCTTTGGCTGAGCATGTGAAACATTGGTGGTGCCATTCACAGAAATTAGGGATTAAGGAGGAAGAGTGAGTTTTCAGAAGAAAGATCATGAGCTCAGTTTTAGATATTTGGAATTTAAAGTAGCTTTGGGATATCCAGGTGGTGATGTCTAAGAGGTAATATATTTATTAATTGATTTCAGAATGGGAGGAAGGGGGAGAGAGAGAAAGAAACATAGAGAGATACATTGATCAGTTACCTTTTGTACTTGCCCTAACTAAGGGGTTTAAGCCGGCAACCTAGGTATGTGCCCTGACTGGAATCGAACCCACAACCTTCTGGTGCATGGAACAAGGCTCCAAGCAACTGAGCCAACTGGCTAGGGCACCATAATTTTTAAAATGTATGTATTGATTTCAGAGAAAGGGAGAGACAGAGCCAGAGAGAGTGTTTTGTTCTATTTTTGTTTCTTTTTTAATTATTGATTTCAGGGAGAAGAAGGGATAGGGAGAGAGAGATAGAGACCTCAATGATGAGAGTGATTGATCAGCTTCCTCTTGCATGCCCCCCACTGGGGATCAGGCCCACAACCCGGACATGCATGTGTCCTGACCAGGAATCAAACCATGACCTCCTGACTCATGAGCTGATCCTCAACCACTGAGCCACACTGACCAGGCCATTTGTTGTTTCTTATTTGTGCCCTGACCAGGGACTGAACCCATAACCTTGGTGTTTAGGGATTACACTCTTTTTTTTTTTTTTTTTTAATAATTTTTATTGATTTTTTACAGAGAGGAAGAGAGAGGGATAGAGAGTCAGAAACATCGATGAGAGAGAATCATCGATCAGCTGCCTCTTGCACCCCCCCACTGGGATGTGCCCGCAGCCAAGGTACATGCCCTTGACCGGAATCGAACCCGGGACCCTTCAGTTCGCAGTCCGATGCTCTATCCACTGAGCCAAACCGGTCTCGGCCAGGGATCACACTCTTAACCAACTGAACTACCCAGGCAAAGCTCACTTAGTATGTTTTCAAAGTCATCCATGTTATAGCATGTATCAATACTTCATTCTTTTTTTATTGCCCAATTATAGTCCATTGTACAGATATACCATATTGCCATCCATGGCAAATATAATGGATATTTATGTTGTTTCCAGTTTTTGGCTATTATGAATAACTATAAATAAGCTATGAATATTTATATACAAGTTATTTTTATTATTGTTATATTAAATTGTTTATTGGTTTTAGAGAGACACCCTAACAATTAATTACATGGCCAGAGTGACAACTCTATGTTTAACATTTTGAGGAACCACCAAACTGTTTTCCAGAATGGCTACAGCATTTTACATTCCCATCTGTATGAGGATTTCAATTTCTTAACATCCTTGTCAACACCGGTCTCATATTATAGCTACCCTAATGGGTATAAAGTGATATCTCATTGAGGCGGGTTTTTTGTTTGTTTTGTTAATCCTCACTTCAGGATATTGTTTTCTCAAGGATATTTCCCCCCATTGATCTTACAGTGGAAGGGAGGGGGAGACAGAGAGAGAAGCATCAATGTGAAAGACACACATCAATTGGTTGCCTTCCACATGTACTCTGCCTGACAGAGGCACATGCCCTTGACCAGAGTCAAACCCAAGACCCTGCAGTCTGTGGGCCAGTGCTCTAACCACTGAGGAAACTGGCTAGGGCTCGTTGAGGTTTTGATTTATGTTTCCCTAATAACTAATGATGTTCAGCATCTTTTCTTTTCTTTTCTTTTTTTTTTTGGCATAACCTGTGTTTATACATATGTCATTACAGGTAAGTTTACCAGGGAACACCCGCTTAGAGAGTCAGATATTAATAAGTAAATTCTGAGCAAGATGCTCAAAAGTAGTATTACAAATACGACTTTGAGAGAATAATACTATGACAGGCAGGATGTTCCATAATTATTTGAAGAAACCAGGCCTATTAGTTGAAAAAGGTTGAGCCAAGTAACACATACATTACACTTTAAAGGAGGCATAATTTGTAGCCCTAGTCTTATGCCCTTCCTATTCAATTTCATGGCTTCAAAATTTGACTTCTGACTTGCATTTGACGTCAATATTTTTATTAGCAGCTTTTCCAGTTCTTCTTGTTTGTTATAAATATTTCTCTCTTTTCCCCATCCAGCACAGCTAGAGAGTGGTCTGGTTCCTGAGTAAGGGGCTGCTTGGTTGCAGACTCCCCCTGGCCTGGGCCCTGGTTGGCGCTTATGCAGGAGTCAACCAATCAGAAGTGTTTCTCTCGAGTGATGTTTCTGTCTTTCCCTCTCAATTCCCTTCTCCCTTTCAAGGCTCATGATAGAGGACACAACTCAGGAACAGCCATGTGGAAGTGGGCAGAGGAGGCCAGGGGTACAGAGCTTCCATGCCCTCTACCATCTCAGCACCTCCACGTGTTCACCAACCTGGAAGCATTCCGATTCTCTCTCTCTCTCTCTCTGATGTTAAGCATCTTTTCACATGCTTATTGGCCACTTGTGTATCTTTGGAAATATATCTATTAAGATAATTTGCACATTTTTACTTAGGTCATTTGTCATTTTATTATCGAGTAGTTAGAGTTCTTTATATATTCTGGATAACTGTCCCTAATCAGATATATGACTTGTAGATATTTTCTCCCATTCTGTGGTTTGTCTTTTTTATTAGCAGAGAGCCACCCAAGTCAAAGGGGCTGGCTCTTTGCCCCTCGGTTCTTATACTCGTGAGAAAGAATTCAGATGAGTGACAGAAAGCAGTGGTGAAGCAAAGCAAGCAAACTTATTAAGAATACAACTGGCATAAAGCACAAGTGGACAACTCGGCTAGTCTGAGCACTCCAGGCACCTGGTGGGGGCTCAAGGGTTTTATCATTCCCCCACCACACACACACACACACACACACACACACACACACACACCACGCCACAATAGATTTCAAGGTTTTCCTTTTACATTGTTGCAGCTTTTCCCAGAATTTGTAAGAACATCTTGTGATTTTATCTTGCTGACTTCTTCCTTGTTCAGTGGGTGAGATAAACTCCCTCCTTCCCCCTCCCCCTCCTCCTGCCCTAGCAGCTCTTTCCTGCCTAACATCCCTCTCCTCCCCCCCACCCCCCAACCCCTCAAGTGATACCATCCAGATGCTTTGGGGGGTTTGTTATTTGTCCCCAAGACTTCATCTGTCCTTGCCCTTGGGTTTAGCTGGCACAAATGTCATTGGCTATTTGTTTTTATCTTTCCAGGCCAGGGTGATTTAAACTATGTGTCTTCTGGTTAGAGAAGTTGTCTAGCGAGCTGGCTGCAAGCTGCCCAAGCTGTTTGGCTTTGTTAATTTTCTTCTCTCAGTTTCCCCATTCCAGTTGCCTAGGAATTTTCCTAGCTTCTTACTATCCTGTCACCTTTCTTTCTTTCTTTCTTTCTTTCTTTCTTTCTTTCTTTTCTTTCTTTCTCTTTCTTTCTTTCTTTCTTTCTTTCTTTCTTTCTTTCTTTCTCTCTTTCTTTCTTTCTTTCTTTCTTTCTCTTTCTTTCTTTTTTTTATATATTCTTATTGATTTCAGAGAGGAAAAGAGAGGGAGAGACAGAGAGAAACATCGAAGATGAGAGAGAATCATTGATTGACTGCTTCCTACACGTCCCACACTGTGTGGTTGAGCCTGCAACCTGGGCTTATGACCTGACCAGGAATCGAACCATAATCTCCTGGTTCATAGGTCGACTCTCAACCACTGAACCATGCTAGCTGAACCATTTTCATTTCTTTTTTTTCATATATTTTTTATTGATTTTTTACAGAGAGGAAGGGAGAGAGATAGAGAGCTAGAAACGTCGATGAGAGAGAAACATCGATCAGCTGCCTCTTGCACACCCCCGACTGGGGATGTGCCCGCAACCAACCAATGTACATGCCCTTGACCGGAATCGAACCTGGGACCTTTCAGTCCGCAGACTGACGCTCTACCACTGAGCCAAACCGGTTTCGGCAGCATTTTCATTTCTTGATAGTGTCCTTTGGAGCACAAAAGTTTGTTTTCCAAAAATATATATATTTTAGTGATTTTTTACAGAGAGGAGGGAAAGGGATAGAGTTAGAAACATCAATGAGAGAGAAACAGTGAACAGCTGTCTCCTGCACACCCCCTACTGAGGATGTGCCTGCAACCAAGGTACATGCCCTTGATGGGAATCGAACCTGGGACCCAGGCCGACACTCTATCCACTGAGCCAAACTGGCCAAGGTGAGCACAAAAGTTTTAAATTTTGATGAAGTTCAAGTTATTTCTTCTTTTGTTGCCTGTGCTTTTTGGTGTTAGAACTAAGAAACCATTGCCTAACTCAAGGTCATGGAGACTTATTTCTGTGTTTTCTAGGGAGTCTTCTAGGGCCTTATATTTAGGTCTATGATCCATGCACACTCATGTTTAAGAACCACTGGGTTAGGTTACGTTTTCTACCTATCATGGCTAATCTCTGTTCTTCCCAAACACAATCCAAACCCTAAGAATTTTTAAGTCATCGGTTAGGATAATACAAATAATAATAAAATAGTTAACAATGTGTATTGAGCACTTGCTATGCGCTAAGCATTTTACATTACATAATCTTGCTCAATCTTTACTATGTTGCCTAATCTCCTCCATTTTTCAAGGTGTAATATACTTTGCCCTGAGATGATGTAACACATGCCTCCTCCTTTTATGTAAAAGGAAATAACAACACTTGTCTCGGCCTGCCAACAACCAGCACTGTAGCTGGGCCAGCCCTTGTGGTTCTCACTATGGTTTCAAGATACCTTTCAGCAATAACCATTAGGAAACTTTGAAAAGATAAGGTTTATTACTTACAAGACCTGCGAGACCTAAACATTACACAGCACACCTGGGGCCACATCATAAGGTTAAGGAGAGAGAGAGCGCGCACACATGCACTCACAGGTCACAGGCCTGGGTGGCTGTTTTCATTGGGCAGTAGCCCAGAGTTTGGAGTTGAATTTAAAACTTTCATGGGCTCACACTTTATTGGTGAATTTAAAAAGCAGGAATTTAAAGCCCTCCGGAGAGAGCAAAATAAACAAGTAGCCCAAATGATGTTATTTAAATCAACCAATAGCTCTAAAACAAAGGAGCCTCAGTAAGGGGAGGCCATCTGGCTCTTAATCTAATTGTGCGCGGACAACGTGTTTATTCAAGATAGCTGTCTTTGAAGTGGATGCGTTGGCAATCAAAGCTTAAGATAGGTATTTGCGTAACATTAAAAAAAAAACCCACACCAATGTCAAGGCTTACACTTCACATTTACATCTTTAGGAAAGAAGGCTGTACAGACTAAATAAGCAGACGTGTGTTAAAAGTATGACACAACGCTTAGCAGGGTTCCAAGGATGAGAGTGCTTCTATTCCTTCATGATCCCCTCCCACAATGGAGTCCTGCTCCTCCCAATGGGCAAGAAAGCTATCTGTCCCAGGGCTGATTTTTGCATTCTGCTAGCATCCTGTTCTTTCTTCCTTCTCTCATCATGGTTTGAGATTTTATTTCTATTTGTGTTATTCCTTTTTTTTTTTTTTAATATATTTTATTGATTTTTTACAGAGAGGAAGGGAGAGAGATAGAGAGCCAGAAACATCGATGAGAGAGAAACATCAACCAGCTGCCTCTTGCACACCCCCTACTGGGGATGTGCCCGCAACCAATGTACATGCCCCTGACGGGAATAGATCCTGGGACCTTTCAGTCCGCAGACCGACGCTCTATCCACTGAGCCAAACCAGTTTCGGCTGTGTTATTCTTTTTAAAAAAATATATTTGATTGATTTTTTACGGAGAGGAAGAGAGAGGGATAGAGAGTTAGAAACATCAATGAGAGAGAATCATCGATCAGCTGCCTCCTGCACACCCCCCACTGAATGTGCCCACAACCAAGATACATGCCCTTGACCGGAATCAAACCCAGACCCTTCAGTCTGCAGGACGATGCTCTATCCACTGAGCCAAACCAGTCAGGGCTGTGTTATTTTTAAAACTATCACATCTCTGCAAATGCTATGTTCCATAAAGCAAGAAATACAACTTTGTCATTGTAATATTCCCCAACTCCCAGTATAGCTTCTGGGGATGTAATGATCTTTAAATATATATACACTTTCTTGTTTAAAATCCTCCAAAGGCACATGCATTGCACTTCGAATCAAACCCAAATTCCCAACCATGGCGAACAGGTCCCTACCTGATTGGTTCCTATCTGCCTCTCCATCCACACCTTCTACTGTCTATCTTCTTCTTTTTCTGACTCGGAGTCTGTGGCCTCCAGCTTGGAAGCTCTGATTAATTTATCATCTTTTAGGTGTCAGCTTAAATGTCACCTCCTCTCAGAGCCTTCCCTGACCACCCTGCCCAGGGTTAATATTATCATTGTAATTAGTTAATATCAATAACAGGAAGAAAGCAAAGGGGAGGCCACACATAAGCATGGTCATCTGGGTGGCTTCTGCAGGAAGCTACAGCTTCAAGCTCCCCAGGGAACCAGTGGTCTATTCCCTGCAGATCAGTGGGGGAAGGGATCGAACACAGGGGAAGATGAGTGTATGGGCTGCAAAGTCTGGGTGACATAGGAAGGCGCTTGCCTATCACTTTAGCCGGGGAACAACGGGTTAGCTAGGGGGCAGACCCCATCAGAAAAGTGCAAAATCTTGGAAGGTCCTGGTTAAATCCCCAGACGAAAAGTTCCCTTCTCTTGTCTCTTGTTCTCCCTTGCTCCTGACCTGCACTCATCGGCGTGCTCACCTGCCATGTGGGTTTAAGCAGCCTCATGGCCCGTGGCTGTGCAGACCCCACACACAGTGGATTGCAGCTGGGAATACAAGCTAAACTAGCCAGTTGCTGGACTGGAGTGGACTTTTTTTTTTTTTTTTTTTTTTAAGAAAGCACATTGAGATTGGAAGGAGGGGCGGAGGCACTGAACAGGCTGATCTGACACTTACATGTGCTGTTTTTTGTTGTTGTTTTGTTTTGTTTTTATAAATATACTTTATTGATTTTTTACAGAGAGGAAGGGAGAGGGATAGAGAGTTAGAAACATGGATGAGAGAGAAACATCAATCAGCTGCCTCCTGCACACCCCCTACTGGGGATGTGCCCACAACCAAGGTACATGCTCTTGACTAAAATCGAACCTGGGACCTTTCAGTCCGCAGACCGACGCTCTATCCACTGAGCCAAACCGGTTTTGGCTGGAGCGGACTTTAATATGGAACAGAAATTCTGGGCTGCTGAAAACAAGACTGGACTTTTCCACGGTGGGACCTTAGAGAGGAGCCTCCTTAACTTTGCACAATCAATAAAGCTTTTAAGAAAACCCACTGGGACCCTGGGAAATTCTTTTCCTCACAGCACCCGCTTCCCTGGGTAACATTACCCTGCCACCAAGTTATTCTTCATCACGCAACCTGTTTCATTTTGTTTACAGATCTGACATTTCTTCATATATTTAATATTATTATAGCTAACATTGAAGCACTCACCACAAGCACTTTTCATACACTAATTAATGAAGTGGTGTGCTTCTGGATTCTTATCAAAGGGCTCTCCAGACTATAAAACCCTGATTTGAAGTGTGTGCTCACTTCTGTGGTGTAAACACTCCCCTCAGGAGGGATTTCAAGCTACCACTGTTTTCAAAAGTGACTAGGAGAATTTCTAAGCATTCTTTAGTTGCTTCCAGCAGGCCATAGGGGCCAGTACATTTTTCAGATGAGAGATCTGAGGCACAGAAAGGTAAAGCAATTGTTCCAGGCCGCAGGGCTAACAAACCAGTCTACGATGCCAAAATGTATCCTCAGAATCCAATACAGTGCCTGGGGATAGTTGTCGTTCAATACACAATTGCAAGTACATGAATACTTAATAGTCCTTAATAACATAGAAGAGAAACATTTAAGCCTTAAAAACATAGACACCGCAAGAGCGAAACTAACATCTCTTTAAAACTCACTCACAGCCCCACGAAGATAAATTCCTAATTTGATTACTTTCAGCAGCACTTCAGCTCCTGAGCGCTTTTACAATGCACCAACTGTCACAGGAGGCGTCGCCTAACCCTTCGCTACAAGCTTGACTCGCTCGGCTTTCCGTCGTCCCGCCCTGCCGGGCCGCAAGGCTTCCTGGGAGTTGTAGTCCCCTGTCAGGTAGTTGCAACGGCAGCGGCCGCCTGGCGCTCCGGACCGCGGAACTACACAGGTGGCGCACGGGCCGCGAGGCTCTTGCGCATCGCCTTTCCCTCCCCGGCGGCGCGCCGCCCAGCTATCATGGCGGCTCCCTTGGCCCTGGTGCTGGTGGTGGCTGTGACTGTGCGGGCGGCCTTGTTCCGCTCCAGTCTGGCCGAGTTCATCTCCGAGCGGGTGGAGGTGGTGTCCCCACTGAGCTCTTGGAAGAGAGGTGAGGCCACCGGCGCGAGGAGGCGGCCGGGCCCCTCCCGCGCTCGCTCCCGGGGCCTCTGAATGGGAGAGGGGCCCTTGGCCGCGAGCGCCGCGCTCGGACCGCTCGGGCGCCCTCCGAGGGCGGGGCCCGAGGACGCGTCTGCCGGGGGAGGGGGCGTGGGCTGCTGGGTGAGGGCTGGGTCCCAGAGCGGCAACGCCTGCGGGAGGAAGGTCTGAGGGGGTGTGTCCCACTGGGGCCTGGAGCCGGGGGAAGTGGTCCAAGGAGGGATGCTTAGAGGGCATGCAGGGTGGGGGGATAAAAGGGGGCTTGGAATTTAACCCGGGATCTCCAGTGGTGCTCCCTGGAGTATGGGACGGTGTGTGAGGGGCGGGGGAGGGGGTATCCCAGGTGAGGGGTTCAGATGTCTACTCTCAGTCTAAGCTCGCAGTGCAGCTTTTTGTACTGTTTCTTCTTCTGCTGCTGCTGCTTCTTCTTCTTCTTCTTCTTCTTCTTCTTCTTCTTCTTCTTTTTAATCTTTATTGTTAAGATTATTACAGTTGTTACTCCCCCCCCCCCATAGCTCCCCTCCGCCCGGTTCCCACCCCACCCCATACCATTACACCCCCACCCCATCCATAGGTGCATGATTTTTTTTTCTCTCTTTTTTTAAAAAATATATATTTTATTGATTTTTTACAGAGAGGAAGGGAGAGAGATAGAGAGCCAGAAACATCGATGAGAGAGAAACATAGACCAGTTGCCTCTTGCACACCCCCTACCGGGGATGTGCCCACATCCAATGTACATGCCCTTGACCGGAATCGAACCCGGGACCTTTCAGTCCACAGACCGACGTTCTACCACTGAGCCAAACCGGTTTTGGCTAGGTGCATGATTTTTGTCCATTATCTTCCTGCACCCCACACACAACTCCCCCCACCCCCCAAATTGTCAGTCCACTCCGTTTCTGTGCCCCTGATTCTATTATATTCAAGAGTTTATTCTGTTAGTCAGACTTTTTATTCACTTGATTTTTAGATTCATCTGTTAATAGATATGTATTTGTTTCACTTTATTGTTCATAATTTTTATTTTTACATTTTTCTTCTTTCTCTTCTTAAAGAATACCCTACAGCATTTCATATAATACTGTTTGGCGGTGATGAATTCCTTTTGCTTTTTCTTGTCTGTGAAGCTCTTTTTCTGATCTTCAATTCTGAATGATAGCTTTGCTGGGTAGAGTAATCTTGGTTGTAGGTTCTTGCTATTCATCACTTTGGATATTTCTTGCCACTCCCTTCTGGCCTGCATAGTTTCCGTTGAGAAATCAGCTGACAGTTGTATGGATACTCCCTTGTAGATAACTGTTTTTCTCTTGCTGCTTTTAATATTCTCTCTTTGTCTTTTGCTCTTGGCATTTTAATTATGATGTGTCTCAGGTATTTACTCTTGACTGGGAATTGAACCGTGGGTGCCCAGGCATCCCTCTAACCACCGAGTCACACCAGCCAGGGCAGTCCCATAAACATTTTGGAATGGGAAATGGTGTAATAAATGAGTGTTTAAGCATATTAGAGCCCAGTCATTGTGGCTTAGTGGTTGAGCATCGACCTGTGAACAAGGAGGTTATGGTTGGATTCCAGTCAGGGCATGGGCTCAATCTCCAATGGGGGTGTGCAGGAGGCAGCTGACCAGTGATTCTCTCATCATTGATGTATCTATCTCCCTCTCCGCTCCTCTCTGAAATCAATAAAAATAATTTTTCTTTAAAATTAATAATTAGAGCTAAGAGTTCTAAAAATACTATATATCACTGACTGACATATTTCACTTAGCATGATATGCTCCAGGAACCTCCATGCTGTCTCAAAGGGCAAAATATTATTTTTTTTACTGCTGCATGGTATTCCTTGGTAATAAATGTACCACAACTTTTTCATCCACTCGTCTACTGACGGGCACTTGGGCTGTTTCCAGATCTTAGCTATTGTAAATTGTGCTGCTATGGACATAGAGGTGCATATATTCTTTCTGATTGGTGTTTTGGGTTTCTTAGAATATATTCCTAGAAGTAGGATCACTGGGTCAAATGGCAGTTCCATATTTAATATTTTGAGGAAACTCCATACTGTTTTTCATAATGGCTGCACCAGTCTGCATTCCCACTAGCAGTGTAGTAGGGTTCCCTTTTCTCAACATCCTTACCAGCACTTGTCATTTGTTGATTTGTTGATGGGTAACCATTATAGTATCACATAATCTCACTCATGTGGAATCTAATTAACAAAAGAAACTGATGAATGGAGTGGATCTGGAGACATGGAAGCATGGAACAGAGTGCAGAATCTCGGAGGGAAGGTGGGGGATGGTGGATGGGTAGGAGGTAATCAACTAAAGACCTTGTGTGCGTGTATGTATAACTGACAGGGTGATGAAGGCCTGGGGCAGGGGTTGGGGGTGAGCTTGAAGGGGGGTCAATGAAGGAAAAAACGGATATATGTAATACTTTCAACAATAGAGATTTTAAAAAAAATGTATTTTATTGATTTCTTACAGAGAGGAGGGGAGAGGAATAGAGAATCAGAAACATCTGTGAGAGAGAAACATTAATCAGCTGCCTCCTGCACACCCCCCACTGGGAATGTACCCGCAACCAAGGTACATGCCCTTGACTGGAATCAAACCTGGGACCCTTCAGTCTGCATACCGATGCTCTATCCACTGAGCCAAATCAGTCAGAACAACAATAGAGATTTTTAAAATAAGTAAATAAATAAAAACACTGTATATTAGAGATTATGATAAGCCTGATTTTATCCTCCAGTAATTCTCTGTTAGATGGTGTTATTTTCCTCATTTGACAGTTGAGGAAACTGAGATTTAATGAAGATAAATAATTTGTCCCAGTTCTCCAGTTGACAAATTGTAATAAAGATAGTAGTGATTCGTATGTGTGATGGTAAGAACTTAGATTTGATATCTCTGCATATAATATTTGTGTATGATATTTTGTTGAAGCCATTTGGGTTCTTGCTTTCTTCTGGATAGCAGAAGACCCAAGGCAGTATTAGGCCCTCCTTCCTCTGCTCTCTTTATACATACCTTTATTAAGAGCATTTATTTTTTTACTTTTATTTTTATTGATTTCAGAGAAGGGAAGAGAGAGAGATGGAAACATTAATGATGAGAGAGAATCATTGATCATCTGCGTCCTGCATGCCCCACACTGGGGATCGAGCCCACAACTCAGGCATGTGCCCTGACCAGGAATTGAACCATGACCTCCTGGTTCATAGGTCTACTCTCAACCCTTGAGCCATGGCGGTTGGGCTTAAGAGCATTTCTCATTTTACATCATAATTCTTTATTATACCTAGTTTCTCCACTGTAATATGAGTTCCTTGAAGGTTAGAGCTGTTATAGTCATCCCTGAATTCTTTGTGTCTGGCATAGAGTAATTGCATAGTTAACTTATTGAACAAACTAGAGGCCCGGTGTTTGAAAATTCATGCACTGGATGGGGGTTCCTTCAGTCTGGCCTGTCCCCTCTCACAGTCTGGGAGCCCTCAGGGGTGGGAGGTGACCTGGCCATCAGGGGAAGGTGATGCCCCCATCACACCTCTGCTGCTGCCATTGCCAGCAGCGCAAGCCTCAGCTGGCCCTGGTTACCTAAACCTTGGGTGGCCCTAGGTGGCTGGGCAGCTGACTTTTGAGGCTTGCCAGCACCTCGGGCCTGCCCTGGGTGGCTGGGCAGCCGCCATCCAGAGGTTTGCCTGCGCCTTAGGCCGGCACTGGGTGGCTGGGGGGCTGAGGAGATCGGAGCACTCCAGAGGCAGGTGCATGGCAAAGCTGGGCCCACTTGGGGGCAGGCCCGGCCTTGCCGTGCACCTGCTGCCTCAGTGGGGCTGAGGAGACTGGGCGCCGCCATCCTTGAGGGCGTGGCAGAAATTAGCATATTCCCTCCTTATTGGCTGTGGGTGATGCCATCTTTGCAATGGTGTGAGGGACAGTTAGCATATTCCCTCTTTATTAGATAGGATATTGAAGAAAAGAAACTATAACATCTGATTGCTTATAGGATTGACAGGGTGAGGGATCCAAGATGAAGCAATGTAGTATGGCCATTAAGAGCACAGGGTCTGGAATCTTAAAGAGAGTTTGAGTCCCTCTCTGCCTCTGCCACTTACTATCTGTGTGATCTCCAACATCAGCTTTCTCATTTATGAAATCGGAAGTTATAATATGTACCCATTAAATTAGATGATTCATGTTGAAGTTCTTAGCACAGTAATGAAAGTCAAAATGGCTAATTCTAAGATTTTGAGTTTTAATAATAGGAAGAATAGTGATGATACTGGCTGAAATAAGTGAGTTAGAAACGATAGCAGTGTCATAATTAATTTAAATAAATCTCTATTAATGGACATTGAGATTATTTTTAATTTTTTCCCCCACGTTTGAGCATGATAATTCTTCTTTGAATAAATTGCCCTAATTTAAGAACAATAATTTCTGGGTCAAAAAACATACACTGAAAACATACGTATTGCCCTGAAGAAAAACTAATGCAAATGTCAATCAAAGCCCGCATTGGAGTGATTGCTCATTTCCCCACCTATGAGCAACATTTCTCACCAGCTTCTAATTTATTATCTTACTGTGTTTTGGAATGGAGCAGAATATACATAAATGAAACACTTTAGAGTAGGTGGGAGTTACAAGGAGATCAAAGGAAATTTATAGTTTAATATAAAATGTTCCCATAATAAGTGGTTTGCCACATGGGTAAGGAATACTCTATGGAAGAAAACTCCCCATTATCAGAAATGTTCAAATTAAGACTTAGACCCACTTTCTGGGAATAAGGTTAAGGGGATTTGATAAACTATAAGACCTTTTTTGTCCTGGGAGTATCTGACACTGGCTTATAGCCATCTGCATATGTCTTTGAAGTAAGAATGAACTTGGATGTCTTACTTTTCAGTGGTTGAAGGCCTCTCGCTGTTGGACTTGGGAGTGTCCCCATATTCAGGAGCAGTATTTCATGAAGTAAGTGTTCCTGTTTTCTTTCATGGGTATTAAGAGGAATTTATAGCCACAGGTACCAAAACCTAGCCTCTAGTTAGTACAGACATTTTAAAAAATCTATTTTTGAAAATCATATTTAGAAATAGCCCTTTTTTATATGTCTGTATAAGAAATTTTCATGCCGAAACCGGTTTGGCTCAGTGGTAGAGCGTCGGTCTGCGGACTAAAAGGTCCCAGGTTCGATTCTGGCCAAGGGCATGTACATTGGTTGCGGGCACATCCCCGGTAGGGGGTGTGCAAGAAGCAGCTGGTCGATGTTTCTCTCTCATCGACGTTTCTAGCTCTCTCTCTCTCTCCCTTCCTCTCTGTAAAAAATCAATAAAATATATTAAAAAAAGAAAAAAAAGAAAAAAGAAGAAGTTTTCATGCCCTGACCGGTTTGGCTCAGTGGATAGAGCATCAGCCTGCAGACTCAAGGGTCTGAGGTTTGATTCCGGTCAAGGGCATGTACCTTGGTTGCAGGTACATACCCAGTGGGGAGTGTGCAGGAGGCAGCTGATTGATGTTTCTCTCTCATCAATGTTTCTAACTCTCTATCCCTCTCAATGAGATGAAAGGAATAACATAAAAAATAAATGAAAGGTTTGGGAACAAGTTGTATGGGCATACCAAAGAGTAGCCCAATAGCCAATTTCTACTTCTACTTCTTTCATTTTGCTTACTTTGAATTTACCCTATTTTTCTAGTCTCTTGAGATAGCACGAAGGTCATTCATTTGAGACCTTTCTTTTCTCATATAGGCATAAATATTTATATTTTATTACTTCAAGATAATAAAATACAGCTGGCTATCGATTTATGAACACCCAGCTTATAAGAAAATTAACACATAATCATGAAATGTCTCCTAAAGATTTCCAACCTTTGGTATTCATTTGGTATTCAATACAAAAATTAATATCTGCATATTTAGTTGCTACTGGGTATAATCCTATGGATCAGTGAAACATTGATGAGAAACATTGATCTTGAAGTAATAAAATATAAATAAATAAAATGTCAAGCCAGATGAAAAGAATACTTTTGAAAAGAAAGTTCATCATTGCTTTGCATTGAAATCTTCAACAGATTTTAAAATATAATTCTTAAGGAAAGGTAAGAACAGGTGAAAGTAGAGAAGGAAAATCTGTAAATTACGAATTTAACAACCTTGATTGGGAGTGTATTTGAAAAGTGTATAGTGTAGCCAAGACCGGTTTGGCTCAGTGGATAGAGCATCGGTCTGCAGACTGAAAGGTCCCAGGTTCGATTCCGGTCAAGGGAATGTACTTTGGTTGCGGGCACATCCCCAGTAGGAGGTGTACAAGAGGCAGCTGGTCAATGTTTCTAACTCTCTATCCCTCTCTTCCTCTCTGTAAAAAAAAAAAATCAATAAAATATGTTTAAAAAAGAAAGAAAAGTGTATAGTGTATTCTCTATAATCTTAATATATAAAAACCCAAGGTTCGTAATGACTGACTGAAGGCTCAACTGAACCCTGGTAGTCAGCCCTGCAGTCAGTGCTGAGTTGCTGTGGTGACCTAGCACTGACTGCTGCCCATGTGGGTGTGGTGCTCGTGTGTTACCCAACACTGACTGCTAAAGGACTGTGGATCAGGCCTGGAGAGAGGATTGAAGATAGAGGCAAGTTCTGATCTGCAGCCTCTGTTACCTCTCTGTTTCTCTCCGGGCTTCCCTAGCAACCATGCCTCTGTTTCTCTCAGGGCCTCTGCAGGGGCTGCTGATCAGCCCCACCTCTCTGATCAGGTCCAGAGATAGGCCTGGAGACACTGACTGGTATAGAAATGGACCAATCAAAACCACATCTGGGTGAACTGTGAGGAGCCAATGGCTGCCTATGAGGTGGAGCTTTTGATGATGACTGGCATAGAAACTGACCAATCAAAAACAAATCTTTGTGAACTGTGAGGAGCTAATGGCGGCCTAGGAGGCGGAACTTTTGATGCTGAGTCACATAGAAACTGACCAATCAGAACCAAATTGGCTGGCAGGGGAGGGAAGCTAGGGGCAAGATCAGGCCAGCAGGGGAGGGTGATCAGGCAGGCAGAGGCAGTTGGGGGTGAGATTGGGCCAGCAGGGGGAGGGCCTTTGGGGTGAGATCAGGCCAGCAGGGGAGGGCAGTTGCGGGCAACCATGCTGGCAGGGGAGGGCAGTTGGGGGTGAGATCAGGCTGGCAAGGGGGTGCCATTGGGGGAGAGAATAGGACAGCAGGGGAGAGCAGTAGGGATCAGGCCTATACTGGCAGTCGGACATCCCCCAAGGGGTCCCCAATTGGAGAGGGTGCCGGCTGGCCTGAGGAAATCCCCCCCTTTGGCACAAATTTCATGCACCGGGCCACTAGTAGTATTATATGCAATTAAACTACTGCATATATGTTAGTTCATTATAGAAACCAGCCCACTTACTGATAGGCTTTTTGAGAACTACCGGTATTTGTTCTGATATTTCTGAGACTAATTTAGAACCATTCTAAACTATCTGAAGCATCAAAACACTTTGAAAGGAGGCTATTGGTAATATAAATATCAAGTTACTACTTTTTACTAACAAAGATAAATGGAGAAAAAAGAATCCATTAGTAGATAGTTGTAAAAGCTTAATTCTTTTAGAACTTTGAAAGGCAAAGCTGATGCCCCCATTTTCAAAAAGAGGTAAAAAGTTTATCTCGGGCAGCTAATATATTGAGGTTTACTGTGTGATAAGTACTTTGTGCAAATTACACTCCATCCTTCCAAGAACCCGATGAAATAGGTCACTATTCTTATTTTATAGCTGAGGAAACTAAGGCTCAGGGGAGTAACAGCATGTCCAAAGGCACACAGGTAAAACCTGATTTTAATATACTTCTATTGATTTCAGAGAGGAAGAGAGAGAGAAAGAGATGGAAACATCAACGATGAGAGAATCATTGATGAGCTGCCTCCTGCACGCCCCGCATCGGGGATTAACCCTGCAGCCTGGGCATGTGCCCCCGTCCTCAGGTCAATGCTTTGTCCACAGAGCCAAACCAGCTCCTGGAACCTGGTTTTAAACCTGCGTCTGATTCCAAAGCCAGCTTGTTCTCACTACAAAGCCTGTCGATGACCTTTACAGTATCATAGGACACATTTTTGTGTGTGGTTGGCTTTAGGAAGAGGCCTCCTGAGTCACCAGCATGGACTCCCTAAAACCAAGTCATGCACTTTCCTATTACAGTAGCAGACCAACCCTCCACGCCAGAACAATTAGAAAAGCATGATGAATACAAAAGACATTTGCTTGAAGACACTGGAAAGTACCAAGGTAGCCAAGATTCAAGAGGCCGAGGTCCCAGAGAAGAAAGCACAAAAATGTGAGACGGTGACATTCTGAGCTGCTTTCTCCTTGATGCATTTACCAATTTATAAGAGGTACAGCTAAGAGGCAGAAATACAGAGCAGAAATTGGCTGGTAAAAGGTTAAGGAGTTATTGGCGATCTTATGGTGCTCCGGAAATATGAATTTGAGTGCATGGTTAACCAAGGTGGCAAGACTTGGCTTTCATTAGGAACCTCTGAAGGACTATACTCAAGAAGGGTAGATATTATTATAGACTAGTAGCCTGCTGCATGAAATTCATGCATGGAGGGGGCCATTCCCTCAGCCCAGCCTGCCTGCTCTCCAATCGGGGACCCCTTGGGGCCTGATCTCGCCCCCAACTGCCTTCTCCTGCCAGCCTGATTTTGCCCCCACTACCCTCCCCTGCTGGCCTCATCTCGCCCCCAACAGCTCTCCCCTGCTGTTCTGACCTCGCCCCCCAAAACCCTCCCCTTGCCAGCCTGGTTGCCCCCAACTGCCCTCCCCTGCCAGTTTGATCTTGTCCCTAACTGCCCTCCCCTTGCTGGCCTGGTTGCCCCCAACTGCCCTCCCCTGCTGGCCTGATCTTGCCCCCAACTGCCCTCCTTTGCTGGCCAATTTGGTTTTGATTGACCAGTTTCTATGCCAGTCCGGGTCAAAAGCTCTGCTTCCTAGGCAGCCATTGGCTCCTCACAGTTGACCCAGATTTGGTTCTGATTGGCCAGTTTCTTTCTTTCTTTCTTTTTAATATATTTTATTGATTTTTTTTTTTTTTTTTTTTTTTTTTTTTTTTAGAGAGAGGAAGGGAGAGATAAAGAGAGCTAGAAACGTCGATGAGAGAGAAATATCGACCAGCTGCCTCTTGCACACCCCCTACTGGGGATGTGCCCGCAACCAACGTACATGCCCCTGACCGGAATTGAACCTGGGGCCTTTCAGTCCATAGACCAACGCTCTACCACTGAGCCAAACCGGTTTCGGCAAGATTGGCCACTTTCTATGCCAGTCAGTGTCTCTAGGCCTATTAACAGGGCCTTATCGGACAGACAGGGCTGCTGGCCAGGCTCAGAGGGAAAGAGAGAGGCAAGTGCTGATCAAAAGCTGCCACAGACGCTACAGATCAGCCCCTGCTTCTCTCTTCAGGTCTCTTTCCAGGCCTGATTCAAACCCCCCTCAACAGTAACTGCTGGGTCCCCCGGCCTGCAGACCCAGTAGTCAGCCCTTTATTCAATTCAGCAGATATTCCTAGTGGCACAAAATTATCCAGTGATACAAAATTATTCTCCCTCATATGTACACTGGTCAACTAGCATAGAAAGTATTCTAGGAAGGAAAGACATTGTTCCTGACAGGATAGCTTCTAACCCCACCCCCTCCTATGGACACTGATAACAGTAAGATTTAAATTAATTTGCTTGTTTATTTTTCTCCTGCAGACTCCATTAATAATATACCTCTTTCATTTCCTGATTGACTATGCTGAATTGGTATTTATGGTAAGCAACCTTCCACATAAAATGAATATGTATATATTTTAAATTTTATTGTCTTTAATCTTCTTGTTTTTAAGAAAATAATATATTTTAGGAGCTCAGGAGTTTCTTAGAATATAAAAGCAAAAACCTATTTTTTAATTTGGATTCATGGAACTGTAATTGTACATTTGACCCTTGAACAATAGGGGGTTAATGGTGCCAACCCCCCACACTGTTGTCACCTGGTATCCAGGGGTATTGGTTCCAGGACAACCTCTTCCCCTTTCCCTGTCACCCCATGGATATAAAAAAGTCCTTGGGTGCCCAAGTCCCCTAAATAAAATGATATTGATCAATGCATATAGTTGGCTTTATGCATCTGTGGACTCCCAACCCTGTGTGGAAAACAGTACAAATGTTTACTGAAAAATATCAGCATATAAGTTGACCTATGCAGTTCAAACCCAGGATGTTCAAGATCAACTGTGTTATGGAATTATGAAGAGTAGTTGATGACATATGACCAGTTCTAATTTCTTATATTTTTAAAATTTCATATGTGAAGTATGCAGCCTTGAATTTTCTAGCTCCAAGATTCTATGACTGGCTTTCATTATGGTGCCAGTGTTGAGGATATCCTCAATTTCCTGAGCATTCTGCCAAGAGATTCTGTGACAAGGACTTAGGCCTGGTGAGACTTTCAGGGGTAAGAAATTGGGAAGACAGGGCTATGTTTTGAGAGCATAGTAATTTGAAACACTTGATTAATATAGGGTTGAAAAATCTGGGTAAAATAGGAGGTCCACTGAGCTCTTCCTTAATTATTATGAGTGCTGTTTATCGCGGACTTACTCTGTTCTAGGCACTTGACATACATCAGGCTACAAAGCAGTGGGTATTATTTCCGCTTTACAGAAAACTTAGTAACTTGTAATTATAAAGCAAGTTCTCCAGTCATACCTCCCTGAAAAGGCTTTCTCTTTGGGTAGTCAAAGTGAGGGCTGAGGTTCTGCCTGACTTTAAGAAGTCAGTACTGGATAGTCCACTGCCTTCCAGAAACTTCAGACCCTTGTAGCATTCCTTTATTCTCACACTAATTGGGTTCATTTCCTGTTACTATTGCTTCTCTTAACAGATAACTGATGCACTCACTGCCATTGCCCTGTATTTTGCAATCCAGGACTTCAATAAAGTTGTGGTGAGTAGTCAGTGTGTTGGACAAAACTTACAGAATCTGGTAACCTGCTGGTATCTGTTATTAAGAAGATCAAAGGTCATGCATGTACGTACTTAAGGATACAACATGTGTTAAGACACTGAGATGTGGGAGTGCAGCTCTGGCTTGTTCAGCCAGGCCTGGAATAGCTGAACAAGACAACTTTACTAATAGATACAGAAAGATTCGTTTAATCTTTGTAGCTTAATATCCTCTTACCTGGGCCAGTTCAGACTTTTTGGAGCAAGTGGAATTGAACCCCAGTTATATTAGTGAGGACTCTTAAAAATTATTCCATACCTTTCACCAGTTTTGTTTTTTTACAGAGGAAAATTAATACAGCTTTTAACTCACTGTGCTATGCCTATCTGAGGTAAAATCAGATTCCTAGTGAAGCTTCTATTTCTCTGCAGAGAGCAATCTTAATTGGAAAAATTGGCATATATTAAACACCTGTTGAAAGTGTTGATGCAAACTTTAGTTTTAATCCATATGTAATGGCCAAGGAGAATTGTATAGTGGGACAATTTTCATTTTCCTTGGTTCTGAGAGAGTTAACAGATTAACCATGTGTACTATCTATGTAGTTATTTTAAAAATTGGCTGCAGTCCTCCTTGATTGGCTGAGAGCCACTGAGATTTAGACCAGGGTGAGAGAAGGCTGCATCCCATTAGTGTTGTCTGTCTGTGGTTCATTTTCACTTCTGTTACCAAGTAATAGAACCAGAAATAGTCTACCTTTCTGTAGCACTGTCATCAGTAACAAATGAAATGGTGAATTACAGAATTTTAGACCTCAGAGACACTGTTAAAATATCTAGACTGAGAGTTTTTTACTTGGGGTCCCTTATTAGGTCTATGAAACCCTTGAGGTGGTATGAAAATTTGTATATGTATGTGGATATGTCATTTTTTTTCATGTGGAGAGTTCATAATTGTTAACAGTGCTCAAAGAGTTCTTAATTCCTACCCTAAATGATTAAGAACTACATTTTAGATACTTGTTAGCAATTAGAGGCCTGGTGCACGAAATTTATGCACAAGGGAGGTCCCTCAACATGCACCGTCTCCAATCTGGGACCCCTCGAGGGATGCCTGATTGCCCGTTTAGGAGGGATCGGGCCTAAACAGGCAGTCAGACATCCTTCTCACAATCCAGGACTGCTGGCTCCCAACCGCTCGCCTGCCTGCCTGCCTCCCTGCCTGCCTGATCACCCCCTTACCACTCCCCTGCCAGCCTGATTGACGCCTAACTGCTCCCCTGCAGGCCTGGTCCCCGAACTGCCCTCCCTTGCAAGCCTGGTCCCTCCCAACTTCCCTCCTCTACAGGCCTGGTCCCCACAACTGCCCTCCTCTGCCAACCCGGTCACCCCTAACTGCTCTCCCTTGCAGGCCTGGTCCCTCTCAACTGCCCTCCCTTGCAGGCCTGGTCCCCTCAACTGTATGTGTGTGAATTGAACCATGACCTCCTGGTTCATAGGTTGATTCTCAACCACTGAGCTACATGGGCTGGGCGAGTTCACTAGTTTATGTGACAGAAAATTCAAGGAGAATATTGTTGGCTTCATGCATCAATAATTTTTCTTTTTTTCTTTTTTAATATATTTCATTGATTTTTACAGAGAGGAAGGGAGAGGGATAGAGAGCTAGAAACATCAATGAGAGAGAAACATTGACCAGCTGCCTCCTGCACACCCCCTACCGAGGATATGCCCGCAACCAATGTACATGCCCTTTACTGGAATCGAACCTGGGACCTTTCGGTCCGCAGACCGATGCTCTATCCACTGAGCCAAACCAGTTTTGGCAATAACTTGTTTCCTAATTTATATGGAAACAGATAGAGATTTTTAATTTTTTTTTCTCTGTGTGATTTAAAGAGGGAAACCAAAGCCCAAATGAGCTAATTGTCACTACCTTGTTTTTTAGCACACCAAGACATTCTGTTATCATTGGCACCGACTTAAATTTTGGAATACCGTATTTTCCGGTGTATAAGATGACCGGGCGTATAAGATGACCCCTAATTTTACATTAAAACAAAGGTTAGCCCTGTATTCGCTGTATAAGACTACCCCCCACTTCCGAGGCAACACCAGTTCTTTTTTTAATAAACCGCCTCCCTGACTCTGAGCAGGCTTTTTACTAGAACACAGTGTAGCTTCGGGTACAGAACATGTATAATTTGTATGCATAAAAAGCCTGCTTGGATTGGCTGAGTTAGAGAGGTGGTCCGAGCAGCCTTGCAGTGATTGGTGCGGGATCGAGTTGGAAAATTCGTTTATCGGCATATCCAGACGATTTTTGGGATCGAGTTGGAAAATTCGTTTAGCGGCATATCGAGATGTTTTTCGGGATATACCCGGTGTATAAGACGACCCCCGATTTTCGGTTGACTTTTTTTCGTTTCAAAAGTCGTCTTATACGCCGGAAAATACGGTAGTTTTGTTTCTTCATCCTCAGAATTCAGCTTATTCGAACATTTGGTTATGTGGTCAGAATAAGAATTTCATTTAAACTATGTCAAAAATTGCCCTACCCAGTTTGGCTCATTGGGTAGAGCATCCATCGGCCTGCAGACTGAAGGGTCCCAGGTTCGATTCCAGTCTAGAGCACATGCCCGGGTTGCAGGCTCTTTCCCCAGTAGGAGGCATGCAAGAGGTAGCCAATCAAGGATTCTTTCTCCTCATTGATGTTTCTATCTCTCTCTTCCCTCCCTCTCTGAAATTAATAAAAATATATTTTAAAAAATAAACTATGTTAAAAATTAACTCATTCTAAATGGCAGATTTTGACGATACTAATAAACTGTGGTTGGTTTAGATAGAGTATTGGCACATGTCTTCCTCCAAATCTTCCCCACTTTTTCAGAATGAGCCCATATCATACTCCAGCGAGACTAAATTGCTCCTATATGAACTCCCTACGTTTCCTGGATCTCACACCCTTCAGGGGGCCTTCTTTGTGCCACAGAACTCCAGAATCCTTAGCTAGCGGGGCCTCAGTTCTACCACTGCTACTCCGTAGTCTATATTTTGTCCGTTTAATTAAACAAACCCAACTGTGCATGGCAGCATAAGTTTTACTGATGATAATTCCTACAACTTAACTTGGACTTTCAGAGATGATCAAAGAGAGGTTTTTTGAAGTTTGAAGTTTGTTCAGGTTTTCTGATTATGCCTCTAGCTTAAGTTATATAAGAAATCTGGGGTTACTTGTATTCCTGTGATGATTCTTTGAATTTCTTTTGAACTGAAAGATGATTTTTTTTTTTTTTACTTAAAATTTTTAAATTATTAATATCTAAGATATGAGAAAATTTATAAAGAATAATACACTCAACTGGCATGGCTCAGTGGTTGAACATCAACCTATGGTTTGATTCACGATAAGTGCATATGCCCTGGTTGCGGGCTTGATCCCCAGTGTGGGCATTCAGGAGGCAGCGGATCAGTGATTCTCTGTCATCACTGACGTTTCTCTCTCTCTCTCCCTCTCTCTTCTTCTCATTAATCAATAAAATATATTTTAAAAATACATGCTATGAATCTATTTTGGCTTAAAAAATAAACCATTACACATAGAGCCAAAAAATAAACTTTCATCTCCTTACTCCCCCTCTCACCAGTTACCACTGTTCTGACTTCTGCATTTATTATTTCTACACATGGCCGTGTAATATCCCTAAATCACATGTAGTGATTTTTTTTTCATGCTTTTAACTTTATATAAATGGTACAATGCAGTATATATTCTGTTGTCACCTGTCATTTTCATCATTGAATCTTTACTCACATAGTTAAGTGCTAGCTACTTTGGCTGCTCTGAATTACTGTATTTTATAATAGGTTGCAGCATTGATTTTATATGGTCTAAATAAGATTCTCTGATCATTAAATGAGCAAGGCTACCCATTTTAGGTTCAAAGACTTTTTCCATCTATAGTCTGACCCATGTTTACTTATAAGGTTGCCTAACCCTTTTTCATTCTGGAACACACCTGTGAACTTGTTGGGACATACCAGGGTAAGGCAAAGCTTTCCACCCCCATCTCACTCCCTCTTCCCCATCCAGCTGCCCAGCCATGCCCAGCCTCTTCCTCTTCATCCTGGCCATTCCCCACTTCCTCTTTGGAAGTCAACAACTTGAAACAAGAGAGCGCAGAAGAAAACTCAGGATACTGTGACATTCAAGGGACCATTTCACTTTGCATGAAAACATTTCACTTTGCTGATGGGACTTTGCAGTCTTTAGGCCACTGATAATGACTTCAGAATGAATAAGAACTTTGCTTTGCCACCTAGTCATTCATATAACCATCCAACGGGTGTTTATCCTTTGCTCACTGTGCCAGGTATTGGCAATAAACACTGTCCCTACCCTGTGGAACTCATAGTCTAGTGAGGGAACCGCATATTAGTCACATACATTTTTAAGAAAGTTATAACTGAACAGTGCTATGAAACAATGTGCATAATGGGGAGATTTTACCCAATCGAGGTGGGGGTGAATGTGCCTCGCTGAGAAAGAGATTATTTTACTCAGGTCTGTGTGGAGTTCACTAGGGTAAGAGCAGAGGTTGTTCCAGGTTAAATGTAAAGAAAGGCCTGGGAGCAGGAGGGGCCTGGTATGCTCATGATATCTGAACTCAGAAAGTGAGAGGTGGGGGGAGTGGGCATGAGATGCGCCTGGAGAGGTGGGGCCACGTGGGTCATGGCAGGACTTTTGTTTTCATCCTCAAAGCAACAGAAAGTAATTTGTTTCATGTGTTTTGTCATTCTTTCCAGTTTAAAAAGCAGAAACTCCTCCTTGAACTAGACCAGTATGCCCCAGATGTGGCCGAGCTCATCCGAACGCCAATGGAAATGCGTTACATCCCTCTGAAAGTGGCCCTGTTGTAAGTATTCTCTGACAAAACAGGCTCAGTGCCAGCAAATGCGAGGAAAATCTGATGAGACTTTCTCATGTTGTTTGTTGTATTTTTGGAGATTTGCAGTCTTAGTCATCAAGTATTTGCTGTAGTTCTGTTGCACAACTGGGGTTCTGGCCAGCAAAAGAGACAGAGCCATTCTTTCTCTGTTGGGACAAAGCCTCATACAGGAACACGCACAATCCACCCTTCACAGATTCTTTTTCACTCTATGCTGATCTGAGCTCTAGCCTACTTGTAACCACTGTGTGTTTCTTTAAAAAAAAAATTAAAAAAAAGATCCTTCTTCAGTTGTGATAAGTGGATTAAATAAAATTCTGGTCTTTATGTGGTTGTTGTTTTCAGCAGCTTTTATCCTTCATGTACAAGTTAGCCCCCCGTTTGTCAGAAAACAAGTACAGTTCCAAACAGACCCATCCCAGATGCCTAAAAGGGTGACCGGTGTGGGAGAGCGAAACTACGGAGGCTCTGTGAAAGAGTGCCTTAGGAGTATTCCGTGCTGTCAGTAAGATTAATTCTTTCAGGTTATTCCCGTTTATATGCCTGAGATAGGCAAATGTGAATAATTATTCCACCAACTAATAGTCATTGAATATTAATAATATACTAGTTTTAGGGATACACATTAAACAAGTCAGACAAGTTTCCTCATGGAAAAACATGACCTTAGAACTTTAGAATTAGAAGGAGCCTTCTGAGGACAGTTTATTCAACCCTCTGCCTGTGTGTGAATCTCCTGTTCAGTAGTCCAGAGAGTTGGCTGTGTAGCTGCCTCTTAAACATCATCTTCTACTTAGAAATGGTTCCCTCCCACCACCACCACCAGTTTTGAGGTATCAGTTCATATCTATGTATTTTAGAAATATTGCTGGGAACTATTTAATAGAACCAGAGGTTTAAGGACACTATTAGTCCCTTATGGATTAATATGTCTCCTGAGGGTAGTTTTGTAATAGCAGCAGCCATTTCTTTAAAGGTTGTGTAATAAGCCTATCTGTCATTGCTGGAAAAACACACACCAACAATTTCTAGGCCTTTGTCTTTAGAACTGCTAGTGTTACAGCCCTGGGAGGTATTGGATTTAAGGTCTTTATTTGTAAATAATAATTATAATCTCCCTGAGACACTGGTATGTTTCTTCCTATCTGATAATCAGAATTATGTAACTGGTCTCCCTTTTCACACAGTCTGCCAGGAAACGCAGAGCCAGATTTGAAGCTGATTATTATGGTGCTGTTGAAGACAAATTGGGTCTTCTTTCCCTGGCCTTCACTTTCTCCTTTTATTCATGTTTTCCCTGGTCTTGTTTCTTTATTTCTGTTTTTATTTTACTGCTATTTTTTATTCTCGGTTCTTATTTGAGTCACCTCTAATCTTTTGTGGAAGCAAGATAGAAATAAATAAAAATAATAATCCATTATGAGTATATGAGCTTTCCTTATTCATTTCGAATTCATTTTCTTAGTCCATTCCTTTTCATCTCAAGAAAAGACTACATGTTTCAGCTCAGTGCCATCCTAGTGGAAGTTCAGGTGCCTGTGAAGTTCTGTGGAACTAGCTTGTCGGAGTCAGCAGATAACTTATCCCGCCCTCGGGGTCTTGGCTCGTGGACACTGTTTTACCACCAAGAGGGCTAAATCCAAGCTGCTCTGCCATTGAACTGGGGTGTCCTGTGTCATAGCTTAGGAACCTGACTGAGGAAAAGTACTTTTTTGGTTTTCAGAGGTGCATGTAGCATTCCTAAGACATATGATTATGGGGAAATTGGTGTAATTTTATCATTTTGAAGTTTGAGGTAGTAGAAAAAAATATAGCTTTAGAGCTGAAGAGACCTAATTTTTAATATATTCATTAGCTTGTGAACCTTGGGCAAGTTAATTAATAACTGAGTCTCAGCTTCCTCATCTGCGAAACAGGAATAATGTTATTGCTAGTTTATAGGATCTTTGTAATATATTATAAAAAGCCAGTGGCCCTAACACCATAACGACCAAACAACCGGTCACCATTAAGTGCATGGAGCATCTCTCGGTCCCTCCCCGGCATACCCACAGGCTCCGATCGCAGCAAGACGGTGGGTGGTGGGCAGGCCGGCAGCAGGCGGGTGGGGCGTGGTGAGGTGGGCTTGGTGAGACGCTTATGGGTGGGTGGGGCCGCACGATTTTCTGCGCTGGGCTTCTAGTGCTTAAATAAGACAGTTTTCTATAGATCACATAGCACAGAAAAAGGAGTGAAAGTTCAGTGCCTTTTACGCATTGGCCTCAAGCCCACTCCATTCTCTTTTACTTAGGAGAACTCATTTCTAAGAAGCTGCCTCCCCTTGAGTATGTTTATAGTAAATCTCTTTAATTTTCTGGATATAGTGACATAGACTCTCTGGTCCTTTGACCAGGATTACTAATACCAAATATGTGTGCTTTTCCCCAGCTATCTCTTAAATCCCTACACGATCTTATCTTGTGTTGCCAAGTCTACCTGCGCCATCAACAATGCCCTCATTGCTTTCTTCATTCTGACCACGATAAAAGGTAAGACACCCAGAAAGTACCAGCCCTGGTTTTTGTAGAGTATTGTAACACATTGTGGATTTTTAAAAAACACAATGCAACACTTAAATTTTTTTTTTTTAATTACACAAGTATGAGTGGATAAAAAAGCTGTGGTACATTTACAATAGAATACTACTCAGCTATTAAAAAAAAAAAAAAGAAATCTTACCTTTTGGGACACTGTGGATGGACCTGGAGAGTAAGCCAAGTGAAATAAAGCCAGGCAGAGAAAGACAAATACCATGTGATTTCACTTATATGTGGAGTCTAAAGAACAAAATAAATTAACAAACAACCCATAGATACTTAAAGCAGACTGACAGCTGTCAGAGGGGAGGAGGGTTAGCGGACTGGGTGGAAAAGATGAAGGCATTAAGCAAAATGAAAACGAAAACAGACATTATGGTGACTGCCAGAGGGAAAGAGGGGTGGGGCGGTGGAAGAGGACAAAGGGAGAATAAATGGTGGGGGAAAGAGACTTGACTTTGAATGGTGCTTGCACAATGCAGTGTACACATGATGTGTTAAAGAATTGTACACCTGAAACCTGTATGATCTTATTAAGCAGAGTCACCCCAATAAATCCAATTAAAAAAAAGAACTACAGCCGAACCGGCTTGGCTCAGTGGTAGAGCGTCGGCCTGCGGACTGAAAGGTCCCAGGTTCGATTCCAGTCAAGGGCATGTACATTGGTTGCAGGCACATCCCTAGTAGAGGGTGTGCAAGAGGCAGCTGGTCAATGTTCTCTCTCATCAACGTTTCTAACTCTCTCTCCCTCTCCCTCTCTGTAAAAAATCAATAAAATATATTTTTTTAAAAAAACTTCTAAAAAAAAAAAAAAAAAAGAACTACAAAAAAAAATTACAGCCGAAACCGGTTTGGCTCAGTGGATAGAGCGTCGGCCTGCGGACTGAAGGGTCCCAGGTTCGATTCCGGTCAGGGGCATGTACCTTGGTAGCGGGCACATCCCCAGAGGGGCTTGGGGGTGTGCAGGAGGCGGCTGATTGATGTTTCTGTCTCATTGATGTTTCTAACTCTCTATCCCTTTCTCTTCCTCTCTGTAAAAAATCAATAAAATATATTTTAAAAAATTAAAAAAAATACAGCTCACTGGTGTGCCTCAGTGGATGAGTGTCAACCTGTGAAGTAGGAGGTCACAGTTTGATTCCTGGTCAGGAAACACGCCAGGTTTTGGGCTCAATCCCCAGGCGGGACATGCAGGAGGCAGCCTATCGATGTTTCTCTTTCATCAGTGTTTATGTCTAAGCCGAAATAAAGATTTATTTAAACATCTTGAGCCCTGGCCCAGCTGGTGGCTCATTAGATGGAGCATCATCCCATGGACTAAGAGGCCCTTGGTTTGGTCCCGAATAGGGGGCATGCAGGAGTTAGCCAAACAACGAGTCTTCCTCGTCATTAATATTTCTCTCTCTCTCTCCCTCTCCCTTCTTCTCTGAAATCAATAAAAATATATTTAAAACAATAAAACAAAACATCTCGAGCCCTGGCCTATGTAGCTCAGTTGGGCGTTGTCGTGTGCACCAAAAGGTTGCTGGTTCAATGGATGTTACACCCTCACAGCGATGTTTCTCTCTCTCTCTTTAAAAATCAAAAACAGTTCTTTAAAATTTTTCTCAAAATTCTATCATTCAGAGAGTTACTGTTAAGATTAGAAAAAAATATTTTCTAAATGGCTTATAATTTTCTAAATGAGATGGCAGCCCCTCTGCCTCTCTCTTTTTACCTGTAGTTTAACTTGTTCATAGCATTTCTTCTGGCTTTTGCTAGTGTTTACTTCCATATTTCTAAATAAGACTTCATATTGCTATTTAATGAATTATAAATTTTAGACATCAATTCTATTCTCATAGAAGATAAAGATTTAGCTTTTTGTACCAATATCTCCACTTTCCCTTTACCTCATTTTATTCAAGGAGTTATGCCACAATTTTGATTAAATCAGTAATTGGTATCTGTATTCTATGACACTGTAGATATTATTTACTACTGGGCAAAATAGTAATTAAGATTACTTTTTCCTTCTTATACAATCTTTTATGTTTCCTGTGGTCAATAATTCTTTTTTCCCCCTCCAGTTGCTTCCCTAGATCTGTCAAGTGCCTAAAAATACTTTTAAAAAATGCTTAAAGAGCCAAAACCGGTTTAGCTCAGTGGTAGAGCGTCGGTCTGCGGACTGAAGGGTCCCGGGTTCGATTCCAGTCAAGGGCATGTACGTTGGTTGCGGGCACATCCCCAGTAGGGGGTGTACAAGAGGCAGCTGGTCGATGTTTCTCTCTCATTGACATTTCTGGCTCTCTATCTCTCTCCCTTCCTCTCTGTAAAATATCAATAAAATATATATATATTTTTTAAATGCTTAAAGACTTCAAATAGTCTATCGGTGCTATTATTTTTCTGGAGCCCTCCCTCACGCATCCTCTGTTTTGCCCCTAGCTGACCTGGTGGTTGCCCAGGCCTGGTGCAAAGCTGCTATTGTGGGACTTTTCTTTATAATTCTCATAATTCTCCTGCATTGTATTCCTTATTTCCTGGATTTCTTCTCTCCTTTATTGATTTTTTTCTCTTTGTTTTGCTAAGTAGTTTCTCGAGTAGTTTTCTAAGAAAGGGTGTATTAAATACATACCTTGAGTCATTTTATGTCTGAAAAATGTTTTTGCTCTAGTTCAGCACCAAATTAATAGTTGGGGCAGAGTATACAGTTCTAGATTGGAACAACCTTTCCTTCAGAATTTTGAAGGCATTGCTTTACTGTCCTCTAGAATCCTGGTTGTTATTGAGCTGTTGACTGCCATTATATTTTCTTTTCTGAAAGATATAAGACCTTTTTTTTATCCTTAGTGTTTTGAAATTTCATGATGCTATGTCTTGACATAGGTCTTTCTTAATTCATCATGCTAGGCAATTGGTATGTCCTTTCAATGTAGAGACTAGTATCCTTAAGTTCCAGAAGGTATTTCTATATTATTTTTTCAAATTCTCTGTTTTCTCTGTTCACTTATTTGTTCTATTAGATATTGGACTTTCTTGATTGATTTAATCTGTATATTTTATTTTCTATCGATAGTTCCAGCTCTTTTACTTTCTCTTTTTCTGGGATATTTCTTTGTTTTTATCTTCTAACTCTTCTCTTGAATTTTTAAATTTTCTAATTCATTTTTAAGTTTTTTCTTGATCTCAATTATTTTTTGAAGTAGCTTCACGCCCCCTCCCCCCCCCCCCCCCCCCTCAGTTCTCATCTGTTTCAAGCATAGTCTTTTTGTCTTCTTTGTCATCCCTCCACCACTTTCTTTTTCTGTTTCTTTCAGGCTCCGTCTTTTGGGAGGATTTTCTCTCATTTATGGTGATCCTTGGCTGTCTGTTTATGTTTAAGAGTGAGGCACTCACATGATGACTTGAGACTGCAGGGGCAGGACTTGTTAATGGATCATTCTTGCTGTAGGGAGATTGGGCATTGGGTTGACCTTTTTGGTTGGAAGTATCCCTTTATGTAATCATTTATAGGTTTTCTTTTTCTCTGAAACTATTTACTGTTTCCAGAGAGGAATTTTCCAGTTTTCTTCCCAATAGTAACAGAGTTGGAGTTGCAGTGGGGTGGGGTTCATGTGACCAACTATTGAAGTTGTGAGAGTAGGAACAGAGGAGGTGGCAGATTGCAACGTATGGATTTTATATAATCTCATTTCTCTTCAGCCCACACTTCTCCTCAGCCCATTACCATGCTAAGTGCACCCTAAACCTGTGCTTCTTCAGTTAATATTCTCCAGAACTGTAGTCTCTGGATGGAGTAGAAAGTTGGAAGTTGGAGTGTACATAGTTAAGATGAGACCTGAGGTTCTGCCTGATCTGTATATAACTTTTCAGCTTGATTTTCATCTCTGTACCTTACCTCACCTTCCATAGTATCTGATGCCTTCAAGGTGATGAATTTCTCAGAAGTTCTTTGGAGTGGGTTGGCTTTATTTTTATTGGTATTCCTCTCCGAGATCCCTGAATTGTAATTTCTTCCACATTGCTCAGTCATTTATCCTTCTTCTACCTGCTTTATGTTTCTACTATTTATTACATTTTATTTTGCTGTAATCTCCTTTTACAGCAAAATAAAATGTAATAAATAGTAGCTTAAGACTAGTGGCTTAAGACTAGTTTTGTGGCTTAAGACTAGTTTTATTCTTTTATCGTCATTTTAAGTGAATTTTTTGGAGAGATGATACACATGTGACCAATCTACCATTTTTTAACTGGAAGTCTGTTAGCTTTGGAGTATATATCTCCATATTTTTTCTATCCATTTTTCTTTCAAACTTTTAAATATTGTATCTATTAACTATCACCTCAAGAATGTTATTCAACAAACCACTTCAAATCTCAGTGGCTTAGAGCAACAATAAGCAGTAGCTTCTATGTCTGTAAGTCAACATGGGTCCTCTAGTCTGGGTTGGATGTGGCAAGGCAGTTTGTTGGTTTCATCAGGGCTCATTCCTGCATCAGTAGCTAGGTGTAGTTGGTTAAACTAGACTGAACTCTTCTCCACATGTCTGTTATCTTCCAGGGGACTAATTTAGGTGTGTTCTTTAAAAAAAAAAAAAAAAAAAAAATTATCTTTATTGTTGAAAGTAGGTATGTTCTTGTCATAGTGATAGCAGAGGCACAACTGTGAGCAAGCCCAGTCAGGCATACACTTTTTATGTTTCTTGTTGCATCACAGCAATCAAAACATGACACATGGCTGAGCCCATGGGTGGAGACTTCCATCCTGCCCACAATCGAAGGGCACTGCAAAGTTACATGGTAAACGGCCTGGACATAGAAAGGGGTGTAGAATCGTGCCAAAAATACAACCTACCATACATGTCAAGAAACATCTAGTCTGTTGCTTTTAATGGCTGTATGTTATTCCACTAGAGGCCCGATGTACAAAGATTCATGCAAGAACGGGCCTTCTTCCATGGCTGCTGGCATTGCCTTTGCTGCAGCCCAGACCCACCTTTCTGCCCGTACTCCAGCCTGAAGCCGCCTTTCCATTTTCCCATGCTGCCCAGAGGCCGGAGCAGCTAGAGCAGTGCGGAATGCATGCGTCATCGCCATAGCGATGATGCAAGTGTCCTGCCCCTGCTTGGGGCCTGTGTATGCAAATTAACCGGCCATCTTTGTTGGATTAATTTGCATGCTCCTGATTGGCTGGTGGGCATCGTGAAGGTATGGTCAATTTGCATCTTTCTCTTTTATTAATGTAGATTATATGGATGAATGTATAGAGATTCTTTAACCAACTTATCTACTAATTAAATATTTAGCTCATTTTCTAGTTTTCAGATATTTAAATAATACTACAAATTAATTTATTAACATACAATAATTTTCACATCACGTTCAATTACTTTCTTATAAAGACCTAGAAGTAGAATTATTGTGTCACTAGATATGTACCTTCTTTAGGATTTCTGAAATTTATTGCTAAATTGCCTTCAAGAGTTTTACCAATTTACACTCCGGTAAGAAGTGTATGAGAGTCCTTATTTTTACATTATTGCTAAATAGTTTGCACACTCAGGAAATAAAGAATAACAAGTTTTCAGTAGAACCTTTTACTTGCAGTTTACTTACCTTTTCTAGAGTGGCATATAGGATGACTTAGGTCTTTTTGTAAGCCACTTAGTATTAACTTATTATTATCAGGTTACTTAAAATGACCTGAATTGTCTTGTTCTGAAGATTGTGCTTTGAAATAGTGAGGACTGTTTACTGTTTGCAGAGCACCAGGCTCAGGTAGACTCATTTATCAAGGTATTTGGTATCCATTAAAATACGGATTATATAATACAGCTGGGCAGAAGGGACTGAGCTCTGGCCTTGGGAAATGTCACCTTTAAAATAGTCATGTGCAGCTCAGCCGGCGTGACTCAGTGGTTGAGTATCAACTTATGAACCAGGAGGTCACGGTTCGATTCCTGGTCAGGCACATACCTAGGTTGTGGTCTCAATTCCCAGGGTGGGGCGTGCAGGAGTCAGCCACCAATTGATGGTTCTCTTTTATCATTGATGTTTCTCTCTCTCTCTCTCTCTCCCTGAAATAAATAAAAATATTAAAAATAAAATAAAACAGCCATTCGCAAAGCTAGAAATATTGAAGATATACTCTCTGAAGATGCATTTAATAGAAGTCTTACACAAAAATGTAAATTATACCATTTTAAATACATCTTTTATATAACCTTTTAAGTCAACGGAAAGGTTTTGTTTGGGGGGAAAACCTGTAAAAATTTACATGTATTTTTTTGCAGCTATATTGTTTTTAGTCACTTGGAGGAAAAAAAAATTATTATATCACTTCAGATTTCTGTCAAATGAATTTATAGACATTTTTGTAATGGTATATATATATATATATATATATATATATATATATATATATATATATAGTTTTGTTTTATTTTTATCACGTATTTCATAAGAATCGTGTGATGTTGGTCACATAGTTGCATTTACTTTTAATCTAAATTTAGTTTTTAAAAATTTAGGAGTTTAAGTACTTGGTAAGAAAAATGATATTCAAACATAGAAAATGAGAAGTCTGATATCACCCTTCCCTACCTCCTCTGTTTCTCAAGTATATTTGTCATGGGGTCCAAGGCCTTCTCTTTTGCTGGACATTTGTTATTTTTCACTGTTGGCAGCTGTAGAGAGCATCACAAATAACATTTCTAATCTGTTAAAATGTTTGGAGAATTCTGTTTTAGTGAGGTCTCTGAACTACTCTTAACTCTGAGTATATTAGTAGTAATTCCTACAAAAGTAGATACACACACACACACACACACAAAAGATACAGGAGGTTAGCTCACTTATAAAATCTACAAGTCATATTTTTCATTTCATATTTATTCCACATACTTTAAATATTTAATAAAATTAATAAAGAAATAATTCACTATTTAATAGATAAAACAGTTGGGAGAATTCACAAATGGAGGAAATTTATATTGAAAAACATGAAAAAAATATTCAACTCCATAGATAATTAATAAAGAAAAGCAAATTGAAATAACAGAGAAGTGGCTTTATTTTTCCCATTTCAAGTTGCCAAAGATTTTAGGAGAAAACTTTCAGTGCTGACAAAGGTGCTATCCAAATAGGCATTATCCTACAGGGCAAGCTGACTTATATCCGAATATATAAAAACCCTGGGTCCATCATGACTGGAGGTTCAACCAACTGGAAGTCAGTCTTGTAGTCAGTCCTGCAGCACTGACTGCTGCGGCTGCAGGCACAGCGACCCAGCACTGACTGCTGAGGGGGCTGCGAATGGAGAGAGGCCTGAAGAGAGAGGCAGGGTCTGATCCGTAGCTTGTGTGGCAACTGTTGATCAGCACTTGCCTCTCTCTTTCTCTCCAGGCTTCACCAGCAGCCGCACCTCCAGGGCTGCTGATCAGCTCACCTTTCTGATCAGGCCCTGTTGATAGGCCTAGAGATGCTAACTGGCATAGAAACCAACCAATCAGAACTAAATCTGGGTGAAGTGTGAGGAGCCAATGGCTGCCTAGGAGGCAGAGCTTTTGATGCTTACTGACATAGAAACTGACCAGTCAGAACCAAATCTGGGTCAACTGTGAGGAGCTTTTGACACTTACTAGCATAGAAACCAACCAATCAGAACCAAATTGGCTGGCAGAGAAGGGCAGTTGGGGGCGAGATCAGGCCGGCAGGGGAGGGCAGTTGAGGGCAGGATCAGGCCAACAGGGCAGGACAGTTGGGGGCAACCAGGCCAATAAGGGAGGTAGTTGGGGGCCAGATCAGGCTGGCAAGGGAGGGCAATTTTGGGAAACCAGGCCAGCAGGGGAGGGGAGGGCAGTTGGACATCCCCCAAGGAGTCCTCAATTGGAGAGTGTGCAGGCTGGGCTGAGAGCACCCCCACCCCCATGCTCCTTGAACAGATTTCATGCACCAGGCCACTAGTATTAATATAACGCTATTGGCAAGCAGTTTGACAGTAGTCTTTAAATGTTTGTGCTTTTGATTTATTAATTTCACTTTTGAGAATCTATTCTAAAGGAATGTAGACATACAAACAAAGTTTTATGATGTGAAGTTATTAAATGCAATTATTTATGATGACAGGAAAATACTTCAAAGTAGAGAAAAGGCTAAGTAAAACACTGTTTGTTCATATAGTTAAATACATTGTGCCCATGCACATGATATTTAAAAATAGTTGCAAAATAATTATATGACAATATTCTTTTTTAAAAGCAGATTATAAAATTATATATTTTAATAAAATATAATCTCAATCATGTTAAAGTGCAAACAAAAAGAGAAAATATATTCAGAAAGAGTAACTTGTTTCCGTATAGTGACTTTATGGATAATTAAAAAAAAATTTTCTGCCGGGACCGGTTTGGCTCAATGGATAGAGCGTCGGCTTGGGGACTGAAGGGTCCCGGGTTCAATTCCGGTCAAGGGCATGTACCTTGGTTGCGGGCATATCCTCAGTAGGGGGTGTGCAAGAGGCAGCTGATCGATGACTCTCTCTCATCGATGTTTCTAACTCTATCTCTCTCCCTTTCTCTCTGTATAAAAATCAATAAAATATATTTTTTTAAAAATTCTATATCTATTTTTTTCCAAAGTTTCTTCAGTGAGCACATAATTAATAAGTAAATTAACTTGGTGAACAAGAAAACAGGGACTGTGGAAGCACACTTCGCAACTCTCTCCCCACACTGCCAAATAGCAGGTGCCCCGCAGAAGAGAGTGGCCTCAGTTGCTCTGTCTTGTCTCCTATTTGTCCTACCTTGGCTTCCTTTGTGGCATCCAGGGTTTCCTGGGACATCCTGAGTGACAGGCCCGGACAAGGTCCAGGCATTCTATTGTGATGTCCTGTTGGGGAATTGGCTGGGAAACAGTCTGTGAGCAGGGTTGATATTAGTTTAGTAGAGTAGCTTGGGTTTCACTTCAAAGGTAGGGGCTTTGGTCTAGGATTCTCGGCCTCTCAGTGAGCTAATGAAAATACTCCATCCTAGTCTTCATTAGGCTTTATTTATTTATTTTTAAATATATGTTATTGATTTTTTTACAGAGAGACAGGGAGAGGAGAGGGATAGAGAGTTAGAAACATCGATGAGAGAGAAACATCGATCAGCTGCCTCTTGCACACCCCCCACCGGGGATATGCCCGCAACCAAGGTACATGCCCTTGACTGGAATCAAACCCGGGACCTTTCAGTCCGAGGCTGACGCTCTATCCACTGAGCCAAACCGGTTTCGGCTTCATTAGGCTTTAAAAAGGAAAACAGACAAATGTTAATAGGTACTCCTGTACATTGTTGGTATTTATCAATAATGAAATGTTCCAGGCTATAAATTCTCAAGGTTTGCCACCTAAGGAGCCTTACAACTCTCCTTGTTGTACTAGAGGAGGCCTTGTGACAAGACTTGCTTCCCAAGAAAAAAGAAGGATTACTATTGAGGCAGTCCAGCACGATTAGGAGTTCAGGCTGCTCTGATGTCAACAGACCAGGTAGCCAATCCCAGCTCCACCACTTCCTGGTTACATCATCTTGAGCCAATCATTAACTTTTTTGGCCTCCATTTCCTTGTTTATAACATGGGGATTCAAACAGTCCCTACTGCATAGAGTAAATGAGAATGTAAATACATATACATGCATTCAGTGTAAGTGCATATAAAACACTTAGCATGGTGTCCTGGTTGGAGTGGTTCAGTTGGCTGGTTCAATTTCCAATCAAGGACATACCTGGGTCATGGTTTTGATCCCTGGTTGGGGCAAAAGAGAGGCAATAAATTGATGTTTCTCTCTCACACTGATTTTTTTTTCTATCTTTTTCCCCCCTTCCTCTCTCTCTTTCTCCCCCTTCCTCTTTCTCTCCTCTTCTCACTAACATGTTCTCGGCTGAGAATTAACAAAAAAGCAAGCACTGCCCAGTGCCGTGTGACTCAGTGGTTGAGTGTTGACCTATGAACCAGAAGGTCATGGTTTGATTCCCGTTCAGAGCACATGCCTGGGTTAAGGGCTCAATTTCCCTTCCTCTCTGAAATCAATAAAAATATATTAAACAAACAAAAATAAAGCAAGCATGGTGTAGGGTCATGTGCTCAGTGCTTAATAAATATCAGGTGCCTATTTAATAATATCCTCCTTTAAAAAAATGCTTTTACTTATTTCAGAGAAGGAAAGGGAGAGGGAGCGAAAACTAGAATCATCAATGATGAGAGAGAATCATGGATGGGCTGCCTCCTGCACTCCCCCTACTGGGGATGGAGCCCACAACCCGGGCATGTGACCTCCTAGTTCATGGGTCAGTGCTCAACCATTGAGCCACACCAGCCAGGCAATAATACCCTCCTTTTAAAAAGATCACTCAGGATTGATAGACTTCCTGAGGCTTTTAGGGGAGCACTGGGAGGAGGTTAAAACAAGAGTTTTTCTTCCTGAAGCCCAGCCCTGGAAAAACAATGGCAGTGATGATCCTGAGGCCTGAGGATTCCATCATTTCCATCTGAGGTTCCTCTAGAGCAGCGGTTTTCAACCTTTTTCATCTCATGGCTGACATAACTAAATTACTAAAATTCTGCAGCACACCAATATGCACTAAGTGGCCAGATTATTATGATCTCTGAATGCATAATAATCTGGCCTCTCAGTGTGTGTGTGTGTGTGTTTTTTAGAGGCCCGGTGCATGAATTTGTGCAGGGATGGGTTCCAGCCAGCCTGGCCAGGGGGAGAGAACATGGGCAGTTGGATGGCCTGCCTATTGATCAAACTCCTGGTTGAGGGGACAACTTTCATATTAGCCTTTTATTATATAGGTTATACACTGTGTGGCCAGATTATTATGCCTTCAGAGATCATCATAATCTGACCACTCAGTATATATGTATTTTTTGTTGATCTAACAAAAATAGTTTCAATTTTGATTTATTTATAAAATAATAATAGTAATTCCTATCCTTTTTGCTCCAAAGTGACATTTTAAAATATCAGGTGCCTATACTTGTATATAACAATTTCCCGTACCAAGAATTAACCAATCAGAACAACCTTATTTTGCAATGTGTCTAATAAGATGCAAGTCTGCTATAGGATCTATATATTTAGGATTCAAGACTGCATTCACAGCTATTTTTGTATTGGCTGTGATTATTATTATTCTTATTTACAATCTAAGGGGAAAGAGGTCTAAATATTCAGGTATTGCATGTTTTAAAACTTCTTGAGGCACACCAGTTGAAAATCACTGTTGTAGGGTAAGGCCCTTCCTATGGAGAGAGTCAGAGAGGAGCCAGGGACCCAAGTACAAAGCCTTGGGTAGAGTTTTGTCACAGTAACCCAGATTCAAAACCTGCTTGTTCTAGTTACCAGCATTTAACCTTAGGCAAATTACCCAGCCACAAGAGTTTCAATGTGATCATAGATAGTATTTGCCTCCTGGATTGGTGAAGAAATAATGAGAACTATAAATGCTTAACACGCTTCCTTACCAGAACTTGCTTAACAAATAGTTGCCCTGCTTATTGTGATTTTTATGGTACAGCAAGATTGAGATCCAGAAGGTAGCATATTGATGCAATTTAAGAATGTGGGGTCTGGAATGAGACTCTCTGGGTTCAAACCCCATTTCTATTACTCACCAGTGTTGTCACCCTGGACAAATAACTTCTCTGTTCTTCAGTTCCCTTACGTGTAAAATGGGGATGGAGTTCCTGGGAGGACTGAGTGGGGTGACTAGTTCTCCTGTTGGGAAGCACCGTTAGGAGGATGTCTGTCAGTCAGTGAACAGTGACCCCACACTAATAAGAATGACCGTGGATACTGCCATTTAGTGAAACATTATCATTATATAGGGCACTAGCCTTAGACCATCAATTACACTATACTGATTTCTAAGCTACTTTGAAACTCCTGTTGTAAGCGAGGCCTTTCTAGCCAAGGCTTTAAGGCAAGCGTGCCAAACTCGTGGCCTGCGGGCTGCATGTGGCCCACAGCGAATATTTTTGCTGCCCAGCCAATAGAACAGTATGTAATAAATATTTTAATGGAAGTTTTGTAACTTAATTTTTACAGTATCTTGTTATACATAATTATTAACAAACCACAGCGTTCACTAATGACTGTTTACTACAATCCTGTTGCATTCATTTCCCTTACGTGCCTTACGTGCAGGCGCATCATTTCTCCCCACTAATACTAACAGTGAATATTTTAGCAGCCGATTGCCATGTCAGTAGTCTTGTACTGATTTGTTTGGTGTGCGCAACAGGAAATATTTCACTTTCAGAGAACAAGAAAAATAGGTTTATTTTCAGTATGGTTACTAATTTGTGCAGTTATTCAGTGTCTGATAAGTTAATGGTCATGAAAATATTTACATTTTTATTAAATTGTTCTATTATTTTATGTTAATGATTACTCATTTATTTCAGTCCTTTATATTCATCATGTCTCTATTGAGATAAACATATATTTCTATGAAAATTGAAGCTTTTGTTTTTTTGCAGCCCACATAAACTTAAACCATGTTTATTTAGCCATGTCAGTCTTTGAGTTTGACATGCTTGCTTTAAGGTAATCTGTTATCTTAAGCCATCTGAAAGGGAATAGCTATGTGTTTTGGGGGGAAAAAAAGAAAAAGAAATCAGTCTTTTCTTTATGGCAAAGACAATGCATGGTCATCATAGAAAATTTGGAAAACACATAGAAGCAAAGGTATGAAAAATCATCCATAATCCCACAAGACAGAGATAACTACTGTGAACTTTGCTGCCTAGCCTTTTAGCCTTTTTAAACAAGTTTGTTTATGCATATATTTTTAAATTTTTATAATTCTTTATTATTGAAAATATAATTTTTTATTTTTATTGATTGAGGTAGCACAGGTTAATAAAATTGTTTATCCATATTTTTTTTTGTTAATCCTCACCCAAGGATATTTTTCCTTTTTTTGTTTGTTTGTTTTTGTTTTGAGAGAGAAAGTCGAAAGGTAGGGGAGAGACAGAGAGAAACATCTATGTGAAAGAAACATATTGATTGGTTGCCTCCCACATGCACCTGGGCTGGGGATTGAACTGAAATCTTGACTAGAATGGAACATGGGACCCTTTGGTCTAGGGGCAAATGCTCTCTCTACTGAGCCAAACTGGCTAGAGCTGTTTATGCATATTTTTATACATATATTTTTAAAATATATTTTATTGATTTTTTTACAGAGAGGAAGAGAGAGGGATTGAGAGTTAGAAACATCGATGAGAGAGAATCATCCACCAGCTGCCTCCTGCACACCCCGTACTGGGAATGTGCCAGCAACCAAGGTACATGCCCTTGACTGGAATCGAACCTGGAACTTTTCAGTCCGCAGGCCGACGCTCTATCCACTGAGCCAAACCGGTTTCGGCTATGCATATTTTTAAAGAAATCCTAGTATGTATCTCTTTTGTAACCTTCACTTAATGGGATTATAAACATCTTTCCATGTCATTGCAAATTTTTTATACCATCATGTTTAATGATTCCATAGTGGTTTATTTTATGTAGAGAATGAAAACATTATTAATAAAATTAATATATTTTAAGCCCGGGCCGGTGTTGCTCTGTGGTTAGAACATCAGCCCTTGTACCAAAGGATCTTGGGTTTAATTCCCGGTCAAGGGCACATACCTGGATTACAGGTTTGATTCCTGGCCCTGTTGGGGTGCATGCGGGAGGCAACCAATAGATATATCTTTCTCACATATGGTAGATGCTTCTCTCTCCTTTCCTCTCTCACTTCCCCTCCCTCCCTTCCACTCTCTCTTAAAAAAAAAAAAAAAAATCAATGGAGAAAATATCCTTGGGTGAGGAGTAACAATAAATAAATAAATAAATAAATAAATAAATAAATAAATAAATAAGTAAATGTTAATTTGAAAAAGAAACACGTCTTGAAGATAGTACATAAAGAAGGGTGTTATAAAAATAGTGCCGGGAATCTGCTCGCCTTAGGGCACACCCGTACCCCTCCTTTTCTTGGGAATTAACTTTTATTCTCTTTTTCCTAAACTCTAAGGATCCCCACAAGACTTGCAACCAGGGGAGCAGCGGCAGCTCATCCTGGGCCAACCCCCTGAACCTGTCTCCAAGGCCCCCTTTTCTCTGACTTTTCAATAAGCTAAAAGCCTTGGCCCACTTCTGTCACGTGACTTTTACTTTTAAATGAGTCCAGGAAGCCTGGTGTGGCTCACTTCTTAAGTTTCTATAGAGCCAAAGCAGCACCATCTAGGCTCTCTTCTGTTGCTTCTTCTATCCTAAGCTCTCCCTTTATTTCACTGTCCCCAGCTTTAATAAATGTACGCTTAAAAAAAAAAAATAGTGATGGGGTTTTAGAACATCCAAAAGGATAGGTTTCTCATTCTGAATAGCTTAAGCAATAACTGTAGGCATAATCAATTGGTAACTTAAATAGGACATGATGTTAATAGACTTGATCCCTTTATTCATCTTTGGGCTGAAGTGTTTTTGTTTTTTGTTTTTTGGGTTTTTTTTCTTTTAAAAACCTTTTTTATTTATTTTAAACCAAGCAACAAACGTGATCACTTCCTCTGTTTTTTGTTTTTTATTGTTGAAAGTATTACATATGCCTCCTTCCCCCCTCCCCCAACTGACCTCTCCCAGTTGCTCCTCGCTCCCAGCTCCCAGCGCAGGCCTTCACCCCCCTACTGTCTGTGTCCATTGGTTATGCTGGGTTTTTTTTTTTTTTTTGCTTTTTTTTGCCTTTTTAAAAATATATTTTATTGATTTTACACAGGAATTGAGAGGGACAGAGAGTTAGAAACGTCGATGAGAGAGAAACATCAACCAGCTGCCTCTTGCACACTCCCCACTGGGGATGTGCCCGCAACCAAGGCACATGCCCTTGACCGGAATCGAACCCGGGACCCTTCAGTCCACAGGACAGTGCTCTATCCACTGAACCAAACCGCTCCCAGCTGGTTATGCTTCTATGCATGCATACAAATCCTTTCTTGATCTCTTACTCCCCGCCCCCCCTTTGGGCTGAAGTTTTATAAAATCTTTATGGGTCTGGAATTGTTAAAATAAATATACCTCTAATATTTCAGGTTGCTAAAGGTAAATGGTTTTGACTTCCTTGTTTTCTTTCATTGGTATTCAAGCCAAGAGGCTCTCTGTGAGTTTCCAAAGCACCTTGTATATCAGGGGATATTTGACAGGTGATTTATTTGAAAAGTTAGAGAAAGTTTCTTGATTTGGGGGCCCTCCAAATCTAATTCTGATTGATGAGGCTGGATTATTCCATACATTTATTTCTTTTTACAGGTAGTGCCTTCCTCAGTGCTATTTTTCTTGCCTTAGCGACATACCAGTCTCTGTACCCACTCACCTTGTTTGTCCCAGGACTCCTTTATCTCCTCCAGGTAAGCACTCGCTGGTCAGAAGCCAGTACTCAAGTGACATTTGATACATAGCCTGTCTCTGCTTGGGGGAAAGGAGGGCATGGCTTATCATGGCTTAATTCACACTTACTTTCTTCTGCTTACAAATCCATTGTTTAAAGAGAAACATTTCTTCGAAGTGTAGAGGGGGCAGTGTTTGGATTCAAACCAAGAAATGTCTAATTTCAGAGCCATTGTTCTTAAGTATAAGCACTGTTGCTAAAACCAAATATATATCCCCATTTATTGGAATAGGCTATATGCTTATCATTTTAACTGACTTTTTAATATATCTTTGTGTTGATGTCATGATGATGCATGGTTAGCTTGGTCTTCTACTTGATTATTTTGAGATGTGACCTAGTGTCACTAATAAAAATAGTGTAGAAATCTGGTTTTCTTTATTTCCTTAAAGCATGTTTCTCCAGCTGAATCATTTGAACTAAAGGTGAGAGAAGTTGAATAGTTCTTATTATGCAAGCCCAGATTGTTCTCCTGAAATCCTGGGCCTATTTGCAGTGTCACCATAGGTGTCTGAAGTGAAATGAACCACTTCCTCGCAGGGTGCCATTGGCTTTTTGTTGTTAATCCTTGCCTGAGGATATTTTGTCAATTTTTTAGAGAGAGTGGAAGGGAGGGGAGAAGGAAAAAGAGAGAGACAGAAACATTGATTGGTTGCCTTCCTCATGCACCTGATAAGGGCCAGGATTGAGCCTGCAACCGAGGTATGTGCCCTTGACCAGAATTGAACCCAGGATCCTTCAGTCCATGGGCTGACATGCTAATCACTGAATGAAATTGGCCAGGGCAGCCATTGGCTTTTTAAATTTGACTTATGATTGCTAGTTTAATAGATATAACATCATATTATGAAATTATTTTGCTTTGAGTTTCTTTCTAGATTCTTCTTGAATCCAAGCATTTTTCCACATAACAATGGTTGTTGTTTGTATTGTCTTTCTTACTTCATATTTACAGTTTATTCTTTTTTTTTTTAAATATATTTTATTGATTTTTTACAGAGAGGAAGGGAGAGAGATAGAGAGCTAGAAACGTCGATGAGAGAGAAACATCCACCAGCTGCCTCTTGCACACCCCATACCGGGGATGTGCCCGCAACCAATGTACATGCCCTTGACCGGAATCAAACCTGGGACCTTTCAGTCCACAGACCGACGCTCTACCACTAGCCAAACCAGCTTCGGCACAGTTTATTCTTTTTTATATATATATATATTTTATTCATTTTTTACAGAGCGGAAGGGAGAGAAATAGAGAGAAACATCGATGAGAGAGATATCCTATATAATAAAGAGGTAATATGCAAATTGACCATCACTCTAACACAAGATGGCCACCCTCATATGGTCAAAGATGGCTGCCCCCATGTGGACACAAGATGGCCGCCACAAGATGGCCATCAGGGGAGGGCAGTTGTGGGCAACAAGGTCTGCAGGGGAGGGCAGTAAGGGGTGACTAGGCTGTCAAGGGAGTGCAGTTAGGGGTGGCTGGGCCAGCAGGGGAGGACAGTTGGGAGTGACCAAGTCTGCAGGGGAGGACAGTTAGGGGCAACCAGGCTTGCAGGGGAAGGCAGTTAGGGGTGACCAGGTTGACAGGTGAGGGCAGTTAGGGACAATCAGGCTGGCAGGGGAGGGCAATTAGGCATCTATCAGCCTGGCAAGGAGTTAGGGGTGATTAGCTAGTAAGCAGAAGCGGTTAGGGGCAATCAGGTAGGCAGACATGCAAGCGGTTGGAAACCAGCAGTCCTGGATTGTGAGAGGGATGTCTGACTGCCTATTTAGGCCCAATCCCGAGGAGTCCCAGATTGGAGAGGGTGCAGGTTGGGCTGAGGGACACTCCCTCACTGAGCACAAATTTTGTGCACCGGGCCTCTAGTTAGATGATAATAGGGAATTGTAATTTCTTGGATGTGATAATAGTATTATGGTTCATAGGCAAATCTTACTTTTTAAATATTTTTTTTTTATAAAACCACCTATTTTAATTGATTTTAGAGAGGAAAGGAAAGGGAGAGATAGAAATATCAATGATGAGAGAGAATTATTGACTGGCTGTCTCCTGCAGGCTCCACACTGGGGCAGAGCCTACAACCCAGACATGTGCTCTGACCAGGAATCAAACTGTGACCTTTTGGTTCATAGGTCGACACTCAATCACTGAGCCATGCCAGCTGGGCGGAATCTCCTTCCTTTTAGGAGCTGCATGCAGAAGTGTTTTTGGGAGAGGTGTCATGATATGTAGAAAATTTATGCACAGAAATATTTATACACACAGATAAAAAGTATGGCAAGGTGTTACTATTTAATCTCGGTGACAGATATGTAGTTGATTAGCATACTCTTTCAACTTTTTTTGTGTTTGAAAATTTTATAGTTAAAAAGAGGGAGATAGAATATAGGCTCTGAAGTTGTCCTGGCTTGGATGTGTATTAGCTTTGTGATCTTGGGAAAGTAACTACTTCGCTATGCCTTGTTTACTCACCTATACAATAGGGTTAATATAATAGTAGCTACTGAAAACGGTTAATGCATGTCAAATAGTTAGAACAGAGTATGGTAAGAGTTTAGTAGATATCAGTTATGGTTATTATTTGATTTGTTGATTAGTGCTCAAATGTTCATAGAAAGGACAGGGTCACCAGCTTGAAGGTACCTGGAGTGATGAGGGGAAAATAAAATATTTCATTTTTGCCGAAACCGGTTTGGCTCAATGGATTGAGCGTCGGCTTGGGAACTGAAGGGACCCGGGTTTGATTCCGGTCAAGGGCATGTACCTTGGTTGCGGGCATATCCCCAGTGGGGGGTGTGCAAGAGGCAGCTGATCGATGACTCTCTCTCATCAATGTTTCTAGCTCTCTATCTCTCTCCCTTCCTCTCTGTACAAAAACAATAAAATATATTTTATAAAAAAAAGAAAAAGAAAAAGAAAATATTTCATTTTCTATGGTCAGAGGAACTGTGAAAGTTAGTTTGTACTTAACTTCTTTGACACTACAAACTTGCCTCCATTCTGCTGGTAGAATTTTGAGAGGGCAGGAGGTGGACAAGCGAGTGTCCAACCAATGTCAGAGGTAAAGCTGTTTTTCTCTTTCCCATGTGAGACACAGGGAGGCTTCAGCACCAAGGCGGGGAGTGCTCCATCTGGCTCACTAGTGAGTCACTTATGAGAATGGTAGTTTGAGCCCTCTGGTCTCCCCCCCCCCCCGATCTTCACTCTTCCTCTGACCTTGGCTTAGGGCCTAGTTTCCAAGTGAGAGACAAGCTTTAAATGTTATGATCTGATAGCGTGCAGAATAAAATAGCCCTAAAGTGCACAGAACCTCGAGGCCGAGCTGTGAGGCTAGCAGAGGTGCAGTCAGGGAAGTTCCTAGTTTCCTCCTTTTGCTTCGGATTCCTAAAGCCATGGATCCCCTTACACGGCTTGAGGTTCTTATTTTCTTTGAAATAAAGTGACAGAAACCAGGAGAAAATACTTTGTGAGTGCCCTTAAGGATCCAATCTGACCTCTTATTTTTGAACTGAAAGGGTTAAACCTGTGATTTCTATACTTTCTGGAGTTTTGGATAGGTTACATGGTTCTACCTGGTATCAAAGGAGCTAAACCCAAACAGGTTTTTCTTTTTTCTTTTCTTTTTTTTTAATATATTTTTATTGATTTTTTACTGAGAGGAAGGGAGAAGGATGATTTGTGACTTTGAGCATGTTTTCATTGTCTCTTGGCCTTCCTATGTCTTCTTTCAAAAAGTATCTATTTAGGTCCATTGCCCATTTTTTTATTGGATTATTTATCTTCCTTTTGTTAAGTTGTATGAGTACCCTGTATATGTTGGAGATTAAACCTTTATCGGTGATAACATTGGCAAATATGTTCTCCCATGCAGTGGACTTTCTTGTTGTTTTGTTGATGGTTTCTTTTGCTGCACAAAGCTTTCTATTTTGATGTAGTCCCATTTGTTTATTTTCTAATCATTTGAGACATGCAAATCAAAACAACAATATGGTACCATCTCACACCTGTCAGAATGGCTTTCATCAAAAATCAACAAACAACAAGTGCTGGTGAGGATGTGGAGAAGAAGGAATCCTCATGCACTGCTGGTGCAGCCACTGTAGAAAACAGTATGGAGTTTCCTCAAAAAACTAAAAATGGAACTCCCATTTAACCCAGTGATCCTACTTCTAGGAATATAGCCCAAGAAACTAGGAACACCAATTAGAAAGGATATATGCACTCCTATGTTCATAGCAGCACAATTTACAATAGCTAAGATGTGGTAACAGCCTAAGTTTCCATCAGCAGATGAGTGGATTAAAAAACTGTGGTACATCTACACAATGGAATACTATGCTGCATTAAAAAAGAAGAAATTCTTACCATTTGCAACAGCATGGATGGAACTAGAGAGCATTATGCTAAGTGAAGTGAGCTAGCCAGAGAAAGATAAATGATGAACAAAAACAGATCCAGAGACAGAGGAGCACCGATCAGATTTCAAACCTCAGAGGAAAAGTAAGGGAGGGTGGAGGTAAGGGGAAAGATCAACCAAAGGATTTGTGTGCATGCATATAAGCCTAACCAATGTACACAGACACCAGGAGGATGAGGGCATGAGTGGGGGTGGGGGTGAGGAGGCAATGGGGGAGATAAGGACACATATGTAATACCTTAATAAATTAAAAAATTAAAAATAAATAAAGGAATCTAATCGGTCAAATTAAGAGAATTGACAGGGAACAAGTTCATTATCTTGAAAACTGGATAAATAAAAGAAAAAATTAAGCATTTATCCTGCCTTTTCTGTATCATGAGGTAAGCATATAATAAGTGAGAGGAAGCATCTCTTTATGAAATTATTCCAGCTTATAAATAGAAACAAAATGATAGGATAGTATAATTCTGTCTCCAGCTGATTTAGGCATAGAGGATTAACATTAAAAAAAACAAGCCCTGGCCAGTTTGACTCAGTTGATTGAGCGTTGGCCTGTGGACTGAAGGGTCCCGGGTTCAATTCAGGTCAAGGGCACATGCCTGGATTGCGGGCTCAATCCCGTGTGGGGCGTGCAAGAGGCAGCCGATCATTGATTCTCTCTCATCACTGATGTTTCCATCTCTCCCCCTCCCCTTCTCTCTGAAATCAATAAAAATATACTAAAACAAACAAAAATAATGCCTCATGATGAAAGAACATACTGCCACCAAAGTTTTGCCCAAAGGGATCAAAGCCAAACTTGATCAAGCCTCTGGATCCAGCTGCCAATTTGTAAGAAATACTGAAGACAAAGCGTGTAATAGTAAAAAACAGATTGCAGGACATTCCCGAGATTAAATGAGTCAGTTACTCCGACAGATGAATTCTAAGGAAGAAAGAAAGAGCAATGCATGGGAGTGAGGTGGGTACAGGACCTGTGCATTAAAAGAGGCTTAAAAGTTGAATCAGATGTTTTTTAATGGCCAAGACTTAACTATAATGTAAAGGGATGCACATTTATGGGGAAAACCATAAAGAAATGCAAGGAAGTGATATTTTTCTTCTAATATAAAAGCCAGGATAAATGTGGTTACTGTGGAGGGAAGAGGGGATTGTGGTGGGGACAGGACACGGAGAGAGACGTGGGGAGTCACTGGAAATGTCTTTCTTTGGACCCGGGCAGCGGTTATAAGGATATTTGCCTTATAATCATTCACTAAGCTATATCTTTTACATAGTTTTCTGTGTTTTAAAATAAAAAGGTTTAAAAATTGATCAGAACATTTAAGCATCATTCTTTCAACACTTGCACTTACACACTTTTCATTTTTAGTTAGCATTTATTATTGAGCAAAAGAGGTTGTAAATGACAAGAGGTGGGTAAAACGAATCCCCATCTGTTCACTGTGAAGTTTGCAGGCTGGACTCGTACATTACGTTTGGCCCTAGGGTTTATAAATAACAAGAAATCAAAGGATTCCTTGAGTTTCTTTTTTAAAATGTTTTTGCTTAATAGATGTTGCAAAATATGCCAGAATCTGCTCCGGAGCTTGCTTTCCTTTTTGTAGAGGAGGATCTATTTCTCACCCGCCTCAAACTTCTTTCAAGATAACTGTTAAAGAACCTATGCATTATACATGATTAAAATGGTCACCAAATCACACACTTCAAAATGGTTAAATGTACGTTATAGGAATTTCCCCTCAAAAAAAAAAAAAATTGGGTGCTATCATTAGCTTATTGCTCATATTTTTCTAGCTTTGACCATGAAGAAGTCCTTCAGGTTCGCTCCTGTGTTATTTTGACAAGCCCCTACTATTTTGAGCCTTTCCTTCCCTTTTTTTCTGATACCACAAGATGTTCCAGGCTCATCTTGTATTTTCTCGCCCAGCCCTGAAATCAGTACTTCTTCAGGGACAGTTGGATTCCTTTTATTGAAGAATGTTATTTAGAAACCAATGGTTTTAGGTATGCTTATTGTTAAAAGGGAGTCATTGCTTCTGAGAGACAGAGCTATGAAATAATATATGTATGCTAACTAACATATATACACATCTACAATTCTTCGTAAAAATAGATATATTTGTATTGATTTCAGAGAGAAAGGGAGAGGGAGAGAGAGATAGAAACATCAATGATGAGATTCATTGATCAGCTGCCTCCTGCACGCCCCCTACTGGGGATCAAGCCTGCAACCCCAACATGTGCCCTTGACCAGAATCAAACCTGGGACCCTTCAGTCCTCAGGCAGACACTCTATCCACTGAGCCAAACCAGCTAGGGCCATCTGTAATTCTTTACCTTTCTATCCATTTATACTGATACCTGTGATTCCAGCCAACACCACCGGGTTCACTTTAGTCTCTCCCTTTTCCTTATAACTTCTTTCTCTTTTTCTTAACAGTGAGAAACCTAGCTTTCATTGTCTGCAATATATTTTCTTGTTTGTTCAATTCTAGTAAGCATATAAAGTAGTTCTAGAATTGCTGTGAGAATACCCCCATAGAAATACACTTACTGACTTGATTATAACGTTCATATATAGTTCTTTTTGCCTTTAGCCTTATAGTATTCTGTCAACTTACTATTTCTCATAGTCAGTTTAGTTCTTTTCTACCCCATATAACCCTTCAGTGTGGTTATGTTATTGATTTGTGACATAGTTAGGTTAATTTATTACTGTTTATATTCATTTTGGATTTCCCCTATATCCTGGTTGATTTTAATTGTTTATTTGGGGAGTATGTGAAGGGATTTAAATACTACTGTAATTCTAAGAGTCGGCTATACAAAAAGATATATTCAGCAACTCTAAGACAGACACAGTGTTCCAGACCCATAAGGAAGTGAAACAACAATCTTTCTGCTTTTCTAGTCTGCTGTTGTCTCTGGGAAAGTCTATCTAGCTCATCCATGACTTGTGTTGTCAAATCTTCATTGCACCTACTTTTCCTTGGGCCAGTAGTTCTGACAATGTCAGAACCTTGTCTTCATTTCAATTATTAGATTGATTTATTGCTCAGAATTCTGGTATGTTCCTGTTTTTTTACAAGCAGAATGCCCTAGTCTCAAGATAAGATTTCCCAATGGGGACATTTGAGGAGGTCAAATCAGGTTGATTCAGACCATGTCCAACTCAGAGTCAAAGAGTGACTAAGATCTGAGTGTTCCAATAGGATGTTTTTAATATAAACCACATGCAGAAATAGATGATAACCTATATATTTTTTAAAGATATATTCAGAGAACTATTCTATCCTCATCCCTGCTACCTTTTTTAAATTGATTTCAGAGAGGGATGGGAAAGGGGAAGAAAGATAGAAACATCAATAATGAGGGAGAATAATTGATCGGCTGCCTTCTGTATGCCCCCAACTAGGGATTGAGCCCGCAACCCAGGCATGTGCCCTTGACCGAACCCAGGAACCTTCAGTCCACAGGCTGACACGCTATCCACTGAGCCAAACCAGCTAAGGCTCATCCTTGCTATCTTGGTCTTTGCTTTCTACCTTCCCTGTTACCCCACGTAATTAATCTCTCTAGTTTTCAGTTTCTTTCCTGTATTGCTTTTGCACAAATTAACAGATCCATGTATCTCTGTATCCTTCCTTCCTTCTTTCCTTCCTTCCTTTATTTTATTTAGAGAGAAGGAGGAAAAGCGAGAGAGAGAGAAACACACCGATGTGAAAGAGAAATATCAATCTGTTGCCTCTCATAGATGCCTCCACTGGGGATCAAACCTGCAACCCAAGTATGTGCCCTGACTGGAATGGAATATATGTGCCACTCCACAGGACAATGCTTCAACCACCTGAGCCAGAGCACACGTATATTCTCTTACATCCTCCCCTTTTTTTCTTTTATGAAGGATAGATAATCTTTTTGTGTTCTGCTTTTTCCACTTAACATTATTTCCTGGAAACTATTTAAACAGATAGTCCTTATTGTTTTGTTGTTTTTCTACAGCTGCATAGTACTTCATTGTGTGACCAGACTGGCAGGGGAGAGCAGTTAGGGGCAATTGGGCTGGCAGGGGAGTGATTAGGGGGTGATCAGCTGGCAGGCAGAAGCAGTTAGGGGCAATCAGGCAGGCAGACAGGCGAGCAGTTGGAGCCAGCAGTCCACTAGGATCGGGCCTAAATGGGCAGTCGGACATCCCTCAATGGATCCCAGATTGGAGAGGGTGCAGGCTTGGCTGAGGGACATCCCCCTCCCGTGCACGAATTTCGTTATAACGTACTGGGGTTGCAGGTTTGATCCCTGGTGAAGGCATCTATAGGAAGCAATATGAATAATGCTGCTATGAACATTCATGTATAAGTTTTTGTGTGGACATACATTCTCGTCTTATAGTGATTATAGTGATTTTGTTGCACAGAACTTTTCATTGTAATGTAACCAAATTTAAGCAGTTGACTTTAGTGTCTTTCAGGATTGCTTTAAAATTTTTCTTGAATAGGTTTTGCACATTTCCTGTTAAATTTAAATCTTAGTTTTATTTTTTATTTTTTTGGTGTTATTATAAACGTGGTTTCATCTATCATTGTGTCCTCTTTTTAAAAAAAATATATTTTATTGATTTTGTACAGAGAGGAAGGGAGAGAGATAGAGAGTTAGAAACATCGATGAGGGAGAGTCATCGATCAGCTGCCTCTTGCACACCCCCTACTGGGGATATGCCCGCAACCAAGGTACATGCCCTTGACTGGAATCAAACCCGGGACCCCTCAGTCCCCAAGCCGATGCTCTATCCACTGAGCCAAACCGGTTTCAGCTGTGTCCTCTTAATTTTTTATTATTTTTGTATTTGAAAGCTATTTCTGTGTTAATTTTTTTATCCCACTTCATTGGATTTTTTTTATTATTTTTATCATAAATAGTTGTTGCATATATCTATATACTAATAGGATTTCTTGATGCTGTTTGTGGTTCGTATATTGATAGCTTCCTTATGCTCAACTAACCTTGAATTTTTGGAAAAAACCTAGTCACAACTTTATCATGATCTTTTTCATGTGTAGCTGAATTATTTCTTAAATGGTTATAGGACCATTCAAAATTTTTTATTTCTTCATGAATTTGATTTTTGGTAATTTTTTATTTGATGCTTTAAGAAAAGTTGGAAGACTAGAATAATAAATACCTTCTATGTAAACTCTCCAGTTATCATTTTGCCACATTTTCCATATCTTAGTGTGTGTGTGTGTGTGTGTGTGTGTGTGTATCAGATCTTTTCTTTCTTTTTCTTTTTTTCTGACTTATTTTCAGGGAAATGACATATAATAAGACATATCAGCCCTAAATACTCAACAGGTAACTCTTAAAAACTGGAGCATTTTTCTACATAACTATTAGCACACCCAGTAAGTTGAACTTTCATAGATTCATATTATCTAATATATACACTCCAAATTCAAGTTCTCAATTATGTACAGAGCCTTCAGAACAATTTTGATCCAATCAAGAATATTTTATTACATTTCATCGTCACCTCCTTTCATCTCCTTTTATTTATTTTGTATGACACTGGCATATTAATTGAAATATTTAAAACATTTATATTTTTCATAGAATGTGTTTTGTCTCAGTTTTTTAACACATTGGCATAAGTTTTTAAATTGTATTTCTTAAAGACTGCTGCATCCTTTTTGTCCCCTTATATGTTCCTAATATTGTTTCTTTGATTTTTCTTTTTTCTTAATCAATCTTAGAGTTTCATCAGTCTTATTTAGTCATTTCTAAGAGCTGGCTTTTGGCTTTGTTGCTTCCTTATATAGTGACTTTTCAATTTCATCAAATTCTACTTTTACCTTTATTATTTCCTTTCTTCTTGGGGAGTGGTTATTTTGTTATTCTATTTCTAATGTCTAAAATGGATGTTTAGCTTATTTATTTTCAGCCCTCTGTTTTAAATATAGGCTTATAAGGCTTGTACTTTTTCCTCAGAGTACGTTTTATCCACATTATATGAAAAGTGATATAAGGTATTTTCGTAATCATTTCTAACATAAAAATTTTCTTTTATCATTTATTTCACCACTGAGTAATTTAGAAAAGGTTTTCTAAGATTTCGGCTATCTTTTTATTAACAATTTTGATTAATTGCATTATGGTCACAGATTTGTATCTGTATGCTATAGTATCCTTGAAATTTGTTGTTATTTCTTTGTGGTCTGATTTATGTACATGGTAAATTTTTATAAATGCTCCCAAATGCTTGGAATGGAATAAAGATGGTGGCGTAGGTAAATGCCAGTACTTGGTGCCTCCCACAACCACATCAAAATTACAATTAAAATACAGAACAACCATAATTCAGAACCACCTGAAATAGGACTGAATGGAAACCTTACAGCTAGAGAAGTAAAGAAGAAAACACATTGAGATGGTAAATGGGAGGGAGGCTTCCAGCACCCACCTGTGGTGGTTTCTTTAATTAGGAAGGATATCTCGGTTGTGAAGACCTCCTGTAAGGAGCAAGGAGTACCAGCCCCACACTGTACCCTCAGCACAGGCTTCTAGTGCTTGGAAGAGAAATCCCCATAACTTTAGCCTGTGAAAACCAGCGGGGATTGTGGCTGAGTGACGTGGAGGCTCTCAGAATCCCAGCAGTTCCTCTTAAAGGGCCATGCACAGACTTACTCAGACTTGCTCCCTCTAAGTTCCAGTGCTGGGTAGTGACTTGGGGGGACCCAGGGACACCAGAGAGGAACTGGATTGTCTGGCATTGGTGCAAGAACTCCGGGGCGGTTTTTTTCCCAGACAGAAGTGCCAGAGGGATCATTGTTCCTATGCTGAGATCTCCCCTGTCACAGAGCTGACTGGCAGCCATATCTGAGTCTCCATCAATCTGGCTCACACTGTTCACTTTGCCCTGGTGATTATGAGACCTTGATCCATACAGTTTGCAACCCCACCCAAGCTGTTTGCAGCTGCTTTTCCATATGAATAGCCTGTCCTGGCTCAGGCTTTGCTTAACTCTTCCAAACAAGCAGCAGCTGGTGTCAGCATGCCCCATAACTCTCAATAAAAGGCCCAAGTCCTAGCATTAGAACCAGTCTGCCTTGCTTCACAGCTTGACCTCGCCTGGCACTTCCAAGCCCAACATGACTAGCATCCATCTGCAGATAACTCTGTAGCTTCTGCTGGGAGGTCCCAGAGCCAGTGCACCCAATGGACAGCTTCAGACCATACCAGATTACAACTCTACACATCCACCAGCTACACATTCATGGGGCAGACTCAGTGAGTACCAAAGTCCCATGGAAGCAAGTTCTGCTCCATAGGGACTTGCACAGCAGCTCTCCCACTACAGTTGTAGTTGGTCCTCACAGCCAGTGGACTGGGAGTCAATTCCTCCCAGTGATGCCAACAGCAATCAAGGCTCAACTACAATAAGACTGTGCACACAGCCCACACAGGGGCATACCTAGAGTGACCAGCTCAGGTGACTGGGGAAGATAAGCCACTGTGCCCTACAGGACACCTACTACATTAGGCCACTCTGCCAATTCCAGGAGACATAGCTGCTCTACCTAATACATAGAAACAAACATAGGGAAGCAACCAAAACGCAGAGACAAAGAAGCCTTTCACAAATGAAAGAACAGAAGAAACCTCCAGAAAAAGAACTAAATGAAATGGAAGCAAACAATCTACTAGATACAGAGTTCAGAACAATTGTTATTATGATGCTCAAGGATCTTAATGAGAGCTTCAAGGGACATAGAATTTCAAGAACTTTAGTGAGAGAGAGCATCAAAGATGAAAAAGGGCCACTTAGAAATTAAGCATACACTAACTGAAATAAAGAATAATTTATAGGGATTCAACAGTAGAGTAGAGGATGCCACCAGTCAAATCAGCAATTTGGAATATGAGGAAGCAAAAAAATCCGAAGGGCAAAAAGAAAAAAGGATCCAAAAATATGAAAATGGTATAAAGACCCTCTGGGACAACTTCATTTATAACAACATTTGTACTGTGAGGTTGTATTATGTGGCTGCCAGAAAGAGAAGACAGAGAGCAAGATATTAAAAACCTATTTGAAGAAATAATGACAGAAACTTTCCCCTACCAGGTGAAAGAAATAGACTTACAAGTCCAGGAAGCTCAGAGAGTCCCAAATAAGAGGAACCTGAAGAGGCCACACCAAGACACATCATAAATAAAATGTTAAAGGTTAAAGACAAAGAGAGAATCTTAAAAGCAGCAAAAGAAAAGCAGTAAGTTACTTATAAGGGAGTTCCCATACGACTGTCAGCTGATTTCTCAACAGAAACTTTGCAGGCCAGAAAGTGGCAAGAAATAATCAAAGTGATGAATAGCAGGGACCTACACCCAGCAAAGCTATTATTCAGAATTGAAGGTCAGATAAAGAGCTTCACAGACAAGAAAAAGCTAAAAGACTTCATCAATACCAAACCAATCTAACATGAAATATTAAAGGGTATTCTTTTTTAAAAATATATATATTTTATTGATTTTTTACAGAGAGGAAGGGAGAGGGACAGAGAGCCAGAAACATTGATGAGAGAGAAACATCGACCAGCTGCCTCCTGCACACCCCCCACCGGGGATGCGCCCGCAACCAATGTACATGCCCTTGACCAGAATAGAACCTGGGACCCTTCAGTCCAGAGGCCGACGCTTTACCACTGAGCCAAACTGGTCTCGGCTTAAAGGGTATTCTTTAAGAGAAAGAATAGGAAGAAAAAAAGATAAAAATACAATAAAATGGCAGTAAATACATATCTATCAACAATTGATTCTACTAGTAAAAATCAAAATAAACAAATAAGGAGTCTAATGAACAAACTAAATTCGTATAATAAAAACCTAATATGCAAATCAACCAAACAGCAGAACTACAGTGTTATGATGCTCAATGTAGGAGCTGCCCCCTGGGGGTCAGTGCACTCCCACAGGGGGAGCACTGCTCAGCCAGAAGCTGGGCTCATGGCTGGCAAGTGCAGTGGTGGTGGCAGGAGCCTCTCTCACCTCCAGGGCAGCACAAAGGACTGGGAGTGGGCCTAAGCTCGCAGGCGGACATTCCCCAAGGGGTCCCGGACTGCGAGAGGGTGCAGGCCGGGCTGAGGGACACCTACCCCCTCCCCCCCATTCATGAATGTTATGCACCAGGCCTCTAGTTCATGAATAAAATAGAACTAGAGGCATGTAAACATTGAATAGAATGGATAATCTCCAAGGGACAGGGGAAGGGAAGATGGGAAGAGATTAAAGAACCTATAGATGCAGACAATAGGGTGGTGAAGGACTGGGTGGGAACTTGGAAAGGGGGACAATGCGGGAGGGGGGGGGCGACTCTGTAAGTACTCTTAACAGTATAGAAAATTGAAATAAAAAAATAAATAAATGTCCCCAGCCTAGCAGTGTGGCTTAGAGGTTGAATGTTGACCTATGAACCAAAAGATCATGGTTCAATTCCCGCTCAGGGCACATGCCTGGGTTGTGGGCTTCATCCCCATGGAGGCATACAGAAGGCAGATGATCAATGATTCTCTCTCATCATTTTTTTAAAATATATTTTTTATTGAATAAGAGTGGTGAAAGGGGACATCCCTGTCTTGTTCCTTTTCTTAGGGAAAAAATATATTTTTATTGATTTCAGAGAAGAAAGGAGAGGGAGAAAGCGATAGAAACATCAATGATGAGAAAAAAAACATCAATCGGCTACCTCCTGCATGCTCCACACTGGATTGAGCCCGCAACCCAGGCATGTGCCCTGAGCAGGAACTGAACCATGATCTCCTGGTTCATAGGTTCACATTCAATCTCTGAGCCACACTGGGCAGGCTTCTTTATCATCACTGAGGTTTCTGTCTCTCACTACCTCTCTGAAATAAATTTTAAAAATATTTTCAAAAAATAGATGCCCCAAATGCTTAAAATGAATGTGAATCCTCCCATTATTTGGTGTACTATTCTATACAAGTACTAGTAGCCCAGTGCATGAATCTGTGTGTCTTATAGCTCACCAGTAGCTTGCTGCCGCCCTCCAGTAGCTCTTAGCCTGCTGCCCCAACCTCCTGTAGCTCCCCGCCCCCCACCCTCTTCCCCACTTCCCCTCATAGCTTGCTGCCCCGGCCCCTTCCTGTAGTTTTCCACTTGTAGCTCGGTGCCCCACCCTCCTGATCCGGTCGTTAAGGGGACACATAATGCCCATTTGCATATTGCATCTTTATTATATAGGATTATGTTTTATAAGATCTCATGAGACCAAATTTATTAAATATTGCTATTCACACGTGCCACTTGGTTACTGGTTTTTGCCTGTTTGACCTATTCAGTTATACACTGATGATCAATTTGTCTGTTTTTCCTTTGTAGCTCTGTCCATGTCTGTTTTATATATTTTGAGACTGTGTTATTAGCTACATACAAGTTTAGAAATGTTATATCTTTCTGATGACTAGAACCTTTTATGATTATGGAGCATCCTTATCTCTGTAATACTTTTTATCCGGTAACAGTATAATCAAACTAGTTTTCTTTTAGTTAGTGTTTACCTAGTATATATTTTCAATCCTTTGGTTTTCAACCTTTTCTATTTCCTGTGTTTTTCAGTTTAAGGTGATAACTACCCTCTATTATATTATTGGTCTCCCTAAATGTACTGTTTTGCCTTCTCTCCTAGCGGGAGTACATACCTGTGAAAGTAAAGAGCAGAGCCTTCTGGATCTTCTCTTGGGAGTATGCCATGATGTACGTGGGGAGCCTAGTGGTAATCATTTGCCTCTCCTTCTTCCTTCTCAGCTCTTGGGATTTCATCCCCGCAGTCTACGGCTTCATGTAAGTAGTGACCTCATTAGAAAACTCTGGAAGCTAGTTTGTTTTTCACAACTCCAGCTGGAATCTGAGTGCGAGCAACCACAGGGAGCATCTAGACCAGTGTTTCCCAAACTTCTCTCATGATGAGAATCACCTGGTGGAGTTGTTAAAACACAGATTCCTGAATCCCAACCAAGAAGTGCTAAACTAGAATTTTTGAGAACATATAGGTAAAATTGCATACCTAACTTAGTGCTCTGTATATAACATCTGTGTTAGAGCACTAGTTAAGTATACAATTTTACCTATATGTTCCCAAAAATTCTAGTTTAGCACTTCTTAGTTGGGATTCAGGAATCTGTGTTTTAACAACTCCACCAGGTGATTCTCATCATAGAGAAGTTTGGGAAACACTGATCTAGACCCATGGTCTTCCGCTTTAGAACGCATCAGAATTGCCTCAGGGCTTGCTAACACCCCCGTTGCTGGGCCCCACTTCTAGAGGTTTTAAGTAAGTCTGAGGTAGGGACCAAGAATTTGCATTTCTAACAAGTTTTCAGCTGATGCTGTTCGGCTGGTCCAGGAAACTCACTTTGAGGACCACTGGTCTACAGCATATATTTGAACTAGTGCACTCGCCAGGAACATCCAAAGCGACCACCAGCCTCTGCCTAGAAGGTTTTGGTTCAGTCCCTAAGAGGAACGGATGTATTCCTTCACGGCAAGAGGGTCTCTTTAAAATAATGCCACCTCCCATGTGTCAACCTTTTTAGAAAAAAATCAGAATGGGTTTGCAGTAAGAATTCTGCAGACATTTCCAAGGCTCTCTGGATGACATGCTAAAGCCCAGGCTTCCGGGAGCTCACAGTCCAGGGGGGTGGTAGACACTTAAACCAGGGGGGAGGGGATCTGGAGCGGCAGACTCCCCTTTGGGAATCTGGACTGCTAATTTTGTTAAATCCTGGCTGAATATAATAATATCTCAGTAACTTTCAGCTCTTCACGCTCTGCCTTGAATCGGAATTTGTAACACTCAGATAGGAGTGAAAAGCCTCTCCTGGTTTCCTGCTGGCCACACACTGTTCTGTATCTCATTTGACAGACGAGGAAATGTAGTTACAGCAGAAGGCAAAGGCCTGCCCTGGGGGCAGCTGTTAGTGAAATCTGACCACGAGTGCTTTCCTCATGTTCTTCATGCTCCATGTGTTCCCCTTGTGAAATTGTGAATGACATCAGCTTCCACTCCATATTTTTTCAATAAAAAATATAAAGTAAATTTTTAGAAGAGCCAGAATTGCAGCCAATTTTTATCTGATACAACTCGACAAAAAGTTTTCCAGTTAAACCCGTACTTCTCAAATGAGGTCTCGTATCCTCGCCAGAACCTGCTGGTGATTCCTCAGCCCCTAGAAGTCTCTCTGCAGTGGCCCCCGCTGTGGGATGCCGAGCAGGAATGGGGAGGAGCAGAGTCTTCGAGCTTGTTTCTCTAGACAAGTCTTTGGAATGCCCAAATAGCTATTGTTCATGGAGAACCCATTCCTCTTTTGTTACAGTACTGAGTAACTCCTAATTTTAAACATGTATGTCTTGGCAGTACAATAGGGGCTGGTCTTTTGATTTCTAGCATGAATCCCTGCCTCATTTCAGATATTTGATACATGCCAGAGTCTGGCTCAGCTGACATTTATTATAGGTTGTCATTCTCTGTCGTTACGTTTGTTAATTAGCTATATCCAGGGTGCCTATGGAGCCCCTCACACCCCGATCTCTGTGGAGACAAAGTCATCTTCACAGCCCCGCAGTGATCAGCGTCTTCAGGAGAAAGCCAGGTGAAAGCAGACCATTTGTAACGTGGCTCTCTTTTTTCTCTCCCTTTGTTTTCTTCACTCCAGACTTTCTGTGCCAGACCTCACTCCAAACATCGGTCTTTTTTGGTACTTCTTTGCGGAGATGTTTGAGCACTTCAGCCTCTTCTTCGTGTGTGTGTTTCAGATCAACGTCTTCTTCTACACGATCCCCTTAGCCATAAAGCTGAAGTAAGTGGCTGGGCCTGCTCCCTCTCTGTTCAGAGAACCATGTGTAGCCTTGCAGGTGCCTTTCAGGTTGGGAGCATCTGCTGTTAGGTTTCTGCCATCTTTGCCAGGGAGCCCTGCCCTCAGCCGCCCTGGGTGTCAGTGGCCATAGCCAGCAGTGGAGTCACACACGGGTGCAGGCTGCAGGGAGCACCCTGATATTTCTCCGCTGGGGCACCTGCACCCACACTGCTGCTGAGGCCACTCACTGTTCTGGATAACAGCATAGGTTGGAGTCGGAGGTTGTCTTTGGAAAAAGTAAATCTTGTTGGGTGTCCTGTATCGGCAGCCCAGTGACAGTTTGTCAAAGGGGACTCGAGATGCGTTAGGTGGCCCTAACCGGTTTGGCTCAGTGGATAGAGCATCAGCCTGTGAACTGAAAGGTTCCAGGTTCAAGGCTCCGGTAGCTCGCCGTGATCGTATAGTGGTTAGTACTCTGCGTTGTGAAAGGTTCCAGGTTCGATTCCGGTCAAGGGCATGTACCTTGGTTGCAGGCACATCCCCAGTAGGGGGTGTGCAGGAGGCAGCTGATCGATGTTTCTCTCTATCCCTCTCCCTTCCTCTCTGTAAAAAAATCAATAAAATATATAATTCTTTATTTTATTTTTTAAAAAGATGCTTTAGGTGGGAGGCTGGCCACCTGTAGCTCTGTTTAATCTTCTCATCAATTTCCCTCAAAAGGATTGTCTGTGGAGCTCTCTTCTGCAGTATGACAGAGCTAACATGCTAACTAGCTCCATCCCAGGCACCTTTCTCTGTTTTCTGAAAGGTATTCATACCTAACCCTTCGGTAGCTATTGGACGTAGACATTATTTTACGATCATCACTCCCATGGTATACTTGAGGAAACTGACATTCAGAGAAGTGGAGTGATTTTTCCAGTCACACAGCTTTTAAGCAGTGGAGCTGGGATCCAGACTCAGGTTTGTCTGGCTCCAGAATCTATGCTCAGCCCCTTGATCTGAGAGAGATCACTTGTAGTAGCCCCTGGAAATAGTTCTATTATCTTAGCTTCAAAGAAGGGAAAACAGTTACCGCTAAGCCTGGATGGTCCGGGAAGGCTGGGAGAGTTTGATTTGGATTTCAAGAGCTTGAGTTCTCTGCTCTAATCTTCTGCCGTTCCTCATGGCCAGTGAACCAGTCCCACTGGGTAAAAGCTCAGAGCTGATGCCTCCTTCTCATGACAGCCTTGGCCTGGCATCTGACAGGAATCCACCCTTCCCTGGCCGAGGCTCCAGCACTCTGGCAGCCTTACCCAGGCAAGCTCTCCAGCTGCCTCTGGACCACATTCCTTGCCCTTGTTCTTGTCAGGCCCGGCCGCTGGGCTGAGGGAAGTGGGAGCCCAGAGCATCTCTCCTCACTCTGTAAAGCCAGCTCTCCGCCAGCTCCCATCATCAACACGTGAGAGGCCACAGACACTCCTAGTTAGACAACACCACCACGGGCTCAGAAGCAGGAGGCAGAGGATCGGAAGCTCCTGCGGGGTTTGCGTCAGTGTGGAACCAGGGTCCTGCAGGCCACCTGTCTCTGGGCAGCGTCGCAGGAGGTTCTGGTCTCCATGCTTTCTGGCACTGCATTTTTACTGGTTTTTTTTTTTTTTTTTTTTTTTTTTAATATATTTTTATTGATTTCAGAGAGGAAGGGAGAGTAGAGAAAGATAGAAGCATTAATGATGAGAATCATTGATTGGCTGCCTCCTGCATGTGCCCTTAACTGGGATTGAACCTGGGACCCTTCAGTCCGCAGGCCAACGCTCTATCCACGGAGCCAAACCAGCGAGGGCTTTACTGGTCTCTTCAAAGAAATGTTTTTATCAGCCACCTAAAGCCCAAAGCCAGTGATCTGGGTTATCTTTAGGAAGATGATCACTGAGGTAGATGAACCCTTAAGAGCTACAGGGTTGCGTGACTTTGCCAAGCTGAGTTTCTGTAGTTGCTCTGTAGAAGGATTGTATGTTTGGGTGTGTACATGTTTACTGGGTTTTCATGTTTGTCAGATTTACACCCATTGAGTCACCCTGCCTTTTGACCTGCAAGACAAGAATGCCATTAACCTCCAAAGAAAACCTCCATGAGTTGGGCATCCAGGAACTTTGCAGATGCAGGCCCCGTGCAGGTTGCTCAGATGTAGCTAAGGAGGGTGTAGACCTGGCCTCTTTCTGCTTGCTTCCCTTTTGCCTGTGGTCAGCTCTTGGTGGAACCCTGGAGACTGAACTGTGTCCCCGCCCTGCCTGACAGACTGTCCTGTGCTCGGCACTCAGGAGAACAGTCTCAGGGGTGCTTAGGTGTTCTGAAGACAAACAGCTCATTCACTTCCTGCTAACTCTGACTTTTCTGAACCCAATTTCCTCATCTGCTCAGTGCAGGTGACATTACCTACCTCGAGGGGCAGTAGAGGCGTCGAGAGAATCACGTGCAACATTGTAAGAAAAGGGCCTAGCACGAACTTAGCAGAGCAAGGGTTCAGGGAATGGTAACCATTTTGTTATGAGCTTAAGGAAACAAGAACTCCAGTTCCAGCCCTTAAGAGCTGAAAAGCTGCCCAGCTCTCACTTCTCTTTCTGGAAAAGAATTCGTCGTAGCTAAGGATCTGTAGACCCCACTGACCCAATTGCCAGAGAGAAAGCATCAGCAAGGAAGCACTTCCTGCCCTGCGCCCAGTTGTCAGCAGGGCCTCTGGCCGGGAGACTAATTACACGCAGTCTGTAAGCCCAGTCAGAAGAGCGGCTGGCTTCACTTGTTTTTCCCGTGGTGGCTCCTGGGGCTGCGGTGGGGAGGATGATGGGAAATGTCTCTGTGCCCTGTTTCTCCAGTGTTTGCTGAGCCCTCACCACCACCTCTGGGCATCTCTGGGTCCCCACAGGTTTTTGTTTGTTTGTTATTAAATATGTTTTTATTGATTTCAGAGAGGAAGAGAGAGGGAGAGATAGAAACTTCAATGATGAGAGAGAATCATTGATTGGCTGCTTCCTGCACACCCCCCTGCTAGGGATCAAGTCTGCCACCCAGGCATGTGCCCTGACTGGGAATTGACCTATGACCTGGTTCATAGGTTGACACTCAAACACTGAGCCATGACAGCCAGGCCACACAGTTTTTGGCTCTGCTACTTGACCTGGCCCCAGTGTCTTATGGGTAGCAGAGTGAGCCCTTGCCTGAAGTTCCCTGGAGAGTAGTTTTGGGTTTGAAGGAGAGAGTCAGGAATCTCAGGGGTGGGCCTGGTGCCTGACTGATCTTTGTCTGTCTGTCTGTCCTGCCCTACCCCAGGGAGCATCCTATCTTCTTCATGTTCATCCAGATTGCCATCATCTCCATCTTCAAGTCCTACCCAACAGTGGGGGATGTGGCCCTCTATATGGCCTTCTTCCCCGTGTGGAACCATCTCTACAGATGTGAGTATTCCTTCCTGCCTCTAGCCCCTGGTGGCAGGTACGTGTCAGCCTGGCTCAGAGGAAGCAGCCAGGGAAAAGGAATTGAGGGGCATTGGATGGGCATCATCTGTTATGCCAACAGTACCAGGAGAGAGGCAGTGACATGAGGCACAGTAACTGCCTCTTTGGTACTATAGACTCATGATGAAAATAAAAATATCATTTATTGAGTACTTACTATGTACCTGGCCATTGTGGTCCTAAGAGTATTACATGCATGAGCTCATTTTATCTTCATGCCAGCCTTTGAGGAGAGTATCCCCATTTTGCAGATGAGAAAACTGAGGTACAGAAAGGTAGAGCCACTTGTTCAAGGTCATGTGTCTGGTTAGTGGAAGGGCTAGCATAGGAATCCAAATCTGTGAGCCTCTAGCTGGTACTGACCAATAGGACTTTTCTGTGGTGATGGAAATGTCCTATGTCTGCACAGTTTAATAGAGTAGCCAGCCGCTAGTGTGACTAAGGAACTGAATTTTTAATTCAGATTAAGTTAAACTTAAGAAGCCATACATGGTGAAGGCTATCATATTAGCACAATGATAGACCTAGGGCTTTGAACCATTTCTAAGAACTGCACTCAGAGGTCTATAGAAAACAGATGAGCAGTACCAGATTTCCAGCCTACGTGAAGACCCCTTTAACCTCTGACCACCCCCTGCTCGGAAGATGGCTGAGTGGTGATCTAGCTGTGCTTCCTAGCCCCCAGTGTTCCCTAAGTGTTTGTGGGCTCTGTAGGCTCATGACTCACTTGTCTCCAACACCTAGGATCAAACCTGACACACAGCACAGCTCGGCAAATGCTTGTGGGTGGGGGTTTTAAACCCCTAATAAAGAGGCCGTGTCAGCGGCCCAGCACCCCGATTCTCTGACCAGAATGGAAAGGAAGCTGTTGGACTTTCCTCGCTTACAGTGGGTGTATAGCAAGGTGTCAAGAATGAATCCTGAAGGGCAGGCTTGTTGTTTGGGGACTGTCTGGGAGTCAACCAGGAAGTGAAACTGCCCAGCTGCCAGAAAGAAGCCTGCCTGTAAGAGGGCCTCTGAGGAGGTAAACACTGAGTGGGCGGGCCCCAGGCCTGCTGTGCAGGTGATGGCCCGGTGGGGCGATGACCAGCCCTGCCTGGCTGGGCGGAGGAAGTGTCATCCTCTGCCTGTGACATCCTCATTGCACAGATAAGAATCACCCAGCCCAGCGGGCTCAGGGTCAGATTGGGGCCCCTTGGCAGAGAGTAGCTAGTGACAGATCATGAAGCCACCAAACATGTGAACGTACCCGTTTGTGACATAATGGGTCTTGGGAACATCGAACCTCTTTCCCTAAAAGTAGAGTACTTTTTTTCTTAGCTGTCTATCCTACACAGAGCATCTGTCCCTCTGCTAACATCTTTCACCCGCAGTCTGGCCCAAACAGGCCTGCGTCTCATTTCTGGCTTTCCTGTGTGTTTTAAGGCAAATCATTTCATCTTTCCGGTCCTCCCATTTTTTCATCTGTCAGGTGGGGAGGATATCACGAGAGTTTTAAGTTTGGGACAGTGTAAATATAAATAGCACTGTAGTTATTATCAGAGTAATAATTATGTGGGGACGGACATCTGCTGCAGAGTTCCATGATCAAAGCTTCAGGCTTGGAAGCCAGAGTCCTTCAGAGCCATTCAAATAAACATACCCTCAGAACTTGAAATAAGCTATTTTATGCCCTCTGGGGTGATGAAGCTCAACAAAATAAGGATGGAGTTTCCAGGAACCTGGATGATCTAATAGATGCTGCTGCTGGCAGGCTGGGCAATGTCAGCTGTCTGAAGGCCTGCAGAGAGGGCTGGCGGCCGTCCCTGCTGCCAGTGTCCTCACACTTGGGCACTCATGTGTCTGTTTGGGGCGTGACAGCTGTGCGTCATGACACCCAGTGAGGAGTGTCTGTAGCCTGGGCCTGAGAACATGAGTGGAGGCTTTGAGAAGACTCTAAGCCTAAGTTGAATACATCCAGACTTTTGATGTGGTTAAGAATTCAGTTTAAACGTTAGTTACCAGTGCTAACATGCCTGCTCACATGTTCACCTTTTTGCTTTCCTCTCCTGCTCAGCGGGGAGAAGAGGCCCAGGGGCCCTTCCCGGAGTGGAGGCCCCAGACGCACCAGGACTCTGTGGTGCCGGGCCAGGATGAATCACAGGACACACACTGGTGTTAGGGAGCAGCCTGCTGGCAGAGCCCTTGCCACCTGCCGAGGTCCAGCTGAAAAAGCCAGTTACCAAAGGGCTGGATTTTGTGTGTTTTACTTTGTTTTCATTGACTGTTATATAAATATAAAATACTATTGATACAAAATATATAAATTATAAAAGAATAATAATACAATAAATTCCCATGTACCTAGCACCTAGTTTAAGAAAGGGAGTGACACCCTAGCTGGTTTGCTCAGTGGGTAAAGCATCAGCCTGCAGACTAAAGAGTCCCAGGTTCAATTCTGGTCAAGGGTCCGTACCTCAGTGCAGGCTCCATCCTCAGCCTGGTTGGGGCCCGTGTGGGAGGCGGCCCATCGATGTGTCTCTCTCACATCAATGTTTCTCTCTGCCTCTCCCTCTCCCTTCCACTGTCATAAACATCAATGGGAAAATATCCTTGGGTCAGGACTAACGTTAAAGAGAGAGAGAAAAAAGGAGAAAGGGAAGGGGGCGGGGAGAGGAGGGAGGGAAAAGCAAGGAGGAAAGAAAGAAAAGGAAGGGAAGGAAGAAAGGGAATGGCCCCATGACCTTTGAAATCCTTAAATACCCTCTGTTCCTCCCGATGGGACTGGAATTTTGTTTCTGAATGTCTGAGGCTTAGAGAGAGAAAGTGACTTGCCTGAAGTCTCAGTTTGTCAGTAGCGGAGCCAGAGATTGGAGAAGCCAGCCCAGTGAAGGTAGTGGGAAACCTGACTCCATCTGGCCCGGCAAGTCTCATGAAGGGTGAACCCTTTCGTCTCGCTGGGCCCTGGTCACCGCTGACATCTCTGACACCTCCTGGTGCCTGGAACAAGCTGTCCTGTGCCCTGGGCCCCTCTGCATCTTCTCTGGCATCAGCTCTAATCCTCTGGCCCGCCAGCCGGCAGGAGCGCGGAGCGGCTCCCAGTCCTGAAAGGTCACCCAGGCCAGGAGCCAGCTGGATGCCGGTGGCATTTCCTCCAGGCACATGGGAATGTGTCTTTGCAGGTCTTCATAACTGCACCCGGAGCTGCTGTGAGCCTCTCTCAGGCTCTGTGCACTAGGTCACCTTGTCGCCGGATCTGAAGTCCAGAGAGGCGATAGGCATGGAATAAAGACCCACCTGGGCTGTCAGGCCACCGGAGTTCTCTTTCAGGAAAAATGTATATCCTTTCTAGCAAAATAATTTCCAGAGAGCGAGAAAGAACACTGAAATGTAAATAGTGATATTGAGATGGAGCAATGATAAATAGGTTTATTACTTCTCAAGGCTGTAACATTGCTTAATAATAACAACATCAACAATAATAATTCTCAGTGCACACATTCCTTTTCCAAACTTCCTGTTCTGGGAGAGAGGATGAGAGGTCTCAGAAAGGCTTTAACCTGTCAGCTGTGAAAGCCCAGAATCGTGTGGAAATTTCACATCATAAAAGAGGACCTCAGAGCCCTCCAGTCCATTCTAAATCGTGGGATTTCAGAGAGTTGCCAACTTTTTCTTTTACTGATGACATTAAGCCAACTACCAGCCCTTGCCAGTGTAGTTAAATGGGTTGGGCATCACCCAGTGCGCCAAAATGTTGCCAATTTGATCCCTTATCAGGGTGCATGCGGGAGGCAACCAATGGAAGTTTCTCTCTCTCTGCCTCTCTCTCTAAAATCAGTATAAACGTGTTTGTTTGTTTGTTTGTTGTTTTTAAAAAACAGTCAACTACCAACCATTCATTTCCATTTCATAAAAGAGGGCTTTATACAAAAGCAACAACCAGCAACCAAAATCGTGTCATTTCTCAAAGGGAATGAACCATAAATTGAAAGCATTCGGCTTTCATAAGAGCTTTGAACTACCTGTCCGGTCACTCTCCCTGTGGCAGTGATGTCCTGTTGCAGACTGCTGAGGGTCTCAGTGGTTCGCAACCGTGGCTGCATATTGGAATCAAGGGAAGATATTTTATTTTATTTTTATGGGGTAAGCTTTTAGAAATTATGATGAACCCATCCCTAGAGACTCTGATTTACTTAATGTGGCTTCCACAGATGATTTCATTTTACAACCAAAATTGAGAACCGTGTGTAAGCCATTCTTCCCAATGCATGGAGCCCCCACAACAGCATTTCAGCCAAGTCTTTGCACAGCTGATATTCGCAGCCCCAAAATTCTGACTTAGGAGAAGGGATTCCCGGAAGGTCAGGATCAGGCTGAGGAAGGGAACTGTAATTCATTAAATGCTCACCATTACCAGACTCAGAATGAAGGTTTATTTGTGTGTGGTTGTTTTTTTTTAATTTTTAATTTTTAATTTTTTTATTTTATTTTTTTTTTTTGTTAAAACTCACCCAAGGATATTTTTCCATTGCCTTTTTTTTGAGGAGGGGGGAGAGTGGAAGAGAGAGGGAAAGACAGAAATATTGATGTGAGAGAAACACATCGATTGGTTTGCTTCCGATGAGGGCCAGGGCTGAGGAGCCTGCAACCAAGGTACGTGCCCTTGATCGTGATTGAACCCGGGACCCTTTGGTCCACAGGCCAACACACTATCCACTGAACCAAAGAACGGGGGTTTTTGTGTGTTTTTTAAGGTTTGGGTTTTTTTTTTAATTTATTTCAGAGAGGAAGGGAGTGGGAGAGAGAAATAGAAACATCAGTGATGAGAGAGAATCATCAGTTAGCTGCCTCCTGCATGCCCCACACTGGGGATTGTGCCCACAACCTGAGCATGTGCCCTGACCAGTAATCACACCGTGACCTCCTGGTTCATAGGTCGATGCTCAACCACTGAGCCACGCTGGCTGGGCAAGGTATTCTTTTAATTAATTTATTTTAAATAATATTTCTTAGTTCACTTACAAATGCAATAAAGTGTAAAGAATGAAATAAAAATATTAGCATATAATCTTACTTTCAGAGTTCCCCTGTTGAATTAGAAGGGGGGAAAAGCACTGCGTAGTAGGCAGAATAACGTCCCTTTCACCTCCCAAAACGATCTTCACATAATTCCCCAAACCTGCGGCTGTATCGCCTTCCATTGGCCCAGAGACCTGCAGGGAGAGTGTTCTGGAATGTCCAGCTGGGCCCCATGTGATCAGGCGGGAGCCAGGGGCACATGGGAAATCTCTGAGCCTTCCTCTCCCTTTTGCTGAGAATCCACAACTGCTCTCAAAACTCAAGTCTGTTTTTCGTTCGTTTGTTTGTTTTGATCCTCACCCGAGGAAATCTTTTCCATTGATTTCTAGAGTGAGCTGAAGGGAAGGGGAGGAAGAGAGAAAAAAAATCTGTGTGAGAGACAGCGGTTGGTTCCCTCCTGCATGCTCCCGTGCCCTACCGGGACGGAGAGCCTGCACCTCTTACCCTGACCGCGGAGAAAAGCCGTCAGGACTGGAGTCTGTTTTTTAAGAGTGATGAGGGCGTCAGGAGAGGACTTCAGAGTGAGGCAAGGTGGGAAGGACTTAATCCGACGTTGCGGGCTGAAGAGGGAAGGGGCCATGAGCCGAGCACGCAGGCGGCCTCTGCCCACCCACAGCCAAGCAGCAGGTTTCCCCCTGAGCCTCCGGAGGGAGTGCAGCCTGGAGGTACCTTGGTTTTTAGCCTGTGAGACCCATTTTGGACTTCTGGCCTCTGGATCTGTGAGATAGTAAGTTACATTGTTTAAGCCACTAAATTTGTGGTAATTTGTTAAAAACACACAGTAATCCGGCTGTGCCAGGTTTTCCTGTTCAATCCATGTAACACTCCTATGAAATTGGCGTTTTAGTCCTGTGTTAGAGAGGGGGAAGCTGAGACTCAGAGGAGCTTGCTGACAAAGCAGGAATTTTAACCAATCTCTCAGGCAAAGGCAAGCCTGTGCCCCCCTGTCACGCTGCCTCCCCTCCCTGAAGGCCCTGCTGCTGGCCTCGCCGTGTGCAGGCCTCCGTGGAGAGCTGCTCCTCGGTGGGATTCCGCACTCCCTCCGGGGGGTGTGACGTTGGGGGTGTGTGTAAGAACGAGGTGTTTAAATCACCTAAGGAAGAGTGGGGGACATTTGAAGAGCAAGACAGGAGACCTAAAACATGAATTAAGCAGAATGGAAGGTGTGTTTCTAGGACCCTCTGAGATTGGGGCAGAGAGCATGCCTTGCTCCCAGAGGCACAGCAGGAGGTACAGAGTCCAAATCGAGGACCTCCCATTGGCCTTGGGCACAGGGAGCCATGACTGGGGTCTGCCGTTGGCACCCAGGGCCTCTGAGGAGCGGGGGGGGGGGGGGGGGGGGGGGGGGCGGCGGCGGATGTTTGCACTGGGCTCTCCCTGGGCCTCTCCGCACGGAGTCAGCCTCGGGCTCATTGTGACCGTCTGTGTTTGCAGTCCTGCGGAACATCTTCGTCCTCGGCTGCATCATCATTGTCTGCTCCCTGCTCTTCCCGGTCCTGTGGCACCTCTGGATTTACGCAGGGAGTGCCAACTCCAATTTCTTCTATGCCATCACACTGACCTTCAACGTTGGGCAGGTAAGAGTGAAGGGGGGCACGGAACAGGGGTTCGTTTTGTATTCATATGTGACCTAGGCTGTGGGTTCTGCAAACTAGGGGTTTGGATGTGAATGAGGGGACAGTTCCTCCCCTCAAGTACCTCATTGTCTGGTAGAGAAGATCGGGACTGAGAGCAATGGGAAAACTGCATCTGCTAACGTTAATTGGGCTCCATGCTGAGCCACTGCCTTGTTGAATTCTCACAGCAAGCCTTGGCACAGTGTTGCCCCTATTTTATAAATGGGAATCGAGCCCTGGCTGGTTTGCTCAGTGGATAGATGGTCAGCCTGCAGACTGAAGGGTCTTGGGTTCAATTCTGGTCAAGGGCACGTACCTCGGTTGCAAACTCCTTCCCAGCTCGGGTCCTGGTCTGGGCGTGTGCAGAAGGCATCCAGTCGATCTGTTTCTCTCACATTGATATTTCTCTCTCTGTCTTGCCCTCTCTCTTCCACTCTCTTTAAAAATCAGTGGAGAAGTATCCTTGGATGAAGTTTTTAAAAAAACAAACAAAAAACAACAAATGGGAATCGAGGCCCATGAAGGTTGCCTCTTGACCAAGGTCACTGGAGGAGCCAAGAACAGAATGTCGGGAAGGCTTGGTTTCTGAGGCCACCCCCTTTCTGTAACAGTGCCTGGCTGCATGGCACCGAGTGAGTGCCCGTCTGAGGGCGGGGGGGGCAGGAGCGGGGGAGGAGAGGCTCCGGGGATAGCAGGAGCAAAGACAGGGACCCGAGAAATGGTTGGGTCTAGCTACAGGGTGAGTCTGGAGTGCAAATTGCACGGCTGGGAGTAGCAGGAGAGGAGGCCATGGGTCACTGAATGAGAAGTGCCAGCCAGGAGCCCAGCCCTCCCTGGCCCAGGGCAAGCCTCCCCCTGGGCAGCAGAATCCCTGGAGGGTGGGGAGGGTCTTGTTAATCTGTATTGTTATGTAGTTATATCTGTTACCATTACATGGCTTTGATTTTCTAATCCCACTTCCACAGATGTGGTCTCAGTAGATGTGGAAAACAGTCAGAAATTTGGTTTTCACAAGCTCTTCCAGAGATTCTGTTTCAGGTGGAGAGCAGACACCTCCAAAGGTCCCTTCCGCTGTGCTGCATCCCCTCGGGCTGGCTCTGTCCTCAGGGGAGGCCCCGTGGGATCCGTGGTCCCGTTTACCGTTCCATTTGCCATGGGCACAGCCCGGCGTTTCCTGTGCATAATGGGCTGGAAGGGGGGCAGGGAGCGGGAGCCTGTGATGGTCTGAGTAACCCCGAGGGAGGCCTGCCTCCAAGGTTAGCTTCTGGGAAAAAGGAGGGAGTTCGGGCTTCTGCTGTGAGTGATGGGTCTGGTATTTCCTGCATGGACATTTCTGGCCAATTAATGTCCAGCCCAGCTATTTATCTTGATTTGTGAACAACAGGAAGAGTGATGAAGGGCCTGTGGCCTGGGTGGGAGCAGCCTGTCGCACAGCAGTTATTGGTGGCGGGTGCTCAGCACCTCCTACCTACGTCTTGCAGGATCGACTTAGTGTCTCGGAGGAGTCTGGAGGCTGGTCCTGGCTCTTCGGTCTTTCTAAAACCCCCTTTTCCTTTGAAAGGGATGACTGGCAGGTGTGGGCATTGGGCCTGCCCTGGGAGATGGAGCTCAGCGAGGCCACTGGAATGGCCCCCGGCTTGTCCAGCCATGAGTGTCAGGTGTGGGCCGGGGGTGGGTGGGATCGCAGTGATGAGGAAGCATCTGTGGAACCTGCCAGAGAACAGCTTTCTATGTGCTGCCTTTGGCGCCTTTACTAAGCAAGGGTCGCTGTGAATGGCATGGAGATCTCGGCAAGTGGTCAAGTGCCACTAAAGGCAAGAGGAACTGAACTGTTGGGACAGGAGGATGGGACTGGGGGTGGGAAGCAAAGGCTGGGTAGATGGAGTGTGTTAATGACTCAGCTACAGTGAAAAACCAGGCTGATTTTTGGCATTGCTTTTTATCTTAAAAATTTTTTTTTAATGTATTCTTATTGATTGCAGAGAGGACCTAAGAGAGATAGAAGCATCCATGATGAGAGAGAATCATTGATCAGCTACCTCCTGCACACCCCTCACTAGGGATCGAGCCCACAACCCAGGCAGGTGTCCTTGACTAGAATTGAACCTGGGACCCTTCAGTCCACAGGCCAATGCTCTGTCCACTGAGCCAAACCTACTAGGGCTAACATGTGTTTTAAATCATACAAGTAATACATGAATTCATTATTGCTAGGGAAAAGAAGTCAACATAGAAACATATGGAATGAAAATTGGAAATCTGCCTGGACCCTAACCCTTGCCCCGTGCAGCTGTGATCACTGGGGTCAGTCTGGTGTGTGTCTGCAGACGTCCCCTGTGCGTTCATACACACACACACACACACACACACACACACGAGCTTTTTAGTTTATATAAAGAAATCACACTTTGCACTGCTGTTTTTCACTTAGTGATCTGATCTCGCGATAATTTTTTAGTGGCTCCGATATCCCACAGTGAGGCTGTACCATGATGTATCCTGATGGACATCCAGGTTGCTTCTCATTGTTTTGCTATAAATGGAAGAGTATTGTTTTGCGTATTTCTTCGCGTGCTCTTGTATAGGCATGCCAGTGTTTTCTTAGGATAGATTCCAGGGGGTGGAATTCGCTGAAGCAGAGGGCATCTACATTGTACATTTGGCCAGATGCTGCCAGTTTGCCCTTCAGACGGGTCAGAACACCTCCAGGCTTCCCAGCAGCGGTCCAAGGGACTGAGCTGTGGTTTGTTCAAGCACAGCCAGCACCATGTGTCATCGGCCGCCTGGGATCTGGGCTCTGTGGCTCGGAGCCAGAGACAGCTCTGTGGGGTCAGATGCTTCCGGGGCTGCTGGCTTGGGGCTTTGCGGCTGCCACCACCAGGTCACTTAAGGGGCTTGTCAGGTGGGGCCCTTATTCAGAAAGCCGGGCACTCAGTCATATTGCTGTCAGGGAGCATTGGCTGAGGTAGGAGAGCAGCCCTTGTCATGAGGGTTGTACTTACTCTGCCCTCGCACCTGTTGGTAGTCACAGGGTTTAAAGCTGAGACATTCGGAATTTTAGGATGTTAAATGTCACCTCCTCATGAGGTTCCCCTGCCCCACTGTTTGTTAGCCCCCTTCATCACTCTTACCCTACCTATAGCTAGACTATTTATTCTTCTCTCTCTGCCTGTGAGCTTCCTAAAGGCAGAGATTGGCCTGTCCTCCCACTGCAGGGTCCCCAGCTACCAGCACTTGGTACAGAGCATTGTTTAGCAAATATTTGTTGAATGAATGAACGAACCAAAGATAGCCAGGGGGAGCATCATGTGATTAATGGACAAATGTGCAGAGTAAGCACTGGAGGGATCTGGAGGGAGCAGATCCTTTCCTGTTGTGAGTGGTCAAGGGAGGCCACAGGGAATGAGGAGCAGCAGCTGGACCTTAGAGACTCCGAGTGAGAGGGAGGGGAGCACCGAGGAGTGGCAGGAGGGAGCCAGGTCACCCCAGTGGCTAAGGTCAGAGGAGGGCTGCTCTCCCACAACGCTTCTCCAGCTTCTGCCAGAGCCCGGTCTCTGGCCAGTGAAGACGCCCCGGCACCCGCTCCTCTGCCGCAGTCTGACCTGGAGTCAGTGCTGCCGTTGAAAAGTATGGCGTTCAGGGAGGGGTCCAGGCCACAGCTAGCTCTTCTCAGCTCTCCTCGCTGGGGCGGCGCCAGAGGTCCTCCTCCTCTCCCCGGAGCTCTCCTGAGGCCTGGTGAGTGTGGGTTTTCAGCAGGCGACCAGAGCCAGGCCGGCATTGCTGAATCAGGAGCTGAATGTAGGGAACATCTTGGCCTGTGGAGTTAAGCCCTGCTCGGTTAGAGGTGGTCGGTGCCATGCCTGTCATAGAACAGTCTATGGGTAGATTACTAGTTTCACCCGCAGGTAAACCACCAGTGACCTCGGCCCACATCCCCTGGGGCCACTGAGTGTTTTCCAGCATGTGGCACGGATCATTAGCTAATTGTGCCTCAGAGTCAGTGACCAGGAAATGACAACACCCGTCCGTAGAGGAGCGTGTGTGTGTGTGAGTGTGAGTGTGTGTGTGTGTGTGTGTGTGTGTACACTGAAATAGATTGGATGATTGAGGTCCCCCTCCACCCCCTTACTGTGTGACCTTCAGCAAATGATTGAGTTTCTCTGGGTGGCGTTTTCTCCCACCTCTCGGGGTGTTGAAAGAATTGGACATGTACCGTGTGGTCCTGTTGCCATTATTCATATGTCGAACATGGGAAATAGCACAAACTTCCTTTTCAAATACCCAGAGCAATTTCCTAGGAAACCATTCAGACCCAGAAGCAGAACAGCCTCCCTCCCCCCACAACCCCCCCAGGGCCCTTTGTTACTGACCCTGTTCTTCTGCAGGTCTTCAAGGATGACATATAAACAAACAGGGATGCATTTTAACTTAGCTTTTTTTCTTTTTTTCTTTTTTAGGTGAGTTTGAGAGTACTATTAAGGCAGGAGACAGTGAGACAGGAAGCAGCAATGGGAGAGCCTGGGTGGGCTGCTGTGGCTCTCTGGGAAGTCAGAGGAAAGGGGGCTTTAGGGACAGGTTCAGGGGCTCAGCCCTGGATGAGCTGCTGCTGCCCATTGCTCCCTGTATGCACCTCAGAGGGTGCCTGGGGTTTAGGAGATGCATGTGGGGGCGGGGGGGTGGGGGGGAGGGAAGAGGGGAAGGAAATGGCATGGCTGTGTTCCCCAGAGGGGGTGTGCACCAAGTTTAGCTTTTTAAAAAGAGTAAAATAAGCCGAGACCGGTTTGGCTCAGTGGATAGAGCGTCGGCCTGCGGACTGAGAGGTCCCAGGTTTGATTCCGGTCAAGGGAATGTACCTTGGTTGCTAGCACATCCCCAGCAGGGGGTGTGCAAGAGGCAGCTGATCAATGATTCTTTCTCATCGATGTTTCTAACTCTCTATCCCTCTCTCTTCCTCTCTGTAAAAAATCAATAAAATATATATATTTTTAAAAAGAGTAAAATAAGATATCCCACTCACCCTGATTCAACTTAAAATCAGGAAACACGAGTCTTTCCCCCAAATTATAATAGGGGTTCATGTTTAAAGAGAGCTTGCTAGAGGCCAGGCTCCTACGATCTCTCATCTTCTGGATCATGTGCTTTTGTGGCCTCGACCTTTCCCTTGCTTTGCATGTACTCATGTGCACATGGAGAAAGAGGTGTGTGTGTGTGTGTGTGTGTGTGTGAGATTGTTGGCATCACAATGGAAGCATGACGTTTTGTCCTTTTAGTAAAACACCTTGGTGACCTATGTTCGTACATGAGAGAGGAAGCTCCTTTTTGAGTCCAAGGTACGTGGACTCATCACACCTGACGTAACTACTCCCCTACTGACAGCCCTCTAAGTTGTTTTACTTGATTTTATTAGGATAAGGAATTCATTAACTCACCTGTGGAAGGCACTGCTCTTCCTCCCTGACACCTGTGAAGATGCTGAGGCTCGGAAATCACAAACCTCCACAGAGGTGCACTGAGTCATGCCTTGCTCATCCCGGCCTCCCTCAGCCTGCAGACTCCTCTGAGGCAGCCCTGGTCTCCCTCCTTCACCACCACATCCCGCACCAGTAATGTTCAGTGACTGTTTATTGGTGAATGGAGTGAGCAGGGATTAGAAACCATATTTTATGACCAGTGATCTCTCAGTCTTATACATCCTAACCTCCCAGTTCCAGTTTGACTTGGTCCCAGCTGGGCCTGTGGCAAGTTCTGCTGGATTCTTAGGGGGTCAGAGCCAGAGCTCCCTTCCCCTCCTGCCTCCGGCAGGCCCTGCCCGTCCCTTCCAGCAGGGTCTGGAACATGCCCCTGGGAGGCCGTCCTGGCGCTGCTCGAGCTACAGACCCCGGTCCTGGGCTGGCCCTGTTTTCTGTCCCCAGGAAGCCCTGGAATCTGGGCACCAGCCACTGGCACATCGGGCCCTGCTCAGCACTCGCTTATTCACTTCAGGACAAATGAGACCCAGTCCTGCCTCCTGGAACTGCCTCAGCTTCCTGGTGTCATTCTGGGGAGTGGCCCTGGAGGGAGTGTTGGGGCATGTGGCCCCGCTGTGACAGGCGGCGGCCATTCCAGGCTGTTCCTGTGGGCAGCGGGGAGGGTGCCTGTGGCCAGGCTGAGCCCTTGTCCAGCGGGCTGTCGTGTTTACTTGGGTTTCCTCCTCCAGTGGCATTCGCCAAGGTCTTCATTCCTTCATCCCTCTCATCCACAGACCTCGGTCCGTGCTCAGCATCCCAAGCTTGTCTCTCACAAGCTTTCATAGCCTCCCTCCCAGCCAGAGTGACGGGAAGGCCTGGGTTAAGTGCATGGGGGCACGGCCAGCCAGAAGCCTGAGCTTCGGAAGCCCTGATTCCAGTAATTCCCAGCCCATCTGGCTCGCTGGCCTCAGACCCGTCACAGAGCTCCGTGGGCCTGATTTACTAATTTGCAGTATGAATTAGGTGCCTGCTGTGCACCACTGGGGTGAAGGAGACAGAGCCCTGCTCCTAAGGAGCCCACAGTCTGTGGGAGAGAGAGAAAAGGAAACAGGCAGGGCTGGGGCGGCCGGGTAGTGCTCCGAATAAGACAGACAGCTCGGAGCTGGGCAGTTAGGAAGCTCTGGAGGGAGCCCTCTGAGTGGAGTCCTGAGACGGGATGTGTGTGGGGCGGAGGGGGTGGGGGAGGAGGGAGCTCCGTAGGCCGGGTGAGTGCCACCTGATAGGAAGGAGGCCATTTCAGGTCAGCAGCGTCCGAGCGTGTGGCCTCCTGGGCCTCACTGTGCTGAGGACCAGGCTGAGCTTCTGGTTTTAAGCTGAGGACACTGCGATAAGATTCACGCTCTGAAAGCCGCACTCTGCCGGGAAGGGGAGGGGAGGGCTGTGAGCTGGAACCCGAGCCCAGGGAGGAGGCTGTGGGGAGGGGGTGGCTGCTGGCGTTCCTCGCCTGGAGGGGGCTGTGAGGGGAAAGCTTCGGGCAGTTGGGAAGTGCCGCGAAGAACATGATTGCCACAGGAAGCAGTTTTCTGTCGATCTAGATCTTGCTTCCACCTTTTCCGTGTTCACATCTTATGTTACCGTGACACATTTGTCAAAACCAAGAAACTGCCCCTGGTCCATGATGACTAAGTAAACTCCAGACTGGATGGAGAATTCCCGTTTTCCCTGTCCTGGCTCCCAGGGCCCAAAGGCACCACATGACACTTAGTTGTCAAGCCTCCCTGTGTCCTCTGCTCGCTTTCCTCATTTCTCACGACCTGGACAGTCTTGGAGCATTGGCAGGGACGTGCCGGGTGTCCCCACTGCCAGTTCGGCTGACGCTTTTCTCGTCCTGGGACCGGGCGTGGGGCTCCTGGAGCAGGCCGTGCACAGGCAGCCACACGGCTCCACGCTGTCACCTCCATCGTCCGGTCACCCTGCTCCAGTCTCCCCTGGGGAAGCTGCTCCTGCTCTGCTCTTGGGAGTGAGTCCCCGAGCCTCGCCCATCCTCGGGGGCGGTGAGAGTGGGCAAGAATTAAGCTCTACTTTCTGGAAGGGGGATTTTATACATTATTTAGGCTGGAGAAGGATTTTTATTTTATGTACGAAAAACTCCACAGCACACTTAGCTCAGCTTCGTGGCCGGTTCCTTGGCCTTTTCCAGTTGGGCCGTGGGAGCCTCTGACTGGGAGCCAGGACGTTGCCCCAGCGGCGGCGGATCTCACCATATCTGTCCTTGTAGCTGGTCTGGACAGCCTCCCCCGGCTCAGCCAGTGCTGCCTTGTCCTCCGGGTTAACTTGTGTGAAGGCAGCAGTGGTGCAGGTTCCTGTGGCCGAGACGCCCAGCCTGGCCTCCCCTTGCTCATGCAGTGGGAACCCCGTCTGCCAGCACAGGGCGGGCAGGAGACCACAGCTGGATGGGATCGCACTGTGTGTGGTCACCCCCAGCTGGGTCTTCCTGTTCTCTCCCTGAGGGTGGTGACAGCGTTAACCCCTGCTCAAAGGACAGGTGGCCTCTTGGTGGGGACGCCCCTTTCTACTGGCTGCTTTCTTCTCAGCTGAGCCAGCAGCCTCCTCTTCCTTGCTCTGTCTCTGGTCTGTACCTGTGGGCCAGCTTCAGCGGCTGAGTAGCAGTTTGGCGGTCCAGGACCTGGGTGAGCTGGTTAATGACAGGAGGCACTTTCAGACACGTGTAGAGAATAGCCCTTTGCTGCTGCAGCCGAATGTCGCTGGGCCATTTGACAAAGCAGGTGAGGTCCCTTTTGGGCTTGATGTCCTGTCCAATTCGAAAATTCTTGGGCCTTTTCTCCAACAGGGGATTGACCTTCTTGGCCTCCTGCTGCTTCATGACCACAGGGGCCAGGGCCACCTGCTTCCCCTTAGGCATCTTGGGTGGCGAGAGGAAAGAGTTCACATATATACATATTTTAAATAAATCTTTATTCAGATTATTACAAATGTGTTCCTCTCCCCTCCCCCCCCCCAATTGCTTCCCTCCACCAGGTTCCCACCCCACCCTCTGTCCTTTCCCCATCGCCCATTGTCCTCATCCACAGGTGCACAGTTTTTGTTCAGTCTCTTCCCGCACCCCCACTCCCCTTTTCCCCGAGAATCATCAGTCCACTCGCTTTCCATGCCTCTGATTCTATTATATTCACCAGTTAATATTGTTTTTTGTTTTGTTTTGTTTTGTTGTTGTTGTGTTTTTTTAAATATATTGTATTGATTTTTCACAGAGAGGAAGAGAGAGGGATAAAGAGTTAGAAACATCGATCAGCTGCCTCTTGCACACCCCGCACTGGGGACGTGCCCGCAACCAAAGTACATGCCCTTGACCGGAATCGAACCCAGGACCCTTCAGTCCGCAGGCTGACACTCTATCCACTGAGCCAAACCGGTTTCGACACCAGTTAATATTGTTCATCAGATTTTTTAATTCCCTTGGTTTTTAGATTCACTTGATAGTTACGTATTTGTTTTTCATAATTTTTATCTTTATTTTCTTCCTCTTCCTAAATAACTCCCTTCAGCAATTCATATAATTCTGGTTTGGCGGTGATGAACTCTTAGCTTTTTTTTATTTGTGAAGCTCTTTATCTGGCCTTCGATTCTGAGTGATAGCTTTGCTGGGTAGATTATTTTTGGCTGTAGGTTCTTGCTATTCATCACCTTGAATATTTCTTGCCATTTCCATCTGGCCTGCATGATTTCTGTTGAGAAATCAGCTGACAATCGTATGGGTGCTCCTTTATAGGTAACTACCTGCTTTTCTCTTGCTGCTTTTAATATTATCTTTGTCTTTTGCTCTTGGAATTTTAATTATGATGTGTCTTGGTGTGGTCCTCCTTGGATTCCTTTTGTTTGGGGTTCTGCGGGCTTCCTGGACTTATAAGTCTATTTCTTTCACCAGGTGGGGGAAGTTTTCTGTCACTATTTCTTTCAGTATGTTTTTGGTATCTTGCTCTCTCTCTTCTTCTGGGATCCCCATAATTCTGATGTTGGTTCACTTGAAATTGTCCCAGAGTTTTCTTACATTATCTTCAACTTTCTGGATTCTCTTGTCTTCTTGCTTCTGTGGAGGAGTGTCCTCTGGCTCTTTGTGTTCTAAATCTTTGTCTTGATTCTTGCGATCTTCCAGTCTGTTTTTAGGACTCTGTGTAATATTTTTTATTTCAGAGAATGTTTTCTTCATTTCTAGTTGATCCCTTATTATTTCTCATTGCTCCCTTTTCATATCCTTATAGGTCTCATTTATTTTATCAGCCTTTTTTTTAGGATATTCTTGAATAACCTTATAACTGTAATTTTGAACTCAATGTCCAATCTTTTCTTTTCCTCCATCTCCTTCTTTTGGGTCCTTCCTCTTGTCTGCATTTTAGTTGTTTCCCTGATTTGATGGAATAGCTTTGTGTGCTAGGTGTTCTGGTAGAGCCCAGTAGCACAGCCTTCCCAGTTACCGGCGGTGGGCAGTCTTGGTGTAGCCCTTTGTGGGCTGTGTGTGCAGTCTTGTTGTTAAGCCTTGCTTTTTGTTGGTATCACTGGGAAGCGATGATCTCCAAGCCAATTGGCTGTGAGGATCAGCAGTATCTCAGCTAGGAAGGCTTCTGTACTCCGCTTGGATGGGGCAGGGTCTCGGGGTGGTGCAGACAATCTTTGGTTCCCTGTCAGTCTCGCCTTAGAAAAGACCTGTTCTCTGAGAGTTTCGGAAGATTGGTTGCAGGCACGTGCACCTCTTTGGTAAAGGCGCAGACAAGCTTTGGATTCTGGCCAATCCCTCCTTAGAGAAAGCCAGCCTCTGGGAGAGCTTCTGTGCTCAGCCACAGATGGGGCAGAGTCTCCGGTTGGTGCAGACAAGCTTTGTTTTCCCTTCGGCTCCTCCCCAAGTCCCGCAGTAATGGCCTCTGGCTTCACACACCTCCAAGAGATCTCTGCCCACTGCCTGACAGTCTGGCCTCTCCCTGACTGGGGCAGTCTATCAGAGCAATAGGGTGATTCTGTTACTCAAACAAGAAAGCCAGCCGCGCATAGCTGTCCGCCCTCTCCGCGCGCCTGGATTAAGCCAGCGCGTTCTCCGTACCTTCACAGTTCCTGAGGTTCAGCGCACCTTCTCCCTCCTTCCCAGATGGCAGAGTCTCCTCTCAGCTAGTCGTCCCGTGCTTCAGGGCAATGCCTCCCCTGTTTTCCAGTTCTAAATTCCAATTTGTTGTGGTAGGATGCATTCGGGTGTCTACCCTATGCCGCCATCTTGGTTTCCTCCCTCAGTTCATATATTATTATTATTATTATTAGAAGCCCGGTGCACAAATTTGTGCACAGGTGGGGTCCCTTGGGGTTGGCCTGAGGGGATCGGCCAAAATCCAGTCCAACGCAACCTGCCGCTCCTGCCTGCCGTTCCCACCCATCCCAGCCCTGCTGTGCCTGCCTCGGCTCCCACCCAGTCAGTCCCGACTGGAGAGGCTCTTGCCACAGCCGCACTGCTAGCCCCAAGCCCTGCATCCGGTGCCCGTCCTGAGTGGGGGTGCCGGGACACACTGCGGGGGGATGCCTTGCTGGCCCAGTGACCTCATGCCGGTTGTCAGGAGCCACCTGGCAGCCACTTTTATATCCTTTCTTCCTTGCCCAGCATCTAGGGAGGGGAAGCGGCCACAGTGCCAGAGGCTGGCTTTCAGGAGGCTGGCAGTGCTGTCGGGACCAATCATGCCAGCCAGGCCAGTCCATCGGGGCCTGGCCCGTTCTCCCCTGATTGGGCCTGCAGGACTAGAGAGAGTGGCTGCCACCAGGATGAGTGGGTCAGCTGCGCGGCGCTCCCACTGTGGGAGCACACTGATGACAAGAGGCAGCTTCTGCATTGCATGTCTGCCCCCTGGTGGTCAGTGTGCATCATAGTGACCAGTTGTTCAGTCATTCGGTCACTTAGGCTTTTATATATATAATTTTTTCATATATGTTTATTGATTTCAGAGGGGAAGAGAGAGATAGATAGAAACATCAATGATGAGAGAGAATCATTGATCGGCTGCCTCCTGCATGCCCCATACTGGGACCAAGCCTGCAACTCAAGCATGTGCCCTTGACCAGAATCGAACCCGGGACCCTTCATTCTGCAGGCTAATGCTCTATCCACTGAGCCAAATCAGGTAGGGCTTATTTTTAATTCTCCTGCAAGGATATCAAAAGGAATCACCCACCATTTGTGTATTATTCAATTATATATTGGAAGATTGTTATTTTTTATCAACATAATGCATGCATCTAATTTACAAAGTTAAGGCTTTTAAGGAAAAATAATAACTCCCTAAAATCTTATAGCTATTTATTTGTTCAGGAACTTCTAGATAACCTGCTTACTCTGTATTTATTGGTTCTTTTTCTCTTTTTACATTACATTTGATTGAACTATATGAAATTGACAATAGTCAACTGAGCTGTAAAATGGCAATTTCATATGGTTCAACCTAATACCTGTTATTTTGACTTCCTATTGCTTGTCCAGCTGATTATGTGTCATTGGTGTTGGCTCATTTCGTTTGTGAATTGTGGCTTTGCACTTGCCCTTCATCTGACCTGGCTTGGGGATCAGACCCCACCAGCTCAACCACAGCTACAGGCTCCCCGGACCAGGAGCCTTGTGCCTGTGTAAGAACGGGCTGTAGGATGGGAGGTGTTTGCTGTGACACCTGCCCCCCTAGGGCAGCTGGGGTGCCAGGCCTTGAGGGCTTCCTGGGCTTGGTCTGCTCTACTGACGCCCACGGAGCCTGAGTCCTGTGCCCGCTGGCACTGATGCATGGCCTGCAGGTCATGGCCGTGAGTCCAGCTCCCCCTGTAAAGTTTTAGACCAACTGTTGAACCCCTTGTGCCTTAATTTTCATCATCCTTCCAGACAGGCTCCCGAGGTGTCCTTATCCTAAAGCCATTGCTGGCATTGGCCCTGATCTCCTCCAGGTCACTCTGTGCTCTCCTTCCTGGCTGGTGTGAGAGCGGCTGCCCAGGATTGGGGTCTCAGGGTCAGCGGCCGAGATCCCAGGCTCAGCTCAACCTCTGATCTGCTCCAAGACCCTAGCCGGTGCTCCCCCTGCTCTGGGCTTGTCTCCCCACCTGTGCCAGGAGGTGGTTGGTGCTGATAGTCTGAGAGGCCTCCGAGTGCCTGAGAGCTGTGGTGTCTGCACTGGTGGCCCCTCTCGTCGTCTCTCCATGGGGCTGGCCCTGCTCCTCTGCCCCAGGCACTGGAGGTCTGGGGCCACATGGGCTGTAAGACTGTAGGTCCAGCATGCGGGGACCTTGGCAAATCCCAGTTCTGCTCGGCCTCAGAGGGGTGGTAGCTGCACATCTGTGGTTCACACAGGAAAGAGCTGGGTGCACACAGCACCGTGCCCCGTGCAGGGAGGGAGGAGCACTCGTCAGACGCAGAAACGAATGTAAAACTGCAATTTGGATGAGTTTATGCTGCCAAATAGAGATTAATGGGGCCAAGACACAGTCTGGGGCAGCGGTCGGCAAACTGAGGCTTGCGAGCCACATGCAGCTCGCAAGCCGTGGTTTGCCGTTCCGTAGACTAGTGAGTCTGCCGACCACTGACTTAGGGAAAAACACTTAAAAAAACATTTTAATAATGCACTAATGTCTTTAACCTGAAGTCAGAACTTCTGGGGAAGAGGAATGCCTTACGCAGTGGTCGGCAAACTCATTAGTTAACAGAGCGGCAAACCGTGGCTTGCAAGTTTGCCGACCACTGGTCTGGGGCACAAGAGCGGGCTTCTCTGAGGAAGACCTTCCTGAGGTCTGAAGGGGGGGCCAGCAGGGGCTGAGCAGATGGAAGTGGGGAGAGCGGGCCAGGCAGAGGGAACAGCCAAGACCCTGCAGGGGGAGGCAGAGGCCAGTGTGGCTGGAGCGAGGCCGAGGCCGGTGGGACGGGAGCGGGAGGCACTCTCTCCACAGCAGGACCCGGTGCAGGCCTCAGCCCGGAGGGGATCTGCACCCCCTGACTCGCCACAGGAAGCCTTTAGACCAGGGGTCCTCAAACTTTTTAAAGTGGGGGCCAGATCACGGTCCCTCAGAGAGCTGGAGGGCCGGACTATATGAACTACTAATTCCTACTGTAACACCTCGGCTGCGCTCACTGCCCAAAAAACCTGGCGGGCCCGATCAGACTCCTCTGCGGGCCGCATGTGGCCCGCGGGCCGTAGTTTGAAGACCCCTGCTTTAGACGGAGGTCTTAACATGACCACATCTGTTTTGAAAAGCAGCCTCTGGCTGTCAGGGAAAATGGCCTGAGGGAAGGGGAAGTTTGAGATTAGGAAGCCCAGAGACGGGACTGCTGTTGATAGTGGCTTTGTCCAGGGTGGGAACTGTTAGGATGGGTGGAAATGGGTGGATTTGAGAGCTTAGGAGGTAGAACTGTGTATATGGGAGAAATATCAGGCGATCCTGTGGCCGGAGCACCTGGAAGAGGTGAGGCCTGGGTTCCCAGTGGGGGAAACTGGTCTGACGGGGTGCATCCAAGAGGCCTGCGGGTACCCGCGAGGGGAGGTCTGGCTGCAGAAGCACCATCTGGAGTGCAGAGGCCAGGGCTTGGGAAGGAGCTATGACAATGTGGAGGGCGGGAGGGCCCTACGGGCACTTCGAAGGTGCCAGTGAGACCTTGCAGGGTCAAGTGTAGACCCCGAGGCGGGAGGGTCTCCCCAACTCCTGCCTAGCTCCTCGGGGCCCAAGGTTCAGGGGGAGGTGCCTCGAAGCCTCTCACTCTCTCCTCTCCCCCCACAGATCCTGCTGATTTCTGACTACTTCTATGCCTTCCTGCGGCGAGAGTACTACCTCACTCATGGTCTCTACCTGACGGCCAAGGACGGCACAGAGGCCATGCTTGTGCTCAAGTAGGCCAGGCCGGGCTCAGGGCTGCACGGACTTCAGGGGGTAGACTGGACCGGCCAGAAGCTGGGCCAAGCCCTCGAGCCGGAATTGCCAGCAGGCAAGTCCTCAGGCAGATGAGGTTCAAGTCCAGGGTCACAATCTTGGCACCAGAGGAGAGCCGCGGCCGGCGCAGGCCTGTGGGGCTCTGCCAGGCGCACCTCCACTTGGACCCACGGGTGGGCGTTGGCTCTGCGCACAAAGGAGCCCCTCCCGGACAGGAGAGGGGAGGGAGCAGGGAGCAGGGTTTGTTAGGCTGTTGACGTAATAAATTTTTTTTGGTATGAAGTCTACCCTGGGCCCACACTGCACTCCTGGAAGGCGTGGGCCCCTGACACCTCCGTGGTACAGGACACAGGGTGTGGGCTTCCAGAATGAACCCACGTCCGCAGAGCGAGTGTGCCCTGGTGAGCCCAGATGGCGTGGGACAGCCACCAGCAGCCCTCCCACCCCCCAAGCAGCTGGAGGCAGAGGGCCAGACTGGCCTGAGCAATCTTTATTCTGCAGAGGGACAGTGACCACAGATCCATACACCATGTCAGACAGGTGAGCCAGGGGCCAGTCCTTCAAGGGTGGGTGGTTCCAGGCAGGAAGCAGAGCCTCGGGTGGGGGAGGGGCAGACAGGCAGGGGCCTAAAGTAAAAAAGACAAACCAGACAGAGCAGGGGTGGCGGGGCTGCCCCCCACCATCCCCCAGCCAGCACCCAGAGGGGCAGCCCTCACTTGGCAGGCCCGGGTCCGCACGGAGCAGAGGCGGAGTGGTTGGTGCCCCCTAAGGTAAGGGGTAGCAGCCCCGCCCCGCCCCCAGGGGCAGAGGAAGCTCAGTTCGGGAGCCAGGAGCTCCCTGGGCAGGGCCTGGCGGGGCCTCCCACTCCCCTCCCAACCCCTCCCCCTACTGCTGGCTCAGAAGCCGAAGGTTTCCTGCGAGGCGTAGACCATGTAGAGGAAGCCGTCGTCATCCTTCTCCTGCTCGTAGATGTCCGCGATGGGCGTGGACACGCTCACCATGCTGTGCTGGTTCACCAGCAGGAAGAAGGCCTGCGTGGGGTTCAGCTGCAGGCGGCGCCTGGGGCAGGAGGGCGGACAGTGAGGGGCTTGGCTCCCTCCCCAACGATTCCGACTCCACACCCATCCCTGACCTTGAACTTTCCCATCCTCCCCGGAGAGGGACCCAGTGCCCATCCTATGGCCACTCCCACTCAGGCGGCCCTGGCCCGGCCCAGCAGGACTCCAGCCCCCTCTGAGGACGCTGCCCGCGCACCGGATGATCTTGACCAGCTCGCTCATGTTGACGTGGTCGGGGACCAGGAACTTGGTCTTGTCCAGGACGGGCAGCTGCTTCTCGCCCTTGTAGCGCTCGATGATCACCTGGGGCGGGGGGCGGGCCGTGAGCGCGGGCGGGCGGGCGGGCGGGGCGGGGCCGGCGGGCGGGCGGGGACGGGGACTCACCGGGATCTTGCTGGGGTGCTGGTCGCGGATCTGCTGCACCTCCTTACAGCGGTCGGCTGCGGGAGGAGGTCAGGCGGTGAGGCTGGACCTGGGTCCTCCGTGCCCTTCGCCCCGACTGTCCTCGAGGAGCGGCCCGGCCCCACCTCCCCGAAGCCCCCGCCCCCGGCCGTTCGGCAGGCCGGACCCAGGACCGGGTTGGGAGGGCCCCGGCCAGAATCTGCCTCCCAGCTTGGGGTCCGGCGGGGAGCTGACGTCACAGGGCTGACGTCACCTTCGGCTGGAGGTTGGGTCGCGCCCCCAACTCCCCAGCCCCCCGCCCCCACATCGCAGATCGCAGATCGCCCGCCAGGCCTCACCGAAGCTCCGCCGCTGCTTGAAAGGCCGGTCCGAGGGCATCTCGCGGGCCCGGCGGGGCGCAGGCCGGGCTCCGGGCGGGGCGGTGGTGTGGTCCGGGCGCGGGGGCTCCTCACCTCGCGCTCACGGGCTCGGGCTCACGCTGAGCCCCGCGTCCGAGGCTCCGGGAGGTAACTCGCTCGGGTGACGTCAGGTCACAACATTCCTTAAAGGGGAGGCCGGCGCGCTGCTCCCATTGGGCCGACGCAAAACCCGCCCGCCGAGACCTTGACGTCAGGGCGCAGAGCCTGGAGTCCCCGCCCGCACCAGGAAGGGGCGGCTCCCGGGCGTCACAGTCGCGTGACGTCACGGCCTGCGTGGCCGCGTCCCAGGCCGGCGGAGCGGAGGCTGGGAAGCCGGGAGGCTGCCGCGGAGCGGAGTCAGAGCTTCGCGGTGGGGAAATCACATCACGGTCAGGCTGCGGCTCCGCATCCTCTCTTCCTGTCCCTGCCACTGACAGGCACACCCAGGCTGTCAGTCCAGGGCAGTGTGAGGTGCTGAGGATGGCAGAACCAAAAAGTCCGGGGCTTTTGGTTAGAGAACGGTAAAGGCGGGTGGGCGAGATCAAAACATGAAAGAGCAAGTCACTAAAAAGGAACAGAGCTTTTAAAAGAAATCCCTAGAATTGAAAAATAGAGCTATTGACATTCAAGTCTCGATAAGGCAGGTGAGCAGACTGCACACAGCAGAAGAGAATCTGTGAACTGGAGAATAATCAAACAATTAACTAAGAAACAAGGGGATAAAACGTAAAGGAGGGAGTGGAAAAGTAAAGTGAGAACTCACCTGTCCAATCGGAATTCCAGAAGAGAAGAATATAGTAGAGGCAGTGCCTTAAGAAGAGTTTCCAGAATTAAAACCCAGAGCCGGATAAATGGAACTAAAAGCACTGGGGCGTTTCGCAGTGAATCTGCAGAACCTGAGAGATGGGGCAGTGGATGGAAAATGGTGAGCAGCTAACCTGGTAAACATGTAAGTCATCTAAACAAGCGCCTAATTAGAACATGAATGGCGATGATTAATTTGTGGAGTGCAAACAAGGAGCATGAAACACAATAACAAGACAGGCGAGGGGAATCAGAGCTCAGGTGTGCTAAGAAGCTTGGTTTGTTTGAGAGGAGGAAGGGGAGGAGATAATTGTGCAGTTTTCTATAGTCAAACATGTATTTCAGACACTTAAGAGGAATCACTAAAAGAATAGAAAGTATGACTTCTGAGACAGAAAAGAGAAAAAGTTAGTAGAGGGTATTAAAATACAATATAATGGCAGGCAGAAAAGAAAAAGGGAGCAACGTAAAGAACTGGTATATAAATGGTGCCAAACCAGCGGGGAAATGTTTTACCTTCATCCGCTAAAGCAGGTGACCAAGTTGGTCAAGAAAAATAAAATGCAGCTTCATGCCACTTACCAGAGGACATTTAAGACCTCAGGGCACCAAAAGTTTTTTAAGAAAGTATACTTGAGAAAAACTAACCAAAAGGTATCTATAGAAAAATCAGACAAGACAGGCTTTAAGGGAAAAGTCATTATCAGGGATAAAGGAGAGTCACCAGTCCAGTCAGCTTAGCTCAGTGGTTGAGTGTCAACCTATGACCCAGAGGCCAGGGCACATGCCTGGGTTGTGGGCTCCATCCCCAGTGTGGGCGCGCAGGAGGCATCCGATAATGATTTTCTCCCATCGATATTTCTCTCTCTTCCTCTTCTCTGAAATCAATAAAATTTTTTAAAGAGGTTCACCACAAAATGACAAATTTTCAAGAAAGATGTAACAATTTTAAACTTGTATGTTAGAGGTTTTTAAAGGGGTTGAAAATGTATAAAGAAAAAGTGACAAGATACAAAGGAAAAGTGTCAAATCCTGTAGCATTGTAGGAGATTTTAATAGTCCTGATCAATGGATCCTGACAAAACCATGAACCCAATCCAGTATTTTACTTTCAAGCTTTACAAGAAACCTTTACAAGAAAATTACCTAACTACTGGACCCCAAGACACAGCTCAACAGATATCAATGAATCCATTTCATACAGACCACATTCCCTGGTGATAGACATGAGCGAAATAAACGTCAAATGTTTGAACATTTAAACATTCTTCTAAACTTATTACTCAAAGATAAAATCATATAGAAAATAAAACTGGCTAAAACAAGAAATGAGAAACATAAAAAATTGGGGGGGGGGCCATAGTAAGCTGCAATTAGAAAATTTATAACCTTATTAGGTAAGAAGGAATGTGGAAAATGAGCGGTGTCAAAGCATTTTTAAAAGGGACAACAGCCCTGGCTCAGCTGGTTGGAGCATCGTTCTGTTCACCAAAAGGTGGTGGGTTTGATTCTCGGTCAGGGCACATGCCCAGGTTGAGGGGTTGACCTCTGGTTAGGGCAGATATGGGAAGCAACTGAGAAATGTTTCTCTTCTTTCTTTCTCTCTCATCAATAAGACAAAACAGTCCAGGTGAGGATTAAATTTTTTTAATTAAAAAAAAATGAATAACAGTGTAAAAAAGAAAAGAAAAGGTGAAGGAAGATAATGAAGAGCAGAAATTGATGAAATATAGCCAAAACCGGTTTGGCTCAGTGGATAGAGTGTCAGTCTGTGGCCTGGTTGCGGGCACATCCCCAGTAGGAGGTGTACAGGAGGCAGCTGATCCATGTTTCTAACTCTCTATCCCTCTCCCTTCCTCTCTGTAAAAAAGTCAATAAAAATACAATACGAGGAAGGGAAAGGGATAGAGAGTTAGAAACATCGATGAGAATCATTGATCAGCCGCCTCTTGCACACCCCCCACTGGGGATGTGCCCACAACCAAGGTATTATACATGCCCTTGACGGGAATTGAACCTGGGACCCTTGAGTCCGCAGGCCGATACTCTATCCACTGAGCCAAACCGGTTTCAGCAATAAAATATATTTTTTTAAAAAAAAGAAAGAAAGAAATTGATGAAATATAGAACAAAAACACTAGTATGGACCACAAAGCTAGATCTTTGAATAAAATAAACACTAATTTCAGAAGGTACATAAATATGTTATTATCAGAAATGACAACAATAAGATTAGACACTCTATGCCAGTAAATTTAAAACACAGATGAAATGGACAATTTTCTAGGAAAATATCACTTGCAAGACTAATGCAGAAAGAGAGACACATACCTCAAAAAACCAACTAGTCCAAATAGTTTTCTACGTGAGCTCTCCCGAAATAAAAGTCAAAACCTCACCTGCAGCAAACATTATACTTAACGGTAAAACACTACGGCATATGATAAAAGGTTAAGCATTGCTTTCTTAAAGCCAGGGACAAACTTTAAAACTTTTTCCCCGAACAAAACGCAGTCTTGTTTGGAAGTCCCTGCCAGAGCACCGAGACAGGGAAAGATAGAGAACGGTCATTCACAGGCAGACTGACCACAGAACCCACACACCGAAGAACCGCTCCCTGGAAGTCTGACAACTCGAGACCAAGTTTTAGAGGAATATGGGAACTTCTTACACTGCTATGGGAGGGTAAATCGTTTTAGCCACATTGGAAAGCAATTTGGCAAAATCTACTAAAGCTGAAGATGCCCATAACTTTTTTTAAAAATATATTTTATTGATTTTTTACAGAGAGAAAGGGAGAGAGATAGAAACATCGATAAGAGAGTCATTGATCAGCTGCCACTTACACGCCCCCTACTGGGGATGTGCCCACAACCAAGGTACATGCCCTTGACCGGAATCGAACCCGGGACCCTTCAGTCCAAAGGCCGATACTCTATCCACTGAGCCAAACCGGCTCCGGCGAAGATGGCCAATTCTTATAAACCAGGAATTTCACTTCTGAGTACACAAGACCAGGGAAACACAGGCTTGTTTATCGGAGCATTTCATAATGGCCCCCCAAAAGGGCCCCCCTACCTGTCCCATTGAATGTGCTGAGTATCCCTATAACAGAACCACACACAGTGACGGGGAGGCGGGAGTTAGCAAACGTTCCTTTGAAGGGCCAGACAGTCCATGTTTTTGGCTTTATGGGCCACATGGTCCCTGGCAGCCACTGTTCTGCAGGGCGTGGAAGCAGCCTTAGCCCACGGGAACGGGCATGGCTGTAGCCCAGTCACGTTATTTCCTAATTTCCTAACTATTTGGCCTTCGTTCGCTGACTCTTGATCTAGAGCTGTGGGTGTCATGTGGACATAGCTCACAAACGCAAAGCTGTAGGAGACTGAGTGAACCTCAGCCAGGAAGAGCGAAGAAGAACTAGGTCGGCTGTGGCCTTGGGGAGTGGTTACACCTCTTGTCAGACTGGCCCAGGCTGAGGCTGCAGTGGGGGAGGGGACCATCCCTCAGACCTCAAGGTCTGTGCTCACTCTTCCTCTTAGCTGACCAGCCAGCAGGGCTAGCACACCTCCTCCAGTCCTCTGGTCTCTCTCCTCCCTGCTTCCTCCTCTCCCCCATCTTCTCTGACTGCAAAGGCCTGGCCTTGTCTCCACCTGGCAAACATCACAAACATGACCACCCGCAACTGAACTGGCCTGCCCCTAACACGTGACCTTCCGTGTCCTCCTCTGTCATTTTCACTCCTTTCCCCCACGCCTCCCCCTACCCCTCATTCAGTCCTTTCCGAAGTCCCACTGGTTCTATATTGAAAATATCTCCAACCCTGGCCAGGTGGGTCCATTGATTGGAGTGTCGTCCCATAATACACCAAAAGGTGGTGGGTTTGATTCCAAGTGAGGCCACATACCTAGGTTGGTGTTCAATCCCAGGTCCGGGTACCTGTGGGAGGCAGTCAATCAATGTCTCTCACACCAATGTTTCTCTCCTTGCCTCTCTCTCTAAAAATCAATTTTATAAAGACACACATATCTTGGGTGAGGATTAAAAAAATAAATAAGAGCCCTAGCTGGTTTGGCTCAGTGGAGAGAGCATCGGCCTGTGGACTAAAGGGTCCCAGGTTCGATTCCCACCAAGGGCACAGGCCCGGGTTAGGGGCTCGATCCCCACCCCCCCAGTAGGGGGTGTGTAGGAGGCAGCCAATCAATAATTCTCATCATTGATGTTTCTTTCTCTCTCTTCTCCTCTCTGAAATCAATAAAATAATTATTTAAAGTAAATTAATAAAAAAAATTTCCATAAAAAACATAAAAGAAAGAAAGAAAATATCTTCAGAATCTGACCACACCACTTAACCACTGCCACTCAGGCCAAAGCCACCAGCACCTGCTGCTGTCATCTCACTGGCCCCCTTGCTTTGGCCTTGCCTCCTTCAGGCTGGTCTCGAGACACTGACAGAAGGCAAGAGTGATGCTGCTGGACCAGGCTGTTCCTGCACCCCACCCATTCAGAGCAAAGTCAAAGGCTAACCATAACCATGAAGTCTGGGATCTGCCTCCCGGCTGTTCCTTCAGCCTCAACATTCACCCCCAATACCTTTGGCTTCAGGTATTGTGCTGGCCTCCTCACCATTTCAGGAACCTGTTTGTGCCCCCGGACCTTCCTGTACTTACTGTTCCCTTTGCCTGGAACATTCTCCCCTGAGATCTCTGGTTGCTCACACTCTCATTTCCAACATCTCCTCAGGGAGGCCTTCCTGAACGATCTTATTTAACATGGCAGCCCCGTCCCAGTCACTCCACATCCCTCTCCCAGTGCCTTGCTCAACTTTTTGTCAGAGCAGTTAGGATCTTCTAATAGGCTAAATAAATTTCAAAGCATTTTATTATGAAAAATTCCAATCACACAGAACAATTAATATGGTTGTTCAACAACCATCCATGTACTCATCACTTAATAGCTGCTCCATTTGGTCTGTCACCATCTATCTATCCATCCACCCATCCATCCACACATTTTATCTTTCTGATGCATTTCAGAGTAAGTTGCCATTACAGTAAAAACTCTCAATGAAGTGAATACAGAAGAAACATACCTAAACATAATAAAGGCCATAAATGACAAGCCCATAGCTACAATTGTTCAATAGTGAGAAGCTAACACCTTTTTCTCTTAAGATCAGGAACAAGACAAAGATGCTCACTCACACCACTTTTACTCAACATAGTATTGGAAGTTCTGGTCAGAGCAATTAAGCAAGAAAAATAAATAAAAGGCGTGAAATAAGAAAGGGTGAAGTAAAACTGTCTCCACCAAAAAACTGTTAGAACTAACAAATTCAGTCAAGTGGCAGGATACAGAAATATATTGCATCTCTATATACTAATAACAATCAGTAGTTAAGAAAAAAATTCCATTTTAACTTGCATTAAAAAGATAAAATACCTAGTAATAAGTTGAACAAGATAGGTGAAAGATCTATACCCTGAAAACTAAGGTGTTAATGAAAGAAATGAAAGAAAACACAAACAGAAAGATATCCCATGCTCATGGAATGCAAGAATATTGTTAAAATGTCTATACTACCCAAAGCAATCTAAAGATTCAATGCAACCCATATTAAAATGCCAATGGCATTTTTCACATAAATAGAATGAACATATCTAAAATGTGTGTATAATCACAAAAGACCCCAGATAACCAAAGCAGCCTTTAGAAAGAACAAAGTTGGAGACATCATACTTCCTGATGTCAAACTATATTACAAAGCTATAACAATCAAAACAGTATGTATTGGCATAAAAACAAACACATAGATGAGTGCAATAGAATAGAGCACAGGAATAAACCCATTAATATATGGTTGATTAATTTAGGACAAAGAAGCCAAGAATACACAATTTGGAAAGGACAGTTTCTTCAGTAAATGGTAATAGGAAAACTGGATAGCCATATGCAAAAGAATGAAACTGCACTATTACATTACACCAAGCATGTCAAAGTTGCGGCCCACAATGAATATTTTTGTGGCCCAGCCAATATAATGGTATGTAAGAAATGTTTTAATAAAAATTTTGTAACCTTACAGCAAAAGAAACCATCAACAAACAACAAGAAAGCCCACTGTATGGGAGAACATATTTGCAAATGTTATCACTGATAAAGGTTTAATTTCCAACATCTACAGACAGCTTATACAACTAAATAAAAGGAAGATAAATGACCCAATTAAAAAATGGACAATGGATCTAAATAGAATCTTCTCAAAAGAAGACAAAAGGAAGGCCAAAAGGCTCATGCTCAAAGTCACTAATTATCCGAGAGATGCAAATCAAAACAACAATGCGGTACCATCTCACACCTGTCAGAATGGCCAACATCAACAAATCAACAAACGACAAGTGTTGGCGAGGTTGCAGAGAAAAAGGAACCCTCGTGCACTGCTGGTGGGAATGTAGACTGGTGCAACCACTGTGGAGAACACTATGGAGCTTCCTCAAAAAACTGAAAATGGAACTCCCATTTGACCCAGTAATCCCACTCCTAGGAATATATCCCAAGAAACTATAATAGAAACACCAACCAGAAAGGATATATGCACCCCTATGTTCATAGCAGCACAATCTACAATAGCTGGGATTTGGAAACAGCCTAGGTGTCCATCAGCAGATGATTGGATCAAAAAACTATGGTACATCTATACAATGGAATATTATGCTGCCATAAAAAATAAGGAATTCTCATCATTTGCAGCAACCTGGATGGAATTGGAGAACATCATGCTGAGTGAAATAAGCCAGTCAATGAAAGAGAAACACCACATGACCTCACTCATTTATATAAAGAACATTATAAACTGATGAACCAAAAGATAGATATAGAGACAGTAAAGCAACAAGCAGACTGTCAAATTACAGCGGAGAGGGGAGGGAGATCTGAAGAAGATAAGAGATCAACCGAAGGACTTGTATACATGCATATGAGTACAACCAATGGACACAAAACTCTGGGGAGGAAGGACATGTATGGGAGGGGGGCAATGGTATATGTACACAGATAATGATTTAAGAAAAAAATAAATTAGAAAAGTTTTCATAACTTAATTTTTACAATATCCCGTTATACATAATTTTAATAACCAACTACAATGTACACTAATGATTGATTACTATAATCGTGTTGCATTCATCTCCCTTGTGTCTTATGCGCAGGTGCACCATTTCTCTCCACCAAAGCTAGCAGCGAATATTTTAGCAGCCAATTGCCACGTCATTAGTCCTTTTAGTGACTTGTTTGGTGTGTACAACAGGAACTATTTCACTTTTGGAGAACAAGAAAAATAGGTTTACTTGCGTTATGCTTATTAATTTTGCAGTTATTCAGTGTCTGGTAAGTTAATGTTCATGAAAAAATATCAATTTTTATTAAAATGTTCTATTATTTTATGTTAACAATTGCTCATTTATTTCAGCCCTTTGTATTCAGCATGTCTCTATCAAAATAAACCTGTTTCTATGAAAATTGAAGCTTTTGTTTTTTTTGTGGCCCATATAAACTTAAACCTTGTTTATTTGGCCCGTGTTAGATTTTGAGTTTGACATGCTTGCATTACACCATACACAAAAATCAACTCAAAATAAAGACTTGAATGTAAGATCTGAACCCATAAAACTCATAAAAGAAAACAGAGGCAATAAGCTCCTTGACATCAGTTTTGGTATGATTTTTTTTTTTTTTTTTTTTTTTTTTGACACCAAAAGCACTGGCAACAAAAGAAAAAACCAAGTAGGACTATATCAAATTAAAAACCTTCTACATAGCCCTGGCTGGTTTGGCTCAGTGGATGGGGCGTCAGCCTGCGGACCGAGGGATCCTGGGTTGGGATCCGGTCAAGAGCACATGCCCAAGTTGTGGGCTCAGTTCCTGGTGGGGGGCATGCAGGAGGCAGCTGATCAATTATTCTCTCTCACCATTAATGTTTCTCTCCTTCTTCCTTCCTCTCTGAAATATTTATTTATTTGTTTGTTTGTTTGTTTGTTTATTTATTTATTTTTTAAAGCTTCTGCATAGGCAAAGGAAACCAACAAAATGAAAAGACAACATACTGAATAGAAGAAAATATTTACAAATCATATATCTGATAAAGGGTTAATATCCAAAACACATAAGGAACTTATACAACTCAATAGCAAAAAACACCAAACAATCCAATTTTTAAAAAGGGTCCTGGCTGGCTTGGCTCAGTGGATAGAGTGTCGGCCAGCAGATGGAAGAGTTGCGTGTTTGATTCCGGTCAAGGGCACATGCCTGGGTGTGCAGGAGGCAACAGATCAATGGATCTCTCTCATCATTAATGTTTCCATTTCTCTCACCTCTTTCTTCCTCACTGAAATCAATAAAAATATATTAAAATGGGCAGAGCAGCCGAAACCGGTTTGGCTCAATGGATAGAGCGTCAGCTTGGGGACTAAAAGGTCCCGGGTTCGATTCTGGTCAAGGGTATGTACCTTGGTTGCGGGCATATCCCCAGTAGGGGGTGTGCAAGAGGCAGCTGATCGATGACTCTCTCTCATCGATGTTTCTAACTCTCTATCTCTCTCCCTTCCTCTCTGTACAAAATCAATAAAATATATATTTTTTTAAATGGGCAGAGCATCTGAACACTTTTTGAAGGATATACAAATGGCCAATGGGACATGAAAAGGTATTCAACTTCACTAATCATCAGTGCAAATCAAAACCATGAGATATTCCAACACCTTTTTTTGATAAAAACTCTCAGCAAAGTGGGAATAGAGGATCATATCACAACATAATAATGGCCATATATGACAAACCTCTAGCCAACATCATACTCAATGGGCAAAGCTAAAACTATTTCCCATAAGAACAAGCACAATCCAGTGATGTCTGCTTTCACTTATTCAATGGTAGAGGCCTGATGCACGAAATTCATGCAAAGGCCTTGGCCCCACCCCCCTCCCAACCTCCCGCTGCCACCTTCGTCAGAGGGACCCTGCTTGCTCTGCTGTGGCCCCAGCCCGCTGCAGCTTTGGAAGGACATCAGTCTAATTAGCATATTATGCTTTTAATATTATAGATAGTACTAGAAGTCCTAGCCACAGTGATCAAACAGGAAGAATAAAAGGCATCCAAATTGGAAAGGAGAAAATAAAAACCCAGAAATCAATGGCACTTTTAAAAAAATATTTTTATTGATTTCAGAGAGAGAGATAGAAACATCAATGATGAGAGGGAATCATTGATTGGCTGTCTCCTGCACGTCGAAATGAGCCTGCAACCCAGGCATGTGCCCTTGACTGGAATCGAACCTGGGACCCTTCGGTCCACAGGCCGACACTGTATCCACTGAGCCAAATTGGCTAGGCATGATGGCATTTTATACATCAATAATGAATTCTCAGAAAGAGAAACTAAATAAACAGTTCCATTTATCACTGTGACAAAAAAAAATTTAAGATACTAATAAACTTAACCAAGGAGGTAAAAGACTTGTACTCAGAAAACTGTATGACATTGAAAAAAAGAGAGAGGAAGATATAGACAAGTGGAAGAATATACTGTGTTCATGGATTGGTAGAATTAACATCATTAAAATGTCCATACTACCTAACACAATCTACAGATTCAATGCAATTCCTAAAATATCAATGACATATTTCTAAGATCTAGAACAAATACTCCAAAAATTTATATGGAACAACAACAACAACAAAGAAGACCCTGAATAGCTGCAGCAATTGATAAAGAAGAACAAAGTTAACATCTATCCAGTTATAACACAAAGCTATCGTAATCAATACAGCCTGGAACTGGCACAAGAACAGGCATATAGATCAATGAAACAGAAGAGAGACACGAGAAATAGATCCAAGACATTATGTTCAATATTTGACAAAGGAGGCAAGAACACACAGTGGAGTTAAGACAGTCTCTTCAATAAGTGATGTCGGGGAAATTGGACAGAAACATTAAAAAAAAGGAAACTAGACCACCAACTTACACCATACACAAGAATAAACTCAAAATTTATTGGGTAAAAGACTTAAGCATAAGTTGTGAAACCATAAAAATCCTAGAAGAAACCATGGAATGCAAAATCTCAGACATCTCTCATAGCAATATGTTTATGGATATATCTTCCAGGGCAACGGAAACTAAGGAGAAAATAAACAAACGAAACTACATCAAAATAAAAAGCTTCTTCACAGCAAGAGAAACTATCAACAAAACGAAAAGGGAGCCCACTGTTTGGGAGAACTTATTTGACAATGATACATCTGATAAAGGGTTAATGTCCAAAATATATAAGGAACTCGGAGAAACCAGAATGGTGGCATAGGTAGAAACCTGAACTGCTGCCTCGCACAACCACTTCAAAACTACAACCAACAGACGTCACCCAGAACCATAGGAAGGCTGAGTGGAAATTCTACAACTAAAAGGAACGAGAAAAGCACACTGAGACTTAGAGGAAGTGCAGAAGTGAAGTGCGAAGGTGCAGAAAGGGCTGGCAACTGAGGACGTGGTTGTCTTTTTCAGTCGGGAGAGACAGGCTCCTGACTGCTCTGAACTCCAGTTCCAGGTGAGACTCTGGGGACCCAGACTCACATGGGAGAAACTGGACTGTCTGGCATCAGGCCAGAACACGAGGGTGGCTTTTTCTCAGAGGTGCTTGCAGCGATTACTCTGGGACACTGAAACCCAGGGTCCTCTTAGGGAAGGGCTGACAGTCAGCCATTGCTGTTTGCTCCACCCTGTTGATTCCCTGAGACTCCGCCCATCCAATTTACAACCCCGCCCCAGCTGTGTGAAGAGGCATTTGCATGAGTGGACTGGCCTTTTGCAATCTAAAATTACCTAACAAACTGCAGCTGGGACAGAGAGACCCAGAACATCCAAAAGAAGGCCCACGGCCAAGCAGCAGCTTGCCTTACTTCACAGCTGGGCCTCATCTGGGCACCTCAAAACCCCAAACAAAGAAGAGGAATCTGCAGATCTCTCTGTAGCTCCTGCTGGGTGGCCTCTCTCCTTGAAAACCCAAGAGCCAGTGTACCCAGTGATCAGAATGAGAACATCCATATTCAGCCCCACTGAAGCAAGTCTTGTCCTGTAAGGGCGTCTCCAGCACAGAAGTTCTCCCATTGTAGATACAACTGATCCTCACAGCCAATTGGCCTGGAGGTCAATTCTTCCCAGTGATATCAACAATCAAGGGTTAAATACAACAAGACTGTGCACACATCCCACAAAGGGGTGCACCAAGAGTGTCCACCTCAGGTAACTGGGGAGGCTGAGCCACTGGACCCTGTAGGACACCTAGCTACGCTATCAACACAGGGAAGCAGCCAAAATGTGAAGACAACAAAACAAATGAAAGAAATGGAGAAAATCAAACTACAGGATATAGAGTTCAAAACCACAGTTATAAGGTTATTCAAGAATCTTCTAGAATCCACCCATAAATTTAGTGAGACCAAGGATATAAAAAAGGACCAAATAGAAATTAAGCATAATATTGACTGAAATAAAGAATAATATAGAGATCCAACAGTAGACTAGAGGATCTCAAGAATCAAGTCAAAAATTTGAAATATGAAGAAGCAAAAAACACTCAACCAGAAAAGCAAAAAGAATTAAAAAATATGAAGATAGTGTAAGGAGCCTCTGGGACAACTTCAAGCAGACCAACATCCAAATTATGGGGATGCCAGAAGAAGAGAGAGCAAGATATTGAAAACCTATTTGAAGAAATAATGACTGAAAACTTCCCCCACCTGGTGAAAGAGACTTCAAGTTCAGGAAGCAAAGAGAACCCCAAACAAAAGGAATCCAAAGAGGACCACACCAAGACATATCGTAATTAAAATGCTAAGAGCAAAAGACGAAGAGAGATTATTAAAAGCAGCAAGAGAAAAACCAGTTAATTACCTACAAGGGAGTACCCATATGTCTGTCAGCTGATTTCTCAACAGAAACTATGCAGGCCAGAAGGGAATGGCAAGAAATATTCAAAGTGATGAATAGCAAGAACCTACAACCAAGATTACTCTCCCCAGCAAAGCTATCACTCAGAATCGAAGGGCAGATAAAGAGCTTCACAGATAAGAAAAAGCTAAAGGACTTCATCACCGCCAAACCAGAATTATATGAAATGCTGAAAGGTATTCTTTTTTCTTTTCTTTTTTTAAAATATATTTTATTGATTTTTAACAGAGAGAAAGGGAGAGAGATAGAGAGCTAGAAATGTCGATGAAAGAGAAACATCGACCAGCTGCCTCTTGCACACTCCCCACCGGGGATGTGCCCGCCACCAAGGTACATGCCCTTGACCGGAATCGAACCTGGGACCTTTCAGTCCGCAGACCAATGCTCTACCACTGAGCCAAACCGGCTTCAGCTGAAAGGTATTCTTTAAGAAGAGGAAGAAGAAGAAAAAGGTAAATATAAAAATTATGAACAATAAATACATATCCAACAACAGGTGACTCTAAAAAATTAATTGAATAAAAAATCTGATAAACAGAATAAACTGGTGAATATAGTAGAATCAGGGGCATAGAAAGGGAGTGGACTGACAATTCTCAGGGAGGGGGTGTGGGGGGTGCAGGGAGAGACTGGACAAAAATCATACACCTATGAATGAGGACAGTGTTGGGGGGTAAGGGCAGGGGCTGGGGTGGGGAGGGAAAAGGGGAGCTATGGGGGGAAAAGGTAGAGGGGAGCTATGGGGGGAAAAGAGGAACAACTGTAATAATCTGAACAATAAAGATTGATTTAAAAAAATAAAATATATAAGGAACTCATACAACTTAACAAAAAGAAGACAATCCAATTAAAAAATGGGCAAAAGACCTAAACAGACACTTCTCCAAAGTGGACATACAGATGGCCAAGAGCCATATGAAAAAATGCTCAAAGTCACTGATCATCAGAGATGCAAATTAAAATGACAATGAGGTAACGCCTCACACTTCAGAATGGCTACCATAACAAATCAACAAATGGTGAGTGCTGGTGAGGAGAGAGGGAACCCCAGTACTGCTGGTGGGAATGCAGACTGGTGCAGCCATTATGGAAAACAGTATGGAGTTTCCTCAAAAAATTAAATATGGAATTGCCATTTGACCCAGGGATCCCACTTCTAGGAATATATCCTAAGAAACCCGAAAAACGAATGAGAAAGAATGGATGCCCCCCATATTCACAGCACAATTCAGTGAGTGGCCAGGAGGGCATGGAGTCCTGGAGAAACGGGCTCTGCGATCAGACCAACCAACGCTAGCTCCCATTGGGAGGGTCCAGGAGGACTGGGTCTGAGTCATGGTCATTATCTCTGAGTAAGGATTGGTCATTCCTGTTTACAGCCTCTAAAGGGATTTTCCAAAAATCAGAGGGCCACTAGCTGGGATACCCCACCTCCCCCCTGCAGCTCTCTGGTCCACCACCCCACTTCCCACGTGGGGCCCCGGGCCAGGCCTGGCCTCTCTCTGTCTGGGTCTCATTCCCTCCGTCCCCTCCTCTCTAGCCGGGTGAGTGCTCAGTTCTTAACCCTCCTCCCTGAATGCTGGGCAGGGTTACCACCCTTTCCCCTCCTCCTCTGTCTTCAGCCCCTGTCCTCCCCGAGACACCAACCCTCAGAGCTGGCCTTCCCTTGGCCTTCCCAGCCTCCGGTGCCCCTCCTGCCGTGGCCCTCAGCTCTCCACCCCCCGTCCCCCCATGTTGTCCTGGGTCATGTTCATGCTCGTGCTCACCAGTGACTCCAACATGACAGGGATTCCCAATCCCCATCTCCAACCCCTGACTGTCCTTCTGAATTTCAGGTTTGGGTCCTGCCTCCTCAATAAAGGTCACCTCAGAGGTTCAGGCTTTTCAACTCAGCACATCCAAACGGAGCCACCATCTTCCCCAACCCCCGCACCTACAGCACTCCCCGCAGCCCTCCCACCTGTCTCCTCCCCTCTCCGCTGTCACTTCCTGTGTTGGCTGACCCCTGACCTTGGCCCCACGCTTCCCTAGCCTCAGCCAGACCGCACCTGACCAATGCACCTCTCCTGACACCAAGCCCAGGAGTCCATGACACCCTCTGAGCAAGACAAGATTCCTGCTTCCACCCTCGGCCAGGTGCTTCCTTAGCTGTCCCTGCTTCCTCCTTGCCCAGCCAGATTCCACAGCCCGACATTGTTCCCAACGTGCTTCTTTTCCTCGTTCTGTTGCTGCATTAGCCTGGCAAAATCCCAGTCCTCCTAAAGCCAGCGGTGAGCTTGCTGCACGGCTGCACCTGTGGCTGCCATGATGCTGCAAACAGGTTGACGGCAACTCCGCTCAGCTGGCCCGGCCCAGCCGCCCCACACCCTTCCCTAGGAAGTTTGAATCCCCTTGGAGCCTGGCTCCCAGACCTCTCTAGTCCTGGTGCCCTTGTCCTGCCTCCCCTCAGGCTGCAGTGCAGTAGCTGTCCCTGTTCTAGCCTCAGGCCGGCCCCCTCCGTGCCCAGAGCCATCCTTCCTCCCCCTCCTCCGGCTTTGCTCCTCCAAGAGGCCCCTCGGAATCCCCAGCAGCAAACAAACAAGTTCTGGTAACTCACCCCCCTCTCTGCCTGTGCCCCCTTCCCTCCCTTCCCACCCTACTGCTGTGAAACTCTCTCTTCTCTTAGTTTCTGTGGCAGAGACCAACTGGTACCCCAGCCGCTACGGTCCCGCCCCCCCTTCAAACAGAACCCGAATGTCTCCTCAGGCGGCCATGCTCCTGCCTGACCTCCGGCTCCCCCGGGAGTAAGAGGAGGAAGATGACGAAACTTGGTTCAACAAAACTGAAGTGTGGAGGGGCGCGGTGGGTGTCTGCGACAGCAAGGCCTCAGCCAGGCGGAGCCAGAGATGAGCGGCCACCACCTGGGCGAGTCCTCCATCCCCTGCAATCCCCTGCCGCCCTCTGGCCTGGCCTCTGGGCCGCGGCTCCTCCTGCTGCACCCCCTCCGGGGCCTGGTCTGCCAAACAGACAGACTTCTCTAAGTGCTGGAGGGGACTTCTGGGAAATCACCTTAAAGGGAAAGGGCATCCTCCATCAGCTGGCTGCCTGGAACTTCCCCCCCCTTTAATTTCTTTAACACCCCCTCCCTCCCCACACACACACACACACACTCATGCCCCCACCCTGCCTGGAACTTTTTAAAACATTTTTGTTACCAGGGATCGAACCCATAACGTTTGCATACTGGGCCGACACTCTAACCAACTGAGCGACCAACACTCTAACCAGCTGAGTATGACCGTATGATGGCTGGCCTCCACAGCTCTTGAATCGCGAGGACAAGGGCTACACCCAGGGCTGGTGGCCCTGAAGGTGACAGGAGCCAGGCTTCCAGATGACTTTGTCCAGTCACCATTCCAACCCTGGACGGCTGACGAGAGTGTTTTTTTTGTGTGTGGTTTTTGTTTTTTTTAAAATATATTTTTATTGATTTTTTACAGAGAGGAAGAGAGAGGGATAGAGAGTTAGAAACGTCAATGAGAGAGAATCATCGACCAGCTGCCTCTTGCACACCCCCTACTGGGAATGTGCCCGCAACCAAGGTACACGCCCTTGACTGGAATTGAACCCGGGACCTTTCAGTCCGCAGGCCGACGCTCTATCCACTGAGCCAAACCGGTGCGGCAAGAGTGTTTTTATCTTGTTTAAGTCACAGTAGTTTCGAGTTTTGTGCAGCCAAACTGAATCCCAATTGAAATCCTTTTTGTTTCAATCGACCCTCCGGGCCTCCCCTCCCTTCTCACTCTCTGCCGCTCCTGCCCCTCAGGCAGGCGTCCGGAGGCAGGTGTCCCCGGCGAGGCCTCTCACCTTCCTCCTCTCACTCCTTCCTTCTGCTGAAATCATTTCAGTTCCCTTGTCTTTAATCATAGGCTTGTGGCTCCAAATCTGTATACCCAGCACAGACTGGCAGAAACAGTCTTTCCTAGACACACTGCTGTCTACGAGGCTCAAGTTAGGCAAGTCATTTCAGAAGGATTGACACGCCTCCCCACCATGCCCCACTGTCCTCATCTCAGTAAGAGGCAGCACCTGATTGCTCAAACAAGCACCTACAAGCCCCCTGAGGTCTCATTCCATCACTCCCACCACCAGCAAGTCTGGATGCTCTCTCCTTGGGAATCCCTCCACCAAATACCCCCATTTCCCGTGTGTCCACACACCATCACAGCTCCTGGAGGGCCGTGTCCTGCTTCGTTCTCCGCACACCTGTTGTAAATATGTGTACAGTTCCAAAGGCAGGAGGAAGTCTGCAAAGGCTTCCCTCTGCTCTGCTGCCCTCCAGAGTCCCCTGGAGTTCTAGAAAATTCTCATTCTTCAGGTACGTCATTGGAACGGGGCTAGAAGCACCTAGATTATAAGCATAGTTTTAGGTTATTGCAAACTTTTGAAATTTAATTTTTACCCAAATAATACTCGTGATATAAAAAATTCAAATAGTGATTTAAACAGCTATTCCTTCTGATATTTATGTTCATGTTTCTGAGCTATTTCTTTGGCTCTTACCATAGAAGGGGGTTTGACTGCGGCCAATCCTCACCCTTCCCTTCTGCTAACAGTTATGGCACCACTCAGGGCGTGTAGTGTTCTGCCCTCACAACTATTGTATTATTCACAGCTAAGCCACGTGATATGCTCTGGATTTGTTTTTTTGTTTTGTTTTGTTTTGTTTTTCTCTCTTGGATTTGCTTTTTATTGTACAATTTTTTTTTTCTGGAATTTTGGCTTAATTTTCCATTTCTTGTTTTGTTTTCCATGCCACAATGCTAAATTATCCCTAAATTCCTTGAAAAACTAACAATTTCCTCCAAATACATTATCTTGGAAACAGCCTCCTACTCTATTCAGGACTCTCTGGGTTTACTGCCCAATGCCCTTTACCTCCATCCTGAGTTATCCCTTCTCTTTCTCTCTTTTGTTGGAGTTTCAAACTGCCTAGACCCCATGTCTTACTTTCATTGCCTTATTCCCGTACTTTGACATAGTTTAGGAGCTTTCTGAAAAAATGGTGCATGGCAGATAAATACAAATATCATGGCAGATAAAAAAAAAAATGGTGCATGGCAGATAAATATAAATAATCTGAAATTATTTATCCTACTCTTCTTACACTTAATAGTTTAGCTGGGTATAAAATTCTAGGTTGCAAATACATTTTAGAAATCAGACTTTTGAGGGCATTGATCCACTCTCTTCATTTCTAGTGATGCTATTGGGATGCCCAATGCTTTTGTAACGTCTAATATTTGGACCATTTTTCTTTTCTCTGGATTGTTTCTGTCCAAAGTGTTCTATTTCATAATGTTGGGGCCTGGCATGGATTAAAATTAATTGCTTTGGACACTCATATCTTCCAATCTGGAAAGTTATATCCTTAGTCCTGGAAATTTTTCTTTTAGTCTCTTGTTGAAAATTTTCTATCCCCCCTTTTCTCTTTCTGGAACTCCTGTTTATCAGATGTTGAATATTCTAGACTGATCCTTTTAATTTTCTTACACTTTATCTTCCATTATCTTTTTCTTTTTTTATTTTCTTAATTTCAACTTGCAACTCTACTGTTGAACTTATTTCCTTCATATTTTTAATCTTTTAAGAATTCTTATTTCTGAATATTTTTGTTATAGCCTCTTATACACTTAACCATGGTAAAGGTGCTATGTCAGTTATTCTCAGCCCTAGCTGCATGTCATGTGGGTAGGTTTTACAAACTAATGATGTCTAAGGATTACCTTAGGGAATATGATTTAATTTGCCTAGGGTGTGTCCCAAGCAGTTTTTTTGTTTGTTTGTTTTTTATTGGCTGTCATCTCTACTAGAAATAAGCATTTGTCATCATTTCCTGTATGTTTAGACTGAGGCTTGTTGTGTAGTAGGCATTTTCCAATCAATTGTTGAATGAATAAATGAATAAAGCACTGTTTTGTAAAGGAAGGTTGTAATATAAGAACAACTTACAAGCAATCTATTTTTGTTCATGTTTTCTCTAAATATGCCTAAAAACTTAATACCTAAAAAAATCAAACAATAGTCTTTCATGTCAAAGGTATTTAAAACTGAGAAAGTTAGCCTGGTCCATGTGGCTCAGAGGTTGAGTGTCAACCTATGAACCAGGTCACAGTTTGATTTCTGGTCAGGGCACATGCTGGGTTGTAGGCTCAACCCCTAGTACAGGGAGTGCAGGAGGCAGCGGGTCAATGCTTCTCTCTCATCATTAATGTTCTATCTCTCCCTCTTCTTTCCTTTCTGAAGTCAGTAGAAATATATTTTTACAAAACATAGAAGTTAAAATTATGAAATGTCCAATTTCACCTTGCCTTTTAGGCAGTCTTTAAAATATTCTTTGTGCCGAAACCGGTTTGGCTCAGTGGATAGAGCGCTGGCCTGCGGACTGAAAGGTCCCAGGTTCGATTCTGGTCAAGGACATGTACCTTGGTTGTGGGCACATCCCCACTAGGGGGTGTGCAAGAGGCAGCTGATCGATGATTCTCTCTTATCGATGTATCTAATTCTCTATCCCTTTTCCTCTCTGTAAAAAAATCAATAAAATATATTAAAAAAAATAAAATATTCTTTGTGAAATAGGAAGTACAAGTGTAATTATTTTCATCCCAGTTTCTGCTGTGACCTCAAGGCAATAGTGACCTCATATCAAAGAAAGGAGCTGGGCCGATGCAGGACTAAGAAGGGAGTTCAGACTTCTGCCTGACCTTTAGCCTATGCAAGAGCTGGAAGTTAGAGGACAATTTTTAGAAGCTGGTGACATCCTGTGACTTCTACTACCCATGGAGGTAAGAAGTGAGTGATTCCGCTTCACCTTGAGTGGACAGAGGGAGACCATGAGAACCAGGGAACAAAAGGAAAGTTATAAGGAGCCAGCCAAAGGGAGTGCATCATTCAAGGTAAGGGAATGACAGGGGCAGGGCACACACGCAGACGCTTCCTAGGGAATGTCCTGCTCGAAGATTTGGGGGGAAATTACTTAAAAGGTTTATTTCTATATTAAGACAAACATGGATATTTTATGGAATGGAAAACTCTTACGATCATTCATTAAAATAGGAGATTTGAAGAAATTCGCAGAGCCCTTATAAACTACATCCCTAGCCGAAACCGGTTTGGCTCAATGGATAGAGCGTCGGCTTGGGGACTGAAAGGTCCTGGGTTCGATTCCAGTCAAGGGCATGTACCTTGGTTGCGGGCATATCCCCGGTAGGGGGTGTGCAAGAGGCAGCTGATTGATGACTCTCTCTCATCGATGTTTCTAACTATCTCCCTTCCTCTCTGTACAAAATCAATAAAATATATATTTTTTTTAAATAAAAAAATAAATAAATAAACTACATCCCTATGTTCCAAGGGTACATGTTTTACTTCCCTGATACTGTTTCTGAAAACTTCACTGAAAATTTAGAAAGTATTTTGTTAGGTGGAAGAACTCACACTGTAGATGAGGTTACTTATGGGGAAAGAGAGGACAAGGAAGAGGGATTTCAAGGTTTGCACTAAAGTTTTAAATCTTTTCCCTCTGTAACAAGAAACAAGACAAAAAGAAAGACCTAATACAAATTAAATTCGTGAGGTTAAAATACCAGAGTGCTGCCTGGAGTCTCAGGGTAGCACCTTCCGGTCCCCCCGCATGAGCCAGGGGAAGTGGCATTTACCCAGGACAAGCTCATCAGGTGAACGGGACCACCCAGACTTTCTTGGGAAGGCAGTTCAGAAGAACAGACCTTTCGGAGTCAAATACCTGTGCCCCCTATCTGTGAGACCTTGGCCAAGGCGTTCTCTAGACCCCAATTTCCTCGCTTTTAAGATGGCTTTGAGATCCTGTCTGTGGGGTATTGTGAGGATATGGTATATAACACACTAGGCATATTCTGGGCACTCGACACATATCACTTCTTTCCCTTCCCCAAGGCAGAATAACAGAAAAAAAATCTTTCCAAACAATCGTGGTGGGAGCCTGCCCAGAGTGGCTTACTTGGGTTGTGGGTTCGATCCCATCAGGGAGCGTCTGTAAGGCAACCAATCGAACACGGTTTATTTCTCTTTCTCTCCCCCATCCTTTCCCTAAGGATGCCCTCGGGTAAGGATTAAACAAACAAACCCAAAGACAATGGTGGGAGTGATAAATGATGAAAGGGGTGGCTAGGGACCCAGAAACGGGGCACCAATTATAAACCAGGTTCAGCTCAGCAGGTACGGCCACAGGTGCGAGAAGGAGCAAGCCTCTCGGGCTGCGCCCACAATCTCCACCACCTGCGGGGAGGCTGGAGCCGGCAGCGGGCGCCCTCAGCCTCCCGACCACAGGATGGCCCAGGGAGGGGGGGCCTCTCCACCTGGTATTTAAAGAAACACAGCCGGGCATGCTTCAGTTATTTTTAGTTAAAGAAAAGCAGCCTTTTCCAAGGGCAACAAAGTGAACGGAACGTCAGGAGGAAGCAGGGTGTGGGCCTCTCACAAGCTCTGTGTTCGGAGAGTGAGGAGAGGCCTCCCGGAGTCAGGGTGCCGGCCAGCAGAGGGGCGCCTGGGGGCGGGCGGCGGGCGCTGCAGCCACACCGGTCACTGGGTTGGTTGGTCCGCAGGGGCTCGAAGGTGGTTGACATGATTAACACTCTGATTCTTGGGGGCATTAAATTAAGGAATGATGCGTGGAGCTGAGAGAGAGTGGCTTATTCAGTTGGATTCTGAATCACAATCAGGAAGTAGTCTTTATCTACAAAAAAAGAAAAAAGAAAACACAAATTACTTAATGTTAAATGTGAGAAAAAAAACACTAGAAGGAAATGGATGATTAAACCGCCAGCCATAGAAGGCAGTGGGTGAATACGTGTCCAGCCGGGCAGCAGAGGTGGAGGCAGGCTTCCTGTGGGGGCTCCGGCGGGAGCCGGGCAGCGCCTCTGAGCGCAGGCTCTTCTCTAACCTGCCAGCGCCAGCGGGAGGGAGGGTACCATCTGTTCTGTGGGTGAGGAGGCTCCGGTTCGGAGAGTTTGAGTAAATTGCCAGTGGTTCTCAAAACAGAGGGCACCTGAGTGGCCTGAGGGCCGGTCAAACACACACTGCCAAGCCCTGCCCCACGCTCTTTGGATTCAGTCGGTCTGAGGTAGAGCCCAACAACCTCCTTTTTTTAAGTTAATCCTCACCCGAGGGAATTTTTCCCACAGATTTTCTGAAAGGGAGCGGCAGGGGGAAGAGGAAAAGAGAGAGAAACAGTCCTGTGAGAGAGACACACGGATTGGTTGCCTCCTGCATGCAACCTAACTGGGGCCGAGAATCAGACCTGCAGCCCAGGCCCATGCCTATTACAGGAAACCAAACCCAGGACCCTTTGGTGCCCGGGCCGATGCTCTAACCACGGCCGCCTGGGCGAGAACCCGTATTTTTAATGAATTCCTAGGTGACACTGGAGCTGCAGGTTCTGGGAGAACCACTGGTTTAAGGTCACCCAGCAAATCAGCGTCAAAGAGAGATGGCAACCCCAACCCCGCTTCTCTGGGGTGGATGTGGGCTCTGTCACAGGCTGAGGACATTTCAAAGGCACCGGTCAGAGGGGCCGAGCTCTGGGGGTCCCACCCAGTAATGAGGAATGTCCATCATGGAGTCACTGCGAGTTCAAGGCCTCAGGGCTGAGTCTGACTGCTCCTCATTTTATAGAAGAAATTGGAGAGGCAGTGTTTCAACTTTGCCCTTAATTATCTTCCATGTGGCCAGTCCTGGCCAACCACTTCTTATATTGGCATCTCAACGAATCCTCACTCACTCTATGAGGCAGGAACTAGTGCTTTCTCATTTTATACTGCGGCTCAGAGTTAAATATCTTGCTCAAGCCAAGGCAAAAATGTGAGGTGTGGCGGTTGGGTCTGACCGCCCTGCTGAACAGAAGCGAAATGGCCGGACCGCGGACCCACATGCTTTGTGTCTGCTGGTGGAAGCCTAAAGTCCTGATTCCCAGGATGGCTAGCTGATGGGACTGGGAAGAAGCAGATTTTTATATGACTAATAGTTTCATGACTAAGCAATCTGTTTAAGTAAATAACCACTTACTAATAAAAACAATGAAAGCCACCGATAAAAGCAGACATAATTAGCAATACTAAAAAAAAAAAAAAAAAAAAAGCTCTAATTCAATAATATCACTCCAAGTGCTTTATGGGAAGCAGAGTTTTAAAGTATGATTATGCTGTCAACTCAGCTTTACATCAGGGAGGTTAACAAGTGGAAACCAAGTCTGTCTGAAAACATCTCTTCATGTGGGCCATTCTGGGCCAGATGGGGTGAAACTTGGTACGAATGTGGAGATCCACACTGCCTCACACCACCTGCTGCTACTTTTGGTCTCAGTTTGGTCAATGAGGAAGCTTAGGTGGGAGGAAAGGGACATGAACCTCCTTCCTGGGCAGGGCTGCTCCGGGCTGCTCCCACAGACGGGTGCTAATTACAGACCAGGAAGGACCCGCCTCGAAAACGCACAGCAGCCAGGCTGCTCTGTGCCGGGCGCTGCCCCCTGGGGCCTGTGCTCTATGGCCATCCGAAGGTGATCCAGCCCTAATGCCTCAGAGGCTCTGCTCAGTGGCTCCTGGCAGTATTTTTTTCTTGCCCTAGCGAAGTGGTTGTATCAATATGTCAAATCACGGGTTTTCATCCTAAATAGCATGTCCCTCGGACATCTCTGATCCCCATCTCCACTGCTGACCCCACCTCCAACCCCACAGTGGGATGTAGCCATGGAGGGAAGTTTAGGAAGTCTTTCATTTATTTATTCAACAAATATTTGTCAAATGTCTTCACAAGTTTCTGGAAACTGTCTAGTGGAGACAGAATTAAAAACGCAGATAAGGGGGCTGGTTAGCCAAGTGGAAAGGTAGGACGGCAGTGTCGCCAGCAGCAGGACGGCTTTTGTGAGGGCCCAGGGAGGGGCTCTGAAGGCAGCAGGTGGCTGGAGAAGTGGTCAGGGTGCTCAGAAGAACACTCACTGTATTTAAGGCAACCGGGAAAAGTCACTCATCTGGCCAGTATAACAAGATGTGTGTGTGGGCCCATGAGGATGTGAGCACTAGACAGACAGCGAGTGAGCAGGTGAGAGCATGCACACCCTCCCGGCGGGCTCTCAGTGTCACCGGGCCACTTCCTCCTCGCCTCCACTGACAGGCTGAGGGGAGGTGGGGCCTGTGCACCCAAGGAGCTCTAAGGGACTCCAGCACTGACTGCACCCCTGTGCTCTGAAAGTCCGGGTCCCTCAGGGCAGGCTGTAGATGCCTTCGCTGCTGAGACGGGGCGAGTGGCTCGGAGCTCTCAGATAACTCTGCTCCAGAGGAGCCGTTCTTGGAAGCTTCATGTCCATGGGGCCTGTCTGATTTAGAGATGGCATCATTTGTCCTTGCCTCACGCTGAGAATCCCATGTATACTGCTCAACGTGCAGGATCAGTAAGGGGCCATTCCCAGCCTGATTTTCAGGGAAGTAGAGGTGCCTACAGTCGCACAGCATGAGCCTTGGGAGGGATTCCGTCTGCTTCTGAGCCTTTCTCCACCCCCCGCCAACATACTCAACCGGATGGGGCGTCTCCGAGGACCAGAACAGTCCAGTCCCCTAAGTGACACTTTACCGATGTGAAAATGGAGGTTCAGAATGTCCTCTGACTTGTCTAAGGTCACAATCATTAGGAGCTAAAGTTGGGAAAATGAACTCTTGCCTGCTACAATCTGTTTGTTTTCTCTGACAGAATCAGAGACACCATCGGACAGTGATTGAACTGATAAACAGTGTACAGCATCTTATCCTATATTCCTTTCTGGGGTTGACCTCCTTTGTCCCCACCCCTTCAGGAAGTGTCCCAGGGGGATTGTGGTTCCTGTGACTGGCTCTCTGGTTCCCTCCTTCACATCCTTCCAAGATGCCAGACTGGGCTGGAACAGGCCTGGGATCAGAACCAATATGGCTCTGCTGCTGTGAGTGGGTGACACCCTCTAATCACCCCAGAATTCTATAGCCACTCTCTTTGCCATCTGTCTGCCAAACCAGGGGCAGCCAGTGTTCCTGGCCTCCACAGCCTTCTTCATCTAGGTCCCAGTCACAGTCACATTGCCTCCTGCTCACAGGGTCAAGTTTTGCATTTGAGGCCTTTTTAAAATTGGATCAAACATCTCACCTCCCACTGCTCCAGACATATATTCTGGTGTCCTAGACACACTGCCCCGCAGCCCACCTGCCTCATCAGGTGCACAATTAGCTCATGCACACAGCAATGTGGCTCAGCCAGAAAACAGAGGGAGAGCGAGAAGTAGCAATGCAAAAATAGTCCTGGCCCTAACCAGTCTGGCTCAGTGGTTAGAGTCGGCCCACAGACTGAAGGATTGGGGGTTCTATTTCAGTCAGGGCACGTGCCTCAGTTGCAGGCTCAATCCCTGGTGCAGGTCAAGGGGCATGTGAGAGGCATGTATCTCTCATATTGATGTTTCTCTCTGTCTCTCCCCTTTCCTTCTGCTCTCTCTAAAAATCAATGGAAAGAGTACCTTCAGGAGAGGATTAACCACAACGGAAAGTCCTGGAGAAGCTGTCCACCACTCCGGTCTGAGTGCTGAGTGAGGTGAGGCAGGACAGGTGACCCTGCTCTTCCCTCTTGCAGTCCCCGGCCTGTGGGAACCGCCCAGGATGAGCATCTCGGCACCCTGAGAATGATCCTATGATGTGTGCACCACACAACCCCCAAATGCAAGCCAAGCACTCCATGTAGAACAAAAACAGCGACTGGTTCCAATGTTGGAGGAAAAGCTGGCTGTATGAGGCCCAGAGAGACAGGACTATCCTTTAGAAGTGGATAAGTGAACATTTTTTCAAAAATAAAAGACTATACAGTATGTTTGCCTTCTGCTTTGGAATGTTTATGTGTCTTTTTCTTTCAAGCCTAGGTTTCTTGCCCTTCCACTTGGCTTACACTTTTCTATACCCTCAAGAGTCAGCTGAATGTCCCCTCTTCTGGGAAGTCCCTGCTGACTGTGCCAAGCAGCTAGTCACACCCTTCTGTTCCCAAGCGCTCGAATGTCCTGTCAAGGCGAGGGTTACACTGTGTCATGCTTACGTGTCATCTCCCCCAGGAGCCCAGGGTTCCCCTCCCAGGCCCAGAACCAGAAGGTCTGACCCACAGTCACTGCACATGAGTATTTGTCGGGGATGCCGGTCAGAGAATGGACAGGCAGCGAGGCAACCACCTGTGTACCTTCAGCTCCTCAGGCTTTTCTGTGGAGCCTGAGGAGACTCCAATGTGCTAAGCCTTCCTGATGAGCAGTAGTGATAGTCTGATCCTAAGAGGGGACACGGAAGGCCTCTTACCTGGTGCAACCATAATTTCGTTTTTCTTAGAGCGAATCCGAAGGAAAGTCAGGTCATTCTGGGGGTCAATTTCACGCACGGTGCTCCGGGCCTTCAAGATGAAGTTGTGCATGAGGTTGGCGTACTGTGTGGTGGTGGGGTTGTCCATGGTGCTCTTAATGGGAATGCCTGTGTGCAGGGCAGACAGAGACTGAGCAGGACTTTGAGGCCTTTCTGTCCAGTTCCCAACCCCACACCCCTAGTTCTAGCGTCCTGGACTGGCAGCTAACAATCAATGCCACTGCTACTGAAAGCTTGGCAGGCAGTGCTGGGCACTTCCCTGGAAGTCCCAGAACCACTCTGGGGGTGGTGTCAGCATCTTCACTTGCCAATGAGGCAAAAGAAACTCTGAGCAGTGAGGTGACCTGCTATGGTCGCACAGCAGAGAAGCGGGGGCCAGGCCTGCTGGCTGGGCTCCACTGTCCTCACTAGGTTCTGGCAATAAGGAGACCATCATTTGGAGCACTTAGAACCTGAACAAGGAGGACAGCACTTACATAACTGAAACACAAATGAGTAGGAAAAGGTCAGCTTCTGCCAAGACATAACCCTCAGTAGTGTGTTGTTCCTATGCCCCCCAAGGGGGGCCTAGTGCACACACTGTCTGTACACGTGAAAGTTAAAGCCCATTTCTCGGTCCGCATCACCTTGTAAAGAGCATTGTTACTGCTTCCAAAGAGACCACAAAATGGTCATTTCTCTGAATTCAGCATGCCTCTACTAAGACTGGGTTTTTACTTAATTACTGTTCAATGAACACCATTGTCTTTTAAGCCTTTTCTGTTTTCAAGACTGTTTCCTTGTGAGAAACTATTCCACGGATCTCCCTCACAGGCAGTGCCCATTTTCATGGAGGTGCGGAATGGCCTCAGCTGGAGTGACCTCAGGCCACGACTGGGTCCTCAGGTGCCTCTGAGTCACTGACATGCCCACAGAAACTCCGCCCCTGAGGCTCCAGGTGCACACAGCTGGCAGATACGTGGAGGATTATGGCACAAGTGGCTCCTCACACGTAAGTGGCTGGATTTGGGACCCAGGCCCTGCTAGTCCACACCAGTCTAAAGATCAGCCAAAGGCAGCCACCCTCAGGCCTCTCCCTGAGTGGCAGACCTGGCCCAACCTCATCTTCTCAGGGTCAGGAGCACAAGGGCAGGCAGAAGATGACACAGTGGCAGAGAAGCAGCTGAGTCAGTGAGGCTGTTTGAGCCAAGTGAAGTCATGGGAACAAGTTGTAGTGATCATTTTCCTTTAAGAGACAAGACAACTAGGTTATCAGGGGTGCTGTTGGGTCCTAGCTGGCAACCAGGTGCCCACCAGGGCCTTGCTTGATTCTGGACTTTTCTAAGAATCACAGTATGAGCAACTGGGGTGATGACTGAGTAGGAACTCTCAAATCTGATGACCTGAACTTATACACTGCGTTGTCCCTTCATAGCAATGTGGCCTTAAACAAGTGATTTATTCTATTCTATTTCCTCATTTGTTAAATGCCTGTGCTTCAAAGTGCTGCTGTGGGGAGTAAATATGGTTTAAGAATGTTTTGCAAGGGCACCTTCTCTCAGGTTCCTCTGCCTGGAACTTTCCTTTCTTCGCCTGTTCTCTCCCAGTTCCCACTGGCCCCGCAAGTCTCCACCTCCTGGTGGCTCCACCCACCCCAGATATGGTCAGTGCCCCCTTCTGCCATCCCAGGCCCACGCCATTTTCCTTCGCAGCAGTTAGTTGAATTTGACATCACACCTTTATGGAAGTGATCAATATGTTCATCCCTAGTCAGGACCAGGTCTGATTTGTTCGCTAGTGTCCTTAGAAACACTGCGTTAAGAATTTATTGTTGCTGCCGAAACCGGTTTGGCTCAGTGGATAGAGCGTCGGTCTGCGGACTGAAGGGTCCCAGGTTCGATTCCGGTCAAGGGCATGTACATTGGTTGCGGGCACATCCCCGGTAGGGGGTGTGCAGGAGGCAGCTGGTCGATGTTTCTCTCTCATCGTCATTTCTAACTCTCTATCCCTCTCCCTTCCTCTCTCTGGAAAATCAATAAAATATATTAAAAAAAAAGAATTTATTGTTGCTGAAAAATGAGAAGTCACACCAAGTGAGAGGATGTGTAAAGGAGACACAGATCTAACCACTTGTTGGCTCATTTTAAAACCTAAGAAAACTTGAAGGTGTGGCAGTGGAGGAGAACTGGGGAGAATTTCAAATAAGGGAAATCAGATCATAGAATGCCAGACTCTTAGGATGCCAGAGCTGGGGCTACTTCAAAGATATCTCAATGATTAGGCCGCCTACCCCAAGCCACTGCCTTCACAGAGACTGTGCAGCCTGCGGAGCTGGCTGGTGCCAGGGAGGCACAACTCTAACCTGAGGCTCAGATCTGTCAGGTTGCATAGCACCTAACCCGGCTCCATCAATCAACACCTACACCGACAAAACTTAACGCAGGTCTTAAGCACAAGCTCAGGTGCTGGACACAGCGAGTGAACACGAGACAAACCCTGACCCCGTGGAGCGTGTACATTCAGTCCTTTATTCTGCCTGTGTAGGTAGCAGCCGAGGACAGCAGGGGATCTGGAGGTAGAAATGGAACGGAATGTTCCTGAAGTTCTTGCAAAGTCTGCCTAACCTCACACTTTTATAATGAAATATGTTTGTATTTGCTCAACATAGAAATGTCAAAAGCAGTGGTAGGCGGTTGGTAAGTGACTGAAACAGGGTGTATCATGAGTTCAGGGGCAAGAACAATCTTTCTGGGCTGGTGGTCAGGGAAGGCAGCCCATGGGAAAGGCAGCTGAGCTGAGCCATCCTTAGCTGGAAGCTTCCAAAGGACGTAACGGCCCATGAGCAGTGAGTTCTGGGCACCCCAACCCCAGCGGGGTGACCTCGGGCAGATCCCCTCGCTCTCTCAGCATCAGGTCTTTTTGCCCCTTTAATCCTCACCCGAGGGTATTTTCCCTTTGGTTTTTTTTTTTTTTTTTTTTTAAGAAAGAGTGAAATGGAGGAGAGGGGGAGAAGAGAGAGAAATATCAATGTGAGAAAGGCATCGATTGGTTGCCTCCCAATTGGTCCATGGGTCCCGACGCTCCAAACCAGCTAGAGCTGCTTCGGTTTTCTCAGCTGAAAAACGGGCAAACACCCTGACTTGTGGGGGCCCTATGTGAAATGTGAACGAGAGTTTGAAGAGCGAGTTCTACGAATGGGACATAAAAAGAAACACACAGAATGATTTTAACATTTATACGGCACTTACTATATATCAGACACTATGCTAAGGAAGTAGTATGATTATATTTTACTGATGAGAAACTGAAAGAGAGAGGGTAAGTGACTTGTTCAAGATTTCCAGATAAGTAGGTAGAGTCAGGATTTACATACAGGTTGTCTGGTTCCCCGTTCCATATTCTTAGCCACTGTGCCACATTGTCACAGTACACAAAAAAGTGCTCTTAAGTATCAAAAGGTAAGCAGCTGGTGCTACACTTTCCTAATGAAAAAGCTCAACTTTTGGGCAGTTTTAAGGCAAGAATGCAGGCTTATGGTTTGCAAATATCAGTGAAGGCCTAGCAGGGATCCTCAAACTTTTTAAAGTGGGGGCCAGATCACGGTCCCTTAGAGAGCTGGAGGGCCGGACTATATGAACTACTAATTCCTACTGTAACACCTCGGCTGCGCTCACTGCCCAAAAAACCTGGCGGGCCAGATCAGACTCCTCTGCGGGCCGCATGTGGCCCGCGGGCCGTAGTTTGAAGACCCCTGGCCTAGGGGATCCCAGCTGAGGAGTCATCTTCTGAGGCTCTTCCCTCCCATTTGGGGTCAAAATGTGCAGGCCCATTTTGTGCTGGCCAGCGAGGCTCAGATGGCTGGAGTGCTGTCCTGTACACGGAGAGGATGTGGGTTCGATTCCCATCAGGGCACGCACCCTGACTGCGGCTTAAATCCCCAGTTGAGCACGTGCAAGAGACAATGTCTGATGTTTCGCTTTCACATCAATGTGTGTGTGTCCCCCTCTTCCTCTCCTTTTCTCTCTCTCTAAAACCAACGAAAGCATGTCCCTGAGAGGAGATTAAAAAAAAAAAAAAGTCCAGTCACAGCAGACAGAAGACAGTCTCTCCCTGAGGGATATACGAACAGCCTTTCAGGTCTCAGACCGACCGCTCCGTGTGGGGAGGGGAGGGGAAGTCTGAAGGGAAGGGAAGCCCGGCAGCACAGCTAACCCGGGACCTGCTTCGGCCGCCCAGGGTCCGGAGGGCTCCTCACCGGCTCCTCCTCTGAACCAATGACCACACGGTCTAATTAGAACCTGACCAAGCTGGGGAGCATGCTGTCTAACTCTGGGCTGGCCATGGTCTAATGACCTGGAAAACAACATTCTAACTGAGGACACGCCACCTCCACTCTGTCACCTTCATCCTGCTCTCCTGAAGCAGGCACTGTTGAGCACTCTGCCTTTCCAAAGCAAGGCCCAGCGTGACAGTGCATACACCCGGGGGCCTTTAGGAATAAATCAGAGATGAAAGAATACACTGAACCAAGAACTGAGGGAGGCCAGCGGGGAGGCTCTGAGCTGGAGACCTACAGCCACGCCCTGGTCCCGCACAGGGATGAGAGGAAGAGAACAACTGCATTCAGACAGACTTGGGATGAAATCTTGGCTCTGCCATGGCAGGCAAATCAACTGGATTTCTAGACTCAGTTTTCTCCGTTGCAAAATGAAGGCAAAAGGGCTGTTTTAAGGGAGAAATAAAAGGGAATGTTTGTAAAGCACCACATGTAAGTGTGTGAGAAATATTGGTCTCCCTCTTTGCCAGGTCTATCGCAGCTTGAGAAAACCAGTTACCTGTACTCTTCCAGTTGTGGAAATAATGTTCCAGAACAGAAGGGAAAAGCTACAGGCACCAAGAAGTTGACCAAGAGTACTATCTAGCCAAAAACATGAGTTTTATCTAGAAACAACATAAATGGATAATTAATAAACACTGTCCAGTGTGGCTCAGTGGTTGAGGTGGCCAGTTTGGTCCCCAGTTGGAGGCATGCAGGAAGCAACCCACCCATGTTTCTCTCTCATTGATGTTTCCACCTCTTTCTTCCTCTCTCTCTTAAATCAGTAAAATATGTATTAAAAAAAAATTGTACTGGCAGTTAAAAAAAACTGTTTATGTAAAACATGAAGCAAAACACATAAACCTCATGAGTGAACATATGCAAAGGAGGAATAACTATAATTATGACCAAGAGAAAATGCACCTGAGCGAGGGTTGAAAAAAACATGGTATACTGAAAAAAATATGGCCTGTCAGGGCAGTGGGACTGAGTGAATTTTCCTTTTTTAAAATTTAGAATTTCAATAATAGTGCTAGGACACCTGAGGTGTTAAAAAAAAAAAAGTGGAAATTCATGTACATGAAGGGGCTGAGTAAACAGCAAGTGGGCTCTGCTGTGTCTGGGCCGGTCTCTGGGCCCGCCTGCACGTGGCCGGAGCAGGTGTACCTTCTGTGTTCACCACGATGATCCCCTGCACTCCCTTCTGGCTCTGAAGTCGCTTCAGTGTCTCCTCCACCTCTGCCTGCCAGATAGAACAAGACCAAGGTTAGGAAGGGCCAGGAAGGCTGGGTTAATTCATTCATACCCTTGACAGATGAGTCACACATTCGTCTTCCAACAACAAACAAGTAACACCTGGGCACGTGGCACTTCCTCAAAGCGCCCAGCTCTGTTTAGAGCAGTCCCCAAGCCACTACCAGCGCCCAAATCACCTACTCACACCCCCAGGAAGGGGCAGGGCTCCTCTTGGCCCTTTGCCGACCAGGCACCATCCTCCCTCCTGCCTCAGCTATTTGGGAGCAGAATATAAACACCATTCCTGAGAGTACAGACACATCCGTGACTCATGGATCTGCTGTACCTGGGAGACAGGACGCTGATGACCTGAGAAAACCAAAACAGTGGCGTCTATAGGAAGGAGATACCTGCTATTTGTAGTCCAAACAGCACAACTGAAAACATTCCAAGGAAACAAAACGACCCCATGAGGACAGACTCAGTGACTTAAAAACCCAGCATCTGAGACAATGTGATGCATGGCTCAGAGTCACAGGAATGTGCCTGGGCAGGGGTTCTTTAATCCTGATTCTCCAGAAACTAGTCAGGGGATGTTCTGGCACACGGAATTTATTAACAAAGGGACAATCAGACATTTGGCTCCTCACCCTGCCATGCAAGGCATTCTCTACTATTATTCACATCTTTTAGCTTTTCCTCCACTCTCCATCTACATGGCATACCTCCTTGTGTCCATGTCTTTGTACCCTAACAAGGCCTCTTCTCTGCTGAAATCTGACAAATTCTTCTAGACCACCTAAACCCGTGGTCGGCAAACTGCGGCTCACGAGCCACATGCAGCTCTTTGGCCCCTTGAGTGTGGCTCTTCCACAAAATACCACGGCCTGGGTGAGTCTATTTTGAAGAAGTGGCGTTAGAAGAAGTTTAAGTTTAAAAAATTTGGCTCTCAAAAGGAATTTCAATCGTTGTACTGTTGATATTTGGCTCTGTTGACTAATGAGTTTGCCGACCACTGACCTAAACCATCGCTTCCTCCAAAAGCCTTTATTGATCCCCAACTCAGTGGAGTCCGCTACTTCTGACTCTGCAAACTCTTAAACTGTACCTCTCTGCTGATGCATCAGGTATTTTATTACTGAAGAGTCCCTAGAATGGTGTGCAGAATAGGGACTCAATAAACAACTGCTCCACTGAAGTAGCCTAACTCCTCCTGTGGATGGGAACTGGCCTTGAAGTGTGTGTTTTCTGGAGGCCCTTCCAGACAGGTCCAGAAGCTCCCCAAAGCCTGAGCGCGGGACCATGTTGGAAAGAGAGGTGCCATTCTCCCAACAGAGTGGTTCCCACCCTCAGAAGCTAATGAGTAGGCCTGGGAGGAGGAGTTTCCAAACAGTGGATGGAAACAGCACAATGAATTCCTGTCTTTCTAGCAGGCTCAAGGCTAACAACAATCCAGTCACTGCCATCCACGCCCCTATGATGTAATACTCTCAAATGCTGGAGAGAAGGGCAAACAAATTCCTCCTACATAATGGCAAATAGTCTGTTGCCTCTAAAACCGGGAGCCTGTGTAAAGGGACGAGCTACACGAGAATAAAGTACAGTGGGTCATGTATGTATGAGATCATCGCTCACTCCACACACTGTCTCAGCTCCTCCCATGCACTATTCTGGAGAAGCGGGGAAAGTACGAGAGCAGCCAATACCACACAGTCCTCAGTCCGCAGCCTTCCTAGAAACTCATCCTAAGGCAGGGGTCCTCAAACTTTTTAAAGTGGGGGCCAGATCACGGTCCCTCAGAGAGCTGGAGGGCCGGACTATATGAACTACTAATTCCTACTGTAACACCTCGGCTGCGCTCACTGCCCAAAAAACCTGGCGGGCCGGATCAGACTCCTCTGCGGGCTGCATGTGGCCCGCGGGCCGTAGTTTGAAGACCCCTGTCCTAAGGAATAATCCAGAAGGAGAATACGGCAAGACGTTTGCTGCAGTGACATCAACATTAGCAAAAAAGCAGAAAGAGCTATGGCTGGTGTGGATTAGTGGTCAAGGGCATGTGCAGAAGGCAACCAGTCGATATGCCTTCTCTCACCTCGATGTTTCTATTTCTCTGCCTCTCCCCCTCTCTCTCCCACTCTCTCTGAAAAGCAATGAAAAAAAAAAAATCCTCATGTGAGGATTAATAAAACAAAAAAATATTAAAAAAAAAAAAAAAACCAGAAAGCTGGAAGTACCCAATAATTAGGGAAAAGACAAAGTAAATTATGAAATATCTATTCATAAGAAATATACATTTACCAAGAAAGGAAGGACATGTAAGTATATGATGACCTATTCAGTACCTGATACAGGTCAGATATTGGGATGAATATTTACAGACACTGACCCTTTCATAGTGAGTATGATCTCCACTTTACAATAAAGAAACTGAAGTTCAGAAAGAAGAGTTTTGCCCACGGACACATAGGTCAAGAGAAGAGGTGAACACACCATTGACCACAACTGATGAGGACCTTGCCCTCAGGGAGCTCAGATTCAGGTAGAACTTTAAACAAGTGACCAGGAGTCCTGCAGGGGATGACGCAGGAGAGCCCGGGATGCCACCCTGGCTGGCGTGGTCAGAAACACCTGAAGATGTAATCGTTAAGCCAAGAACTAACGGGAAAGAAAAGTATTCCAGGCAACAGTATGAAAACAAAGGCAGAGAAATGGGAACAAACTCGGCATGTTCAAGGAATAGCGATGATCAGTATTGCCAAGTTTCTTTGCTAATCTGACAGGCAAAAAACAAATAAAAGAAAGTCAACCTTTCTTTAGTTTTTAAGAATAGGCATATAGATTAATGGAACAGAACAGAGACCCCAGAAATTGACCCACGCCATTATGCTCAATTAATATTTGACAAAGGAGGCAAGAGCATGCAATGGAGTCAAGACAGTCTCTTCAATAAATGCTGTTGGGAAAATTAGACAGATGCATGCAAAAAAATGAAACTTGGCCAACAATTTATATCATACACAAGAATAAACTCAAGCTGAAACTGGTCTGGCTCAGTGGATAGAGCGTCAGCCTGCGGACAGAAGGGTCCCGGGTTCGATTCCGGTCAAGGGCATGTACCTTGGTTGCGGGCACATCCCCAGTAGGGGGCATGCAACAGGCAGCTGATCGATGATTCTCTCTCATCGATGTTTCTAACTCTCTATCTCTCTCCTTTCCTCTCTGTAAAAAATCAATAAAATATATTTTTTAAAAAAGAAGAGAATAAACTCAAAATGATAAAAGACTTAAGCATAAGTTGTGAAACCATAAAAATCCCGGAAGAAACCACAGACTGCAAAATCTCAGACATCTCTTCTGGCAGTGTATTTATGGATACAGCTCCCGGGGCAAAGGAAACAAAAGAAAAAATAAACAAATGGGACTGCATCAAAATAAAAAGCTTCTGCACAGCAAAAGAAACCATCAACAAAACGAAAAGGGAGCCCACTGTATGGAAGAACATATTTGGCAATTATGCATCTGATAAAGGGTTAATGTCCAAAATATATAAGGAACTCATACAACTTAACAAAAGGAAGACAAACAATCCAATTAAAAAATGGGAAAAGGACCTAAATAGACACTTATGCAAAGTGGACATACAGATGGCCAAGAGCCATGTGAAAAAATGCTCAAAGTTATGAATCATCAGAGAGATGTAAACTAAAACGAGAGGTATCACCTCACACTTCAGAATGGCTATCATAACAAATCAACAAACGACAAGTGCTGGTGAGGATGTGGAGAAAGGGAACCCTAGTGCACTGCTGGTGAGGATGCAGTCTAGTGCAGCCATTATGGGAAACAGTATGGAGTTTCCTCAGAAAATTAAATACGGAGCTGCCATTTGACCCAGTGATCCCACTGCTATGAATATATCCTAAGGAACCTGAAAAATGAATCAGAAAGAATGGATGCCCCCCTATGTTCATAGCAGCACAATTTAGCTAAGATCTGGAAACAGCCCAAATGCCCACCAGGAGATGAGTGGATAAACAAGCTGTGGTACATTTATACCATGGAATGCTATGCAGCAGTAAAAAAGAAGAACCTCTCAGCCTTTGAGACAGCATGGAGGAACTGATAGAGTATCATGCTAAGCGAAATAAGTCAGTCAGAGAAAATATCACGATTTCTCTCATATGTGGAATCTAAGTAACAAAATAAAACTGATGAACAGAGTGGATCTAGAGACATGGAGTCATGGAATGGAGTGTGAAATCTCCGAGAGAAGGCAGGGAGGGTGGGTGGGAAGTAATCAAACAAGAATATTGTATGCATATATGCATGCGCCCTGAACAGGAATCGAACCTGAAACCTTTTGGTTCACAGGACAATTCTCAACCATCTGTCCACCCTAGCTGGGCAAAAATTTGAATTTTTATAAAACCAAAATGAATCAAAAGGATAGAAAAACATCTGCATCAAATAATGGACAAAAGAGCAATTCCAAAACATAACACAAGCCTAGCAGGTGTGGTTCAGTGTTGAGCATGGACTCATATACCAGGAGGTTACCAGTTCGAATCCCAGTCAGGGCACACACCCAGGTCAGGTTACGTGTGGGAGGCAACCCATCTATGTTTCTCTCCCATATCAATGCTTCTCTCTCCCCCTTCTACTCTCTAAAATCAATAATTAAGTAAATAAATAAAAAGTAAGATAAATTACAAGCACATAGAAAAATGTTCACTGTTCCCTATAAATAAAGAAGTGAAAAATTATAGCAATGCTAAGGTAACTTTTTTCACTGTTTGCAATGTTATGGCAAAATTGGTACAAAAGCAATTAGACCCTCTGGAAAAGCTATGGGATAACACTATTGTAACAATCATAAAGGGTTGGTCCTTTTGCCTCGGAATTTCTTTTCCTGAGACTTTTGTTTAAGGAAATAATCTAATAATTTAAAAAATAATAAAACAAAATCTACACAACTATAGGCATTTATCACAGCATTATCTCTACTAATGAAGAACTAGATACAACACAAGTGTACACCAGGGGAATGGTTTGGCAAATTATAGTACAGCTATTTCACTGATTACACTGCACACAAAAATTCATCGCAAAGATGATACAAAAAGATTAAAACAAATGAAAAAGTTAGTATGTACATCTTGAAAAATATGCATATATGAGCAAGGAGGAAGAACAACATAGAGATGAAAATAGTTGTGTGGTGGAGTAAAACTGGTGAGAATTATGGATGATCATTTTTCTCAAGGGAAACTTGGCAGGTTCTACCAAATTGTAGATTATGCATGCCAGAAGTACTACTCCTAAGAATCTGTGCTACATAAACACCACCATGAGTGTAATAAAATAAAATGGACAGGATTACAGCAGCACTGACTGAAGTGAAAAACTGTAAACCACCTAAATGTACATATAGCAATAGAATACTATGCAAGAATAAAGTAGTCCTTTTCCTTTGGCCTTGTTGCTACAGAGAGAGCAAGATGGGTCACCAGCACCTCTACAGGAGCCTTCTAAGGAAATTCAGCCAAGGTTCTCATTCTTGCCACATCTGCTCAAACCACCATGGTCTGACCTGGAAATATGGCCTCAACATGTGCCACCAGGACATAGGTTTCATTAAGTTGGACTAAGTGAACTTCCATGAATGGGTCATTCAAGACATCTATCTTATGACAAAATGCTCTCTTTGTTCATAAAATTAAAAAAAAAAAAACTTCAAAAAGAAAAAATATATAGATTTATATATAGTGATATAGAAAAGTGTGTATATTTAAAAAATATTTTTATTATTATTTTAGAGAGAGAAAGGGAGAGGGAGAGAAACATCGATGTGAGAGGGTAACATCTATCAGCTGTCATCCGCATGCCCCCTACTAGGGATTGAGCCTGCAACCAGGGCATATGCCCAGACTGGGAATCAAACCAGCAAACTTTCCATGCATAGGACCAGGCTTAACCAACTGGGCTACACTACAAGGGTGACATGGGAAAATGTTTGACATTTCAAAAAATATATTTTTTATTGAGTTTTTACAGAGAGGAGGGGAGAGGGATAGTCAGAAACATCGATGAAAGAGAATCATAGATCAGCTGCCTCCTGCACCCCTCCCCCCCCTCCCCCACTGGGGATGTGCCCGCAACCAAGGCAAGTGCCCTTGACCTGACTCAAACCCGGAACCCTTTGGTCCTCAGGCCTAGGCTCTTCCCACTGAGCCAAACCGGCTAGGGCTAGGCTTTAAATTTTTAAGTGAGAGTTTTGAACAGTAATAGTCACATGGCTTAACATTTAAAAGGTCTTTTCAAATTTTGTGAGTTTTTTTTTTTTTTACAAGTTGGATTAAAAACATGAAAAACAAACCTATAAAGGCGCAGGGAGCCCAGTTCCAGCCAGCAAGGCAGGGATCCCCGGTGGTCCCCGCCCTTTTCTGATTCAAGCACCAAGTCCCGGCGACGCGAAAGAACCACACGGACAGAAAGGCAGGAGTCAAGTTTCAAGGGTTCAAATCCAACTCCGCCATTTCCTGAGAGAAGGCATTAGGCTTCTCCAGGCTTCAGATTTCTGGTGTGTAAAATGGGGACAATGGTCGTACCTATATTCACAGAGACTTGGCGAGGCGAAAAACCAAAACAAGGTACAGCGCCTGTCATAAACTAAGCTTCCGGGAAACGTTCTCGTTGTTACACTCGCGCGACCAGGCCCAGGATGCTGGGACGCACGGGCCTGCGGTCCGACGCCGTCCGACGCTGGCCGAGGCCCGGCTCCAGCTTCCGGTCTGCGGGACCCGGATCCCCTGGCCACTCCGGAGTCCCCTCCGTCAGGGTCTGGAGGCCCACGCCTCTAGCGTTCCGCCCTCCAGCCTGCTAGGGCCCAACCCCCCCGATTTCCTGCCCGGCGCTCTGGGGCGCCCCCGGAGGGTCTAAAACCAGGCGCCAGGAGCGGGGCGGCCTCGCTCGGCCACCTTCCGGCCGCCAGCCGCCGGTCTGTAGGAACACTCACCATCTCGGAACGATCGGGTAGCTCGGCGTCCTCAGCGCTGCCCAGCCCGGTGCGTTTCCGCGCCTGCGCAGAGTACCAAGTCAAAACAGACAGCTCTAGGGACCAATCAGGAGCCGGCGTGAGGGGGCGGGCAGCTCTCTGACGTCCTAGGGCTCGTGGGAATTCGCCCTGCGCCGCCGGAAAGTGAAAAGCAGAGGAGCGCTGCAGGGCGGAGAATTCCCTACTCCCGCGGTGCCCTAAAGATGCCAGTTTGCATTGTCGGAAGAGGCTTTCAACTCTCACCCGAGGGCTGAGCTGGCTCCGAAAGCCCCGAGTGGAGGGTGATGATGAAGGCGAGGAAGGAAGTAGCTGAGACGCTCCCCATCCTCTCTTTGTCATATTGAGGCAGAGTGAGGCGCGGAGCCCACACGCGCCGAAGATGCTGGAAAGCCGGAGTTGGGAGTGGAGTCAAGCGTCTCTGGGTTCTCCAGCGCGACCCCTTTGGGAATGTTACGTGCAGGCTCTGATATGAAGTGGTTAGGGCTAGCCTGGGAGTCGGTCGACTTGGGACTCTGAGCTCAGCCCCACCCATGTGACCTTGAAGAAACCACTTCACACCTATGCTCGCTACCTCCCTCCTTTTTGCACCTTTAAAAGGTCCCCGCCCCCCATGCTGAAACCGGTTTGGCTCAGTAGATGGAGCTGCGGACTGAAGGGTCCTGGGTTCCATTTCGGTCAGGGGCATGGACATTGGTTGTGGGCACATCCCCAGTGGGGGGTGTGCAGGAGGCAGCTGATCGATCTTTCTAACTCTATCCCTCTCTCTTCCTCTCTGTAAAAATAAATAAATAAATAAATAAAAATCAATGATATATTTTAAAAAAACAAACAAAAAACCAAAGCCCTATGTTGTCCTTTTTCACTCTTGGGCTATCTACTCTCAAAGACCACAAACTGGATTTTCTAGCAGGGAATTGCCATTTAGTGAACCTTGTGCCCCGTTACTGGCCCGTGCTATCTCCAGTAGCCTCAGCATCCCTTTTTACAAATGCTTTTTCTTGAGGCACTGGAGCTTGCTAAATTCAACACAGATGACCTAATTCCAATTTTTTTATTCTACTTTAGCCTCTCTTAACTGGGGAGGGATTTGGTGCTCCTTCCAAGGGTGTCTGTATTTACAATTAAAAGGATTGGATAGTGACGACAGTAAGGCAACCTGGCAGACACCAACTGAGGATTATCGTTAACATTACTGGTGATGAGATATAGATTGATGTGTGCCCCGTTATCAGGCAATAAGGGCACTTCATTTCTGTAGTGTTTTTCCACAAAACTCTATGACCTTAACTATGAAAACATTAAACCAAATTTGAGGGACATCATATAAAAAATCCGACAGCACTTTTCAAAAAATGTCAAGGTCATGAAAGACAAGAATGAAGAAGTCGCAGATTGGAGGATTCTGAGAAAAATGTCATTGGTGGAAAAAGTGGTGAAATCTGATTAAGGCTGTAGTTTAGTGTCATTAGTTTTGATAACTGTTCCAAGTTATACAGGATGTTAGCATTCGGTAAAGCTGTGTAAAGTGTGTGCAGGAACTGAAACTGGTTTGGCTCGGTGGATAGAGCGTCAGCCTGCAGACTGAAAGGTCCCGGGTTCGATTCTGGTCAAGGGCATGTACTTGGTTGCGGGCACATCCCTGGTAGGGGTTGCGCAGGAGGCAGCTGGTCGTTTCTAGCTATCTTTCTCCCTTCCTCTCTGTAAAAAATCAGTAAAATATATTTTTTTAAAAATAATAAAATGTGGCGGAGCTTGAAGATGGCGACCGAACAGATGGACTTGTTCTGACCCCGGTCCCAAAACAGATAGAAGCAACATCTGAGTCGCTCAGGGAATGTTGATTAGCAGCTAAGGGGCAGCGGATCACTCTAGGAAGGTAAGGAAGTGTCCGCTGGACAATTTTTCCTGACCAAGCGGCCAGCACTCCCGACTTCTCCCGGAGCTCCGGGCTCGGCGCAAAGGCGGCGCCACCCTACCAGGAAGGGAGCAGCTTCTCTGAGGCCTGGAAAACCCACAGCCGAGGAGTCCATCGAGCACCTGTGGCGCCCCGATCGGAGCAAGCGCGTGGATTCAAGGAAGCTCTTCAACCACCCACAGAAAGGTCAGAGTTTGCGTGGCTAGGCTGAGAGTTCAGGCTGCGATAGCGCCATTGCTCCAGCGAGGCCCCGCCCCCAGAGCGGCCCTGAGCGCGCCACCAGGAGCGCCGCGAGGCCCGGCCCCAGTGCGGCCGCGGCCCCGCCTATATTGTAGCCCGGGAGAGCTGCGAGGGCCCGCCCCCAGAGAGAAAGAAGGCCAGAGCAACCAAAGTCTGGGAGGTCAAACCAGTAACACTGACACCTAAGGGCTGAACTACAAACTGCCTTTTTTTTTTTTTCTTTTTTTTTTTTCTTTTTCTTTTAATTAATCAAAAATAAATGGACACAAATAACTAAGATATAGCCTACCTAAAATTAAGGACTACCTTACAAAACTGAGGTGCAGTGGAATGCTGGGAACTGCAAGACTCTCTGATCCAAGAACCAGGCATACCAAATACAATAACAGAGGAAGTGATTGAACTCTACTGGACAATTTTATGCTAATTATACTATTCTTTATTTTATTTTCATTTTTTACATTTTTTATTTAATTTTCATTTTTTACATCTTTTACTTCAGAAACGATTTTTTTTCTTTTTTCCTTACTTGATTTTACCTTTTCAATTATTACATTTTTCAATCTCTATCTTCACTATTACTACTGCTATTTTGCAATTTTTTTTTCTTTTTCTTTTCCTCCCCAGTACCATTTTACTTCGTCTTTATTTTACATTGGGAGTAACCTTCATTCTATTTTAATCTCTACTATAGCATCATTCAACCCTATCTCAATTCGACCTTTACCCCATCACTCTCTTACTAAACTTTAACCTTTTAGTCTCCAGTTTATCCTATCCCTTTCCGGCTTTAGTTTTTCCTCTATTCTTTCTGTATACCCCCTGCTAAAGCTCTCACTATACTCATAGACCTAAGTTCCAACCCCTGATACAAGTGTATAAATATCACTCTCTGCACTATATTAACTAGTTAAAAAAAAAAAAAAAAACACAAAAAAAAACGGTTCTACTTTCTATCCTTTTCTCATTGTTTGAGTGAAGGTTGATTATTGTGAATATTTGTGCTTTTCAGTGAAATTGTTATGCTTATTCCAGTGTTGTTATTGTTGCTTTGTATTTTTTTTTAAATCCTCTGTTTTTGTTTGTTTCTTTGACTTCTGTATATCATAACCTTACTTAATAATAGTGGATATTGTATTGTAGTTTGTATTAATCTCCAAGTATTGTTACCGACATTGGCTGGGCTCAGTGGTTGATCTATGGCAATTTTCTCCACATATATATAGTTTGTTTCCCATTTTTTTAGTTTGCTTCTTCTCTCTCTCTCTCTCTCTCTCTCTCTCTCTCTCTCTCTCTCTCTCTTTCTCTCTCTCTCTCTTACTCTCTCTTCTTTTTCTCCCTGTTTTCTAACTTCATTTTGTCATTACTTTATTTCTTCTTTGACTTTTTTTTTTTTTTTTTAATTTTTCTTTATTTTATTTTTACCTTCCTTCCTTCCTTCTCTCCTATACCCTAATTTGCCTATCGCTAGGGGTTACCTTTATTAGAGGTTATTAATATTGTAAATACATTCCTGTTAAGTGCCTCTCGTGTTGTACCTGGTAGTGTTGTATTTTGCACCTATAAATTAACGCAAGAGAAAGAACACCACATAACCAGACATCCTGAAAAGAGATACCATGGGAAGACAAAGAAACACCCAACAAATGAAAGAAAAGCAGGCATCACCAGAAAAGGAAGTAAACGAGCCAGAGGCAAGCAGCCTACCAGAGCAAGAGTTCAGAATAATGATTATTGGTTGGCTAAAAAGAATGGAAGAGAAATTTGACAATAACCAAGAAGAAATGAGGAAGAACCATCAGGAATTGAGGAAGAACCAAGAAGAAATGAAAAATGACATCGCTATTATGAAGAACTCAATAGAAAGCATCAAGAGTAGACTAGATGAAGCAGAAGACCGCATCAGTGAGCTAGAAGACAAGATGGAAAAAAATACCCAATTAGAGCAGCTTCTAGAAAAAAAGATTAAAAAGCAGGAGGAGAGCCTACGGGAGCTTTGGGACATTACAAAACAAAATAATATTCGAATAATAGGGGTTCCAGAAGGAAAGGAAACTGAGGTAGACGTGGAAAAAGTATTTCAAGAAATAATGACAGAAAACTTTCCTGAGATAGAGAAGAAAAAACCCACACAAATCCAAGATGCTCGCAGAGTCCCAAGCAAAATGAATCCCAGAAGACAGACGCCAAGGTACATTATAATTAAAGTGGCAAACAACAACGACAAAGTAAGAATCTTAAAAGCAGCCAGAGAGAGACAGAAAGTTACTTACAAAGGAACCCCCATCAGACTAGCAACTGATTTCTCAACAGAAACATATCAGGCCAGAAGGGAATGGGATGAAATATACAAAGTCATGCAAAGGAAGGGTTTGAATCCAAGAATACTGTACCCAGCAAGACTATCAATCAAAATTGAAGGGGAAATCAGGAGCTTCACAGACAAAAAAAGACTGAAGGAATTTATCTCCACCAAACCAGCAATGCAAGAAATGCTAAAGGGTCTACTGTAAAAATAAAGAAATAGGAATTGAAGAAGGAACATGGGTATAGAATAAAAATGCCATCAAATGAGTACCTATCAATAATAACCTTAAATGTAAATGGATTAAATGCTCCAATCAAAAGACATAGGGTGTCAGATTGGATAAGAAAACAAGACCCTTACATCTGTTGCCTACAAGAAACCCACCTCAGAAAAAAAGATGCACACAGACTGAGGGTGAAGGGATGGAAAAAAGTTTTCCAGGCAAATGGAAAGGAAAGAAAAGCTGGGGTAGCAATACTTATATCTGACAAATTAGATCTCAGAGTGAAGGACATAACAAGAGATAATGAAGGCCACTTCATAATACTAAAGGGTACAATCCAACAAGAAGAAATAACCCTGGTAAATATATATGCACCCAATACAGGAGCACCCAAATACATAAAAAAAAAACTGCTGGAGGACATTAAGGGAGAGATTAATAGCAATACAATCATAGTAGGAGATTTTAATACCCCACTGTCACCCTTCGACAAATCATCTAAACAAAAAATCAGCAAAGAAATATCAATCCTAAACGACTCACTAGACCAGATGGAATTAATTGACATCTTTAGAACATTCCACCCCAAAGCCACAGAATATACATTCTTCTCAAGTGCACATGGGACATTCTCAAAGATAGACCACATTTTGGGACATAGGCAAAGTCTCTTCAAATTCAAGAAGATAGAAATCATATCAAGCATCTTCTCAGACCATAGTGGCATAAAACTGGAAATTAATTACAATAAAAATAATCCAAAGAAATCAAATACATGGAGACTAAACAACATGCTATTAAACAAGGACTGGGTTACCAGAGAAATCAAGGAAGAAATTAAAAACATCCTGGCAACAAATGACAATGAAAACACAACAATCCAAAATCTATGGGACACAGCAAAAGCAGTTTTGAGAGGGAAGTTCATATCCTTACAAGCCTATTGCAAAAAACTAGAAAAAATGGTAACAGATGAACTAACTCTACAACTCAAAGAGTTAGAAAAAGAGCAACAAGAAAAGCCCAGTGTAAGCAGAAGGAAGGAAATAACAAAAATCAGAGCACAGATAAATGACATAGAGACCAAAGAAACAATACATAAGATCAACAAAACCAAGAGCTGGTTCTTCGAAAGGATAAACAAGATTGATGGACCTCTAGCCAGGCTAACCAAGAAACAAAGAGAGAGGACCCAAATAAACAAAATCAGAAATGAAAGAGGTGAAATAACAACAGACCCCACCGAAATACAACAGATTGTTACAAAATACTACGAACAACTCTATTCCAACAAACTAAACAACCTGGAGGAAATGGACATATTCCTAGAAAAATACAAACTGCCAAAACTCAATCAGGAAGAATCTAAAAATCTCAATAGACCAGTGACGTGGGAAGAAATTGAAACCGTCATCAAAAAGCTTCCAGCAAACAAAAGCCCAGGGCCAGATGGCTTCACAGGAGAGTTTTACCAAACATTCAAGGAAGAACTAAAACCTATCCTCCTCAGACTATTCCAAAAAATCCAAGAGGAAGGAACACTTCCGAACTCCTTCTATGAAGCCAACATCACCCTAATACCAAAACCAGATAAAGACAACTCAATGAAAGAGAATTACAGGCCAATATCCCTCATGAACATAGATGCCAAAATCCTCAACAAAATTCTAGCAAATCGACTCCAGAAGAACATCACAAAGATCATACACCATGACCAAGTAGGATTTATTCCAGGAATGCAAGGATGGTACAATATCCGCAAATCAATAAACGTGATACATCACATAAACAAATTGAAAGATAAAAATCATATAGTCATATCAATTGACGCAGAAAAAGCATTTGACAAAATCCAACACCCTTTCCTGTTAAAAACTCTTAAAAAGGTGGGAGTACAAGGATCATACCTCAACATAATAAAAGCTATATATGATAAACCCACAGCCAACATTATACTCAATGGGCAAAAACTAAAACCATTCCCTCTAAGAACAGGAACAAGACAGGGATGCCCACTCTCGCCACTCCTGTTTGACATAGTTCTGGAAGTACTAGCCATTGCAATTAGACAAGAGGAGGAAATAAAAGGCATCCAAATTGGAAAAGAAGAAGTAAAGTTATCCTTATTTGCAGATGACATGATATTGTACATAAAAAACCCAAAAGACTCCATTAAAAAACTAATTGACTTAATAAATGAATTTGGCAACGTAGCAGGATATAAAATTAATGCCAAGAAATCCATGGCATTTCTATACACCAACAGTGAAACTACAGAAACAGAGGCTAAAAAAGCAATTCCATTCACCATCGCACCAAAAAAATTAAGATACCTAGGAATAAATTTAACTAAAGAAATAAAGGACCTATTTGCGGAAAACTACACGACACTGAAAAAAGAGATAGAGGAAGATGGAAGGAGATGGAAGAACATACCATGTTCATGGATTGGTAGAATCAACATCATCAAAATGTCCATACTTCCTAAAGCAATCTATAGGTTCAATGCACTCCCCATTAAAATACCAACGACATATTTCACTGACCTAGAAAGAACTCTCCAAAAGTTCATTTGGAACAATAAAAGACCCCGAATAGCCACAGCAATTCTGAGAAAGAAGAGTAAAGTAGGAGGGATCTCAATACCAGACTTCAAACTATACTACAAAGCCACTGTTCTCAAAACAGCCTGGTACTGGCACAAGAACAGACAAATAGATCAATGGAATAGAATTGAGAACCCAGATATCAACCCAAATCACTATGCTCAATTAATATTTGACAAGGGAGGCACGAATATACAATGGAGTCAAGACAGTCTCTTCAATAAATGGTGTTGGGAAAATTGGACAGACACATGCAAAAGAATGAAACTAGATCACCAACTTACACCATTCACAAGGATAAACTCAAAATGGATACAGGACTTAAACATCAGACGGGAAACCATAAAAATACTAGAAGCATCCACAGGTAGCAAAATCTCAGACGTATGCCAAAATAACTTCTTCACTGATACTGCCCCTAGGGCAATGGAAGCTAAAGAGAAAATAAACAAATGGGACTACTTCAAAATAAAAAGCTTTTTTACAGCAAAAGAAACCATCAATAAAACAACAAGAAAGCCCACGGTGTGGGAGATCATATTTGCAAATATTACCACTGATAAAGGTTTAATCTCCAACATTTACAGACAGCTTATACAACTAAATAAAAGGAAGATGAATGATCCAATTAAAAAATGGGCAATGGACCTAAACAGAATATTTTCAAAAGAAGACAGAAGGAAGGCCAAAAGGCACATGAAAACATGCTCAAAGTCACTAATTATCCGAGAGGTGCAAATCAAAACAACAATGCGGTACCATCTCACACTTGTCAGAATGGCCAACATCAACAAATCAACAAACGACAAGTGTTGGCGAGGTTGCGGAGAAAAAGGAACCCTCGTGCACTGCTGGTGGGAATGCAGACTGGTGCAACCACTGTGGAGAACAGTGTGGAGTTTCCTCAAAAAACTGAAAATGGAACTCCCATTTGACCCAGTAATCCCACTTCTAGGAATATATCCCAAGAAACTAGAAACACCAATCAGAAAGGATATATGCACCCCTATGTTCATAGCAGCACAATCTACAATAGCCAGAATTTGGAAACAGCCTAGGTGCCCGTCAGCAGATGATTGGATCCAAAAACTATGGTACATCTACACAATGGAATACTATGCTGCCACAAAGAAGAAGGAATTCTCATCATTTGCAGCAACCTGGATGGAATTGGAGAACATCATGCTGAGTGAAATAAGCCAATCAACGAAAGAGAAACACCACATGACCTCACACATCGGTGGATGATAAAGATCTTTATAAACTGATGAACCAAGAGACAGATATAGAGAAAGTAAAGCAACAGGCAGACTGTCAAATTACAGTGGGGAGGGTAGGGATATCAGGGGGAGATAATAGATCAACCGAAGGACTTGTATAAATGCATATAAGTACAACCAATGGACATAAAACTATGGGGAGGGAGGGGATGTGTGGGAGGGAGGGAGGGGGGCAATAAAAAAAAAATCAAGAAAATATGTAAAAAATAAATAAATAAATAAATAAATAAATAAAAATAATAAAATGTGTGCAGGAACTCTGTACTACGTGCAACAGCTCTGTTCTCTAACGGCTGCAGACTGGACCTCAAAACATCCCAGAAAATAAAGCACACAAGGGTTCGTCACCATCTTAAATATATGGAGAACCAGGCTCAGGGGTGAAAGGATTTAACGAGATCACAATCACAGAAGCAAAACAAACTGGCCAATTCACAGGCCTGGAGCCAGAATGAGAGGGAAGGAGGAGTTAAGAGATAGTTGTTGGCTCTGAGCGGCAGGTGGAGTGTTGGAGTTTATTCTGAGGTAGTGGGGGAATCACTAAGTTTTAAGCACAGAAGAAGCATGAGACTGAGGTCTCCCACAGACCATTCTTAGGCAGCACAGAGGGACTGGGAGGAAGAGGATGGAAGCGATGACAGGTTGCTACACTGAACAAGGGTAGGAGTAAGGATGTGGGCTGTGGCACTGGAGGCAGCTCTAAGAGAAATGATCCAAGTTTTTGAGGCTGACCTGGTAGGATTTGGAAGCCAATTAGATGGAACTGAATGAGTTATAGAAGACTCCAAGAATTGCAGTTTGTGAGTAGCTATACAGCAAAAACATTTAACCATGCAATCTTTGGAATCAGGTCTGGATTTTTTTGCCCTCTTGCCACTTAATAGCGGTGGACACTTCAAGTTAATGACTTTGAGTATTCCCTTATCTGTAAAACATAGGTGATTATCCCTCTCTGAGAATGATTAGGATGACTAAATGGCTGCATGCAGCAAGCATATCTATGTTTGGGACATAGAAATAAGTGTTGACAGTTGTCCTGAGACTAAGTGAATAGAGGCATGGTATTGATTGCTAGGACAGGGAAGACAAATAAAAAGCAGGTCTGAATCAGAAATGAAGAAAAATAACAGTATGGCTGTTTTCAGTGATCTACAGGTATGACTGCAAACTCCCAACATCCTTACCTGTGGGATGCCTCGAGGAAATCTTCTTGCCAACAGCATCTTTGCTTAATGGGAACCTGTTCCTAAGAGACTAACACTGTCTGAGATCTCTACTGAAGATCCTCCTTTCCTTGCCAACCACAGAAATTCCTTTGGATCCCACCCCCAAATATCCTGTCCACAAAGAAGCCCTAAAGACACATAGGAATTGACAAGTGAAATGGGTTAGGAGTGACAGCAGTATCTGTTCTGGTGTTATACAATCCGACACTTCCTAAAAGTTAGGAAATAGCCAGTCAATATAGCTGAGTCCCAGATTGATTCTTTGTAGGATTTAGGACTGGTGATCCAATGGTCAGTAAGAGCAATTATTTCCCCAAAGAAGATTTCCTCATGCTGTGGAGGACACCTCTTCTCCTTTTTAAAAAGAAATCTATTTTATTGATTTTTTACAGAGAGGGAGAGGGATAGAGAGTTAGAAACATCGATGAAAATCATCTGCTGCCTCCTGCACACCTCCCACTGGGAATGTGCCTGCAACCCAGATACAGGCCCTTAACTGAAATCGAACCTGGGACTCTTGAGTCTGCAGGCTGATGCTCCATCCACTGAGCCAAACCGGTTTTGGCACTTCTCCTTTTTTATTAGTCACACTGAAGCTAGAGTTTTCTAGCTGCTTATATTGGGCAGATTAAACAGGAGTGTCCTCAGAACCTGCCATTTCTGTCCTCCAGTCAGATCAGCATATTCAGAAATTCCACATCCTTACCTGTAGGATGCTTTGAGGAAACTCTCTTGCCTTGGCCTCTCCCGATTCTATTTTTATTTTATAGTTTTAGTCTGCACGGAGGATGTTTTTACTAATTTTAGAGGAAGGGAGAGAAACATTGCTTTGAGAAAGAAACGTTGAATGGCTGCCTCCTGCATGCACCCGCACTGGAGATGGAACCCAAAACCCTTTGGTGCCCGGGACAATGCTCCAACCGATTCTATTTTAAGCAAGAGGTCGATCACCTCGTTTCCCCCATAGGAAAAGGTCTATTGAAGCTAATGAGCAGGACAGCTTATTGAGAACAGTTTTTTAAAAAATATATTTTTATTCATTCAGAGAGGAAGGGAGATATAGAAACACCAATGATGAGAATCATCGACTGGCTGCCTCCTTCATACCTTCTACGGGGTATGTGCCCTGACCGGGAATCAATGAGAATCAAACTGTGACTTCCTGGTTTATAAGTCGACGCTCACCCACTGAACCACACTGGCTAATCAAAGAACAGACAGTCTTGATAACTAACTGGTGTTTCTCTACTTAGCACCATGGCTGGGGTCCTGACTTAAGTTTTCATCTTGGTTGTCTTCACAATAGGTACCAAATCCACTATCACCTCAGTGGGTCTTTATAGTTTCGTGTTTTTTTTCTACCTACTCCACAGGACAGACAGGCTGTAACTGGGCCACTTACAAAAACAGTCAGAAATCTGTAAGATCTGGTCTTTCATGCAGGTAGGGAGAACCTTCTTGCTCAAGACTAACAGAAAAATGTGCAAGTTAAAGACCAAAAATCTTTAATTATAAAGTTACATCTTTTAAGGAAATGCAAGTGAGGCAGCCCCCTGAAGGGCCTTCATTAAGAGCACTTGACTCCCTGTGATATTTGTAGAGTTACCTGAGTATTTGAAATTACAGTTCAAGGAGAAAAAAAGAAAAAAAGAAAGGAAAAAAAAAAAGGAATGCCAATACAGTTATATACAATCCAGTGGTGCTTTTCATTTTTAGTTAATGAAAGCATAGCATATATACAAATAATTTTGTGAATAATTCTAAAAGGAAAACAAAACAAAACCAAGAGGGGGCTGGAGATACCAACAATATTTAATAGAAGTATAATAGTTAACCTTAGAAGTCTTGAAGGATGGAGTTACATCCAAACCAAAGAAGGATATAAATATAGTGAAGTCTAATTCCACGAGGCAATAAAAAGGAGCAGAGTGGGCTTGACTGAAATAGCTTATTTAGCATGAGACCTTGGTGGGAGGTGAGTCATATTTCACTTAAATTTCTATGACTTGACATTAGTATGTCAATCTTGGTGAAAAATTAGTACCTCAATCTTAAATAGAGTTATTGTAAGTCTTATAAAATTAGATTCTTCTGCACGATATGAGATCATAAAGACAGAGTAGGAATTCATTATTATGAGTGGCTAGATCATTTTTAAAGCACTCTATTTGATTAAACAAGTGAGGTCCTTCCTTACTGCCTAAGCTGTGAAATGCTGCTTCCCCCAACCTCCCCAAAGAGCAGAAGAATAAGGCAATTTGCTCATTTTACTTTGTTTTTATTTCAACATAACATGCAGTAAAAAAAAAAAAAAAAAAAAAAAAAATTAACAGAATTTATTGGCATTTACAATGCTCACAAAGAAAAAGAACTCTAAAAGCAATTTAGTTCAGATTTAAGAAATTGCTCTAAATTAAACACTTACAATAAATCTATTTCCAAATGTTCAGTTTATTCCAAAATTTAAGATGTATTTGGACATATTTGTGTCTGCTATTTGCAGTATTTTTTTTTTTTTTTTTAATAAAACCTCTTATTCTTGGGATATCCAGCCCCCATTTTCCTAACACAGCAGGGAAGACATATACATGTGGCCATTTAAATTAAAGGAAGAAATGGAGTAAGGGAGATCTCAGGTTGCAAAAATATATACAAGCATTTACCTTTTCCAGAACTAAATGTTTTCTCCATAAAAATATTAAATAGCCAAGCCCTATAGAACTAGGGCCGGGACTACTTAAAATATAACTATTCTGTATTTTAAAAATATAGGGCAGAAAGCCTTTTGGGTGATATTTATACATTTTCACACAAATTTCTAGGTCCCTAAATGAATAATCAAGCATTATGTAGAATTGGAAAAGTCTACTTTCTTACATTATCTCTTAATTTAATCTCATAAATCTCTAGTAAATCTTGCAGGTAACTACATTTCAATATGAGAATTCATCTCTATGGGAAGTCTTTATAGAGGCTTAATTAATTTTCATAGCCATATATTAACAAAGTTCAGGCTTATGTAATGGAAGGGTAGTTGGCAGACATTCGCTCTGTAAGACAAAGCAATAGCATTTTTACCCCCTACCAACAAAAAGGCAGAGAGTCTTGACTCTGAGGGAAAAAAACCTAGGGGTCTAGAGACCATACTACATACATTTCCTGGCATATGTGGAATAAGAAACAAAATAAATGTAGGGTTGGGGAAAGCCTGATCTCCCCCTTCATACCGATAATTTCTGAATGAGGCAATCCTTTCACTCACATAAAATCTGCTTCAGGATGGCAGTGTTTTAGAGTACAGATACATGAGTTTAAAATGCTTTTGTTACTGTTCTAGGATGTAAAAGGAAGAGTGAGACTTTTGATTCCCATATACATAATTAAGGAAACAATCTAGTGGAATAAGACAAGTCAGATTTCAATGATGTGTTAAATATCTTGTTAAGGTTTTGACTAGTCATTTGCAGATCTGATTTCTGGAAATGTTGAATAAAAGTCCAGAATCACTGGTAAATAAATCTCAATGATAACATTAATTTACTTATACTCAGATAACTCTCTAAACAGTCACAGTCCAATTTTACAACAAGATGTGCAACAAGCAGAGAAGGAAAAGGACAAACATTGCAAGTAAGTTCTCGTCCTTCCGTGGTGCAAACTCCCAGAAGTCACTCTTGTCCAAATCCTTCTGTTTCTTCAATGGCAAACAACAGCTTTTCCTTCAGTTGCTCATAGCTCTTATAGGGTGGTAGGTCCAGGCGGTTAAAACTTAAAGAATTGTTTATGAGAAAAAAATTATACAAAGAAACGAATGGGCAGTGTAGTATATAACAAAATTGGTTTTTAAAGTCAGGCAAAATTGGTTTAATCTGGATCTATCCCTGGGCCTTTGAATAAGTGCTATTGCATTTTTGAGTCTTGGTTTCCACTTTGGAAAAATAGGAAAAACAGTATTTATCTATCAGGTTAGAATGAAGAAGAAACAAGCATATACACAGCACAGTGCCTGGTGCTCAGCAGGTATTCAGTAAAACGCTGGTCTTCTCATGCTCCCCCACCTACCCTCATCTAGACCAGTGGCCAGCAAACTTTTTTCTGTAAAGGGCTAGATAGTACACACTTTAGGCTTTGTAGGCCATAGGTCTCTTATCAAAAGGCTTTAAATAAAAAAAAAAAAAAAAAAAGGTTTTAATTTACCACTGGAAGAAATAATGTTCTGCTCTAATATCTTATACCCTGCTCCTATTGAATGAACACACCTCTGTCCTATTCTTAGCTGCTGAGTTTTTAAAGGGCATCTTCTAATTTTGGGCCGTATTATCATCACTTTCACAAGGTAACAAGTAGTGAAGCTGCTCTGAAGCCTTAGCCCTCTGCCATATTTTTAGGACAAGGCCTAAATATTTGGCAAAAGAAGAAATAATACTACCCACAAAGGAAAAATAAATTTACAATTATTACTTTTGTTAGTTCTTACAAATGGAAACATGTAACTTATAATGAGGCTGATTCTCATGTGTGACTGAGATAAGATGTTCACAACAGTGTAATGGCACAGTCTGTTCTAGGTTTCAAAATAAAAAAGAAAGGGAAAGAAGTCAATTCAAAACACATGTACAAGATAAGTATACAAAAATAAATTGTATTTCTATACACTAGCAATAAAAAAAAATCTAAAATGAAAGTACAAAAACAATATCATTCATACTAGCTTCAAAAAAAGGATAAATATATGGTAGTTTGGTCAACGTGGCTTAGTGGTTGACCGTTGACCTGTAGGCCAGGAGGTCATGGTTCGATTCCTGGTCAGGATACATGCCTGGTTGCAGGCTTGGGTTGCGGGCTCAATTCTGTGTGGGGTGTACAGGAAGCAGCCAATCAGTGATTCTCTCTCATCACTGATGTTTCTCTCTCTCCCTCTCCCTTCCTTTTATTTACTGAAACCAATAAAATAATAATATATATTATATATATATATATATATATATATATATATATATAGTACACACAAGTATATATATACTTATATATACTTATATATACAATATATATAGTATACACACACACACACACACACACACACACACACACATTTTTTAAAGAATAAAATAGTTAAGAAATTTAACAGGAGAAATGCAAGGCTTGCATAATAGAAAATTGCAAAACATTGTTGAAATAAATCAAAAAGACCTAAATAAATAGTCTTGAAAGATATTCCATCCATGTGCATTGATAGGAAGACAAAATATTGTTAAGATGGCAATATTCCCCCAAACTGATCTACAAATTCAAAGTGATTTGTATCAAAATTCCAACTGACCTCTATGCTTAAATGGACAAGCTGATCCTAAAATTCACATGAAAATCCAAAGGATCCAGAATAGCTACAACAATCTTGAAAATATTGAAAGACATATACTTCCTAAATTCAAAACTTACTACAAAGTTATAATAATCAAGACAATGTGGTACTGCCATTATGGATATACATATGGATCAATGGAAATAGAATTGAGAATCCAGAAATAAGCCAGTCTATTTATCGCCAATTGATTTTCAACAAATGGGTCAAATTGTTATTTTTTATTTTAATTAAATTAAAAAAAAATTTTTTTTATTGATTTCAGAGAGGAAGGGAGAGGGAGGGAGAGAGAGAAACATCAATGATGGGAGAGAATCATCCATCGGCTGCCTCCTGCTTGCCCCACACTGGAGACCATGCCTGCAACCTGGGCATGTGCCTTTGTTCGGACCAAGCCCAGGACTCTTCAGTCCACAGGCCGACACTCCATTCAGTGAGCCAAACCAGCCAGGGCAAGTTGTTACTTTTTAAAAACCACACATACACATATGTATATGAAAATGTAAAGGAACAAACAATAAAACAAAAAGGGCAGATGGGGAAAACATCAGAGTCCACATATACCCACAGAAAATGTCTCACAAAATGAAGTCCAAGTACTGCTGAGCTTTAGGTCGAATTCTAACATATAAAGATTAGAGCTGGTTTTCAGTTTTGTACATTTTCCAAAATGTGGTAAAATGGCATTTATGAGAAAATATTTCTGATCATACTAGAAAGTAGCTCTCCCAACAGCTACCTAGAATTGATTTCTTCCTGTGCCGTCAAAGAAAAGTTAAAAGTTTTCCAACTATCACATTTAAAAAACAACTCAGAGGTGGGAAAAGGGATTGACTGGAAATGGGCTAATTGGGGGTGATGAAAATACGTTAATACTGGATTTTAGTGATGGTTACTATTATAGTCTGTAAATCTAAATATCATTAAATAAAATGGGTAAGTTTTTTTTAGTAAATTATGCCTCAAAAAAGCTGTTAAGAATAATTCAATAGAATGGGGAAATATTTCATTTCTAATAGGCTTTAATATCTACAGAACTGGAAAAAGCTGTTTTCTCTACTTTTTCTGATTTTACTTACCAGGTATGACTTCTGGGTAACCAATTTTCTTTCCCAACTTTTTCAATGCAGAATTTTTGAGGTCCGTTGCTCCCTGAAACATAGTGAAACCATTAACAGTTTAATAATATAATAGTTCTCAAATTGTAATCCCCACTGTAGCAGCATCATTATCAGCATCACCAAAGAAACTGTTAGAATCATAAAACTACAATCCTTATCCCAAGTCTACTAAATTGAATAAAAATTTGGGGGGAGAGGCTCAGAAATATAGGGTGTTCCAAAAAGATGTGCCTAAGTGCAAGAGTCCCCACCCCTTGAATATTTTCTACTTGGTTGTCTGGCAATCACCTTAAACTCAGCAGACTAAGCAACTCATTATCCTTCCTAACACTTCCCAACCATGTTCTCTACATGCCACAGTTTCTCCATATTTTATAACATATTATCTTTGACATTCTTTCTTCTTATCTCATCTTTTGAGTACAATTTTCACTTTTGGAACTTCTCTAGCATTTATCTTCTCTTTTTCATCTCTACTTTCATCTCCTAAGATCAGTTTTTCTTTCTTTTTTTATTTTTTTACTTTTTTAAAATTTTATTTTATTGATTTTGTACAGAGAGGAAGGGAGAGAGATAGAGTTAGAAACCTCGATGAGGGAGTGTCATCGATCAGCTGCCTCTTGCACACCCCCCACCGGGGATATGCCCGCAACCAAGGTACATGTCCTTGACCAGAATCGAACCCGGGACCCTTCAGTCCCCAAGCCAACGCTCTATCCATTGAGCCAAACCGGTCTCGGCTAAGATTAATTTTTCATCATTGCTCCAATACTTTCTTCCTACCTTCAGGCTCTTTCCTATCTTTTTCTTTTTTAAAGAATAGTTTATTATTTTTAAAAAAATATATTTTTTATTGGTTTCAAAGAAAAGGGAAGAGGAAAAGAGAAATATCGATGAAAGAGAATTATTGATCAGTTGCCTGATGCACACTGCTTACTGGGGATTGAGCCCACAATTCTGATAGGGAATCGAACCCGTGACCTCCTCCTGGTTCATAGGCTGACACTCAACCATTGATCCACACCAGCTAGGGCTCTACCATGCATGCTCTGCTTTTCCATCAAATCTTCCTAAAATGCAGTTTCAGCAAGTTTCCTCTCTTCAAAACGTTCCCATAACTTCCAATATCCTTAGAGTAATGTCCAAACTTTTTTAGTCTGGCTTTTAAAGGCATTTAAACTGGTTCCACACTATACCCAAAATTTCGTAGTTCTTTTAATTCTGACCCTCTGCTTCAGCTGAAGTACACTCAGGAATCACAACTTCTCTTCTCTCCTCTGGTGGTACTTGACATAACATTGGTGTTAAAGGAAGGCTTGATTCTACTTTATTGTTTAGTTGCAAAATAAATATTCTCATGGTTATTCATTTCAAAACAACACAATCAGTGACTACTATGTGATAAGTACTGAGCTTGGTGCCAGCAATAAAAAGATGAAGATATGGACCTGTATCTTAAGGAGTTCCAGGTATAACAGGGAAGAGAGGTAAACACATCATTAAAAATATAGTATAATACAAAAAAAAAAAATATATATATATATATATACACACACACACACACACACACACACACACACATATATTGTATAATACAATCAACAGTGCCTGGCTCGTAGGAGACACAAAAATGTTTGCCAAATGACTGAATGAACAAACAGAGTTACAAATAGAAAACTGCTATCCTAAGTTAAAATGTGGGGTCTAGCTGAAGGGTTTAAAATTTCCAGGTAAGAATTACAAAATAATTCAAAAGTTTAGACAAATCCAAATACTACTGAGCAATAAATGCTTAAGAATAGTTATCAGCCAAAACCGGTTTGGCTCAGTGGATAGAGTGTCGGCCTGCGGACGGAAGGGTCCCGGGTTCGATTCTGGTCAGGGGCATGTGCGTTGGTTGCGGGCACATCCCCGGTGGGGGCTGTGTGGGAGGCGGCTGGTCGATGTTTCTCTCTCATCGACGTTTCTAGCTCTTTATCCCTCTCAATTCCTCTCAGTGTAAAATCAATAAAATATATTAAAAAAAAAAAAAAGTTTAGACAAATACAGGTTAACTATGACTATTTAAGAAAATGGCTATATTTATTTCTATTTCTGATAAGTTGTATACACAATGATGTAACAGCAGTGTCAATGTTTTCTATAGAAAAAGAAATCTTGTATACATACCCATGAGGTCAGCAAATCCTCCAACTGGTAATCGGCAGGTTCCAGTAACAAACTGTAGAAGTCTCATTCTCTTCTCATTATCAATTTCTTTAACAAACTGTTAACAGCACATTTAAAGAGAAATATAGGTCATATGTTTAACATAATACACAAGAAAAATATTTTTTTTTAAATGTGTTATTGATTTTAGGAAGGAAGCGGGGGAGGGATAGAAATATCAACCAGTTGCCTCCTACATGCCCCTATTGGGGCTCAAGCTTGTAACCTGGGTATGTGCCCTGACTAGGAATCGCAAGAAAATTCTTAAATGAACTCCCAGTGTTCATTTAGGTATATTCAAAAGAATTGGGAGTCTCTGCTCCCAATTCTTTTGAATATACCTAGGAGTAGAATAGAATAATGACGGTATCCACTGCTGTGGATGGAGGACCTTCTCTATGTTGGTCAAAGCCCCTCTAGCCTTCCGCTCTGTGAATCTGAGGACCACATCCTTAGGGGAGACAGAAAAAGAGGCCCCCTGAGCCCAAGAGCTCCCTACTCGTGTCGTTTCAAGATCAGTTCTAGAACAGCATCTCCTTTCCCACCCACATCTGCCTGCCCTATAGGACATTCATTACAGAGGACACAGAGCTTGAGGCAGTATAGATTTTTGAATTTATGAACAAATGAAATAAAAATCATAGGATTCTGATCCAGATTTACCCTAATAACCTCCTTTTCTCAATGTCTTTAAATTTGAAGGTATAGTTAAGTGTTACCAGAATTATATGGCTTTTAACTCCTATATAATAACTCTGATTAAAAGCAGTAGATTTCTGAAGGGTGCTTTCATCTTGTAGCACAGGTATTTTGGTTCAACCAAGTATTTTCTTGTAAAGAATAATTTTGATCTGCCTTGGCCTGTGTGGCTCAGTTGAACACTGTCCTGTGCACCAAAAGGTGGCTGGTTTGATCCCTGGTCAGGGTGCGCCAGGGAGGCAACTGATAGATGTTTCTCACATCGATGTTTCTCTCTTCCCCTGTCCCTTGCTCTAAGAATCAATAAAAACATGTTCTTCAAAAAAGGATAGATATCTTGTACTACTTATCAAGTGTTTTATAATCCAAATCCAGTGTTACAGAAGCTTAGTTCATCTACGTTTCTTATGACTAAGTGAATATCAGAATTTTTAAAAAATATTAATTTTAAATGTTTTAATTGATTTTAGAGAGAGGAAGGGGAAGGAGAGACAGACAGAGAGAGAGAGAAACATTGATGTGAGAGTTAAACACTGCTTGGCTGCTTCTGATACATGCCCCAACGAGAGATTGAATCCACAACCTAGGCATACGTACGCCCTGACTAGGAATTGAACCTGGCACCTTTCAGTGTATGAGAAAATGCTCTAACCAACTGAGCAACACTGGCCAAGGCTAAAACAATTTTTTTATTGTGGTACAATATTTATTACAAATATTTACCATTTAAGCATACAATTCAATGGCATTAAGTACATTAACTCTGTTGTGTAATTATCACGTTTCCAGAACATTTTTTTTATCATCTCCCAAACAAAAACTCTGAATGCATTAAACTTACCTTCCCACTGCCTCACTTCCCCTCTCCCCAGCCCGATAACCTCTATTCTACTTCCTGTTTCTATGAATTTGCCTATTTTAGGTACCTCATATAAATGGAATCTTACAGTATTTGTCCTTTTGTGGCTGGCTTATTTCACTTAGCATAATATCCTCAAGGTTTATCCATGTTGTAGCCCATGTCAGAATTTCCTTTTTTTTTTTTTTTTTTTTTTTTAATCCTCACCTAAGGATATTTTTCCATTGATCTTTTTTAGAGTGGAAGAGAGAGGAAAAGACAGAGAGAAACATTGATGTGAGAGAAACACATCAATTGGTTGCCTCCTGCTCACGCCCCAACCAGGGCCTGGGTTGGAGAAGAGCCTGCAACTGAGGTATGTGCCCTTTACCGGAATCAAACCCAGGACCCTTTGATCCACAGGACAAGGCTCTATGCACTGAGCCAACTGGCTAGGGCAGAATTTCCTTTTTCTTTAAGGCTGAGTAATATTCCTTTGTATGTATATACCATAATTTGTTTACCATTCATCTGTTGATTGACACTTAGATTGCTTCCATCTCTTGGCTATTGTGAATAATACTGTTATGAACATTGGTATACAAGTATCTGAGTCCCTGCTCTCAATTCTTTTGAATATACCTAGGAGTAGAATTGCCAGATCACATGTTAATTTTAAAAAAAATTCCCCAACTGAGGATATGTCCATTGATTTGAAAGAGAAAAAAAATGGAAGAGAAGGTTAAATAGAGAGACAAACATCGATTAGCTGCCTCCCATATGTGCCCCAACTGGAGACTGAACCCGCAACCCAGGTATGTGCCCTGACTGGGAATCGAACCTGCCACTTTTTGGTATATGGGATGACACTTCAACCATGGCTGGATCATATATTAATCCTATGTTTAACTTTTTGAGAAACCACCAAACTTTGCCACAGTTGTGTACATTTCGTATTTGCAGCAGTAATGCAGAAAGTTCCAATTTCTCCACATCCTTACCAAGGATGATTGTTTTTTCTCTGTGATTTTGATTTACACTTTTCTAATTATTAGTAATGTTAAAAATCTTTTTATGTGCTATAATCAACATTTTTTTGAAGAGACACCAGTATGATTCCAAACAAAGTCTCTTAAGTTTGCCTTCTAAACATTATGTAATTTTTAATGAGGTATGAATGATGAAAACCATATTTTATAGACAGTTCTATCAAATTCCAAAGCATCTTATCTGGAGTTATACTCTGGGCAAAGGTGAAAGGTATGTATAGCTTACTTGGCAATGGTCTTTAAAGGATGGTGCTATAATCCATGTTCATTTATTATATTGCATAGGATGGAATGAGGGATCAGAATATACTGGTATATTTTTTTATGTAACTTTTCATATATGGTAAACACATTTCTAAAAAATTATGGTGTGTTTGTCAACAGAAATAAAGCGAGACAAACCTGCCAAAACCACATTATTTGTTTGCTTGTCCTAGTATAATGACGGTAGATGGTATGTCTTTGCCAGTCATTCAAATCAATCTCTTGCATTCCACATAAAAGGACCTTTTGAAATGAAAAAGACAAATGATTTCTATAGATAATTGTACATTTATCATAGATAAGACACAGATAAGAACAAACATTAAAAAAACAAACTAATCAAGAGGCTATGGATTGTAACCATGTATCAATAACTGTATCTATAATATTCTAAAAGGTTAAGTTTCGGATGTATCATATATGAACAGATTCAGGTAAATAAGCCACTCATTATAGAGAGGTTCTGATAGTAATACTTTTTTAGCTAATTCTTTTTATATGATTTTAAATATCCTGACTACATAAAAATATTGCCATTGGAAAGTGAGTTGAAAGCAGACAACTGAAGGCATTATTTATCAGCATGCTGCAAAGGAAAGAAGAAAAACTTATTACCTCTAACTCCTTTGCATCAAAGTATTGCAAATACTGCTGGGGAAGAATTTCATTAAAACCCTCAAAGAAAGCTTGTGTCTGTTCTTCAACACCTCGAGACAACCTCCATTCAGCTACCATTCTGTTAAATAAATATATTTTTAAAAAAGCTGTCAGCAAGTTTAGATGTTACGTTTAAATTCCGAGTACAAATATAATTTTAAAAATTTTACTATTATGAAAACCTCCATATATAAAATATAATGAACCCCAAATATAGATATCCCAGCTGCAATACAATGCCAATCTTATTTCATTATGCCACTACCCATACTCTAAATATAAATTCATTTTAAACAAATATTTTAGTATGTATCTCTACAAAACGAGGTCTCTTTCTAAAAAACATAACAAGATAGAAAAAAATTAGTAAAGAGATGGAGATTCTCAGCAGAGAATTAATTTCGGCTATGGTGCCATTATTATTTTTATTTTATCAATATTTTTTAAATTTTATTTTATTGATTTTTTACAGAGAAGAAGAGACAGGGAGAGTTAGAAACATCGATGAGAGAACCATTGATCAGCTGCCTCTTGCACACCCCCTACTGGGGATGTGTCCGCAACCAAGGTACATGCCCTTGACTGGAATCGAACCCGGGACCTTTCAGTCTGCAGGCCGATGCTCTATCCACTGAGACAAACCGGTTTTGGCTATGGTGCCATTTTTTAAATGGTCCGTGTGCATCATGGCAGCTCCTGCATTGAGCATCTGCCCCCTGTTATCAGTGAGAGTCATAGCTACCAGTTCAATGATGGACACTATATAGATAATCATTAGAGCACTCACTAAGAAAATTAGAGATATAGTTAACCAGAAAAGATTAAAAAAGGAAGAGTAAAAATTATACTATTAATTCAAAAGAAGGCAGAAAAGAAAGAACAAAGAAAATTGGGAAAAATAAGAAACAAATAGCAAAGTGGCAGACTTAAGTCTAATCATCAATAACAATATGTGATGTAAATGTACTGAGTGCATTTAAAAAAATGCAATTAAAAAGTAAAAATGATCAAACTGGATAAAAAACAGCAATACCAAGGAACATGCTGCTTATAATAAACATATTTTAATTACAAAGACATGGGAGGAAGATATACCATGCAAATACTAATAAGAAAGCTGGACTGGTTGGTGTGGCTCAGTGGTTGAGCATCAACCTATGAATCAGGAGGTCACTGTTCAATTCCTAGTTAGGGCACAGGCTCAACCCCCAATGGGGGGCCATGCAGGAGCAGCTGATCAATGATTCTCTCTCATCACTGATGTTTCTCTCTCTTTCTCCCTTCCTCTCTGAAATGTATAAAAATATATTTTTTTAAAGTAAAAAAGAAAGCTGGAATGAACATAATAATATTTAAAGAGTAGAAAAGCAGGCAAGATACCCAAACTAGAACTCAAGAAGCACATATATGAAATCTAACCCTGAATTGGTGTCAAGAATATGTGAATGAACTTAAAACTCTTGAGACTAAAAGTCTGAACCAATGCAAAGAGGATATATTAAAAACCATCATTTTACTTATAAATTTTACCAGATCTTACAAATCCCCCATGAAAATATCTGCATATAAATTTGAGATGCTTATCAATGACATGTTACATGGCATAGTGAGTATGGAACTGGTATTTAAAAGAGTTATCTAGTACTACCTCTACCATTAAAATAACCACTTTTGGAGAAAAAGTAAAGGTTTTAATATAACCAAAATTATTTTCTATCACTTTATAAATTTCAAAATTCTGATTAAGTTAAAAATATACCAGCAAGGTGGTAAGAAACCCATTAGTATATCCGCTACACTAATTTTATGTAAGGTTTAGTTTGAATTACCTGTAGAATAGTCACTCTACCTTGCTGCCTCCACAAAAATCTGTCTAATTCTCTCATTTTCTTGTTGCCAGATTCGTTGAAGACGAAATTTAGACTGTCTACTAAATTTACTCCTAATTTCTTATAATCTGGTTTCCAATCTACCACCTGGCTAACTGTTCTAAGTATTTTCTTAAAGGTTATCGTAACTTACTAGCCTCCACATCTTCCAAAGATTCATTTTCTTTGGCTTCTGAAATGCAGGACATGGCAGAACGGGATATCAACTCTGAGCTGCATGACAGTACCTCACAAACCATGGATATTCTTCCCTGATACTGTCTGTGATTTGTGCTTTCCAGCCTCCATCTCTTTGCTCATAACTTTTATTGATTTCTATACAACTGAAAGGCTCAAATGAAAAAACATCGACTACTTACTCCATGATTACAACTAGATGAAATGATGTCTCCCTCTTTTGACTTCCCATAGCACTTTTCTTGTTCCTCTCTCAATACTTACAAGGTTAAAAAAGTGATCATTCATGTTCTTAATAGATCAGTTTTCATGATTAGTTAAAAAGTAAAAAATCATTTTATGAAGTATTGTCCATTAGGATTATTAGGCAATTATCAATGTAGGGCGAAACTATGTCAAAAGGAACATTCTCTCTCACCTGATATATTCCTCTTTATTTTCTTCTGTTACAAGAATATTGCCACCATTGGGTTTCAAATCATGACTCTTGATTTCACCTAAAATTTCTTTATCGACGGAGAAGTACATTTCCAAACCACATTCCTCAATATTGTTTTCTCTGCACAAATGAAATTAACACTATTTGTTATACTAATCCAAATATATAAAAGGTTTTAACTAAAGGACTATGGTCTTAAATAATTACTATTAAATTATAATGTCAAAATAACAAGAAAAATTAAAAATTACGCTCTCAAGTCATATTTTTGAAGATCCTAGGCATTATTTCTATAAAAATTTATCATATTGAATAATGACAGGTTTAATATAAACCATTTAAATTCAATAAACTAATTATATTTTTATTTTGTATACCGTAAGTGTCTACAGACGCAAGCAGCAGATCTTTTTAAGTTAAATTCAAAATTTTGTGGCAGTTAACTGTGGCAGTTAAAGTTTAGATATCAACACTATAATAAAAGTATACAGATTATATTTTGATAAAATAAATGGACACAAAACTTACTTAACCCAGATGAGAGAATTGTAAAATTCTGGATCAATAGATTCTAAATCCTTGAGCCCAACTGGTTTGTTCAAGATACGCTTGTAGAATGGCAAGGAAAAACCTGTATCTATGAATTTCCCATGGAAAAGAGCCTATGAAAGAAACAAACAATTCCATTTAAGATAATTTTATGATATTCATTGTATTTCAGAATGCTAGGTGAGTTCGTCATTTAAAAAGGGCTCCCTTGTTATATGATTTCTTATGACATTTTTCTAGAAAAAGGGCAAATATAACAAACCCAATCTTAGAAATGTCTTAATGAAGACAAAATTCCAAATGAGAAAGTTAATGAACAATGCTTTAGTGTTGCTGAGTTAGCAAAGTACACACAGTTCTTCTCCTGTACTTACCATGGCAATAAACCTGCCAATAAAACGAAAATATTTCAGGTGATCTGGATTGATATAAGAAGCGGGGTTTATCTGCAAGCAGTAGTTATCCTTCCCTGCATATTCAAACAGGCAATACATTGGGTTCAACACTTCATGTGACAAAAGAAAGAACCATTCCCTGAAATAAAAAGAAAAATTTGGGTGAAAAATTGTGTAAGTAACTATGCCAACAAATCAAAGGGCAGTGCTACAAAGTTAGAAATTTATACTCTTCAGCTAGTGATAGTTTCCTAAACTACCATGTTGATTTTATTGCTTCTATTCACTCTGACAACTATTTTACAGAGATGATAATTTATACACTGCCTATTATATTTCCAAGAATTTAAGACACCATCACCTTTAAAACAACTACTAAAACTTTCCCCCCCAATTATAATTGTGATACATATCCCAATTTCAGAGATGTTAAAATATGAAAATGTTAGTCTTAGGATCAATAAAATATCATATATAGCCAAGTTTAAACTTCACCAATTGACCCATGTGGGTAGAGCAGCTGAAGAGAATCTAATATTATTCTATTGATTTCTAAGTTCCATAGTGATCCCCATCAAGTACCACTGCTCTCTAAATCCTAGACAAATATGAAAAACAATCCAATTTTATAGAGGCAATGAAACACTTAATTCAAGCCACTCATTCATTAGAAAGATGCCCTGAGAAACTCAAATGTAAATGCTGTGAGAAGATCAACCAATATTAACATAAGATTATTGGTACTAATTATGAAAGGTAGATGGGTCTGATGGAACAGTAGACAGAGCAGATCTGGGGTAATACAAGTGATATAATCTTGTGTCTGAGGTTTCTTTTCTGTTAGTTTCATGGTAACTGCTTATACTTTAATGCTAGTTCATGCTCTAATTAAGAATAAAAAATGGCCCTCCTCCTAAATTACAATATCTTTATTCCATACAAAATTAAATGTTTCTACTCATATTTTTTGTGGGTACTTCAAACACTGTGAAGTGTGATAAATAAAAAAACTAAATTGTAACCATCATTTAGTGCACACACTAGGTAATTTTACAGATAAAAATATTTGCCCCAGTTCATAGTAATAAGTGCAGAAAAAGGACTCAAATCCAGTCCTGACTCCAAAGTCCTTGCTTTTCCACAGTGCTACTGCTAAGGAAATTTCTAACCTGATATGCTATATTGTAGGGAATAAGCAAAGCATTCTTGCTTCAGTCTACCTACTAGGATTTGACTGGAAGCTCCATTATTAAGAAAGCAGATTTAAACTCCTATTTTAGAGTCTTCTATTCTCAAAACAGATATATTAACCTGAGTCGGAAATTGAGTGACTATTATCTGTATCTAAAATCTGTGATGGGGAAAATGATCTGATCACTATAGGGTCTTTCATGCTTGTGGAACAGACATGAGGTAGTATATATATCACTGGCTTCTGGTTGTGATACAAAATTTGCACCCAAGCTTCACAACTTAGATATGTGCCTTAGGTGAGTCTCAACTTCATTATTACCTATAAAATTCTCTCTCACAGTGTTACTCTGAGGACTAAATGACTGATATGGGTGAAACCAACTGGTAATACCTCAGAATTACCTTCTGAATTAATGGTGTCGAAATTCTACAGCTGCAGCATAATAAAGGTACAATAATTTCCTACATTTCATTTTCCTGAAATATTAAGATTGAGAAAATAATACTTGCAAGCAAAGTGTAATGATACCTTTGGAGGAAAGGAACTAAGTTCTGAGTATTCATATTATCACTACCTTGCTACACCTCCATAATCTAAACCTTCTTCTCCTGGAAAAATCACCCACAAACGTCTTCGCAGATCTTGGGGACTGAAGCTCATTATCTACAAAACAATAAAGCAAAATAATTGCTAAAAGAATTGTTGAAACACCATTCTATCACCTCTAAGTTTGAAATCTCCTTCATTATAGGATACTTAAATTCCCCTTGACATAGAATTGTTTGTGCTCTAATCAACACCACACATAAACAAAATACATTAATGTTTCATATGTATTTATACATATTAATTTTCTTTTAAATCACCCTACTATTCACTTATAAAGTTGCTTCTCTCACTTGCTTAGAGCAGTTAACTGTCGGCCTGGTCAGAGGTGAAGAGCTTTTTATGGTTCTGTATTGGTAAATTTGGATTTAGCAGCCAAAAGGTACACATAATAGCTAACTGGCGAACTTGAAAATGAAAACCAGTGGCTGCAGAGAGGATCAAGTTTACTTTGGAAATACATTCTCAGTAGAAACTTATAAATACCTAGAAAACTACTCGAATTTTGTGTCCCACTACAGTAGTTAATAAGATCATATTTATCTTTGAAGGACAGTACCATTATTGAGCTTTGGGTTCTTTCTCTAGAAAATTATTTAATTACCTGCCAAAAATGGGGCCTGTAGAACATTACAAATATTATTACTCTTAAAAGAAAAATGGCAGGGCTGGGAGAGAGAGAAGTTGACACAATGCCTCTATTTTATGAAATGATATGAATGAACACTCACATTTAAATTCCAAAGAGGCTCAGTAATTTGCTTATGCCAGGGCTTCTCTCAGTTCCCACAAAACAGATATATCACTTTTATAAATTCATATCTCACTCAAAAAAGAAAATTTTAGATGTAACAAAAAATGCAATGCTTATGCCATGTTTGTGACCAATTATTCTATAAGTACCACAGGCTAGACATATAGCAATACAAAACAAAAGGTTAAAAATTGCTCTCTTTGGCTATTCCTTGTCTTCATGGCTCCTCCCCAAACCCTAGGGCTATCACTGATATCTCTGGAGATTCACTGTTCCCTGGAAAAAATCTATTACCTAGTAATAGACAAATATGTAAATTGACCATACCTCTGCTATGCCCACAGCCAATCAGAGTGAGTATACAAATGAACTCAACAAAGATGGCGGGGTAATTTGCATATGCAGGTGCGGAGTGGCTGGGAGGGGCAGGATGCCTGCTATGAGGGGGAGAGGGGATGGCAGAGGGAGCTACAGGAATGGTGTTTTGGACAGAAGCGAGGACTTGCTAGCTCCCAGGCAGCTGGGAGTGAAGCCAGGGGAAGGAAGGCCTATTCTTGCAGGAATATCGTGCAATGGGCCTCTAGTCTTTAAATTTTATCCTTTAACAAAAGTTTAATATGAAGCGGAAAAATTCTATCCTTCAATTTTCCTCATAAGCAGTCATGCTATGTTAAAAAAGCACTTACTTCCCAAAACAACTTTATCCAACAGTTATCAAAAGAAATCTGAAGCTAATTTTGCTGTCAACTTGTCACATTTCCAAAGCAATCAATTTTTTTTCATTTTAAATTTCATATTTAATTCAGTAAATGTCAAATATAAGATGACAATTTTAAACAACTATTTTAGCACTATCTTGTCTGTCATTCTGCAAAAGCCTCTAGTTTTAGAAGCCAAAAGATAAAGGTACAATCATGTTTTGCTACTTTTCAGCATTGCTATAAGCAAGTTATGTTCGAAGAAAGTGGCCCACCAGAGTCTGCATACTCAGTGACACACAGTAGCTATTAATATAAAAATTAGAAAAAGGTAACAATTGGAGTAGTGAATGGCGTTGGAAACTCACATTGATCAAGGGAATCAATATAATTCTTTAAATAGCCTTAGTCAGCTCTGCTGCTAAAAGCTGTCTGTTCCTACTCAGCAGGATGCCAACTGGCTTTCCCCTTTCAGTGTTAATAACTGAAGTTCCATTAGGAAATCAAAATACCTATTTCTGAAAGGAAGTCAGATACTGTCAGCTATCTCAGACAATCTCTCTTTTTTTTTTTTTGCACTCAGTTTGGCATTGGAAGCTGTAACTATCACAATTATCATAGGGGCTTAATAATAAAGACTCACATCCACATCATGAAACAGGGACTAACTGCATGTTTTCATATTAACACATTTTTTCAATGATCATTTAATCTTCCCTACAACATATTCACTTAACAGTTAGTTGCATTTGGATAATAAAGTTGCAAAATAAATAATAAATTAACTCTGGTTCTTAAGACAACTAAAATAATTTGTTGCCCAGCTAGTGTGGCTCAGTGTTTGAACGTCAATCCAGGAACCAAGAAGTCTCTGGTTCAATTCCAGGTCAGGGGAGGCATGCAGGGGGTCTCTATCTTTCTATGCCCTCTCCCTTCTTCTCTCTCTCTCTAAAAAAAATAAAAATTTTTATATATAATTGATGACTTCTGAAAAGATCTTTTTTTTAGATATTAGAACTAATGACCACTTTCCTATATAAAAATATTTTAATTATAGGAGTACCATGTTTATTGTAAAAATGCAAGTATTACAGAACTATAAAAACTATAGTCTTCCCAACTTCTTTTCTCTCTGTCCAATGTTCATATGGATATTTTCAGACTTTTGTCTACCAAAAGCTTATTTTCTTACTTAAGTATCTATATCAAATTAACCATTTAGCTTAAAAATATTAGTAGAAACCGGAAATTCACTAATCACTTTTAAGTTACTCTGATCTTTCAAAAGTACAAAACTATCTGAATGTTCCTAAATTTTAAGTAGTAAGGTAGCTAGCAATGAGATTAGACTTAAAAATTCAAGGACTCCAACTCAAAAAGTTCCAAACTGTTTAGATTAAATTGCCAACACCAAAGTTTGGGCTGGCAGCCAGGGGACAAACCATTGAGTGTGAATCAAACAGTACCTGCTGAAAGGAATCCTCAAACAATGTTTTTCTTGTCACTGTAATCTTTATGTGCTGTGGCATTGCCAGTTGCTGAAATATAAAAATGACTTAAGTCAACTCTCACCATTTAAAATGGCTTATCACAAAACCAAAAGGATAAAGTTTTATTTACTTTTATTTTAGCTTACTAAAACAAGTAGACTCTGAATATGACTCTATATTCAATAATGTTTAACCATGCATTTGTGAGCCTTCATGCTAATTACATATCACTTAATATATATAAAATACAGAGGAAAAACAAGATTTCATATGCACACAGCTTACTGAGTCAAATCTTTAATTTTATTTTCAAAATATTAATTCAGATTATTCTTGTCTAGTTAATTATAAGTTTGAAGTTTAAAAATATTCATCATAGTTAACATTTTAAATAGTACATTAATTTTATTTAGAACCCATAATGAAATAATTTGGTAAATATTTACATATCAGAAATATTTTATCTCATTTGAGAAAAATACTCTGAATATAACCATACATATGTATCTGCATCTATTAAAATGATACACATATGATTATATCTAACAAATGCTAGCTATGAAAGGAGACAGTTATAATTTATACATCAGAAAATTTTTTAACTCATTTGAGGATTTTTTTTTTGGGGGGGGGGGGGGTTGTTTGTTGGGAGTTTTTATTTTTTTTAATTTTTATTTTTTAAAAAATATATTTTATTGATTTTGTACAGAGAGGAAGGGAGAGAGATAGAGAGCTAGAAACATCAATGAGAGAGAGTCATCAATCAGCTGCCTCTTGCACACCCCCTACTGGGGATATGCCCGCAACCAAGGTACATGCCCTTGACCGGAATCGAGCCCGGGACCTTTCAGTCCCCAAGCCGACGCTCTATTCATTGAGCCAAACCGGTTTCGGCTCATTTGAGGATTTTTGCAATCTGAATTAGTATTAGTACTGGAAAGAGAATAGCACTGTTTTCTTATTTGAATGGTTTCAAATTTATTATTGTGGACAAAAGAAAGCCACAAATTATCTGACAGATCTATTTCTTTGCCTTAAAAATAGGAGACGGAGCCCTAGCCAGTTCGGCCCACAGACTAAAGGGTCCTGGGTTCAATTCTGGTCAAGGGCACATATCTCAGCGTCAGGTTCCATTTCCTGCCTGCAGGGTGCGTGTAGGAAGCGACCAATTGATGTGTCTCTCACATAGATATTTCTCTCACTGTGTCTTCCCCTCCCTTCCACTCTCTCTGAAAAAATAAATAAATGAATGGAAAAAATATCCTCTGGTGAGAATTAAAAAATAAAAATAGGAGAAAGAGATTCTGATGTTTCCCATTTTACCTGCTTTGTTATGAGTTAATTATTTTCATAATCACTGATTGTAATATAAGCAACCAAAACAAAAGAAAGGGAGTATAGAAATACAGACCCAATACTAACCTGACACCAGAACCGGAAATACTGAAACTTTGCCTTAAAGTCCCGTACGTAGGCTATCTGGGGTCCATTGTCTCTGAGGAAAAATAGAAGTATGACATATATAGCTGCTTGTAAGGAAAGCAAAATACCACACTCCCTCAGTATTCAGCAGTCAAATTCAAAACACACTAGTATAGCTTAATCCTACTACCACCCTTTAAAATTTTTATTTCCTAGGATAATTTTTAAGTAAAAGACACAAATAAATTTTCATCTTTTGAAAGCCAATGTTATGGGATTTTCTCTTATATACAGCCAAATCGAACAGGACTAGGTAAAGTAAGTCTATCCCTCAGATCCATTCTCTCCTTTGTCCTTAAATCAGACTTTTGATATTTACCTGGACAGTCTGTTACCTATGATAAAGACTACATTTCCCAGTGTGGCTGTGAGACTAACAATGATTAATGAGTTGTAAATGAAGTGTTGTGTAGGATTTCGAGGAAGGCTCTTTTAAAGAGAGCTGAGAGATGTGGAAAATATTTTCTTCTCTTTTCAATTTGTTCTTCTTATTCCAGCCTGCAGTATAATTATGACAGCTGAAGTCTCAACAGCTATCATAAACCATGAGGTAACTGAGGATACAGTTCAAGGTGTGGGATAGTAGAACAGAAAGAAAAAAGCCTCGATCACTGATGACATCATGGAGCTACAATAAAGCTCCCCCTGAAAGTCATGTTTCCCCTGGAATACTTTTATTTTTATTTAAAAAAATATATATTTTATTGATTTTTTACAGAGAGGAAAGGAGAGGAATAGAGAGCTAGAAACGTCGATGAGAGAAATACATCGACCAGCTGCCTCCTGCACACCCCCTACTGGGGATGTGCCCGCAACCAAGGTACATGCCCCTGACCGGAATCGAATCTAGGATCCCTGAGTCCGCAGACCAATGCTCTATCCACTGAGCCAAACCGGTTTCGGCTCCTCTGGAATACTTTTAATTTCATTCTTTAAATGCTCAATATAGAAATACAATTAATTCTGTATATTGACTTTGTATCAAACAATACTGTTACATTTACTTACTAATTCTAGAAGTGTTTTTTTCTAGAATCCTTATGATTTTCTATATGTATAAAATTATCTGAGTGAAAAAAGGACAGTTTTACTTTTTCCCTTCCAATCTATTTTTTTTCTTTCTTTCTCTTATCTCACAGCACTACAAATACAATGTTGAATGAAAGTAGTGAAAGAACATATTCTTGTCTTATTCTTGATCTTAAGTGTGATGTTGACTGTAGGTCTTTTATAAATATTATTTCTCAGGTAATAAAGTTTCCAAGGCAGCTGAGAGTTTATCATAAATTAGCATTGTATTTTGTCAAGTGCTTTCGTCAAATTATCATTATTTTTCTCTTTTAATCTATTAATGTGGTAAATTACACTGATTGATTTTTTTATTCTCATCTGAGAAAAAAAATTGTATGTAAAATCAATCTTGCATTCCTGGGATATTTTCCACATGATGATAGTATAATATTCCTTTTCTATCTTGCTAAATTTAATTTGCTGTTATTTTGTTAAAGATTGTTACACCTCTGTTTACATAAAGATTACTAAAAATATTTTTTTAAAATGTTTTTGTCTGATTTTGGTATCAGGGTTATAAAAACCATATAAAATGAGTTAGGAAATGTTCCTATCTCATATATATATATATATTTTTTTTTTTTTCCCTATCTCTTATATTTTTACGACAGAATTTGAATAGGATTTTGTCACCCTCTCTAATCCGGGACCCCTCGGACATCGCTCTCACACTGGCTCCTAACTGTTCCCCCTGCCAGCCTGATCACCCCTAACCACCTCTGCCTGCCTGCCAGCCTGATTGCCCCTAACTGCACCCACCTGCCAGCCTGGTTGCTCCCAACTGTCCCCCTCTGCTGGCCTGGTTGTCCCCCTCTGCTCCCCCAACCCGGCCTGGTCGCCCCACGCAGTCTGCTGTTCGGTCATACGTCCGGTTGTTTCAGTTGTGACGACCCCTGACTTTTTATATATTAGAATTTTGATAAAATTTACCAGTGAAGCTATATGGTCAAGCATTTCCTTTTGGGGAAATTATTTAATTATGAATTCAATTTCTTTACCACATACATAGCTATTCAGATTTATTTCTTCTATGTCCATTTTGGTGACTTGTGTCTTTGAAGGAATTTGCCCATTTGATCTAAATGTTAACTTTATTGGCATAAAGTTGTTCAAAATATTATCTTATCTTTTCATGTCTATGGGATATAGCAATGTCTACTTTCTAATATATTAATTTCTCCTTTTCTCTCTCATGTTTACTAGGGGCTATAATATTATTCATCTTACTCAAAGATGCCATCGCTAGTTCTGTTTTCAATTCCGGTCAAGGGCACGCACCTTGGTTGTAGGTTCCTTCATGGCTCAGGCCCTGGTTGGGGCTCGTGCAGGAGGCAACCAATCAATGAGTTTCTCTCACACTGATATTTCTCTCTCTCTCTCCCTGTCTCTAAAAACCAATGGAAAAATATCCTTGGGTGAGGATTTAAAAAAGAAAAACAAAATTGGAGGACTCATATTTCCTAATTTCAAAATTTAATACAAAGCAATAGTAATCAAAATAGTGTAGTACTGGACTAAAGATAAATATGCAGACAATAGAATAGAACCCTCACATATATGGTCAAATGATTTCTAGAAGGTTGCCAAAACTATTCAATGGGGGAAAGGACAGTCTTTTCAACAAATGGTGCTGGGATAACTGGATATCCATATGCAAAAAAAAAAAAAAAAATGAAACTGGACCCTTACCTCCATTATAAAAATTAACTAAAAATGGACCCAGGACCTAAACATAAGTGCTGAAGCTATACAACTCTTAGGCAACACATAGAATGAAAGAAGATATTTGCAAATGGCATATCTGACAAGGTTTAGTATCTAGAATATATAGAAAATTTCTAAAACTCAACAACAACAAAAAAAAACCCAACTCTATTAAAAAATGGGCAAAGGAAAGAAAAAAAAGGCAAAGGACTTGAACAGATCTTTCTTCAAAGATATACAAATGCCAATAAGCACATGAAAAGATGTTCGACGTCATGATTCATTAGAGAAAGAAAAATAAAAAACACAATGAGGTACTAATTCATACTCATAGGATGGCATTATATCAAACAAACAAACAAACAAACAAACCAAAAAGAACAGAAAACAATTGTTGGTGTCAATTGGAAAAACTGAAACCCATGTGCACTGCTGGTGAGATGTAAAATGGTGTACCTGCCATGGAAAATAGTATGGCAGTGACTCAAAAATCCCCACAAAATTAGCATTTGATCCAGCAACTTCACTTATCAGTATATGCCCAAGCAAATATTCGAAAAGATATTTATACTTTCATGTTCATAGTAGCATTATTCACAATAGCCAAAAGGTGGAAACAACCCAAATGTCCATGAATATATGTATAAACAAAAAGTGGTACATACATAGACAGAAATATTATTCAGCTTAAAAGAAATAAAATTCTGATACAAGCTACAACATAAATAAATATTGGAGACATGATGCTAAGTGAAATAAACACCAAAGAACAAATACTGTCTAACTCCATTTATCTGAGTAGTCAAATTCATAAAGACAGAAAGCAGAACAGTAGCTGGGGGAGGAGGATTGGAGAGTGATTGTTTAATGTGAATGTCCTTAATGCTATTAAACTATACACTTAAAATGGTAAACTTTGTTATATAAGTTTTGGCATAATAATTTTTTAAAACTCTAAATAAAACATATTACGCAAATGCACAAAACACTTTTCAAAAATGAAAAAGAAGCTAAGGGAACTTTAAGTTAAAAATAATAGAAATAAAGAAAATAATAATCAGAAATCGGGGATTAATTGGTGAGCAGTACTATACTGATAATTTCTAAATAGTCTCATTTATTGCTATGTGTAAAGATGGCAACAATATGAAAAGTTTATAGGAGAAAATATTCAAGAGGGTAATAGAAATACAAAATATTTAGTGAACACAAATCTATGGGCAGACAGTTCAAAAAATGGTAAGAACTGCACTTCTTACTAATTCAGATCTTTTAGATCAAAATCTTGGGATCAGTTTTTCTTTTTTTCTTTTTAAAAATATTTTATTGATTTTTAACAGAGAGGATAAGAGAGGGATAGATAGGTAGAAATATCTATCAGCCACCCCCTGCACACCCCTCACAGGGGATGTGCCCATAACCAAGGTACATGCCCTGACCAGAATCGACACTGGGACTCTCCAGTCCGCAGGCCAACGTTCCATCCACTGAGCCAAATTGGTTTTGGCGAGTTTTTATTTTAATTTTAATCTACAATGTTTAGAAAACTCACAGGGCAGATTTTCCAGTGCGTGGATCTATATAGGTGGTTGTTCTTCTATTGTGGTCCACAAAATAAGGAATTCCATCCACTGTGAATCTCATTTCCCAGCCTTCAGGTAAGGGCTTTTCATTTAATTGACTAAAGAACATAAGGAAAAAAATATAAACGAACAAAAAATGTTAGAGTTGCTTGTTGGCCAAATAGAGAAACTAAAAATACACATAAATGCAGTAGGAATCCAGAAAACCATTTAGTCCAGTATACCTAGTTGTTTACTAGACCTGTTTACCTATGTCCTCTTTATCCTATAAGCATGTTAACATGTCAACAGATCCATCAACCACCACTCAGCCTTCTCTTACTTATTTTAGTTGTATTTCCCCATCTTCATAATAACCCAGCTAAACACCCCATGGTAACCAAGTTGCCTATGCTGCCTTAGATGTCTTCATGTTTGATCCCCTGCACCACCCTTACTCTGGCTTTATTCATCCCTTAAACTTTCACAACAGCCACCTAACTGGATTTTTTCCTGCCTCTAGTCTCACTCTGGTACTATACTCATTTATTTCATATTAGTGGCCCAGTGTACAAAATTAGAGGGGATGTGGGGAGGAGGAGAAATGTCCCTCAGCCTGGCCTGCACCTTCTCCAATCTCGGACATCCATCTCACAATTTAGAGGACTGCTGGCTCCTAACCACTCACCTGCCTGCCTGCCAGCATGATTGCCTCTAACTGTTCCCCTGCTGGCTGATTGCCTCTAACCACCTCTGCCTTGGCCCTGCACCCAGGACCTGGGCTTCCCTTCCTCTGGCCAACCACAGGCACCCGGGACCAAGGCCAGCTTTGCCCAGGCCAGCTGCAGCCGCAGTGGACAGTGGGCAGGTGGCTTTGCCTGGGCCGGAGTCGCAGGCACTGGTGCCTGGGACCATAGGGTAGGCATCTTCTTCAGCTGACTGCAGCCCGGGACCATGGGGTGGCAGCTTCTCTATCTCCCAGGCTGCAGCAAGCCGCAGGCGCTGATGCCCGGGACCACTGTAGGTGGCTTCCCCTGGGCCTGGCTTTGACAGGAAGGACATGCGGATGGTTGTCTGGAGGACATCCAGGCTAATTAGCATATTACTGTTACTTATGTATTAAGTTCTATTCCTGCTAAGACTAGAAGCAGCCTCAGAATCCTCTCACCATTCATGTTAAGTCTGATGCTTAGTTGATCAGAATTAATACCTGAGGTGAAGCCTCTTACTGCAGATTTACCTCAGAATGGCTGGCATCCTCTCCGCTTTCTGATCCAGCTAATAATACATTGCCTCAATCATGCTGATTGAGGTCTTTTTCCCCCCTTTCAGTTTCTAGTAGATTACCATTTACTGCCTAGAAAGCAAAATTGACTGTCTCCATGTAGATCGCAAAATAGGGTATTTTCTCATCAATAAAATTTCATTCTTTCAGCATTAGTAGAGTAATTTTGTCAACAACATATTGAGGTAGTAAGTTTATACAAATTGAGTGAATTATTGTTTCAGGTGCTGGACTGTGTCATACACAGATTTCATTTTATCTTTGCAACAACTCTATACAGTAGGCACTATAATTATACAGATGAGAACACTGAGGTATAGAGAGATAAGGTAACTTGTCCAGTAAAACCTGAAAGTGGCCGAGTGTCATTTCAAATCCATGAGCCAAGCCCTTTAACCATCTTAAAGATGAATAAATTACATTAAAACCAAAGGTAATACATACTTTAAATCCATCACTCCTCAGTTATTTACTACACTTTACTGTTCTGACTCTTGACATTATTTATATTTTTTGCGTCTTTCTGGTGGAACATAATAGTGTTTCACTGCATGTCTCTCCTCAGCTCTGCATTTAGTGGCATCACATTAGCAGCAGAAATCAGCCATGGATGGAGAATTTATGCCAGAGAAATTGGCGATACTATAAATCAGGGTTTTGTTTTCTTTGATTGAGAGCCAGTTGTTAAACACCAGCACAACACTGACCACATTGGTGGCGGTAGTCTCATCAGAATGTGTTATATTATGCAGATGAAAATCTATTTAAACAGACTTGATATATTTTCAAAGATGGAAGAATTGTTCCTATCAATATTTTAGTTGGTTCATATCTTCACTGATTGTCATCACTGCAAAGTTTTCAGTCCCAACATGGATTGCTGGATACACTATGTCTTGCCCTGTCCCTGTTCCCTTTGTTACCTTAAGGACTCCATTTATATGTTTAAGTACCAACCTTACCTGCTTAAAAATGTAAGCTTTTAACACTGCTCTCTGTTCCCTGTCCTTCAGATGAAAAGTGGAGTTGGGCTGGGGCAGCAGAGAGAAATTCAGAAGGGGAGGAATACTGAGTAATGACTGCAGTGAGAGAAGAGGGAACCTATGTCCTGGGCCACAGGCGCTGGTGCCCTGGACCACTGGGCTGACAGCTTCTCTGGGTGGCTGCAGCCTGGGACCCCAGGATGGGTGGCTTCTACGTCTCCTCGGCCAAAGCCAGCTGTAGGCGCTGGCACCCGGACTGACTGGTGCCAGGACCACAGGGCAAGCCACTTCTCCATCTCCCAGGCTGCAGCCAGCCTCAGGCACTGGTGCCCGGGCAGCTTCTCCATCTCCCCGAGGACCACGGGGCAGGTGGCTTCTCAGACTGGCTGCGGCCTGGGACCTTGGGGAGGGTGGCTACTCTGTCTCCGAGCCACAGCCAGCAGGAGGGCGGGGACAGGGATCTAGAAGAGCTCCGTGCATCTCCTGGTGACCGGCTGCGCACACAGCCCCTCAGCCCTGCCCAGCCTGCTGAACTGTCGTTACTGTGACACAGTAACAGACAATTTGCCTATTACCGACCCCCCTTCTCTCTCCTCTCTCTCTGAGAGAGGAGAGAGAGAAAGGGGGGGGGGGGGGTGTAATAGGCAGGGTTTTTTCTGAATACTTAAATGTATTGGCACAAGCTAGTGATTTTCCCTCTCTATTCTCTCAAGAAACCCACATCCATTATATTAAAATAGTTTAATTTTTTTCTTTTTATAAAATATGTGAGTAATGTTTAAGGCCTCTGGGGAAAAAATATGTAACTGATCTTTTTCATAACTGAATCAGAAACAGGGTACAATCTTTAAGTTATTTGTAAACCAGTAAACAAAAGTTCTTACCCTTGACTTCTGGGGTCTTCCCATTGTGTAATACGAGTGTTGTGATTGACAAAATACACTCTACCATTGCCATCCGTTCTCTTTTCTTAAACAAAACAAACAAACAAAGCAAAGCATTAGAGCTAGCATAGTCTCGTCTTCAAACTAATAAGAATTTGCCCATTTCTCATTATACTGTTGATTTTGTAGTTTTTAAATCACAACTTTAAAAGGTTTATTATTTCACTAATAAATTTACATACACTAAAGTTATAAAACTGTGATTACATCACAGAAGCTAAACAATTCACAATGTCCTGCTCAAAGAATCTTTCTGCTCAATCCAACTAACAACAGCATGATTAATTAGCCATTTAACTTTTTAGAGATGACTTCATTTATCCCTAACAGACCCATTGGGTAAGTGATTTTAGTTTATTTTGAAAGAAACTCAAGACAGTGATTTGCCCAAAATCTCAGAATTAAATGGCAAGTGACAGGATGGAAACTCAGGCCTTCATTCAGACATTTCCCTCCAATACTATACAATTCCCAGTCAAGGCATAAGCCCAGGTTGCAGGCTTGATCGCCAGTAGGGGCTGTATAGGAGGAAGCCATTTGATGATTCTCTCATCACTGATATTTCTATCTCTCTCTCCCCTTCTCTCTCTGAAGTCAATAAAAATGTATTAAAAAACAAACAAACAAAAGAACTCTTTCACCACCACATAAGAACTACTTAAGTTATATCCGTATTGGTACAGTTATGTTGGATCTTTCTCCTGGTACCATATCTAAAGTTAAGACATTTTGAGAGTTATGTAAGTTAAATCATATAGATTTTTTTCACTAAGCATTATGGCCTTGAGGTCCATCAGATTGCTATATGCAATAATCCATTTCTTTTTATAGCTGAGCAAAATATTTTAAACTTTAAAAGAAAAAAAATAGCCGAGACCAGTTTGGCTCAATGGATAGAGCGTCGGCTTGGGGACTGAAGGGTCCCGGGTTTGATTCCGGTCAAGGGCATGTACCTTGGTTGCGGGCATATCCCCAGTGGGGGGTGTGCAGGAGGCAGCTGATCGATGACTCTCTCGATGGCTCTCTCTCATCGATGTTTCTAACTCTCTATCTCTCTCCCTTCCTCTCTGTATAAAATCAATAAAATATATTTAAAAAGAAAAAAAAAAGAAAAAAAATAATTCTAAATACCAATAAAAATTTACTATAATAAAATAGTAAACTTAGAATTTTGGGGAAACTTAATGCCTTTTTGGCTCTCTAAATTAAACCAACACACCCCAAAATATTCCCAGATATTAATTCAAGCAAGAGCAAGATTTCATTCACAAATATTTGATTCTCAAAATGATTAAATTCAACGAAAAAATGTATGTAACTTACCCCATCCAGGTGGGAGGGGACCAAGAGGATCAAATTCTTTATTTTGTGATGTTGCAAATAAATCTTGATTCTAAAGAGAACAATAACAAAAAATGTGAAATATTGGACTTACACAACTTGAGAGGAAGCTTGTAAGTTCTGATATGCCTTTCCTGGCCTTATGCAACATTACACACTCTAATAGAGTTCACATCTTAGAGAAGTGTCACATGATCATGGATAAATGCCAATACACTTTGGTGGGGAGGGAAAATATCTGTGCAAACAATATTTAATGTTTAAATTATTTGAAGTTCAAATATTACAAGTGCAAAATCCTCATTCCCAGCCACCATGACCACTCTTTTTCCTTCTTAGCTACAAATCAGTAATTTAAAAAAATACTTGTGAGTAAGCAAAACAATTTATTCTTATATTATTTATTATTGTATTAACAACTGTAAATCATTTTTTGCCTGCACCTGTGTAAAAATCATTTATAAATAATAGTACTGCGCCAAAGCCGGTTTGGCTCAGTGGATAGAGAGTCAGCCTGCAGACTGAAGAGTCCCAGGTTCGATTCCGGTCAGGGGCATGTACCTTGGTTGCGGGCGCATCCCCAGTGGGGGATGTCCAAGAGGCAGCTGGTCGATGATTCTCTTTCATCGATGTTTCTAACTCTCTATCCCTCTCTCTTCCTCTCTTTAAAAAATCAATAAAATATATTTAAAAAAAGAAAAGGAGTGGACTGACAATTCTCAGTGGGAAAGGGGTGTGAGGGGTGCAGGAAGAGACTGAACAAAAATCGTACACCTATGGATGAGGACAGTGGGGGAGGGTGGGGTAAGGGCAAAGGGTAGGGTGGGAACTGGGTGGAGGGAAGCCATGGAGGGAAAAAGGAGGAACAATTGTAATAATCTGAACAATAAAGATTTATTTAAATATTTTTTAATATATTTTATTGATTTTGTACAGAGAGGAAGGGAGAGAGAAAGAGAGAGTTAGAAACATCGATGAGAGATAGACATCGATCAGCTGCCTCTTGCACACCCCCTACTGGGGATATGCCCGCAACCAAGGTATATGCTCTTGACAGGAATCGAACCTGGGACCTTTCAGTCCCCAAGCCGATGCTCTATCCATTGAGCCAAACCGGTCTTGGCTAAAGATTTATTTAAAAAAAAATATATATATATAGTGACAAATTAAGATGCATATTATAATCACTAAATCACCACCAATAGGACAACAAAAGAAAAAACAAAGAAGCGTAACTAAAATGTCAAGAGGCATAAATATAAAGTAATTAGAGGAGATAAAATGAAATGATACAAAATACTTGATTCAATCAGTCAGGAAAGGATAAATACAAGAAGTGGCAAATAAAAGCTGAATACCAAGATGACAGACTCAACATAAATACATAAATTTATAGTAAATGTTGATGAAATAAACTTTCCAATTAAAAAGCAGAGATTGCCCCATCTGGTTTGGCTCAGTAGATAGAGTTATATATGTTTTATTGGTTTTGTACAGAGAGGAAGGGAGAGGAAGAGAGAATTAGAAACAGCAATGAGAAACATCAATCAGCTGCCTCCTGCATACCTACTGGGGATGTGCCCGCAACCAAGGTACATGCCCTTGACCGGAATCAAACCTGGAACCCTTGAGTCCGCAGGCCGATGCTCTATCCACTGAGCCAAACTGGTTGGGGGGGGGGGATTTTTTATATCAAAGATAATTTGGTTTTGAAGGGATAAAAATATTATTTAGCATAATCCAATAAGTAAACAATTTCTGTAACTTCCCAGAACATCAAATAATTTACCAGGTATACTTTATCTTTATGCATTACAAAGTGATTCAATCCTATCATTAGTTCTGTACAACCACTCAAGAGTCAGGTGTCCTAGAGACAAGGAGGCATGAATCAGACTGTCGGACCTCAGAGGGAGTGTAGGGGAGGGTGGGGATAAAGGGGAGAGATCAACCAAAGGATTTATGTGCACACATATGAGCCTTACCAGTGGTCAAGGACAACATGGGGGAGGGAGCATGTGTGAGGAGGGGGGTGGGATGGGAATGGGGGGATGAGGACAAATATGTGATACCTTAATCAATAAAGAAATTTAAAAAAAAAAGTCAGGTGTTCTTAGATGTTTGAATTACTTTCAAATTGTTCTGGTTTATTTTTACTATTCTTTTGTCCATGGCTTTTAAGTTGTCCTAACATCTTTTTTTTTTTTTTTTTTTTTACATTAAGAAAATAAAGGAGGTTGAACTTAAGGAAATTTCAAATGGGAAAAAACAAATCAGATACACAGAATCATTGAGATAAGGTCTAAAAATAATATCAACAGCAACAACTGGGTTTCCAATTTACTTATACCTTCCTTTTAATTGGTGTTTTACATTTCATATTCAGGAAAAGATTGAAAACCATGCCCTAGCTGGCTTGGCTCAGTGGATTGAGCATCAGCCTGTGGAGTGAAGGGTCCCGGGTTCAATTCCGGCCAAAGGCACATTTCTGGGTTGTGGGGTTGATTCCCAGTGGGAGGAGTGCGGGAGGCAGCTGATCAATGAATCTCTCTTATCATTGATGTTTCTCTCTCTCCTTCTCCCTTCTTCTCTGAAATCAATAAAGAAATATGAAAAAAAAGATTAAAAAACAAATATTCTTATTAAGTTTAAAATGCAACAGTTTGCTCACCCCATAAATGAATCTCTGATTAAACTGCTGCATCGCTCCTTGAAGCTGACTACGTTGGAGCTGCCACTGTTCATAGTTCCGGACGGACTCCAATGTTGGCCTCTGCCACGTTGTTGTTCTTGTGAAATGGTCAACATAATAAATACGTCCCATGTTGTCAACCCTGCGTTCCCAGCTAAATCAAACAAAAAACAACCCAAATCAACAAATACTTGTGAAACAGATAAGGATTAAACAGAACTTCATCCTGGCCCTGGTGCATGTTTAGTAACATTTTACCTTAAGAAACTACTTTTGATTTACCTGAAGCCTTTTATTTTATGTATTCTGAAATGGTCTATTAAAGAACTTAAACACAATGTCTATTTAGTGAGTAAGTCTCAAATAGTCATTAAGAAAAAGTTTTCATTTTCTTTCCAATGTTCTTGTCATTGTTGCAAACTTAACAGGGACATACTTTACATATATATAGCTTTTCATAGATATCATAAAGTACTTTTCCACAAGAATACAATTATCTCATTTATCATTTCAAATGGGAACATAATATTAAGTAGATATTGATATAATAACTTTGAGATTTCTAACTGGTTGATTGTTTAGGATTCTTCCCAATTTTCTGATATCATATACAGCAAAATAATAAATACGTTTAACATATCAAAAAGTTTTCCTTCTTTTGTATTATTTCTTTAGGATAAATTTTCTGAGGGACTTACTAAGAATATGTGCATTAATATGGTTATATGTGCGACCTGTTAGAATTGTAACTAATTTATACTACCATCAGAAATTTTATGAGGCAAAGATCCTCCACAATTTCACAATAAATATCACCTAATAATTTCACAAGTAAAACAGTATCTTTTAGGTGTGTATTTAAGATTATAACTAGTTAAGATTAAATATTTTCCCATGTATGCTATGTATTCCCTTGAATAAAAGTATTTCTCCCAATTATATAATGTAAATGCTTAATATCTAGCATTAAAATATTTTTTAAAATATTTTTATTGATTTCAGAGAGGGAGGGAGAAAGGGAGGGAGGGAAGGAAGAGAGAGAGGTACAGGGAGGGAGGGGAGACGGAGGGAGGGAGAGAGAGAAAGAGAGAAAGAGAGAGAGAGAGACAGACAGACATCAATGATGAGAATCACTGATCAACTGTCTCCTGCATGCCCCCTACTGGCAATCGAGCCTGCAACCTGGACATGTGTTCTGATCTGGAATTGAACTGTGACCTCCTGGTTCAGAGGTCAATGCTCAACCACTGACCCATGCTGGCTGGGCTGTATTAAAATATTTATTAACCCTGGCCAGGTGGCTCAGTTGGCTGAAAAAATCCCACATACCAAAAGGTTTAAGGTTCAATTCCCAGTGGGGTAAATACCTACATTGCAGGTTCAATTCCTAGTCTGGGAATGTACTAGAGGCAACCAATTGATCGATCTCTCTCTCTCTCTCTCACTCTCAAATCAATAAACATATCCTAAGTGCGGTTTAAAAACAAAAAAGTTGCCTTGGCCAGTTTTGCTCAGTGGATAGAGCGTCAGTCTGCAGACTCAAGGGTCCCAGGTTCGATTCTGGTCAGGGCCATGTACCTTGGTTGCTGGCATATTCCCAGTGCGGGGTGTGTAGGAGGCAGCTGTTCGATGTTTCTAACTCTCTCTCCCTCTCCTTCTCTGTAAGAAATCAATAAAATATATATTCAAAAATAAAATAAATAAAAGTTTTTTATATATATGGGATATTATCCTCATTTATATGACAGGGTTTATAATTCTTATTCATTTAAATAATTAGTCTTAAAGAAACTAATCCTAACATCCTGTGATTTGAGACAGTTAAAGTTCAGAAAGGAAAACTTGGAAGTAGTAAGACTTATAGAATCTTTAGGTCAGAACTGAGTGAAAATTATGCTCCATCAATATCTGACTCTCTTCTTTCTAGTTTACATCTACCACAAAACAAAGTAGATAAAGACAGGAAGAGGTTGAAAAGTAAGAATGTAGTAAAGGTTTTGTTACAGACATAATCTATAGTTCTTAATAAATACTTTTTCTCTTCATTAATTCAGATACTCACCCAGGAGGTAGAGGTTCTGGTCTATCCCACGTTGTTCTTTTTTCAATATGATCTACATAGTAAACTCGCCCATGCTGGTCCACTCTCTGCTCCCAACTTAAATACAAAATTAAAAAGTCTGGGTATAGTACTTATCTTTAATCCTGTCTTTGCCTTTTTGGCTTATATGACCACGAGGCCTGGTGCATGAATTTGTGCACCAGTGGGGTCCCTCGGCCTGGCCTGTGGGGATTGGGCTGAAACTGGCTCTCCAACATCCCTGGAGGGGTCCTGGATTGTGAGAGGGCAGTTCTTGAGTGACACACAATTTCAAATATGGCGAACTTTATTTTGGTTCAGTTTGATTGTAGATCCCCACCAAAAGCAGTTACAATTGCTTTAAGACACTGTTTTAAAGAATGGTATTATTTTCCTTATTAATAAGTATATACAGATGCCAAAAGAAAAATGTTAACCAAAAACAGTTACTCACCCAGGTGGCAGTGGAGCTTGGGGTACAGGATTTAATGGTCTAGGGCCTGAGCCTCCAGATATAGTAAGAGGAATTATTAATCCAGATGTTGCTCCCTCAGATGTATTTGAATTTGTATTTGTTGGAGGCAGAGAACCTGTACTAGAGCCATCACTTTCAGAAGTGGCAGAAGGTGAACCATTAACGGAAGCTATAAAAGATTTGGAAAAAACAGAAAAACAATCTTCTATTTTCAGAAATCAGGTTAAATTTTTAACTTTAAAAAAGGAAGAGACAGATGAAAAATACAAAATTTAATATATGAATATGTAGAAAAAGATTACTAAATTAAATAATGTGATAAGCCAATGGTCCCACTAAATAGGTTTATTTACATTTTTTAGGCTGTCTACCCCATATTCTATTTTAATTATGAAGCACAGATCCTGATTTCCTGTGCACAGAAGGTAAAAACTCTTAGAATAGATAAGGGTTGGTATTCCATGGTATAATGAAGTTCATTTAAAAATCTTCTAGATCCTTAAAATTATCTTTCTTATGACACCTTGCAGATTAAAGGTCAATTTTTGATGTTAGTTATAATGGAAGACCTGACTAATAAGCAATACTATTCTTATAAATAGTTGTTAAGTACATATTACATCTTCAAGAAATACTTGAAGACCATGTACCAAATACTTCAAGACCATATACCGTCTTCAAGAAATACTTTAAGACCATATACTATTTTGTCATAATATTAGGAAGTTACCAATATTATGACAAAGTAGTATATGGTCTTAAAGACTGGGACTATATTATAAACAACATTATGTACAGAAAAAAGTATAAACACAAAGTCATTTAATAAAATAATTTGTGGACAGTTTATTTTTATAATAATATGTGGTTTAATTATTTTACATTCCATATCCATATAATAGCAGAGAGAAATAATAAGAGATTAAAGATTTGTTCTGGTTGGTCAGGAATAAAATGAATACTCTACCTGTATATGTTTACACTTCTATTAGATGAAGTATGTTCATTTATTGTATAATTTTTGCTTTAAAATCTGAATATCATTTAGCATTACTTGCCATTTACTAATTGTCTTTCTAAAGGATATAATGAGAATAAGCAACCAGATCTTTGATTCTATGGCATACTAATGTCCACATAGCTACAAACCCTAACAGAAAGATGCGATCTTATCTGTACTGCTTATCTATAATAATAAAAGCATAATATGCTAATTAGACTGGATGACCTTCTGGACAAAGCCAGGGCTGCGAGGAAAGCCCAGGTCCTGGGTGCCAGAGGGAAGCCGTGCCGGGACCTGGGGGAAGGCAGGCCTACTATTGCACAAATTTTATGTACTGGACCTCTAGTACTTTATATAATGTGATTTTTATTCTGAATTGAGCTCATTCCTCGTTAACTTCACCCCTGGAGGAAAACCTTAGGGAAAAGGCAAGTCTTAGTTACTTACAGAAAGACTAGAGGCCCAGTGTACGAAATTTGTGCATGGGAGGGGGGTGTCCCTCAGCCCAGCCTGCACCTCTCTAACCTGGGACCCCTTGGGGGATGTCTGACTGCCAGTTTAGAGGAGAATCAATTCCTGTGGGATAGGGCCTAAACTGGCAGTTGGTCATCCCTCTTGCAATCCAGGACCATTCGTTCCTAACCACTTGCCTGCCTGCTGGCCTGATTCCTCTAACTGCTCTCCCCCACTGACCTGATCCCCCTAACTGCTCTCCCCTGCCAGTCTGATTGCCCTACCTGCTCTCCCTTGCCAGACTTATCATCCCTTACTGCCTCTGTCTTGGCTCCGCCACCAGGGCTTTGTCTGGAAGGATATCCAATCTAATTACCATATTATCCTTTTATTAGAATAGAGGCCTGGTGCACGGGTGGAGGCTGGCTGGTCTGCCCTGAAGGTGGTCCTGGATCAAGGGCCAGCCTGGGGCAGTTTGCAGGCTGGCCAAACCCCGACTAGGGTGGTGGTAGGGTCTCTGCTGGGGGCGGGGCCAGCCTGAGCCAGAGGGCTGTTTGCAGGCTGGCCATTCCCCCATTGGGATGGGGGTCTCTGCTGGGGGCAGGCCGGTCTGGGTGAGGGGCTGAGAGCCTTTTGCAGGCCATCCACGCCCCCATCGGGTTGGGGGACCCCATTGGGGAGGGGGTAGCCTAGGCGAGGGCCCAGGGCTGTTTGCAGGCCATCCACGTCCCCATTGGGTTGGGGGTCCCCACTAGGGAGCGGGTAGTTTGGGCGAGGGGCCTGGCGTGGTTTGCAGACCGATCAGACCCCTGATGGGGTGAGGGGCCCCTGCTGGGAGCAGGGAAGCCTGGGCGAGGTTCTAGGGCGGTTTGCAGGCCAGCCGTGGCTTTGTCCAGAAGGACATCCAGAAGGTCTCTGGAAGGTCTCCTGGTCTAATTAGCATATTACTCTTTTATTAATATAGATCATTCTTGGCCAAAATCTTTAATATAAAATTACAGCTAGAAAACCAGTCTACAAGGGCCTTTTTACACTTACCTGAAGATCAATTCCCAAACAGAACATGACTTAGATCACAGTGTAAGAGCTGCATACACACCTGGTCTCCGCGGGGTAGGTGGAGGTGGGCGCGAAGGTCTTGGAGGTCTAGAAGGCTTAAAGCCGCCGTTTGAGAGCGATGGAGAATTATTCCCATTGACCTTCCTATTTTCACCAGACCCTGCATCCTCGGGGTCATCTGATCCATTTGTGTTCACTCTGGGTAAGAAGTGGGTAAAGGAAAGGGAAAGGGGAAAGGGCTCTTTTAATTTAGCAAAAACTAGCAGGCTTAAAAGTTTTAGAAGTCTGTGAAAAGCTTTCTAATTTCTGGCTAGCTTTATCAAATACATAAACAGCCTTTGGGTAAGGTCTTACATATAACCCTGAGAGCCCATTCAGAAATAGAATGAGGAGCCAGGGCACAGGAAAACTGGGGACCATTCAACATTATTAGGTACGCCAGTGCGGATTTTTCTCTGGCCAAGAAGTTACTATCCCTTAATATCCTACACTTCTTTTGAGATTAGAAGATGATTCTTTGTCACAGGAGTGACTCTGTGAAGGCAGATCTCCATTAGGTAAAACACAACAGCTTTATAAACTTTGATTTTCCTAAAAATCTTAATGAGTCATCTTTTTTAAACTTTTTATTATGAAATTTTATTCATCACAAAAGTAAATAGAGCACTGGCTGGTGTGGCTCAGCTGAGTAGGTGTGGTCCTGCTGGGTTGTGGGCTGGATCCCTGGTGGGGATCATGCAGGATATGGCGATTGATGCTACTCTCTCACATCCATATTTATCTCCCTCCCACTTCCTTCCTTCCTCTCTAAAAATCAATAAAAAAATATTTTTAAATATTTTTAAAATATTTTAAACAGACAAGTAAAACAAAATCATCTCCTTTCCTAACTTTATCTCCCACTGTTGGTTTCAAAAAAAACCCCAATAAACACTTTAAAGTCTGTTAAGTCAGTTAAAACAACCCTCAATACTTGCAGGTTCTAGACTGAAGGCAGATAAGCACATGAAGGCGCTGAATCTAGGCTAAGCGCAAACATATGGTGCATATCACTGCCCTTGCTAATGAAGGCCCAGGAGATATTATAGCCAGTGGTGACCTTCATATGTACCCCACCCTTATATTTTAGCTTTCGTAGAAAATAAATTTAACATCCCAGTGATGGCCCTGGGATTCTGAACTCCTTGTCTTTGTATTTCCTTTCTTACCTTAAGCCCTGAATTTTTTGACAGTCATATAACAATCTGAACTTGAAGTTTTGACTAAAATTAATATATTTTTCTGCATTTTTAATAAACAATAAGTAAAATCTTACCTTGTCTCCTCCTTGGGCCTGGAGCCATCATCATTCTGTGAAGCACCTTTAACATCAATAAAATTTAGAGAGAAAATGAGTTTCAAAGTAGTGTTCATGTTTTTCCTAAATATGGTATGTAAGCAAAGCCTTTTATTAAATCTTCCTAGTGAAAAACATACTAGAATTTAAATTCCAACATGACATTTAAAAAGGAAAATGTGATAAATGTTATTAAGATTGAAATAAGTTTTACCAAAATTTGGCACAAATGCAGATTACGTGTAAGAAATATTAATTAACCTAGGTATATCACTCCTGGGCTACTTCTGCCTTTCTTAAAATATATGTTTGCTTAATTCAAATATAAATCTAATTATTTTTAGCCATTTTAGTATTCTAAATATCTTATCAAAAAAGTGCTGATCACCAGCAGAATGATTAATAAAATAGGTTCTGAAAACAGAAAAACCGTCTCTCTCATGCTGGGGCCTGGAAAGCTTCAAGAGTAGAAAAAACACAAATGGGTGGATGTTAAAGTAACCAAAAGTGAATGCCACAATGTTCACACTTTCTTCAAATTTTATTCATGTGAACTATCTCTAGGATTCAATGTCTTAAATGTGAAAAGAATAGTAAAAATCACATGCAGCACACTAGACTGGCTAATGTAAGAATCATTAAAGACCCTATACAAAAAGCAATTACTTACTTTCTGCACATGTAGCTTCACCGTTGGTAACAACTTCAGATTCTAATTGCAGCCCATCTAGACAAACTGACAAGTCTCCTATTGTCTCTGTTGGTTCTTTGTCACCTACAAGGTGTAAAGTCACAACTACTTTCTCAACTAGAAGAGAATAAATTACAGAACAAATGGTTATTTTTTTTTCCTCTCTAAGTCATCTTAACTTAAAAACCTATTGTCAGAAAAAGACTCTACATATTGGTAATTTTCCCCTTTAAATCATCTTAACTGTTAAAAACAATGTGGGGGGAAAATCATATATGTGTATATAAATTGTTTTAATATTCTTCCCTCAGGGTTTCAGATCTTATGACACCAAAACATTTTAAAAATAGAATAAAATTTGCTAACACTTAATAACATAAAATGCTAAATAGCTCAATGATCACATTTGCTATATACATGCCACTCTTGCATAAAATGAGCCAGCAGGGTCCTAAGTTCAATTCCGGTCAAGGCACAGGCCTGGGGTTGCAGACTAGAATCCTAGGAGGAGGTGTGTAGGAGGCAGCCGATCAATGATTCTCTTATCATTGATGTTTCTCTCTCTCTCTCCCTTTCCTTTACTCTGAGATAAATAAAAACATATTAAAAAAAATAAAAAATGAAATGAGCCAGCAAGACAACCAAGAAAATTCAGCAACATATGTCTAATTTATATTGACTGGCAACATATCACTTAAGAATGGACTGCCCTGGCCAGTGTTGCTCACTTGGTTGGATGTCATCCCATATATCAAAAGGTTGCTAATTTAATTCCTAGTCAGGGCACACGCCCAGGTTTCGAACTCTATCCCCCAGTAGGGGATGTGCAGGAGTCAGCCAATAGATGTTCTGTTCTCATATCAATGTTTTTCCTCTCCCTTATTCTCTCTCTAAAAATTAAATTTAAAAATATTTTTTAAAAAGAATGGATTATATCTCACCCTGAACCAGTATGACTCAGTTGGTTGGAGTGTCCCATAAACCAAAAGGTGGCAGGTTCAATGCCTGGTCAAGACACATAGTCAAGGTTGTGGATTCATACCTGGTGGATGGGGACACATGCATGAGGCAACCTATCAATGTTTCCCTCTCACATCTCTGTCTCTCTCCTTTCCTCTCTCTAATATATATATTTACTTAAAAAATGGATTGTATCTTATAAGTTCTAAACAAGAAATAAAATTTTTAGAAGTATGTTTTAGATAGTCAAGGAGTAGAAAATATAAATGTTTTAAAACAATATATTAAAACAAACATATTTCAAGTTTTTATATACGTATATTTAACATAGATATATACTTATATTCACACAGGTTGGAACAAAATTAAGTTTACATTTGTGAGTACATGAAACTCTTTATTCTTATTGTTTCATTATTTCCCATAAAACAACTATAAATCTACTTTTGCCCCATCCTATTTAAATAAAAACAACCATCTAAAATGAGGAAATTTTGTCCAGTGAGCGTAGCTCAGTGATTGAGCATCAATTTATGAATCAGGAGGCCATGGTTCGATTCCCAGTCAGAGCACATACCAAGGTGTTTCAGCTCAATCCCCAGTGCAGGGCATGCAGGAGGCAACCATTAATGATTTTCTCTCATCACTGATATTTCTTTCTCTCTCTCACCCGCTTCTCTCTCTGAAATCAATAAAAATTTATTTAAAAAGTAAAATAAATGAAGTTTTTAAAATGCGCATTTGGAAAAGGAAATCTATCAAAATATTAACATTTCTCTCTCTGACATGGGATTTCCCCCCCTTCATTTCTGCTTTGTATTTTATAGTTTTCCATAATTGAGTGTGCAATATTTTAATAAATATCTATTAAATAAGTGAATATTCAAGACATTAAATACAAAAGGGATAGCCAAACCAAGGTTACTCAGAATGCTTTAAATAGTTCAAGATTCTCCTCCCTGTTAATAATTAAAATAGTGAACATAATCATTCTGGATGTTTGGCATATGAATTTCCTGTAGAAAAAAGAAACTGAGCATAATTTCTATTATTTTTACATACATACGTTTCATATTGTTTGACTTTAATGTTTCATAGATATCTAGTGTAGCAGTTCCCAACAAAACATCAGATTTCAGTGTCTGGTGACTCCACACGCGAAAATGTAATTTACTCATAGGGGTGACGATACTAAAAATGAAGGTGAAAAAAACTTTATCATTAAATATCACAATGGGATGCTACACAAATTACAATTAAGTTTTAGTGTTTACAATCTTACTATGCCCTTCATAGTTTACTGAATAAGTAATATTGCTTATATTCTATAACCTTATGAAAAACACCTGGATGTTACATGCTTGCATGATCATTTTCCTTAGTAAAGGAACTATAGTGGCAACTTCATCCACACATCAACAAAAGTGAAACTGCTCATCATGCTATAAATTGGAAAACTAGTCTTACTTTAGTAGTATGAAAAAATGAACTTATAAACTAAATCCTTATTTTATGTCAAGTAGTGTGCTCAGCTTGAGATTACTTCATTTAATCTTCAAAGCAACCCTATGAGATGGGATTTAGCATATTCATCTTCAGATATAGAAACTCCTATTTAGAAGGTTAAGCACATTGCCCAACATCATACAGCCAGTCAGTGGCAGACTGTAATCTGAACAAAGCCTATCATTAAAACATATATTAAAAAGTTCCTCAGTCTGATACATAATGACTTCAGGATTATAATACCTCACAGTTCACACTGTTGAAGACAAATTATCCAGGATAACTGTCAAATATAGACTCTCTCATGCTATGCTAAATGCCAATAATGAGTGCTATCTGTAATGGTAATTTCCAAAGCAAACTTTGGGAAATTTGTATTTATAATAAATTATATTCAAACTATTTGAGTCATCAATTAGAACACTATAAAATCCACCACAGTCTTATGGTTCAAAACTAGGAAGACAAAATCTTGAAAGCTTTTAATTTTTCTATTCCTCATTCTCTCTAAATCATGTTCAAATTTTGGGTGACAAACACTCTCCTCCTTATAAGTCCACCTATGCCTATAACCCCATCATCATATTTCTACCATCATTTTAATAGCAGGTATTTAAAGTAAACTAAAATATTTTCACTTTTTTGGTGGTAGTGGGGGTGGTACTAGTGGTGGTAGTGGTGTGTGTGTAGGGGTGTAATATAATATATTCATTCTCTTAAAAATTCTCAACTGTTACTTTGAAGAGAACATAGTATATACAGGGTGCCCCAAAAAGGTGTACTATACATATACACCCTTTACAGCTGATAGCTCAATTGATGTTTCTTTCTTTTCAGATTTAACCTATTGGCATTAATAATTATTCAAAGTGTGTATACATTTTGGGGGGACATGCTGAAGTAAGAAAACATTTCTCTATTAGTTATCTGGGAAATAATAATGGAGATAGAATACAAGAACAAATAAATTTAATATTACTTTAATTTGAGAGGACAAAGTATACTGTTAAAGATGATCTTATCTAAATTATTTCATGTCAACTCTAGAGAAATCTGGAAAGTCTGCTAGCGTAACAATGGAAGCTGAATTAAAATAACAGACCAATCTGCTGCAAATTAAAAATTCAGGAGAACATGAGCTATGTGTTCCTCTAAACATCTGGGCTAAATAACAGTACTACCATATGGTACTACTTCAAGAGTTTATTTTTTCTTAACATTTTAAACACTGAGGAGTTCATGTCATTATCAGCTTAAGAGTCTCAAAGTATGTATATGGTGAGCACTGATAGCAGTTGGTAGAAAGTTGATGAGCATTCAGTCTATTATTCATTATAGAAGTTGTGACATTTTATAGATTTCATTTGATTTTTGTGAAAATTTTACTCCTATACTGTTTAATTTAGATTCAATCTCTAATGAGCCACTAATTAAAAACAAAGTCTAAGAAACAATATTGAAATGATTACAAATGATAAGCATTAGAATAGTTCTGTAAATAGGCCTCAAAATGATCTTCAATAAATTCGTGAATTTCACTCACTTGCTCAAAATTATTATAAAGTATATTAAGATGCCTCAGATCTTCAAAAATCTACGTTAAAGAATAATATAGGTAACAATATAGATTAAAATAAAAAGAATAGGTATATTCAATTTGTTAAATTTACTAGAAATAAATACTATCCACATAAGCATGTACCACGTGAAGAAAAGAGCTTTTAGTTTCAAATGCCTCATCTGACCATTTAGAAAAACTTTTTTTAAAGTCACTGAGGGGGGAAAATACAAAAAATACAAATGTTAGGTAATGAAAGCAATCTGTGTATTAATACTAGAAGCCCAGTACATGAAATCTGTGCACTCGGGAGGGTGCCTTGGCCCAGGCTGCGTCCTCTCAGACATCCTTAGCGCTGCTGTGGAGGCAGAGGATCCCGCCACTGCCACTGCACTCACCAGCAGTGAGTTTGGCTTCTGGCTGAGCAGTGTTTCCCCTGTAGGAGTGCACTGACCACCTGCATTGAGTGTCTGCCCCCCAATGGTCAGTGTTCATCACAGTGACCATTTGGTCTATTTGCATATTAGCCTTTTATTATATAGGATGTGACAACTAGTTACTACATTTGGGCCCCCAAACCAACTATTTTAAAATCCATTTGTTAAGCCTAGCTGGTGTGGTTCAGTGGTTGAATGTCAACCCATAAACCAGGATGTCATGGTTCAATTCCCAGTCAGGGCACACGCCTGGTTATGGGTTTGATCCCCAGTAGGAGGAGTGCAGGAGGCAGCCAACCAATCAGTCTCTCTCATCATTGATGTCCTCCTCTCTCTTTCTCTCCCTTCCTATCTCTGAAATCAATAAAAACATTTTTAATCCATTTGTTGATAAATCATGCTTATTCTTTCATTTTAGTAAAGAAAATCCTATATAATAAAAGCCTAATATGCAAATTGTCCCTTCAACTGGAAATTTGACCAGGAGACAAAGTTGGCTGGCCAACCGCCTGCAGCCCCTCACCCCGGCCCGGCCCCGATTGGGGAGGGCCAGCCAGACCCCACCCATGTACAAATTCATGCACCGGGCTTCTAGTTTTACATATAATTTCCTTCAGTGTGAGTGCTCAAACCAACATTTGAGGCTTTGTCATTAGGGTTGAAATAGAGCTAATATCCTACATCTATGAATTAACACTGGAGAGAACACTAATATATAAACAAATACACATGGATATATATTGTAACAGTGTCTAACAGCACAACATTAGAAAACAACTGATCAATAGCGAACTAGTAAAATAAGTGATAGTCCATTCATACTTAGGAACATTATGTAGCTATATAAGGGAGGTTAGACCTGTATCTACTCAGCTAAAAAGATAACTATGTTATAAAGTTGTAGAAGAAAACATATAGTATACTTTTTTTTAAAGGAAGAAAATCCCAGTATAGGTCCTATGTGAGCATCATAATAAAACAAAACTATCTTTTAAAATTAAATTTTAAAATAAATTTTCAAACTCTATTTTAAACTCTAAGTTAAGAGCTGCTAAGAATGACTCATGAGCATGTGTTCCCCCAGCTGTTATTAAGGGGCAATAGCGATAGTATCATCAATTAAACTGGAGAAAGTAAAGAAAATGAAAGACTAGAAAAACAGAAATATCTAAAGAGAAACAAAAAGGGCCGAAACCGGTTTGGTTCAGTGGATAGTGTGTTGGTCTGGGGACTGAAAGGTCCCAGGTTCAATTCTGGTCAAGGGCATGTACATTGGTTGCAGGCACATCCCCAATAGGGGATGTGCAGGAGGCAGCTGGTCGATGTTTCTCTCTGATTGACGTTTCTAGCTCTCTATCCCTCTCCCTTCCTCTCTGTGGAAAACCAATAAAATATATATGTTTTTTAAAATAAAAATAAAATAGAAACAAAAAGGGAACTAGAGGAAGGAGTTCTAGGATGGGAGAGAAAGAAAAAGATGAGAGAAGAAAGAAGAAAACAAGTGAGACCTTTTTAAAAACTGCATTTCTGTTCAGCTACTAAACAAAATATACTATAGAAAATACTTTCAAACCTACACTGTAACGGGTTGCTTCCATTTGGGACTGTTTGTATTGTTACATTTTTCTGTCTTCTTTGACTGTCCATCTACTGTAACTTCCACATAAGGACTTGGTCCAAACCAATTCTTTTTATTTTCTTTAAGTTTTGCTGAAATGACTAAAAGAAAAGAAAAAATATTTCAATATTTGAGTTGATAGTTCATCTTCAAAACACTTTAATTTCATAAAGACTAAGCATTATTACTTTTACTCAGAGGAGCAGGTTTACTCTAAAATATTTACTAATTTCATTTACTCATGAATATTTTCTCCCATCCTAGTAAATTAATATAGGACTTCCCCACATCATCTACCCAAACTCCCATCAGTATCACTATCATTATCAATCATCCCAGAACTCTGAGGTCAATAGTACACTGACAGACAGCCCGGCCAGTGTCACTCAGTGGTTGAGCATCGACCTATAAACCCAGAAGGTCATATGCCTAGATTTCGGCTTGGGGGCATGCAGGATGCAGAAGATCACTGATTCTCTCATCATTGATGTTTCTATCTCTCTCTCCCTGTTTCTTCCCTCTAGGAAAAAAAAAAAAAAAAAAATTGAAAGCAAAAACTTTACCCCCAAAAAAAGTATACTGATAAACTTGGTCAACAAATACTTGGTCTACCATGTGTCAGATATTGCTCTAAACTGTGGATAGAACAATTTAAAATAGAAGAGACATTGGCTCTCAAGAAAATTAGATCCTAGTTAGAGAAAAATCTTTGTGACGAAAAACAAACTAATGTGGCAGAATGACTTGATAGTAAGGAAGACTAAGGAGGAAGTACTTTTACAAGGCATCTAAATGGCAAGGAGCTAGTCATGTGAAGACTAGAGTTGTAAATAGACATATCCAAAGAAAAGTACAGCAAGTGGGAAGAATGGTAAACGAAATCACATTAGGGTATTAAACCAAGATAAGAAATTGGGATTTTATTTAAGCATGCTGGAAAGCTACTGGAAGAACAGTTATAAACTAAGATTACTTTTAGCATCTCATAGATCTCATATTAGCAAGAGCTTCCTACATTGTGCATCTTTTTTTTTTTTTTTTAAATATATTTTATTGATTTTTGTACAGAGAGGAAAGGAGAGAGATAGAGAGTTAGAAACATCGATGAGAGAGAGTCATCGATCAGCTGCCTCTTGCACACCCCCTACTGGGGATATGCCCGCAACCAAGGTACATGCCCTTGACCGGAATCGAACCCGGGGCCCTTCAGTCCCCAAGCCGACGCTCTATCCATTGAGCCAAACCGGTCCCGGCACATTGTGCATCTTAACCTTAACCCTTGAGTTTAGTCACTTTTGCCATAAAGTAGCCTTGTCCAAGTCCCTTGGATGGTACAACAAATATATTCCAGTCTAGCAGAGCACCCTATGGTTTCCACAAGTAACAAGTCATTGCTTCTCTATATATGAGGTGATCAGTCAAAACCGGTTTGGCTCAGTGGATAAGAGCGTCGGCCTGTGGACTGAAGGGTCCCAGGTTCGATTCTGGTCAAGGGCATGTACCTTGGTTGCGGGCACATCCCCAGTAGGGGTGTGCAAGAGGCAGCTGGTCGATGATTCTCTCTCATCAATGTTTCTAACTCTCCATCCCTCTGTCTTCCTCTCTGTAAAAAATCAATAAAATATATTTAAAAAAATAATAAATAAATGAGGTGATCATATCCAAGGAATAACTCTACTCTCTGGATATCTACTCTAGCAGATAAGTTTAGTGTAGCGGTCACCAACCGGTGGCCTGCAGTCCACTGGTGATCCGTAAGCTCCGAAAGGTTGTTGACCACTGGTTTAGAGAATGCCATTGCCCATCAAGGTGAAGGGACCCTTTGTAGAAGCTAGCGAAGTCTGCATAGCAGCTATCCAAGAAGCTCAATGTACAGTCCAAATCACAGACAGTCTGGGCATCCTAACAGGCATAGTTCCAGATGGCAGCCCAGAATCTCTTGACTTCACACAAATATTTCTGTGTTTTTGTGTTTCTGTGCCTTTTTGGTAGCATTCAAACTAGCCATAGACTTACTATTCTAATGGTAATGCACATTCTATAAAGTAGAGCTTCATCATTATTTTCAAATGCTTGTTATAATAAAGTTCAACCTAATTTGAAATAAATATGCATTACCAAAAAAAAGGCCCAGCCACAGTGGCGCAATGGTTAAGCATTGACCTATAACCCAGGAGGTCACGGTTTGATTCCCAGTTCGGGCACATGCCCAGGTTGTGGGCTATCCGATCCCCAGTATGAGGGAGGTGGGAAGGTATAGGAGGCAGCTGATCAATGGTTCTCTCTCATCAGTAATGTTTCTATCTCTCTTCCTCTCCCTTCCTCTCTGAAACCAATAAAAAAATAATAATTTTTAAAAAAATTTAAAAAAAAAAAAGCTGCAAGAGATAATGCTAGAAAACTAGGCAATAAGGAGCCACTGAGTACGTTTAAGTAAAAGAGTATTATTCAACAAATTTACTGGGTATCCGTAACACATCAGGTATTATTATGGGCACTGAGGAAACAGATGATCAGATTAACACTCAAACATCATTCTTCTGCTGTGGGAAAAAAAAAAAATTAAAGGGAGAGAAAAGTAGGGGATAAGAAGCTAATAGAGTCATCTTAATCAAGAAATTGACAGTGATCACCCTGGCCAGTTTACACAGTGGTTACAGTGTTGACCTTCAGACCCAAGGGTCTGGATTCAATTCCACCTTGGTTACAGGTTCCCAGCCCTAGTTGGAGTAAGTGCAGGAGGCAGTCGATTGATATGTTTCTCTCACATAAATGTTTCTCTTTCTCTCCCTCCTCCCTCCTTTCCACTCTCTCTCTAGAAATCAATGCAAAAAATATCCTCTGCTGAAACCAGTTTGGCTCAGTAGATAAAGCGACGGCCTGTGGACTGAAAGGTCCCAGGTTCTATTCCTGTCAAGAGCATGTACCTTGATTGCAGGCACATCCCCAGTAGGGGGTGTGCAAGAGGCAGCTGATTGAAGATTCTTTCTCATCAATGTTTCTAACTCTCCCTCTCTCTTCCTCTCTGTAAAAAATCAATAAAATATATATATAAATCAATAAAATATATATATATATACATATATATATATATATATATATATATATATATATTTAAAATCAATATATTAAAAAAAAAAAAAAAGGGCCGAAACTGGTTTGGCTCAATGGATAGAGCGTCGGCTTGGGGACTGAAAGGTCCCGGGTTCGATTCCAGTCAAGAGCATGTACCTCGGTTGCGGGCATATCCCCAGTAGGGGGTGTGCAAGAGGCAGCTGATCGATGACTCTCTCTCATCGATGTTTCTCTCTATCTATCTCCCTTCCTCTCTGTACAAAATCAATAAAATATTAAAAAAAAAAAAAAAAAAAAAAAAAGGAAAGAAAGAAAAGAAATATTCTCCGTGGGGATTTAAAAAAAAATTTTTTTTTGAAAGTGGTTTGGACTAGGGTGGTGAACATGGATATGGGGGAAAATAACTATTTCTTATGGAGAACCAATAGGATTAGATTGCATGTGGAAGTTGGGAAAAGAAGCAAGAAGGATAATTCCCAGGTCTCTAGCATGAATAGCTGGATAGAAGATGGGATCATTTAATAATATGGAAAAGAACATAATTGAGGAGAGTGAAATGGGCCAGAAATCAAGAGTTTTATAATGAGTGTATAAAATTTGAGATGCTTATGGATCACCTAAGGGGAAACACTAAGAAAGAAGTATTTTCTATTTATTTTTTATTTTTATTTATTTTACAGAGAGGAAGAGAGAGGGATGGAGAGCTAGAAACATCGATGAGAGAGAATCATCTATCAGCTGTCTCTTGCACACCCCCTACTGGAGATGTACCCGCAACCAAGGTACGATACATGCCCTTGACCAGAATCGAACCCGGGACCCTTCAGTCCGCAGGCTGACGCTCTATCCACTGAGCCAAACTGGTTTCGGGCAGAAAGAAGTATTTTTTAGAACAGAATATATTCAAGTGGGGACCAGACTCATCTCTGATTAATGTGTACTATAAAGTTCTAGTACCAATATAGAACCAAATTCAATCATAGGATTGCCACAGAAAAATATAAAAATTCTACTTTTAATTCGTTTATAGTCTGAGAAAAGAGGAAACAAGCCCAAATAATTATGCAAAAATATTATGTCTCTGGGGGCTCTTGTGGTCCTCTGAAACTGATTAAATCTAGAACAAAGAGCAAATGCAGACCTGATAGGAAGAGAATATTCTGCCGCTAATGGCTTTTTAGGGTTCAAACTTTCGAAAGCTATTTTGCCACATAACACCTCCCAGTCTCACGAAGTCATTTCAGGAAACTTTAAATGAGTAAATGAAAGAGGAAGAGAAACTAACACCAACTATTAGAATTTACAGTGTGTCTGATGCTTAAATATTGTCATTCTAATACTCATCATGACTATTCTATGAGGTAGGTATTATCATCTTAATTTTTAAAATATATTTTATTGATTTCAGAAAGGAAGGGAGAGATAGAAACATCAATGATAAGAGAGAATCTTTAATCTTGCATGCCCCACACTAAGGATTGAGCCCGCAATTAGGGCATGTCCTGACCGAGAATCGAACCCTGACCTCCTGGTTCACAGATCAATGCTCAACCACTGAGCCACGCTGGCCGGTTATCATCTTAATTTTTACACATAAAAAGACAAACTTAACAAACTCTAAAAGTTGCTGCAGGATCACTGTAAAGCCTGAGCAGGAGAAATTATTTAAGTCTTCAAATTTCAAAGTTTAGATAGAATAAAACTTTTGTTACAGTCCTATTATAAAATATATCAATGTATTACATTCCTGAAATTTAAATTTCCATACTGAATTAGCAGAATAAGTGTAAATTATAAACTGGAAGTAAAGAAATCAGAAAAAAGTCAGCATCATCAGTCACTTGGGCTACTGCAAGAGACCTCTAGTCTATTTTCACTCTCATTTCTCTAAACCAACCACTCACAGCTCCTAGAATTATCTTCCTTAAATAGATGTGATCATGTCAGTACTTTTCAATGATTCTTTAATGCCTGCAAAGAGTTTTTAACTCTTCTGGGGCATTTTACATAATTTACTATGTACTCTCAGCCTCCTCAATACCTAATCCCACCCAGCCCCTAGTACTATTCTAACCACCAGTAACTGCTGTTCCTCACAAGGGCCATGCACTTTCCTGCCTTTATGTGCTATACCTGCCCTTTTCCACCCAATAAAACCCTCTTCTTAAAAGACAAATGCCCCTTTCTCTTTGATTGCATACTTCTTTAAATCTAAGAAGTTAATTATTCCTGCCTCTATGCTTCCATAACATTTTCATATTTATATATGTTTCCTACAGCTTTTCACTTGTGGTTTTTTAATAAGTGTATTAGTTCATATTTGGTTTAATTCACCCTGTAATAACCTTCATGGCAAGGATGTAGCCTGTCTTTATCACTCCTATAGAACTTAGTGATTTAAACCTGAGAAACATTTAAAACATTTGTTGAACCAAATGATTAGTCATAGTAGAAAACAAGTTTCCCTGTTTATAGTTTGTGTCTGCCTGTCTGAGGTTATATATTGAACATAATTAAACAGAAAACTCTATCCACTGAGCCAAACCAGCTAGAGCTGGCTCCTTTTCAATTAAAAAAATAAAAAAAAAATTCTGATTAATAAAGTTAAGAAAGACAAAGTAAAATAAGCAGCCAATCGTATAAAAGATTTAGACTTAGATTACTGTAAAAATATTAAATTAGATATGAGTAATCCTAAGTGAAGAAATGAGGCATTAGGAGGAATATACTACTCTGCACTTATACAGTGTTTTACAGTTTTCCAACTTATACACTGTCTTCTAACCATGTAACAAAGATGTTAATATCCTCAGTTCACAGATAAGGAAAAAGATACTAGTGACAAACACAAGGTATATAACTACTAGAGTCCCAGTGCACAAAAATTCTTGCATGGGGGGGAGATCCCTCAGCCCAGCCTGTACCCTCTCACATCCGGGAGCCCCCAGGGGATGTTGTACTGACAGCTTAGGCACAGTCTGGCCTCCCTCTGCAGGAGGCCACTGGGCAGATGTGGGGAAGATACCACCCCCATCACCCCACCACTGCTGCTGGCCTCCCTCCGTGGGAGGCCACCAGGCGGCTGATCAGGGGACAGCACTGGCTGCCACTGGTAGCTGCCTCCCCCCCCCCCATTGCCATCCCCTCCCTCTGCCGCTGGCATGCACCTTGGCTGGCCTGGCACTGCCTGCTCGCTGGCCCTGCCACCCACCGATTGGTGGTTCTGCTGTTCAGTCGATTTGCATATCACGCTTTTATTATATAGGATTAAATAATCAGAATGAGGACTAAAACCAGGGATATTAAATCCCCTGAAGAGAATAATTAGTATATACAGATTTGTTGATAAAACTGGAGGCAGGGGCTAGATGACCTCCCCAAAAGTTTAACTTTAGAAATTCAAATGGCACACTAGTCAAAATATTAAAAGTATTTATGATTCTCTATTATAATTTGTGCATCTATCTGACAAATCATTCAGGTAAGCTATTGCCCAACACAAACATCAATAGAAGTATATTTAATACCAGACAAATGTTAAAAGATCATTTAAATGCCAATGGAAGTTCCCAAAGATGCTACCTCAATGAACTGCCTTGATCTATGTGAAAGAGTAGCACAAAAAACAATATTTCCTATTCAACTCAAATTTGAAGAGCTATATAGCTATTCACTGGTACTATACTATCTTATTTTATGTAAATGCCAAAAAGGAAAGGTGTGGCTGCCTTTTGTTTGATACTCCTAAAAGAATATAGGGAAATTAAAACTCATTCAAGTTCTCTAAACAATCATTTATCAATAATAGCACTATGAACTATTCTTTTAAATCTCTATTTTGCTACAATCCTACATAATAAAAGGGTATTATGCAAATCGACCCTAACAGTGGCATGACCGGGAATGACCAGTTACTATGACGCGCACTGACCACCGGGAGGAGCTCAGGTCAGCTCAGCCACAAGCTGGGCTGATGGCTGCGAGCACAGCGGCAGTGGCAGGAGCCTCTCCCGCCTCCTCAGCAGCAGTAAGGATGTCCGACAGGTGGACATCCCCCGAGGGCTCCCAGGCTGCCAAAGGCCCCGGCTGGCAGCTGGAAGGCTCCGATAGACTCTGATCAATGAATGACCAGACCAAGGGACCCTACCCGTGCACGAATTTCATGCACCAGGCCTCTAGTTATTCATAATAGCCAAAAAGTGGAAACAACCTAAACACCAATCAACTGGTAAATGGATAAATAAAATGTGGTATGCCCATACACGCAATATTATTTGACAAAAAAAAGAAAAAAGAAATGAAATACTAATACATGTTACTCAAGAATGAATTTCCTGAAATAAAAATGTAAATGGTCAGAGCACCAGCCTAAACAGCAAAGGGTTGCAAGTGCACACTGTGCCCCAGCCCATCCGCCCATCAGGGCACATGCAGCCAATCAATGTGTCTCTCTCATATCAATGTTTCTTCCTCTCTCCTCTCCCTCCCACACTCTTTTTGAAAAGCAATGGGAAAATATCCTTGGGTGAGGATTAACAGCAACAAAAATGTAATTTTTACATATCTACACATTTTGTTCATTTGTTCATTCATTAAGCAAATATTAATTCAGTGCCTGATATGTAACAGCCACTAAAGATTTTCTTCTCTTAACATTATTTTTTATGTTGGGGGCAGGGGGAGTAAAATATTGGGTCTTTTACAGACTTACCAGTGATCTGAAGTTGTGATTTCATGGTCAGGCTACCCATTGACCCAAGCTGTGATCCACTGTCAGACATACCACCAATAGGACAGCAAACCTGAACATGGCAAAGAAAAAACTTGTAAACATCAAAAATTCCCATTTAAAAAATATGTAAATGGGGCTAACCAGGCCATTTCCACATCCCACTGAATGCAACATAATAATCAATGGTCTTCACATTGCTAAATATAATTTTCAATTCTAAGTATTCATCTTGCCTAACCTACCAGAAAAATCTGACATGATTAATCATTCCTCCTTCTGAGGTTTACCATCTTTCCTTGAGTTTCGAAGACACATTCTCTAAGTTTATGTCCTACCCTCCGATTGCTCCTTCTTAGCCTCCTCTGACAATTCATTCTCTTCTGTCCGCTCTTTTAATGTTGGAGTAACCTAGGACTCAGTTATTGGTTCCCTCTTATCCTGATACTCAGTTCCTCAAAAATATCATCCATTCTGCACAGCAAAAGAAACAAAATGAAAAGGAAGCCCACTGTATTGTAGAAGATATTGACAATGATACTTCTGATAAAGGGTTAATTTCCAAAATATATAATGAACTCATAAAACTTAACAAAAGCAAGACAGACAATTCAATTAAAAATAGACAAAGGACCTAAATAGACACTTTTCCAAAGAGGGCATGCAGAAGGCCAAGACATATGAAAAAAATCACTGATCATCAGAGAAATGGAAATTAAAACGACAATGAGGTATCACCTCACACCTGTCAGAATGGCTACCATAACAAATCAACAAATGACAAGTGCTGGTAGGATGTGAAGAAAATGAACCCTCCTGCACTGCTGGTGGAAATGCAGACTGGCGCAGCCATTATGGAAAACAGTATGGAGTTTCCTCAAGAATTAAATATCGAGCTGCCATTTGACCCAGTGATCCCACTTTAGGAATATATCCTAAGAAACCTGAACCACCAATCAGAAAGAACGTATGTACCCTATGTGCATAGCAGCACAATTTACAATAATTAAGACCTGGAAACAGCCCAAGTGCCCGTCAGTAGATGAGTAGATAAAAAAAGCTGTGGTATACTTATACCATAGAATACTATGCAGCAGTAAAAAAGAATCTGTTATCCTTTGAGACAGCATGTAGGGACCTGCAGAGTATCATATTAAGTGAAATAAGTCAGTCAGAGAAAGACCAGTATCACATGATCACACTCATAATGGAATATAAGTAACAAAATAAACTGATAAACGCAGAATCACGAGAGTGGGGGTGGGGTGGAGGGGGGAAGAGATAAACCAAAGAACTTGTATGTACATATGCATAATCCATAGACAATAGATAGTGAAGGCCTGGGGCAGGGGACAGGGTGGGTTACAAGAAGGAAAAAACAATGGAGGAAAAAAGGGTACATATGCTATACTTTCAATAATAAAGATTTACATAATTAAAAAAATAAAAAATATATCATCCAGTGGTATGGCTTTACATATCATCTATATACCAGAGAGTTCCAACTTTATATTTCTACTAGAGACCCAGTATATGAAATTCATGCACTCAGGGAGGTGGAGGGAGTGTCCCTCAGCCCAGCCTGCACCCTCTTGCAGTTCGGGAGCCGTCAGTCGGACATCCTTAGACATCCTTAGCACTGCTGCAGAGGCGGGAGAGGCCCTTAAATACAAATCTATTTTTTTCCTTTTCTTAACTATCTTAGTGCAAGCCACAAACATCCTTGCTATGTCAACAAATTACTACAAGTCATTAAAACTGGTCTCCCTACCTTTCCACTTGCTCCCAACTCCACCTCCCTCCCTCCCTCTCCCTTCATCCATTCTCCACATAGCAACTATGGTACTTTTTAAAAAATGAAGTTAGAATAGACACTTTTTGAAAGTGGACATACAGAAGACCAAGAGACATATGAAAACATACTCAAAGTCACTAATCATCCGAGAGATGCAAATCAAAACAACGAGGTATCATCTCATACCTGTTAGAGAATGGCTATCAACAAATCAACAAATGACAACTGCTAGAGAGGATGTGGAGAAAAAGGAACCCTCACACACTGCTGATAAGAATGCAGAATGATGCAGCCATTGTGGAGAACAGTATGGAGTTTCCTTAATAATTTAAAAATGGAACTCCCTGGGACCCTTTTCCCCCTCCCTACGTGGGAGTCTGTACTTGTTCTTCAATAAATCTCCATCTTTGCTATAAAAAAAAATAGAACTCCCATTTGACCCAATAATCCAACTTCTAGGAATATAGGCCAGGAAATCAGAAACACTAGTCAGAAATAATACCATATGCATCCCTATGTTCATAGCAGCACAATCCTATATAATAAAAGCGTAATATGCTAAATGTCCGACTGATCAGTTGAGCATTTGGTCGACGGCTCAATCAGTTGCTATGACACTCCTGCAGTTTCTCTGGGTCAGAAATTTGGGAACAGTCTTGGCTGAGCTGCTTTGGGTTAGGATCTCGATTTTATTTTATTTTTTCGTGTGTGTGTGTATGTGTATGTGTGTTGAGTGTATGTAATTGATTTCAGAGAGGAATGGAGAGGAGAGAGAGATATAGAAACATCAATGATGAGAGGGAATTCTTGGTCAGCTGTCTCCTGCACGCCCCCTACTGGAGATTGAGCTCGCAACCCGGGCATGTGCCTTGACCAGAATCAAACCCAGGACCCTTCAGTCTGCAGGCCAATGCTCTATCCACTGAGCCGAACCAGGTAGGGCTATATATTTATTTTATACTTTAATTTTTTTAATTTATTGATTTGAGAGAGAGAAATCAATTTGTTGTTCCCTTTATTAATGTATTCGTTGGCTGATTTTAAAAAAATATATTTTATTGATTTTTTACAGAGAGGAAGGGAGAGAGAGAGAGCTAGAAACATCGATGAGAGAGAAACATCGACCAGCTGCCTCCTGCATACCCCCTACCGGGGTTGTGCCCGCAACCAATGCACATGCCCTTGACCGGAATCAAACCCAGGACCCTTCAGCCCGCAGACCGACGCTCTACCACTGAGCCAAACCAGTTTCTGTCATTGGCTGATTCTTATATGTACTCTGATTGGGAATTGAACCTATAACCTTGGTGAATTGGTTATTCTCTAACCAATTGAGTTATCCCTCCAAGGCTAGGGTCTCTTTTTGTTTATTTTTAAAAAATATATTTTTATTGATTTCAGAGAGGAAGGGAAAAGGAGAGAGAGAAACATCAATGATGATAGAGAATCATCGACAGGGTGCCTCCCACATACACCTCACTGGGGATCAAGCATGCAATCTGGGCACGTGCCCTGACCAGAAACTGAACTGTCACCTCTTAGTTCATAGGTTGACGTTCAACCACTGTACCATGCTGGCCGAGCAGCCTCTATATTTTTCATCTGGCTGTACCTGAATTACATCCTTTTATAATAAATCAGTAATCTAGTAAATAAAATGTTTCTCTGAGTTCTGTGAGCTGCTTTAGTAAATTAATTGAGCCTAAGGAGGGGTTTGTTGAAACTTCCAATTTATAGCTGGTTGGTCAGAAGCCAGCGGCCATTACTGTGGGACTCAGAAACCAGACCCTCGTAGGGAGGGGCTGAATAAAGCTTGTCTGCACCACCCCGAGACTCCGCCCCATCCAAGCGGAGCACAGAAGCCCTTCCAGTGGCTAGCTTTCTCGTTTGCTGCGAATATGACTCTCCTAGGGAGGGACAGATAGGAATTCAAACCTTGTCTGCGCCTATATCAAAGAGGTCTGCACGCCTGCAACCAATCTTGCGGGATTCACCAAAGTTTGTATGTGCCACTTCGAGACTCCGCCCCATCCAAGCGCAATACAGACACCCTCCTAGCTGACATCTCTAATCCTCATAGCCAATTGGCTTGGAGATCAACGCTTCCCAGTGATACCAACAACAAGCAAGGCTTAACAACAAGACTGCACACACATCCCACAAAGGGCTACACCAAGACTGTCCACCTCAGGTAACTGAGAGGCTGACCCACTGAACCATATAGGACACCTTAGCACACAAAGCCACCCTACCAACTCAGGGAAGCTGTGAAAATGCCGAGAAGAGGAAATAGATCACAAACAAAAGAAATGGAGGACAAGAAGCAACTGGATATAGAGTTCAAAACCACGCTTATAAGGTTTTTCAAGAATTAACTAGACAAGGCCGATAAAATAAATGAGACCTATGAGGATATGAAAAGGGATCAACTAGAAATAAAGAATACATTGTCTGAAATAAAAAATATTATACAGAGTCCTAAAAACAGAATGGAAGATTGCAAGAATCAAGTCAAAGATTTGGAACACAAAGAGTCAGACAACACTCCTCCACAGAAGCAAGAAGATAAGAGAATCCAGAAAGTTGAAGATAGTGTAAGAAACCTCGGGGACAATTTCAAACGAACCAACATCAGAATTATGGGGGTCCCAGAAGAAGAGAGAGAGCAAGATACCGAAAGAATACTGGAAAAAATAGTGACAGAAAACTTCCCCCACCTGGGGAAAGAAATAGACTTACAGTCCAGGAAGCGCACAGAACTCCAAACAAAAGGAATCCAAAGAGGACCACACCAAGACACATCATAATTAAAATTCCAAGAGCAAAAGACAAAGAGAAAATATTAAAAGCAGCAAAAGCAAAGCAGGCAGTTACCTATAAAGGGGCACCCATACGATTGTCAGCTGATTTCTCAACAGAAACCATGCAGGCCAGACGGGAATGGCAAGAAATATTCAAGGTGATGAATAGCAAGAATCTACAGCCAAAAATACTCTACCCAGCAAAGCTATCACTCAGAATAAAAAAAAGCTAAAGGAGTTCATCACCGCCAAACCAGAATTATATAGATTGCTGAAAGAGGTTCTTTAGGAAGAGGAAGAAGATATAGATAAAAATTATGATCAACAAATATGTAACTATCAACAAGTGAAACTAAAAAAAAGCCAAGGGAATTTAAAAACCTGATGAACAATATTAACTGGTGAATAGAATCAGAGGTATGGAAGGGGAGTGGACTGACGATTCTCGGGGAAAAGGGGAGTGGGAGGTGCGGGAAGAGCCTCAACAAAAACTGTGCACCTATGGATGAGGACAATGAAGGTGAGGAATGGGCAGAGGGTGGGGTGGGAACCTGGTGGGGGAACATTTGTAATAATATGAACAATAAAGATTTATTGGGGGGGGGGGGGGAGAGTATTCTCTGCCAAAACCAGTTTGGCTCAGTAGATAGAGCATCAACCTGTGGACTGAAAGGTCCCAGGTTCGATTCCGGTCAAGGGCATGTACCTTGGTTGTGGGCACATCCCCAGTAGGGGCTGTGCAAGAGGCAACTGATCCATGATTCTCTCTCATCGATGTTTCTAACTCTCTATCCTTCTCTCTTCCTCTCTGTGAAAAATCAACAAAACATATATTTTTTTAAAAAGAGTATTCTCAATGTGGAAAAAAAATACTGTTAATCTAGTTTCTACAACAAAATAATTACTTGTTTTTCCTATCTTGTGGAGATCGCTGCAGGATCCGTTTCTAGCATCTCCCTTCCACTTCTATATCTTAAATGTTAGGTTAACCTCTTTTTCCTAATGTCCCTTCATCTTATAATCTCCTTCTTTTACCCAGTCTACTCTCCTCCTAACACTCAATTTTTAAAGCCCTTTCAACTTTCCCCCCATCTATAGCTTTAAAATTCATGAGACATAGATGAATACATGAATTTCCTATGGAAAACAACTTTTAAAGTAATTTTAAAAAAAGTTTTCATGCCCTAACTGCTTTGGCTTAGTGGACAGAGTGTTGGCCTGTAGACTGAAGTGTTGCAGGTTCAATTCCAGTCAAGGGCACATGACCAGGTTGCAGGCTCAATTCCCAGTGTGGGTTAGCAGGAGACAGCCAATGAATGATTCTCTCTCATAATTGATGTTTCTATCTCTCCCTCTTCCTTCCTCTCAAAATCAATAAAAATATATTTAATTTAAAAAAAAAAAAGGTTTTCACAATCAAGTACAGTGGTTTACAAGGTAAATGATTGTGACCTGAACCAATGAAGGTATCAGTTCGAATCTAGATCTAATATAATGTTAAAATAACCTGTTACCTATTATCCTGCTGGTTATAAAGAAACTTAAAAAAAAAAAAAAAAAAAGTAACTTAAAATAGGGCAAATTCTTAACAATTTTATATTATTTATTTTGAGTAATGTTTACTATCACACTATAAAAATGTGACAGTGTCTAATATAGAAAAAAGGCACTAAAACATTGCCAGATGTAAAAATTAATCTTAATATCTTCCTGAAAGACAGAAAGAAAAAAAAGAAAGAGAAAGACACTGTTCACAAGATTATTTTAGTAACATCTTGTCCCATAAGCAACAAACAGTCAAACACATGTCTGGCCTTATTTTAAAATATGTATCCTATTTACAAATTATTAAATAGAATATTATGAAATTTACTTGGTTTATTTTCAGAAATAACATATCTAACACAATTAGTTATTTTTATAGGCCACATCTATTTTGACCTAGAAGACCTTTCAATAATTTAACACAGGCCTGTATCTTCTTAAAAGCCACCAAAAAGACATTTCAGGAAACATACAAAATTGATGAACAGAAAAATTGTTTATTGAAGCAGAAAGTACAGAGTTAGACAGCTCAAGTACACCGTAGTATTCAAAGAACTAAAACCTAATGAAGTCAAATCCTCAAACAGCCTTACTAAAATACAGCAGTGTAAATAGTAATCGTAAATACTGAGTAGTCTCCCTTGAGTAGGGCCACTCAACCATGTTCCCAAACCATTACTCAAGAGGAAGAGTTATGTATCAAAGGATCTCTTTTGAAAAGTATGTCTTCATTCACCAGCCACTACTGTGAAGAATGGACTCCAGCCTCAATCCAGAAGTGGGATAGACAATGGAGTTGGTGATAGTTTTTTTTGTTTCTTTGTTTGTTTGTTTTTGGTGACGATCCTTGCAACCATAGCCACCAGGACCCTGTGGGTTGAAAACTAGATTCTGTTCCCCAGGGCCAGTTACAGAGGCTGGCTAGAAGGAACAAAGTGTAGATCCCATTCTCTATTAATAATAGCAAAGGAGCGGACCTTGGTGTATGGAGTTGCTAAAGATACTGTCATAGGGGATAAAAGTACTTTGGGTTGAGGTAGAAGATACTATTTCTGTAACTTACTTTCTCAATAAAAGAAGAGAGAATAAACTCAAATCTACTCATGATGGGGAAAAGTTGCTTTCCTATTTACTGAAAAAAGCTATCTTAACAGGGAGATAGGATGTGGACCATCCTCTCTCGCCCACAGCAGTGACATCTTGGCTCTGAACATCACATGTCATTGAAGCTCCTTTCTCATTTCCCATCAAATATTATCAGAATGGATTCTAAAGAATATGCATAAAGAGATGATTATCTTTTTCAAAGAGAAAAACAGGAAGGTATAACTTTCAAGGTTCAATGCTATGAAAACAAAGTTTAAGGAAACTGGCACCAGAACTGAACTTTTAGCATTCATTTGTTGGTTTGAATTCTGTATCCAGTATTCCAGAGTAAATTTTTCCCCTGTTCTCCCAAATGGCTTTCTGACAAACATTTTAATATTAACTACTATTTCAAGTTATTTCCCAGTTTTCACTATTTACAGCTAGAATTTAAAGGATTTGACACGCCACAATAAATATACTGTTTGTTCTAATATAAACACTGCTCTTCTGAAAACAATGCTTGTGTAATATTATACAAACTAATCCTATATAATAGAGATAATATGAAAATTGACCATCACTCCAACACACAAGATGGTCGCCTCATGTGGTCAAAGATGGCCACCCCATGTGGACACAAGATGACCGCCATAAGATGGCCTGCAGGGGAGGGCAGATGGGAGGGACCAAGCCTGCAAGGGAGGGCAGTTGGGGGCGATCGGGCCTGCAGAGGCAGATAGCTGGGGGGAGGGGGGGGTCTAGGCCTGCAGGGGAGGGCAGTTGGGGGGGAGGGGGAACAGGTCAGTAGGGGAGCAATTAGGTGTCAATCAGGCTTGCAGGGGAGTGGTTAGAATGGTTAGGGGATGATCAGGCTAGCAGGCAGAAGCGATTGGGCAATCAGGCTGGCAGGCAGGCGAGCGGTTGGGAGCCAGCAGTTCTGGATTGTGGGAGGGATACCAGATTGGAGAGGGTGCAGGATGGGCTGAGGGGCACAGACAGACACACACACACACACACACACACACACACACACACACACACACCGTGCATGAATTTTGTGCATCGGGCTTCTAGTTATATATAAAGTTGAAATTCTTGGCTCCCAAAAAAACTCTTATTTCTGACCATCTCTCAATACCAATGAATTCTCAAAATGAAAACTGATGACCACCATCCCAAACCTTCCAGCAAACCTTTCTCATAACATTTCTGAACAATGGAGAACTAACACCCTGGCCCGCGTGGTGGCTTTGTTGGTCCCATTTACCAAAAGGTCACCAGTTCGATTTCCAGTCAGGGCTTCGACCAGTAGGTTAGCTTGCTGCTGGGATCTGGCCAATCAGGACTGAGCAAGATGAGCTGGACATATCTGGAGCCCTCCTGTGTTCCTTCCCTGGCTGGCCAACCTCCCGATTCCCTCCCTGGCCTCGATGGTACACCGGGGGAGGGGGGGGGGGGTTGCCTCAGAGAGCCAGTTTCAGCCCAATCCTGCAGGTGTAGCAGTTACATTCTGCACGTTTCATATACATAGAATCTATAGTAATAAAAGCAAAATTTGATAATTAGACGGATAACCTTTCAGACGAAGCTAGGCTGCGAGGAAAGCCTGGGTCCCAGGTGCCTTCGAGCAGCCAGAGGGAAGCCTGAGTCCTGGGTGCCTGCTGGAGGCTGGAGGGAAGCCCAGGTCCCCAGCGCCGGAGGGAAGCTGGTACAGCAGCCAGGGGAAGGAAGGCCTGCTCTTGCACGAGCCTCTAGTATAGTTTATAATTAAGACCCATAATAAATACCTTTCCTCCCAAAATTTCAAGAACTAAAAAAGATAATCTAGGATTTCCCTTTGACTACTGACATTCCACAGAAGTAAATGCAGCTAATTCCTCTCCCATGTTTCTTCTCACTTCTAAAGCAGATCTATAGTTAAAATAGTGGCCCGATGCACGAAATTTGTACAAGGGCCCCTGCCGCCACAGCCGCCACGACTGGGAGCCTCTGCCTCTGCCAGCCTTGGCCCCCGCCACCACCGCCAAAGCACCCTCCTCTGTAGGAAGCGGTTATAGGGTTAAGCCTCGGACTGACCTGCTGGCCAAGTCACAAACAAGTCCCAGCTTGGAGGGCACAGTCCTCTAAGCATAATTAGAGTTGATCTTCTAACTGCTCCCTAGATCTTTCCTGGGTAGCTAATGGGCTGTGGGAGCGGCAGCAAGTGCTGCCAAAATAAGTGAAACTTACAAGAATATTGTAAATTACCTTGTTTGTCCCTGACTATAAATAAAGCATCAGCTTTGCAGTCTGGATCTGTTCTGTGTCCTCAGCCAGGCACAGAAATCCACCTAGACCCAGCTTACTTTCTTGTCTGTCTTTTTTTCTCTATCCTTCACCGCCCTCCCTCAGGCTCGGAAACCCTCGGCTGTGCTGGTGCGGCACACTCCCTCTGCTTCAGCCCCTGCCCTCCATGGTGGCCACCTCAGCCTTTGGAGTCCCGGCTTAGTCTGGAAAGTCATCTGGTCTAATTAGCATATTATGTTTTTACTATTATAGATGAACCACTTGAAAAATCTCTTTTAATATTCAGGACAAATGAACTCCAAAAACCAGGTTAAGGTGCTGCTTCAAAAAATAACCCCTTCTCCATTAAATGAGTTTTAGATCAATTTGACCCGACTGATATATCTCAATGATTAGGGCAACTTATATACTTTTCAGAAGCTCAGTTTAATACTCTTATTCATCAACGGTGAAAATGTTACTAATCTCAAATATTCTTAATACTCAGGCTATCTCTAACACACTACTCCATTTACTTACTAAAACGACTACTTACTACACTACTACATTTTTCATCTTATCCAAAAAATAAAGAATGACTTCATGCATATGTCAAGAAAATTTTCATCAGAAAGTATAAACGGCCGAGACCGGTTTGGCTCAATGGATAGAGTGTCGGCTTGGGGACTGAAGGGTTTCTAACTCCCTTCAAAACCAAATTATCTTTGATATAAAAAATCCCCTCCCCCCCAACCAGTTTGGCTCAGTGGATAGAGCATAGGCCTGCGGACTCAAGGGTCCCAGGTTTGATTCCGGTCAAGGGCATGTACCTTGGTTGCGGGCATATCCCCAGTAGGGGGTGTGCAAGAGGCAGCTGATCGATGACTCTCTCTCATCGATGTTTCTAGCTTTCTATCTCTCTCCCTTCCTCTCTGTACAAAATCAATAAAATATATATTTTTTTAAAAAACATATAAAAAAAAGAAAGTATAAACGGATCAAAAAGCCTGATCAAAATAAAGTCCTACAAATCACTTTCTCAGTTATACAGAATAAACACATTCCACCTTTCTACAATGTTCATCAGCTTCTTTAAACATTCTGAATCATAAATTAAATGTTATGTCAAGCTTCTGCAGCAAAATTCTACAATTTTTCCATGACCAAACCATTAGTCAGTGTTTCCAAAACATGTATAAAATAACATCTAATGCCCAGCAGGTGTAGCTCTGTGACTGAGCATCAACCTATGAACCAGGAGGTTATGGTTCGATTCCCAGTCAGGGGACTGTGGGCTCAATCCCCAGTAGGGGGCGTGCAGGAGGTAGCTAAACAATGAATCCCTCTCATCACTGTGAAGTATAGTAATTCCTCCTTTGGAAAACTGCTGTTTGAAACTGCTGTTTGAACTACTCTGTTATTCTTAGACAGTCTCTTATTCTGTAGGTCAACTCTGTTAATTTTAGATAGTCCCTTATTCTGTAAAATAACTGTTTTAGTTTGAATAATTGAAAAAGATAAAAACTTAGCTGTCTGACCTTGCAAGCTAGCCATTTGATGAAACAGGCTAATACTGATAATAATTCCCAATTCTCATGCCAAGTATTGGTTCATTATGTATTCAAGGTTACAAACTGTCTGTAACAATAACCCACACAAAGCTCTTTGTAAAATCTGCAGACAAAGAGATCAATAGGAAACTTCCTCTATGCTGGGGCTCAAAGATTTGGGAAATACCTCCCTTTGGGCCCCCAAGAATAAAGACTCCTAATTAATTGGCTCATTAAGGCGTCTCCTATGTGTCTCACTGATTTATAATACAACAATTGATGTTTCTATCTCTCTCTCCCCCTTTCTCTCTGAAATCAATAAAAATATATTTAAATAAATACATAAACTACTAATGCTTATTGAAACTTATCAGAGGTTAAGTGAAATCACCAAAAACCAAAACTAGAAATGTAATAAGCAGTTGAATTACTTTGATATTTTCTTGTTCTTTTCTATTTTTTTTTTTCCCTAATATTTTTATTGATTTCACAGATGAAGGGAGAGGAAGAAACATCAATGATGAGAGAGAAGCATTGATCGGCTGCCTCCTACATGCCCCCTACTGGGGATTGAACTCACAACTCAGGCATGTGCCCTTGACCAGAATCGAACCCGGGACCCTTCAGTGCGCAGGCCGACTGACATTCTATCCACTGAGCCAAACCAGCTAGGGCGTTTCTCTTTTTAACAAGATTAATAATAGCTATGATTTTATTGATTGTTTAATGTGCAGTCTCATGACAACCATGGAAAGTAGATATTATGCTCAATTTTCGGAGAAAAAGAAATAGGAGCTCAGAATACCCATGTTTATACTACATTGCTAGAGCTGGCAATCCAAATCCTATGCTTTAAATCATCACATTACTCCATTTTTCAAAAGCATAACCTTTTCAAATCCTAGTAGTATTAAAAAACACACCTTGCCGAAACAAGTTTGGCTCAGTGGTAGAGCGTCAGCCTGCGGACTGAAGGGTCCCGGGTTCAATTCCAGTCAGGGGCATGTACCTTGGTTGCGGGCACATCCCCGGTGGGGGGTGTGCAGGAGGCGGCTGGTCGATGTTTCTCTCTCATCGACGTTTCTGGCTCCCTATCTCTCTCCCTTCCTCTCTGTAAAAAATTAATAAAATATATTTTAAAAAAAACAAAAAACACCCACACCTTAGTTTCATATTTGTAGATGAAAACCTGCTATGTATCTAATCCATCTGAACACTATGAAATTGTCTAACAGAGACTGGCAGCGTTAATATTTAGTTATATTGCTAATTAACCTTCAACTATTTGTATAGCACACAAGAACTTCCTTTCCTTCTATTCTACTTGTGCTAACTGGGAAATCATAAGACTATGTATGCGATCCATTAAGGAGTGCGCCGACACTGAGAGTAATGAAGCAAGATCCGCAACATGAAAAGAGGGATAGCCTATACACACAGTATTATCCTCCCATCCCGTTTTTACAAAATGATAGGGAAAAGGCTCTCAAAATTGGCCCCCTCTATCTACTTCAGGGTCCCACTGTCAAAGGGTGACCCAAATAAGAGATTTTTGTCTTTTATACAAACATTTGTCCCTTCCTTTCTATTCCCATTACCACTTCTAGCCTGGTCTCCCTGCCTCCAGACCAGACCCCACCAACTCTAGTAAACACTGTAAACCTCAATATTATGAAATAAATCTCCATAAAATACCATCTGGTTTTGTCAGCCAACAGGGACTTGGCTATCCCAAAATAAGGATGATCTCTTAATTTTGCAAAACTTTCTCTTAATACCAGGCCCACACAAAGCCTCCTCAAACTAATATAAATTCCAAATAATCTCTTTACTGCACTTCCACCATCCATTCCCGCCTCTGCATCTTTGCCCATTCTGAATCCCAGTCTTAAATAGCTTCCCTTTTCCTCTCTGCCTTAGTTATTCCGCATACCCCTCATTCAGCCTAGACTACTTTGAGGTATTGCTGAAATCTTTATGTGGGTTAGGACTTTCTTCCCAGAGGGCAGGGAACAGGAGTTATGCTGCAAAACGTCAAGCTCCAGATCAGAGGTTGCAGAGAGGTAACCCACAGGAAAAATTCAGCCCACAGTGGTGATTTGTTTGGCCCACAATGTTTATATTATGAATTCATAAGCTGCCAACATTTAAAAATAAAGATTTCTCACAAAATCTGGATTTCCAGCCCAGGCCAGTTTGGTTCAATGGATCAAACATAGGCCTGCAGACTGAAGGGTCACAGGTTCGATTCTGGCCAAGGGCACCTACCTCGGCACCTCAGCACCATGGTCGCAGGCTCCCCCGGCCCTAGTCAGGGTGCATGCAGGAGGCAACCAGTTGATGTGAGACACCTCAATGTTCCTCTCTGTCCCTCCCACACCCTTCATTCTCTCTAAAAGTCAATGGAAAAATATCCTCGGGTGAGGATTAATCTAAATAAAAAATACAATGAAAATATATATATATCTTTTTTTTAAATCTGGATTTCTAGCTTCTCTTTAGAAAAAAATTAAGATGTTCATACCACATTTGGTATACACTTCCCACTAGATCAATGGTGAACCAAGCATTAAATTATATATTTTAAATGATTAAAATTGTAAATTTTACACCTCAATTTAAAAACAAAGAAGTTAAGGAACTTAGTCATATTGCCAAAATTCAAAATCAAAGAATCTAATTTCAGTAGACATGGTTAATACCTACAACATGATTCCTTTATGGATTAACATCCTTTCTTCTGTGACCAACTAAAACAAAGGATCAAAGGACTAAATTCTAGAGTCTACTCTGTCTTTGCACAAATGACTAAGCAGCAAACCAAAGTTCACCTAAATGCAGATGGCATTTCTTTAAAAAAAAAAACAAAAACCTCTGTAATTGACAGAGAAAGGGTTGTGGAATCCAATAAAATGTATTTTCTCAGAAAGCAAGTATGTTTTTAAGACATTTCTGGAGTGAGGTTAAGTTCCATGCCGATAAATTCTTTGTTTAAAATTTTAAACTGATGATATAGTACAAAACTTCTCTTTCCTGTGGTAGAGAGTCTATCAGGTTTATCAGTTTGCAGATATAAAAAAAAAAAAAAAAAAAATTGCAAGTTTCTTTTTTTTAAAATAAGGGAGAGGGATAGAGAGCTAGAAACATCGATGAGAGAGAAACATCGACCAACTGCCTCCTGCACAACCCCTGCCGGGGATGTGCCCACAACCAATGTACATGCCCTTGACTGGAATCGAACCTGGGACCTTTCAGTCCGCAGGCCGACACTCTATTCACTGAGCCAAACCGGTCTTGGCAAAAAATTGCAAGTTTCTTAAGAGCAGGGAATGCTTTTTCATCATGACTCCCTATAATGCCTAGCACTGAGCAACACTTAGCATATATTCAATTATGTTTGAACCAAGAAACCAAAGTTAATTATCTTAAGTTGCAATTCAATGCAATCCTTACAATATCATCTTGCTTTTTACAATAATTACTGGTGAACAAGTTTGTTTCCCTGACAAGAACACAAAATCCTTGAGGCAGTTTTTTGTTTTTTTAATGTTTTGATTGATTGTAGAGAAAAAGAGAGGGATTGAAAGATAGAAACATTGATGAGAGAAATATCATCAATTGGCTGTCTTCTATACCACATTAAACCTCCTACTAGGGATCAAGCCCACAATCCAGTGACCTCTTCATGGGTAAGGCAGGGGTTTTATATTAAGTGTCCCTTGGGGCCTAGCACCATAGGAGCTCTATAAATGCTGGCTGAACATTACAAACTTAACGTTTCTATACCTAGGCTTCCTACGAAGTCTCTCTACTAATGTTTAAAGTAGAACTTAAAATGGCCTCTCTATTATAAAGCACTGGATATTATTAAGTGCTATTATATTTCTGAAACAGTCCTATATTGTGATACAAAGCCCTGTAAAATTAGTAAGCCAGTGCATGAAGTACTAAGTATAATCAAAGCGTGAGCTAACTAGAAGGAATCCGAGCAATCATGTTCAATACTTTCAATACGCAAGTGAGGAAAGAGAGGCCCACAGAGATTTAAGTGAATTGCCCAAAATCACAGAATTTAAGTAACAAGCAATCCAAGGCTAGAACCAGGTCTTCTGAATACTGGCCCAGTTTTCTTTCCACAAAGAACTACTTTATGAGCTCAGGATGAAGTGGATACTTTTAGAAATATATATATATATTTTAATTCTGGTATGGAGAATCTTTCCCAGAACATGTTTTTTGTTTGTTTTTAATTTATCTTTATTGTGTTTTTTGTTGTTGTTTTTTTAAAAATATATTTTATTGATTTTTTAGAGAGGAAGAGAGAGGGATAGAGTTAGAAACATTGATGAGAGAGAATCATCGATCAGCTGCCTCTTGCACACCTCCTACTGGGGATGTGCCCGCAACCCAGGTACATGCCCTTGACCGGAATCGAACCTGGGACCTTTCAGTACGAAGGCCGATGCTCTATCAACTGAGCCAAACCGGTTTCGGCTAATTTCTCTTTATTGTTGAAAGTATTATAGATGTCCCCTTTTTCTCCCCAATGACTACCCTCGGCCCCCCAAGAACAAGCTTTTGTAAAGTATTATATCAACATTAAATAAATGAAAGCTGCCTTGCTCCTATACTGCAGATAGCACCAACTCCTTTCCCCCTTTTTTTGCTCTACATATGTATTTTTCATTTTCATTGTCAGGTCCTAAGAATTCTTCCTTTTATCATCTTATCTATCTACTTTTCCTCTTACTTATTCCTTTTCCTAGTATCTCTCACAATGCACCCTACCATTTCCTTGTTTTCTCTCCATAATTATAAAAAGGAACAGATTAAGTACACATTTGATTATAGCACTGACCTGGGACACTATTATAAGCAAATCATAGTACTTAATCTCTCAGAATTTATGGGGTAATTAGTTAACAAAAATTAAAATAAACACAAAGGATCACAAAGATAAGTAAATAATAAACATTGATGTTTACAGTGGAGACAGAGTCTAAGTATGGATGGAGCATTAAGCGAAGGGAAGTAGTAATGACAATGACAAGTGGCAGCAAGGTAAAGGTTAGGCAAACACAAGGCACCCTTTCCTTCCTACTCGGCCTTCTCACCCACCACCTCGTCTGCTTCAGGCTCCTCCCCAGCCCCGGCCCTTTTGGCACACGGGAGAGGCAACCAATCGATATGTTTCTCTCACATGGATGTTTCTGTCTTCCTCTCCCTTCATCTCTAAAAATCAATGGAAAAATATCCTTGGGTGAGGCTTGAAGGGAAAAACACACACAAAAAACTAAGGCCTTTTCTTTCCATGTCCTCCATTCTTTTCCCACTGCACCATGTTGCCTTCCTTTTTTACCATATACATGCACATGCCTAGACAAGTATAACCATTTACAAAGCAGCACAAATGGGGAAAGTGTGTATATATCTAAGGAAGCTAGAAAAACAGAAAAGTCAGAGGACCCATACATATTAAGAGCACAGTGTAGCTCACATGATAATTCTCATAGAGGAGCTTTGAGTTTCCAGATCTAAGTAGAAACTGCCTATTTCTTCAACCAACTGATATAAGCAGCACCAATAGTGCCTCTCTCCATACCTCCCATAGCAGTTACATGACCAGGGTTCACCCTCTGCACCATTCCTGTGCCACAACCTCTCTCACAGGCATGCCACCATACCTGAAGTTCTCACTGTTCAAGTCAGGAGTCAATTCTTTGGGTTAAGGCGTTGTCTCCAGAATGCCACTGTTAAATGCATGTTACCTGAGAGGAAAAGAAAGGTCCATTAATACATTGCTTCTATGGTTAAATGCATCAAACTAGCAATGACCTTGGGAATCAGATAACACAAGTTATTTTTTAAGTTTCAATGGATAGAGAAAATATTTTTTGCTTTTTAAATGTTTTACTGATTTTGTGCCGAAACCAATTTGGCTCAGTGAATAGAACGTCAGCCTGGGGACTGAAAGGTCCCGGGTTCGATTCCGGTCAAGGGCATGTAGTACCTTGGTTGCGGGCACATCCCCAGTGGGGGGTGTGCAAGAGGCAGCCGATCGATGATTTTCTCTCATCGTTGTTTCTAACTCTCTATCCCTCTCTCTTCCTCTCTGTAAAAAATCAATAAAATATATTTAAATGTTTTACTGATTTTGAGAGAGAGGAAAAGGGAGAAGGGATAGAGAGAAATATCAATGAAAGAGAAACATCATCTATCAGCTTCCTCCTGCACGCCCCCTACTGGGAATCGAGCCAACAATCAGGGAATTGGTCCAGATCAGGAACTGAACTGGTGACCTCTTAGTTCATGAGCCACACTGGCCAGGCTGGATAGAGAATTGTTGATGGGGCAGGCAGGGTAAGAGGGTGAGTAGCTGAAAATGACTCATACTTAGTATGAGATAATGCCCCCCTATGTACAACAGCTACATGGCAGAATGAGAATAGCCATATAAGCACGTACTCTACCTACTGGAGTTATCATAAGGACAGTCCCTGCAATTTGAAGATTCCTAGGGACAGAAAAAGAAAACACTCCAAGGATCTTCCCAGTTCTAGAAAGAAGCAAAAGAGCTGAGCTGGCAGCAGTTTTCCAAGGACAGTGCACTGCTAGACTGAAAAAAGATAGAGGTAGGAACAGCTTCCAGTTAACTACGTACTTCTAGTTATAAAGCTCGTATCCAGCATTTTTAACTGAGGGTCAGTCAACCTCCCAATGAGAGAATACTGCAATTCAATATTCAATTCCATACCCCTCCCCCCCTGCTAATTTATACTGACTGAAAGCCAGTATCATTTACAGCCACAAAAATCAACATGCCTTTACTGAGCGCTTATTATGAGCCCAGAATTTGGCTAGGTGCTATAAATACAGACAAAAAAACAACAACTTTATACACTTTTGCCTTAATTCATATACAGGAAACCAATCCCCAAAAACTCAAAATTGAGAGAGGTGAGAAACAAGGAAGGAAGTAACAACCAAAAACAACAACAGGTAACTATTTCTTATTAATACAAACACAAACTCCTTAAGCCAGAAGGAAAACAAAACTGACTTCTAGGTCAGAGTTCCTTGGTAAACTCTTCTTGCCCAAACAGCCAAGAGGTGCAGGTTAGGAAGCCCCCCTCCCCCACACACACACTTTCCCCCCTTTTGGCCTAACACTAAAAGCTCTTCAGTAGCACACATCCATCTTGGTACATTTTGGAGAACAACCCTAGATTAAGTTACAAAACTTGGTTCTAGTTCTCTTAACTAGTTCTATTTAGGTAAATAATTTAACCTGCGTTGGACTTTCTTTAAAAACAAACCGAAAACGAAGAGGATGAACTAAGAATGGTATATACTTGGCACATACACCTCTCACTGGAGAACTATTTCTACAGGAGACATCACCAATCGATCATAACTCGCCTTCCAGAGAACATATAAGACCGAAATCCTTCTCAACACATTGCTTCTAGAAGCTACTTCAAAGTGGAATTGGCCAATAAAACAAAATATATTTGCCACTGTGGATTAGATAATCTCTGCAATTTCTTCCAACTCTAAATTTTTAATACCAAGTTTATGAGGGCGGAAGAAAAATGCTTTCAAAGGGCTTACATCAAAAACGTTGACAGTTAGCCCTGGCTGGTTTGGCTCGGTGGATAGAGTGTTGGCCTGTGGACCAAAGGGTCCTTGGGTTCAATTCCAGTCGAGGGCACGTACCTCACTGCAGGTTCCTCCCTGGCCCGGGCCTTGGTGGGGGCTCATGCAGGAGGCAACCAATTGATATGTTTCTCTCAGATTAATGTTTCTCTTTCACTTTCCCTAAAAATCAATGGAAAAATATCCTCAGGTGAGGATCAACAACAAAAATAATAATGTTGACAGTTATAAATCTCAGTCTAATCTCCCAAGTTCTCCTCTAAATTGAACCTCATAAGGTTCTAATTTCTGAAAGATGATAATGAATAATCAGTCTGATACCATTAACATAGATGGCCTGGCAATATTATTCAGATTTGCTAATGGGTTCTTTTGACAGTAAAGTAGCCCTTTACCGAAACTGGCCCTAAAATATTCTCATCTAAAAGTATGTCAACAACATTGACCTAGTAAAGAACTAAACCCAACCCCTGGATCATTCCCCCACAGCCTCTCTCCAAGGCCAAGCCTTTTCCCTTCTCACCTAGACCTCTGCAATAGCCATTCTTCATTCTTTCACTTATCGGAGCAATCTTTCTAAAACACATATGACCTCATATCATTTTACCTGTTTAAAAATCAGTATTTATTGCTAACAACATAAAACAAGTTTTTAAACATTATACTTAGAACTCTTTATATTGTATAATGGCCTTTTTCCTTTCTGGCCTCACATCCCATAATGCTCTCCTTCCCCATCCCACCCTCTGTTCCCTGAACCTTTTCTCTTCCACAATCCTCTGCATTTACATACAGCATTAAGGTCTTTCCTCTGCCTGCCCTGTTCCTCCTTTTCCCCACCCCTTCACACTCCCACTCATCATCTAAGACCTAAATTAGTACAGGGGCAGATCCTGCATCTTTCTCTGGCCAACCCTCAGACAGACAGGTCACTTCCTCTCCTAAGTCAAAGCTGCTTCTGCTGTTCCTGGCATGTCCACAGTATGGTTAGCCCCCGTGGATCCCAAAGGCATCGGAAGTGCCTGGGGCATGTTTTAAAAGTAAATTCTTCAGATCCAAGCCAGAGATACTAAATCGATCTCTGGGGATGAGACCCTGAAATTTCTACTTTTAAAAAGTTCCCCTAAGCCGAAGCCGGTTTGGCTCAGTAGTAGAGCGTCAGTCTGCGGACTGAAAGGTCCCAGGTTCGATTCCGGTCAAGGGTGTGTACATTGGTTGCGGGCACATCCCTGGTAGGGGGTGTGCAAGAGGCAGCTGGTCGATGTTTCTCTCTCATCGATGTTTCTAGCTCTCTCTCTCTCTCTCCCTTCCTCTCTGTAAAAAAATCAATAAAATATATATATATATTTTTTAAAAAAGTTCCCCTAATTATTCTAATGATCAAACTTGGGGACTAGTTTGTCTATCTTCCAGTAGGTGTAAAGATTTTTTTTTAAGGAAATGTAGAAATGATTTGCAATAGAATACACCATAGAATATTCTGCACTGGTGTGGGTTTTTTGTTTTGTTTTGTTTTTTAACTTCATATCATATTCCTGTTGACTTGCCTCATGCTGAAGATGAAGGAACTCCTTTTGGACTCACACCCCCAAAACTTAGATTCATTGTTCAAAAAACACTGAATTTCCACCTTCATATCTAAATCTTAAAAATGAAGTAACTGTACCTTGAGGAAACCCATAAATACACAATGCAAGCTCTCTCACCAGCTCTGCCCTAAGAACTTTATTTCAGCTTAGTAATAAACCCTTAGCCGGCTTTTAGGGTGGAAATACACATTGCCTTCACATACTTCCGTCAGGTTAATATGCATTAGGAATAGATGATGGGGGCCCTCAATTAAGTGCAATGACAGGTAGCTGACTCCCGGTGCCTCCGCAATTTTCAAAGAAAAAAAAAATCCACTCTTCCTTCCCCATCCCTCACTCCCCAAAGAAAGCAAACTGAAACTGTAGAACACTGGCAGAAAATGTAACCAGATTTAAGATACAAGATAACCAAGAAAAGAAGCTACGTTGTTACTGGGGAATCACGGATTTCGGGTCGTAGGCACGTTCCCCTGGTTCCACCGCTCGGGACGCAGACCCCGGGGTTTCTCTCTCTGGGGACGCAGCCTGGACATCTGAGTCCCTCACAAAGTCATGAACTCATCACGTTCCGACCCTGAGAAAACGTTCACGCCTACTTTTTTTTTTTCTCCCTTTTTCTCCGCTGAAGAGAAGGGCCCTCTCGGGAGGGAGGACGGTGACAGTTCCACGTCTGCAAAACTCGGCGCCGGCGGGGCCGCGGCAGCAGCGGGCACCGCGGAGGCCGCCGGCCGGGACCACCCCGCGGAGGGACAATGGGGGGAGGAGTGAGAGAGGGGAGGGGAGGCAGCGGCAGCCGCGGGGCGAGGCCCCCCTCGCGATCGGGGGGCTCCAGGGAGTCTCGAGAAGGCCAGCCGGGCGGCAGGTGGGCCCAGCCACCGCCCCTTAAAGGGCCACGTCGCCCGCGCTGGCCGCGGCCGCCGGGCCCCGCGCAGAGGCCGGGCCGAGAGGCGGTGGCCCCGGGCAGGGCTGCGGGGCGCGGGGCCGGACCCTGCCGGCTCTCGCTGCGGCCCAGGCTCCCCATAACTTGGCGGCCCGCGAGGCGAGACGCCCCGGACGCCTCCACCCGAAAGTGGCCCTTCGGCGCATCGGGGCCGTCCCACCCCCCATCCGGCCCCAGCCGCTGGCCCGAGCTCCCCGGGCCCCCACAGGCACCGGCTCCAAGGGAAGGGGGAGCAGTCGCGGCTCTGGGGCCTGGCCTGCGCGCCACCACTCCTCCGCCCTCGTTCTCCTCAGACGTTCATCTCCCTTTCCCCCCAGAATTGCCCCCCAACCCGCCAGCTCTGGTGTTTACCGGGACTCGGGGCGGCGGCGACTCTTCAGTCCCTCGACTAAGATGGCAGCCGGTCCCAAGCCCGGACCACAGAGACTAGAGGGAGTTGGCGGCCAGTGCGCAGGCGCCCCCGGCTCGGGAGCGGCCGGCACTACAACCCCCAGAAGGCCCTGCGCGCCGGCCCGCAGCCTGCCCGGACTGGCGGCGACCGGCGAGCGCCGCGGATCGGTTTTCTTGCCTCCAGGAGCGAGGAGGGGTTCTTGGGTTGCTTGCAGCACCGCTAGGCTTTTTTTTTTTTTTTTTTTTTTTTTTTTTTTTAACACCCCCTCACACGCATACACACCAGAACCTCTAAAAACCGAAGCTATGACACCCAAACTGTAGTGTAAATCAGAAAAACCCGAAGGACTTAAATCTTAGACGTCTGGGCCCCACCCCCAGAGCTTCTAATTCAGATTTGGGATGGGATCCAATAATTTGCATTCTTGATTTCAGAGAGGAAGGGGTAGGGAAAGAGAAATAGAACCAAGATGATGGGAGAGAATCATTGACTGGCTGCCTCCTGCACGCCCCCTATTGGGGATCGAACCCCAAACCAGAGCATGTGCAACTGGGACCTCCTGGTTCATAGGTCAAGGTTCAACCACTGAGCAACACCGGCCAGGCAATCATTTGCATTTCTAAAAAAGCTCTCTGGTTTGCTCTGGTGGTGGATTATAGCTTAATTCTTACAAAAGTACCCTCCGGAGTTAATATTGATTGGTTTCAAATCCACCTTTTAACAGGGTCCGCTTAGGCATGATAAAAATAGCTTACACATAAGTGGAGCCAATCTGGAAGGTGTTCTAAGAGCTGATCAATAAGCTTCTTCAGTTCTCACAACAAACCTAGGAGGGAAGTACCTTCATTATCCTCACTTTACAGATGTAAATCAGGGAGTCTGGCTTTGAGCCCATCCTCAACTTCCTTCATGGGTTCTTTGTGAAAATGAATAGGCTATGCATTCAGACACAACTAAAGGCTTAGTAATTAGTGACCTTTGTTATTGTTGTTTAGCATGTTTCCTCCATCTGGAAAGACACTCACACTTTTCAAAGTACTTTTAAATCCTCCATGTCAATTTTCCTAAAATGTGTCTTTAGAAGAGCTTGTTAAAGACACAGATTCTTGCCGAAACCGGTTTGGCTCTGGCTCAGTGGTAGAGCATCAGTCTGCGGACTGAAAGGTCCCAGGTTTGATTCCGGTCAAGGGCATATACATTGGTTGCGGGCACATCCCCGGTAGGGGGTGTGCAAGAGGCAGCTGGTCGATGTTTCTAGGTCTCTATCCCTCTCCCTTCCTCTCTGTAAAAAATCAATAAAGTAAAAAAATAAAAAAATAAAAAAGATACAGATTCTTGGCTCAATGATTGAGCATCGATGTATAAACCAAGAAGTCACTGGTTCAATCCCCAGTCAGGACACATGCCTAGGTTTAGAGCTTGAGGGATGTGCAGGAGGCAGCCAATTGATATTGATGTTAATGTTTCTCTCATCAATGTTTCTATCTCTTTATCCCTCTCCTTCCTACTATCTCTTTAAAAATCAATTAAAACCATATTTTAAAGAGATTCTTGACCTCTACCACATTCAGATTCTCTTGGGCAGTGGTTCTCAAACGTTAGTGCCCATCAGAATTCCTAGTACCTTGAGGATTTTATTAAACCTTAGATTGCTGGGCTCCACCCATAATTCCCCATTCAGTAGGTCACCCTACAGTGAGCCTGAAAATATACATTTTTAATCAAGGACCACATTTGGAGAATCACTGCTGTAGGGCATTCTCAACTTTTTTTTTTCCAATTACAGTTTACATTCAGTGTTATTTTGTATTACTTTCAGGTGTACAGCATTGTTAGACAATCATATACTTTACAAAGTGATGTCCTGTCCCTTCCCCCCATATTTTAAATACCCACATGACATCATACATAATTATTACAATATCCCCTATATGCTGTATTTTTCATCCCTGTGACTATTTTGTAACTACCAATTTGTACTTACTTATTTTGAGAGAGAGAGGAAGGAGGAGGGTTGCCAGACTTAGAAAATATAAGTATAGGATGCTCACTTAAATGTGAATTTCAGATAAGTACAGGACAAATATTGATGTGACATACTTATACAGAAATTCTTTAGATTGCTTATCTAAAATTCAAGTTTAAATTTAAATTCAAACTTAACTGGGCAGCCTGCATTTTGTTTGGCAATGCTATTCCCAGTGCTTTATATGTTTTCCCCATCAGGTACGGTAAACTTAATTTCCTCCAAGGGACAGTAAGGTAAAAGAAAAAATAGCAGCGAATGTTTACTTTCTACACTGGAATTGCCAAATAGTCTTAAGCGCTTTAATACACTATCTCATCGAACACTCCCAGCAATCTGGGTGGGGGGCTCAGTCCCCCATCTATAACATGGGAATAGCGTTATGCCCTGTGGCAGGGGTCATTGTGAGGGTTAAGTTAGAGCAGCGGTCAGGCAAGCACAAAGCAAACACTCAATAAGCACAAAGCAAACACTCAATAAGCAATAACTGCCTAAACCGGTTTGGCTCAGTGAATAGAGCGCCCGGTTTGCAGACTCAAAGGTCCCAGGTTCGATTCCGGTCAAGGGCATGTACCTTGGTTGCGGGCACATCCCCAGTAGGGGGTGTGCAAGAGGCAGCTGATTGACGTTTCTCTCTCATCGACGTTTCTGGCTCTCTATCCCTCTCTCCTCCTCTCTGTAAAAAAATCAATAAAATATATTAAATAAATAAATAAATGAGACTCCTGTTTGTTTCATCAACAGGAATATGGATATACTGTGGCATGTTAATTCCTACAGTGGAATACTACTAAGCAATAAAAAAGAATAAATTAGCCCAGCCGGTGTGGCTCAGTGGTTGAGTGTCGATCTATGAACTAGAAGGTCACGGGTTCGATCACCAGTCAGGGCACATGCCCTAGTTATGGGCTGGAACCAGTAGGGGGAGTGTAGGAGGCAGCTGATCAATGATTCTTATCATTAATGTTTTTCTCTCCCTTCTTCTCTAAAATCAATAAAAATATCTATATTTTTAAAAAGAGCAGTGTTGGGGGCAGCTGGGGAGAGGTCAATGGGGAAGGGGAAGGAGACTTATGCAATACATTAAACAATAAAGAATTTAAATTAAAGATAAATAAAAAGAACAAATTACTAATATATAAAATAAAATACACAAATCTCAAATATTATGCTAAGAGAAATAAGCCTTTTACGAAAGAGTACACCCTATATGAGTCTATTTGTATGATGTTCCAGGAAAGGTAAAACCTACTCGGAGGTGAAAAAAAAATCACAATAGTGGTTGCCTCTGGACGGGAGGAATTTTGAAAAAGTTCTTTTAGGATCTTGTTAGGGGTGTGGATTACACAGTTGTATACATTTAACAAAATTCAGCAAATGGTATAACAGAGATCACTGTGTGTAAATTTAACCTCAAAAAATAGTTTGAACTCTAGTTAATGATAAGCATTGTTTCGCGGTGAATTCTGCAGTTGCTTTGAAATGTATAAAAAAATAAGAGGAGTGGGTGGAGGGATGGAGGGATAGATGAAGGAGTTAATAAATGTCAAAGCAAATGTAGCAAACTGAACCACTGTAGAAGCTAGGTGGCGGGAAATGGATGTTCACTGTATAATTCTTCCAACTGCTCTGCATGTTTGAAATTTCTCGTAATAAAATGTCGGGTGAGGAGGGGGAAATCCTGCAAAGCAAAATGCAGCCCAGCATCAGGCTGGATCTGTGACCCCCGGATCCACTCCCAGGCAGCTCCATTTCCCACCTGCTTCTCTCTTTTAGCTATAAACCCGGGACCTCAAGCATGATTTTATTTCCAAAAGCTCTCTCTTATTGCCTCGGTCCCAATATTCCTCCTAAGTGGGTTTCAGTCTCCTCTGTACTATTTTCTTGCCGTATGACCAGGCCTTTCTTGGCCTCTGCTGACATCTGGAAATTGGGAGTCTCATATGTTTTCCTAATCTAAACGCAGCCGACTGGACCATTTCATCTTTAAGATTTCCTCCCTCCTCAAACCATATTCAAGGTAAAAAACAAAACAAAAAAACAACCTGGTCTCATCTATCCCTGAATTTCCTCTGGCATGGAGTAACATCTTAAAGATACTCAGAAAATGCCTGAATGAAAACTTCTTTATTGAGGAGACAGACACATTTACTGAGTGCTCACTATATGCCCTGTACCAGACGTGCCTATATTCCTTCCCAGTGAGGTAGGATGTATGGCAATTACCACTTTTCTAGAGGTGAAAACAGAGTTTCAGAAGGGTCAGGTGACTTGCCAAAATTCACAGAGAATGCAAAAAACAGACCTGGAACTTAAACCCTGGGCTGTGTCTTTCAACCACTTCACAATGGCCTCTTCTTGGATCAATGGAAAAGCGAGACCTTGTGCTCTGCTGCATCTGCTGCGAGGATGAAGACCACTCTCAGTAGTCAGACTGTGGACGAGCCAGAAAACGTGGCCGTCACCCCAGAGGCACCCTGGGGAGGGACTTCACTCACATTAATGCAGAACTTGGTCATATTGGAAAGAAATAGAAGAGGTTCCAGGTTGATAAATGGTGGGAAAATAGAAAGGAATTGGCTACTATTTGCACCATCTACAATCAAGGGTGTGATACTGGGCTGCCATTACAAGATGAGGTCTGTGTACACTCACTTGCCCATCAATGTCATTATTCGGAAACATAGTTCTCTTATTGAAATCAGAAATTTCTTAGGTGAAAAACACACTCGCAGGGTTTGGCATGAGGTCAGGCGTAGCTTGTTTAGTATCTCAAGCCCAGAAAGATTAGTTAATTCTTGAAGGAAATGACATCGAATTTGTATCAAATTCAACTGCTTTGATTCAGCAAGCCAAAACAGTTAAAAACAAGGATATCACAAAAATTTGAGGTGGTATCTATGTTCCCTAAAAAGGAACAGGCCAGCAGGCTGATGAATAAGATCTAAGTTGTTCAGCTATAGAAACAGTAAGATGTCGGATGATTCCTCAGACTTATTTGTGATATTTTTAAAAAATACATATTTTATTGATTTTTTACAAAGAGGAAGGGTGAGGGATAGAGTTAGAAACATCGATGAGAGAGAAACATCAATCAGCTGCCTCCTACACTCTCCCTACTGCATATGTGCCTACAATCGAGGTACATGCCCTTGACCAGAATCAAACCTGGGACCCTTGAATCCGAAGGCCAATGCTCTATCCACTGAGCCAAATCAGGTAGGGATATTTTTGATATTTTAAAGATGCATATATTGATTGGGGTGGGGGGGTTTGAGGTACATGAAAGACTTTATGCTTCTCTGTATCTTTCAGATTTTCTGTAATAAATATAAATGTATTTTTTCAAACTTATATAAATACATCGCCTAAATTAAAGGGAGGGGGGTGTCTTGAAAACCATGGAGAAGCTTTCAACTCATAGCTCTGTTTACATCCTGATATTACTACTTACTAGATTTTATTTATTTATTTGTTTGTTTGTTTGTTTGTTTATTATTTTAAATATATATTTTATTGATTTTTTACAGAGAGGAAGGGAGAAAGATAGAAACATCGACGAGAGAGATTCATCGATCAGCTGCCTCCTGCACACCTCTGGGGATATGCCTGCAACCAAGGTACATGCCCCTGACCGGAACCGAACCTGGGACCCTTCAGTCCGCAGGCCGACGCTCTATCCACTGAGCCAAACCGGTCTCGGCTACTTACTGGTTTTTAAAATGCCATTGTGCCTTTAAACATGCAATCTTCACAGTAAAAATATTTATCATGAGATACTAATGCCATGACCTAGAACATTATTATTAGCCAACTGCACTGAGGAGCAGCTCTGAGGTGAGAGTCACACCTGAGATTTCTGTGCAGCCCTTCCCTCTTGAACTCCCTGCTGTTTATAGACCTGGTGATGTATTAGAAGACGTGTTTTTAAAAAGCCACTTACTTTTTAAAAAGTTACCGAATGTGAAAATAGCAGTTCTGTGATGGGTGTCTTCCATTTTGATTTCACAAGTAGAGAAAAACACTAAGTGAGCTGGACTTCAAATGATTGCCTTGGGCAGGGACTCCTGCCTGCTGTCATCGCTCAGAACCTCTTCTGGAACAGGCCCCTCTGCAGCCTTTCGCAGGGGGGCTCCTGCACTTGGTGGCCTGAGCGTGGACACCCCACGGGCGGACACTGCTGCTCTCCACAGGGACCAGCGTCGGCACAGATGCCACACTGTGAAGCACCTCTTTAGACGCCTTCAGGTTCGAAAAACTGGTTTTGACTGGAGGGTTTTGATACACATTTCAAGTGGCCTTTTGTGCAATAAAGGTTGGAATTCAGGGATTCAAAGCATGTGCAGAGCCTTCCCAGGGAGGTACAAGGTCTCAGGCTGCCTTTGTAGGTACTTTCTGGTCTAGCAAAGCCTAGATGTTATTTTTTAAAAAATGTTTTTATTAATTTGAGAGAGAGAGAGAGGAAGGGAGAGGAATAGAGAAATAGAAATATCGATGGCCTGCCTCCCATAAGCCTCCTACTGGGGATCCAGCCCGCAACCTGGGCATGTGCCCGATCAGGAATCAAACCTGCCAACTCTCGGTTCAATCACTGAGCCTACTCCGGCTGGGCTAGATGTTATATTTTAGAATTAACTTTCTCTCCTGCCCAAAAAGACAGCTTTCTTAACACATTCCAAAAGTCAAAAATAAAAATAAATAAATAAATAAATAAATAGCCATAAAGTTCTCTCTGCACCTCCTCCTGCAGTTTTTGGGAGAAATGCAAGTCAGACAAGCACTGCAGGACTGAGAAACTTCCTTAGAAAATAACAGCGGTCAGAACACCTAGTCCTGCTCAGTCCTCAATCCCCCCTTTCCTGGCTTTCAAAGCTAATGTTGTCCTTCCCCCAGGAAAGACCATGGGCCCATCTCTACAGACTGCACGTCAGGGTCATTTCTTACCCACAGTTTTTACTGGATATGTCTATCCTAAACATCTTTTTTTTTTTTTTTTTTTTTTTTTTTTTAATTAAAGCCATGCCTGTGAATTCCTCCGGCAGAGACAGATCAAGAAATAAACATCCAGGTCACCTTATGCAATATGCAAGCCGGGAAGGTGTGTCAGACCAGAAATGCTCCTGAGAATCTCAGAACTCATCCCAGATTCAAGTAAACTTCTCCTGAGGTGGCACAAGGTGTGATTTGAAATACAAAGGAATGTGTGACCTTGTTTCCAGGCCTTGAGGACAATCAAAACTTAGAGGGAAGAGGGGCAGGTCCTTCAAGATCTGCATTAAAGCTATTTCCTTATCTGTAGAACAAGACTAATGTACTTTTCCCTCTTGGGGCTGTGGGAACGATAGAATGAGAGAGCATTAGCACAGAGCGGAACAATAACAAGTTAGGCAACTGTGTCCCGGAGAGGTTTGACAGCTTGCCCGAGAGCAGCTAGTGCCTGACGGAATCAAGATTGGAATTTGGTCATTCTAAACCGAGAGCCTCTTTGTTAACCTTTAAGCCAGTATCGTCTAAGGGGTTGTGCATTAATGGACGTACACAAGATGGTTTTAGGTGGTTCCATAAATGGCCATTAAAAAAATACTTTTTCCTTATGAAAAATTTCAATGATATCTAAAAGAACATAGTATAGTACATTTCCAGCTGCACCCAGCATCAAATATCAACGTATTAACAATAGCTTTCATCCTTTACCTTAACTAATAGCTTATTTGGAAACAAATACCAGATGGCATATCATTTTTATCAATAAATATTTTGGTACATTGTATGATAATTTTTTTATTTTAGTAGCTTTGTTTCTTAGTGTGTATACTGAAACAGTAGGTAACAAATTCATTCATCTGATCGTTTCACAGATAATGCTTAGGATGTGGCTAAAGTAGGAATTTAGCAAATTAAAACTATTGAGTTGCTATACTTTCACTATTAGATCTGTAATAAGATAGTAAGAAACTAGGAAAATCCAGAACAAGCAGAATAGGGAAACTAAGACAGATAGTTAAACAGCAGTTTGCAGCCACCTAGTAAATACTATCTTCTCCAAACCAAGGACACTTAAGAATAAATGGTTTGGCCGGGCTGGTGGGGTTCAGTGGTTGAGCATTGATCCAGGAACCAGGAGGCCACTGTATGATCACTGGTCAGGGTGCATGCCTCAGTTACGGGCTTGATCCCCAGGAGGGGGATGTACAGGTGGCAGTGGATTGATGATGCTCTTTCATTAATGTTTCTATCTCTCTCTCTCTCACTACCTCTCTCTGAAATCAATATATATATATAATGGTTTAAACTTCTCCCCAACCAGAGGGTAAATAGCTTAAATCACCCTACTCAGGGAGATAGATAGCAGAAATCCAGTTAGTGCCATTTGTGCCAACCATATGCAAGGACAGATGAAGTTAAGGGAATGAATCTCCTTTTGGCACAGCAGCATGAAGCTGATGAATATCCTATTGATCCTCCCCTTAAATCTCCCCTAAACAACCAACTTTTAAAACTCCTGAAAGCCGAAACCTCTTTGGTTCAGTGGAGAGAGTGTTAGTCTGCGGACTGAAGGGTCCCAGGTTCGATTCCGGTCATGGGCATGTACCTTGGTTGCAGTCACATCCCCAGTGGGGGGTGTGCAAGAGGCAGCTGATTGACGTTTCTCTTTCATCGATGTTTCTAGCTCTCTATCCCTCTCCCTTCCTCTCTGTAAAAAATCAATAAAATATATTTAAAAAAACACGCCTGAAAAACTAAGGTCCCAGTATGCTCTCCCTCCAGAGAGCACACCCTTCCCTCTCTCCTCCCCATAGGCATGTATCTCCTCAAGTCCACGGGACCCCACAAGACTTACAGCCAGAGGAGTAAGGGGCAGCAGCAGCAGCTCGTTGTAGGCTAGACTCTGCATCTGTCCCCAGGCCCCCTTTTCTCTGGCTTCCCAGTGAGCCAGAGCAGCCCAGCCGAGGCTTTCCTGCTGCTTCTTCTATAACCTTTCTTGTTTCACTGTGTTTTTGCTGTGGTCAATAAATTCTTGCTTGCTTTTCTGAACTTTGTCTCTTGATTGAAATCTTTCCTTCAAGAAGACAAGAACCGAGGTCTCATCGTCTTGCCAGTCACAGATTGGTCAGGAACAAGAAGTCTGATATCTGAGAGTGTTAGCAAGGACGTGAGAAACAGCCAGGCTCACTGCTGACTGTTGTGATGCCAGCCGTGTGGAGGGAAGACAATCTGACCACACGTATTCAAATTTAAAATACAGATGTTCGCCCTAGCCAGGTGGCCCAGTGGGGTGGAGCTTTGTCCCATACAACAAACCAATTCCCAATCAGGGCACAGACCCAGGTTGCAGTATTGATCCTCCAACAGGGCACGTGAAGGAAGCAACCATTCCGTGTTTCACATCGATGTTTCTCTCTCTCCCTCTGTCCCTTCCTCTCTCTAAATCAATGTTAAAAAAATAAAATAAATACATATGTTAAAATATCTACATGTAAAAGGATAAACTATACCCCTGTTTCACATAATACACAAAAAATAACTCTAAGTAGATCAGGAACCTAAAGAGAAGAGTTAAACAATAGCATTTTTAGAAGACATTGGGGAAAGGTCTTTAAGACCTTGTGTTAGGCAAAGGTCTCTTAAATATGAAATCAAAAGCATTATTCAGCCGAAACCAGTTTGGCTCAGTGGAGAGAGCGTCGGCCTGCGGACTGAAAGGTCCCAGGTTCGATTCCGGTCAAGGGCATGTACCTTGGTTGCAGGCACATCCCCAATGGGGGGTGTTCAAGAGGCAGCTGATTGATGATTCTCTCTCATCGATGTTTCTAACTATCTCTCTCTCTTCCTCTCTGTAAAAAAATCAATAAAATATATATTTTTTAAAAAGCATTTTTCATAAATTGATAGCCAATAAAAAATAAATTAGATAATCAAAATTCAATATTTTTGTACTTCAAAGGACAGCATTAATAAATTGTTCAATTTTAGTGGGGGGGGGAGAGGGGCAAAAAAAAATCAATAAAATATGTAAAAAATAAATAAATAAATAAAAATAAAGTAAAAAAAATTGTTCGATTTTAAACTGTTTAAAATTAATTTTTAGAGCGAGAAAGAGAAACATTGATTTACTGTTCCACTTATTTATCCATTTATTCCTTGATTCTTGTATGTGCCCTAACGTGGGATCGAACACCACAACCTTAGTATATCAGGATGACGCTCTCACCAACTGAGCTAACTGGCCAGGGCCTGAACTGGCCAATTTTAAATAGTTAATTTTATGTAATGTGAACTTCTCTTTGATAACCCTTTGAAAAAATGTTAAAGAGTTTTAAAAACTGATTTAAGAGAGAGAGGAAGGGATAGGGAGAGAGAAACATCCATGTGAGAGCAAAACCTTAATCAGCTGCCACCTGCATGCCCCTCCTGGGGATCAAGCCCATAACGTGGGCATGTGCCCAGATGGGGAATCCAACCAGCAACTAAATAACACCCAACCAAGTGAGCCACACTGGCCAGAGTCAATAACATTTTTTAAAGAGACACCATTAAGGAAATGAAACACAGTGACAGATGGGGAGAAAATATGTGCAAAACACATGTATGAAGAATTTGTATTCAGAATATACAAGGAACTCTTGAAACTCAGTAAGACAAAAGAATCGAATATGCATTTCACCAAATGAGGTACAGGTATGGCCAATAAGCACATGAAAGAATGTCTATGGCCTGGCTGGGTAGCTCAATTAGTTAGAGTCGTCCCAATAGGCCAAGGTTGAGGGTTCAATCCCTGGTCAGGACACATACAAGAATCAACCAAGAAATGCATAAAAAAGTGGAACAACAAATTTATGGGTTCTTTTTTCTCTCTTTAAAATCAATAAATTAAAAAGAAAGAAAAGATGTCTAACATCATTAGTCATTAGTGAAATGCAAATTAAAAATACAAGAAGATTTTTAAAAATACAAGGCCAACGCTTGAATCTGCAGGCCAATGCTCTATCCACTGAGCCAAACCTGTCTTGGCAAAAAAAGTTTCTTTTTTTAAAAAAAATATTTTTTTATTTTAGAGAGGGAGAGGGAGAGAGAGAAAGAGAGAGAAATGTTAGAGAATCATTGATTGGCTGCCTCCTGTACATCCCCTACTGGGGATGGACCCTGAAACCAGGACATGTGCCCTGACCCGGAATCAAGCCATGACCTTCTGGTTCATGGGTCAGCCCTCAACCACAGAGCCACACCAGTAGGACAAATGTCTTGGTTTCTTGAAAAGTTAAACATAAATTTGTCAAAAAGATTAAACAATTCCACTTCTATGTATCTACCCAAGAAAAAAAATTTTTTTTTAATATATCCCCCAATAACTTTCATGTGAATGTTCACAGCAGCAAAAGTGGAAAAACACACACACACAAAACTCAGAAGTCCATCAGTTGGTGAATGGATACAAAAAAGTGCTATATCCATACAATGGAATAGCATCTGTAATAAAAATAAGCTATTGCTATAAGCTATGTCATAGAGGAATCTTAAAAACATTAAGCTAAATGAAAAAGCCAGACACAAAAGATCACATGTTGTATAATTCCATGTACATGAAATGGCCAGAAAAGGCAATAGCGACAGAAAAGTGAGTAGCTGCCTGGAGCAGGGGGGCGGGAACAGGAACTAACTGTAAGTGACCATGAGGGATCTTATTGACATGATGAAATATTCTAAAAACAGACTGGGATGATAATTGTACAACTCAATAAATTTACCATAAATCTTTGAAATGTACCTTAAACTGGGTGAATTTTATGATATGTCAATATAACTCTATAAAGTTGTTTTAAAAAACACATATGCCAATTGTTCCAACAGTTCCATCTTTAAGAATTTACTTTAAAAAAATTAATATATATTTTTTATTGATCTCAGAGGAAAAGGGAGAGGGATAAAGAGATAGAAACATCAGTGATGAGAGAATCATTGATCAGCTGCCTTCTGCACACCCCCTACTGGGGATTGAACCTGCAATCTGGGCATGTGCCCTTGATTGTAATCAAACCCAGGACCCATCAGTCTGCAGGCCAACACTCTGAGCCAAAACTGGCTAGGGCTGATTTCTTTTTTATATTTCTATGTCTCTGCTTATCTTTTTGGACATGTATACTACAGTTATAACAATAACTGGGGGAGAGAAACCAAGATGGCGGCATAGGGTAGACACTGAATGCAGCGGAGTCTCGGGTTGGTGCAGACAAGCTTTGTTTTCCCTTCGGCTCCTCCCCAAATCTGGCAGTAATGGCCTCTGGCTTCACCTACCTCCGAGAGATCTCTGCCCACTGCCTGACAGTCTGGCCTCTCCCTGACTGGGGCCGTCTATCAGAACAATAAGGTGATTCTGTTTTCCTCTTGAACAAGAAAGTCAGCCGCGCATTAGCTGTCCGCCCTCTCCGCGCGCCAGGAGTAAACCAGCGCCTTTTCGCGCACAGTTCTCCGCACCTTCACAGTTCCTGAGGTTCATTGTGCCTTCTCTCTCCTTCCCAGATGGCAGAGCCTCCTCTCAGCTAGCCATCCGGCGCTTCAGGGCAATGCCTCCCCTGTTTTCCAGTTCTAAATTCCAATTTGTTGTGGTAGGCTGCATTTGGGTGTCTACCCTATGCCGCCATCTTGGTTTCTCTCCAGCAGCTGTTCCGAGGGGTCAAATCCATCCCCCTCCCTGGCTTCTCCCACCCTGGCCACACCAATGACCTGATGCTCATCAAGCTGAACCAGAAAATCATGAAGATGAAGAAGGCCGGGCCCATCAACATCTCCTCCCACTGCCCAGCCGATGGCACCGGCTGCTTGGTGTCTGGCTGGGGGACAACCAGCAGCCCCCAAGTGAACTTCCCCCAAACCCTCCAGGGCCTGGAAATCACCGTGCTGAGCTGAGAGAGGTGCAAGGAGGCCTACCCGGACCAGATCGACAACACCATGCTCTGTGCCGGCGACCAAGCGGGCAGAGACTCCTGCCAGGGTGATTCCGGGGCCCCTGCAGGGCCCGGTGTCCTGGGGGGACTTCTCCTGCACACAGCCCGACAAGCCCGGGGTCTACACCCACCTCTGCGTGTTCACCGAGTGGATCCGGGACACCATACTCGCCCACTCCTGAGGCCTCCCAGGCCCCCTGCACGCCCTCTCGCGGGTGCAGGGACCCGACACTCCTTCCAGACGCCCCATTTCCTCCCCGAGGATGTGGGGGATGTGACCTCAGCCCCCCGATTTCCAGGGCCTCCCTTCCCCAACCAGGGACTGACCCCATCTCTGCAGCTGGCTCCCGGGGGCCCTGCCCTGCAAAGGCCAGAAATAAAGCGTCCAAGGAGAAGTGGGGGGAAAACAAACAAACTGTAAAGACATTTAATAATAATAAAAAAATAAATAAAAGCAAATTCTGTTGATCAGACCTCCTAGCAATGTGTGTCCTGCGCAGCGGCAAGATGACATGGATATCCTCTGCCCAGCGGGACGGGCAGGGTGGAGAGGGCGCTGGTATGTGCCCCGCCCCAGATAAGGGGGATACCCCTCACCTGGCAGGGGAGTGGCCCCTTCCAGGAACCAGCACACCGTGGGGCAGAGGGAAACAGTCCGTCAGAGTCTCTGAGGGGATTAACGGGGAACTATTTCTGTTCTGTCTGCCCTCCTCAGACCTCTGCCTCGGGAGAAAGTGTGCAGGAAGGTACCGTCAGAGCTGAACTGCAGGGAAAATGAAACAGATACCCACCTCCCGGGTGTGGTTACGTCACCCTCGCTCCAGGCCCTCTGCTTCACCTTTGCTCTCGGTGAATAAGGGCCATAAAACAACACGGCCACACTGGCTCCCATCAACAAGTGTTTGTTCTGAGCCAAACCCTTTCCAGACATCATTCAACCGAGACAGGCCAGGAGGCCAGGACAAGTGGGATAGGGAAACGGAGAGAGAGAGCTGAACAAACTGGCCGAGCCATGTACATCCCGGTTCAGAAGGTCACCTTCCCAGCAAAACATCGAAGCCTCGGGTGCATTTCAGCTCCGGGCCCAGAAAAGCCACAAAACCCGGCGGGCAACGCTAGGACTGGCTGCAGTGACTGACAATCAGCCCCCCACCCTCCCCGCCCCAAGAGAACACACCTGAAAAAGTGATGAATATTCCGCTGACACCCTCCCCTGGGAGGCTGCCCAAGATTCCCACCGACCAACCGGAGAGAAAGAAAAGCCTCAAGACCAAGGACCCGGAGTGCTCTCTCCCTTTGGGGAGCAGCCCGGCCCCTGCCTTCCCTCCTGCTTCCCGCTCCCCCCCTCCCCCGCCACCGCGCATCTCCTGCACTCAGAGGGTCCCCGAGACTACAGCCAGCGGGGCGGTGGTCATGCGGGCTCATCCCCTGAATCTGTCCCTGAGGCCCCCTCTTCTTTGACTTCTCAGTGAGTTAAGGGAGCCCCGCCTACACTCTCCATTGCTTCGTCTACGCCAGTGTTTCCCAACCTTCTCTTATGATGAGAATCACCTGGTGGAGTTGTTAAAACACAGATTCCTGAATCCCAACTAAGAAGTGCTAAACTAGAATTTTTGAGAACATATAGGTAAATTTGCATACCTAACTTAGTGCTCTGTATATAACATCTGTCTTCGAGCACTAGTTAAGTATACAATTTTACCTAAATGTTCCCAAAAATTCTAGTTTAGCACTTCTTAGTTGGGATTCAGGAATCTGTGTTTTAACAACTCCACCAGGTGATTCTCATCATGAGAGAAGGTTGGGAAACACTGGTCTATGCCAAGTCCTTCCTTGTTTCACTGTCCCCAGCTTCAGTAAATGTATCCTCATGGTCTCCTGGCCTCCTGCTGTGAAATTCTCCCTATGCGAAGTCAAGAACCCACATACTACCAGCCGGCCTTAGGCAGACCGGCTCAGGGACGGGTTCCCTGCCTGGTGACACTATGGAGTCCTCGCTCTGATTCTAGGAAGCAGGTACTCTCCTCGTCTCCATTTTAAAGATGAGGAAAGGGAGGCAGAGTGACTGTACTCACTGTCTGTTGCTGTAAAACAACCTAAGTAGCTCACCACCAACCCCAATAAACCTTTGTTATCATCGCAGACATTGTCTGTGGGTCAGGAAAGGAAGAGCAGAATTCCTGGGTGATTCTGGCCTGGGGCATCTCAGGAGGTTCCAGCCAAGAGGTCAACCAGGCTTGTAGTCATCTTACGGCTTGACTAGGGCTGAGGATCTGATCCCAAGGTGGCTCATGCACGCGGCCGGCAGATGACTTGGCAGCTGACAGGTCAAGGAGGTCACTGTTACTCGCCAGGTAGCTCTCTCCATCGGGCTGCTTGAATATGGGGGGAAAGGGGGTCACACACTCAATCTGGCAAGCTCAGGGGAGGTCTGCATGGTGGGCCTTACAAACTCAGTGACTTAAAGTAACACATAGGATAGCTTGAAATTAAATTTTTTAAAACATTTTTTATTGATTTTTTTTTTTCTACAGAGAGGAAGGGAGAGGGATAGAGAGTTAAAAACATCGATGAGAGAGAAACATCAATCAGCTGCCTCCTGCACACTCCCTACTGGGGATGTGCCTGCAACCAAGGTACATGCCCTTAACCGGAATTGAACGTGGGACCCTTCAGTCCGCAGGCCGATGCTCTATCCACCGAGCCAAACCGGTCTGGGCTGAAATTAAAATTTCTTAACTAAAAGCAGGTCACGGCGGGTAGACATGTCCTAGACTGATATCTCCCCTGATAAAGGTCAATGTTTACCTTAACTGAACAGGTCTATGGTCATTCTGCACCGTAGTTATGTGATAACACACCTTTGAAATGTCAGGGTAATTTCCTTTTGCCAGACCCCTCAAGGCACAATCCCTGCACCAGAGCAGAGATAAAAAAAAAAACCTCATTGTCATTGCTATGGTGCTGTTAATGGTAATTATCCTATAGCCACAAATGTAAAAGAAATGTGTCTACTCCTTTTACTTTTTAGCCAATCCCAGAGACTCCTTCTCCCACCCTGTCACCCGCACTTTTCTCCCACTTCCCTAATTTATCCCTAATCGTGTAACCCTCTTACACCTCCTTTTATTCTAATGTACAAAATAAGGTGCAAAAGTGCCGTTCTCTGGGGCATTTTCTCAGTAGGTTGAGATTTTGCTTCCTGGCAACCGGCTCAAATAAACTCAGGTTTCTTTTGTGGAAGTCCGGTGCCTCAGCTTCCTCCTGAGCAAGTCATTCAAGAGAGAAAACAGGAAGCTGAAATGTCTCTTCTGACCTAGTCTCAGAGGCCATGTGGTCATTTCTGCAATATCACAGTGACTGCCCAGGTCAGCGCTAACCATTGTGGGCGGGGACTGGGTTCACAAGAGGGCAGATACTGCTGAGTGAGAATCACTTAGGGCTGTCTTGGAGGCTAGCTAACACAAATGACACAGTAACTTATCCAAGGTCAGAAACGTGAGAAATGTTAGAGGTGGGCTTTGAACCTGGGCGGTGACTGTGTCACAGTAAATATTGGCTCGTAGGAGCGGAGGCAGGCAGGTAAACACAGGTCTCCTCTTCCCCGGAGGTATTCATACTCAAGAGATTGTTCGTCTCATTCCACTAATCAGGCGCATCAGACACGTTATCTGATGTGTCAGACAAACACTCTGTCAAACCGACATGACCCGGGCATGTTTATAAAAGATTGCATAAATTGCGCTGGCCGGTGTGGCTCAGTTGGTTGAGTGTCGTCCCATGCACGGAAAGGTTGCAGGTTTGATACCCTGTCAGGGCACTTGCCAGTTTCAGACTCAATCCCCAGCAGGAGGCAGCTGTTGATGTTTCTCTCTCTCTCTCTCATTGATATTTCTCTCTCTTTCCCTTCCTATCCATCTCTCTCTGAAATAAATAAAAACATATTTTAAAAAGATTGTATAAATCATCACTTAACAGTAAATTTGGTGAGTCAAAAGGAACCTGGGTTCTGTCTGAAGCTTTCCCACTGATTTGTGAGACCGGGGGCCAGTTCCAGACCTTTCTAGGTCTTTGTTTTCCTGTCTGTACGATGGAGCAGCTTGATTAACTCCATGGGCCTGGGGGCCTCTGACGGAGAGCCTGGGGTTCCACGCACGGCCAGTTACCAGAACGACCGAAGGGACTCCCCCTCCATTTTCCTTGCATCTCTCAGACCTTTGCCCAGTGGAGTAGACCCTTCAGGTGCAAGGGTCGCTTTTCTGGAGCCAGGCCAGGCCAGGCTGCTCAGCCGCTTCACCCGCAGCTGGCTGGCACCATTGTTCCCCCATAAGGCCGGGCCGCTTTCCAGCTGCTGCTGCCCCCGGGAGAAGCTCAAAGAACTGTTGTGCGACTTCTCGCCTTCCCCAGGGCAGGCCAGGGCCACCCAACAGGCTGACTCAGCCCCTGCAGGGGAACAAAGGAGATGAGATCTGGTTTGGGGAAAGAATTTGACATTTATTGTTCCCCCCACCCCCCAATAAAAAGACTTTAATCATTATAGGGAAAATCCTCTTATACTTATTTTATAGTTTAATGGGGCCAAGGACATCATAATCTTTCAGGACCCTAGGAACCCCTTTTAATAATTCTACAATGAACATTTGTTAGACTTTTAATATCTTTGAAATTGGCATGCATATCATAGCTAATGACAAGTCATAAACTAATTGGAGCATTTTAAAAATTATGTAGTGTTACATAAAATAAAATAATCGTGCATATTACAATGATGGATCTTAAATTTTTAAAAAATATATATATTTATTTTTAAAATATATTTTGTTGATTTTTTACAGAGAGGAAGAGAGAGGGATAGAGAATTAGAAATGTCAATGAGAGAGAATCATCGATCACCTGCCTCTTGTATACCCCCCATTGGGGATGTGCCCGCAACCAAGGTATATGCCCTTAACCAGAATCAAACCTGGGACCTTTCAGTCCGCAGGCAACGCTCTATCCACTGAGCCAAACCGGTTTTGGCTTAAAATTTTTTTTAGAGAGAGAAAGAGAAACATTGATTTTGTTGTTCCACTTATTTATACATTCATTGGTTGATTCTTGTATGTGTGACTGGGGGTCAAACCCACAACCTTGCCTTGGTGTGTTGAGATGATGCTCTAACCAACTAAGCAACCGGGCCAGGGCCTAGTGGGTCCTGAATTTGATGAAATACAATAATTAGGTAATTAAGTGCTGTTCTTGGAGTCTGGTCCGTACTGTGTCTCTTCCCCACCCCTCTCCTGGCCCACTCCATCCCACCCCTCACAGGCTTGTCCTTTCCCTGCAGACCTTATCTTAACCCTGTTAGGACAGGGCTGCCTCCAATAAAGTCCTTCTAACTTTTTAAAGCTTTTCCCTTGCATAAGACCCTGGAGAAATTCTGAGTGGGAGGCTGGCCAAGACAGAGAGGTTATTTAGACCAGTGAAAGGGCACAGAAGAAGAAAAGAAATTTAATTCCACAAGTAAAAGCTAACCATTATCTTACATTGCATAACAGATAGGCGCTATTCTAAGTGTTTTATGTGCGTTAACTCACTTAATTTTTATAACCATTTACCGGGCAGCTATTAGTGCATCCCCACCTTCACCGTGTGTGCTCGCCTGCCACGTGGCCATGAGCCAGGGGGGCCCCACAGACAATGGACTATCGCTAGAAACACAAGCTAAGATAGCAGGATGCTAGACTGGACTGTGCTTTATTGGTGTGTGTGTGTTTAGAGAGAGAAAGAGGAAGGGAGAGGGAGAGAGATAGAGAAAAATCAATGTGATAGCAAAACATGGATCAGCTACCTCTTGCATACCTCCTACTGGGAATCGAACCCACAACCTTTAGGTGCATGGGATGATCCCAAACCAAGCCAGGGCTGGTTGCTCTCTCCTTTCCCTTCCTCTCTCTCTAAAATCAATAATAAATAAATAAATAAAGTGATGCATGTTATGCCAGATCTTGTTTTTATTTATTTGTGGCAAAAAAAACATATAGAAATCTATCATTTGGCCCTGGTCAGTTTGGTTCAGTGGCTAGAGCCTTGACCTGTGAACTAAAGAGTCCTGGGTTCCATTCCAGGTGGGGGCACATGCCTGGATTCAGGCTCGATTCCCGGTGGGGGCGTGCAGGAGGCAGCTGATCAATGATTCTCATCATTGATGTTTCTATCTCCTTCTCCCTCCCTCTCTGTAATCAATAAAAATACATTTAAAAAAAAAAAAAGGAAATCTATCATTTTGCTTTCCAAGGAAGTCACATTGTTCTGCAACTAGTTTTTTGTACTTCACCTCATGAGTTGGAGATCTCTGTACAGTACATACAGATTTACTAGTTCTTTTTAACTGCTGCCCAGTATGCCATAGTGTATATATTGGGAAAACACACCCAATAGCCTACAAGGTACCAGGCCCCATCTCCCATGCTTCACATGTGTATCTCACTTCAACCCCACTGCCTGTGAACAATAGCATTCTTTTCATTTTAAAGATGAAGAAAATGAGGCCTGGTGAGGTTAAATATATTAACTGAGAGAATAAAGCTGGATTCACACACTATCAGCCATGTACTTCTGTGTTTTCTTTTTTAAATATATTTTATTGATTTTGTACAGAGAGGAAGGGAGAGAGATAGAGAGCTAGAAACATCAATGAGAGAGAGTCATCGATCAGCTGCCTCTTGCACACCCCCTACTGGGGATGTGCCCACAACCAAGGTACATGCCCTTGACCAGAATCGAACCCGGGTCCCTTCAGTCCCCAAGCCGACGCTCTATCCATTGAGCCAAACCGGTCTCGGCTACTTCTGTGTCTTCTTACCGGGAATAGATCATTAACGCATTATCCAGTTGGTGGATATTTGGGCTGTTTCCTATGTTTTCCTGTTACAAACAATGCTGAAATGAACATCCTTGCAAATGCTGCTTCTTTTTTAAAATATGTTTTTATTGATTTCAGAGAGATGAAGGGAGAGGAAGAGAAAAATAGAAACTTCAATGATGAGACTTACTGATCAGCTGCCTCCTGCATGCCTCCTACTGGGGACTGAGCTCACAACCAGGGCATGTGCCTTGATCAGGAATCAACCATGACCTCCTGATTCATGGGTCAGCACTCAACCATTCACACACATCGACTGGGCGCACATGCTTCTTTATATCCACACAGATATTTTTCCTAGGGTGGGCTATGATGGTGAACTTAGTGAGGGAGGGAGGGAGAGAGAAAAACATCAATACAAGGGAGAAATATGGAGAAACATGGTTCTATTGCTTCCTGCACACTCTCCAACTAGGATCAAATCTGCAACCTAGGTATGTGCCCTATCTGGAATCGAACCTACCACCTTTCAGTGTACGTGTCAACACTCCAACCAATGGAGCCACACCGGCTAGCGCCAAGGCCATTACATTTTTAATTGTGGTACTGCCAAGCATCTCTCAAAAAGGCATTCCTAATTTACACGGTTACCTCTGAGAAGCATGGAATTTGGAGTCACTGACATCTGGGGTTCAGTCCTGCTTTTTAACACGACTTTGGACAAGTCATGTTGTTGCAGAATTAGTAGTTTCCCCCTCTCTTCCTCAATGTCATTTTCTCTCCCTGTTTTGTTATTTAATGCTCCATTGGATGAATAGCTAACAATTTATCTATTCAGTTGATAGGCATTTGGGTTGTTTTCAGTGAAGAAGACTATGAACACTCATGTTCACATCTTTTGATAGACCAATGTATCACTCTTTTTGGGTATATTAGTGTAAACCTAGAAGTGGAAGTGTTTCTGAATCATAAGGGAGATATATGTTTAGCTGTAGTATATACCGCCAAATAGTGTTCCCAAGGGGTTGTGCCCATTTATTCTCTTACCAGCAATGTATGAGAATGAAAGTTCTAATTTCTCCACATCCTTACCAGGTTGATATTGTCAGTTCTTTAAGTTTTAGCTATTCCGGTGGCACTATGCTTTTAAAAATATATATTAATATATTTGTATTGATTTCAGAGAGGAAGGGAGAGGGAGAGAGAGAAATGTAAATGATGAGAGAGAATCATTGATTGGCTGCCTCCTGCATGTCCCTCACTGGGGATCAAGCCCACTACCCAGGCATGTGCCCTGACTGGCAATAGAACCACTGACCTTTCCATGCACGAGCTGATGCTCAGGCAATTGAGCCACATTGGCCAGCGAGGCATTATGCTCTTCTTGACAAGCTGGTGTGGCTCAGTGGTTGAGCATTGACCTGTGAACCAAGAGGTCACAGATTCCTGTCCGGGCCCAAGTTGTGGGCTTGATCCCCTATGGGGGGCATGCAGGAGGCAGTCAATTAATGATTCTCTCTTATCACTGATGTTTCTCTTTCTCCCCCTCCCTTCCTCTCTGAAATCATTACAAATATATTATTTTTAAAATAACAAAATAAAATAGAGCATGGAGTTGATCTCTGAGGCCCTCTTTGACCTACAATTTTTTTTCTCTTGCCTCTTCTCTCTGACCAATTTTTACGCAGCATTACATTACATTAGTGCACCACATGTTATTATCCTGTTGATGGACCTTTGGTTTGCTTCTAATGTTTTGCATTTACAAACAGTGATGCAATGAACAGCACGGTACATGTCTTCTTGTGAGTTTCTCCCACGTAGAGGCTTGGAAGTGAATTAGTCGGTCAAAGGGCACACATGACTTCAACTTTGCAAGTTATTGCCAAATGGATCCCCAACGTGGTTATACCATTTACTCCTCCCCACCAGGCAAGCAGGAGAGGTCCTGGAGCGCCTCATCATTGTCAACACTTGGCACCGACAGACTTGTTAACGTTTTGGTTGAGATATAACATACATACAGTTAAGTAAGTAAAATGCAATTGTTTTAGGTGTCCATTTCATCCAGGTTTAAATTTGTTAAGCCCAAGTAACCTCCATCCAGTGTATTTCCAGACTACTCCAAGGTTCCTTCGGGTGCCGTCCCAGGCCAGAGTCCCCAGCCTCCCAGCCAAAGTAACTACTATTCTCATTTCTATAAACATATATTAGTTTTGCCTGTTCTTGAACTCTATACAAGTCGGATTATATACAGCATGTGCTTTTTTGGTTTGGCTTCTTTCACTACTCAACATAATATCTGAGATTCATCCAGGCTAAGAGAGGGAGAGAGAGAGAGAGAGAGAGAGAGAGAGAGAGAGAGAGAGAGAGAGAGACTCTGATTTTGAGGGATTGGCTCATATGATTATAGAGAGTAAGAAGTTCCATGATTTGCTGTCTGCAAGCTGAAGACCCAGGAGAGCTGGTGGTATAATTTATTCCAAGGGCAAGAGAAGACCAATGTCCAGCTCAGGAAGCAGTCAGGAGGAGAAGGGATCCTCTGTACTCTGTCTTTTGTTCTCCTCAGGCCCTCCATGGGACTGAGGGTGCCTACTCACACTGGGGAGGGCAACCTGCGTTAATGAATCCACTGAGACAAATGATAATCTCACTCAGAGATACACTCACAGACACACCCAGAAATAATGTTTAATCTGGGCACTCCATGGCTTAGTCAAGTTGACACATAAAATTAACCATCACAAAGGGTGGCATGTACCCTTGGCAAACCAGAGCAGCCTCAGGAAGGGCTGCCGTGCTGGGCCTGGCCCTTCCTCTTTGACTCCTGTGGGTCCCGGTAGAGGCTCTGTACTCAAAAGCAGCTCAAGATACTTGATAAAATTACGAATTTTAATGGGGACATTACTCAAATGATAATAATTCAAAATTGAGCACCTATTACATGTGGGTCACTAGCAAAAGCGTTTTACATTTATGATCTCATCTCTCCCACTTGACAACCATAGGAACCGATGCTATTGTTTTCAAAGGTGGAAACTGAAACCCAGACGGGCCACACTTGGCTCTGCTTCAGATCCTGGTTAAATGGAGTGCAGGGAGTGGAATGTGTCCCCCTGCCCCTCCAAAACTGTCTATCCATGTCCTAACTTCAAACCTGTGATCGTGACCTTATTGGGGTCACGATACACACACTCATGCACATATACACACAATCAAACACACATTTGGGGTCTTTGTGGATACAATTAAGGATTTCGTGATGAGTTTATTAGTGTGGGCCCTAAATTCTAAATACAATAACAAGTATCCTCAGGAAAAAACAAAGAGAGAAAAGAGACGGGGGGAGAAGAGAAGGCCGTGTGAAGATGGAGGCACAGACTGGAGCGATGCAGCCACAGACCAGTGAGCTCCTGGGGCCACCGGAAGCTGGAAGAGGCAGGAGAGGATTCGCCCCTGGAGCCGTCAGAGGGATGTGGTCCTGCTGACACGGACTTCTGGTCTCCAAACTGCGAGAGAATCCATGTCTGGGTTTTACACCAATGTCCATGGTAATTTGTTATTCCAACCCCAGGAAACTAACAAGTGGGTAATAGAGAAGGGAAAGGAGAGGAAGGAGAGTCGTCCTCTCTGCAAAAGCTCATGGTCCTCCAACTCCTGGCAGCTTTAGGACCTAGTTCCTCCCCCTTCACCCCCAGTTCGTCTCATGCAGCCTCAGCTGCCTCCAGGTCATTCCTGGAATGTGCCAGGCACATCCTCACCTTAAGGTCTTCGTGCTCGCTATTCCCCCCGCCTGGAACCTCTTTCCCCAGACACTCTGCCCCTCTGAGAGGCCTCCCCGACCTCCTCTCCAGAGCATCTCCCACCTCTAGTCACCCCATCCCTTTTGTTTTCCTTCACAACACTGGCCGCCACCTGACGTTACATTTGTCCACGACGTATGTGTTTACGTGTATGAAGTTCCCGACTGGAACATTAGCTCTTCCAGAATGGCGGCTCTGTTCGCTGCTGTTTCCCTAGCCCTTAGCGTGGTGCCAGGCCCATTCTAGGTGCTCAATAGGTATTTGAATGAACGAACAAATTATCTACTAATTGCTATTGGAATGAGGAGGAGGAGGAGGGCTGAGATGCTAAACTGTCTCCGAGCTGAAGAGGCAACTGTGTGTGGGAGGCAGTTGGCTTTAACAGGATCCTGGCTCCAGCCCAGCATGATCACTAACCTCAGAGGAGCCGTTCTCCGCCCCTCCACCTGGCCTGCCTGGTCTTGCCAGCTGGCTGTAGTCCCCAGGGGTTCATTTGATTCGAACATCCCTGGGAAGGTCTGAAAGGGTTCTTTGTTTCTACATTTTCTCATTTTTTCCAAGCTTCGATCATGGACAGGCAACGTCAGAAAAATACACACACTCATGCACATATACACACAATCAAACACACATTTGGCCATATCCCACACCCTTGTACACCCGCATAGCTCAATCAACCTACGCCCAGTACTGATTGCATACACCTGTGGACACACACTCACACTTGAGTCATTCTCACGTGCATGGCCCACACTCTCACACATATCCATAGTCCTGCATGTGCCCTCGTGTACACAGGCAGGCCTCCATCCAAGTTCCCGCCCATGCACCCACTAACACTGACACACACACACACCACACACACTCATTTCAGCTCCTGTGGGCATGTGCACATGGATCCACTTGCACACACACCTTTGTTTTTTAAAAAAATATATATATTTTATTGATTTTTACAGAGAGGGAGAGATATAGAGAGTTAGAAATGTTGATGAGAGTGAAACGCCGATCAGCTGCCTCCTGCACACTCCACACTGGGGCTGTGCCCGCAACCAAGGTACATGCCCTTAACCAGAATCGAATCTGGGACCCTTGAGTCTGCAGGCTGACACTCTATCCACTGAGCCAAACTGGCTAGGGCTGCACACCTTTGAACTCACCTACAGGCTTCCTCACACATACAAACAGGCAATGGCCTGGTGTAGTGAATCAGACAGGTTAGAGCTTAGCCTGATCGCCTGTCCCAACAACAGTGATAGCCATTAAGCACAAGCCATGTGCCCAGTACCTTGCACGGTGGGTCCTTATCTTGTTCAGTCCTCACAACAATCACAGGAAGTGAAGTGCTATTATTATTAGCCCCTTTTTATAGGTAAGGAGAATGAGACTTAGAGCCATAAATGGTAGAGCTGGGATTTTAACCCACACATCTGGCTCCAGGGCTCACCCCCTTGTTTGGTGTGGCAGAGTCAATTTTTCAAAAACGACCACAATGATATCTCCTGTCTCTCATGCTCTTCTAGAACCTTGCCACTCTCCAATCTGGTCCCTTCTCTTGAACGTCGTTGTTTCTTTTTCTTTTCTTTTTAAAAAATATATTTTATTGATTTTATACAGAGAGGAATTGAGAGGGATAGAGAGTTAGAAACATCGATGAGAGAGAAACATCGACCAGCTGCCTCTTGCACACCCCCCACTGGAGATGTGCCCACAACCAAGGTACATGCCCTTGACCGGAATCGAACCCGGGACCTTTCAGTCCCCAGGCCGACGCTCTATCCACTGAGCCAAACCGGCTTCGGCCGTTGTTGTTTCTTGATGACTGTCTCAACCACCAGTATGCTGGGAGCAATGCCATATAAATTCCAAGGTGAGATAATAGAAGGTGACACATACAATAGCCAAGACACGGAAACAACCGAAGTGTCCATCAATGGGTGAAAGGGTAAAGAAAATGTGGTACACACACACACATACTACTCAGCCATAAAAAGGAGGAAATCTTGCAATTTAAAATAACATGGATGGACCGTGAGGGCATGCTAAGTGAAATAAGTCAGAGAAAGATAAATATTGTATGATCTCACTTGTATGTGGAACCTAAAAAAGCCAAACTCATAGAAACATAGAGTAGAATGGTGATTGCCAGGGATTGGGCTGTGGGGGAGATGGAGAGATGTTGGTTAAAGGGCACAAACTTCCTGACATGAATAAATTCTGGGAATCTAGCCCTGGCTGGTTTGGCTCAATGGATAGAGTGTTGGCCTGTGGACAGAAGGGTCCCAGATTCGATTCCGCTCAGGGACACATGCCTGGGTTGCAGGCTTAATCCCCAGTGGGGGACATGCAGGAGGCAGCCAATCAATGACTCTCTCTCATCATTGATGTTTCTGTCTCTCTTTCCCTCTCCCTTCCTCTCTGAAATCAATAAAGATATATTTTAAAAAATTCTGGGGATCTAATGTATGCAGGACAATCACTGTTTTATATACATGCTAAGAGAGTAGATCTTAAATGTTCTCACTACCACCATCTCCATCACAATAAATAATTACTATTAATTATGTGAGGTGAATGATGTAATAACTAACCTAATTGTGTTAATCATTTTACAATAGATACATATATCAAATCATAACATTATACCCCTTAAACTTACACAATGTTATATGTCAATTATATCTCAATAAAGCTAGAAAAAATTTTGAAGAATATACATATAGTTTAAAATTTGATACAACTACAACTTCTGCATGGCTCTCTCTTGGGATTCACCCTTAGAACCCAGCTACCACGCTCTGCGGAAGCCCAGGCCACGTGGAGAAGCCACGTTCAGGTTTCCTGCTGACAGCCCCTGTGAGGACGCTTCCTTTCAAATGACACCAGCCCAGCCACTGTCTGATGGCAACCACGTAAGAGACCATGAGCAAGGATTTGCCCAGCTGAGCCCAATCAATCCTTCAACGAAAAAATAAATAATAAATGATTATTGTTGTCTTATGCCACTGAGCATGCGTGGTTTGTTACACAGCAACGGATACCTGAATGACAGAGCAGACAATTACCCACAATTAGCTTCAGACCACCATACCAAGCTCTTTGTCCTCCTTCTGGACCCCCCCCCCCCCCCCCCGAGAACCAGGAACTCAGAGCAAAACCCGTATGATTTGATTCTCACACCACATGCTGGCTAGCACATCCGTCACCTTATCTGAGTGTGAGTTCTTCAAGCCCCAGGCTCTCACTGCTGATTCTGTGATGCTTCAGGAAAGTACTCTTCACTCAGTGTTGTCTTCTGTAGGATCCCAGCCTTGCCCACCTCCCAGGGAGATAACAAGTCCATCCATCCTAGAAGTTTGAGTTTACGGGTTATTATTTTTTAAAATATATTTTCGCCCCTGGGGCACAACCAAATGTGGTGAGCATCAGGACAGATGCCTCAAATTCCTTTGTTATCATGTTAATTGTTCCTGCACTCACCTGAGTACCTGTCCATCATTTTACTTTTTATCCAATCCCAGGAATTTCTCACCGCTTTGTTTTCTCCCTCCTCCTTACTCCGTCACCAATGAATTTCATGTAACCCACCTATGTCCCTCCTTTGATTTCAGTGTATAAATAGAGAAATGTAACCCATTTTTCGGAGCATTATCTCAATCCGCTGAGGTTCTGCTTCCCGGCATATGTCGACAGTCAGGCTCAAAAAAAAAAAATTTTATATATATATATATATATATATATATATATATATATATATATATGAATATATATAGTATTTTAATTGATTTCAGAGAGCAAGGAAGAGAAATAGAGGGATAGAAACATCGATGAGAGAGAACTTCATCTATTAGCTGCCTCCTGCACGCCCCCTACTAGGGATTGAGCCTGAAATCTCGGCATGTGCCCTGACCAGGAATTGAACCAGTGATCTCTTGGTTCCTGGGTCGATGCTCAACCACAGAGGCACACCTGCCAGGCTAAGGGGTTATTATTAATGCTTGCATTTTAGGATCCAGGTTGGCAACTACAAGGTAAGTAATTTATAACCAACATATGAATTCAGAAAATCCTGCAGTGTAGGGACAAGGTGCTATGCAAATGAGGACAACCAATGTTCATTGAGATGATCCTGTACCATCTGAGGATCATCTGGCATAATATTGAAATGAGCCAATATGTGTTGGCCTAGAGAGCTTATACACCAACTAAAGAGAGTAGTTAAAATCCAGCTCACCCACCCCCTGCTATATGATAGTACTGATAATTTTTTCAAGAGAAGCTGGAGATACAGATAATGCCAGATATTGGGCGTCATTTAATGCCAATGGTCTTGATCCAGCATCTAGAAGGGTTCAGCAATCTGGAAAAGGTGCTGCGTGTAGATTAAATAAGAGTCCAGAGATGAAACATAATTTTGAAAGGCATATTGGGAGAGGCAGAGGAGCCTGGCTGAAGAAACCAAGTTCTCCTTGTCTCAGGACCCCTTGTTTTTTATTAACACAAATTATCCTAAAACAAGGTGGAGATTTACATTTGAAAGGGTAGGGTTTCTTACAGAAGCATTGTCAGATTGGGGAATTGCCTTTGCTGTTCAGGAGTTTGGCCAGTAGGAGGCAATTACATGTAGATTAAGATGCCCTGAGCTGTTTGGCAGCAAACAATCAATTTAATGCATACTTTTCAGGTATGGGGAAATGCCTTTAGCCATTCCCAACAGGCAATAACATATGTGCTTTATCCCTTGTTGAGTCCCCAAGTTCCATCAACCTTTTGATGAAACTCTTGCAATTATGACATGCTGGAAATTGGCTTCTGGCATATCGATTTCCATGTAAACTCCCCCAATTTTTAAAAATTGGATACTAATTCAGCCCTAGCTGGTTTGGCTCAGTGGATAGAGCATTGGCCTGCAGACTGAAGGGTCCCGGGTTCAATTCTGGTCAAGGGCACACGCTGATCAATGATTCTTCCTCATCAATGATGTTTCCATCTCTCCTCCCTTCCTCACTGAAATCAATAAAAATATATTTTAAAAAATTGGATACTAATTCAAAACATCAGAAAACATCAGCAATGGGGCAAAGATTCCAAAGACTACTATGTCCTAACTTCTGCTCAAATCCAAATACCATCCATTCCGTTCTGCAAACCTTAATGTGGTAGCTGCCCCAGGCCAGACCTGGAGCTGGATGCTGGGATGCAGAGCCGCCCAAGGTTTGGTGCTGCCTCGTTGGAGTTCACAGCCTTCTGAGCCTTCAATCCTCCATGAAGAACTGAGGAACATGTATTAGATATTTTACAGAGCTGTCTGCCAAAAGCAAAACAGAACTGTGTGGTCCACAAGGACACACTATTTGAAAGTTCCTGGGCAGGACAGCACGTTGGGTACAGGAGGAGGCACCAGGGTACGTAGATGAGTTTGGAGGGAGTATGGAGGTGACATCACTTTGGCGCATCTCTCAACATCCCTTTTAGAGCCAGAGGGAGAGAGAGGAGGGTGTAAAGCAAAAGTGACCACAGCCAAAGCAGCAAAGCCCTGAGGCCATGGCCCTATACCTCGGAGCTCGGCAGAGCTGGGTTCAGATTCTGACTGCAGCTTACCAGCTGGGTCTGTCTTATCCTCAGTTTCTGTATCTAAAAAATACAGTTAGCAATATTTCCATCCCATAATGTTGTTGAGGGGGTTACATAGGATAATTGACATGGAGGTTTTGAAACAGTTCATGATGTTAGCTACTTCCCCCAACCACATGCCCCTGCTTTTTTACTCTGCCATGACTTCGCTCCTGGGCAGGTCTCTTTCTGCTTTCTCTACCTGGCTCTTCCTCTGAGAACCCCCCGAGGCCCCAGGACGGTGCGCCCGGGGGCGGGGGGGGGGGGCTCTCCCTTCATTATAGATGCTCTGCTCAGACCTGCCCTGGCACCCATGGCTGTGGTAATCCTTGGCGAGTCTTCCTCCCCCGGGGCTAGGAAGTTCCTTGAGGGCAGGAGCTTCCTAGTCACCTGCGTTCCCCCGGAGCCTGTCCCCGGTGAGCAGCCGGCAATGCTTGTGGAATGAATGGAAGGGAAGAGGAAGGGAGGGCGTCATGATCAGCTCACAGATCACTGGTTTAGCCTGGGGCCCAAGGGCCCTGGGAATTAAAGCACAGGTGTTGACTGACACCTAGTGGAGTGTATGTCTGAATATGTGGGACTGAGTATATGAGAGCGAGGGAATATGCGTGCATGTGTATGTGTGTGACTATGCGTGCATGTGTATGTGTGTGACTATGCGTGCATGTGTATGAGTGTGAATATGTGTGCATGTGTATATGTGTGACTATGTGTGCATGTGTATGTGTGTGACTATGCGTGCATGTGTATGAGTGTGAATATGTGTGCATGTGTATATGTGTGATGCTGGGGAAGTTACACTGTATGTGTGAATGAACAGGAGTCTGAGAGTTTGTATGACTGTATCTATGTGTAAGCACACGTTTGTTAAAATGGAGCCGGGGAGCAGGGTTTCTGTTCTGTTTCTCCTATGTCTTTGCATGTAGCATTCTCAAATGAATGTGTGGTGGGGGTTATTGGGGAGAGTATGATGGGACAGCAGAGTAGCAGAGTGTTTACCAGCAGAAGTTCTAGGATCAGACACCAGTCCATCACTATTAGGCCTAGTGTTTTTCATCTGTAACATGGATATAATTGCAACATCTACCTTGTAGAGTGGAGCATAGGAAATACTTAATAAATCAACTGCAATTAGTATCCTTATATTAAGTGCCACTATCAACACCCAGAGCAGATGCTTTCCTGGGCGAAAGGTCCTCAAAACAAATCAAAAGACTGCTGACTAGTTACTAGTATGTCCATGAAACTTCTCTAAGCCTTGGTTTCTTCTATGAGAAGGGACAATAGCTGCATTTTGCCTGTCTCTCAGAGCACATGGGAGGTTTATATATCGCAGGACTGCAACTGTGTGGCTGGGGAAGCCGAAACTTGGAGCAGGGTGCCCTCTCCTGGCAGTATGAGGTAAAGGCTGGCTCCCACCTGACAGACTGACGGAAGAGGAGTGTGTGCGTGTAGAGGAGTGTGTGCGTGTGTGCGTGTATGTGTGTGTGAGTGAATGTGTGTGTGCGCGCGCGAGTGTGTGTGTGCGCCCGTGTGTGTGTGTAGGGGAGGGAGGGGCAAGGGCGCAGTACTTTCAGGACTCAGGACTCCCAGCAAAGGGATCCCCGCAGAGAGGCAGTGGGCTGGGAGGGGTCTCCTACAGCTTCACAGCATGGCCTCCTCCTTGTTTGTTGATTAAACTCCTCCTCCCTCAGATCTCCTTTCAGGATGTGTTCCCTGACCCTGGGCCAGTCTGGGCCCCTCACCCCTACTATACGTTCCCAGAGCATCCTCTGTTCACTTTGCATTACTCTGTGGGGTTATTTAGACAATATCTATCTCTTGGGGGAAGGGGGGGCGGGGAGGAACATCTGAAAAATCAAAAGGAGTGGCAGCACCCAGACTATCACATTGCTAATGTCCCTGGACTAAGCTCTCAGCAAACGCTAGAATAAAAGAGTGGGGAATTGACCGAAGAGGACATCCAGCTGGGGAAGGCTCTGCCGGGGACATTTGAGACCCAGACTGGGGTGGCTCCTGATCCCTACCCCACGGACAGCCAGGTCTGGAGGCTGAAGCCTCCTATGCGGACATCTGGGGGCATGAGTTCACTCCACAAGGACTGAGTGCCTCTGTGAGCCAGGACAGAACTGACCACAGGAACACAGCGGCAGACAAAACCAGACGCATTCCTGACCCTCCCAGGAGGAGTGGGACAATCAGATAATTTTGACAAAATGATATATAATCAACCTCCCACCCCCCACTTTTTAAAAAATATTTTTAATTGATTTCAGAGAGGAAGGGAGAGGGAGAGAGAGAGAAACATCAATGATGAGAATCATTGATCGGCTGCCTCATGCATGTCCCCTACTGGGGGATCAAGCCAGCAACTTGGACATGTGCCCTTGACCGGAATCAAACCCAGGACTCCTCAGTCCTCAGGCTGACGCTCTATCCACTGAACCAAACCAGCGAGGGCTCCACCCCCCATTTTATAGGTGGAAAGACGGAGGCTCGGAGAGGGCACTCGGCTGGTGAGGGATGCTCTCTTGTTTTCTCTGAGTCTGGAGGACGCCACCAAAAGGAGAAGTGTGTGGGTGGGTGCGCACAGCGAGCTCCTGGAACTTCCGTGGGCCCCCTCGCCCCTCAATGGAGCAGTTTGGGGTAAGAAGGGCTTGGGGGCAGGGAGAGCTCTTTTAAAATCCCCCCTTTAAAAAAAGGAGATATATGTACTAATCTGTGTGATATTTTAAACAATAAATAAATAAAATTAAAAAAAGAAAGAAATCCCCCTACCTCTATATTCCACTGCCCAGGAGCGACGCCAAGGCAGACTTGGGGGGCAGTTCACAAATACGGGGGGCCTGGGGGAGGGTGGGAAGGGAAGGTGTCCCATCCCTTCCAGCGAGCGTCTTCAGCTTCTGGACACCATTCCTCCATCTCGCAGCCTCCAAATTAACCCCGAGTCTGAGCCCTGGACGCTGGAGCCAGGCCAGTCGAGAGGACCCCTCAGCCAATGGGCAGGCTCCTTCCCTCTCCGCCCCTCCTGCCTCCACACTGGGGACCTGAGTGTCCACCAAAGCAAACACTGACAGGGCAGGTTCAAAGGGCGCGGAGCAGCCACAGGCTAACTGTATTGGGGTCTCCACCTGTTGTATTGGGGTCCTGCACAGCCACCCCAGAGCCCGCTGCTGGCACCTGGGCCAGGAGAAGGCAGTCTGACAATCATCTGTCCACGGTGGACTTCAGTGCGGTGTGGGGAGCAGGTCCTTAGAAGAAGTGCTGTTAGCAGTTGCTGTGTATCCAGCCTAATTTTCTTTTTTTTTTGGGGGGGTGGGCATATATAGGCAAAATACCTGCTTGTTTTCTTTTACGCAACTAGTAACATATGTTACACTGTTCTGCATGTTGCTTTCTTTTTTCTTCACTTCACATTTTACCTCAACAATAATTATTCTCTATCAATAAGTAAACATCTTTTTAAAAGAGTGGCTGCCTCGGCCTCAGCTGGTTACAGCATCATCCCCACACCAAAGCTGTGGGTTAGATCCCTGGCCAGGGCATTTACAGGAAGCAACCAAGGACTGCATGTAGAAGTGGAACACCAAATTGATTTCTCTCTCTCTCTCTCTCTCTCTCTCTCTCTCTCTACCTCTCCTTCTCTCTCAAATCAATAAATAACATTCATTTAAAAATAAAAAAAAATAGCCCGAGCCGGTTTGGTTTAGTGGATAGAGCGTTGGCCTGCGGACTGAAGGGTCCCAGGTTCGATTCCAACAAAGGACACGTGCCTAGGTTACGGGCTCAATCCCCAGTAGGGGGCATGCAGGAGGCAGCCAATCAGTGATTCTCTCTCATCATTGATGTTTCTATCCCTCTCTCCTTCTCCCTTCCTCTCTAAAATCAATAAAAAAATATTTTTAAAAAGTGCCTTTAAAAAATATATTGGAAGATATTAACCAAAGAACATATATGCATATATGTGTTGCCCACAGACACAGACAATAATGCGGTGAAAGCCTGGGATGGGTGGGGGCTGGATGGAGAGGAGCAAAGAGGGGGGGAATGGGGACATCTGTCATACTGTCAATAATAAAATATATAGGCCTAACCGGTTTGGCGCAGTGGATAGAGCGTTGGCCTGTGGACTCAAGGATCCCAGGTTCGATTCTGGCAAGGGCATGTACCTTGGTTGCTGGCACATCCCCAGTAGGGGGTGTGCAGGAGGCAGCTGGTAGATGTTTCTCTCTCATCGATGTTTCTGACTCTTCCTCTCCCTTCCTCTCTGTAAAAAAAAAAAAATCAATAAAATATATTTAAAAACACACACAATAATATATATATATATATATATATATATATATATATATATATATCTCCAAGTAAAAAAAAAGAAATAAAAAAGTGACTGCCTCAGTATTTCACCATGTGGAATGTACCACTTTTAAAATGTAACAAGTCTCCTACTAAAAGACATTTAGACTGTTTCTAATTTTTTGCTCTTGACATAATTTCACTCACATGTGCTGACATCACTGGGGAAAATTGCTACAAGTGGAACTGCTGGTCAAAGGGTACGCGTTTGTAACCTTGTTAGCTATTACCAGAGTGTTGCCCATGAAAGCTGGGCCAAGGCACAATCCCAAAAGCAAAGTATGAGGGAACACCTGCTTCCCCACAGCCTCATTAATAGTTACCTCCCATTTTAATTTTGATCAGCCTGATAGGGAACTTGCAAAGAAAAATGATCACCACCCCAACCCCACCAGCCAACCACATCAGGAGCCTGGACTCCGCCCTACATCGCACTTCTAAGAAATCCCTTCCCTTTCCTAATGTTTCGTTTGTTTCTTTTCCCTTATATAATGATAAAAAGGCTCAACCCACCAAGAAGACGGAGCAATCCTAAATGCATCTGCATGAACATTTGAAAAATATGTGAAGCAAAACTGACAGAACTGAAAGGAAAAAGAGACAAATTTATAATTATGGTTGGAAACTTCAACACACCCCTCAAAACTGAGAGAACAACTAGACAGAAAACCAGCAAGATATAGAAGACCTCAACAACATCGTCAACCAAGTATTTAATTGACACATAGAACATTCCACCTAACAACAGCAGAACACATATTCATTTCATGTGCTCCATCAAAGAACATGAGCATACCATGATTTACCACTCCTGGGTCATAAAACAAATCTTACCAAATTTAAAATAACAGTTATTATTTTTTAAAATGTATTTTTATTGATTTCAGTGAGAAAGGGAGAAGGGGAGAGAGAGGTAGAAACATCAATGATGAGAGAAAATTATTAATCGGCTGCCTGCTGTACACCCCACACTGGGGATCCAACCTGCAACCCAGGCATGTGCCCAGACTGGGAATTGAACCGTGAGCTCCTGGTTCATAGGTCGATGCTCAGCCACTGAGCCACACCAGCCAGGCGCAAATTTAAAATAATTAAAATCAGCCGAAACCGGTTTGGCTCAATGGATGGAGCATCGGCCTGGGGACTGACGGGTCCCAGGTTCGATTCCGGTCAAGGGCATGTGCCTTGGTTGTGGGCATATCCCCAGTGGGGGGTGTGCAGGAGGCAGCTGATCGATGACTCTCTCTCATCGATGTTTCTAGCTCTCTGTCTCTCTCCCTTCCTCTCTGTACAAAATCAATAAAATATATAAAAAATAAAATAAAATAAAATAATTAAAATCACAGAGTGCGTTCTCTGATCACTGTGAAATCAAACTTAGAAATTAATAATAAAGATAACGGGAAAATATCCAAACATGAAAAGAAAACAACACACTTGCAGACAGTCCTCAGGTCAAAGAGGAAGTTTCAAGGGAAATAAAGAAATACATTGATAGTCCATGGATACAGACAATAGTGTGGTGAAGGCCAGAGAAGGGGTAGCAGGGGATAGATGGAGGTGGGAAAAGGGGTGGCGGACAGAGGACATTCCAAGGATGCAAAACTGGTTAATATTTCAAAACCAATCAATGCAATCCACCATATTAATAGTCTAAAGAAGAAAAAATCTCAAGATATCAGCTGATATCAGGAAAAGCGCACAAGAAAATTCAATATCTGTTCATGATTTTTAAAAACCAATAGAAAAACAGAAATAGAGAGGAACATTCTCAACAAAGAACATCTATTAAAAAAAAAAAAAAAATGGCTGACATACTTAATGGGGAAAGACTGGCCCTGGTGGGCAGCTCAGTTGGTTAGAGAGTCACCTGATACACTAAGGTTGTGGGCTGGATTGTAGGTCAGGGCACATAGGAGAATCAACTAATGAATGCCATTAAAAATAAAATAAAAATCACCCTAACTGGTTTGGCTCAGTGGATAGAGCATTGGCCTTCAGACTGAAGAGTCCCAAGTTCGATTCCGGTCAAGGGCATGTATCTTGGTTGTGGGCACATCCCCAGTAAGGGGTGTGCAGGAGGCAGCTGATGGATGGTTCTCTCTCATTAATGTTTCTCTCTATCCCTCTCCCTCTCTGTAAAAAATAAATAAATAAATAAAATCAATAAAATATATATTTTTAAAAATCAATAATTTTTTTTTTTTTTAATGGTGAAAGAGCCCTAGCTGGTTTGGCTCAATGGATAGAGTGTTGGCCTTCAGACTGAAGGGTCTCACGTTCAATTCCAGTCAAGGACACATATCCGAGTTGCAGGCTCTATCCCTAACCTGGGTCACTTGGGGTGTGTGTGGGAGGCACCCAATTGATGTTTCTCTCTCACATTGATGTTTCTCTCTCTCTTTGTCTCTCCCCAAACCTTCCACTCTTTCTAGAAATCAACGGAAAAACATCCTCAGGTAAGGATTAACAGCAACAACAGCAACAAAACATGGTGAAAGACTGAACGCTTCCTCCTTCTCCCCCCTTTCCCGCCCCTCCAGCCTCTACACACAGACTGGATGCTTTCTGTCCCAAGAACAAGGCAAGGATGTCTGCTCTCACCACTCTTCTTCAACACGAGAGGCCTGGTGCATGAAATCTGTGCATGGGTAGGGTCCCTAGGCCTGGCCAGTGATCAGCTGATAAGGCTCCCCACCTCCCCACCTTCCCCTTCCTTGCTGACCACATGCCCCCACCATGCAGTTTCCCCTGCCTCCCCGCCTCCCTCTTTCTTCATTCCCTCAGTGCCCTGCCACCACCGTTGGTCATGTTCTGTGCCACCCCCTGGTGCTGAGCACACATCATAGTGAGTGATGGAACTCCAGTTCTCCTAGTTGAACTCCTAAGGGGATACTTCACATATTAGGCTTTTATGTATATAGATAGTATTGGAAGTTCTAGTCAGTTCAATAAGTGGAACAATGAATTGATGTTTTTCTCTCTCACTCCTTTTCTCTCTCTCTACAATAATAATAAAAACAAAAAACATAAATTAAAAAGAAAAACATAGAAAGGGTGAGAAGACAAAATCACATACCTGGAGAAGATATTTGCAGCACACATAATTAGCAAGGGATAGTATCCAGAACACATAAAGAATTCCTATTAACTAAAAAGAAAAAGCAAACCACCTACTTTTAATTTTTTAAAAACTAAAAAAAAATTATTTGAGAGAAAGAGGAGAGAGAATATAAGATACACACATACGCACACACACACACACACACACACAGAAACATCGATTTGTTATTCTACTTACTTATGCATTCACTTGTTGATTCTTGTATGTGCCCTGACCAGAGTACAAACTTGCAACATAGGTTTATTGGGTCGACACTCTAACCAACTAAGCTATCCAGCCTATTTTTATTTTATTTATTTATTTTTATTATTATTATTTTTTTCAGACCACCTATTTTTAAATGGGCATACATGAACAACTCAAAGTCTATCAATAAAAAAATGAATAGCCCTAGCTGGTTTGGCTCAGTGGATAGCGCGTTGGCCTGCAGACTGAAGGGTCCTGGGTTTGATTCCGGTCAAGGGCACATGCCCAGGTTGTGGGCTCGATCCCAAGTAGGGGGCGTGCAGGAGGCAGCTGATTGATGATTCTCTCTCATCATTGATGTTTCTGTCTCTCTTCCTTTATGAAATCAAAATAATAAAAAACATATTTAAAAATAATAAAATGAATGGATTATACAGCAATGAAAATAAATGAACCACAGCTTTCAAGATCACAAATGACTCTCAAAAGCAATATTGAGAGAGGAAAGCAAGTTGCAGAATAGATGTAGTATGATTTCATTTACAAAAAGGCTAACTAAAGAATGTATTGTTTACCGATGGTCAAGACTCATTAAGAAAAGCAAATAAGCCCTAACCGGTTTGGCTCAGTGATAGAGCATCGGACTGCAGACTGGAGGGTCCCAGGTTTGATTCCAGTCAAGGGTATGTACCTTGGTTGTGGGCACATCCCCAGTAGGGAGTGTGTAGGAAGCAGCTGATTGATGTTTCTAACTCTCTATCCCTCTCTGTAAAAAAAAAACAACAAACCAATAAAATATATTTTTAAAAAATTAAATTAAATTATAAGCAAATAAATGATTAAGACAAAATTCACTGTAACGATAATTCCAGGGCTGAGAAGAGGCACGTGACTAGGAAGGGAAACAGGTGGCTCCTGGAGAAAGGCTGTTTTATTCCATGAATTACCGGGAGATATGTGGTCACAACAGCCATAAGTGTGGGTGAGATGGCCCAGGAAGATGGAGCAGAATAAGAGGAAAACGGAACATCAACACTTAAAGGCGCCAGTGAAGGAGGAAGTTGTTAAGGCCGGATAAGGAACAGTTGGAGGAGAGTCAGCAAATTGGAAGCCACGGGCCCATTGGTGAGACAGGCTGAATCTGCTGGATTCAGCCAGTACAGTACGCTACCACTTATATCAAAGGTTTTAAACACAAAGAATTCTACTAAGTTATTTAATGATTTTTACATATGTGTTAAAAGTATAAAAATGCATACACACTTACCTAAACTTACCTAAGGCGAGTGGTCAGGTTAGGAGAGGGTGGAAGGTCTGGGGTTCTAAGTTACTGACCTAGTGCAACTTTACTTATAATCTGTGTGGTAGATACCATCCCGCACATTTTACAGATGAGGAAACTGAGGCGCGGGGAAATGAACTGGTTGGAATTTCAGTCCCACTTGGCTTTGACATCGATTCCCCGGCTTAACGAAGCCATGAGCAATCTCTCATTTGCCCTCAGGCCTCTCCCTGAGCTCCATTCGGACTCACGGGGGTTGAAACCTGTCCTCTGCTCAGGAGAGGCCCAAATGCACCCTGGTCCCGCCCCTGCGCACGGGGCCCCGCCCCCTTGGCTCAGCCCTAGCGAGAACATGAATATGCAAATAAGGGGGAGATATTTAAAGGCGCCGGCGCCGGGAACTGATCCCTTCCCGTGGTTGCCCGCCCCGTTCCGGTTCCCTGTACGTGACCCGGCCCCTTTCGCCTGTGTCCATCACTCCGCACGGAGTTGCCGTTAGCATGACGGACAAACTGCCCTACAAAGTCGGTGAGTTCCAGGACATGAAGTAGGCCGCTTCTGCTCCTTGTCCGTTTGGGGGGGCGTGGGGGCCTGTGCCGGCGAGGCCGGGGTGCCGACGCGAGGCGCTGAGGACCCCCTTGAATCGCTGGCTCCGCGCGTTCCTGGCCGCGCGAGGCCGCCTGGGGGTTGGAGTTCTCGCGCGACGGCGGGCCGGTTGTCCGGGGGTGGCCGCGGACTACGAGTCCCGGCATTCCCCGCGAGGCCCGGTGCTGCGGCGTGGACTGCGGAGCCTGCAACAGGAGGCACGTTTCGCCCCGAGCCCGCTGGGTCTGGCGGGAAGTGCGCACCTGGCCGTGGCCTGGGGGTGCTGGCACCTGCCAGGACCTCCGGAGGGAGGTCCAGATCCCGCTGCCGGAGCCGGAGCCGGAGCCGGAGCCGGAGCCGGGGCCAGCTCTTTGGCCAGCTGGGTGGTCCCGGACAAGTGCCGGCCCTTCTCTGAGCTCCCTGCAGGGAAGGCGAGGGAACTGGAGCCCCCCAATAGGCGTGGGAGGCGAGGCCCTGAGAGCGAGGCCAAGGCCGGCACTGTACCTTCACAGGGGACTTTGGGCTTGTTACTCAACCCCTGGGGTCACCCGCCTGGCCAACAGGGACAGTCCTGCAGAGAATCTCAGAGAAAAATTGGGGTGGTTAGAACAATACTTCTTGCTGCCCTATAAATTGAAGATGATATACTGATAGTTTAAATATGTTGGGCGTTTACTAGGGGATTTTATCTTTATCCTAGATGAATTCATTTTATTCACACGGTTTTCACTTTCTCATTTTACAATGAGTGTACTAAGACACATGAAATAAAGGGAGCCTGCCTTCTGACAGCTGGGAGACCAAGTGGAGCAGGATATGAACCCAGGCACTGTAGTCCTCTGAGCACACCTCACCACCGTATGTCAGAGAACATTTGAACAACTCATGTTCTTTGAAAAAAAACAGTACATGCTGGCTAGCCGTTTTTGAAGTAAATTTCAGGACACCATTAAACCTGGAGAGAGGCATCAACGTTTATGGAGCTTTTGCTGTGTATCTGCTGATTTGCATGTGTTTACAGAATAATCAAGAGGTGGGTTGGATCCCATTATAGTATACAGAGAAAACAGCTGAGGCTGCAACAGAAAGTGACTCACAGAAATTCTGTGAAATAACAGTTGACCTTTGAACAACATGACTCCATTATATGTGCTTTTTCCAATAAAGTTTGCCCTTCATGTCTCTAGATTTCACATCTGTGGTCTTTTCCATCAGTAGTTGGTTGAATCTGCTTATGTGGAGGGCCATATGCATTATTCTATCCCATTTAATTTTTATTTATTTTTAATATATTTTATTGATTTTTTTTACAGAGAGGAAGGGAGAGGGAAAGGTTAAAAATTTTTGTTTGGTTTTTAGGGAGAGAGAAACATTAATTTGTTGTTCCACTGATTTGTGCACTCATTGGTTGCTTCTGTACATGCCCTGACCAGGGATGGAACCCAAAGCCTTGGTGTATAAGGATGATGCTCTAACCAACAGCTGTCTGGGGAGGGCAGTTCTGGCAGTTCTATGCCATTTTCCATAAGGGACTGGAGCATCCATGGATTTTGGTATCCTCATGGGTGGGTCCTGGAACCAATCCCCTATGGATACCAGGGATGACTGAAGTTTTAGAGGCATTAAAAATTATATATTTGCTGCCGAAACCGGTTTGGCTCAATGGATGGAGTGTCGGCTTGGAGACTGAAGGGCCCCGGGTTCGATTCCGGTCAAGGGCATGTACCTTGGTTGCGGGCATATCCCCAGTAGGGGGTGTGCAAGAGGCAGCTGATCGATGACTCTCTCTCATCGATGTTTCTAGCTTGCTTTCTCCCTTCCTCTCTGTACAAAATCAATAAAATATATTTTTTTAAAAAATTATATATTTGCCGAAACCGGTTTGGCTCAGTGGTAGAGCGTCGGCCTTCGGACTAAAAGGTCCCAGGTTTGATTCCGGTCAAGGGCATGTACCTTGGTTGCGGGCGCATCCCCAGTGGGGGGTGTGCAAGAGGCAGCTGGTCAATGTTTCTCTCTCATCGACGTTTCTAGCTCTCTATCTCTCTCCCTTCCTCTCTGTAAAAAATCAATAAAATATATTTTTTAAAAAAGAGTTAAAAATTATATATTTTATTTATTTATATGTTATGATTTTAGGGAGAGGGAAGGCAGAGAAAGAAATTGCTTGCCTGCCTCCCACATGCAGGCTGACCAGGGATCAAACCTGTAACTTGGGCTTGTGCCCTGAGAATCAACCTATGACCTTTTGGTGCCCAGGATGATGTCCAACCTATTGAGTCACACCAGACAGGGCCAGATTAAAAAAACAAATTAATTGTTTTTTTTTTGTTTGTTTACTTTAACACAAAATCTTTATTTGGAACTTGTGCGTTACTGAGCAGGTCAATCACTCTGAAATCACAAGTCTTCACATTATTCAGAGAAATACAAGAGCTCCTTGCACAGATTTTTTTTTTTTTTTTTTTTGAAGGCAAATTAAAAAATATATATTTTTATTGATTTGGGAGAGGGAGAGAGAGAGAAACATCAATAATGATCAACTGCCTCCTGCCCACTCTCTACTAGGGATTGAGCCTATAACAAAGATAGCTTTTAATTGATTTTTAGAGAAGGGAAGGAAGAGGGATAGAGAGATAGAAACATCAACGATGAGAGAGAAACATCTATCAGCTGCCTCCTGTACATCCCCTTACTGGGATCAAGCCTGCACCCTGGCATGTGCCTGACCTGGAATTGGACTGGTGACCTCTTGGTTCATGGGCTGATGCTTAACCATTGAGCCACACAGGTTGGGCTTGCATAGATTTTTGAGTGAGTGGGGTCATTGCCCCTAACCCTTGTGTTGTTCAAGGGTCAGTTGTAGTAGCTTATCAGTAATAGATTATGAAGTAATGGCCGGAGTAGATGTCCCCATTTTATGGGTGATGAAACTGAAGCCCAGAAAGGTTAAGTCAAGGTAATGATAGTGGCAGAGTTGGGTAGAGGCTTGTCATGCTATGGAGAGATCAGTGGGTCAAGGTTGAGGGTGCTGGGTTTTGTGGGAAGAGATAAGGCGACATTTGGAAGTGAAGGAGCTTGGCTGTGATGGAGGGAGGAAGCCCCCGTCGAGGAGGGCATTTTGTGCTAGCCTTTGTCCACACGACATCTTTCATCCTCGGGACTCAGCAGGGTTGGGATGATTGTTCCCACTTCACAGATGGAGAAAGTGAGGCTCTGAGAGGGTCTTGCTGTTCCTCTTGGCTTGTCCTGGCCAAGAGGTGTCCCTGCAACTTCAAGTTCTCAGTTCCCGTAGGACCAAAAGCCTCAGAGTCTGGAGCGCCAGACCTTCCTGTGCCTTTGGAGCTGAGGGAAAACTCTGGGGCTGGCACAGCTGCCATGAGGACAGTGGTGGTATTTTTAGCTAAGGGCCAGGTGATAGAGTGGGTGGAGCTTAGCAGGCTAGGACAGAACCCATTGTTCATTACTGCTGGGCCTCAGGAGCCTTGAGAAGGCCTCTGGCGCTAGCTCTTTCTGGCCACCAGTCCCTCCTCTGCCACTGACTGGCTGTGGAACCTGGGCAAACCCCTTTCTGGGTCCTTTTCTTGTTGGTAGATGCTGGGAGTTGTACTGGGTTTAGATTTGTTTCTTTTTTGCCACCCGTCTTGTGCCAGCTCCTTTCATGGACTTTCTCTCATTCAGTCCTAACAACAGATATGGTTGGTAAACATTTGCTGAACTCTTCTCTGTGCCAGGCCCTGCTGGGCACTGGACATACAGAGGTGTCTCAAGGATGAGGTTGGGCAGACATGCATACATTTAATGTATTGTCTCCATTTTGTAAGTAAGGAGTTCCTCCCACTTCTTTATCTGCACTGCCACCACCCCAGTTCTGGTCACTCTCCTCACAGGTTTCCCTGGGTCTCTTGCTCCACATATACATGCAGCCATCAAAGGGGTCTTTTCTTTTCTGTTCTTTTCTTTTTTAATATATTTTTATTGATTTTTTACAGAGAGGAAGAGAGAGGGATAGAGAGTTAGAAACATTGGTGAGAGAGAAACATCGATCAGCTGCCTCTTGCACACCCCCTACTGGGGATGTGCCCGCAACCAATGTATATGCCCTTGAATCGAACCTGGGACCTTTCAGTCCGCAGACCAACGCTCTATCCACTGAGCCAAACTGGTTTCGGCAAAGGGGGTCTTTCCTTTGTAAAAAACATTTTTATTGATTTCAGACAGAAATATACCAAGTTCTTTCCTGTTTCCAGGCTTTTGTTGAGCACCTACTGTTTTCCGGGTCTGTATCAGATGCTTGAGGAGGAACATGCAGGCTAGGAGAGCTCCTTGGGTTAAAGCCCTGAGGAGGGAATGAGTTCAGATTGTCTGAAGACCAATATATGTGGTTGAGAAGCTAGGGAGGGGAAGAACAAGGGTGGGCAATCAAGTGGGTAGGGCCCTCAGGCCACGTGAGAAGCTAGTATTTTATTAACGAAGTAGAGGCCCAGTGCACGGATTCATGCACACTGAAAGGAAATTAATTACAAGAACTATTTTAGAGGTAGGGAAGGGATTGTGGGAGGGCTTCAGCGATGTCTGGCCTGTCTTGCCCAGTCCTGATTGGCCAGATCCCAGCAGCAAGCTAACCTACCAGTCAGAGTGTCTGCCCCTTGATGGTTAGTGCGCGTCATAGCAAATGGTCCAAAGATCGACACTTAGCATATTAGGCTTTCATATAGAGAAGATAAGGGGAAGCCATTGGAGGTTTGTTTTTTACTTTAGCAGAAGAGTGGAGGTACTATAACTTAAATTTTATAAAGTATCTTGTAGCTTCTGTGGGGAGAATAGTAGACCAGTGCAGGGGCTTCTTCAATGATCCAAGGTAGTAAGATATGGTTGGATTGCTTATATATTTGTGATTTTGAGCCAACAATATGCTGATAGGTTGGAAGAGAGTGAAAGTGGAAAAGAACCAAGAAAATTTTTGTTAGGAGTGGCTGTTTCCTAAAATGGGAAAATTGGAAAGGTAAGGAGACACGAGGGTTCAAACTTGACACATAATAGATCCAGTTGTGCATCTAAGTGCAGCTATTCAGCAGGCAATTGGATTGTAGGAGTCTCGTAACTGGGAGAAGTTGGGCTGGAGATAAATGTGTGGGAGTCACTGCTGCAGAGACCGTATTTAAAGGAAAAGGGAGAAGATGGAACCCTGAGGGCTTCCAAACATTAGTCACTTACAGGAATAGAAGCCAGAAAAGTAGTAAGGAAAACACAGGACTGTTATAGAAGCCAGACAAAGAAAGGGTTTCAGAAGGAAGGAGTAATTAGTGGGATCAGTGCTGCAGGAGAAGCATGAACATAGATAATTGACTATTAGATGTGAGAATCAGGCTCGTCTCGAGACACCTTGAGAAGGGCAGTATCCATGGAATTGAAGTCTCAAGGATGCCAGAGGACAGGGGATCAGGCCCCACAGAGGAGAGACAACTCATGTATTGTGTAACAAATGAATGCCTCGTCTGTAGCTACACTTGAGGAGGATTAGTGGATTCCGTGGAGGAAAAGTGGCCTAGTTCTGAATTTTCAGTGAATCGTGAAGTGAAGTCATTAGTTGAGAGTAAATTTACTAAGAAAATGTCATAGGATTGCTGGCCTGTTTCTTGAATTTGTGTCTTAGTAAATGAGACCTTTTAGTGTGGTTGGGGTTTTTCTCCCGCTGGACTCAGTGGTTTAGGTGGAGTGGAGGATTGGGTTTAACGATGGTGGAGTTTTGCCATGAGTTATCAGAGGACAGAGGGTAGAAAGGACAGCAGAATCTTAAAATGTGGGAAGAAGAAATTGAGAACGTGAAGGCAAACTATGAAGGGCAGTGGAAACTGGTAGGATTAATGCATTAGAGGCTCAGACCTGACTGGCTGCAGCCTTACTAGAGTTGGGGCCGTAGAGGGAGAAGACTGGAAAGATGGGACATAGTCACAGTCATTTGCTTGAAATCAGTATTTCCAGGGGGAGTGTCATTGGTCATGGGCTGCCAAGGGGCCAGGGTGAGTAGGGGTAATGATAGGGGGAGGGTGTGTGTGTTGAGGCCCAGTAGAAGGAATATTTCATCTTTGAATTGTACAGCAGGAAGCAGTCTGACGTAGTCAGTTTATTATTTGTTATTATCCCCTTGGGTAATTGACAGGATCTAAGCTGCCCTAAATATAATAATCACCAGCAGTCCCAGGCCCCATCCTAGATCTATTGAATCTGTTTTCCAAGAGAGGTTTATAAGCACGACAGATAACTTACAAGGGAAGGGACTGACCTTCGGAATGGGCTAGTGTGGCGTGGGTAGGGAGGGTGAGATTATTAGAAAAACATTGAGATGGTGAGAGAGCTCATAATAGTATTGTTTTTTCCTGCCTGAGAATTTGGACAAATTTGAGACATTTGGGGTGACAGATAGAAGCCAAAATATAACTTTCATTACTAACATTGAAGCCAGAGGATGTAGATTAGCATTGAAGAACAAGGAGGTTCATGTGTACTTGTTAACTGAACCCCCAAATTCAGTTACATATCCATTACAGGCAAGGTGAGCCTGGTAGGTCTCGGTACAGAACATGCTTCCTGCAAGCAGGGTGGCTACTGTTTGCTTGCAAAAGGGAGAGCTGCGCCAGTTTAGTATGGCTTAGTTCCCTGGGCATCTTCCCGTGCACCGGAAGGTTGCCAGTTTGATTCCCAGTCAGTGCATATTCCTGATAGGGGCGTGCAGGAGGCAGCAACCAATGTTCTCTCTCACATCTGTTTCTCTCCCCCTCACTTTCTCTCTCTCTAAATATCAATAAAAATCTTTTTGTTTAAGTATTTAAAAAAAGAAAATAAAAAAGGGAGAGCTGAACTGCAAATGCCCAATTTATTCCTCCGAAGTTTACTAATCAGACAAGCCAGTCCACCTCCCCTGGGCAAAGAGCCAGAAGTGTCACACAATGAATTCTCTCCGGGTGGAAACATCCGGCGTGGGGGAGAAGCCTTTTCATATCTTAAGGAAAATCAAAGAGCTGCCAAATCCAAGGTGTTAATAGAATCATTTATGAATATGACGTTAGCAAGACTATTACTTGGAAGATAGACAGTCAACCAGGAGCTAAAATCTTTAGGGAAAGAGGAAGTTGGTAGGTGGCAGCAGAAAAGGTAGTGGGAAGTATATATACATCTATATAGGCTGACAGCTGTTTTTCAAGGGGGCACTTACCTGTGTTACTTATACATACTTGTGCAATTCTTTGATTAAATGTACTCTCCCATGAGATTATAAGTTGAAGTGCCGAAACCGGTTTGGCTCAGTAGATAGAGCGTCGGTCTGCAAACTGAAAGGTCCCAGGTTTGATTCCGGTCAAGGGCATGTACCTTGGTTGCGGGCACATCCCCGGTAGGGGGTGTGCAAGAGGCAGCTGGTCGATGTTTCTCTCTCATCGATGTTTCTAGCTCTCTATCCCTCTCCCTTCCTCTCTGTAAAAAGTCAATAAAAATATATATATATATATAAAAAAAAGATAAGTTGAAGTTAGGTAGGGACCATGCTTTTCTCTTTTGACTGCCTCAGCTCCATAAATTCTTGTTGAGTGAGTGAGTGTCAGTGACCAGATTGCTCAGCCTAAAGTTTCAAGTCCACACGTGGATGAGTGACCAGTGCCGTGCTTCCTGGTTGGTGGGATGAGCCACTCATGGGACTCCCATTCATTCTGCCTTTGCAGCTGACATCAGCCTGGCCGCCTGGGGACGCAAGGCCCTGGACATTGCGGAGAATGAGATGCCGGGCCTGATGCGCATGCGGGAGATGTACTCGGCTTCCAAGCCGCTGAAGGGTGCCCGCATCGCCGGCTGCCTGCACATGACCGTTGAGACAGCCGTCCTCATTGAGACCCTTGTTGCCCTGGGTGCTGAGGTAAGCTCTGCAGCTATTGTGTGAAGTGGGAAAACCAGTGTGGTTTGCCCCCTCAGGCCCAGCTGGGGCAGCAGCCTTGTCACAGTGCCGTCATTTTTGTGGTGACCGGTGTGCACATTTTTTTCTGGCTGGGAAGATAGCATTCAATTTCCCGCAACTCACATCCTCCTGCCTAAGGAGTAGAAAAATTCAGCCCCAGTGTCCAGCTGAGACATGGAAGGACTGGCTCTCATTGGCCCTCCTAGTCATGTGCCTGCCCTAGGCCAATCATGGCTGCCAGAAGGATGATGTGCTCTGATTGGTTCAGCCTGGGTCATATATACCTAATGGACAGCTCTTCTAACATCTTTAGGAGTCTTGGAAGAAGATAGTGCTTCTCTAAAAGAGGGCAGGAGAGCAGCCCAAACAAACAGACTACATTAGACTCAGTCCTTGTATTTCTTTTAAACATTCACACTCTGATTTATAGCTTTAAATACTATCCACATGGTGATGACTCTCGGGTAAATGTACCAATCTAGATTTTCCTCCACCTCCACCCTCAACTCAGCAGCTGATGTGCCATCTCCACTTGGAGATCTAATAGACATATAACAACCTCAACATATGCAAACAAACTCATGATTCTTGTGTGTCCTTCCCACAACCCTTCTACAGTCTTCCTCACATAAGCAGATGGAAATTCAGCCCTCCAGGTTTTCTTCGTTCCAGAACCTGGTGTCATCCCTGACTCTACTTTGTCTCTCACTCCAACAACTAATTCTACAGCAAATCAGTTCAGCTCAGCCTTCAAAAGATACCTATTATCACCTCCGCTGCTACTGTTCCATCTCTTGCTTGACCTCTTAGCAGCTTCTTCACTCCTCTCCTTGCTTTCTTGTGGAGCCCTTTCTCTTCCACATAGCACCAGAGTGCTGTTTTAGAATAAAAGTTAGGTCTTGCCAGGTCCACCACTCTATGGTCACAGAGCTGGCTGGGACTAGATCATACAGTGAGCTTCTCACTTTTAGCTCCAGGGCTTTTTCCTGTCCCTGCCCAGTGACCCCGGTGTTGCTGTACTGGCTCTTCTAGGTGCAGTGGTCCAGCTGCAACATCTTCTCCACCCAGGACCACGCCGCAGCTGCCATTGCCAAGGCCGGCATTCCGGGTGAGTCCTGCTTGCTGCTGTGGGATGTGGGAATGCATGAAGGGGCTCTTGCTTCTCCATGTTTCTTCCTGGCTCCTACAGTGACAGACTTCCCCGCGGCTGTGGAGAGGAGTCATGGCCACACAATCCTAGCCTAGTGACCCATAAGAAAGCTCTTTTATTCTGTTGCCATCTAAAAGTCTATGGGAGATACTTAGTGTCCCAGCTTGTCTTGTGATCAAGGACAGGATCTTGTGTTTGGGAACTACTTGGTATGGAGGAGGGGAAGTTCCTTAAAAAAAGGATCTGGAGGAAAAGGAAAAGAGAGGATGAAGGACCTGGCCAGTATAGCTCAGTGTTTGAGCATCAACCCATGCACCAAGAAGGTTTGATTCCGTCAGGGCGCATGCCTGGGTTGTGGGCTTGATCCCCAGTGGGTGATGTGTAGGAGGCAGCTGATCGATGTCTCTTTCCTTTTTCTTTCCCCTCTCTCTAAAAATCATTAAAAACCTTTTTTTTTTTTTTTTTTTTTTTTAAAAAAAAGGGATGGATGTGGGTCTGTTTCCAAAAAGAATCGGGAGGAATACTGGTCAGAAAAAGAGCTCTAGAGATTCAGTGCCTAGGGTCTGTAGAAGACCAAACATCAGAGGAAGAGCTTTCATAAGCTGCTGGAGAAATGGCATGCTCAGCCTCGGCCTGTGGAGGGGAGTGGTTAGCTCTGGTGGTGATTAAGTAGGACATTCGTGAGCCTCAGGTGCGGGGGGAGGGTCAGGAGGAGCCTCCAGTGACTGACCAGGGCGGGATAGGCATGTCTCCCATTCCTCAGCCGTGGTTGGGCTTCGTGGCCTTTTCTGGGAAATTCTTTGTCTTCAAGACCGTTGTCTGCCTCAGATAGACAGAGAAACAGCCTTCCCTGCTTGGCCAGTGGTCTTTCCTCAGAGGTGGTTCCTGGGAGCCCCACATATGTGTCCCAGTCATTTCATCGGATGGGAGGAGCCTGGACTAGAGCTAATGTCTGGCACAGAAAAAGCACTATACGTAACTGCTGTTAGTAATTTTTTGGCCAGACTTTGCCTGGGACCACCCACCACAGAGTCTGCTGGGCCCTCAAGTCTTTTTAGAGCAGAACAATTCTTGGATCTTGCCTTGTGGGTCCACATGAACATGGTTCCCTGCCTCTGCAGCACCTCGTCCCAGCACTGGGGGTCATTATGTGTTGATGCCCCTATCCTTGGGGCCTAGACAGAAGGGAGTAGGAGAGTAAATAATTCATTCCACTTACCTGTATCTGGCCTCCTGCTCACTTAATCCATTTACAGATGAGGAAACTGAGGCTCAGAGAAGTGAAATGATTTACCCAAAGTCACACAGCTGGCAAGTGCAGAGCCAGGATTTGAACTCAAGTCTCTGTGGCTCCAAGTTGTGTTCTTATTACCGCTGAGTTTTCAAAGGGGCTGGGAGTGCTGGGCATGGGAATAGGAAGGAGATAGTTGTTGCTCTGCCCAGGAAGTTTGCTAAAGCAGGTTCCAGTGGGGAAGCAGACACTGATGTGCCATTCACCTCCAGTATATGCCTGGAAGGGTGAAACAGATGAGGAGTACCTGTGGTGCATTGAGCAAACTCTGTACTTCAAGGATGGGCCTCTCAACATGATTCTGGACGACGGCGGCGATCTCACCAACCTCATCCACACCAAGTATCCACAGCTCTTGTCGGGTGAGTAGGGTGGATGGGTGGGTGGGCTTGGTGCTTGCTGGCAACCTGGATGGCTAGGGTTAGGGTTAGGCCTAACCCTAGCCCTAACCCTAACCAGGTTAGGATGGAGCCTGCTTGCCCATATGAAAGCAGCAGGCTGGAAGGATTCCCAGCACCTCAAGCAGCAGATTCTGTGGGAGATGGGAGGATGGCAGGTTCCTGCAGGCGTGCCGGGGCCTGACCTGACTTCTGCCAAGGTGGCTGGGGGGAGGAGGCGGTCTGGCTGAGATGACCTAAGAGCAAGCATAAGCCAGGTCTGCGAATGAGTCAGATTTTTTAAAGCAGGGTAGAGAGGAAAGGGGTGAGGGAGGAAAACAGAAGAAGCCAGCCTGGTTGGTAGCTTAGCTTCCATCACTGGGAGAGGGGGTATTATAGGAGCGGCCAAAGCTCTAGTCAAGGCCAGATTTATGAGTGTGAATAGGTTAAGAGAAAAGGATTTAGCTTGATCCTGAGAGCAAATGGAAATAATTGGAGGGTTTTGAAAAGATTTCTCTGAAAATGTACATGTTCAAAACGCCTGCTGTGTGGAGGATGGGTTGTGGCTGGGAGGCCAGGTGAATATGGTGGCAGGGACAAGGACAGTGGCAGTGGAATGGAGTGGCCTGGTAATGGTGGTGACTCCTCCCTCTTGCTGGCCTGGATGATTGGGTAGACTGTGATATCAGTCACAGAGGTGTGAACCCAGAGAGAGGAGTGGCTGCGGTAGTGGGGGGGACAAAGATGAAGAATTTGAGTGAGTTCATGTAATAGGCCCTTGAGGCTTCATTCCAGAGCCACCCTCAAACACTCTCCCCCCCTCAGCCAATCCCTTAGGTAGCCCCTTCCTGGCCTGAGGCTTACCCCTTCCTTTCTTGTTCAGGTATCCGAGGCCTCTCCGAGGAGACCACAACCGGGGTCCACAACCTGTACAAGATGATGGCCAACGGGATCCTGAAGGTTCCTGCCATCAACGTCAATGACTCCGTCACAAAGGTGAGCCTTGGGGCAGTGACAGTTCCAGCTGTTGGCTCCCAGTGCAGCTCGGGAATAGGCCCCTGAGGAAGGCTGCAGCTAGGGACTTGAAGGCCTCATTTGAGGGGAGGGAGGAGACTGCAGACTGAGGGTAATGAGTGCATTAAAGAGGTGAGGAACTATACAGTGAGAGCTGGGCATCAGGAGCTTTAAAGTGAAGCAGATTCTTTGGGCAATCTCTTTTAGTAATTGATCCTGGAGAAGCCTTCTGGACCAGGAGAGAAAGGCTAGCAAGGTCTTAGGGCTGATTGCAGGGTAGTCCACAGGGCAGAAAGCAGGGTGAGAAGCATATGAGGGCATTAGCTGGTGGAGAAAAGTCATGGATGATCAGCCCAAGGTCCATCAGGCCAAGATGCTGAGAGTGGGTCTGAGCCGTAGGGCCTTGCTTGCTCCCATTGCCCCCATACCCCCTCTCCTTTCAGAGCAAATTTGACAACCTCTATGGCTGCCGGGAGTCCCTCATAGATGGCATCAAGCGGGCCACAGACGTGATGATTGCGGGCAAGGTGGCGGTGGTAGCGGGATATGGCGACGTGGGCAAGGGTTGTGCCCAGGCCCTGAAGGGTTTTGGGGCCCGAGTCATCATCACCGAGATTGACCCCATCAATGCACTGCAGGCTGCCATGGAGGGTACGATAGGGCGAGGGTTGGCTGTCAGTCACTGGGGCCAGAGGAGAGGCAAGGCCCCCCTGGATGACCCGTGGCCACTGTCTGCACAGGCTATGAGGTGACTACCATGGACGAGGCTTGTCAGGAGGGCAACATATTTGTCACCACCACAGGCTGTATCGACATCATCCTTGGCAGGTAGGGATCCTGGGGAGCGAGAGAAGGGGCTGGGTTGGGGCTGCTCTTCCTTCCTGATGGTCTCCCATGGATTTGGACTTCCCTTAGGCACTTTGAGCAGATGAAGGATGACGCCATCGTATGTAACATTGGACACTTTGACGTGGAGATTGATGTCAAGTGGCTGAATGATAACGCTGTGGAGAAAGTGAACATCAAGCCCCAGGTGCGGAGCCCCAGCCCTTCTAACAGGGTCTCAGATGGAGGGCTGAGGGGGCAAGCTCATGGACTGGCCAGAGGAGGGCTGATGAGGAAGCTCTGGCAACCTGGGCCACAGGATGGGAGGAAGGGGGCCTGGTTTCAGAGCTCCTTAAGTCAGCATCTTGGAGTTCGGCATGGCACCCATTTTCCAAAGGTCCCACGATGATTCTGATGTGCAGCCAAGGTTTACCACCACTCCATTCAGCTTTTACCGAGTATGGTGATTAAGAACATGGGATCTGTCCTCAGACTGTCCACCCTCAAATTGCAGCTACTTATTAGTGTGTGGCTCTGGGCAGTTGAACCCTTTGAACTTTAGTTTCTTTATCTGTGAAATGGGGATAATAGTAGTACTTAAATCATAGGGTGGTTATTAGTCGCATGTGTATATATACATACAGTTACATAGTTATGTGTATGCTCTTAGTTCAGGGTACATGCCAATAAGAGTAATAATAACAACATTACCTAATACTTACTGAGTACTTAGTATGTGCCAAGCCATGTGTCAAGTGCTTTACATGTGTTAGTTCACTAAATTCTCACAGCAGATCTGTAAGGTGTGTAGATCAGAGCTGCTTGATAAATATTGTCTATTACTATTAATTGAGTGTGCCATGGTTGTTCTAGGGTAGCCTAAGCCCTCACAGGTGCTGTTGGAGGCAGGCAGGCCTGCTGGGCAAGAGGGTAGGATGAGGCAAGGGTGGACATCAGGAGCGTCACCAGCCTTCACTGCTACTCTGCCCACTTGCAGGTGGACCGCTACCGGCTGAAGAACGGGCGCCGAGTCATCGTGCTGGCCGAGGGCCGGCTGGTCAACCTGGGCTGTGCAATGGGTCACCCCAGCTTCGTGATGAGCAACTCCTTCACCAACCAGGTGCTGGCGCAGATTGAACTGTGGACCCATCCAGACAAGTACCCTGTTGGGGTCCATTTCCTGCCCAAGAAGGTGGGTACCCACCTCCAACCCAGGCCCAGGGTCATACATCCAACCCTGGGCTCCCCACACAGGACTTGCCAGAGTTCACCTGAGAGGTCCACAGGGCAGAAAGCATTTTCTTCATTTAGCCGAGGAGGAAACTCAGGCCCAAAGTAGAGAATGACTCCCATTCTCTACTGGGTGATGAGGAGAGCGTGGGCTTTATGGTGAGACCCACCCAGATTTGAGTCTAAGCCTTACCACTTAGCAGCTGTATAACTGGGGCAAGTTGCCCAACTTCTTTGTGCTTCTATTTCCTTCTCTGTAAAACGAACGTAATACTACCTCCGTTAAGGATTGTGAGGATTTCCTTATACCAGGGGTCACAAACCCATACGCCCACAGGGATTGGGCAGGTAAATGAGTGGATTGGGCTGGGTGGAGACTAACAGAAGAGCTCATGCCCCAGTGAAGGGTCAGCTGTCATTAACCTGGAACCCGGGCCATTGGACCAGGGCTCCTGACATTTTAAGAGAAGCCAGATGTTAAGATCTTTGTATGAAATATTCAATTTTTAAATATAGGCAACTTGTTAACAGTTTTTAAAAATAATCAGGTGGGTCAACTTGGACATGTCTGTAAGCCAAAAATGCAGCCTGCAGACTGAAGGATTGTGGCTTTGGAATGCAATGATACCACTAACACTCTGAGTATATGTAGCATCTGACATGCTATGGGAGTGTGATCAGGGTAATCAGGACAAGGAGGTCTTTTCATATCAAACCTAATGCTTATCCTAACACCCTATGCAATGTACATACCCCCAAGGATCAGAATTGCTGTTTTAGTTCCAGCCTTCCCCCCCTCTCCCCCCCCAGTGTCATGGTTGAACTTGGCTTTGCCACTTAGCCTCTCTGGGCCTCAGTTTTCCTAAGAGTTAACTCTTGCTCGTCTAGCATTTGATACCGAGGAAGCTCTGATGAAGTCTCCATACCATTTCTCCACCCCTTGAAAGGCTGGTTCTGTCAGGTGAAGTAGGAAGAAGCCCGGGGGTCCTCTACAGGCCTGGGCACCTGCCCCCAGAGCACCTGCCTCAGAGCCAGCCACCTCCTTTCCGCCTCGTCTTTCTGATACTTCCCTTGGATCAGATGTTTTTACCCTTAAGGGCCTTTAGGGCTCTCCTGATCTATGCAGCCTGCCAGATCCCCAGCCTTGTTATGGGGTTTAAAAAGTGATTTGACCTCCATCTGATCCCAGTTGGAATAAATAAGATTGATGGTGAGAAATTGGACAGGCCTTAAAATGAGGGCAGGGTTAGAAGTAAAAAGTTAAAGATCTCATCTCCTATCCCAGCACATGGCCTTATCCTTACCTCCTTCATCACAGCCAAGATATGGATGGAGGTCGTCCTTGGCTTCATGCCTCACATGTGATGTATGGACAAAGACAGAGAGAGCAGCCACCATTTATTAAGGTATCTACTTGCACCAAGAACTCTAGCATTGATCTTTGCGATAGCCATGAGAGATACATCCTACAAAGGAGGACTCAAAGGTTCAGGAAATGATTTGTTCCCACAGTTGTCAAGTATTGGGCCAGGAGTAGAATCCAGCTCTACTGTCTGTCCAAGTTAATCATATGACACTGCCTTCTGGGTGTGGGTTGAAGGAGAAGGAAGAAGTGTATTCAGGGTTAGGTCAGGCCAAGAGAAGGAAGTAGTCAGTGTGCACTCAGAGTGAGACCTTCATTCTGCTTCCAGAATTAACATGGATTTGGAGCTGGGCTCTACTCATGCCCTGCCTGCCTCTCCCCAGTTTCTTCTTCTGATAAATAAAAGAGTAAATACTGCCCTCCTTAAGGGAATTTGTGAGGCTCAAGTGAGACAATGGTTATGAAACCACTTGGACATGTAAAAGTTGTAGGGGCTGGGCTGTAGTCCAGGACTGTTGTGTCATCATGTGGTGGGACTTGGGGCATTAGGGATAGACAGGCCTTACCCAGAGCAGGAAGCTGAGAAAGTGACACCGCACACTGAGAGTTCACCTTTCTCTAAGTGCCCTTTTCAGACTTCTTTATGCGTTTCAGCATTGGTCAAATTTAAAAATTGGCCTTATCTAACCCCAGCCTCTGTTTTCCTTAGTTTCTGTTCCATCTCTTCAAAGATGCCTTGGAGGCCATAAGTTGAGATGTTTGAGACAAGTTTTGGGGTTTTAGAGCCAGATAGACTTGGGTTCAAATCCTAGCTCTATAAATAACTAGCCTTGTGACCTTGGGCAAGTCATTTCACCGTTCTGAGCCTTGATTTCTACATTTGTGAAAGGAGGATGGCAATTTTTTATTAGTCAGGATCCTTTGGTGGCAAGTGGTAGAAACCCTTTTCAAACTGGTGTATTATATATTGCTATGTAACAATTTAACCCCAAAACTTATGGTTTAAAGCAGTAAACACTTATTATTTTAGTTTTTTTGTGGTTCAGGAATTGGAGAGCACCTTAGTGGGGTGTTTGATTTGAGGTCCTTCGTGAGGTTGCAGTGCTATCTGAAGGCTAGATGGGCTGGAAGATCCACTTCACTGTTGGCAGGAGGTCTCAGTTCCTAGTCACATTGGAATCTCCATAGGGCCACTTAAGTGTCCTCAGGAGATGGCAGCTGGCCTTGCCCCAGAGGGTGGTCCAGGAGAGCAAAGGAAGTAGCTGCAGTGTCTTTTAGAACCTAGTCTCCAAGTCATATACCATCACTTCTGCTTTTTTCTATTACAAGTGAGTCACTCAAGGGTGAACAATTAGGCGCCACCTCCCGAAGGGAGTATTATGAATTTCTAGACAAAGAATTTAAGGACATACTTTAAAACAGCCACAACCAATTTAATCTAAAAAGAAACTGCTGGCTGAACAAAAAGTGGTGCAAAAGTAGGTTTACAGTTTTCCAAATGAAAAATAATACAATAATAACTGATAATATAAGAATTAACTCTCTTTCGTGGTACTCACAACTATAAACCTACTTTTGTCCGACCCTGTATAAAGGAGGAGTCAAGATTCAGACAGTGGACCCGGGGGCTCAGTATTATTAGAGCTCTGTGTTGACTTTTTTTTTACATTCACTTCACTTGTCAATAGACTCACCACTAGCAAGCTGAGACTGCTACCCTCCCTGTTTAGAAATCCCATTGAAATTGGAGAGATCCTGTCTCTCCCTGCTATGGAAATGTTTGGTCCTTAGACAGATTCCAGAGAGGCGTCTTGGTTAGCTACTTGGGTTGGTGGAAGGTGGGAAAGGAGATATAATTGATGGTCCCACCAGGTTACTTGGAAGGGAGGATGTGGCATGGTTCCCTCTTGAGGAAGGGGAGCTGGGCAATCAAAAACAACACACCCACTGAGTCTGTCTGAAGATAGGATGAGGTAATATGTGTAACGCCTGGCAGGCCATAAGGTACCCCAACACAACAGTTCTTGCCTCCATTGGCAACTGGATGCAGGTAAGAGGTTCCAAAGCATGGTACTGACTCCACGTCTTCCTGTGTTTCTCCCCAGTTGGATGAAGCAGTAGCTGAAGCCCACCTGCGAAAGCTGAATGTGAAACTGACCAAGCTGACGGAGAAGCAGGCCCAGTACCTGGGCATGCCCCGTGATGGCCCCTTCAAGGCTGATCACTACCGTTACTGAGAACCAGACTTGCCCTTTTGCCTTCTAGCTGCTGTCCTTGCCCAGGTCCCCTCTTCTCCTCAAGAGCAAATGGCACCAATTTTGAGAATGATCTGTTAATGTCCCCCATCGATTCCCTGGAGCTGGTCACTCAGTCTTTGGCCTCCGCTATATCCCTCATACTGTTCCTTGTGTGGGAGAGGGAATTGAGAAGCCCCTCCTCAGGCCCCGGTCACAGAGGAGGCACATGGGAGATCCCACAGGGAACCATGGCTCAGGGGTTTCAGAGCTGCTCAGTCAGTCCTTCCTTAGGCTGGAAGTTGGAAGTGATGGCATAACACCTGTGCACTTTACTATCTAAGCCCTCACCTGCCCTATGGATGTTGTGCCCATATTCTTGATTGACGGGTTCACTGCTTCCTCAGCCCATGACAAATGAGAAGGAGCTATATCAATGGGTGGGGAGGAATTGTTGGGAGTTCAAATGCTCCTGAGAGCCTGGCTTAGTGCTGGACATTCTCTTATACCTCAGAACAATGAGGTTGGTACTTTCATTCCCTGTTTTACAGGGGTTATAAAATACACTGTTATGGGATAGCCGAGAAAGGACAAGAGAGGTGACAGCCAGAGGTTGAGAGGGGCCAGAGGATCTTAAAAGCAGGCATAGATCTGCCACCACTTTGTAATGGTTCCTATCACAACCCTGGGTCAAAAAGATAAATTTTGTTTATGTTTATATAATGTTAGAGCAAGAAGGTAGATAAATAAAATTTTGGTGCCTAAAATAATTTTGAGCCTTTATTACATAGATAAGCCACTGCCAACAATGTATGCCATGAGCAAGGGGTAATAATTGTGCTGATGAAGACATGGGATTGAGGGGAAGGGGTGGAGGTAGAAGAGGGTATAGAGAGGATAAATGGCGATGGGGGGGGGAAGACACGGGGTCGTCTGCAGCGTGGAGTTATAAAGGCTGCAGGCAAACCTTTGGGATTGGAAGGATGGGCCAAGTGAAGAGAACTATATCTCTTTAGGCGTATCTGGTTTTAACCCAATCTAAGATTCGTTTAGTAGGTGAATTTAACTTTATTGTAATTCCTGTTTGTATTTATTTCCTCTACCTAGTTTTTGTGTCCCAATTCATATTTTCTTTTTCGCCCCATTTCCACTTTGGGCTGATCCAGGGCTCCTTGGAGAACTGTTTATTGAGCACCTACAGGCTGCTAGGAGCTTTGTAGTTGATTTTCTTTATTCTCACAACAAGCTTAGTATATTATATATCCTAACTTTATAGATGAGAATAGAGACTCAGGTTAAATTAAATGTCTTTCTTAAATTCACAGTTTGTAAGAGGCCTTATCATGAATGAAATCATAGAAAGGTGGGTGGAAAGTTAGCCACCTTCCTATTTGCCTAAGTGGTCATTGGCTGAACCCCTGTTCTGGTCTAGACCAGTGTTTCCCAAAGTGTGGTACGCGTACCCCCAAGAGTACGGGAAGAGTTTGGTGGGGGTACGCGTTGCACCGGAGTTTGGTGGGGATATGCACTGCACCGAGCTTAGCTGCGCCTAATTCTACGTTCTCATGAGTACGAGGGGTACTCAGCGTTACGAAAATTATAGAAGGGGCACACATATGTCAAAAGTTTGGGAAACACTGCTCTAGACAATTAAAGCAAAATAAGAACCTACCTGGGAATGATAACTGGAAACTGCTCTCAGGGTCATCTACTGGACGGAAGCCCGATGGCGATGCCTGAGACCTGACCCAGCTGCTCAGATCGCAAGCTAGAGGTAGAAGGCAGACACACAAACAGCTCTGCCATCTGGTACATTATCTGCCCAGCTTTATAGAGTTTAGTGCCTGGCAGCAGTAGGAGAAAGATGGCAGGGACGAGGTGATACTTGAAATCAATTTTGATAGAAATGAAGACTTAACAGAAGGAACTGAAAGCAAGGGCATTCCAGGCAGCAACAGACTAGCTTACACAAGAAAAAAGAGAGAGTAGGAGGAGAGAGTTTTTGGCTGTAGTTGAGGGGGAATTATGAGATAGAGGACTAGAAAGGTAGCCTGAGGGACAGGAAGGAGACACCTTAAAAGTGAAGATGAGAACGTTAGCTGCACAGATTTCTGAAATGGCCTTTCTTGGTTGGACATTCCATACTTGTGTCTTGTTCATTTTTGTATTCTTAGCCTCTAGCTAGGAGGTGATACTACTTCTATGCTAGTAATGAGGACAGGTTCAGAGAGGCCAAGTGGCTGACCCTAGATTATATAGTAAGTTATATGCATACCTAATAAGGTTGCTGTAAATCGCTTACAAACTTTGATAGTTAAATGGTAGTTGTTAGTGACAAATGACATGGGACCCACTTAGCTGATCATGACATCAGTGGTCAAAACAGATTCAAGAGTCACTACCATGCCCACTGCTATTTGTTGTACATTTAATTTTGTGCTAAGTAAGCACTTATTTATTCTTCATGATAACCTTGTAGGGACTTGAATTCCTGGTTTACAAATCAAGAAACAGGTTCTGAAAGACACCGCGAGAGTTGGCTCTTAGCCCCAAATTCAAGCTCTTTCCACACCTACAGGCCCTGGTTTAGGAGGAAGGGAGCCTGGTTTCAGACCCTCCAACACTTGGAGCAGTAACTCTGGAACAACCCAGGTCCCCTGAAGGCAAGACTGCCACCCAGTGCTGCCTAGTGCCCACCTCAGCCACTCTACCATGGTAATCTTTGGGACAATGACTTCTCAGGAGAAAAGAGGAGAAGCCCACTGTTCATCTGAGCCAGAGAGGTTAAATGCCTTATTTTGCACCACAGCCATGCTGCCTCCTCCAACAGGCCTGGCTCGTGTGTAAGCACACTCCGTTCCCTCAAGTCTGTCTCCTCCCAGACACAGGAACTACCTATCCAGATGTTCCCATCTGTGAGATCCCATGTAGTCTCCCCTCCTCCCCCCCCCCCCCCCATCTCTGGTCCCCTAGGGATTCTGGTTTATTACCCAGGCTCCCCCCCCCCCCCCCCTTTTTTTTTTGGAGATGTCCTGCCAGTCTGGTCTCAGCCTTAACTCTGATCTCAGGTCTGCTAATCTGTCACATGGGTAACATTGACCAGGCGCTCACAATGAAAGATGATGTGTCTCCTAAGCCTCTTACCCTGATGTCTGGGCTCTGCCATCACAGCTTCTTGGGGAAAGAAGGAATTGGCCAAGGGTCCGGTACATGGCTGTGTTTTTGTTTTCTCAGGAAGGGGGACTATTCCTAACAACTGTTTAGCCTCTACCAGGGCCTCTGGTCATGGTCCATTGGACCGTAAGTTCTGTAAGGAGAGGATTCATATTGGACTCATTCACAATATTCACAGCACCTGGCACATTGTAGGTGATCAGTACACGTTTGCTGAATGAATAAATGGGTTAGTCTTCCATGCAGTTGTCTGGACCCAGCAGCTAAGTGATTATTTATTTGTTTATTTTATCATCACTAATGGACTGGTTCGTTGGCTTTGCATCTGGGGCCTCACCCCTGGGAGCCAAATGGTGCCTGGTTGGTGACCAATGTCTGGAAAATAGGAGCTGTGGCTGCAATATGTTCCTAATATTCTTATTAATGGCATTTATCAGTAGCAGCTGTGGTACAAGGTACAAAAGGTTCTTGACCATTTAGGCAGCAAGACCACCAACTTTAGGTGGTCTTGCTGCCTAAATGATAGTAAACAAAAAAAGCAACTGGCAGTTCCTCCTCCCCTCATATTTCTTATTAAGGCATAAGAAGCATCACTATCTCAGATTTATAACAAGAACATCAGGAATAATGGCAGGTGCTTCCCATTTTACACACAAGTAAAAGGAAGCCCAGAGAAGCACATATTTGTCCAGTGTGCAGGATTATTACTAGCTTAGCCTGGAAGCACCCATCTTTTTCTTGTACTCTATCCAGGTGGTTCCCGCTCTATCTGGTCCACGTTCTGAAGTTTGCCTCCTATTGCATACTGGCTATGTCACTGCAGGCACAACCTGGGTCTTCAGTTGGGACAAGATCCTTGGAAAGGAGAGAGTTTTAAGGAATTTGAAAGATGGAAGATGGTGAATGGACACTTGGGCCAGGGGAGGTGGCTTTAGTTGTGCTGGCCCTTGAGCTCCACTGTCCTCACCTCCAAGGACAGAGATACATGTGTCCTTGTATCATGGCAGAGATGCATGTCCTGGTATCAGCTATCAGGGCAGAGGCAACTGCTTCACATTTTTTTCTGCCTCCGCTTCTAGAATCATTCTTGTGCAGAGGCCTTTTAAAAATCTCCGTATGGCCCTGGCAGTGTGGCTCGGTTGGACATCATCCCATGTACTGAGAGGTTGCTGAGGTTGCTGGTTTGATTTCTGGCCAGGGCACATGCCCAGGTTGTGGGCTTAATCTCTGGTCAGAGAGTGCAGGAGGCAGATGATCGATGTTCCACTCACATAAAATCATCTTATGCCAGTTTGCAACGTCCTGGTTCTTGCTTGTAGTGATTCCTTGAGGAAGAGCTCCAGCTGCTGGGGTGCACTGACAAGTGGCATCTCAGCTCTTGCAGCCCTTGTGCAGCAAGGTGCTGGGAGTTCCTTTGTGATCCCTGGCTCTGGCTGGGATCAAAGACCTCCTTCCCACCTCAATCCTCTTCCTCCCCAAAGCAGTATCACAGGTGTTCCTCTTCCCAGGGTCCTTCCAAAGACATTGCTGCACTTGGCTTCTCACAGACTCAGATAATCTGTAAGAATGAAATTTCAGGCACCAGCTTGGGACATTTTAGGTGACAGGCCCCAATAATCCAGGACAAAGGTTGCTGCCTACTCACTGTTGACCTTAAAAGTAAAAGTTATTTTACCTGGCCGGGTATCTCAGTTGGTTATCTCGCAATATGCCAAGGTTGCGGGTTCAATCCCTGCTCAGGGCACATCAAATGGGTGGTACAACGAACCAATGTTTCTCTCCCTTCTGTCTCCAAAGTCAATTAAAAAATAAGTCAGTTATTTTACCAGCAAAAATGAGTTTATTTGGGAACAGCAAAGAGTTGCAAATCAGGACATGCAAACCTTAACAAAAGCCATAGAGGCAAGTCCAACAAATGAAGGAAAGGAACCGTACTTTACGGAGAAAAAGGAATGAGAGTTTTTGAACAAAGGTCCATTGGAGAAAAGTGACCTCAGGGAGATGATGGTTTCTCATTGGCCGAGTTGTAGGGTGGTTGGTTTCTTGTAGGAGATGCAATGAACATCTTTTCCTGTTGGGGCCTGTGATTGGCAGTTCTTCCTGTAGTTGCCATGGAGTGTTAGCGCTTCCCTTTCTGGCCTCTGGATTCCCATTTTAGTGGTCCCCTTTTATTTTCAAATCACCAAGCTTGCTGTCTGCTTACTGTGATGTGAATGCGGAAAGAGTGCTGAACCCCTGCTTTTTACTTGGAGCCCCAACTAACAGCTGTCAGGGTTAAAAATGTGGGGGGACCCGTGGTCAGTATTTATTTAGCTTGGCAGTGGAAGAAACTCCTCCCGGTCCCCCACACCTCTGGAAACCCCTGGAAAAAAGGGAGGGTGGCCATAAGGGGCACTTTGTTTGGAAGTCTCCTAAGGCATAGCCTTCTGGCTGTAGGGGCCCATGGCATCGCCCAGTCACAACCAGCCATTCCAGGTTTATATGCAGACCCCCCCAGGACCGACAAACCAGTGAGACTGTGTATGGAGTTGGACCTTTCTTGTTTTTTTCGGGGGTGGGGTCGAGGGAGCTCCTTAGAAGGGTGAAAGACTGAATGGTAGTTCCTTAATGTTTCCTTTCTGTCTGGTGGTCTGCATTCCCTAGATGTGGAGGCACCTTCGGGTGTTCTCTGGTTTAAAGGTAGGGGGCAGCATTGTCTCCAGCTGATCTGGAGAAACGCTTAAGAGAAGTATAGCCTTAGGGCTGGAATAATCGGTCCCCATTCCCGCGCCCCCTCCCCCAACCCCCACCTCCCATACACCCCCCCACCCCTCCAGACCACGGAAATAGTGTGTGTGCAGCCTGCCGTACTTTCCATGTAAAGTGGATCTCCTCGAAGGGAAAATGATCTTTCTGGTCCTTTAAAGAAACAGCCATACACTTTCAATCGGCCTACATAAACTATTTGGATTTTAGACCAGCCCAACCCACGTGCCCTTGAAGTCCCTCCTGCTAAAAGCTACGCCCCAACCTCAGTAGCCACGCCCGCGCCGAGTCCTAAGAAGCCACATCTTACTAGTGATCACCAGCCCTGAGGGGCCCCAGGGTCCAGGGGGTGTTCCTACCTGGGAAACGCCCCGCTGACGGCCGGGAGGCGGCTCAGCAGTTGGGGTTGAGCACGCGGCAGGAGCAGGTGCTGCGGAAGAAGCGGCACATGCAGGCGGCGCACGGGTCACAGCAGGGGGGCGCCGGCTGTTTGCAGCTGTTGCGGGTGGCCACGCAGGGATCGGGCGGCGGGGGCCGGATCCGCGTCACCTTCTTAATCGAAGCCTTTCTCTGTTGGGAAATGCCGGGGCTGACCCAACAGCCCACTCCCGCCCCACCCGACCTCACCTCTGCAGAGGAATCTTTGGGCTGTGGAGGCCACGGACCCACATCCCCACCCACTGCCCACCACCTGCTTGTCTCACTCCCGGGGGCCCTGGCTGTCCCTGATCAGGTCCCTCCGCCTCCATCCTCAGCAAAACTGACAGGGCCTGGCCTGGCCCTCTTCGCTCCCTAAGGGACCCCACTCAACTCCAGTTTTTAACTACCCCTTCTCCCTTTTGTATCTGCAACCCCTCTCAGTACTGCCTTCTCAATAAATCCTGACTCTACTCTCTTCTTCGCCTCTGCTACCCTGGGCCAGGCTGTGCTCTGTGCTGCCCTGGGCCCCTTCTAGCCCATCCTCCAGTGCTCCGAAGAAACCTCTCCGAAGACCTGTGATGGCATCCCACTCTGGTTTAAAGCCCCCAAGGCCCTGAGGCCCTGTGTGAGCCCACCCCTCCCCTCAACACCTTTACCACACTGCCCCACTGGCCTGTGCGCCAAACGAAGAAAAAGTGTTCCTACTACAGGGTTTTTGAACTGGATACTCCCTTTCCTGTGTCTAGTGCAACTGAAGAACTGAATCTTCAAATTTGATTCAATTTAGCCCTGGCTGGTGTGGTTCAGTGGGTTGGGCATTGTCCTGTGCACTGAAAGGTTGCCCCTTCTATTCCTGGTTGGGTCACATGCCTGGGTTTGGGCTCCAGAAGATGGCGAGGCAGCCAATTTCACATGAATGTTTCTCTCTTTTGCTCTCTCTCTTTAAAAAAATAAAAATCAATAAAGATCTTTAAATTTTTTCACTTAATTTTAATTTAAAACTGAAGCAGTGTAAAATTTTTTTGATAAACACTTTATTGTTTTTTTAAGGACTACGTTTGGCTTTGTTAAAAATTAATATTAAAGCCGAAACCGGTTTGGCTCAGTGGGTAGAGGATCGACCTGCTGACTGAAAGGTCCCAGGTTCGATTCAGGTCAAGGGCATGTACCTTGGTTGTGGGCACATCCCCAGTAGGGGGTGTGCAAGAGGCAGCTGATCGATGATTCTCTCACTATCGATGTTTCTAACTCTCTATCCTTCTCCTCTCCTCTCTGTAAAATATCAATAAAATATTTTTTTTTTAAAAAAAGAACTTCCTATTGGAAGAAAGGAGATTCTTATTTTTAAAGAAAAAAATATATAAATTAATATCAGAATTAAGATGTGGCCCAGCCAGTGTGGCTCAGTTGAGCAATCACCTATTAACCAGTTAGTCATGGCTGGTATCCCAGTCATGGCGCATGCCCAGGTTGTGGGCTCCATCCCCAGTAGGGGTCATGTAGGAGGCAGCTGATTGATGATTCTCCCTCATCATTGATGTTTCTATCTCTCTTCCTCTCTGAAATAAAAAAAGAAAAGAAAATAATAATATTTTGAATATATTGGGTTAAATTCAACATTAAAGTTAATTGCATGGGTTTCTTTTTACTTTTAAAAACCGTGGCTGTTAGCCAGGACCGGTTTGGCTCAGTGGATAGGGCGTCAGCCTGCGGACTAAAAGGTCCCGGGTTTGATTCCGGTCAAGGGCATGTACCTTGCGGGCGCATCCCCGGTAGGGGGTGTGCAGGAGGCAGCTGATCGATGATTCTCTCTCATCGATGTTTCTAGCTCTCTATCCTCTCTCTTCCTCTCTGTGAAAAATCAATAAAATATATTAAAAAAATAAATAAATAATAATAATAAAAAAAAACCGTGGCTGTTAGAACATTTAAAATTATATATATGGTTCCCATTGTATTTCTACTGGGTGTTGCTGTTTGAGATTACTGAATTTTTCAGTCTGATATTTAAGTGCTTTCTTGCAGAGGTTTTCCCTTCTATCTCATTATCATGTTTTAATTCCTTCAGTGTTTATCATATAATTTTTTTCATTGGTTTATTTGCTGTTTGCCTGTTTTCCCCACAAAAAACTCTTGTTCACTTCCATATTCCCAGTACCTAGCATCTATACTAATAAAAGAGTAATATGCTAATTAGACCAGGAGACCTTCCAGAGACCTTCCAGAAGTCCTTCCGGACAAAGCCATGGTGGCAGGGCCAAGGCAGAGGCAGTTAGGGGCGATCAGGCTGGCGGGGGGTGGGGTGGTGGGGCAGACGGGGGTGATCAGGCTGGTAGGGGGGCAATTGGGGGCAAGAAGGCTGGTGGGGGGCATTTGGAGGTGAGCAGGCCGGCGACAGGGGCATTTTGGGGGAGCTAGCCATCAGGGGGGTAGTTGGGGGCAATCAGTTTGGCAGGGGTGGGCAGTTAGGGGTGCTCAGGCTGGAATGGGGGGGGGCATTTGGGGTTGATCAGGCCAGCAGGCAGAGTGTTTAGGGGTGATCAGGCAAACAGGCAGGTGAGCAGTTAGGAGCCAGGGGACCCGGATTGTGAGAGGGATGTCTGACAAACATACCCTGAGGGGTCCCAGATTGGAGAGGGTGCAGGCCAGGCTGAGGGACACCCCCTCCCCTATGCACAAATTTTATGCACAGGCCACTAGTATAGATATATTTGTCAATTATATACTCTTATCTGTCAATTATATAATTTGCTTGTTCACTTCACCTAAGGCCGAGAGAGGAGCAGGAATGTTATCAAGATCAGTGCCAGGTCCTACCTCCTACCTCCTAGTCCTGGCTTCCCTTGTCTGATTACAGATGATCTGATAAAAAGAGGCACACCAAGGAATAATGTGTGCATTTCAACAATGCCTTACTCCAGTATTTCCCAAAGTGTGGGAACCTGTACCATAGTGATATGATTTTAAATGGTGCATAAATATTAAATGATGCTGAGTCCCAGTGAGAAAGAATTATTTATTTTTTATCTTGTTCAACTTAAAAGGCTCAATATAGTTTGGTGTCAATATGTCCTTAATGCCTCCCCAATACTTTCTAATCTTCCTTTTAACACAGAGAACAAACATCAGATTTAGAGCCTTTGGCAGGATATACCATTTAGCTAGAATCCACTAATGGTGTTTTATTTTCATTTTACTTATTATTTTTAATATATTCTTATTGATATCAGAGAGGAAGGGAATAGAGACTGCAACATCAATGATGAGAGAATCATCGATGGGCTGCCTCCTGCATATCTCAAGCCTGAAACCCAGGCATGTGCCCTGATCAGGAATTCAACCATGACTTCCTGATTCATAGGTCAATGCTCAACCACTGAGCCACGCTGACCAGGCTCATTTTACTTATTTTTATAGTTAACTTCTACTTATGATAAATGATACTGGTTTTCTGTCACAGTTATATAATTTATAACATTTTAATTTAAAATGTATTTAATAAATAGATTAAACTCAGATGTGGCAAAAGTTGTGGAAATGATTCTGAAATGACTGAGGTGTAGGTAACAGTGCATTCACCCAAAAGAATAAGGGGTGATAAAATTTTAGGCAGGGGCCTCGCTAGTAGAGAAAGATGCTTTTCAGCATGTCAGTTTTTTTACTCAGTGAACCTCAGCTCCTTGGGCTTCTGTGAGGGTCTGGTTTAGGACTCAAGGGCAGGAAGCCTTTAGGTAGCTGTCAGCTTCCTTTCTTCATGTAGGTCTGAAAAGTCACTTAGTTCCTACCCAGAGCTTGGGGGTCCTCCCCTTTTAAGTGCAGCCCCACCCCCACGTGAGAACTCCCAGGCCTACCTTGGAAGCTCTCTTCTTTTCTGCCTCTTTTCTGCTGATCTTTTTGGACTTCTTGTTGAGCCCTTTAAAGAGAGAAAAGAGCAAAGACAGGTGTTTCTGGGGCCCCGAGCTGCAGTGAAGTGGGGAGTGTGGAGGGGGCCCAGAAAGTCCAGGGAGGGGCAGAGGATGAGAGGTTGGCTGGATGAATCACATCTTGGCACTTAGGCCATCAGGGTCTTTTTTTTTTTTCTTTTTTTTTTTTTTCCCCATCAGGTTCTTGTTAGCCTGGCTGCTAACCTGGAGCCAGGGACTGAGAGCAAAGTGTCCTCTGAAGAAAGGTAAAGGGGAAATTCCAGAAGCCCTGTAAAATGGACTCAGTGTCTTACACATGTATAGACCTAGGTTTCCTGTAGTCCTATTTTTTATCTCTCAGAGCTTTGGAGTCAGGCAGACCTGATTTAAATTCAGTCTTTGTGATATAGCATCTGTGTAGCCTTAGCCAACCTACTTATTCTTCTTAAGACTCAGTTTTCTAATCTGCAAACAGGGTACTGTAATACCTCCCTTGCAGGGCTGTCTTGAGGATAGTAAGGTATGTTTGTAAAGTGGAAAGTCTGGCACATCGAAGGTGTTCAGTCAGTGCTTCAACCCCTTCCCTTGCCTTCATCTAGAATATCCTCTTTTGCGAGTGAGAGGCAAGGCAGTAAGGGACATTAGTTTTTATTTTAGGCTCTGAAGTGAAAAAACTGGGTTTAAATCCTGCTCGCCAATTAAGAACTGTGTGATCTTACGTTAGCTACTTAGCTTTCCTAAGACATCATTTCTTCAACCGTGAAATAAGAGTAAAAATAGTGCCTCACCTCACAGTGCCTAGCACACAATAAGTATGCTTGTTATTATTATTTCCAGATGGAATTAAAACAGATCTCTAGTACCAGCTGTAATGGCCCTGATACATTCCCTGAGCAGTCATTCTCAACCCTGGCCCGACAGGACTGGTTCATTCCAGACCTGGTTATAGTCTGCAGGATTTCCTAAAGTTTGTTACCACTGATAGGTGTGCTGTGGTTCAATAAGTATCAGAAGTGCTAAGTTAAACTAAGTTCACAAGTGTCTTAACTCTCCAAGCCTCTAACACGCCAAGCTACATTTTAGGTAGGTTGGCACGCAGGGCTTTCCTAAGCCGAATGAGTCAAGGGACGCTTTATTCGTCCAGGACTATTTCATGGGGTGAGCAAGAAGGAGCCTTGACCTATGGCAATCAGCCTGGGGAGCATGTTTGGCATCCTGAAGCCCCTTCTCAAGGGTGAGAACTCAGAAGCTGGACCCAAGGTCAGGTTACTTACCCATGACAGAGACAGAGGGGGAATCCCACAGGTCCACGGAGGAGTTGCTCCTCAGGCTTCTGTCATCTTCGGGCTTCTCTTCAGGTGCCAGGTGGCTATAAGCAGTGGAGAAGCACAGGCAGACCAGCAGGGTGGCCAGGAGCAGGCGGGTGACATCCATCTGAGGGGGCCTGAGTGGGACAGGGAAGGCAGTCAGGGGATGTGACAAGAGAATGTGCCCTCCTGCTTTCTTTGTTTCTTTGGGCTGGTGCTCTGTCCCGGCTCCACAAGTGTGCCAAGGGAACCGGAGGACCAGCAAGGCTTAAGACAGGGAAGGAGAACTGATGATGGAAGAAGAGAAAAAAGGAAAGATGGGACGAGGAAGAAAGACAAGGAATGAAGTAAGGAGAAAAGGAATGCATTGTGATTGGACTCTGCCAACCAGAGGGTGGGGTAATGTATTTCCCCCCCAAAAAAAACCAGTGGCCCCAGGAAACCCTAAGCCTGGGCAGAGTTATTCAAAGGTTCCTACTACTGCTTCACAGAGGCAGAAGTTTTACTAAGGTGGAGTGAATAAGGCTCATAAGACTCAGTGAGAAAGATGCAGCAATAAATGCTCCCTCAGACAAGTGTATGTGGTCGCATAGACTGTATTCCCACACCCAGAGGGGATGAATGCAGGTATGGTTTGAGTCAGGAGAATGAACTTGTGCACAAAGGCTAACTGTATTTATTGATTTATTAATCTGTCACTAGCCGGATTATGATGAAGCAATGGGTCCCAGAGCGGATTTCTTCTGGTATTTGTGCATGTTTGTCTCAATGAGGGCTCCAGCAGCATCTTCATATTCTCTAAATGCAGGATCTCCACCCAGACCCTCCCTGGGCATGTTCTCTGTGGTCTGGGAAGCTGAGGCTGCTTTTCTTTCTTTTTTTTTTTTTAATATATTTTATTGATTTTTTACAGAGAGGAAGGGAGAGAGACAGAGAGCTAGAAACGTCGATGAGAGAGAAACATCGACCGGCCGCCTCCTGCACACCCCCTACCGAGGATGTGCCCGCAACCAATGTACATGCCCTTGACCGGAATCGAACCTGGGACCTTTCAGTCCGCAGACCGACGCTCTACCACTGAGCCAAACCGGCTTTGGCGGAGGCTGCTTTTCTAAGGTTCTGTCTGCCCTGCCATAGGCTCTGTGGGTGAGAAGAGAATGTCTGTTCTTGCTGGTCCCGCCCACTCCTTGGCTCACCGTCTTTTCAGCAGCCTAGCCAGTATCTAGCCTATTCTTCCCAGCCTTCAGCTTGGCTGGAGTAAAATTTTCTTTTTCTCTTTTTTTTTTTTTTTTTAATCAATCTTTATTGTTCATATTATTACAAAGGTTCCTCATTTCTTCCCCCCTCCACCAGGTTCCCACCCCACCCTCTGCCCCCTCCCCATCCCCCATTGTCCTCATCCATAGGTGCACAGTTTATGTTCAGTCTCTTCCTCCCTCCCTTTCCCCGATAGTAAATCCCTTTTCAGATAGTAAATCTGTTACTTAGCATTTTCTCATATCAATAATACCTCCACATGCCCAATGATACACTTCACACAAAAGACATTTCCAAATAGGTCAACCAGCCTCATCCAGGCCCCACCCAAGGCACTCACAGATCAACACCCCAGCGCTATACTAACTCAACACATCCAGATCTAAGCCTTCATCACTTGATTCCGCAGACCCTCAAGTTCCCACAAAAGTTTCCAGCCATGTCTGAGAGGCAGCCGTGGGCAGGGACAGGCGAGGAGCGAGCTGTTTCGGGCCTGGTTGCTCCGGGCCTGGCCTCTGTTGCTCTGGTTCGTTCCACAACCAGCTGCTCCGGGTCTGGTCACTGCCGCTCCCGACCTAGTTGCTCTGGACTTGGCTGTTGCTGCTACAGGCCTGGCCGCACCCGACCCGGCTGCTCTGGGCCCGGTTGCTCCGGTCCCGGCCGCTCCGGGCCTGGCCGCTCCCAGCCTGTCAGCCGCTGCTCCGGGCCTGGCCGCTCCCAGCCTGGCAGCCGCTGCTCCGGGCCTGGCCGCACCCAACCCGGCTGCTCCGGGCCTGGCCGCTCCCAGCCTGGCAGCCACTGCTCCGGGCCTGGCCGCTCCCAGCCTGGCAGCCGCTGCTCCGGGCCTGGCCGCCCCCAGCCTGGCAGCTGCTGCTCCAGGCCTGGCCGCTCCCAGCCTGGCAGCCGCTGCTCCAGGCCTGGCCGCACCAGACCCGGCTGCTCCGGGCCTGGCCGCTCCCAGCCTGGCAGCTGTTGCTCTGGGCCTGGCCGCTCCCAGCCTGGCAGCCGCTGCTCCAGGCCTGGCCGCACCAGACCCGGCTGCTCTGGGCCTGGCCGCTCCCAGCCTGGCAGCTGCTGCTCCAGGCCTGGCCGCTCCTAGCCTGGCAGCCGCTGCTCCGGGCCTGGCCGCACCAGACCCGGCTGCTCCGGGCCTGGCCGCTCCCAGCCTGGCAGCCGCTTCTCCAGGCCTGGCCACTCCCAGCCTGGTAGCCACTGCTCCGGGCCTGGCCGCACCAGACCCGGCTGCTCCGGGCCTGGCCGCTCCCAGCCTGGCAGCCGCTTCTCCAGGCCTGGCCGCTCCCAGCCTGGCAGTCGCTGCTCCGGGCCTGGCCGCACCAGACCCGGCTGCTCCGGGCCTGGCCGCTCCCAGCCTGGCAGCCGCTTCTCCAGGCCTGGCCGCTCCCAGCCTGGCAGCTGTTGCTCTGGGCCTGGCCGCTCCCAGCCTGGCAGCCGCTGCTCCAGGCCTGGCCGCACCAGACCCGGCTGCTCCGGGCCTGGCTGCTCCCAGCCTGGCAGCTGCTGCTCCAGGCCTGGCCGCTCCTAGCCTGGCAGCCGCTGCTCCAGGCCTGGCCACACCAGACCCAGCTGCTCCGGGCCCAGCCACTCCGTGTCTGGGTGTTCCTGGACTGGCCACCCTGGGCTTGGCCGCCTCTGCCTCAGGCCTGGCTGCCACTGCCCCAGGTCTGGCTGCTCCAGTGCTGGCCGTTGATGCTCTTGTTCTGGCTGCTGCTGCTCTGGGGCCTGGCCACTGCTGCTCCGGGCCCAGCTGCCACTGCCTTGTGCCTGGCCACTCTAGCCCTGGTCGCCGCTGTTCCAACATTCTGTCCCTTTTTTCTCTTTTTTTTTTTTTCTTTTTTAAAAAAAAAACAAAACGCATTTATTTTGCAATGTTGGCTGGTGAGTTGAGTTCTGACTTAGTCTTTGATTTTTCAAGATCTTCTTTGTATTCTTTCTTAAGTAATTTTACTATCATTTGCTCTCACTTGATTTCTTCACATTGAGAACTTCTTTGGTTTCTTCCTCCTTGTCCTGGGAGCTCAGCAGGTTGGCCTGTGGCACCCCTTTGTTCTCCGCGGGCTTCCGCGCTGCTTCAGCCTGTTGCCGGGGTCAGCGCCGCCCAGGAAGCAGCCCCCGTCCTTGGCTCCGTTGCCCGCGCTCAGCAGTCGAAGGCTCAGGGGCACCCCACCCCCTGGGGGCCCCGTCGCCCGGCTCCTTGCTGGCGCCCGGCTGGCCGGTGTCCGGCAGGGGCTCCTGCTCCTCGTAGCGTTCCTCCAGTCTGGAGCTTTCTTTCTCCCTCCCACTAGGGGAGTCCAGGATCAGAGTCAACAAACTGTCCTCTGCGCACAGTGTGCGCGACTCCGGGGGCTCGGCCTTTCGCCGCGCTCCCAGGACTCCACCTCACAGCTCCATCTCCCCCTGCCCGAGCCTGGGTCCCCAGGGACTGGCCCAGACCTGGAGTTCGGGGGGTCCGGACTGAGGCTCAGAGCTGCCACCGGAGGCTTTGTTTCTTCCGGCTAGGGTAATCCAGCATCAGAGTCAACATTCAGTTCTCTGCGCGCCATGTGCGCGCGACTCCGGGGGCCCCGCATTTCGCCGTCCCCCGGGATTGTCTCCCCCTGCCGGAGCCTGGGTCCCCAGGGTCTGGCCCATAACTTGGGGCTCAGTGCTGCCAGTTTGGGGGTTCAGCCCAGGCTGGGAGTTCTATTTCCTTCCTGCTAAGGAACGCCGGGCAGCACCCAGCCCTCTCCTCCTCTCCGGCTGCGACCTCTCCGCGCGCGCGTACATGCGAGCGCGCCGCATGTCTCCGTACCTTAGGCTTTTTTTCAGCTCCTCTGATTTTCCTTCTGGTTTTCTCCCTCCTTCCTATTGTAGAGTTTTCAGTCAGTCGACTACCTGTAGCTCTGGGCCATGTCCACTCTACATTTTAGTTGTATTCCCTTGAAATTGTTGTGAGCTGCTGCGGCTAGGTGTATACCCGAGCAGCCATCTTGGATCCTCCCTGGAGTAAAATTTTCTTTATGTCTGTTCTATTCCAGAAGTAGGGGATCCAAACAGTCAGCCCTCACCCTCATTATAAACTTCTTGAAGTCCATCCTCTACTCCTCTCAGCCCTAATGACATTTCTTCTGATTTCTTTAGATCCCTTTATCATCGGGCATTTGCCTAACATGAAGTGGCCACCACTTTTCTTCTCAAAGCCTGGTAGAGAGTCAATGAAATGAGCACTGGGCTTGGAGTCAGGAGCTCTGAGATCTTGTCTTGGCTTAAGCATTAGTAAGATGTATAACTGGGTTAATCCATTCTTTATTAAAGACTCTAAGTTCCTTGTTGATAAAATGAGAGAAGTGGCTAGGCCAGTGGTTTGCATTCATTTAGTAGCGGAATTCTTCAAATAAACGCTGACTTGCAGAACACTCAAATGTAAAACAGAAAGAGGTAATAAAGAAGTTTCTTAGGCAGCTCACATCTTTGTTGTGTGGTGGTTCAACAAATCTCATGCCCTAAAGCCTAAAACATCCATTCAGGCCCTTAGGTTCTTACCTCATGCAATTTGATCTCTGAGGTTCTAGCTCATATTAGCTATAGTTAAACAAAAAAAAAAAAACATGTATAAAAAACAAACCAGTCCTAGCCAGTTTTTCTCAGTGGTTAGACTTGAGTGTCGACCCACGGACTGAAGGGTTGCGGTCAAGGGCATGTACTTAGGTTGCAGGCTCGATCCCTGGCCCTGGTTGGGGGTGTGCAGGAGGTAACCAATTGATGTGTCTCATATCAATGCTTCTTAGTCTCTCCCCTTCCCTTCCACTCTCTCTAAAAAAATTCAATGGAAATTTTTCCTTGGGTGAGGATTAACAACAATAACAAAAGGTTCCTTTGCTATATAAGCAACAATAAGTAATAAACTTAAAATGTAATTTCTTAGAACCCAAGTAACTTAGTGGAACTATAAAACTACTCTGAGTCTGGAAAGGGTGAAGTCTCAGTGGAATTAAACTTCCTTGTGTATTGGGAGAGGGCTAAAAACCAGTATACCTTGCACCAATCCTGGGGCGGATATGTATATTCTAAATGTAATATAGGTTCATAATACCTGGTTGTGTTATAATCCTTGGAGTCAGATTTTTTTTTTTAAATTCAGAATTTTGTGGGTTGTAAGAAAACAATATCTATATACTTTATTAAACCCCATTATAAAGGGGCCCGAGAGCATCCATGATAAAAATATTGATGCTTCTGTAGCAAAAAGATGTGAATATTCATAACAACAGAACAAACAAAGGCTGTGAATTGACTCACACACTCAGGTCAGGTTTGTTGCCAAATGATTTTAGGTAAGGTCATTTTGCTGTCAAATGAATTACTAAAGGAAAATTAAAACCTTACAATTTTCAGAGTTAGGGAATTTGGAAATTTCAGGTAAAGGATTATGGGCCTATAAAAGCCCCTATTGCTGTTACCACTCTACATGGGACACACACTCCCTGCAATTAACACAGGATAATAATCCTGGCAGCAGTGACTACCTGTGTAATGTTTCTCAAGGATGATTTGGCCTTCCACTCCGTAGTAGTGAGGCAGTTCTTTGATTTGTAGTGTCACTGATGACACGTCCTCCTCTTAAACTCATCAGCTGCTTTGTTACTACTTAGCACTTAAGATGAGTTTTTCTTCAGCATGGTGGATAGAAAGAATCCAGGAAGAGGAGTCAGGTCACCTGGATGTACTTGCCATTTAAGGGGCTGTGTGACCCTGCCTGTCGGGGCCTCTGGTTTCTCATCTGTAAAATGAGACAATATGACTATATAATTCAGTATACATTATGAGGCACAGAATAGGAACTTAATAAAAAAATTTATTGAATAGAAGAATCTAAATATCTTTCTATTCTCAAACTCTATGAATTCACAATTTCTAATTCTAGCTCTCTAGGCTTTGGAGCAGGTCAGACAGTTGCACCAAGAAAGATTTTGTAAAGTCTAGTTGTGTATTTACAAATGCATCAGTGTGGTTGAATCTGACTAAACTCTGTAAAAGAAGGTGTGGAAAGTCATGGCTAAATGCAATCAGCTTATGTACCTCAAGAGTCTTGTTGATGTGTGACATTTTTTATTGATTTTTTTTTATATATATATATAGAGCAAGGGAGAGGGATAGAGAGTTAGAAACATCGATGGGAGAGAAACATCAACCAGCTGCCTCCTACACGCATCCTACTGGGGATGTGCCCGCAACCAAGGTACATGCCCTTGACCGGAATCAAACCTGGGACCCTTCAGTCCCCAGGCTGATGCTCTATCCACCAAGCCAAACTGGTTAGGGCGCCTGGATAACTTTTTTTTTTTTAATAATATATTTTATTGTTTTTTCACAGAGAGGATGAGAGAGAGATAGAGAGTTAGAAACACCGATGAGAGAGAGACATCGATCAGCTGCCTCTTGCACACCTCCCACTGGAGATGTGCCCGCAACCAAGGCACATGCCCTTGACAGGAATCAAACCTGGGACCTTTCAGTCCGCAGGTTGATGCTCTAATCCACTGAGCCAAACCGGCCTCAGCTGGATAACTTTTAATGTCTCTTAATTGACATCCTGTCTCCATTCTTGCCCTCTTCCATCCATTCCCAATAGCAGCCAGAATAACTTTTGGGGGGAGGTGGAAAGGCACAATTCAAATCACAGATCACCCCCTGCTTAAAACCTTTAATAGTTTCCCATTGTTCTTTTCCCCCAAAAAAATATTTCTTTATTGATTTCAGAGAGGAAGGGTGAAGGAAAGATAGAAACATCAATGATGAGAGAGAATCATTGATCGGCTGCTGCCTGCACAACCTAGACATGTGCCCTTGGCTGGCGTCGAAGCCAGGACACTTCAGTCTGCAAACTGATGTTCTATTCACTGAGCCAAACCAGCTATGGCTAGCTTCCCATTTTTTTTGAAATAAAATCAAAATTGCTTGCAAAGCCCTGCTACTCACTGACCTCATGTGATAGACTCTCTTTTTCAGTAATCACATTCTAGACATATTGTGCTTCTCTTCCTCGAATATGTTAAATTCTTTCCTACTTTAGCCCTAATGCTCATTGCTTGGCCTTGAACCTGAATCCCTCAGCTCTTTGAATGGCTGGATCATTGGCAATCTTTGGATCTTTGTACAAATAACACCCCTTTCTTTGAAGATTCTATCTAAAAGTATCCTTCCTGTTTCTACCTATCCCATCATCCTACTTCTTTCATAGCTCTTATCACAATTAGCAGCAGCTATCTCTGTTTAACTTCATATTGGCTTTTCTTCTTTTATAGAATTTAAACTCCTTTAGGATAGAGGAGTTTAAATTGTTGTTATATTCGCCGAAACCGGTTTGGCTCAATGGATAGAGCGTTGGCTTGGGGACTGAAGGGACCTGGGTTCGATTCCGGTTAAGGGCATGTACCTTGGTTGCGGGCACATCCCCAATAGGGGGTGTGCAAGAGGCAGCTGATTGATGACTCTCTCTCATCGATGTTTCTAGCTCTCTATCTCTCTCCCTTCCTCTCTGTACAAAATCAATGAAATATATTTAAAAAAACACACACATTAGTAACAATACCTAACTTTAAAAATAAATAAATAAATAAATAAATAAATAAATAAATAAATAAATTGTTATATTCATTATGCTGCTCCCACTAACTATCAAATAACATCTGGCATAAAGCAGGCACTCAAATATCTGGTAAATGAATAAATAGGTAAGAAAAGAAAATATTCAGACTTATTGGTCCTGTTGTGCCAAGAAAACAGGACCATAAGTCAGACTGATGGTGATTCAATGTCTTTTCCTTGGCCTTTGTTCTTTTTAAAAAAATATATTTTATTGATTTTTTACAGAGAAGAAGGGAGAGAGATAGAATTAGAAACATCGATGAGATTCATCGATCAGCTGCCTCTTGCACGCCCCCTTCTGGGGATGTGCCCGCAACCAAGGTACATGCCCTTGACCGGAATCGAACCTGGGACCCTTCAGTCCGCAGGCTGATGCTCTATCCACTGAGCCAAACCGGTTTCAGCTGTTGGCCTTTGTTCTGAGATACTGGGGCCTAGACAACTCTGAAATTTTATCACTATCCCTTATCTGAGTGCTAGCATAGGCTAAGGACTGGCTTTTCTTAATATCTTTGACCAAGAAAGGCAAAAGAGATTATCTAATTTGTGGGTTAAAGTGACTGGTAAGGAAATTGAGATGGAGATATAAAAGTCATAGGGTGTAAACAAATTAAAGAATCATAGGATCACTCTGATGCTGGATTACTAGCCGGAAGAAACAAAGCCTCCGGTGGCACTGAGCCTCAGTCCGAACCGCCCCGAAGTCCAGGTCTGGGCCAGTCCCTGGGGTCCCAGGCTCGGGCAGGGGGAGACTGGGCTGTGAGGTGGAGTCCTGGGAAAGCGGCGAATGGCCGAGCCCCCGGAGTCGCGCACACTGTGCGCAGAGGACAGTCTGTTGACTCTGATCCTGGACTCCCCTAGCGGGAGGGAGAAAGAAAGCTCCAGACTGCAGGAACGCGACGAGGAGCAGGAGCCCCTGCCGGACACCAGCCAGCTGGGCGCCGGCAGGGAGCCGGGCGACGGGGCCCCCAGGGGGTGGGGTGCCCCTGAGCCTTCGACCATTGAGCGCGGGCAACAGAGCCAAGGATGGGGGCTGCTTCCTGGGCGGCGCTGACCCCGGCAACAGGCTGAAGCAGCGCAGGAGCCCGCGGAGAACAAAGGGGTGCCACAGGCCAACCTGCTGAGCTCCCAGGACAAGGAGGAAGAAACCAAAGAAGTTCTCAATGTGAAGAAATCAAGTGAGAGCAAATGATAGTAAAATTACTTAAGAAAGAATACAAAGAAGATCTTGAAAAATCAAAGACTAAGTCAGAACTCAACTCACCAGCCAACATTGCAACATAAATGCGTTTTTTTTAAAAAAAAAAGAAAAAAAAAAGAAAAAGGAACAGAATGTTGGAACAGTGGCGACCAGGCCTAGAGTGGCCAGGCACACGGCAGTGGCAGCCGGGCCCGGAGCAGCAGTGGCCAGGCCCCAGAGCAGCCGCAGCCAGAACAAGAGCATCAACGGCCAGCACTGGAGCAGCCAGACCTGGGGCAGTGGCAGCCAGGCCTGAGGCAGAGGCGGCCAAGCCCAGGGTGGCCAGTCCAGGAACACCTAGACCCGGAGTGGCCGGGCCCGGAGAAGCCGGGCCCAGAGCAGCTGGGTTGGGAGCAGCCAGGCCCAGAACAGCAGTAGCCAAGCCCAGAGCATCCAGCCCGGGAGCGGCCAGGCTTGGAGCGGCCGGGCCCGAGGAAGCCGGGCCCAGAGCAGCCGGGTCTGGTGCGGCCAAGCCCGGAGCAGCGGCTGCCAGGCTGGGAACGGCCAGGCCCGGAGCAGCCGGGTCTTGTGCGGCCAGGCCCGGAGCAGCGGCTGCCAGGCTGGGAGCGGCCAGGCCCGGAGCAGCCGGGTCTTGTGCGGCCAGGCCCGGAGCAGCGGCTGCCAGGCTGGGAGCGGCCAGGCCCGGAGCAGCCGGGTCTGGTGCGGCCAGGCCCGGAGCAGTGGCTGCCAGGCTGGGGGCGGCCAGGCCTGGAGCAGCCGGGTCTGGTGTGGCCAGGCCCGGAGCAGCGGATGCCAGGCTGGGGGTGGCCAGGCCCGGAGCAGTGGCTGCCAGGCTGGGAGCGGTCAGGCCCGGAGCAGCCGGGTCTGTTGTGGCCAGGCCCGGAGCAGTGGCTGCCAGGCTGGGAGTGGCCAGGCCCGGAGCAGCCGGGTCTGGTGCAACCAGGCCCGGAGCAGTGGCTGCCAGGCTGGGGGTGGCCAGGCCCGGAGCAGCCGGGTCTGGTGTGGCCAGGCCCGGAGCAGCGGCTGCCAGGCTGGGAGCGGCCAGGCCCAGAGCATCAGATGCCAGGCTGGGGGCGGCCAGGCCTGGAGCAGTGGCTGCCAGGCTGGGAGCGGCCAGGCCCGGAGCAGCCGGGTCTGTTGTGGCCAGGCCTGGAGCAGCGGCTGCCAGGCTGGGAGCGGCCAGGCCCGGAGTAGCCGGGTCTGGTGCGGCCAGGCCCGGATCAGCGGCTGCCAGGCTGGGAGCGGCCAGGCCCGGAGCAGCGGCTGACAGGCTGGGAGTGGCCAGGCCCGGAGCGGCCGGGCCTGGAGCAACCGGGCCCAGAGCAGCCGGGTCGGGTGCGGCCAGGCCTGTAGCAGCAACAGCCAAGTCCAGAGCAGCTAGGTCGGGAGCGGCAGTGACCAGATCCGGAGCAGCTGGTTGTGGAACGAACCAGAGCAACAGAGGCCAGGCCGGGAGCAGCTCGCTCCTCGCCTGCCCCTGCCCCATGGCTGCCTCTCAGACATGGCTGGAAACTTTTGCGGGAACTTGAGGGTCTGCTGAATCAAGTGATGAAGGCTTAGATCTGGATGTGTTGAGTTATTGTAGCGCTGGGGTGTTGATCTGTGAGTGCCTTGGGTGGGGCCTGGATGAGGCTGGTTGACCTATTTGGAGGTGTCTTTTGTGTGAGGTGTATCATTGGGCATGTGGAGGTATTGTTGATATGAGAAAATGCTAAGTAACTGATTTACTATCTGAAAAGGGATTTACTATCGGGCAAAGGGAGGGAGGAAGAGACTGAACATAAACTGTGCACCTATGGATGAGGACAATGGGGGATGGGGAGGGGGTGGAGGGTGGGGTGGGAACCTGGTGGAGGGGGGAAGAAATGAGGAACCTTTGTAATAATATGAACAATAAAGATTGATTGGAAAAAAAAATAAACAAAATAAGTAAGAAAAAAAAAAAAAAAAAAGAATCATAGGATTTTAGAACTGGAAGAGATCTTAGGAATTATTTGTCCAGAGAATTTAAACTTGGTTACCATTAGAGTCATCATGGGAGATTTCTGCCCCCATACTTACAGTACTTTGTTAAAATATAATTTACAACAGTAAAATGCACAAATTCCCCAACCTCCCATAATAATGTCCCTATTACAATAGTCTTCCATAAAGTCTTTCTTACCATTTATTTTTTTAAATTATCTTTATTGTGGAAAGTATTACAGATGTCCCCATTTCCCCTCTACATTGACCTCTTCCACCCCACCCAGGCCTTCACCACAGTATTATCTGTGTCTATGGGTTATATATATATATCCATATAAGTCATTTAGTTAATCTCTTCCTCTTTTTTATCATTTAAACAAGTATCATAATACTTTTTTCTTTAACAACACCAAAGTGATTTGATCTCCTGGGGTTATATCTACTAGTATATGCAGACTGATTTGACTGTTCTAGCTAAAGCTTAATTTTTATGACTAACAGATGCCAAATTGAATAATATTTTAATGGGTGATTTGGGTCTAGTATGGACAGTCTTCTTCAGGGTCTTTTGAGATTAAGAAATATGTGGCAGACCCTGACTCTGCTTACGGGGCCCTGAATTAAAATTTGAGAGAAGGCTGTGTCCCTCCTCAAGAACACAAACCATCCAGGCAGCTACTTCCACTCTGGTAAAAACATACACAACTTAGGAAAAAGAGGATTTTTCAATAAGTGGAATTTTGTTTATCTGTTTTAGCTCTAATAAATATGAAATGAACCAATTCTACACAGGCAGATTGATCCCAAATCCTAAATTCTGCTTTGTAAAAGTCATTAGAAATATGATATTACAAGAGAGTTTCTGAAGACATTTATTTATTTATTTATTTATTTATTTAAAATATATTTTATTGATTTTTTACAGAGAGGAAGGGAAAGGAGAGAGATAGAGAGCTAGAAACATCGACGGAAGAGAGACATCAACCAGCTGCCTCTTGCACACCCCACACCAGGGATGTGCCCACAACCAATGTACATGCCCTTGACAGGAAACCGAACCTGGGACCTTCCAGTCTGCAGACCGACGCTCTATCCACTGAGCCAAACAGGTTTTGGCGAGTTTTTGAAGACATTTAAAGAACTGCTAAAATGTGACTCATGTCAGGGTTGAGATTTTGAAGTAGTACTTCTAAGAATTTTATAATTTACTGCTAGAAAATGGAAAAAGCAGAGTAAAAAGAAATAAGAAGCTACTAGTTAGTGAAAAGTAGAATACTTCCTTTACTCTAAACTCCTAACCACTCTGACCAAAAAAAAAAGTAGAACAAATAAATCTGGCTTTCCTGAAAACTAAGAAATGAGAGATGACTGACAAGTTATTTAAATTATCAAGGTGGCAGCATCTTCACTCATTTCTGAAAGCATTTTTATGTTGCCAACTAAACTCATATGCCTCCCCGCGAAGGACAGAGGCCAAAAGAACTTTGGTTCTTACCTTGCAGTAGAGAGGGCTTACTGTTGGCTTGTCTGACATTTCAAAGACAAGAAGAACACAACTAACCATATTACAAAAACTATTTCAAACTTCCCTCCATCTCACAAGAGGAAGATTCTCTTCAATTCACAATGAAAACAAGAAATGTCCCGTCAGTTAAAAAAGCAATGGTAAGTAGACAAGGAGAGCAGATTTTACAAAAAAAAAAAAAAAAATGCAAAAGCCAAGGGTATCATTTATTTTACAGAGAGGGTTTCTAGCAACTCAGGTCATTTGAAACTTAAACTTCAAGAAAAATAGAATCTCTATAGGTAGCAAAAGAAAAGAAAATAGTTTGCCTTCTACTTACAGTGCCCATTCTCAGCCTCCCTAAGGGAAGCCAGAGCTGAGTGCCTTACCTGTCCTTAGGAAGCAGAGGCAAGATGTGCTGCTGAGATTTTTAAAAGACCCGAGGAGCTACCAGTTTCCCAGTCTCATCTCTTGGCTTTTAAGGGATGACCACATCTCTGGACTTTTAAGGGATGGCCACAAGCCTTGTGGTCTGATTTCCTTATATTTCTTCTAGTCTTTAGAATTGGAATTGGTGCTGACACTGAGATTAGGAGCTGGGAGGGAAGTGGTTGCACTGAAAATATTCATGGGTAGGATTTAAGAACTGAACAGATCCCAGGAGATAGAATAAAACTTTGGCCTAATGAATTAACCTGGAAAAACAAATCCTGTCAGAGAAGGGTTTAATTCAGCTTCTTTCAGAGGACTAACGGGAACTAAGTGGAAAAGTTAAACTGTAGGCAGACAAATTGTTGAGGCCTAGCCTATCTCTTTTGGGACTTTCAACATTGTTCTCATAATTTTTCAATTTCTATGTAAATTTTCATCAGTTGAAGGGGCTGCCTCCTGTAAGTTATTAGGGTGAGGTTCTCCTCTTCTTACTCACTGGGATTTTATTTGACAAACCAGAATTTATAAGGAAGTGGAATTTATATGATCCCCTGGTGATGCGAAGCCCAGAGGCACTACAGAAGGCAGCAGCTTACCACAGGGCCCTGAAGCAAGCATTATGTGCTTTTGTGGGAATGATGGTTGGAGGGTACAGTACAGCCCCAAATTGATTTATCCTTATTTCTAGGGACCAACTTCTCTTTGGTAGCCTGTAGAGACAGGAACAATTGGAATGAAAAGCAACTAAGATGCCAGGAGACCTGGATTCTAGACCAGGTTTTGTTAACTTTTTGAACCCACTACCTGGGCCTACAATCCTGGGTCGAAAGGAGAATCAAATGCGATTGTGGCAACCCTTTGAAAACTGTGAAGCACTTCACAAATGTGATTTTTATTTTATTTTAATTTGTTGTATGGCTCACCAAGTAAGTCCTTCAGCTAAATAAAGAATTTCAAATACGGAGTTGCGAGGAGGGAACATCTTGTTTCTGAGGGATATTAGGTGATGGAATACAGGGTTATAAGAAGTGAAACTAAATGGGAAAGAAGGGGGAAAAAGGAGAGAAAGAAAGCAGAAAAAACATCAAATTCCTACTGCTGATTGGGGCTTATGACTCTAAAATAAAATTCTGTTTGAGTATGAAGCAATGGAATGAACATAAGTGAACAACAAAAAATTATCTCCTAAAAGTAATCAGCCAATAGAACAAACACAAGATGGACAGCAGGCAAAACCATGAACCTTGGAGGAAAAATCAGAACACAAAACAGATTATATAAAAATGGCAGGATGTGGGTTGTGGTGGTGGGTAAGGGTGTAGAGTATCCTGGAAGTCTGGGTTCCTGGCTTCTGCCACTGTCTTGCAGTAGGCTCCAGAACAAATTACTCTCTGGTTGGTCCCCTAATCTATATAGACAAACTCTAAACCCCAAAAGGGGAATTAGATTGGTGATATTAAAAATAAAAAATCCATGTTTGTTACTTACCATATGTGACATTAGACAAGTCACATGAACTGTTATATTTACCTATGTGCTTATCACAAATGTTAGTATTTTCCCCATATTTGCTTCAGAATTTTAAAGAAATAAATATATAGCTCCGATTCATTTCTCTTCCTCCCCAAAAAGTAACCACTATCTGAGTTGGTAAGTACCATTCCCATAAATATTTTTACATTTCTACATATTTGATTTTGTAAAAACACAGAAATGTCTTAAGGGTTTTAAACATTTATGTACATGCTTATATATATATATATATATATATGGCTCTTTCTGCATCTTGATTTTTCAGCAATATCATACTATTGAGAAAATTTATAGCCTGGTGGTCAAACATTAAGATTCCGCTATCTAAATATCAATAAAATTCTTTAAAAAAAAAAAAGATTCCAGGTCAGAACTTATATCCTATCATTACAATTACTAGCTACATGATCTTGGGTAAGTTGTTTTCCCATTCATAAAATAGAGACAGTAAAAGCACTAACCTTACAAGGCTTTCTGTGAGAAGAAATTAGTTTAAATATGTAAAGCCCACAAAATAATGATCACAAATTTTGTTATTATTTGAGACTTACCTATGTGGATTCCTACAGAATTAATTATTCATTTTAACTCTAGGATAGTAGTTCTTATGGAGGGGGCACTGAGGTTAATGGCCATCCTTGAATATAACCTTCTTGTGCACAGATGTGAGAGTTTCTCTTAGGGACTTAGATGATCTCCTTTAGGTCTGATCCAGCTTTGAAATATTATGATCAAATGAGATCTATTATGATCTAATTAACTCAGCCTCATGCCCATCTTTTGTAGACCTCCTGAATACAATCATTTATCAACTAAATGTCCATCACTTATTTATTTTAGATGAAAACCAAGGAAAGAATACATAACTAATTTCCTTATTTTGTTCTGTTTCTATTTGAATTGTCAAGACTGTGAGGGAATGGGGAGATACAGTAACCCCCTCTGCTGTTCACAGTATTGCAGCAACTCCTAGGCCTCCAGTGGCTTGAATGTAAAAGTACCATTCTTTTCGCCCTTCAGACTGAGGAGGGCCAGAGGCCCCTGTTGCTCCCACAGCTTGCCCAGAGTTTTGGGGTGGTATTAATCCCCCCCCCCCCAATTAATTGCTCCTGGGACTGCAGCAGCTTCCCAGCCACCAGAAGGAGGATTTAGTGTTTAAAAGACTTATTTCCTTGCAATTTTATTTTACTGCTGGGAGGGGAATGAGACCTTTCCCCCCTCTTTGAACCATCAACTTAGATCTTTCTGAGTAGAATTCTTATGATGTAACAACATGAAAGCTTGTACCAACCAGTCAGCTAAAATGCAACATAATGAATTCTCTGATGGAACAGAGACTAAGCTGCCCATTTCAACACAGAAATCAAAACATCTAAAGCAAAGACCAAGTTTAAAGAAATGAGTACTCTCAAACTAAATCTTAGTAATAAAACCCCAAATTAAAAACACAATTCTTAAGACACCCACTAAGACATAGGCAACAAGAAAAGCATACAATACCCAAAGATCCAAATATCAAAACCAAAAGAGCACTCCAACTAAATCCCACACCAAGGAACTGGGATTTTTCTCAGTCACTGAGCTGTGCGCCACCTGTTTTTCATATAATGTGTATATATCCCTGACCAAAATTGAACCTGGGACCCCTTCAGCCCACAGGCCAACGCTCTATTCACTGAGCCAAACCGGCTAGGGCCTGTGTGGCACCTATTGATTCCTATGGAATCCCAAATGATTCCAAAATCCCAAATGGCACTGAGATGCTGAGATGGGCTTTGTGACAAGAGCCCATCTCCTCAGGTGCTGGCACTGGAATAAAATCTCTTTCTTTTTTCACCAGCATCTGTCTCACATGTTTGGTTTTTGTGGTGGCAGGCAGCTGAAACTTGGGTTCTGGTTACAATAATAACAACAGCTACTATATATATATATATATATATATATATATATATATATATATATATATTTATCATGTGCCAGACACTATGCTAAGTACTTTATATATCTTAATGCTCACAACGACCTTATAAACTAGGAATTGTCCTCATTTAACAGTTATGATGAGTGGTTAAATTACTTGTTTTGAACTATTTCACTATATTATCGCTCTAATTCTCTTCATACCACATAGAGGAAAATGTAGTTATTGAATGCCCTCTGGGGATATAGCCTGGGCTCATCCTATAGGGAAAATAAGATATAGAAGATAAAATAAAATACAGAAGACTAAAAATTATAGAAAATTGTGTTTCTGATGTCAAGAAACACACCTTCCATCCTTCTACAATGGGCCAAGGAAATATTTCTATGAAGACATACCTAAAAGACTTATTTCCTCACATTTTTCTTTTACTGTCTGGGAGGGGAGTAAAATATCTAAGTTGATGGTTCAAAGAGGGGGGAAATGAAGACATAGGAATACAGAGGTTCAGTGTGACACTGGAGTCAGACTACAAGTCAGGGCCAGAGACAGGGCTGAGATTCAAGCTTCCCAGTGTTGAAGTGACAATGTTTTCCTCTCTCTCTCTCTCAGATGACCCCAATCTTGCCTCATCTCTTCATTTCTATCCCCTTGACCATTTTGTGAGCTCCAGAGGCACCACAGAGACCCATACTAATTTTTATGCAGGAAACAATAGAAGAGAGTTTGGGGAAATTGCCTTGGGGGCTCAGGGATCCGGGGCTTTGGAGAGTTTGGGTTGATCTTAGAGCAAGAGAAAAATTCCCTTTCCAATGATGAAAGAAAATCTTTAGGGAAAGTTTTCATGACACCACAAAGACAACAGGAATGACCCTCTGACAGACTGTTCTACCACAGTTATTCCCTTGTTTTCACAAAACTAACTGGCTCACAGTTTATTGAAAGACTCAGTACTGGATGACAGCCTAGGTAAGCACCTAAGCTGCCGCCTCACACAACAATTTCAAAACAACAACTAAAAGACAGAACAGACATCATCCCAAACCACAGGGAAGCTGGCGGAGTGGGAAATATACAACTAGAAAGAAGGAGAGAGGCTCACGGATCGGATTGGGAGCCGCAAAGCGCTGAGGGAGGGAGACGCTCGTGTGCAGAGAGGAAGGGCAGCCGAATGCCTGGCTGGCGGGAAGGGAAAGGAAGTCCCCGACTGCACTGAACCCCAACCCCGGCCAAAACCCCATGGACCCAGGCTCACACAGGTGGAGTCTGGACTGTAGAGAAAGGCACCCAGAGACTCAGAGACTGGGAGACTCGGGGGAGCTCAGAGCCGCAGCAGGCAGGGTCTACAGTCACACGAGAGTGAGTGCACGCAGAGAGGTCTGACTGTGGAGGTTGCTGTGGCCTCTCCATGGCGGAAGGGCCAGAAGCTCCAGACTACAACCCAACCCAATTCCTGGCGAACCCCTGGGGCACCCACACTCTTGCACAGGGAATCTGGACGGTCAGGCGGAAACTCAGGGCAGCCATGGAAGGCAGAGGTCTGAGGCTTGCGCACAAGGGCAGGGCTGACGGGAAGCCAAGACTTTCAGCTCAGCCCTGAGACTCTGCCCCATCCAAGCCGAGCACAGAGGCTTTTGCAATTTTGCAAGTCTGATTCTATAAGACTGTCTCCAATACAGAAGGTATCCCAGAGTAGACACAGCTGATACTCACATCCAATGGGCCTGGAAGTCAATTCCTCTCAGTGATACCAACAACAATCAAGACTTAACTACAACAAGGCTGTACACGCAGTCCACAAAGGGGAGCACCAAGAGTGTCTACCTCAGGTAACTGGGAAGGCTGACTCACTGGGCCATATAGGACACCAAACACACAAAGCCATCCTACCGACTGTGGAAGCAGCGAAAATACCAAGACAAGGAAATAGATCTCAAACGAAAGAGATAGAGAACAAAAGACTGGATATAGAGTTCAAAACCACGATTATAAGGTTTTTCAAGAATTTCCTAGAACAGGCCGATAAATTTAACGAGACCCAACTAGCAATTAAACATATACTGACTGAAATAAAAAAAATATACAGAGATGCAATAGCAGTCTGGAGGAACACAAAAAACAAGTCAAAGATTTGGAATACAAAGAGCCAAAGGACACTCCTCTGGAGAAGCAAGAAGAGAAGAGAATCCAGAAAGTTGAAGATAGTGTAAGGAGCCTCTGGGACAACTTCAAGCGTACCAACATCAGAATTATGGGGGTGACAGAAGAAGAGAGAGTGCCAGATACTGAAAACATATTTGAAGAAATAATGTCAGAAAACTTTCCCCACCTGGTGAAAGAAATAGATTTACAAGTATAGGAAGCGCACAGAACCCCAAACAAGAGGAACCCAAAGAGGACCACACCAAGACACATCATAATTAAAATGCCAAGGGCAAAAGACAAAGAGAGAATCTTACAAGCAGCAAGAGAAAGGCAGTTGGTTACCTATAAGGGAGCACCCATATGACTATCAGCTAATTTCTCAACAGAAACTATGCAGGCCAGAAGGGAGTGGCAAGAAATATTCAAAGTGATGAATATCGAGAATCTACAACCAAGATTACTGTATCCAGCAAAGTTATCATTCAGAATTGAAGGGCAGATAAGAGCTTCACAGATAAGAAAAAGCTAAAGGAGTTCATCACCACCAAACCGGTATTATATGAAATTCTTAAAAATTCTTTAAGAAGCCGAAACCGGTTTGGCTCAGTGGATAGACTCTATCCGATAGAGCGTGGGCCTGCAGACTGAAAGGTTCCGGGTATGATTCCGGTCAAGGGCACGTACCTTGGTTGTGGGCACATCCCCAATGATGGGTGTGCAAGAGGCAGCTGGTCAACGTTTCTCTCTCATCGAAGTTTCTAACTCTCTATCCCTCTCAATTCCTCTCTGTGTGAAATCAATAAAATATATTTTAAAAAATTATTTAAGAAGAGGAAGAATAAAAAAAAGATAAAAATTACATATATATCAACAAGTGAATCTAAAAATCAAGTGAATTAAAAATCTGAAGAACAGAATAAACTGGTGAATATAGTAGAATCAGGGGCAAAGAAAGGGAGTAGATTGATAATTATCAGGGGGAAAAGGGTGTGGGGAGTGCAGGAAGAGACTGGAGCTATGGGGATAAAAGGAGAAACAAAGTCTAAAATCATACACCTATGGATGAGGACAATGGGGGGGAGGAGGTAAGGGCAGAGGGTGGGGTGGGAACCGGGTGGAAGGGAGCTATGGGGATAAAAAGGAGAAACAATTGTAATAATCTGAGCAATAAAGATTTATTAAAAAAAAAAAAGACTCAGTACTGTATAATGAATGATAGGAACAATATTGCCACTGGGTTTTGTGGGTATTCTGAACTTGGAAACTTACTGGAGATGCCAGAGGGAACTGTGGTTCAATGCTATTGTTTACTACTTCAATTTCAATAGTTGCACGTTGAGACACAATTAGCTTGAAGAAGTTTTGTATGATTGTTACCTTCTTAACATGTTTTCTGATACCCTCTTGCCCCCAAACCAGGTTAGGGCTCTCTGCTATACACTCTCACAACAAACAGTAGTTTTATTTTTTTAGAGTGAATATAATAATTATATGTTCAATACTGGTGTTCCCCTTCTAGAGTGTAAGGTCCCTGAGAGAAGGCATTGAAACGCGTTATTTACCACTGTACCCTCAGGTTTCTGGCCCCAGAGATGTTCAATTAAGGTCAAATGAGGAATGAGAATTTCTCATTATATGAGAATCATATAGTTTAATAACTGAGAGTTATTTAGAAGTCTGTTTAGTATAAGCCCCTTAGTTTATAGAATAGAAACCTGAGTTCCAGAGACATTAAGAGATTTGCCCATTGTCCCATATTATTGTGTGGCAAAATAAGACAAAAGCTAGGCCTTTTAATGTTCTTTTGTCTACTTTATTGCATTTATTGCTAATTAAAAATTTTATTTTTTATTTATTTTTAAATATATTTTTATTGATTTTTCACAGAGAGAAAGAGAGAGGGATAGAGAGTCAGAAACGTCGATGAGAGAGAATCATCGACCAGCTGCCTCTTGCACACCCCCTACCAGGGATGTGCCCGCAACCAACGTACATGCCCTTGACCGGAATCGAACCGGGACCTTTCAGTCCGCAGACCGACGCTCTACCACTGAGCCAAACCAGTGCCGGCTAATTAAAAGTTTTAGAATCAAGATATTGACCAGCAATTATGAATGTAGTGGTGTGAAGAATAGTGTTCCTCTCAAAATTCATGTCCATCTGGAACTTCAGAATGTTACCTTATTTTTTCTTAACTATTTTCTGAAATGCTTTTGTTTTTCTCTTTTGATTCACCAAGAGAGTTCTACTGTGAATATAATCTTTTCTCTAAGATATAAGCAGATCCTGTATTTAAGATGGTGTTTTGGGATTTACTAAAAAGTTGGATGTTAGGCCCGTTGCTGACTGAACTCAAGATAATAACAACATAACTAAGATCAATTGACAGGTTACCCTGTGCCAGGTGTTGTGCTCAGTACTTTATGTGCTTTTATCTCATTTAATCCTGATAACAATTCTAGCTGCTGTTATCTTATAGATGAGAAACTGGGGTTCAGAGAGATTAAGAAACTCATCCAGAGTTCATAGCTATAAAATCGATGGAGCTGGGATTCAGACCCAGGCAGTCTTATTCCAGAGACCTCCTTCTTAAACAGTGTATCACAAGAAGAGAAGCTTGATACTATTATTTCTATGATCCCAAATTAAATTTGCTTTATTATTTTTTCTGCTTAGAAAAGTTGATATGCATATTATTAAATAATCAGACAATTACACAAGAGTCTAGAGAAAAAAGTAAGAATCACTAGAAATTTAGTAGTCATATCTAGCCATATAATCATTTGAATGTAGTTCCTTCCAACTCTTTCTGTGCATATATACCACACACACCTTTTAAAAAAAAAAAAAAAAAAAAGAGGGAGAGGATCAAACAACAGATGAAGAAAATAGCATAATATAGTGAAAGGTTCAAAATTTAGGATCTGGACCTGAAAATACATTTCTCCAAAGCGGACATACAGATGGCCAATAGACATATGAAAAGCCGCTCAACATTACTAATCATCAGAGAAATGCAAATTAAAACCACAATGAGATATCACCTCACACCTGTCAGATGTATCATCAATACATCAACAAACAATGGGTGTTGGTGAGGATGTGGAGAAAAGGGGACCCTAGTGAACTGCTGATGGATGGAATTGAAAATTGTAGCAGCTACTATGGAGGTCCCTCAAGAATTTAAAACTAGAACTACCTCATGACCCAGCAACTCCACTTCTGGTTATTTATCTAAAGAAACCAAAAACACTAATTTGAAAAGATATTTGCATCCATGTGTTTATCAAAACAGTATTTATAATAGCTAAGTTATGAAAGCAACCTAAGAATCCATCAATAGATGATTAGATAAAAAGATGTGATACATATACACAATGGAATATTACTCAGCCTTAAAAAAGAATGAAATCTTACCATCTACAGTAACATGGTTGGACCTATAGGGTGTTATGTATGCCAAATGAAATAAATCAGACAAAGAAAGACAAATACTATATGACCTCCAGGTTGTGAACAATCTTGAAGGATGATGTAATGTCACCCTCTGGGACAAAAACCAGGCTTGCTTACTATTTTCTATAAAATGGAAGGTTCTTTTTTTTTTTTTTTTTTTGCGTTTGTTCTCACTCCAGGTTGAGTTTTATTTGCTTCCCTAGAAAACTTGGTATTCTTTTTTTTTTTTTTTTTTTTAAATCAATCTTTATTGTTCATATTATTACAAAGGTTCCTCATTTCTTCCCCCCTCCACCAGGTTCCCACCCCACCCTCCGCCCCCTCCCCATCCCCCATTGTCCTCATCCATAGGTGCACAGTTTATGTTCAGTCTCTTCCTCCCTCCCTTTCCCCGATAGTAAATCCCTTTTCAGATAGTAAATCTGTTACTTAGCATTATCTCATATCAATAATACCTCCACATGCCCAATGATACACTTCACACAAAAGACATTTCCAAATAGGTCAACCAGCCTCATCCAGGCCCCACCCAAGGCACTTACAGATCAACACCCCAGCGCTATACTAACTCAACACATCCAGATCTAAGCCTTCATCACTTGATTCAGCAGACCCTCAAGTTCCCACAAAAGTTTCCAGCCATGTCTGAGAGGCAGCCGTGGGCAGGTACAGGCGAGGAGCGAGCTGTTTCGGGCCTGGCTGCTCCGGGCCTGGCCTCTGTTGCTCTGGTTCGTTCCACAACCAGCTGCTCCGGGTCTGGTCACTGCCGCTCCCGACCTAGTTGCTCTGGACTTGGCTGTTGCTGCTACAGGCCTGGCCGCACCCGACCCGGCTGCTCTGGGACCGGTTGCTCCGGTCCCGGCCGCTCCGGGCCTGGCCGCTCCCAGCCTGACAGCCGCTGCTCCGGGCCTGGCTGCTCCCAGCCTGGCAGCCATTGCTCCTGGCCTGGCCGCACCAGACCCGGCTGCTCCGGGCCTGGCCGCCCCCAGCCTGGCAGCCGCTGCTCCTGGCCTGGCCGCACCAGACCCGGCTGTTCCGGGCCTGGCCGCTCCCAGCCTGGCAGCCGCTGCTCCAGGCCTGGCCGCACCAGACCCGGCTGCTCCGGGCCTGGCCGCTCCCAGCCTGGCAGCCGCTGCTCCTGGCCTGGCCGCACCAGACCCGGCTGCTCCGGGCCTGGCCGCTCCCAGCCTGGCAGTCGCTGCTCCGGGCCTGGCCGCACAAGACCCGGCTGCTCCGGGCCTGGCCGCTCCCAGCCTGGCAGTCGCTGCTCCGGGCCTGGCCGCACCAGACCCGGCTTCTCCGGGCCTGGCCGCTCCCAGCCTGGCAGCTGCTGCTCCGGGCCTGGCCGCTCCCAGCCTGGCAGCCGCTGCTCCTGGCCTGGCCGCACCAGACCCGGCTGCTCCGGGCCTGGCCGCTCCCAGCCTGGCAGCCGCTGCTCCAGGCCTGGCCGCACCAGACCCGGCTGCTCCGGGCCTGGCCGCTCCCAGCCTGGCCGCTGCTGCTCCGGGCCTGGCCGCACCAGACCCGGCTGCTCCGGGCCTGGCCGCTCCCAGCCTGGCAGCCGCTTCTCCAGGCCTGGCCACTCCCAGCCTGGCAGCCACTGCTCCGGGCCTGGCCGCACCAGACCCGGCTGCTCCAGGCCTGGCCGCTCCCAGCCTGGCAGCCGCTGCTCCGGGCCTGGCCGCACCAGACCCGGCTGCTCCGGGCCTGGCCGCTCCCAGCCTGGCAGCCACTGCTCCTGGCCTGGCCGCACCAGACCCGGCTGCTCCGGGCCTGGCCGCTCCCAGCCTGGCAGCCGCTGCTCCTGGCCTGGCCGCACCAGACCCGGCTGCTCCGGGCCTGGCCGCTCCCAGCCTGGCAGCTGCTGCTCCGGGCCTGGCCGCTCCCAGCCTGGCAGCCGCTGCTCCGGGCCTGGCCGCACCAGACCCGGCTGCTCCGGGCCTGGCCGCTAAAATGGAAGGTTCTTAAGCTCAAGATTCCTCTCCTGGAATGCAGGCTACCCCAAGCATAGGCATCATCTGGGGCTTCCATGTGACCCTTGGTCCTTGTGCACAAGGGAACTAGTGTGAACATGCCCGCAGCCTCTAAAGCCGAGCACAGGCCCAGGGTAAAACATTGACAGCAAGTCCTTTTGGTATAATTGGGGCATTAGAGACCCACAGAATGATCATTTTCTTTTTTATGAAACACATAACTCTGATACAGTATTTACAATTGAGTAAGTCCCATATATGTTGACATTTCACAGCCCTGGAAAGTTACATAAAATGATCAGCAAAGTGAGAAGATGAAAAGAATTTTTAGGCTTTTAAAGATGTAACTAATTTCTGTCTAGAAGACAAACCAATTCAAAAAGTGACGGTTTTATTGTCCTATAGGACATTAGCCAGATTGTATCTAACTTAGCAGTTTTACTTCAGGCTTTCATCTTTTGCAATCTCCTTTGAACAGCATTAAAATTCATGTAGGGATCTTCACAGAGCCAAGGATTCTCTCTTTCAGGCTTACATATTCAGCATCTCCAAGGAGAAGGCTTGTTATTTTGTGTTTTGTTTTTTTAATACTCACCACAGGATATTTTTTCACTGCTTTTTAGAGAGAGTGGACCAGAGGGAGAGGGAGAGGGAGAGAGAGAGGGAGGAGACTAGAGGAAGTCAAGCTTGTAGGTGTAGCAGAGTGATGGTTAATTTGCATATTACTCTTTTATTAGATAGGACTAGAGTAAGGTGACCAGATTTTAACATTGGTAAAGCGGGACACCATTGACAGGGGGGCGGGAGGGAGGGTTTGATTAAAAATTTGGTCTATATGGAGTAACAAAAATTTTCATAGAACACAAAAATAGTATTGTAATGTTTTTTTAAAATTTCAACAAAAGTACAATTTACAAATATAATAAATAAAAAAATTATGTATAGTATTATTTTATTCTTTGGCATATTTCTCTTTCGAGTGAATTCTAACAACTGATCAACAATGTGAACTTTGATAAGCAGTTCTCGATAATCAGTTCTCAACAATTATTTGTTATTATTAAAGTTTAACATTATAAAATTGACAAAAATAATATAAAACTCATATCCTGGCTAAATAGCCACATGGCCGCTGAAAACCGTATATTCCCTTCCCATTCTCCAGCCTTTCCCCAGCTTGTTGTACATTCTTGCCAAAAATCGGGACTTTTTTAAAACGCCACAGGACGCGGGACAAATTGTTAAAAATTGGGACTGTCCCACCAAAAGCGGGACATCTGGTCACCTTAGACTAGAGGCCCAGAGCATGGAATTAGTGTGTGGGTATGGTCTCTAGGCCTGGCCTGTGATCATCTTTCCCAGCTGCCCGCAGCTGGCCCCACCCCCTACTGCCATCCACCACTAGCTCCCTGTTCGCCATTGGGTGATCGGTGCCTGACAGGGGGTGGGGGGAATCAAGAGGTGGGCTGTTCATGCCTCCTCGCTGACCCCGCCCCTGCCACAGGTGGCCATCAGGTGATCAGAGGTCGCAGGCTGGGAAAAGGAACCAAGAGGTAGTCAGTGTGCCTCATAGTGACTGGTCCAGCAGTTGTTCTGGTCATTCTGCCATTAGGGTCAATTTGCATATTACCCTTTTATTATATACCGTAGAATAGAGGCCTGGTGCATGGGTCGGGGCTGGTTGGCATGACCTGATCGGGGCCCCAGATTAGGGTGGGGAGTCCCCACTGGGGGACAGGCCCAGTTGGGGCAAGGGGCTGTAGCATTTTCAGGATGGCCTCATCTCTGATCAGTGTGGGGGTCCCCACTGGGGGGGCAGAGCCAGCCTGGGTAAGGGGCCGCGGGTGGTTTGCCGGCCAGCCACGCGCCCCCACCCCCAGCTTTGTCAGGAAGGACATCCTGAATGATGTCCAGAAGACATCTGGTCTATCTGATCTAATTAGCATATTACCCTTTTATTAGTATAGATTTATTTATTTATTTATGTGTTTATTTAATTTTTTGTTAATCCTCACTCAAGGATATTTTTCCATTGCTTTTTAGGGAGAGTGGAAGGAAGGAGGAGAGACAGAAAGAGAAACATCGATGTGAGAGAGACAACATTGATTGGTTGCCTCCTACACTCGTGGGATCAAGCCTGAAACCAAGGCATGTGCCCTTAACTGGAATCAAACCCGGGACCCTTCAGTGCCCAGGCCAACCAATGCTCTATCCACTGAATCAAACTATCCATCTTTTGATTGTGCTAAAAGTAAAAATATTTCAAGTTCCATGTAATGAAGAATAAACTCCAAAACATGTCAGATAAACCCCATTCTTTATACTATAAGGCTAATATGCAAATAAAAGATTGAACTGCAGAATGACAGGTCACTATGACACGCACTGACCACCAGAGATGACATGCACAGAACATCAGAGGGCAGATGCTCAATGCAGGAGCTGCCACCTGGTGGTCAGTGCGCTTCCACAGCGGGAGCACTGCTCAGCCAGAAGCCTTGAGCTGGGCTTATGGCTGGTAAGCGCAGCCGCAGTGGCAGGAGCCTCTCCTGCCAAGGGACACCCCTGCCCCCCCCCCCCCCCCACCGCCTGCATGAATTTCTTGCACCAGGCCTCTAGTATCATTAGAATTAAAACTCCAGCACAATGCAGTATCACATTCTTGTCACCTAGTTTAATAGTTTCTTATGTAATATTCACTGCTGAAAGCATTAGCCAAAGATGCAAAAGACATTTCTTTGTGTATGATTCTTGAACTTCAATCTCAGATAAAACACACACACATTCATGAAAAATCTCTGTATTTTCTATTCAAGATTTTTGTAAACCTAATACTGCACTAAAAAATAAAGTCTATTAAGTTTTTTTTAAATTTTAAAAAAGAGAGAATGCAATCTGTTGTTGCTGGATGAATAAGTCTATAAATACCAGTTAGATCAAATACCAGTTGATAGTATTGCTTAAGTCTTCCATATCTTTACTGACTTTTTTTTTCTCTGTTTGTTCTATTGATTATTAAGATAGAGACGATAAAGTCTCTTACTATACACTGAGTGGTCAGATTATTATGATCTCTGAATGAATAATGATCTGGCCACTCAATATATATATGAGGCCCGGTGCATGAATTCATGCATGGGTAGGGTCCAGCCAGCCTGGCCAAGAGGAGGGGACATGAGCAGTTGGCCTGCCTGCCTGCTTGTCAAACTCCTGGTTGAGGGGACAATTTTCATATTAGCCTTTTATTATATAGTATATACACTGAGTGGACAGATTATTATGCATTCAGAGATCATAATAATCTGTCCACTCAATGTAATTGTGAATTTGGTTTTTTCTCCTTGCAAGTCTACCAGTTTTTGTTTCATGTACTGTGTTTGAATCTCCGTCGTCAGATATATAAATTGTTGCCCTAGTTGGTTTGGCTGAGTGGATAAAACATTGGCCTATGGACTGAAGGGTTCTGGGTTCTATTCTAGTCAAGGGTATATGCTCAGGTTGCGGGCTCGATCCCGTGTGGGGCATGCAGGAGGCCGCTGATCAATGATTCTCTGTCATCATTAGTGTTTCTCTCTCTCTCTCTTCCTCTCCTTTTCTGAAATCAATAAAAATGTATATTAAAAAATTGTAAAGATTGTTATATCCTCTTGATGAACAGACCTCTTTCTTATTAACCCTACTAATATTCTTTGTCTTAAAATATACTTTATTTTATATTAAAAGAGTCATTTCAACTTTATTTTGTTAGCACTAGTATATCTTTTTTCAGTAATTTACCTTTAACTTACTTGTGTTTTTATAAGTAAAGTTAGCTTCTTGGAGGAAGTTTGTAGTTGAGTTTTGCTTTTCTATCCAATCTGACAATTTATGCCGTTTATTATTGACTAGAGGCCCAGTACACGAAATTTGTGCATTGGGGAGAGGGGTCCCCTCAGCCCAGCCTGCACCCTCTCCAATCTGGGACCTCTTGAACCTGTTTACTAAGTTGTGATTATTGAAGTAAATAATACAAAATCTCTATTCATAGTAAAACTCATTGTATGATAGCTGTTATTATCAAAGATACTTGTCTTACTAGTACTATCAGTTTCTGCATAAGTATTCAAATTTATTAAACTATAAACTAAGTAAGGACATTGCTCCTTAATTGCAAATCTGTCACTTGTCTTCAAATTAAATTTTGTGACTTTACTGGATGGGACTATCTTACAATTATGATGAAGTTTTTAAATAAGACTGCTTGATTATAACAAATTTACATTAATAATGGCCCAAGAAAATTCACTAGCTAATTAATATGAATTATGTACATAATGTACAAATAGAGTGTTTCAGCCAATCTGGTCAACATATGAGACACATGTTCTAAAATAGTTGTAGATCTAATTACTAAATAAATATTTAAAAATCAATGGTATTTGTATAGTCTAACAATGACTTAAAAACTCTAATGGTAAAATGAAAATACCTCATTCACAGTTGAAAGAATTTAAAAAATAAAATAAATAGGAATACATTTAGGTAATTATAAGGACGTATACTAAAAAGCTATAAACTCTATTGAGAGACAGAAAAACAACCCGAATACATGAAACAACTATTTTGCTTGATAGTAAAAATTATTATGATTTTAAAATTCCCCGGATTAATGTATAAATTTAAGGTATCTTCATCTAAATTACAATGTAATTTTGATTTTGTTGTAAATGCCTGATGTTCATTTGAGAAAAGCTGTAGAACAACCAAGAAAATACTAAAAAAGAAGAAGTTGAATATACTCTATGAGATATTAAAAGTATTATAAAGCTATAGTTATTTTAATTGTGTCGTACTAGAACTGAACTATGTCAATAGAACCAAATAAAATCAATAACATAACAAAGATGACTATATTTCATGAAGCCTAGTGGAAGTGTAGGGAGTATAAAAATGAAAAAGATGAGTATCCAATCTTGAAGGAAGGTTGAGATAAGAATACAACTTCTAATATAAAATAAAAAGAATTAAGTGGCATAAGGGATATATAACTAAGGAACTATATAAATTCAAAGGCAGGAGAAAAAGTCTTGGTCAGGTCTGTCAAGCTTTGAATGCTGGACCTTGCCTTGTCTCACAGACGGTCAGTCCTTCCTGGTTGTGCAATTTCAACTGGATTTAGGCGATTCTGGGGACCATAGGGGCTACTCCACCACACTTGTGAGTCATTTCACTAGATCTGCCAAACAGGACAATCCCAGAAGCCCTCTTTTGTTGTCTTGCTTGATTTTCTCAAGCAAGTCCATTCCGCTAGATCCCTGAATCTGGACAGCCCCTTCCTTTTTCACTCCAGTCCCTATGGGGTCATTTAAGAAAATGTATTCATTTCCATTCACTGATTTATCATTATGTTATGCTGATCATTATTAAAACCCCCTTGGACATCTATAAGTCTTTAAAGCCATTCAGACAATAAGCCTATTTAAGCCAATCTTGCTGAAACATGAGGATCTCTTTCTCCTTCACTGCCAGCAGAGAAGAAAGGTCTTAATTGGAAGAACATCCTGGCAGTCCTGAGGCAGAGTGTGGTGAAGTCACATGGATGTGACTGAGAAGGCATATGCTGCCCGAGGAGGCAGCTTATCTTTCCCTAAATGTTTCTCAAAGGGTCTCCTGAACACCTTTTGCATTAGCATCACCTTAAGAGCTTGTTAAAGATTCCTGGGTTCCTCTTCAGAATTGCAAAATATATTTTTATTGATATCAGAGAGGAAGGGATAAGGAGGGAGAGATAGAAACATAAATATGAGAATCATTGATTGGCTGCCTCCTGCATGCCCCCTACTGGGGATCGAGCCTACAACCCGGGCAGAGAGACCCGTTAGATCCTGATAGATCCTCCCTTCTCCCAACTGATGGACAGAGTATGACATAAACTGCACCTGCAGCCTGGACATTCCTGAGCACCTAACCAGGCACCTTATATGGATTGTACATTGAACCACCAATCAGCACCTGCCAAATACCCTAAGCCCCTGATTTCTAAGTCCCTAAGTGCCTAATCATGTGACTTATATGAAACCACCAATCAGCACGTGCTGAGTACCCTAAGCCCCATCCCTTCCCTTTCCTTCCCTCAAAAGGCACCTTCACCCCTGCACATGGGCTCTCTTCCTTTGGAAGGCAGCCCGGCAGGGGTCCTTCTCCTCTAATAAAGCCTGTAGTCCTGGTTTTCAGCCCTCTGCCTCATCTTTCAGTCCCTGGGCTTATACTATCCACTGAACCAAACCAGTTAGGGCATATATATATATATATATATATATATATATATATATATATATATATGTCTTTTTTTAAAAATTTAACTTTATTGCTAAAAGCATTACAGATATCACCTTTCCCCTCACTGAACCCTCTACTTTGCCCCCACCCCCCTCCCACGCCTTCACCACACTATTATCTGTGTTATGCATATATACATATAAATTCTTCAGTTAGTTTCTTCCCACCCATTCACCCATCCTGGCTTTTCTCTGAGATTCGACAAACAAGCTTCTCTGCATGTTCAACCTCCTAAAATGCCCTCTGCTCTACTCTAGTTTTGGAGTTGCTCAATCTGATAATACTACCCTCTAAATCAGCAATTATCAACCCTTTTCATCTCATGGCACACACATATAAACTAGTTACTAAAATTTTGTGGCACACAAATATATATATATATATATATATATATATATATATATATATATATATTGTATATATATATATATATATATTTTTTTTTTGCTGAGCTGACAAAAAAACAGGTATAATTTTGATTCATTAATACTGGGCAGCTATTATTGTGTTACTTGTCATTTTTTTATTTGACAATCTAAGGGATTGCATATTTTAAAAATTCTTGCAGCATACTGGCTGAAAATCATTGCTCTAAACAATGATTCTCAGAGTTCTTAGCAGTTTTAAAAAGATATTTCATGCTTGCCAGTGTGGCTCAGGGTTGAACATAGACCTATGAACCAGAAGGTCACAGTTCTATTCCAGGTTAGGGCACATGCCTGGGTTGTGGGCTCAGTCCTCAGTGGGGGGCGTGCAGGTGGCAGCTGATCAATGATTCTCTGTCATCATTGATGTTTCTGTCTCTCTTTCCCTCTCTTCCTCCCTGAAGTTAATAAAAATATATTTAAAAAAAAAGATATTTCACAGGTGTTGAGCCCTAAACCTCACTTGAAGACAGCTAAGGTCTGGGCTACTTATTAGCTGCAGATCACAGTAGTATTATAATAGCTTCATTCTCAGCCTGCAGCCTTTTTCATTTCCCTTCCTCTCTATAGTCTACCTTCTTTTATGCTTTGTAAGCTGTAACTAAGCATTTCCTAAGGCAAAAATTGATATTCTGGAAGTAAAGATTCTCTATACCCACAAGCCCTGTCTTTTCTTTCTGTTGCTTCTGCCATACCCTAGAGACCCTTATCACCATGATTAGGCTCACATACAGCCTGGTGTTAGTCTGTGTAACAGTCTTCCCTCTCTCAAATCTTTCTCCCTACTGTTTCCTCTCACCTGCTCAAAAGCTTAAAAGGACTCTTTGTATCAACCATATCAAGTTTAAACTCATCTGTTTGCTTTCCAGGTCCTTTGTAATATATCCCATTTTTATTATTAGACTTCATTTCCCATTATTCCATATATGCTTTCCATTCACTGTCCACAAATATAACCTTTTTCAACCCATGGGCCAGAGTCATCTCAGTGCTCTAGAGTGGTATAAGGAATCAGGGTGGGGTTCCAATAAATATGAGCCAATTGACTCAATAGTTGGCATTTGTTTCTTTTTCAGTGCCCTCTCCTTTTACATTTAAATCCCCCAAATCCTTCAAGTCTCACATTCTGCTTGAAGATGTCCCCAGTTTCTCTAGCTCTTGTGGCCTATTAGTTGTGGGGTGAGGGATGGGGGGTAGAGTGTGTGTGTGTGGGGGGAGCCAAAGAAAAGAAAAGAAGGAAAGAAGGAAGAGAGGGGAGGAGGGGAAGGAAAGGAGGAGGGAGTGAGAGTAGGAGTAAAGGAGGAAGGTAGGATGGATAAAAGGAATAGTTGGGATTCCTCACAAGAGAATGGGCTTTAGAAGTTGCAAAAGCAAAGGAAAAAGAAGGAAAGGGTTGTGGTCTGACAGTTCCCACTCTGAAGGTGTTCAGGGAACAGCACAATCATGGGATATTCACTGGCTTTCTATAGTGCCACATAACCTATAACATTCTGTTCAGAACACATATACTGTCAGTGTCCCTTGCTAAGTGTTTCAGATGTATTCATTGTGCCATTCCCATAGTAGTTCAGGAGTCATTTCTTCCTGCTTCCTTGATACCCCCCCCCCCCATTGAGCTACATTTAAAAAGTAAGATTCTGTAAGATTATTATAAGGATTAAATAAAATATATGTACAGAGTGAAGAAAAGTCGGTTTATAGAAGATGACAAATAATACAGTAATTAATAAATAAATACAAGAATAAATTCTGTGTTTTGCATACTCACAACTATAAACCTACTTTTGACCATCCCTGTATATACTTGGCACATAACAGGCATCAACCAAAGTTAGCTCTTGCTTTTTGATCCTGTCCTTCCTCAAGAAGTCACACCTTTCCACACAGTATCCAGTGGATTATTTGATATTATCTAGTTTAGCCTAAGGTTAGGCTTCACACTATTTGAGTGTGTAATATGGATGTGCTTAGGAGTGTGTATGGATGTCTATATGGTTGCTTATGTACACACATCTGTGTACCTGAGCCATAGGCTTCCAGCTATCATTACATTTTATTTGAGAAATTTCGGAGATTTAAGTTAAAATTGCCAGTTAGGGCACATTCTCCTCTTGCTGCTTTCACCTCTACCAACCTGATTTCACCTGTTAAATGACAGCATAGCAAGAAGTTCCCGGGATTAAGCTAGAGCAGTGGTTGGCAAACTGCGGCTCGTGAGCCACATGCGGCTCTTTGGCCCCTTGAGTGTGGCTCTTCCAAAAAATATCACAGCCTGGGCCAGTCTATTTTGAGGAAGTTTAAGTTTAAGTTAGAAGAAGTTTAAGTTTAAAAAATTTGGCTCTCAAAAGAAATTTCAATCGTTGTACTGTTGATATTTGGCTCTGTTGACTGATAAGTTTGCCGACCACTGAGCAAGGGCGAGCAGATTCCACTATGAACATCTAAAAGCAAATAGGAGGAGTGCTCTCCAGTGTTATCCAGCTATAAAACCCACACGCTGCTATAGCACAATAATGGAAAAATGATGAATGGGTAATGCCACTTTGCCTCAGTGGAGCTGGATAAATATAATGAGCAAAGGAATATTTTCTCCCCTTTTATAAGGCACACCAAGTAGTTTTGGTGAGCAGTTCCAAACATCACATTCTGTTTGTGGCCTGTTTCATGTTGGTCTGAAGATCTGTGGTAATTTTCCCCACTAATAATGCTAAAGCCAAACCTCTAGGCTAGCAATTTCAGTTCCTCTAAATAATTTCCAATTATTTTCAGAATAATTAGAAAAGCCTGAAAATATTTTACAAAACAAAGTTCATTTTAATTAACTTATATTTAAAAAGTGTATGTCAGATCACAGAGAGAATCCAAGATGGCTGCTCGGGTAGGCAACTAGCCGCAGCCGCACACAACAATTTCAATAAAATACAACTAAAATATAAAATGGACATTACCCAGAACTACAGGAAAGTTGACTGACTGGAAATCCTACAACAAGAAGCAAGGAGAAAACCAGAAGGAAGCGCGGAGGAGCTGTAAAAGCCCAAGGTACGGAGACACGCGGCGCGCGGAGAGGACGGAGCCGGAGAGGAAGGAGGCTGAGTGCCTGGCTGGTGTTCCCAAGCGGGAAGGAGAGAAAAGCTCCGACTGTGCTGGGCCCAGCTCCAACTGCTCTGAACCCCAATTCTAGGCCGGACCCTGGGGACCCAGGCTCACCCATAGGGAGCTGGGCTGTAAGGCGGAACCCCAGAGAACGGCGAGAGGAGGTCCCGGAGGCGCGCACAGTGCGCGCAGAGAAGGGCCGGCCGGCTGTGCCGCGGGATTGCCCTGACGGGAAGGAGACAGGGGCTCCAGACTGCTCTGGACGCCACCTCCAACTCCACTTCCAACTGAACTGAACCCCAATACCGGACTCATTGGGGGAGAGCATAGACAGTTTGGCAGCAGGCGAAAATCGAGGGCACCTTTCTCTCAGAGGCGCTTGCAACAAGTACTGAAGGACCCTGAGTCTCAGAAGTCGCATAGGGCGGGGCTGAGGGAAGCCAAGGCTGTAGGCTCCACCCTGAAACCCCGCCCCATCAGGAAAGCTGCCTGCGAAAATGCCTAAACCAAATAGATCACAAACGAAAGAAATGGAGGACAAAAAGCGACTGGATATAGAGTTCAAAACCACACTTATAAGGTTTTTCAAGAGTCTCCTAGAAAAGGCCGATAAAATAAATGAGACCTATGAGGATATGAAAAGGGATCAACAAGAAATGATAAGGGATCAACAAGAAATAAAGAATACATTGTCTGAAATAAAAAATATTTTACAGAGTCCTAAAAACAGAATAGAAGATCGGAAGAATCAAGTCAAAGATTTGGAACATAAAGAGCCAGAAGACACTCCTCTGCAGAAGCTAGAAGGCAAGAGAATCCAGAAAATTGAAGATGATGTAAGAAACCTCTGGGACAACTTCAAACGATCCAACATCAGAATTATGGGGGTCCCAGAAGATGAGAGAGAGCAAGATATCGAAAACATACTGAAAGAAATAGTGACAGAAAACTTCCCCCACCTGGTGAAATAATTGGACTTACAAGTCCAGGAAGCACACAGAACTCCAAATAAAAGTAATCCAAAGAGGACCACACCAAGACACATCATAATTAAGATTCCAAGAGCAAAAGACAAAGAGAGAATATTAAAAGCAGCAAGAGCTAAGCAGGTAGTTACCTATAAACTAAAGGAACACCTATACGATTGTCAGCTGATTTCTCAACAGAAACCATGCATGCCAGGCGGGAATGGCAAGAAATATTCAAGGTGATGAATAGTAAGAACCTACAGCCAAAGATAATCTATCCAGCAAAGCTATCACTCAGATTCGAAGGTCAGATAAAGAGCTTCACTAATAAAAAAAAGCTAAAGGAGTTCATCACCACCAAACCAGAATTATATGAATTGCTGAAGGGGGTTCTTTCAGAAGAGAAAGTAAATAAAGATAAAAACTATGAACAACAAATATGTAACTATCAACAAGTGAATCTAAAAACCAAGGAAACTAAAAAAAAAAAAATCTGAGGAACAATATTAACTGTTGAATATAATAGAATCAGAGGTATGGAAGGGGAGTGAACTGATGATTCTTGGGGAAAAGGGGAGAGGGAGATGTGGGAAGAGACTGAACATATATTGTGCACCTATGGATGAGGACAATGGGGGGTAGGGAAAGGACAGAGGGTGGGGTGAGAAGTGGGGGGAAAGGAACATTTGTAATAATATGAACAATAAAAATTTATTTAAAAAAAAAAAAAAAAGGCATCACAAAAGTTGAAGCTTGCGCATAGCACTCAGGTCACTGCCAGAATACCCTGGGGACCTCTAACCCATCACGGTCTGGGTGGATAAAAAAAAAAAAAATAAATAAAATAAAAAATAAAAAAAAATAAATAAAAAAATAAACATTTCCAAGGGACGGATGAGGGGAGAGGGGAGGGAGAGGAGGAGGTACCTGATAAAAGCCTCTCCTTACATTGATTTGGCCACTTTATGCCGGAAAGGCCTGCCCCGGGGAGACACGCTTAAGAAACAGTTGAATGCCAAAACCGGTTTGGCTCAATGGATAGAGCGTCGGCTTGGGGACTGAAGGGACCCGGCTTCGATTCTGGTCAAGGGCATGTACCTTGGTTGCGGGCACATCCCCAGTAGGGGGTGTGCAAGAGGCAGCTGATAGATGACTCTCTCTCATCGATGTTTCTAACTCTCTATCTCTCTCCCTTCCTCTCTGAACAAGAATCAATAAAATATATTAAAAAAAGAAAGAAAAAAAAAAGTGTATGTCAGAGAGTTCCATCTACAGCAAAGGCTGAATAATTGGGCTAGTCAGATAAACTTCTTGCTGAGAACAATTGGAAAATGTAGATAATTATTATTTTCTTAAACATCAATTTGAAAGCATAAAAAAAGCTACCCAAAGCAATGAGAATTTGCTGGCGTAAGATCTGGAAGAAAAAAGAAGTCAAGGAAGGTGAACCTGATGTTTGGGAAAACTTTTTCCTAAAGATAGTTATTGAATCCAAAAACAAAGGCAGTGTTGAGAAGGTGAAAGAGCTTTTAGCAATTTCCCAGCTTTGGATGGCAACACAAAAATTATAGTAAAGAGCCTGAAAAGGAGAAAGTTCTGGTAAACATCCCAGGTTTTCTATTGGGACTATGATGAATTTCACCCTATGATAAGGGTAATTGACCAGCTCTGATAAAGACTAAAACCTAGCTTTGAATTTTTAAAAATATATTTTATTGATTTTTTTTAGAGAGAAAGGAAGAGGGAGAGAGAGAAACATCAATGAGAAAGGGAAACATTAATTGGCTGCCTCCTACATACTCCTTTCTGGTGATCAAGCCCATACCTGGGCATCAGTGCTTTGACCAGAAATCCAAGCGACCTCTCAGTGCATGGGATGACGCTCAACCAATTGAGCCACACTGGCCAGGCCCCAGCTTTGAATTCCTGAGACATTTATTAAATAAAGGTATTCAGCCCCTAACCTTTCTGGTTGATAGAAACAAAAGTAATCCCTCTCTAAAGGGAAATAACATCATATAGAACCTCAAATCAACTGAAATTTAGCAAGTTTTCTTTTTTAAAGAAATTGATAACGTGGTTCTAAAATTTATATGGAAATGCAAAGGATCTAGGACCTAGTATAATCAAAGTTATATTAAAAAAAAAAAAACACCAGTCAGAGTACTTATATTTCTGAGTTCAAGATTTAGTTTATAATTACATCAGGCTTAAAATAGAAGTAGATAGAATTAGATTAATAAACAAAATTGAGTCCAGAAGTAAACCCAGGCATATATAGTCAATTGATTATCAACCAAGACACCAAATCAATTCAATAGGGAAAGGAAAGTCTATTTAACAACTTGTGCTGAAACAACTGGATAGGTCATTGGGAAGAGAATTCTGACCCTTACTGCACTCCATATACAAAAATTAATTCAAGATGGATCACAGACCTAAATGTAAAAGAACCATAAAGCTTCTAAAAAATATATTTGCAACCATAGCGTAGTCAAAGTTTTTAGGCATAACGTAAAATGTACTAATCATAAAAATAAGAAGTGAAATATTGAACTTGAAGAAAATTTTGCTCATGAAAAGAATAATCATTTTGAAAATGAATAACTAAGCAACAGACTGGGGGGAAAATACTCCAATACATTCATGTGGCAAAAGATTTGTATTCACAACATACAAAAAACTCCTACAGGATAACTCCATGAAGATGGTGGAGTAATAAGCACAAGGAATATACCTCCCCACCTACACAACAACTGCACTGAAAGAATCTGTCTAATGCAACTGTGTAGGAACTCTGGAGTCTACTGAAGGTTACAACTTCCAAGGAAAGTCTTGGACAGAAAATTGCTGCTAATTTTGGCTTTTATGCAGTAGCAGCTACCTGTGGCAGTTATTCTCCTGTTCCTGGAGGAGCTTTCACATAGCTTGCAGGAACCAGAGTGGGCAAAAAAGGACCTTATCCTCCTTTGTGGATATACTGAACAAAGAGATTCATGGACCTGGTGGGACAGAACAGGATTGTGTAAGATTCCATCATGATACTCAGAACAGTGTGCAATTTAAAACTTAGAAATTGTTTATTTCTGGAATCTTCCATTTAATATTTGTGGATTGTAGTTTGCTCTGTGTAACTGAAACTATGGAAAGCAAAACTGTGGTTAAGGGGAACTACTGTAAACCAATGAGATCTTACAGACATACAGAGAACACTCTTCACAAAAAAGAGTATAGACATTCTTCTCAAGTGCTCATGGGACACTTTCCAGAATAGATCATATGTTAGGATACAAATTAAGTATCAAGAAATGTAGAAAGACAGATATCAAACTCTCTTTTCCAATCACAATGGGATGAAGTTAAAAACAAATAAGGGGACATCTGTAATACTTTCAACAATAAAGGTATATTTTTAAGAATCAATAATATAAGTAAAACTAGAAAATAAAAACAACAACTAGAAATTAAACAATACACTTAAACAACCAATGGATCAAAGAAGAAGCAACAAGGGAAATTAACAAAATACTTAGAAACAAATGAAAACAAAAAAATCACATACAAACACTTATGGGAAGCAGCAAAAGCAGTGTCAATAGGGAAATGTATAGCTATAAATGCTTACATTAAAAAATAAAAAATATCTAGCCCTAGCTGGTTTGGCTCAGTGGATAGAGCGTTGGCATGCAGACTGAAGGGTCCCAAGTTTGATTCCAGTCAAGGGCACATGCCTGGGTTGCAGGCTCAATCCCCAACAGGAGGCAGCTGATCAATGATTCTCTCTCATCATTGGTGTTTCTAACTCTCTCCCTCTCTCTCCCTTACTTTCTAAAATCAATAAAAATATATTTAAAAAATAAAAAGTAAATAAATAGAAAAGATTTCCTTTTTTCCCTCGGTGGTTCCAGATCTGTTTCTTGATTCAACCGTGTTTGGACAGAACAGACCCAGGGACACTCCTTCTTCCTGCCTCTGACCACTCCCAGTGTCTTATCCAGTCACCATCTTTCAGAGCCAACACACCAGTTTTGTTTTGTTTTTTCTACTTTAACTCCTTATTGCTGAAAACTCATGAGCTCCCAATTCGTCAGCTGTTTTATTTATTTATTTATTTATTTATTTATTTATTTATTTATTTCACAGTTGAACTGAGAAAGCAGATATCTAGTCAGTCATCACCGGGTACATTTCCTGGAAGCAAATGCAACTACAGGAACTAAAGACCCATTTTAAACGGACATCTCCACCTTCTAAAAGCCCCATCACTGACTGTGTATTGAAAGAGGCCTGCTCAGGGCCCTGGAGAGCAGACCTAACCAAGGAAGAGGGAAACACAAAATGCCTAGAATCCTGTATGTAATGACTGTTTCTAAACAAGTGAGTAGAGTCACACTTTGCATCCTTTCATCTTTTTGCTTTGTTTTGTTAGTCCTCACCCGAGGATATTTTACCATTAATTTTTAGAGAGAGTGGAGGAGAGAAAGGCATCACTGTGAGAGAGACACATCGATTGGTTGCCTCCGGGTTAAGCCTGCAACGAAGGTATATGTTTTTGACTGGGAATCGAACCCAGAACCCTTCAGTCCTTGGGCCAACACTCTATCCACTGAGCCAAACAGGCCAGAGCCATTTCATCTTTTAAATAAGATTCAAATTTCGGTTTACAATATTTTGAATCTAGTACTTTTGTTTCAAGCTAAGTCTTCTTAAAAACACCTTAAAATAAAGTAACTGTCTCAATTTGGGTAATACATTTCCTTATATTCTTGAATTTGCAGAGCTCCAAAGCAAGGCAATCTGGCATTTGGTTTCTGAGACCCACACGTCTGTTTTTCAAAGCCTCAGCCTGACAGGGACGGAAACTAAATACTTCAACCTACGATTTACTTCTTTTGAGGTTAGGGTCAGTCTCCTTTCTACATCTGTCTGACAGGATGTTTAAGTGACCAAATCAAAAGTCTATAATGGCCCCCATCCCCATTCCTGGTAATTACCATTGCATAGGGCCTTCTACAGAGGGCTGTACCCAAAGAGAAGTTACCAGTGTTAGTTTCCGATCAGTAATGAGACCCATGTTGTTTTACTAGTAGCAGAGGAGACACAGATCCACTCCCTACCTTCAATGCGAGTCCGTTTTTAAAAAATGTTCACAGCAGTCTCCCAGACGAACTATCTCATTCTCAGGGGCTCAGCTGGGAGATCTGTCACTTCATGCTTCCAGGATACAGTTGCATTAATCCCTAAACTTGCTCTTCATATAGTCCCTGTTGTCCGCTCATTGTAACATGGCTGCTCCCTCCACTAAGGTTCTTCTTTTCTCCACGTATTTCAACAGAGCTCTGCATTCTGGTACAGTGAAGGGTACAGACCTGCAGCCTTCTCTACAAGGCATGGGTAAGGTCCAGCTGCTTTTACAATAATTTAGGTGGTTAAATACTTAGGAAAATTCTGCAATCAAATAAGAAACTGTGATTCCGAAATTCCAATTAGCAGAATGTACCAGGCAAAAATCATCTAAGCATTGGGGGCTTGGGGAGACTGTTACAATAGAAGAAGCAACTAAACAAAAAATAGAAGAGGAGGAGGAGAGAGGAAGAAAAAGGATGAGGAAGAGAAGGTGAAGGAGAAGAAATTGAGCCACAGATAGCATACGAAGCATAAATGTCATACTGTAGCAAAACACCCGCCGAGAAAGAGAAAGCGATCTCTTCGCTCCACACTGGGGCTCACCTCTCACCACACAGGGCCCTCTCCCACGAATTGTAAGTAGCCGCTCTCTGTGGTCGATAACATAATTCCAGATCAGAAGAAAGATTCTGAAATCAAGATGTTTTTAGATCAATGGTTCTCCCATGGAATCCGGAGATCTCTAGTGGGGCTGCAAAGGTTCTCCCAATTGTTCTGTGGGCTGAGTCACATGCAAGACACAGAAGTGTGTTGGGTGATTCTACCCCCCCTCCCATGAAACATATTTTCCACTGTGGATTTCAATCAAAACGTAAAAGTATCAAAGAAACATGTTTCAGAGAAGTTACGGGGATTCAGCAAAAAACACCTCAAAAGTATGTGTGTGTTTTTCTTTTTTGTTAACTATAATTGAAAAATAAAGACAAGTGCCATATGATTTCACTCATATGTGGAATTTAATGAACTGAACTACCAAGCAAAATAGAGACAGACTCAGATAGAGCAGGCAGACAGCTCTGGAGGTGGGGGCTGAGGGAAGGGAGGGAGGGGATGGGGAGAGGGATTAAGCAAAAAAGAAAGAAAGAGAGCGAGAGCGAGAGCGAGAGCGAGAGCGAGAGGGAGAGAGAGAGAGAGAGAGAGAGAACTCATGGACATGAACAATAGTGTGGTGACTGTGGGGTGGAGAGGATGGGTGGAGGTGGAAAAGGGCACAGAGGAGATAAATGGTGATGGGAAAAATAAAATTAAAAAGTGGGCTTTTTGTTTGTTTGCTGGCTTGTTTATTTGATCTAGTAAGTAGGTGTAAATAAAGCAGAATCTTTTGTTCTGTTCAAGCAATTTAAGGAGCAGAAATCTTGAGACTCATCAGGCCAGATTAAAAAGTGAACCTTGCAAAGCACATCTTTTTGAAGGGAGGAACGTCAGAAGCTCAGGAGTGGCGTAAGGAAGGGGATTGCCAATTGTAGCTGCAGTTTAAGAAGATCTGCTTTTCCTCATCCTCGCTCCACAGCAGTTCACCTCAGGAAAGCCTGTGCTGCTGGAGAGGAGTTTTGTGAGTTATCGAATGACCTATTTGATAGCCACACAGCACAACAAAGCTTCCGGGCCATCTGGGCTGCTCAGATGCTATGATATAAAATGTACTTATGGTTAGATTGGTCTTTCCCTCTCTACCAGAGCAACGTGCACATTCAGCTGTTTGTTGGACCAATTTGCACAGCCATAGTTCCTTGGATTTCAAAACAGATGGGTTGCCTACACTGCAGGTAAACAGTGTGGAAACTGTAAATTAAAATGAACTTGGAGGCCTCTCATTGGATTTTGCTGAGATACTTACAACACCATTTACCAATTCAGAAAATTCAGTCATATGTGTCAAGTATCCTGTGATAATTCAGCTAACTTCCTGAATGACCCAGATGCTGTTAGCCCTCTTGATCCTTTGATGAAGACCAGACCAAGAATAAAGGAAGCAAAGTTCTTTCCATCTTGTTTGATTAATAAGATGAAAATAACTTGTTCTCTCTTTGAATGTGTTTTTGGGGGGTGGGGGGGTGGGGCGGAATGAACAAAAGAAGAAAAAAAAAACAATCCCAACATCTGGATGGAATTAATACATACTTCTCTGGGACCCTCTGGTTCTTGAATGTTTTGATTAATGGTTCCCTTTCAAAAGTCTGTGGAGACTCAATGACTCAACATGTCAGGGAATGATACTTTGCTACCAGTTATTGCAAGTTGGTTTAAATAGGTTGTCAAGATGCTATGAAAGGGCAAAGCAAGGCTATAAGCAGAACTTTCCTTTTTGTTGAAGAGCCAGCCCTATGTACACTTAGTGGTTATCTCGATGCTGGCCTTGAAAACAACACAGTTCTATTCAATTGAAAAATGCACCTGGCATGGCATTAAGATTATGGGCAAATCTAGTCTCTGGTCTACAAGGTCATATAGCTAAGTTTATCTTCAAACAGGCTAAAGCAGGCTTTCTAGAAAGCAAACATTTTTTAAACAGCATTTTTTTTTTACAAAATAGTTCCAGTTGCCTAACCCACCCTTAGGAATGCAGAAGGCCAAATAAGCTAACTGCATCCAGCCACCTGTGTAACTGGACCCTGGCCATCACCCCACCACCCAACCCTAAGCCCTATAAAGAAGCTGTACTTTCAGAACTCGGGGCTCTTTGCATCCTGCCGCTGTGTCAGTAGAGGTGGAGAGACCGAGCTCGAGCTTGAATAAAGGCTCTTTGCTTTTGCATCAGACTCGGCTCCCTGGTGGTCCTTGGGGATCTTGAAACCTGGGCATAACAGCTATAGCTGTGACCTATATTCTGGCAGGGGTAGGTGAGGCAGTATATGACATGTAAGTATGCTCACATGTTTCTGTGTGGATACCCAGTGGGAAGGGTATGGTCCCTCTGGAGAAATTGGGCCTCTCTATTGTATTGCATAGTGTCCTAGCCTTAGAATCGGCCTCTATGGATACGTTTCATCATTAGGAGATCTATGTTTTGTGCTGTGCCAGCACAATGAAGGGTTTGGCGAGCCTGAGCGGAGGTGACAAAGGATGGAGAAATGATAGACAAAGAGAAAAAGCTGGGTCTAGGTGGATGTTCTGTGCCTGGCTGAGGCCACAGAGCAGATCCAGACTGCAAGGTTGAGGCTTTATTTATAGTCAGGGACAAACAAGGTAATCTACAATGTTGTTATAAGTTTCACTTATTTTGGTAGCACTTGCTGCCCCTCCCACAGCCTACTAGCTACCCAGGAAAGATCTAGGGAGCAGTTACAAGATCAAGCTTAATTATGCTTAGAGGACTGTGCCCTCCAAGCTGGGACTTGTTTGCGACTTTGCCAGCAGGTCAATCCGAGCGAGACTTAACCCTATAACCGCTTCCTACAATGTTTGATTCCTGTTATAGCTAATATTTCTGGATCCCTAGAGTACAGCAGAAAAAGGACCAGAGTATTAGAATATCTGGTTTCAGCTCCAACAGCACACTCTGGGATTTATTTTTATTTTTTTCAATATATTTTTATTGAATTCAGAGAGGAAGACAGAGGGAGAGAGAGATAGAAACATCAATGTTGAGAGAGAATCATTGATCGGCTACCTCTTGTATGCCCCCTACTGGGGATCAAGCCTGCAGCCCATGCATATGCCCTTGACTGGAATTGAACCCACAACTTTTCAGCAGTCCAGAGGCTGATGCTCTATCCACTGAGCAAACCAGCTAGGATTGGATCTTGGATTTTAAGCTAATTTATCTGCCTTCACTGAGCTTCAGTTATATATATAATTGATTTCAGAGAAGAAGGGAAAGGGAGAGATAGAAATACCAATGATGAGAGAGAATCATTTATTGGCTGCCTCCTGCATGACCCACATTGGGACATGTGCCCTGACCAGGAATCGAACCGTGACCTCCTGGTTATAGGTCGATGCTCGAACACTAAGCCATGGGCTGAGCTTCAGTTTCTTTATCAGTAATGTGGGTAAGTAATATCCTCAATGGAGATACTGGGGAATGAATTGAGGTAATCTATAATAATAAAAGGGTAATATGCTAAGTAGACCGGACATCCTTCCTGAGGAAGCTGGGACCAGAGGGAAGCCAGCCGGATCCAGGGTGCCTGCAGGTGGCCGGAGGAGGGCAGACAGGTCTCAGGTGCCGGAGGGAAGCCAGTGCCAGCAGCCAGGGGAAGGAAAGCCTACTTTTGCATGAATTTTCGTGCATCGGGCCTCTAGTGGTATATAGAGTGCTTGGTGGGGCTCCATGCGCATGGAGTGCACATGAACCTGGGGGAGCACATTGTGGCAAAGAAGGGCTCTGCTTTGAGAGAGGAAGACTTCACAATTATAATGAGAGCCCAAGGAAGGGGTTCTATTATTGTCAAGTGTCCCTGTCTTACTACAAGTTTTTGTAGGATATTTGTTCTTAGAGTGGAATGGTGGAAAAAGCAATTAACTGGAAGTTAGATCATCAATATCCTCGTCTTGATTCTGGTAACAACAGAACTAAATAAGTTTGGGAAAGTCATTTAATTGCTTTTCTCACCTATATAATAATGATCCTCATACTTTCCCTTTCAAAGTATAGTATTATTATAAAACTTAAATAAGATGGGTCTTACACAAAAATACATGAGACATATAAAAATATAACTTATTTTGGTCAAAAATTTCAAAACAATCTGGCTAATCTAGCAGAGTCTAATACACTCTTATAAGCTTATCTGAAATGTGATTTATCCCTGTTTTTGTGGCTTACAGGGATGAAGTGTAAGTGGCAAGTCCCCCACTGAACTTACCCAAACAGCCAATCCCTTGGGTTCTGAGGGCAGTTCTTGAAGGACAATGAGAAGTAACATCAGGAGATGAGTAAAGGTTTGACTCCATGAGGGCATGGTTGATGCTTCTAGAACCAGGGCTGTATCTTCGATGGCTAGAACTGAGGAACCTGTGTGGAGCCAAAGGGCTTCAGGAGCTTGCTCCATGCTCTAACCTTAGCATATAGTAGAGCAAGCGAGCGGGTCTGGGAAGCAGGGAGGGTGGTCATACAACTTTGGGAATCTTAACATAAAGTCCCACTCTCAAATCACTGATCATCCACAACCTTTTAAACATTCACCTGCAACAACAGCCTAGAAGGATAGTCATCCTCTTTATTAGACCTGTTATTTTCCTTTGTATGCAAGAAAATAAGTGTAGAAGAAAGTAAAAACAAACAAACAAACAAAAAAAAACACCTGTATTTGTCTTATTTTTTGCCTATGCCATTTTTCTTTAATGACTCAGAATATTGCAGACCTGCCCTGGGTGTACAGTTCAAGGGAGAGTTTTATGGAGCAGGCTCTCAACTCTGAGGCATGGAGGCTCTCCCCACTTCTCATAGCAAAGGGCTGCCTGGAATGTCTCTCCCATTTATGTGTTTGCCTGGGCTGTAAAGCAAAGGCATCTGCTCCAAACTCTTCTGTATAGACATGAAGACTTTTGGACATAAATCTTCTCTCCAAAATGCTGCCTTTTATATGGAGCCACTGAAGTGGTGGATTGGGGTTGGAGGGCAGGGAGGCAGTAGTATACGGTGAGAATTAGGAATCCACCTTTTCTCAGGTGGCTATCCCAGGTGTGAGCATGCAGCATCTCCTCCTCAACTTGTCCATAAAAAGTACCTACTCATGTATTAGTAAGGATAGGCACCCACTGGAACTAATACAAGCCCCGGCATTTAAAGTCCCCAAGCAGATCCAAGTCTAGGCTTGCCACACTGGGTACATGTAAACGGGGTCATCAGTATGCATTTATATATATATATATATATATATATATATATATATATATATATATATATATATATATTTTTTTTTAATTGAGTTTTTTACGGAGAGGAAGAGAGATAAATAGAGAGTTAGAAACATCGATCAGCTGCCTCTTGCACACTCCCCACTGGGGATGTGCCCGCAACCAAGGTACATGCCCTTGACCGGAATCGAATCTGGGACCCTTCAATCCACAGGCTGACACTCTATCCACTGAGCCAAACCGGTTTCAGCTGCATTTCTTTTTAATGCTTGTGAAGATTCTACCTCAGAAGTAACTTGGAAAAAATAAAAACTCCTTCATAGAGAACTCGCATCTATTTAGATCCAGAGTAAACAAATATCACATCTATTTAGATCCAGAGTAAACAAATATAAAGGGCTCCTTGCTCAATATTTCTAAGATGTGGGGTTTGCCAGTTCATGAGAGAAAAGAGTACTAATAAATAGGAACAGTTTTCATTTGGGGGGCATCTGGTCAGAAGGCCCGGCTTAAAGGGACCGTGGTATCTCAGGGTGTAGGTAATCTCATTCTTCCAGGCTTTATTGTTTGAACCTCACCAGTCTGAGCCAGAGGAGAGTCCAAGTGGGCCAGCAGTCTAAGGACAGAAGGCCCTTTAGGCAGGAGGGTCTAAAAAGCTTGTCCCCTAGTTGGCCTTTCTCCCTCTAATTTTTCAGGCCCTGTGATCTTTACTACAAAGCAAACCATATGATTTTGATTCTGGTTCCTGGCTTACTGAGAGCTTTTCATGTCTCAGTGGCAGGAAGTCCTCCAGCCTCTTTTTCCCCTTTAAACATATTTTTATTGATTTCAGAGAGGAAGGGATAGGAAGAGGGAGAGATAGAAACATCAATGATGAGAAAGAATCATCGATCGGCTGTTTTTTGCACTCTCCCTATTGGGGATTGAGCCTGCAACCCAAGAATGTGCCCTTGAAAGAAGGTGAACCTGGGACCCTTCAGTTCACAGGCTGAAGCTCTGTCCACTGAGCCAAACCAGCTAGGACGTTTTTTTCTTCCCTCCGACTCTTTAAGCAGCTATTCTGGCAACTAAGAGAGGAAGCCAGCTTTTTTGGACTCTCACCAGCAGGACATTGAAGCCCCGTGGGGAGCAAGCTCAGTAGAAAGCAAGGCTCAGTAGAAGGGTAATAAGAATGACTGTAAGGTGTGATTTATAGAGGCAGACTCCAGGTTGACACCTGTCCAAAGCATTGGCTTTCCCCTCCGTTCTATCCCTGGATTTCCATCTGTGTCTCCCTGTGAGATGACCCTTCCCTAGAGATGGGAGACCAGGATCTAGTCCTTCTAAAAGAGATAGGGGAAGGAAGTATTGTCTGACATAAGGAACTACACAAAGCTTCTAATCTCAGAGATTGGTGTTTCAGTCACCAAGATGTCTGTAGCCAGGTAAACTTCAGTGAGAGTCAACGGAAGAAAATTCTGAGATTTGAGTGGTAGGCAAGGTGAAGGCTGGAGGAAGTCAATTACTTCTCAGAAGGAATCAATGCTACTTTTCTAGGAAAGGGCTGAAGAGATGGTGACAACTAAGAAAAATCTTTATCATTTTATTTACTTATATAAAGCATAATATTCAGTCATTTGATTTCGTCTCTGGGCCTGTGCATGTGCTGACTTGAAAAACATTTTTTTTTTTTTTTTTTTTTTTTTTTTTTTTTAGCAGATCCCCATATGGCCATCTCTTTCTCGTTCTCCAGATTTCAAATGTCTCCTCCTTAGAAAGGCTTTCCCGACAAACTCTTTCATGGGATTCCCACCTCACTCCCTATCATATCACTTTACTCTCTTCTGAGAATTTATTACTACTTGAAATTATTTTGTTTGCTTACTTGTTTTGGTTATCCAACCATAACGTAATTTCCATGAAAACATCTCATCTATCTTGTTCACTGTTATACCCTCAATGCCTATAACAGAGCCAGTAGGACACTGAGTGTTCAATAAATAAATGCTAAATGAGAGGATATATGAGTGGAGTGTTAGGGTTGGGAAAACTAGCCAAAGAGAGCTAGGTAAAATTGGAATGGAATGCATAAGGCCAGGAAGAAAAGAAATAATCAGGAGAGGAAATTGAGACCAGCAACCAAAATCTTCTGTGAAGTGGAAATAAGTGAAATTTAAAAAACAAAACAAACACATTTTGTTTGATACCTTCCAGCATTCATCATATTCAACAAACCTTTGTTAAGTACTTACATGTGCCCAGCATTATGTTAAGAGCTTGGAGACGCAAATGAATGAAGTCAGAGGTTGAAGAGGATGGGGAGAGGAAGTAAAGTTAGGAGTTGTTCTCTCCTGAGTTTTCAAGCCCTTCACTGAGTTCACCATCTGAAAAGGAGACATAAGAAACAGCTGTGTAGCCGAAACCGGTTTGGCTCAGTGGATAGAGCGTCGGCCTTCGGATGAAAGGTCCCAGGTTCGATTCCGGTCAAGGGCATGTACATTGGTTGCGGGCACATCCCCGGTAGGGGGTGTGCAGGAGGCAGCTGGTCGATGATTCTCTCTCATCGATGTTTCTAACTCTCTATCCCTCTCCCTTCCTCTCTGTGAAAAATCAATAAGATATATTAAAAAACAAACAAACAAAAAACAGCTGTGTAACAAGGGGGCAAAGACTAGGAGGAGTGTTGGTGGATTTCAATAAGGGGAACATGTCAGGGAAACTACAGAGGAGATGGCATTTAATTTTGGTTTTGAAGATAAGTAAAGAGTTCATCAGGTGGAGAGGGAGCATATTCCAGGCAAGGAAACAGCATGAGCTAAGGCACATGTGTCAAACACAAGGCCCGCGGGCCAAATCCAGCCCGCCAGGCCTTGCAATGTGGCCCGCACCGCGCTGTCATCACTGCACTCCGCTGTCAGTTTATGACATTGTCAGTTTATGACTGTTCAGTAAACCATTCGGCCCGCGATTTAGGCTGGATTTTAGATTTTGGCCCCTTCTCTGATTGAGTTCGACACCCCTAAGCTAAGGCATAGAGCAAGCATGTCAAACTCGCGGCCCGTGGGCTGCATGCAGCCCACAATGAATATTTTTGCAGCCCAGCCAATATAATGATATGTAATAAACATTTTAATAAAAATTTCATAACTTAATTTTTACAATATCCTGTTATACATAATCCTATATAATAAAGAGTTAATATGCAAATGGTCATCATGCTCTCTCACCATCACGCCATCATGGCTCAGACACTCAACATTGGGGAGAGAGAAATGGGGACCAGCCAGGCTGCAGCCCTGGAGAGGGACAAGCTGCACATCCTGCGGTCTGGGCCCCAGCGGCTGCAACTGCGCCTGTAGCCCAGGAGAGGGACAAGCTGCCCACCCCGTGGTCCCAGGCGCCAGTGGCTGGGGCTGGGGCTGTGGCGCAGGAGAACAAACTGCCCGCCCCATGGTCCTGGGCACCAGCAGCTGCATCTGCACCTGTGGCCCAGGAGAGGGACAAGCCCCCCACCCTGTGGTCCAGGCACCTGTGGTTGTGGTCCGGGTGAAGTTGCCCTTCTGTGGTCTCCTAATTCTGGTTGCATCTGACCCAGGCGAAGCTGGCCCAGGCCCTGAGTGTCTGCAGCCGGCCAGAGGGAGGGAATCCTGGGTCCCAGGTGTGGGGTGAGGCAGAGGCTGTTAGAGCAGTGTTTCCCAAACTTCTATCATGATGAGAATCACCTGGTGGAGTTGTTAAAACACAGATTCCTGAATCCCAACTAAGAAGTGCTAAACTAGAATTTTTGGGAACATATAGGTAAAATTGTATACTTAACTAGTGCTCTAAGACAGATTTTATATACAGAGCACTAAGTTAGGTATGCAATTTTACCTATATGTTCTCAAAAATTCTAGTTTAGCACTTCTTAGTTGGGATTCAGGAATCTGTGTTTTAACAACTCCACCAGGTGATTCTCATCATGAGAGAAGTTTGGGAAACACTGTGTTAGAGGCAATCAGACTAGCAGGGGACCAATTAGGAGTGATCAGGCCAGTAGGGGAGCAGTTAGGGGTGATCAGGCAGGTAGGCAGAGGTGGTTAGGGGCGATCAGGCAGGCAAGCAGAGGGGTTAGGGGCAATCAGGCAGGCAAGCAGGTGAGTAGTTAGGAGCTATCAGTCCCAGATTAGGAAAGGGTGCAGGCCGGGTTGAGGGACTCCCCGCTCCCATGCACAAATTTTGTGCACTGGACCTCTAGTTATTAATAATGAACTACAACTAATGACTGTTGCATGACTATGCAACTAATGACTATACTCGTGTTATATTCATTTCCCTTATGCATTTTACACGCAGGCATACCATTTCTCTCCATTAATACTAGCAGGGAATATTTTAGCAGCCGATTGCTATGTCATTAGTCTTATTTGTTTGTTGTGTACAACAGGAAATATTTCACTTTCATAAAACAAGAAAAATAGGCTTATTTGCATTGCGCTTATTAATTATGCAGTTATTCAGTGACTGTTAATGCTCAAGAAAAATATTAATTTTTATTAAAATGTTCTATTATTTTAATGATTATTCATTTATATCAGCCCTTTGTATTCAGCATGTCTCTATTGAAATAAACCTACGTCCTATGAAAATTGAAGCTTTTAAAAAAATATATTTTATTGATTTTTTACAGAGTGGAAGAGAGAGGGATAGAGAGTTAGAAACATTGATGAGAGAGAATCACCGATCAGCTGCCTCTTGCACACCCCCTACTGGGGATGCGCCCGCAACCAAGGTACATGCCCTTGACTGGAATTGAACCTGGGACCTTTCAATCCACAGGCCGACGCTCTATCCACTGAGCCAAACCGGTTTCGGTGAAGCTTTTGTTTTTTTGTGGCCCACATAAACTTAAATCTTGTTTGCTTGGTCCATGTTAGCCTTTGAGTTTGACATGCTTAATATAAAGACATGAAAGTACTTGCTAAGCTTGGAAAACAGCTAGCAGACCAAATTGTTCCCTGTGATGAAAGTAAAATGTTCATGGGGAAATGACTACACATGAGGCCAGAAACCCAGATGTAATGAAGTGGTGTAGGACTGGTGTTATCATGGGACATGCTAATGAATGTGCATTTAGCAAAATCAGAATCACCTAGATTTTAGTGAAATTCTTGGATCTTCATATGATCCCTGATTAATAGTGGTATGTTAACAAATTCTCCCCATCTGTGACAAATATCAAAGGACTCTTGGCTTGATGCCCAGAAGTTTCACTGTACTCATCGGTGTGGCCTTAATACAGTCCAGCTGAGGGTTTGGGAGATGTGCTAGACCAGGATGGAAAGCCCCTAACACTCACCCAAGGTCAAGCTGAGATGCTTTCATTCCTCCAATGGTCTCACACAGTGAGTCCCAGGTCATTCCCCACCCCTTGCAAACCACAGGATTTCCGGGTAACTAAGGCAGGGGAAGCCACCCAGGGACTAGGGTGAGACAAGGAAGGCATGCATCTTTTTATTTTTATTTTTAAAAATTTTTATTGATTTTTTCAGAGAGAGAAAGAAGGGAGCCCATTCAGTGTGGTACAGTGGTTGAGTATGAACCAGGAGGTCAGGGCTTGATTCCCAGTCAGGGCACATGCCGGGGTTGCAAGCTTCATCCCCAGTAGGGAGCATGCAGGAGGGAGCCAGTCAATGATTCTCTCATCATTGGTGTTTCCATCTCTCTCTTCCTCTCCTTTCCTTTCTGGAATAAATAAAAAAAAAATCTATTTTTTTTATTAAAAGAGAGAGAGAGAGAGAGAGAGAGAGAGAGAGAGAGAGAGAGAGAGAGAGAGGAAGGGAGGGAGGGAGGGAGGGAGGGAGGAAGGGAGGGAGAGGGGAAGGGAGAGAAACATCGATGTGAGAGTGAAACATCCATTGGCTGCCTCCTGCACACCACCTATTGGGGATTGAGTTTCTGGAGCATGTGCCCTGACTGGGAATTGAACTAGCAAACTTTTAGTGGGTGGGATGATGCCTGACAAATTGAGCCATACCAGCTAGGGAGGAAGGCATGAATCTTGAGTGCAAAATTTAAGGAGGTGCTAAAATAATTATATTTTAATGAAATACTGTGGGAAGCTGCCTATTGTCTTCATTAGCAGAGAGGTCTGGACAAGAAGCCCAAAATGCTGGTGACACTTGAGCCCTGGCAAAGGTCAGAGATACGTACCGACTGTTTAGTCGAGACAATGGTAGCTGAAGCAACTTCTCAACCAGCTAGTCATGTAAATCCTTACTGTTACTGGAATTGCCTGCCTAAGGGCTATAGGTGTATCCCAAACTGAATAAAAGGATGGCAAGGCCTGAGCACAAGCCCTTCTTCTTGCATTGGGCTCCCACTTGGACCCCCAATTTCCAAATTATTATTTCTTGCCTCGTCTCTGTCATCTGCATGTGGCCCTTCTCCAGAGCCCGAACCCTGAACCATGCAGACGTGGGTCATCACAAAATACTAAAAAGTAAAATCTATGCAAATGAAATTAATGATCAAGGGAACTCTCTTTTATTATTCCAATATTATTCAAAGGTCATATGTGGTCTTGGGGTAATTTTCTTATTGGTTCTTCAGATTTCTTCCGGAAATCAGAAAATGGGAAGCCTAAATAAGCCAGTGCTAGGGAATTGAAATATGGAAGTGCCAGCCCCACCAAGGCCAGTTAATCTAGGATCTACACCACATGTGTCAAACACAAGGCCCGCGGGCCAAATCCAGCCCACCAGGCCTTGCAATGTGGCCCGCACCGCGCTGTCATCACTGCACTCCGCTGTCAGTTTATGACATTGTCAGTTTATGACTGTTCAGTAAACCATTCGGCCCGTGATTTAGGCTGGATTTTAGATTTTGGCCCCTTCTCTGATTGAGTTCGACACCCCTAATCTACACCAACGATGGGAGAGCCTACATTTGTTGTTTACTTAAAGCACTCCCCAGGCTGAGGCTGGGAATTACAATGTGGGTCTCTACCATAATTTGGCCTATTGCCTCTTCCTGGAGCTCTTTTTTTTTTTTTTTTTTTTAACAGGTGATCTTTCATTTTAATATATTTTTATTGATTTCAGAGAGAAAGGAAGAGGGAGAGAGAGAGAGAAACATCAATGATGAAAGAGAACCATCATCTATCGGCTGCCTTCTATTACTGGGAAAGAAAACTTCTTATTGTTAAACTAAGTATATTTACAAAGTCTGCCTTCTAAATGGATCTTAAAATTCATATTCCAAGTTTTGCAAGATAGCCATGGTATGCAAAATGTAAAGTCATCATGTTGATGTTTTTCCGTTTACACGAGCTATAAAAATACCTCCTTAAAATGCCCTTGTGAATGCATCACATAAACTGTTACAGTTTATTCTTTTGCTGCAGGGGTTCTCAAGCTGGGGAATTTTAAAGGAAATAATGTGTAGTTTAAAAAAGACATTCAACATACTGAAAGAGACATAGGTTTTAAAAACCTGAAAAACTGTAATCATCCTGATTTTGGCCATTTTCCACAACTTTTTTATTTTAAAGTAGGGGTGTCGAACTCAATCAGAGAAGGGGCCAAAATCTAAAATCCAGCCTAAATCGCGGGCCGAATGGTTTACTGAACAGTCATAAACTGACAATGTCATAAACTGACAGCGGAGTGCAGTGATGACAGCGCGGTGCGGGCCACATTGCAAGGCCTGGCGGGCTGGATTTGGCCCGCGGGCCTTGTGTTTGACACATGTGTTTTAAAGTATAGTTTTCATAACACTATAGTATTAATGTTGTCAGAGGCATATTTTTGTTATTTTTAAATAAATAAATATTTAAATAGTTTCCCATTCTCTAATATGGTAAATATTACTAGATAAAAATTACACAAACAAAAACTCTCTGGGATCTTCAAATTATGAAGCGTATAAAGAGGTCCTGAGATTAAAAGTTTAAGAACTAAAAGAAGGCAAGAAGCAAGTCTTATACCTTTTTTTGCTTTTTAAAAATTAAATTTTAAAAAAGATTGTAATACTTTATTCTTGAAAACATTACATATATCCCCTTTTCCTCCATTGACCTCTTCTAGCCTACCCCCTCCTCCCCTCTTATATTTCTTTGAATCTCCATTGCCATGCTTCTTGTAAGATTTCAATAAATGTTAATTGATTGGAAAATGTGGGAATTTGGAGCATAGATGACAAAAAGTGAAAGTAATTTTTTAAGGGGAATGTTTTGTCATCATCTTAAACATTACATTTTTATTTTCTAGATACAACTTCCTAGCTATACCTTATCTGTTTCTTCTGCTGAATGTTCATGGGTGAAATAAAAAATGAATACAAAAATAACACTTTATTAATGTGAGGGAGTGCTTCAGCTGTCAACATAGGGGAGAAGATATGACTCAGAAAAAGTTTGAATCCCACAAAAAGTTTACTGGGAATGTTAATTTGCAGAAACCCCATCACAGACTGAGAGAGCTTTAGTTAGGAGGGAAAACAGTGTCATAAAAAATGCCCAAGATTAATGAGAAATAGCCGCATTAAAGAGCACAAACTATTTGGCTTTAATTGCATAGAAGATAATTGGCCCCAACTGGTTTGTGAAAGATTCATAAACAAAAGAACACCAGCAGGGGGAAAACCAAAATAATGGTGCAAGAAGTGTTAAAGCAAGACAATATAATTTCAACCTAAATTATTCCTTAAGGCACACTGTCTGCAAACTAGGAAAAAATTTCAATTAAAGTTTTCTAAACCTGTCTTGGAGCCTTATTTAAGAAACTGTAAATATAAGAGATTTTTTAAAAAATGGTCTTAAATAAAATTTTAATTCTTGTCCTTATCAGAGAGTTTTATATTTACCTATTCTTTGACCTAAAATTTCATCATTTTGGTGTGAGTTTCTGGAAACACCCAAAATCTTTTATCAGTTTTAGCTTACAGTCTTAAATTAAATTGATTGAATCAAAGCCTTTCTCTAAAATGCCCCTTTCAACAAGTCTTGACTTTCTTAGGGACCAACAAACTTTCTGTAACGGCTTTGTAAGCCATAAGATCTCTGTGGTAACTGTCTTTGCCAGAAAGCAGCCATAGAAATATGTAAAGAAATGGACATGGCTGTGTTCCAAGAAAACTCTATTTATAAAAACAGAAGGTGGCTCATTTTTGGCTCCCCAGCTTACTATAGTTTGCCAACCACTGGTCTATCTGATCAATTCTTAAAGCCTCACTTTGGCATCTTAGCAGGCCATGCTATCATTTGTCTCTGCCTAATCTATTGTTCCCCAACATTAACTATAACACCAATCTAAGTGTCCCCCATTTCCCAAATGCTCATTCCTGCCTTCAGGACTTAGCATATGTTCATCCCCTGCGTCTGCTCCCTGGTGGTCAGTGCACATCATAGCAACTGGTCGACCGGTTGTTTAGTAGCTTAGGCTTTTATATCCTATACAATAAAAGCCTAACATGCAAATTGTCCCCTTGGGCGGTCGTTTGACCAGGAGTTCAACTGGGAAACTGGAGTTCGACTACTGACCTGCGTTGACCACCAGGAGGTGGCATGGAACGTGTTGGGCATCAGCGACATGCTACAACCTCTCGCCCACTACCTGGGGACAGGGGTAATGGGGACAGAGGTGCAGTGAGAATGCAGGGTCTGCCGAGCTCACTCTCACCCCCCTACTACCCTCCCCTGGGACGCCAGGGCTCATGCACCAGGGAAGCCCTCGTGGTTAGGTGCCAGGCACCCACAAGGAGCCCACCCCGCACCCATACTACCTCTTCCAGGTGAGCCGAGCCGCAGTTGCCAGAACCACAGGGGGCGATTGGGCTCCCTGTGAGTTTGCGCAGGAGCCAGTCTGTGAAGCCAGCTGGGAGACTGTGCTGCCTTCCTGGCTTCCGTGTGGCACCACTGGGCAGGCTGTGGTGTCTGGTTGTGCTCACTGCATCCTCGTGTGGGGGCTCAGGTGCCATGACTCAGGTGGAGGAGAGCGCTTGGGGGCCCAGGGGACCAGGTGCTCCCCAGGACCCAGAGGTCAGCTCGGACCTGCACTTCAATGTCAGATGCTCATACTTTGATCACCGGCCAGGCGTAGGGACCGCACTCATGCACGAATTTTGTATACCAGGCCTCCAGTATATAGATAGGTATTGCAGAAAAACTTCAAGCATGCACTAAATTAGCCATTCAAATTCATATTACTTATATAGTTCAGGAATATTTAATTGAGAAATTAACACAAAATTGTATTCAGAACTTGTGAAATCTAGAGGGTTTCCTGAACAAGGTGACATAAGTCTGTAACTACTAGTAGATAAACTATAATTATGAATAAAAGCAGAATAAATTTATTTAAGCACCTACAGAGACTTAGAACATTTACCACCAGAACACTCTTGCTGAAAGAACTATTAAGGAATATACTCAAACAGAAAGAAAATAGGAAAGTTCAAAAACCAATGGTGAAAAAAAGCTGTTGAAATGATAAATAATGCCAGTTTATGATACAGACATACCCTTGAAGCTAAAATCCAACAAGGACAGTAAGAGAAGAAAAAAATTTACAGGTCAAGCTCATCCATGAATAGTCACAAAAATCCCAAATAAATTTAACAAATCCAATCCAATTTTATAACTTAGGATTTTATCACAGGAATGGTTCAACCTTAGAAACTTTATTAATGTAACTCAAAACTATATATATAACCATGTCAACATGTATACAAAAAAATTAAACAAAATTCAATATCCACTTGTGATTCAAATCATCTATCTGCCTTTGTGTAAACACATCTTGAACCTTTGGGGAAATTATATATCAGTGAGATACACATCTTTTTAAAAAAATATATTTTATTGATTTTTTACATAGAGGAAGGGAGAGGGATAGAGAGCTAGGAACATCGATGAGAGAGAAATATTGATCAGCTGCCTCCTGCACACCCCCACATGGGGATGTGCCCGCAAACAAGGTACATGCCCTTGACAGGAATCGAACCTGGGACCCCTGAGTCCACAGGCCGACACTCTATCCACTGAGCCAAACCGGTTTCGGCGAGATACACATCTTGAACCTTTGGGGAAATTATATATCAGTGAGATATAAGGTTTTGGAAGCTTAAATGGAAATGGGGACATAACCTCATAATTTTTCAATGATTTGAAGTAGACATATCTTTAGTGTAACCAAGAATTATTTAGCATGATAATGGTTTATGATTATGTTTTTTATTACTTAGCAATAAATACCAAAATATTTACAGATGAAACAATATGATAATAAAAATAAATAATAGAACTTATTTAATAACTAGAGATGCAGTGCATGAAATTTGTGCATGGGGGGGACATTCCCTCAGTCTGGCCTGCTCCTCTCCAATCCGGGACCCCTCGGGGGATGTCCCATTGCCTCTCGAAATCTGGAACAACTGGTTCCTAACCACTCACCTGTCAGCCTGCCTGATTGCCCCTAACCACCTCTGCATAACTGATGCCCCTAAATGCTCCCCTACCAGCTTGGTCACCACAACTGCTTCCCTGCTGGCCTGATCGCCCCTAACTACCTCTGCCTCGCCCCACACCTGGGACCCAGGATTCCCTCCTCCAACTGATCGCAGGCACCTGGGACTCAGACTTCCCTCCCTCTGGCCGGCCCCAGAAACCCAAACTGAGCCGGCTTCACCCGGGCTGGCCGCAGCGAACTGTGGGCAGGGACCATGGGGCTGGCGGCTTGTCCCTCTCCTGGGTGGCAGCCACAGGTGCTGGCGCCTGGGACCGCAGGGTGGGTGGCTTGTCCCTCTCCTGGGCCACAGCCTGGCTGGTCCCCATTCCTCTCTCCCATTGTTGAGTGTCAGCTGTTGTGGCATGAGGGTGTGAGGGCATGACAACCATTTGCAAATTAGCTCTTTATTATATAGGATAATCCAGTGGCAGGGGCTATAATAGTAAATACAGAAGAAAACATGAGTTGTTAAAGCTGTGTGATGGGTACAGTGAGATTCATGACACTAGTTTATTTATTGTATAGCATTGATATTTTTCATAATAAAAGCTTTTTAAAAAACCATCTGGAGCATCTGTAAAGTATTTGTTTATTTTTGTTGTTAATCCTAACCCAAGGTTATTTTTTCCCCCATTGATTTTTGTTCTTGTGGTGAATCCTCACCCAAGGATATTTTTTTTCCATTGATTTTGTAGAGAGAGTGGAAGGGAGGGGGAGAGACAGAGAAACATTGATGTGAGAGAGACACGTTGTTTGTTTGCCTCCTGCATGCACCCCGACCAAGGTAGGGAATCAAACCTGCAACCCAGGTATGTGCCTTGACTGGAAATTGAACCTGAGACGCTTTGGTCCAGAGGCCAAGGCTCTAACCACTAAGAAAACCAGTCAGGGCTGCCTCCTAGTTTATTTTTTTTATTTTTTATTTTAAAAAATATATATATTTTATTGATTTTCTTACAGAGAGGAAGGGAGAGAGAGAGAGAGAGAGCTAGAAACGTCGATGAGAGAGAAACATCGACCAGCTGCTTCTTGCACACCCCCTACCGGGGATGTGCCTGCAACCAATGTACATGCTCTTGACCGGAATCGAACCTGGGACCTTTCAGTCCGCAGACCGATGCTCTACCGCTGAGCCAAACCGGCTTTGGCATACTTTATAAAAAATATTTTTTTTTATTGATTTCAGAGAGGAAGGGAGACCAAGATAGGAACATCAGTGATGAGAGAGAATCATTGATTGGCTGCCTTCTGCATGATTCACACTGGGGATGGAGCCCACAACCCAGTTATGTGCCCTAACCAGGAATTGAATTGTGGCCTCCTGGTTTATAGATCAATGCTCAACCATTGAGCCATGCTGGCTGGGCTGCCACCTACTTTTAAGAACAAAACAGAACCCAATAGTAGTTAACTCTCCTAAACTCTTTCTATATGTTTTACTCCATTCTTTCAACCTCACTAAAAGAGGAATTTCATTCCCCAGCACTCTTCCACTAGACTTTCTGGTCACACCTTCTTGCCCCATCTTTTCTCTCTCTGCTATACTTACCTTTGCGGAAGTAGAACACTTCGGCTAAGTTCTTCAGTCTTGCAAAAACGTGTGTGTGAGTGTGTGTGTGTGTGTGTGCGTGTGTGTGTGTGTGTGTGTATATGCCTAATAAAAAATTAGGGCCCTAGCTGGTCTGCCTCAGTGAATAAAGTGTTGGCCTGCGGACTGAAGGGTCCTAGGCTTAATTTCAGTCAAGGGCACATGCCCTAGTTGTGGGCTCAATCTCCCCAGTATGGGGTGTACAGGAGGCAGCTGATCAGTGATTGTCATCATTGATGTTTCTATCTCTCTCTCTCTCTCTCTCCCTTCCTCTCTGAAATCAATAAAAATATATTTTTAAAATTTTTTGGATTGCTTGCATTTTTTATTTATGCATTGTTTCTTTTGTTTTTAAAAAATATATATTTTATTGATTTTTTACAGAGAGGAAGGGAAAGGGAGTTAGAAATATCGATTGGAGAGAAACATTGATCAGCTGCCTCCTGCACACCTCCTACTGGGGATGTGCCTGCAACCAAGGTACATTCCCTTGACTGGAATCCAGTCCCACAGGCCGACGCTCTATCTACTGAGCCAAACCGGTTAGGGCACATTGATTCATTTTTAATGAGGATTTATTTATTTTCTTTATGCCAAAAAAATAATATACATTTCCATTTTGAAAAACTTAACCAGCAATAGCCAGGACCATGTTGGGTTGAACGACTGAGCCAATTGATTTGTTTTTCTCACATCAATATTTTAGTCTTGTCCTCTCCCTAAAAAATCAATGGAAAAATATCTTCGGGTGAAGATAAAAAAAAAAAAAAAAAAAAAAAGTGTCAGAACCACAAAATTCCAAGGTAAAAGTCTACTTTCATGAAGATTATGTGGAAACAGCCTAGGTCAGAGAATTGCAGTACCCGTTTTCAAGTCCTACTATTATCATTTCTTGGTTGGTTGATGTTAGGTAAGTTAAATTTTCTGACTTTATGTTTCTTTATTATAAATGTAGTGATATTCATCCCTACACAGCCTATCTTATTTGTAATGACCAAGTAAGATTAATTAATATAAATGTACAAATATACATCTATATATATATAATTTATCATTAAATCTATTACCAATAAGCAGAGTCAAATACATTTTGAGAGGCAGTATAAGAGAATAGAAAGAGTATGAGCTTCAGAATCACACAGACCTGGACTCGAATTCCATCTCCGTCATTCATTGTGTGATCCTGGGTGACTTAACCTCTTTGAGCTTCATGTCCCTGTTTATAAAATGAGTATAATATTATTCACCTGACAAGACTGTTGTGAGGATTAAATGAAATAATGCATACAACACATCTGCTGTAGGGCCTGACTCTTAGTACATACTCAGCAAATGTTAATTCTTCCACTTATTCTACCAAGTTGTGATCAGCTTTCTTATGCTCACATGAAAATCCTGAGTTTGTATTACCTCAATTAATGCTAAACCACATTAGTAATTACCATCTTAGGTCATCAATAGTCCTCAAAAAGGACTGTACTTGCTGCTTTCCTGGGACCAAATTATAGGGTGAGCAGTTCAAATTGAAAGAGTTCAGCACACATATATCCTTTGAAGTGGTAACAGGTTATTGCTGAGGCATCTTTAAAAGTATTTTGTTACAAAATAAGACGCGAAACATATAATGAATATTTAAAAATATCAGACACACTGGAATACTGAAAAAACAATACTCAAAAAATTATCTTAAAAGTTTTTGATTGTTGCTACCTTTTCTCTTTGATCCTCACATAAAAAAACAGAAGCTGGGCAGGCTTCATTATTCTATTTAAAGAGGAAAAATCAAAACATGAGAAAGAACTCCAAACCTTTGTCTTTTGACTCCCCATTCAGTGCTTTTAAAAACAAGATTGTGATTAAAGATACATAACATAGAAGTATTCATCTATGACCGAATACGAATTGCTTCTACCTCTTGGCTACTGTGAATAATGCTGCTATGAACATGGTTATACAAATATCTCTTCAAGACCCGATTTCAATTCTTTTGGATATATACTCAGAATTGGAATTGCTAATTCATATGGTAATTCTATTTTTAACTTTTTGAGGAACTACTGTACTGTTCTGAGGATCAGCCATATATAGTAGCTGCACCATTTTACACTTCCACCAACATTTTTTTTAAAATATATATTTTTATTGATTTTTTACAGAGAGGAAGAGAGAGGGATAGAAGCTAGAAACATCGATGAGAGAGAATCATCGATCAGCTGCCTCTTGCACACCCCCTACTGGGGATGTGCTTGCAATCAAGGTACATGCCCTTGACTAGAATCGAACGCGGGACCTTTCAGTCCTCAGGCCAACACTTAGCCAAACCGGTTTTGGCTCCACCAACATTCTTGCTAGCGCTTATCATTTCCTACTTCATGTTGCTGCTGTTGTTGTTGTTCTAATAGCCATCCTAATGGATGTGAGAGTGGTATCTCACTGTGGTTTTCTTAAGAGTTTTGAAGTCTCCTGTAGAGATCCCCAAACACTAAGTAAACCTGGGTAACATCACCAACAGTTTAAAGCATCAAAATGCTACTAGATTTAAAACACTTTAGGAAGCAACAGTACACAGTCCCTGCCTTCAAGGATTTTATAATCTAGCTGAAAAGAAAGGATACGTGCATTTAAAAATAAATAATGATGCAAGATAGCATAGTCAAAATGATAAATATTACATGAAGACAGAAGGATAAAATTATAGTAGGCTGGCTGATTATTTGAGGCCTTAAAGAGCAATTTTAAAAGGAAGGGTTTAAATTATCCAAAAGAAGAGAGGAGGAAATTAATTTTTTATTTAAAGTATCATTTAATGCATTCTTTTAATCTTTATTGAGCTCCTAAGAAATTCTAAACACTGTGCTGGGTTTGGGGGTTACTAAGTCTCTCAAGAGCAAGGCAGAAATATGGGCAATGAGTAGTGACAATCCACTGTACTGAGTATGTACACGGTGAGCTGAATCTTTTTTCTTTCTTGCCCCCCCCTTTTATTTTTTTTTTAACACATTAACTTTAAAAAAATATATATTTTATTGATTTTTTACAGTGAGGAAGGGAGAGGGATAGAGAGCTAGAAATATCGATGACAGAGAAACATCGACTAGCTGCCTCTTGCACACCCCATACCGGGGATGTGCCCGCAACCAATGTACATGCCCTTGACCGTAATCGAACCTGGGACCCTTCAGTCTGCAGACTGACGCTCTACCACTGAGCCAAACCGGTCTCTGCCTAACACATTAACTTTTTTATTGTGGTAAAAACACATAACAGGAAATTTACCATCTTAACCATTAAAAAAAAATATTTATTTCAGAGAGGAAGGGAGAGGGAGAGATAGAAACATCAATGATTAGAGAGAATCATTGATCTTGTTGGGGTGCATAGAGACACCCCACATATTTGGCTGTCTTCAGATATCTTCGACCAAGACTCTACTGGTTCTCAGAGGAAATTTTCATATTGATTTTATTCCCAGTGCGATTTTGTTTCTTCACTTTCAAGCCTGGGTGGTTAGCCTCCTGGGTTCTCCCAGGAAGCCTGTTTTGTAAAGACCTCTTAACAAGTCTTAGTATTTTTTGGTTACTGATCTAGTCAATATGCATCTAGTCAATCTGGCTGGCAGTGTAGGTAGCGCTTTATTTTGGTGAACACTAGTTTCTCACAATTATATTCCTTTTGTCATTCGTAAAGCAACATGCCAGTCCTCCAGGCTCTATGGGCTTCTGGCCAAGCCAAGAAGCCTGAGTCTCAGTGGAGGCACTTTGAAGTGGGTTGTCTGCATGTTGGCCATTAGAATAAAACAATTTTGAAAAAAAAAAAAAAAAGAGAGAGAGAGAGAGAGAGAGAGAGAATCATTGATCAGTTGCCTCCTGCACACCCCCCTATTGGGGAGCAAGCCTGCAACCTGGGCACGTGCCCTGACTGGGAATCGAACTGTGACCTCCTGGTTCATAGGTCTACATCCAACCACTGAGCCATACCAGTCGAGCAATTTTACCATTTTTAAGTTGTACAGTTCAATAGTGTTAAGTACATCCATATCATTCATTCAACCACTGTCCAAAACTTTATCTTCTTGCAAAACTAAAGCTCTATACTCATTAAACACTAACTGCCTATCTCCTTCTCCCCCCAACCTCTGGCAACCGCCATTCTACTTTCTGTCTCTATGAGTCTGACTACTATAGATACCTGAGATAAGTGAAATCATACAAAAATTTGTCTTTTTGTGACTGTTTTATTTCACTTAGTATAATGTCCTCAAAATTGAATCACTTCTTTCTAAGAGCCTGGTAATCTATCAATAAGACTGTTATCACCTCATTTTTCAGTGAATCATAAAGGGAGTATGTAAAGCACATTTTTTTTCCAGACTAATTCACACCCACTTTTTTTCAAATGGAATATAGCTAGGAAGTTTGCCATTCTCCCTTGGGAAGGAGCTACATTTAAGAAGATAAGGCTGTGACTGCCAGGCTGGGAGCGGCCAGGCCCGGAGCAGCCGGGTCTGGTGCGGCCAGGCCTGGAGCAGCGGCTGCCAGGCTGGGAGCGGCCAGGCCCGGAGCAGCAGCTGCCAGGCTGGGAGCGGCCAGGCCCGGAGCAGCAGGGTCTGGTGCGGCCAGGCCAGGAGCAATGGCTGCCAGGCTGGGAGCAGCCAGGCCCGGAGCAGCGGCTGTCAGGCTGGGAGCGGCCAGGCCCGGAGCGGCCGGGACCGGAGCAACCGGTCCCAGAGCAGCCGGGTCGGGTGCGGCCAGGCCTGTAGCAGCAACAGCCAAGTCCAGAGCAACTAGGTCGGGAGCGGCAGTGACCAGACCCGGAGCAGCTGGTTGTGGAACGAACCAGAGCAACAGAGGCCAGGCCCGGAGCAGCCAGGCCCAGAACAGCTCGCTCCTCGCCTGTACCTGCCCACGGCTGCCTCTCAGACATGGCTGGAAACTTTTGCGGGAACTTGAGGGTCTGCTGAATCAAGTGATGAAGGCTTAGATCTGGATGTGTTGAGTTAGTATAGCGCTGGGGTGTTGATCTGTGAGTGCCTTGGGTGGGGCCTGGATGAGGCTGGTTGACCTATTTGGAAATGTCTTTTGTGTGAAGTATCATTGGGCATGTGGAGGTATTATTGATATGAGAAAATGCTAAGTAACAGGTTTACTATCTGAAAAGGGATTTACTATCGGGGAGAGGGAGGGAGGAAGAGACTGAACATAAACTGTGCACCTATGGATGAGGACAATGGGGGATGGGGAGGGGGCAGAGGGTGGGGTGGGAACCTGGTGGAGGGGGGAAGAAATGAGGAACCTTTGTAATAATATGAACAATAAAGACTGATTTAAAAAAAAAAAAAAAGAAGATAAGGCTGTTACAAGTTAGTATTTAGCTCTCACCCAAATGGGTTCTTACATTCACAAACATGTACTAGGCATTGGGGAAGCAAAGAAAGATGAGTAAGGCACAGAATTCTGTCCTCCAGGATCTCAAAGGTAGCTATACTATATAATAAGGGCTATAATTGAGTAATGAAAGAAGACAAGTTGAAAAGAATAGCTTTCCCACCCACACAAAGTAAATCATAGGCTTCCTTTAAAAAATAACATCTAAGCTGGATCTTAAAGGATGGCAGAAGTTCATCAGATGGGAGAGAAGGGATAGGCATTTCAGCCAGGGGACCAGCACGTACAGAAGATTTAGTGTAGTTATTTAGTGTAGCTGGAACTTAGAATACATGATGGGGAGTTTTAAGAAAGGTAGAGAGGCTTTTATTTTCCTCCCTGGCTGCTTGAAGATAATCATCATGAATGACACAGTAACTATCCAGACCAGGAAGTTCATGACCAACAAGACTACTTCAGCAGAAGCAAATGGTCATTGATGTCCTTCACCCTGGGAAGACAACAGTACCCAAGAGAGAAATTCGGGAAAAACTAGTCAAAATATATAAGACCACATCTGATGTCATCTTTGTGTTTGGATTCAGAACCCACTTTGGTGGTGGCAAGACCACTGGCTTTGACATGATTTATGATTCCTTGGATTATGCAAAGAAAATGAGCCCAAACACAGACTTGTAAGACATGGCCTATCTGAGAAGAAGACCTCCAGAAAACAGAGAAAGGAACGTAAGAACAGAATGAAGAAAGTCAGGAGGACTGCAAAGGCCAATGTTGGTGCTGGCAAAAAAAAGTAAAGATTCTTCGGTGACTTTATCTATGACTGTGCAGATTTTTCATGAGAGGATTAATAAATTATAAACTTAATTTAAAAAAAAAAGAAAGGTTGAGAGTACAGAGCTGAAAAGTCCTGGAGAGGTAGACTGTGGATAGTTTTATTCTAAAAGTAACAGAGGAACATAAATAACTGATTAGACTTTTTAAAGGAAACTGCAGGCCAAATGGAGAATGAACTGAAGTTACAAAAAGCCAAGATCGTAACATCGGAGAAGGATGTCAGCTAGTTAACCAAATAGGGTCACACAGACCCTTGTGGTAGAGTGCTGGAGTTCAGTATCTCCTATTTGGCCTATAAGACAAGAAATCTAATTTTTCTAATGCATCTAGCATGGAAATATACTTGAGGACTGATTCACAATACCTAATTCATAAAAGAATGTGGTGTAAAGTATAATTCTAATTTACTAATACACATTCATTTATCAAACACCTATAAAGAATCTTTGTAATTAAGCATTATTCTAGGTTCTAGGGACACACCTGTGATTAACAATTTCTTGCCCTCACAGAGTTACATTTGAGAGTTTAAAATATTTTTTTCAGTGATGAAAATATTTGAGTTTGAGCCTGGCCAGTATTGCTAAGTGGTTAGAGGGTCGGCCCTGGCACCAAAGGGTCTCGGGTTTGATTCCAGATAAAGGGCACATACCTTTATATCTCTCTCTCTCCCTCCCTCTCTCCTTCTCTCCCTTTCTTCCAAGCTCTCTGTAAAGCAATGGAAAAAATATCCTTAGGTGAAGATTAAAAAAAAAAATAAAAAAAAAAAAAATATATATATATATATATATATATATATATGTGTGTGTGTGTGTGTGTGTGTGTGTGTGTTTGCTGTCCAGAGTTCTTCCTTCCTGGTATAAAGGTATCATAGACTCTAAGTTGGTAATTAAAATATTGTTTGGTGAATGATGAGAAAAAAAGAGAGGTGCATGATTTTATTCAGGAACCAGGTGAAGCTTAAGAAATTATTTATGTTAATAACTAGCTTAACAATATTCTCTGGGTTTACAATATCTCAATCCTGAACACAGCTGGATGAAAAAACATGGCCAAATCCTGGCAGATTCCCCTCTTTCTGGGTTCCAGGTGAACTATTTCAATTCTAACACATTCTTTCAGACATATTGGATTACAACTAGTTTTAATTATGTTAGCTTCAGTCATTTTTACTGTACATGATTAAATTAAGGCTCCAACTTCAACTATATTACTGTAAGCAATCATGGGCACTACTGGATTTTTGCCCAGTAATTCAATGAATATTTACCAAGTATCTAAGTGCCTGTGATGATACGAGGCTTTGTCACATGTTGGGAATATCATACTGAACAAGACAGCTTGTACCTATCCTCAAGGAATTTATATACATTCTAGTAGTGAAGTGAGATTATGAAAATCACCACTAAACAACTGGCCAATGAATTAATTGTAGTGTAATGAAGGAAAGGGGAAAGAATGCTATAATATCCAAGAGAGAGATGAAAATCACCTGGACTAGGCTAGTGACATTGGAGATAGAAATGGTTGGATTTAAGTTTTATTATGAACATAGAATCAAGATTTGATAATTAAGTGAATGAAGGTGAGGAAAAGGAAGGGCTTAACTCCTGGGTTTCTGACTTAAGGAACTGGACAGGTAGTGACCTTGAGATGAAGACTTCCAAGAGAAAATACACAAAGTTCTGTTTTAAACACAGTAACTTTGAGATCTCAACATGCAAATGTAGATAAGTAGAGAAGGAGACACTTGAATATGTGAGGTTGAAAGGTTAGATTTGAAAATATGGATTTGGTAATCACTGACAATAATGACAGTATTTGGATATAGTATTTTCATTAGAGTATATATATAGCCTAGTAAACTTGGTTAGAAATGCTGATTCCTAAATCTCCTCAGTGACACATTTTCTCAGAAATCATTTCTATTTATGACTAAATAGTTGAGAATTCATTCCTACTGGTTTAATTCTCAAATGATAACTATTCAAGATTTCTTTGGGGGGGATCCTCACTATACTTTCCGTCTACTACATGAACCCAAATATAAATTCAATTTCAGAGTTACCAGTGCTTTTCATTAATATCTCAGTGACTTGCTTTTTTATGTGTGTGTGTCTCCAAAGCTAACTCTTAAAGGCCCCATACAATTAGGTGCTAATGGGTGAAAAGGGTTAAATAGGTCTGGATTTCTATGCAGATTAGACTCTCTATTTAATTATGGTTTCTGTAAGATAAATGTCACTTACAAGGATGTATGGACTTGCTTATGAAGTAGAAATTGTATTGGACTAAGACTCATGAGATCTGGGTTCTAGTTCAGGTAGTACTGCAATTATTCAGCCCCTATAGACCTGCTATTTTATGAGTCACGTGAAGAGACTGCGGAATATTTTAAAGACTATGAAAGCATAAAAGTTAGTATACAGTTGAAGAATTATAATCATTCGCTTACTGTTGGGCAGCTGGAGATCTGGGGTGGGGCTGAGCATCAAGAATGGCCCAGAGTATAGATTCCAGTAAACTGTTTCTGGATTTCTCACTAATTTTTGTGCACTTCATAACTTGGCTCCTCTGTCTATAAAACAAGAAAATCATAATGACTTCCCTCACCATTATGGGAAGAAATTAATAAATGTTTGTTTTGCAGAGATTCCTAGATGAAAAGGTTAGAAAAATACAAATGATGATTTGTGTTGATGTTCTTAGTAGCTTAGTCTAAGTAGGACTTATATCCTGGAAAAGCTTAGCTTCCATTGCTTTGTGACTTGCCAACACCCCAGGGAATTTTGGCTTTTCCTGGGGGAAAAAATTACTACCTTTGGGGAAATCTCTAAAGAAAGTCTGTTACAACTAGTCAGTTTAGGGAGGTCATGCCTGGTACCATGCTGTAAAGGAAAATAAATCTTTTCACGAAAGCGATGAAGACAATTTGCTAATCACACCAGCATTTCCCAAACAGGGAAATTACCGAACACAAGTCAAATCCTGTACATTCTTTTCAGCACCCTTTTTCTTTTTTTTCTTTCTTTCTTTCTTTCTTTCTTTCTTTCTTTTTTTTTTTTTTTTTAAGTTTTGTTTGTTTGTTAATCCTCATCTGAGGATATTTTCCTTTTCCTTTTTTTATTTTATTTTATTTTATTATTATTATTTTTTTAGGGAGAGTGAAAGAGAGAGGGAAAGACAGAGAAACACCTTGATTGGTTGCCTCCGGCCTGGGAAAGAGCCTGCAACGGAGGTCCCTGCCCTTGACTGGAATCAAACCCGGGACCCTTAGGTACACCGGAGGCGCTCTATCCACTGAGCCAAACTGGACTCAGCACCCTCTATGAGATGCCCACTGTTCCTCATGCCGTGTCTCCCCTCCTTGCAGGAAACAAGCACACCTTTGTCCAACTATGTTCTCGGCGGTCTCTGGGGGGAGGGCGATGACACGCGGAGAGCTCTCTAAAGGGTAGATGCTATTATTATGCCTCAAGGGAATTGCAGGATGCACCCAGCGCGTTCAAGCAGAGACTTCATAAACAAGGAGTTTTGAGGTTCCTGACTGTCCGCTCTTGCCAGGCCGTTTCTCCTCAGGGTACGTCTTTTCTCCTTGGTTTGCGACCACCCAAGTTGAAATCCAACCTGTTAGGTTAAATTTCCCACGAAGTAAAACCCCCTAGTGAGGTGAGTATCTCCAGCTCCAATTTAGAGTTCCTCACAAACACTAAAACATCCCAAAGGGGCACGGTAGAAGTAATTAGGGAAATGAAACCCCCAACAGGTCCATATTACTGTTTAACCCAGGAGAAATGGTCCTGAATTCACTGTAAGAGCAGACTCCGCACTCCGCGGAAGCATGAGGTAAAAGTCACCACAGGAAATAACCGAACCTTCCCGGAAGTCTTCCTCAGACGTCACGCACGGGATTGGGTCGCGGCGAGGCCGCCGCGCAAAGGCCCGCCTCCTCCAAGAGGACTACAAGTCCCGGCTTGTCGCGAGATGCGGCGTCGCCGCGTAATTCGCGCCAGACTGCGCGTTAGGACGCCTCCTCCGCGCGCCTGCGCCGCGACGGGCTCTGCGCAGGCGCACTTTCAACGCTTGGGAGTCGAGGGCGGGGTATCACCCCTTTCGCTGATGCAAGAGCCTAGTGCGGTTGTGGGAGAGGTGTCGGCGAGATCGGTACCGCGGCGGAGGCCTGGGGCTAACCTGTCCGACTTCTCGTCCGTGCGGAGCCTACTCGAGCCGCAGCCATGTCCGGAGACGAGGTGAGGGCCTGACCCTGGCGGTAGGGCTGGGAACTGAGGCGGGGGAGCCGTACCCATCCCCGTGTGGGAGACCGAGTCTGCGGCCTAGCGGCCGGCCGCCATGTGGGACAGCCGGGCCTAGGCGGCCCGGAGCAGTAGAGCCCGCGAGGACTCCGGAGCCGCGGTCTCAGCCGCGTCCCGCTCTCTTCAGGGCGGCGGTGCTGAAGCCGGCTTTTCCGGAATGAAGAGTTTATGGAGTCGCTCCCCCAGAATGGGGCTTGGGTGCCGGTTAAGGGGCTTGAATGCTGGTTAAATGTCCCAACCGAACGGGATTGGGGCTGGCGACCCCTGCGTGCCTCTGGATCTGACCCCGCAGCTCCCGCACTCCTCGCTGGGCGCCCGCGGGGGCGAAGGGAGCCCCCCTGCGCGCCGGCGGAGCGCCCTCGTTCAAAACTTTGCAGGCTGTCTTTTCCTGGTCGGTATCCGCCGTTGTTCTCTCATCTCGAGAACTATTTATTAAAAAGTCCAGGGGGTGGGGGAGGTAGGGGGAGAAGTCTAGAGGCTTCAGCCTCAGGAAGTGTCTGACTTTGGGAAGTTTTAGGGCGGAGTCCCTGAGTTTTCCTTCACGGAGTTCACAGTGACGAGAGCGGGAAGTCGGGGCTGCGAAGCCGGCTGGGCCTTTTTCTACCCTCGTGCTTGTCCCTCGGCACATTTCCTCAAATCCCAATGGCCGGGTGGATCCCAGCTCACGTGAAGTCAAACGGCTTAAAATAAAACTGGATTTTCGGTGTTGTCCGTAGGCATTCATTAACACTGGTGGGAGAGTTACTGCTTCCCGGCCAGCTCTCCCCACCAAAAAAAAAGGGGGGGGGGCGCCTCTTGAATTTGTAATTAATTTCTGTAAATATTCGAGTGCTTGGTCTGTAGGGCCTTGGAGAGAAGGAAGAGAAAAAATCCTAGGCTTTTTGGAGCGTTGGCTTCTGAGGTAGCCCTTGAACGATCCTTAGCATTTCCTGTGATGGAAAGGCTGATCTTAGGGTAGAGGGGTGGTTAAGACGACAGGTAAGAGTGCTCACAGGAAGTGGACTATCCTAATTTGGTTAGCGCTAATCCAACTTGAAATATGGTTAGTGGCCAGTTCATGGAGGGGTTTGAAGACCAGATTAAGGAATTTGGATTTATTCTGGAGGGGACACCAGTCTCTCATTTGATTTCCACAATAGTCTTGTAAGATAAGTATTGTTGTTAGCCCCATTTTATGGATGAGAAAATTGAGGCTTTGAGTGTTGTATCATGCCCATGATCAAATAGTAAGTGGCTGAGCCAGTAGTAGACTTCCAGATCCATGAAATATTGCCTTACATCTAGGTGACCAGGAGGTTCTTGCGCTCTCGGGAGAAACTGAGGCTGAAGGTAGATGGTTCTTGCTTGGAGGTCATGGTAGACATTGCTCTGGGCTACTGTATTTCAAAAGTCCTGAGAGTGGCAGTGTTTCACTTTTGTTTTTTTCTATATATTTTCTAAGCTCTTCATAACCTTTAAAAATAAAACACTTGTGTAGTACAAAGTACTATGGGGTGCTGTTTGTAGTTTCTATGGTAAAGTGCTCACAAGTGATATAGGGGAGGTTAAGAGAGATCAGATAGTTTCTACAGGAGATAGAAAGAGCCATCAACAGAGAGATTTGTGGTACTGGAGGATTCGGTTTTAGCAGTGGGGTCAGGTTTTGAAGGAAGTGGAATATTGCAGAACCAGCATTCCAGTAGAGAACTTTTGGAAGCCAATAAAATATTAAGTAGCTTGGCACTTTTTAGGTCTACCAGTCTAACTTCATTTTATAGACAGGAAGCTAGGGCCCAGGGAGGTGAACTCGCCCAAGATTACACAGCAAGTTAGTGGTAACCAGCCTTCGATTTCCACTCTGGAAGGATGTGAGGTTCTGGTTTCTCCAGTACTATTGACTAAACTAGATAAGTATTCTTAGGCCAATCCTTAATTTCTGACTACTTTACAGACAAGCAAAAATTTCTACATGGAGACAATGAAAGTAAACTGTACACAGTTCTTTTTTATTTTAGAGAAAGGAGGGAAGAGAGAGAAACATCAGTTTGCTGTCCCATTTATCTATGCATTCATTGGTTGATTCTTGGATGTGCCCTGACCAGGGATCGAATACACAATCTTGGCTCATAAGAACGATCCTCTAACCAACTGAGCAACCCGGCCAGGGCTGTACACATTGCTTTTTATACCTGGTAATTAAGCCAAAATTCACCACAACATAGCCTTTTTAACCTAGAGGAACCAAGAGCTTTAGAAAACAGTATTTGAGAGATGTGAGTGATGCCTGTGAGGAACAGTCCTCTAATCTGTAGGTTTCATTACTTTCCAGACCAATTTTTAAAAGTGCTGTCAATAGTTAAGATTGCTTATTACTACATCCCATTCACCAAGTGTCAGGACATTGGATTTTCATACAATACAGTAAGGTGGTTTGCAAAAACTTCTTTAAGCTAAAGAAGTTTCTGATTTTAAAATGGAATGTGCGTTGTATTAAGTATACAGAATGCAGAAGAATATAAAGAGAAATAAAAATCTAGAATCCTATCACTTAAAGATAACAACAGTCTTATGTTGCTTTTCAGTCTTAAAAAGCAATTTTTATTATTTTTTTAAGTAAAGACCAACATGGCCTTGTGGTTTGGGTGAGGTCTGCTTTGGGATCCCTGGTTTCCTTATTTTTAACTCTGTGAGAGGTGGTGAGAATAAAATGAGGGGATGAATGTGTCTTAAGTATCCCGAGTCAGTAATTAAGAGAGATATTAATTATTTCAGTGTATAATTCCTGCAGTTTCAAACCCTTTACAAGGCTACAAATAAACTGTTTACCTATAGGCTAAATATGAATGTTTTTCAAAGGATAAGGCACTTGTGAGGCTGTCCTCTTTTGATTTCAGGACCCCTCTCATCTTTGGTCTGTCATGCTGAGTAATAATAAAATGTAATTATTATTCCAAGGTAGTTGCTACTTGGGAAAAAAAGCAATAAATGAATTGTAAGCCCTGCCAGACAACCAAACTTATATTATAGTACCTGGAGTGCTCTGTCCTTTTGCCAAATCTCCATATCTCAGAAGTGCGTATGAATTATAGCTTACCTCCTTGGACATTCCATGTAGGGTGACCTGTGGCTTAGTAGGTCAACAGTGGGTAATCCTTTCTCCTGGTTCTTCTTTTAAGTTTGCCAAATTAAGTTCTTCAAGACTGACTGCATTTCACAATTACTCATTTATACAGTTAGGTCCTTAAGATAGGAGAGGATAACTGAGATGAGGCTATATCAGTTTCCAGAATATCTTGCAGATCCTTCTCTATCGAGTGAGGACGATACCAACCCTACCTTATTATAGACCACAGTTTGGTTTCAGTGTAGCTCAGTTTCCTTAATGTACTTAGGAAATAAAGAAATTTAAGCCCTGGCTGGTAGGGTTCCGTAGTTAGAGTGCCAGTCTGTACACCGAAGGGTCTCAGGTTCGATTCCCTGTCAAGGCCATGTACCTGGGTTGTGGGTTTGATGTTCAATCGGGTGTGAGAGGACAAGAACTTAACTGGGGTAATACAAGTAAGAGCAAGAGTCAGGACTTGAATTTAGTCAGTTGGGCACCAGACACTTCACTGTACTGTCATAGCATTTCATTGGGGAAAATGCTAAATTTAAGCATAATAGTATTTGGATATAAATTGGTGGGGGGCTTAAAGAAAAAAAATACTCAGTATTTGAATCCAATTTTGTTTGACTTCAGTGACCTCACTCCACTCTACTGGAGTCTACCCTATATGTTGTTTAAACTGTTAGGTCTAAAATAGCCGGGACCGGTTTGGCTCAGTGGATAGAGCGTCGGCTTGGGGACTGAAGGGTCCCAGGTTCGATTCCGGTCAAGGGCATGTACCTTGGTTGCGGGCATATCCCCAGTGGGGGGTGTGCAAGAGGCAGCTGATCGATGACTCTCTCATCGATGTTTCTAACTCTCTATCTCTCTCCCTTCCTCTCTGTATAAAATCAATAAAAAATATATTTAAAAAAAAATAAACTGTTAGGTCTAAAATACTTCATCTGGCCCTAACTGGTTTGACTAAGTGGATAGAGCGTCGACCTGTGGACTGTGGACTGAAGGGTTGCAGGTTCGATTTCTGTCAAGGGCATGTACCTTGGTTGTGGGCACATCCCCTCTAGGGGGTGTGCAAGAGGCAGCTGATTGATGTCTCATCGATGTTTCCAACTCTATCCCTCTTCCTTCCTCTCTGTAAAAAATCAATAAAATATATTTTAAAAAAGAAAATACTCCATCTGTATTTTTTTCCCAAGTGATCAGTACAGTCTACATACAACAAGGTATAAATTAATTTTTTGCTTATTCTCTAATGAACATTAGATAAAAATAACCCAAGAAAACTTTTAATGTTCCAGAAACAAAAAGCAGAGTAAAAGGTTATATAGAAGTTTCTCTTACTCAGATATAGATTTGCTATGTGAAGGGTTGCTGGTGGATTTCCTTAAAGGTTTGTCTGAACTTAAGGATAATATTTAAAAAAAATTTTTTTATTAAGTCAAGACTTTTGGTGTAGTAACCCCAGATTACCAACCTTAAATAAGCATGTATAATCTGCTTAGGTATTGGTTTTCTCATCCACAAAGTGAGGGGTGAAGCAAAGGTTATTACTAAGGCCCCTTCCCTAAATTCTGTGATTAATTCATCATAAAGTCTTCACATTTGCTCGTGAAACTGAAAGTGAAGTTGCTGTACCTTGTGGTAATTTACAAATTGAAAGGTGGTGCACATGTTTAAGGAACACCCCCTTCCACTCTCATTCCATGATTAATAGTATAAGAAGGGCTGAATGGCCTTGTTTCTAATCCTGTTTTTTGGTACTTGAGTGCATCAAATACTCTTTTTTGCTAATTCTCACCCAAGGTTATTTTTCCCATTGATTTTTAGAGAGAGTATAAGGGAGGAATGGATGGATGGAGAGATAGAAGCATTGATGTGAGAGAGGCACATCGATTGGTTGCCTCCTACATGCATCTTGACTACAAATCAAACCCGCAACTTTTCAGTGTCTGGGCCCATCCTCTGATCACTGAGAAACACCTTGGGCCAGAGCAAAATACTCTTACTTTTAAGAATGTCTTTTGAGAATACAGCATAGTTGGAATGTGAAAACAATCACTTGGTTCCTTTTTTATTGTCTTTTAAACAGATGATTTTTGACCCTACTATGAGCAAGAAGAAAAAGAAGAAGAAGAAGCCTTTTATGTTAGATGAGGAAGGGGATGCCCAGACAGAAGAAACTCAGCCCTCAGAAACAAAAGAAGTGGAGCCAGAGCCCACTGAGGACAAAGATGTAGAGGCTGATGAAGAAGACAGTAGGAAAAAAGGTGAGTGGTAGATGTGGGAGAGGAACTCGTGCTGAAAGGCCTATTTCTCTTCCATTGTGTTTTGGATTTTGTGCATGCATTGACCCCTCAGTCTGATAAGGCTATTCCAGTGAAAATTGAGGCCATTAACAGTCTGTGGGCATTGGACCTTGCCTATTTCTGGTAGATTCATTCAGGAAAATTCCTACTGATTCCATAAGTAGCTACACCTTGTCATTCCAGGGCTGATTTTCCAGTCTAACCTGTCAGGTCTCTTTTTATATTTTATTGGTGATTATATTTGAGTGTAGGCAGAAAGAATAAGACCAAGATGGGTAGTTTTGTGTCTTAGCAAGTTTGAAAACATACTGAAGAAATTAAAATTATTTAAAAAGTGTTTCAGTTTAGACACCAGCATTAGTAATTCACTTTTGTGCTTTGACAAAGGTAATTACTATTAGAAATAAGTAATTCAGTAAACATAACGTCTGTTGAATATAAGACTACTGGAGATAGAACTGACATTCAGTGAACTATCATGTGCTAAGCATCTTTTATATAATTAAACTTGGAAAATAAGTCATTCTTGCAAGAAGACAAAATGAATTCATAAATAGCTCCTTGAAAAATAGCAGAGGGATCCTAAAATATTTCTAGTGTACAACAGTGTAGGACAAATGGAAAGTTTATTGAACATAACCCAATATTACTCAGTAATGGTAGATAAAATTCATTTTATTCATGTTAGAGCCTCATTTGATGAATGTGAAGCCCTTTTGTTGATTGACTGACTGATTGTAAGCAGAGCTAGGCACTAGGACAGCGTTTTTCAACCGCTGTTCCGCGGCACATTAGTGTGCCGCGAGATGTTGCCTGGTGTGCCATAGGTGCAGACAAGACAAGAATTTTATAATTTTTCACTATTTTGTTTACTTAATATTTCATAATAAAGTAATTATAAAATACTTTCTTTGTGTTTATTTGATTCCTATTCAAGAGAATTACTTTATATATAGTCAATATAGGCACAGAGTTAAATTTTTTAACATTTTCTAATGGTGGTGTGCCTCGTGATTTTTTTCATGAAACAAGTGTGCCTTTGCCCAAAAAAGGTTGAAAAACACTGCACTAGGATATAGGTGAACAATGCATATTATCTATTAGTATCTCCCTTTAGTATCTATTAGGAAGATAGATAAGCAAGCCATTGGAATGACAGAAGATACTATTGAAGCACCTTGGGGGCATCCAATTGGGGGGAAAGGATAGATAGGCTTAGAAAAGGCTTGGTGGAAGTAACTCTAACTAGATCCTGTAAGAGTTATGTGGGAGAGTCCATGGCAAGGGTTAGAGGTGAGAGACCACAGGCATTGCTAAAGTGGAAGTACTTCATTGGGCTGGAACCAGGGATTAAGGTATGGGAGATGTTAGCAGAAGTGGAGAGAGAAAGCTGCGGGAGGGTTTGGAAATTGTGTTAAAACCCTGACTTTGTCTTGGGAACAGTGAGTCTTGATACGATCAGATTCATAAATGTTCTCAATATGGCTTTCTAATGAGGTTTTTCCTAATTACTAACTTAAATGTTGGTTTATCTCATAATTGGATGCTTTGCCTTCTGTTTGTTGTTAATCAATAATCTTAATTATGTTTTTTTAGATGCCTCTGACGATCTAGATGACTTGAACTTCTTTAATCAAAAGAAAAAGAAGAAAAAAACAAAAAAGATATTTGATATTGATGAGGCGGAAGAAGGTGTAAAGGTAGTATTGCTTTCTTATTGAAGGTAAAATTTGACCTCTTGAAAGGTTGCTCAATGGCTGATGTTTCTCCCTCTGTTTCATCTCTTACTAGCTTTGCTTTTGTGAAGTACTTAATCACATTGTTATGGTCATTATGTCTGATTAAGGTATTTTAAAGGGATTATGATGAAAAGTAATGTAAATTTAGGTTTTACATATTTTATTGTGGGCCCGTAAAATGATTACAAAACCAGAGGCCTGGTGCACAGATTCGGCACTGGTGGGGGTCCCTTAGCATGGCTTGTGAGATCAGGGCGAAACGCAGCCACCACTACCGCTTGATAGGCTCGCTGCTGCTCCACAGTGATCTCTGGCCAGCAGTGAGCCCTGCTTCTGGCACCTATCAGCTGAGCGGTGCTCCCGCTGTGGGAGCACACTGACCACCAGGGGGCAGCTCCTATAGATGCCCCTTGTCATTAACTAGACTGCGATTGGCTGAGTAAAAGATCTACATCTATAAAAGGCTAATATGCAAAGTGTCCCCTCAGGAGTTTGACCTGGTGTTTGATTGCTTGCTATGATGTGTGCTGACCACCAGAGTGTGTCATGGAACAAAGAAGGGCCCAATAGGCCCTGATCTCTGGCCAGACCTAGGGACCCTTCCTGTGCATGAATTTTGCACCAGGCCTCTAGTATTTCAATAAGTGAGAAATCTGTGAAGCAAATACTCACTTGGTTTCCTGTTAAACTTTGGTGGCATGTTGAAGATACACACATTTATGTGTCACCTGAGCCACAAAGACTGTATGTGTATCTGAGCACATATCTGTGGCGGTTGTGTCTGATGATCTTATGGCCTGTGGGAGAACCAGAGCACTCAGGCTGTTTTTATGGAGTTCTCTGATCTTGTAGGTTCTCTTAATACTCGTAGGTTCTCTTAATACTAGGTCAATTTCCAATATAAATATCTTAAAATTCTTTTGAATAAGTACAGTAGATACATGGGTGGATAGTTAAGTGAATGGGATCGATGGAGGGATGAGCTGAAAGCCTGCTCTTTAAGATCCCACTTTTCCTTGGTAAAGTTTATTTGCTCAAACTTAAATAAACAAGGTGTATCCCAAATGTAGCAGGAAATGTAATTTATTGCATTTTGGAAATGGTGTCAGTTTCCTTGACTTGGTTAATTCAGATGTGTATTGGTGAGTGCAGAGTCATCAAACATTGTGTACTAATTGCTAAGGTAACTGAAATAAGTAAGATATTTCCCCCATTTTCAGGATAATTAGAGCAAGACCATTTTACCTGGATTTATCTTATTTATCAGTCAGTGCATGGACATTAACTTGTAGGTGATGTGTTTTTAAAATCTTGGTTGCTCTCCTATCTGAATTTTCAGACCCTCACAGGGCTCTTGAAAAAAAAAAAAATACTAAGATTCTCTTCATTTCACTAGGACTGACTTAGCCTAGGCTTGGAAGTAGATCTTACTGGGATAAAATAAATACTGGTATAGGACTAGAAAGCTGGCTGGTATGTGCTAATTTATATTTGGCATATCTGAGTTTCTCATTTATTGACTGTCATCTTAGAGACTAAGTTAATAACTTTTTTTTATTTGTGTATTATCCACCTAATACAAGTGGGCTCATTGGTCTTTAATGGCTAAATGTGGCACTAAGACCACACAGCTGGATGTGGGATATTAGAGCTGAGCTTCATTTATTCCCAACTATTTAAACTTTTCTGCTGATAAGATTTCTGAGATTATTATAGCCATTGTGAGACTTAGTTCAGTTGTAAGCACATAAAAGTAGATATTGGTAGGTAATGTTGACAGCACATTTCAGGGCAGGGAGCTGGATAAGCTCATGAAAGGAGGGAGAAATTGGAGACTGAGACTGGCTCTTCTTGGGGGTTTATGACTAATTTCTGGGCTGTGATATGCCCTATTTTCATCTATGACTATAGCTACTAATCTTGGGATCAACCTTTACCTTGTCTCCATTCATTCACGTGATCCTAATTCTCCATGGGTTCTGCCTTTCCCTTCTTTAATGATGTCATCTGTTGAAGTGATGCCCAAATATCTTTTTGCAGTCTGGTAGCAAGGCTGACTGTGGTATAATAAAAAATATTTAGTCTTTGTCTCTGGTTCCTGGCACACGGCTCCTAAAACCCTTATAATCTCTGGAATGGTAAAAATGTCGATTTTGAGATGACTTTTGGCTGGGAACTCCTAAATAACTTCTGTATAGGTAAGAGCTGGTCATCAGAAAGATTAAGCCATGATTAGGTGATTGAATTCATATACACCCAGGCACCCTCCCCCTTTTAACCTTGGGGACTGGGGTTGGAACTTGAATTCAATCACCAGCAGTCAGTGATTTAATCAGTCGTGACTGGCCTCTGAAGTGAGGATAGTCTTGAGGGACTGAACCCTTAAACCTGTGGAGTCTATCACTAACTACAGGTAGTTTCAGAGTTAAAATGAATTATAGGTCACCCAGTTAGTTGGAGAGTTGAAGAATTGGTGTGGAAAAACACCATGTATTTGGTGTCAGGAGGAAAAAAACTCCTCCTCCCACTGATTATATCAGAATTCTTAGGAACTTCTTTAAAATACTCCTGACCCTTATTCCTGCTACAGATTGTCAGTCAAAAGATTTAAGAATCTTAACATTTTACTAGGTGATTCTGACAGTGGCCTGGTTTGGAAACATAGATAATATTTTTTTAAGACCCCAAGGCTGGTGAATAAAAAGAAAGGAAAAGATCCCACAGAACTGTCTCAAATTTAATTAAATGACAGGGACTCGACTCACTGAGCCACTTTGGCTCAAATGAGAGACATTTCTTATATATAACTTTAGTTTTGAATATTAAAATGTTTCCCTCTAAAAGGATGTCAGCCCACATCGTTTTGTTTTTTTGTTGTTTTTTTTTTAATCCTGGAATCAAAATATTGAAACTTACATCTTAATTTCTTAGGATCTTAAGATTGAAAGTGATGTTCAAGAACCAGCTGAACCAGAAGATGACCTTGATATTATGCTTGGCAATAAAAAGAAGAAAAAGAAAAATGTTAAGTTCCCAGATGAGGATGAAATTCTAGAGAAAGACGAAGGTAATATTGGGGGCTTGTTACTTAGGCCTTTGGCCTAATCTATTTGATAGGTGGGCTCCTCTTTAATTTTTATTTTTTGACCCTTATTTCCACCTGATTATGGAAGCTAAAAGGAAAACAGTATCTAACTTGATGACAGTTAAAGATTTCATGGGGGTAGAATTTGGCAATTGTAATTTTACTAAATCATGCAGCTTCAGGTGATTGGGAAAATTACTGTAACTGAATTTTTTAAATGTTGAAAAAAAATTTTCATTTTTTTAAAAGTGCTGTTTTATTAGTTTCTAAGTGCCATAGGGTCTTTAGAGAACTTTACCATAGTCAGCAGATGGGTTTTTATGGATGTGTATGCTTCTTAAGTGCCTAAACAGTTGGATGTTTTTTCTTCTAATTATCCCAGTGCATTATTTTATCTTGTCTGTTAAATCAAGTAACAGTTAGGTGTGTCTGCGTTATCACAAATTCTTAGAGATGTCTCTATTAAGGGTTGTTTATGAAAGCCCCTGTTTTTAAGGAATTGAGAGGTTACTTGTGAAACTTAATGTCTTTATGTTTGAGGCTGTTTTGAATGTAGTTCTGGGAGGGAAGACAAATGTCTTTGATACTTTCATTTCTTTAGATCTGCCTCTACCCCTCATTCTTAGTCTTTGTTTTCTGTAGCTTTAGAAGATGAAGACAGCAAAAAAGATGATGGTATCTCATTCAGTAACCAGACAGGCCCTGCTTGGGCAGGCTCAGAAAGAGACTACACGTATGAGGAGGTAAGACAGATTCTGTTACGGAAAGGGGCTAAACTAGTGACTAGAACTCAAAGCAAGATAAACGCTCTCTGAATTAGAAGGGACACTGTACTCCAAATTGTTAGTGAAGCAGACTCAGAGGTCATGTAGCCAGTGCACAGCATTGCCTGCTGCCCTCTATGGGACAGCCAGTGTGGCAGTCATTATAGTACTCACTGTTCCCATCTGAATCTGTGAACATGGGGATAGAGCCCCTGGAATGGGAAGGGGAGCAGTGGAGAGAGGAATTGGCTACTTTGGGATCAGGATAGTATGGAGTTTGCTTATTTGGGCTTTCCTGAATCTTATTCTTGATTGTATCGGATACTTTCCCATAGAAACAGAATTAGTAGGTGTTTATTCATTAACTTTGAACAAGGAATTGAGCATTCATAATGGACCAGATCCTGGTTGAGAATTGAATCCTCCACTCAAGGAACCCCCAGAATGTAGAGTGATGCGTGTATTTAATAAAAAGTGAAGTTTGCTTAAAGATAAAGCAAAGATTCCAGTATACTCCTCTGCTATTAATAAGAATGTACATGAATACCACTTTATCTCTATAGCTACTGAATCGAGTGTTCAACATCATGAGGGAAAAGAATCCAGATATGGTTGCTGGAGAGAAAAGGAAATTTGTCATGAAACCTCCACAGGTCGTCCGAGTAGGAACCAAGAAAACTTCTTTTGTCAACTTTACAGATATTTGTAAACTGTAAGTTCGTTAATGGAGAATCTCCATTTCAAATACCAATATTTCAGTGCTGTTTATGTTAAAGGTCCTTATTAAGGACTTCATCGCAGGTAGAAAGATTATGCAGAGTTGTCAAAGTTGCGTCGAGGAAAGTCAGAGTTCAAATATATCAGTTCTTTCTACTTAGAGGTCTCAGGGCTTGTATTATCAGACATCCAGAGGTCAGAGAAGCCAGCTCATGCTGATGCATGAGAATGGATCCAGATGGAAAGAGTGTGGAGGCTAAATGCACTCCTCAGACAGGAGCTTGGCCAACCCAGGGAGGTAGAAAAGCTTTTGAGGCTGCGGTGGGCTTGCCAAGCAAACGAGCTTAGGGAAAACAGCTAAATTTGGTTTGCCTCTTCCTCAGATGGACATTGTCAAGACAGAACTTTTTTAATTACCATCACATTCCATGCTTCTCGCCCCCAAGTATCCTATTGCCCAGATTTGATGTATTTGACCTTTTGACAATTACTTCATATCTTTTTACTTCTTTGAAAGAGGGTTTTATAGTTAACAATTAAAGCCATCTCTTTCATCTTCCCAGAAAAAGATGTTACTTTCTAAAGTTGTTTACCTTTTCTGTCCATGGTTGTAGACATTTACTCATAGGTATGTACAGTACTTATAATAACTTGCAATATTTTATGGTCTTTAAAATGTATTACATACCTTTTATTTCAGAGTTTGATGAACTGCACTATAGTTCACCTAATAGCAGAATAGTCACAAATTGAAACAGTGGTTTTTTAAAGTTTGGTTAGTTTTCCATGGAGGATAGTTTATATATTCTACTTTCTTTTTAGATTACATCGTCAGCCCAAACATCTCCTCGCATTTTTATTGGCTGAATTGGGTACAAGGTAAGAAACTATTTTGCATTTATATATACACTAAGTGGCCAGATTATTATGATCTTTGAATGCATAATAATCTGGCCACTCAGTGTATATCCTATATAATAAAAGGCTAATATGCAAATTCTCCCCTCGATCAGGAATTCGACCTGCAGGCAGGCTGGTCAACTGCCCATGTCCCTGGGCCAGGCTGGCTGGACCTCACCCATGCACGAATTCATACGCCGGGCCTCTAAAATAAATAAATAAATAAATAAATAAATGTGTGTATATGTATATACACATACATATATACACTGAGTGGCCAGATTATTATGCATTCAGAGATCATCATAATTTGGCCACTCAGTGTAGTTTACCGTATTACTGGACATTTCGTAAGAACTCTTCTTAATCTGAAAAAGGTATGTAGCACACTTAGAAAAAAAATTTCACTGCCCTGGACAGGTAACTTGGTTGGTTGGAGCACCATCGTCCTATGTACCAAAGGTTACGTGTTTGGTTAGGGTCCGTATAGGAGACAACGGATCTATCTCTCAAATAAATAAAACACATACCCTTAAGTGAGGATTTAAAAAGAGAGAGAAAATTCACCTGATTATCAGAGGAACTTCTAGGCCACTGAAAGAGGGAAGTCAACTCATTTCTATGGGAAAGCTTGGATGCTTGGGAATAGAGAACTGAATTAACAGTGACTCATCTGACCAGGCCTGTTGGTATACCGAAATGCGGATCATGGCACTGCTTTGTTTAGAGTTTCCTGTCATTAACTGGATTCTTAGATCTTTATGTAGCAAATATTAGATTTCAAAGGAAATTATTTTCTTATGTCAGTATTTATTTCTAAATTGTTAATAGGCTATTGATGAAATACAGCTTACAAATTGATGAGTGGCACAGAAGAAACGTTGAAACAGGGATCCATAGTTAAGTTACTTATCTTAAGAGCTCATCTGTTGAAGGCACCGAGCCAGTCCATCCCCATTAAGTGCTAGGAAGCCAACCGTCTCTTTAAAAATAAGTAGATTCAGGGCATAATAAAGATGAATAACACATATTGAGCATCTTGGGTACCATTTCAGTCTTAAAACAGTTGCATGAACTGTTAGTAGAAACTAATATTAGCTATCTTAAAGATTTGGAAACCATTTTAGTGAAGTTGTAGTTGGTCATATAACATGGTACAGTCAACATGCAAATGCAGATCTGCTAGTTTCTCAGCAGCTTGAGCTCCTTTAAAAGAATCCTGTGCCTTACTGGCAGTAGAGATAACTAATATGTTCTCTCTTTATTTTCTTGAAACTCTGTTGGAATTGGCTACATTTGCTGTGGGGTTAAGGAGTAGTTTACTTGACTAGTGGTAGATATGTTGTAAAAGAATTATGTTTTAAATGTAAATTATATAATCATTGCCTTTTTTTTTTTTTTAAGGCCACCAAAAATTTTGCCCCCCCCCCAAAAAAAATGGGAGAGATCATTGCTTATTTTTAACTTGTATAAATTAATGAAGGAGTAAAAGTTAGCAGTTTTTCCCTACTTCTCAGAATAATTTCTTAAGAGGTGGGATAAATTATTATAACAAGTTGTGAACCAGTAAACTTAAGGTCAGTGGACTTAATATAGGGTTGAAATAGTCAATTTCTTTTGACAGTGAATGAAAAAACATTCTTTACATCAAGTATTAAAATTCACCATAGCCTGTAGATTAAGGGTTCCAGTCCATGGAGATAATAAGACTTTATAGTTAAAGAGGAGAATCACAGGAGAGATTCAGTATAAAAGTTGTTTTTAAAAAAAGTTATTGATTTTTTAGAGAGGAAGGGAGGTGGGGGGAAAGAAACATCAATGAGAAGGAGACATTGATCAGCTGCCTCTTGCATGCTCCCCACTGGCGATGGAGCCTGGAACCCTGGCATGTGCCCTGACCTGGAATCAAAATGGTGACCTCTCAGTGCATGGGACAACGTTCAACCAACTGAGCTACACTGGCCAGGATACAAAAGTCATTTTTATAGTGAAATGTTGAAATTTAACACTATCTGGATATATGAATTTTGTTTCACTTTATGATTTGTAATTTTTAACAAATGTCTAGCCTAGAGCTTTGCTCTCTCGAAGTACTTGTCATCAGCTTCTTTTGAAAAAGTTTCTCTTTTTAAAAAAAAAAAAAAAAAAAAAGAGGGAAGGGAGAGCTAGAAACATCAATGATCAGAATCATTGATCGGCTGTCTCCTGCACTCCCCCCTACTGGGGATCGAGCCTGAAACCCAGGCATGTGCCCTGACCAGGAATTGAACTGGGACTTTTCAGTTCATGGGTCCGGTCAACCACTGAGCCACACCGGCCAGGTTCGAAACTTTTTTAAGTACCATTGACAATATTTGGCATGTGACTCCATGTACTTGAGAGGTAGAGGGATTAACCGTTTTATAGAGATATATTTCACACCTTTAAATGTACAATTCAGCCCTGCTGGTGTGGTTCAGTGGTTGAGCATTGAGCTATGAATTGGGGTCAGGGTTCTCTTCCAGGTTAGGGCATATGTCCTGGGGTCGAGATCGATCTCCACAGTAGGCGGCATGCAGGAGGCAGTTGATTGAGGATTCTCTCTCATCGTTGATGTTTCTATCACTCTCTGAAATCAATAAAAATATATTAAATAAAAAAATGTACAAGTCAATGTTCACATAATTAATTCAACTAGTTCCATAATCAGTTTTAGGACATCTCCATCAACTATATATGGTAATCGAAATATGTATTTGGTGCTTAGAATTTTTAAAGATAGGTCTTAACTTTGAACATGGTATGCATTCAATTAAAGTGTTTTACCTTGTTGGATGAATGAGCCATCACACAGTTAAGGAAGCAATTTGTGTTTAGACTTAAAATCAATTATAAATTTGATTTGTTGCTGAAAACTTAATTGTTTGAAATTGGATTAAGTGTTAGGAAATGTAGATAGGTCATCAGGTACCAACTACTTAATTAAAAATATTTTTTGAGGAGCCAGGTAGTATAGCACTACTTCTAGAATTAATCTATGCCATTGAATATATTTTAAATACATTGAATGTAAAGATCCTGGAATTTGGTTCCCTATAGGAAAAAGCAATAATGGAGATATTTGTTTTCTTTCATAGTGGTTCTATAGATGGTAATAACCAACTTGTAATCAAAGGAAGATTCCAACAGAAACAGATAGAAAATGTTTTGAGAAGATATATCAGTAAGTGTATGATTTAATCTCAGTACATCACTCTGAAATGTTCTCATCAGGCTGTATTATTTTTTGGGGAGTCATTGGTTTGTAATGGGGCTGAAAGGCTGGCCTTAGAGGATGAGGTAAAATGATAGTGATGGGGAAGTGGGGAGGGAGGTGCCTCTTGGCCGCTGATTGGGGGTCTAGGGAGAAGACCCAGCCAATCAAGGCTGCTGGATGGTTCCAGGCTGAAGGCCAATCCAGAGAAATCTGTCTGCGTTCAGACCTGGTCTGCATTTATCTCCATCACAGAAAATTGACAGGTCTCTTCCCACCTATACCTTGGAAAGCTGTAAGGTCTTTCTTAATGGCTCTCCTATAGAAAAAGCGTGGGTAGGCATCTGGCAAGTGTTCCTGCTTCCTTGGACATTTGAAGTCGTGTGTGTGTGTGTGTGTGTGTGTGTGTGTGTGTGTGTCCCCAACCCATGGTTCAGTACCTGAAGCATTGCAGCAGATGACTTGTGTTTTCTTACCCTGGAATAGTTTAGGGATAAACTTACAAATAAGTTTAGCTAAGCTTCCTTGGTCTGGGTGCCAGCCTGGGCTTGTAGAGTTCAGTGTAGAAGTGTTTTCAGAGGAAAGAAACCACAGGCCACAGTTAATTCTCTATGTTGCTTTTCTTGCAGAGGAATATGTCACCTGTCACACATGCCGATCACCTGACACAATCCTGCAAAAGGACACCCGACTGTATTTCTTACAGTGTGAAACTTGTCATTCTCGATGCTCTGTTGCCAGCATCAAAACCGGCTTCCAGGCTGTCACGGGCAAGCGAGCACAGCTCCGTGCCAAAGCTAACTAATTTGCTAATCACCACTGGTTTTGCAAAGTGTGTTGTGGAAATTTGGCTGGACTGGTTTACCATCAGAGTGGATATACCATTGTATTAAAAAAACAAGATAGAAAAGCTGCCAAGTTCTTTGGTGTATGGCTGGTTGGTCTGAAATCCTTGCAAGATGCAGATGCTCAAGCTGTTGACATAATCATTGCCTACTTTAACAACTGTCAGAGAAACAAGATGGGGTAAGGTGGTGCTTTTTTAAAACCGTTCACAGACTTCTGTAAAATGCAAGAGAAATTAAAGTTATTATAACAGTGATTCTTTCAATTTGGTTTGTCCTTCAGTTTTCTAAAAAAAAAAAAAAAATTGTGCTTAACGAATTCAGCAAAAACAGTTTGGACCTGGGATCTGGTGAGGTTTCTGCATCCTTATCCAAAAATACGACACTGGCAGTGACTTCAGCTGGGCAGCCATTTCCTCTCAGCTTCTCCTGAGATGCATAAAGTGGACACAGCTTCCCACGAGAGGGTGGTTGGAGCATGAGATTTGGGAGCACAGCCTATTTTTAGTGTCCAGGGAATGATTACATAGATACGGATTCATTTCATTACGTGAGGATTGTTGCTACTACCTCACTGCCAAGTCCTCTAGCTGTCACCATGAGGGAATACAAGGTGCTAGGTACCCTCCCTCTTTTGAATTTTCTTATTGGCCCCCAAGAGAATCTTAGAAACAGCTGTGAAGTGTGTCTCATAAGAGATGTGCATGTGCAGTACAAAAAAAGTCTAAACCATGATACTAGAGGAAGTTTTTCTTTTTCTTCCACAATTTTGTTCCAGGTTTGAAAAGACCCACCACAAATGCTTTTCTATTTTCTGTATTAAAGTATCTTTTGAAAGAGGTGATGCTGCCTGTGTGTGGTGCTTCTGGTGCCTCCAGTTCTGCCTTCTGAGGATTTGGCTGAAAGGGTATTTCTCCACTGAGCATGAGGGAAAGATCCTCTTACATGTCTGCTGTGATTGCCTTGCACGCACTTGGCCAAGGATGAGGGCATAATGCTGCTCCTACTTTCTTGATGCGAGACTGATCCTAAGCAGCTCAGAAGCAGCCGGTCACTTGGCCCTAAATATCTTGACCATGGTTGTTTTTAATCACTGTGACCCTTAATTTTAAAATACAAGCCAAGTGTTATAAAACACTTTGGCCATAAAGTGTTGAAGGGAGCAGAGCATTCCTTCAAACTGGCTGAGCTGCGGCCACTGCCCTGATGAACTTGACTGCTATTTATAATGCCACCTTCCTTTTGTATCTGCGCCCACACAATTCCCAATGTTGGATGTTACTGAGTAAATAAAGCAAGGATCAGTGCCTCTTGTGTAATCAGCGCTCTATTTTGTGTGTATATGTTTTCATTTAGTGGGACCCCTCAGGGGAAGACATGGGACTTTACAGTTTGGTGATAGGTTAGCATAGTTACGTTGACAATTTCAACGCATCTTTAATTTCATCCAACAGATTCATCTCTGAACTGATCCTGACCCTTTAAGATAGTCCGGTTGAGATATTATTTAATTGGCTTGACTCTAAGGAACCCATTCAAAATGGTGGGTTGCCCTAGGTTACCCATTCACAAGTAACATTAACCTTCTGCCTGCTACCTCTCACCAAACGGCTCAGCTGGAAGGGAACCTTCTATAGAGTAACAAAGCAAAGGCATTTGAGGGTTTCTGGTTGTGAGAAGAATGAGGCCACTATTTCCAGTGTTGGGAAACAGTGTTGAGTATTCCTGTGAAAAGGGGAGAAAAGGATTCCATGGTAAAATTTGAGAGTAGATAAGTTCCATGACCACCTAAGTTTTAGTTTGCTGACGTACACTACTTGTCAATGGGGCCATGCTTAAAACCTTCACATTATACAACCTATAAAATGGGCATCTACACAATGCAGACATTGTTTCTGTCAGCCCAAGCCTCCCTTTTTCCAGCAATAGAACTCGTTTCCCTTTTGTGGGTTCCCTTCCCACCCTCAATGAGGTTTCAGATCTTAAAAACATACAGAGCAGTGGTCGGCAAACTCAGACTTCTCAATTTGTGAAACTAAGCTACTTCCTCAGGAGGTTTGAGTTCAGTTTCTATAACTTGTCACCAAAAGTTCACACTACATCCACTTAAAGGTGGTTGTGGAGATTAAGTGTTAAAATGTGCCTTTTGCACAGCAGATATTCAGGCAACAGTTTACTGTCACTATGGAATAAGGTTACCATAGGTGGAGGAATTTTGACTTAAAGTTAATGTCCCAACTGTGATTCAAACCCAGGCTACCTGGCTCAGGAGCTTTGGCCATGCTCCTGTATTTCTGTGGTCTCTATGACCCGGCCAGGGTTGGCTAATTCTCTACACATACATTTCAACTCCTTTCAATATAAAAAAAATACACTGCCATGTTATTATTTCCTAATACTTTAAAAACTGCTCTAAATCCTCAAGAAGTACTCTAGCAGCTACTAATGTTTTGAAGCAGCAAGTAAGATGAGGCCTAAGATAGATTAAAAACAAACTGTGGCCATATTTTGAAGCTCTTCAAATTAAGAGGAATTTGGGCTTAACCATTCGCCTTGCTTTGATCAATGGAGCCTTACCAATGTGACACAAGCTTGAAGAGCACTGTGTCCTGGGGCTCACTCTTCCTAGATGCTGTGAGCGTGTGACCTGTGAGTGAGGTTACCTGGGACCAAGCAGCCCTCCGGCAGTTTGCCAGCTCACTTCCCTCACACGAGAGCCCAGGTAAGTAGACCCACCCAGCTGAGCACAATGCAAATTGCTACCCCACAGAATCAGAAGCTAAAACATGTTTATGGAAAGGTACTAAATTTCAGGGTAGTTGTTATATAACAGTTACTAACTGATAGAAGGCCCATACTATCCCTGATCGAGGCCAACCCTCATACAGATGAGGAAGCAGACCTGGCAAGGAAAGACTTGCCTAGGGTCACAACCCAGTAAACCCACCGGCTGTGATACTCTAAGATGGCTGCTGGAACCACAAATGAGGTTTCAGATCTTAAAAACATCTAGAGCCGTGGTCAGCAAACTCATTAGTCAACAGAGCCAGATATCAACAGTACAACGATTGAAATTTCTTTTGAGAGCCAAATTTTTTAAACTTAAACTTCTAATGCCATTTCTTCAAAATAGACTCTCCCAGGCCATGGTATTTTGTGGAAGAGCCACACTCAAGGGGCCAAAGAGCCGCATGTGGCTCGCGAGCCGCAGTTTGCCCACCATGGATCTAGAGCTATTGGTCCTTTGGGCACAATCTGGCATCACATTTCTTCATCTCTTTTTGGTTTTTAGAGGTTAAGACAGCAAATTGGAAACTGTTGAGCATGGAATGGGAGATGACTTTCCTAACCGCAGACATGGGGAGGGCAGGCATATGTATGCAGGGTTTTATGGTTATGAACCTCCCGCTCATAACTGTTACTGTTCCCTGGAATGCCAGGACAGGGGTCGCGTTCTGTCCAGGATATGTTCTGGTGCCAAGGCGATTAGGCAGGCCTCTGGGTAGAGCAGATGCTTCCTCCTCAGATTCTCTTCCTGACATACTACGGAAGTCCATAGCCCCTGCTGTTCTAGCTGTCCCCCAGTATCTCAGCCAAGTAGAGACTTGTAGAGTCTGGGATGCAGTTTAACCCTTTGCACTCCGAACCATTCTGGACATTGGCTACCAGCTACTCCGAACCATTCTGGACATTGGCTACCAGCTACTCGACGCTACTTTGCGAAACGTGCGTTGAATTAACTCAATTCCCTGTAATCACTAATAAACTGCAGTGTCCCCTGAGAGGGGACATCCGAGTGATATGCTAGAATTCCGATGTCCCCTGAGAGGGGACAGCGGAGTGCAAAGGGTTAATAATGGGTGGATACTTCCCAGGTAGAAAAAGTAGGAGTGAGAGTATGTGCCAGGCTTGGAGCAAAGTATGTTTATGAGTGCCTGCCCACCAACAGCCCTAAGCCAATGAGCCCAGCCTGAGTGGCCACACATGAACCACCCGGTTCACTGGACCAGAGGAGATAATTTGTAATCTATGACTAACTCAAAACACACTGCTGTGGCAGTTAATTCTCCAGGGGGATGTGAATGTGGAGAAATTGGACAATGTTTGGGGAACACAGGGCAGGGGAGGGAGGGGACATTAGGACAGAGGTGGAGGCTGAGGGAACCTGGCCTGTTACAGAACAGAGATGAGTCTAGGTAGGCCACATGCATCCTGTGCCAAACCCCTACTGTGAGAGGTAACAGGCGTGGGCTCTTTTTTTTGCTGCCGATGAGAGTGAAGGACTTGTTCTGTGTGGTTGCTGTCTAAGGTTTGTGTGTGTGTGTGTGGTGTCAAAAGAACAGGAGAGACCGGGATCGTGTATTCCATACTCAGGAGCTGGCATTTTGTCTCGATGGTGAGAAGCCAGTCAGAAAGGGTTTTATACAGGGAAGGGAAATATTATAATTCAGAGGTAACACTGGTGGCCAATGAGAGATGGGCAGGGAGAAGCTGGAGACGGGGAGGCTGGTGAGAGGACAGAGTCCAACGGAATAAAAACTAGTCCTGAACCAGGAGAGAGAAGGGGAAGAAACAGTGCTTTAGAGCTGAGAGAGACCAGACTAGTGAGAAGCTGAGGCCTGGACCACTGCTGCCTGACCAAGTGGCTCACAAGGGGCACTCAGCCACCAAGGTGCTCTCATGGGTACTGGCACATCTGACCTCCCCAACAACCCTGCTGGCTATTTTTATCGCCATTTTAGTGGAAATTAAGGCCCAGGTGGATTAATATTATTCACCCAGACGAGCGGTCGCCAACCTTTTGGACCTCACGGACCACAACTGGTCCGAGGACCACTGGTTGGCGACCGCTGCCTCAGACAATGGTCCCTGACAGGTTAGAGGGAAGGGAGCACAGCAGATCTGCTTTCTGGCTGGACAAGAAGGCCTGAGTACCTTCATGAGAAAATGCAAACCATCCCATTTCAGAGTAAGTTGGAATCCAATCTCTTTATTGTCAGGGTCTCCTCCCTGTGCCCCCCTCCCCTCCCCTCTCCAAACCTATAGAAAAACCCCAAGCCTGGGAGTGTCCTGGACAGAGTGTAGAGAAAACTCTGTGCTCTGCCCTCTGGCCTGAGCAGTGCCAATAGGGAGGGTGTGTGGGGAGGAGAGACCAATAACTCCACCTGCAGAGGATGCGGCACTGGCTGGGATGCACGGGGGATGAGGTGCCTGCTGCCAGTTCTCTGGGACCTGCTGGGGTGGCATCCAGGGGTGGGTGCCCAGCCTGAGGCCTGGTACAGTGCATGCCCTTCGCCTTCCAGTGGCCATTGCTCCTGTCAGACTGAGAAAGAAGCAAATAGAAATTAAGGCTGAGAAGAAAAGTCCCTGTGCTCCTTAAAAATGGGTTGGGGAAAAAGCAAGGGTGTTATGATATTTGCTACTTGCAGACAGACGTATGCCTGTGCTCTGGCCTCATAATTTTCTGGCCATGTAACTTCGGCCATCTCTCTAACCCCCTTCCTGAGCCTCCATTTAGGCCCTGCACTTCACCTGTAAACTGGCTTAGCAAGGTAAAACTTACTCCTTCTGGTAAAGCAAACCATGAGGCTCCAAGAGAAAAAACTGCATGCATGGAATTTCCTAAACTAAGCTGTCAGGGAAGCCCTTGCTGGTGAAGCATCTCACAGCATGAATGTTCCCCAAGGTGCTTCCTGTTGTTTGAGGTCTTCCTCCATCCAAACATGTCTGACTCTGAGCACGGCCCCAAAGGAACAGGGCAGCGTGGCAGAGCCAGGTGGTGAGCACTGGCGAGAGCGGGCTTTGAAGCCACACACCACTGGGTTCAAATCTAGGCCCCACCAATTACCACCCTGGAGATCTTACGAGATGCGTGGTTTATTACCCTGCCCACCCGTTCAGTGCCTCAGTTTCCACATCTGTTATGGTATTGGCACGATCACAAGCTGTGGGGCACCTCCTGGCACACAGAGCGTTTCCACCTGAGAGGATCAAGTCCCAGACCCTAAGCCTGGCACAACCTCACCCTCCGATGATGAGCAGCTCCTCTCCCTACGATGCAGAGCTGGGACTGCAGCCACAGGAGAGGCCTGGGCATCCCCACACACTGAGGACTACCAGCACTCTGCGCCTCTGCTCAGGGTGTCTGTCCCTTGGATGCTTCTCCCTCAATCCTGGACAGGCTCAGCTGCGTTATCACCTCTTCCACCACAGCCCTCTTTGAAACTCCTCCCCGTTCTTCAGCCTGTGTTCCTGCTCACACTGGATGGTAACAGTTTGTGTCTTCCTCCAAAAGAGAGGAGTCTCAGAGATCCTCAAGGGTACAGACGGGTACCATGGCTCAGTGTGCCGAGGAAGCCTCTGCTGGGCGAACCTGGCTAGCCCGTCCTTGGCTCCCAACCCCACAGCCTACCAAACCCCGACCACAAAGAGGGGTGGTGAGATGGCTGGGGATAGAGGGGCCTTCATGGCCGGACACAGCACGACCCTGCCAGTCGGCCTCATGACATGCTCTCCACTTCGCCCCTTGCCCGCCAGGACCGCCGTACCTGCTCACTGCAAAGCCCCTTCCTCCGCGTCTGTGTCCTGGCTGTGCTCCTGATGGGGAGGAGGCGACAAGAGACCACACGTCATGCACTGCAAGCTCCGAGTCCTGCCCTGGGCCCAGAGCACAGCCAGAGGCCACACTCAGAAAGCGGGAGGGACAGCTGGAGGGAATGGCTGTGGGACCAGTCTACACAAGGCTGATCTGGGGTTGCATCAGGGTGGGCTGAGGGCCCCTCAGGAGAGAGAAGGAACCAGTCAAGGAAGTTCTATGTGTGGCAGGGGGCACGTTTCTGCATAGAAAGACCTTCTCAGATTGGAGTGGTCTAAGAGCCTACAATACCAGCGAGCTCTCCATCGTGGGACATCTAAGTCTTTGTGACAGCCTTTATGAAGCCTACTGTGCCCAAAGAGTGTGCTGAATTACCAGACGAGGTGCACAGAAGCAATGAGCTGGACATGAGCAGGAGCTCGTAAGTCCCTCTGTCCTCACAGAGCCCGGCAGGGGTGAGAAGAGGAAGTTCCAGGCCTAGGGAAGAAGTCTGGGCTCCCGTCCTGGCTTGACCCGTATCAGCTATAAGGCCCTGAGCAAGCTGCCTCAGTCTCCTCTGAGCCTCAGTTTCCTCACAGGGTAAAATGTGGAAGAGCAAACACTGTACAACGCAGGGCTATTGTTAAGGTTAAATGAAGTTAGAAAGTATAGACTGTAGGGCCTGGTGCTCAACTGAGTGTTCCTCAGGTAAACAAATAGTAAGCACACGACCAATACCTTATCGGCTCGGAATCTGGTTTACTTTCCACTAAATGTAAGCTCCTTGCCAAATGATTTTTACCCTCACAGACGGGGAGCTCCCTTGATCCCTCATAAGACAGCCTATTTCATGCCCATGCAACAAAGGCTTTTAGAAAATCGTCAGGGAGAATGGATACCTACTTCCCTCTGGCTTCCCCAGGAAATCCCAGGCCTGCCCCTGCAACTGTGCACACCGTATGAGCCTCCTGAGCTCCTGACTCTTCCGTCCCCCTGTGGGAAACCGAGTCTCCAGTGGGCCTGGGCTCAAGAGAGGTCTGCCTCGGACCTCTGTGGGACTTCTCCGACTGGTGGCTGAAATAGGCACCTACTTCCTGCTCGCTCCCCACTTTCCTCACAGGACTGGAGCCCCTGGAAAGAAGGAACCAGCTCAGAGGTTCCCTTCCCTGGGGGGAGGGGGAGGGACCAGGAGTGAAAACCCCAGGCTCAGCCCTCCAACCGGGCCCTCACCAGCTCTTCCTCGCTGTGTGTCAGCAGCCCCTCCTCATCGCCGTCATCTCGAGCCTGCGCTTCTCCCTGGGGTGTGCCTGCCTCAGAAGTTGTGTCCTCTTGGGGGGCCAGTGGTCGGCTACTGCCACCACTACTGCCATTGCCGCTGCCGCTGTCGCCCTTCTTCTTGCCATCTTGAGGGAAAAGGATGGTGAAAAGGGGAATAAAATTCAGCCTGGGAGAGCTTCCTGGGCAGCACTTCCGCAGAAGCTAGGCCTCAACACAGTGGGTCCAGGTGGGAAGAGAGGCCATCGCCCCTCTCTGCCATGCACTGTCCTCCCCGCACCCTTCGCCTGGGGCCCCTGGTCACTTGAACCCGGGGAAGGATCCTTGGAAGCTGACCTGGGTTGGCCTTCTGCTCCTCAGCAATCTGTTCCAAGCGGCCCAGCAGGGCGTCAATGTTGGACTTGATCTGCGTCAGCTCTGTCTTGATGGCCTGCAGCTCACTGCTCTTTACTGGGAGTGGAGGGAGTACAGGGCTGTCACCTGGGGACTGGGCGCTCTCCTAGCCCCATTCTGACACGAGGAAGACAGGCCAATGGCAGGAACTGCCCTTGTCTGCAGCTCTTTTTCTGGCCAGGGAAGAGGCTGAGGCTGCCTGTGGCTTCCCTTGAGACTCTGAAAGCCATTCTTAGAGAGACCAGACTGTCCCTCTGAACCTGTATCCTCCCCCCGCCCAACCTCTCAATTCTGAAAGGGACTGTGGATGGATAGGAAGGAGGTTCTCCTCAGCGAGTGTGTGTCTTTGCTGGTGATATAGTGGTTTCTGCCTTTCAAGATGTGTAAATGTGGGTGTTTTACAATCAGAGTGCCTGACCACAGCGTTTGCACACCGGAGTGAATGTGAGTAGTGGGCCTGTGTAGACCTGTCCTGTCCTTCCTGGAGGAAAGATGGGCTCAATGCCACAGTGCTGGACTCGGCCCAACCCAAGCCCCTCCGCCTGAAACGTCAGCCTTTTTTCTCTTAGAAATACAGGAAAATACTCACTTGGTTGTTAGAACTGCAGAACTGTGGGAGATTTGTTCCTTTATCTATTTTCCAATGTAAAAAAATGTAATTCTATTATTTTGCTAATGACAAAAGAAAAGTTATTTAGGAAGAAAGTAAGTCACTTACACTTAATTTTGACTGAGCTGGTGGTGATGGCTGTGGAGCGGGCAAAGAGCTTGGCGGGAATGGTGGCTCTGACACGCCGGACCAGGGGGACCGTGACCCGGGCTCGCTTCACGGGGACGGCCCTGGGCACGGGCACTGGCGAGAGGCGGCCCCGGTAGTCGAACAGCCTGTGGGGCAAACGGGCCAGAGTCTGCAGCACGGCCTGTGGCCACCAAGGGTCACCGTAACTTTAGACTAAAATGTGTGTAAGTGGTGACGGGCTGGCCTGCAACACACACCTCTGCTTGCTCCCAACAAGGCCTGGGGTGAAGAGAAAGGTGTTCAGAACCCTAAGAGCTGCTGGGATCCTCACTACATTCTTTTTTCCTACCAGCCAGCTGCTCAAGGGCAGGTGAGGTTGCAGGCGGTAATAGTTACAGCCCCATTCAATAGAGGAGTAAACTGAGACCAGCCCCAGAAAGGAGCCTTCCCTGGATAGAGCCACCCTGACGCCCAGGCCTGCTTTATTTCTGACCTGCATTCTGCTCCATCAACAGCCACCTCAATCCCTGGTCAGAGTTTGTAAATTTCGCCAAAGCAGTACAAACCTTCAGCTGGGAACAGAGAGCTGTGGGACTGGAGGGCAATCCCGAAGCCTGCCCGAGCCTCAGTTTCCCCATCTGCCTAATTAGGATGGCTATCCCAAATTCTGAGCCCCTGTGCCCCCCAAAACTGCTGTGAGGTAACGCACAAGAGAATGTGGTTAAAACCCGTGTTGGAAGGTGACTGATGAATGGCCAGGCTCCTAAGAGAAACAAGAGGGCCTTTCCTCATTCTGAACCCCCTCAGTCACTTTCTCCTTCTTAATCCACTTCAGAGACGGAGGGCAGGAGACTCACAGAGTATCAGGTTGGGCAACTCAATCAGATCCCCAGGCAGACTATGTGCTGCCTGCCCCACCCGCCCCCCACCATTGCCCAGCCCTCCCAGGAAGGCCTCTTTCCCTGACATGCATCAGTAGGCTGAGTAGGAGTCTCTGCCACCACATCTGCTACCACCTTTGTGCAGGGAAGGGCAGCCTCGGGGGAACACTGTAGGACCACTTTCCTGATGACAACCAGGAAACCTGACATCCATGGGCAATGCACTGCCCCGTGCCTGGCACTCCTTTGTCCAGGGGCCCCGCCCTGGGCTGGTGATTCCTGGAGATGGAAAGTCTCTGGGAACGGATCCAGTCCCAGACACTGCATTTCTGCCCCAAGGGGGAGGCGGCGGCTATGGCCTTGGCCAGAATCACGGAACCACAGGATCCCAGAGCGGGAGGAGCCCCGAGGGGTCATTTGGTGCAAGCCCACTTCACAGACTGGGAGGGAACTTGCCCAAAGTCATGCAATCCATTCAGTGGCAAAGCTGGGATTAGCACCCAGGTATTCTGACTCCCAGGCTAGGGCACTTTCAACTACACTGCACTGTCTCCTGAGAGAATTCACAGGTGAGAACACCAAGGCTCAGAAAGGTTCTGTTCTTGGACAGCCTGGGGCAGGCCAAGAGGGAGGGAGGGAAAGACAGAAGGAGAGAAGCAATGGGAAGTTTGGGCGAGCTCCCACCATGATTTCCACTCAAGCATGTGGATGGGGCCATGGAGTGGAGGCCACAGCCTCAAGTATGGGGTCTGGGTAGGCTGGGCCAGAGCCTACCGGGGACTAATTCACATTTCTAAAAGGGCTGTTAACTCTTGGCTATAAAAATAGGGCCCAGCAGCTCAGACTGCGCTGAGATCCCTCCCGGCTGGCTGGGTACCTTAGATGGAACAGCAGAAGCGTAAGAGCCCAAACCCCCTGCACTGGGCCCTGCACCGTTTTGTACTCCAACTTGCTGCATGTATGAGTCCCGTGGCTGTCCATTCCTACTGAGTCCCACCCTGGATTGAGAAAGAAGACGGCAGGCGGAGAGTGGGAGGCGATGTGGGGCGGGGGAGCTCGAGCCTGGGCACCTGCAAATTTAAGTCTCGTCCCCGCTCTGCCACCCACGCGTGGAGCAGCCTTGGGCAAATGCCTGTCCACATCTCTGGACTTAGGCTCCACTTGGATGGCTGAATGGGCTGCACCAGCAATCTCTCAGGACCCTTCCAGCTTGGCTGCTTCATGCCTGGGCACGCCCCTTCCCTGCTCACCTGTCGTAGAAGTCGTCCCGGTAGTAATCATAGTCAAAGCTGTAGCCACTGGGGAAACAAAGGGGAGAGGGCAGGGGCTTAGGGACGGCCGCTCAGCCCACTCTGCACAGGCCCTCATCTCCAAACACCCTCCCAAATTCTCGGCTCAGCACAGCAACCACCAGTGCTTACTCCCTCTGTGGAAGAGGGACCAACCCCACCCACACAGACAGACAGACAAGGCAGAGTGCCCACCTGTAAATGGCAGATGCTGCTCTCTTTAACCCCTTGGGTCTGTTGGGCTTGGGCTCACCAGCCATGTTGATGTCTGTGTGAAGGGAAAAGGCAGAGTCAGATGCTGGCAGTACAGCAGGTGCCCATACACATGTCACCCTCATGCAAGTGTGCAGCAATTTATGTGTACATATGATGTACCCCTGGCCTTTAGTCACTGACACAGCCAACCCAACAGATGTCCTCACACATTAGACTTATACCCACACAACACAGGGAAACACCTCTTTACATATTCATATACATTCAGACACATGCATGCAAGCTCATAAACATATCACTCACACATACTTCATGCACATCACACACAAATGCATTCTCAAGTACACTCATGTAAACACAAACATAGATAACACCCTCACACATGTCCACATATACAGGTAATAAGGTAATAAGGTCTCTCTCTCACACACACACACACACACACACTCTCAAGTACATTCAGACTTGTTCCCAATACCATATACAAAAGATCTAATGTGCATTCATACAGTCTAACAAACATAGTTATGCCTAGAGCAGTGCTTAGCATGTGATGGGATCTCAACAAATATTTGGTAAATGAATATATGCATATCTGCTTACACACTCATATATATTCTGACACATACTACATACATATCCACTATAGGTATATGTCCACATATTCAGTTATATCCACATACCACATACTCAGGAATACGTATACAAATATCCCCTATCAAACATACACATATACACAATACACACTCCACAGTAGACCACCAGCGTGGCCACATCTCATGTATGTAACACCAAGGCAAAGGGTACCTACTTGCTTCAACTGTGCTCCTAGCACCTCCTCCTGACTCTCAGAAAGGGTTCTAACCTAAGCAATCTGTAGCCTAATGCACTGATTTGTAACTACTAAGTTTATAACTAAGTTATAGCATCTCTGACAGGGATAGCGAGTAGTAGTAGGGGTAACATAAAAGGGATTAAAAGGGAAGCTGGAGAGTGAAAGCCAGCATCTACTCAGGAGAATGCTGGGAGCTTACCCAGGGTCTGCCCCGCCAGCACCCGCCCGTTCTCTCCCAGCACAGCTGCTCGGGCATGGCGCTCGTTGGCATACTGGACAAATGCATAGCCCTTGTGCACAGAACAGCCGGCCACACGGCCATACTTGGAGAAGATGGTCTCCACATCCGACTTCTTCACCACAGCTGTGTTGAGGTTTCCGATGAAGACCCGAGAGTTGATGGACTTGGGGTCATTCTTGTTGGTTACGTTGCTTGTCTGGATCTTCAAGGACATGGTGGGCACCTGAAGAGAGAGCCACTGTGAGGCTGGGTCCACGGGTTGGGCTCAAGGGCTGCCCATGGCCCACATCATAGCCAAATGGATTTTTTATGCTTTCCCACCCCCTCCTCCCCCCACCCCACAGCATCCAGCTCCCCATTTTTGCTCATCTTATTGGCTGATGAGCTCATGCCAGGTGCTTTACATATGTTCTCTCATTTGGTATGGACAAGCAGAAGCAAGAGAACACACATTCAGAGGTCACAATGCTAGTGAATGGCAAGGCTGGGATCTGAATCCTGGTCTGCTTGATTCTAATTCTTTTAAACTCACTCCATCTTTAATGCTCATCTCAAAGGTTACCACTCCACACAGGATCTAAATTTGAAGACCTGCCACAGCTTCTGCTCCTTCCATGTAAAAACATGGCCAAAAAGTCACATGGTAATTACATGTCTGCTCCAGAACAATATCATATTATGAGTACTGCTCAGTCTGATCCAGACATGGACCCAGCTATTGCTGTCCTTATTGGTACCCGCCATTTTGAAAACAAGTCTCACTCCAACACTCAGTGTGGGCTCAGCCTTCTGCTCATTGGTGCAACTCCCTTTGGAGATGCCTAACCCTAACCCATGGGTATGACTAATATTTTGCCAGAAACAGACTTCAATAACTTCATTAACTTGCCAAGAATGGCCATTCAAACCCATGTCAGTTAGTCCCTAAAAAGCCCATTTCTTTCAACTTCATTACAGTCCTTCCCAGAGCTCACACCCATGTAAACACTACAGTGAAGTCAGCATATTTACCTGAGAATTGTTTTTAAATGATTTTTTTAGAGTTAACTATTTTTATACTTACTCATTCAAATTTAGTTCTCTTTGCTAGGTATAATACCGGACCTACTCTTTGCTCTCTACACTCTGGCAATGTCTTTTACCCCAAATGGCTGTATAAATATCTCTGCTACCCCTTTCCATAAATAGGTTACAGCTGGGCACAAGCCACAGCGTGAAAGGGAAAAAGAAGCTCAATTTCAGTAGGAAAGGGCTAACGGTAAGCCTTGGCATTTATACCTCTTGGCTCACTGGCATGGGTTGATGTAACTCCCTTTTAGAGCACACCCATCTCAATACCCCATCCTGGAGTTCTTTCAGAAGGTGCTAAAAAGAAAAAAAGGTGCTAAAGACCCCCAAGCCACATGTATAAAACTTTCACCAGTGTAAGCTAACCATAAACTCCTACCTAATTACCTAATATATTTGGACAGAGGGGGCTTCTTTTTGGTAAAATAGAGAAGAGCTGGGTGTAAGCTGGAAAATCTGTATCCTTTGTTCCATCAGGGTTAGAGTCCACAATTCTCTCCACAATTCTCCTAGCCTGGAAGCTGGCATGTTCTGACCAACAGATGGCATTGTTTGCAAGAGAACCATAGGCTGGACAGGAGCATTCTGGAGAACCTGCTCCTAGGATATAATGGGGTCCAAGTGTGCCATCCTAAGTAAGAAAGTCTGAGGGGGCACTGCTGTTGATGAAGGGCCTGGTGGCAACCTTGGAAATGGTCTAGGAGGGACAGATTCTTTTTTGTTACTCAGTTTCCCTCTACATCCAATCGTCAACATTTATTGAGCAGTGAGGGTCACAACAGACCCATGAAAACACCCAATACACTGTCCATATGCAGGAGGAAATGCTTGAAATTTGTGATTTTCTTTGGACTCCCCATTCCTCACAATTATGAAATCCTTTTTCCTATCTGGATGACAAGCCACTCAAACGTTAATTCCTTTGCCCATCTGTGGGTATACAAGAAATTTGTGGGGCTTCTCCATGGTAATCAGATAACTCTCTCCTGGTTGGTTCAGCTCAAAACCATTGAGTTTTGGACCAGGGAGATGCTACCTGCTTTGGCTGGAGGGGACCAACCAGGCCTGGGTGTGGACTGAGATAGAAAGAGGAGAGGGGGATTATGGCTCAGAGATCTGTGGATGACAGCTGGCTCTGCCACTGATCTGGTAGGGACATGACAGTTGCTGTGTTTCCTCAGACGTCTGCCAGAACCCTCTACCACCACCGTGCAACTGCTCCTGGTATGACGGATTGTGGGATCAGTACTTGCTGCTTGGCTGGTGAGCACAGACTTTTCACTTTAGCCCCAGCCCTGTCTAGTCTTTTCTCTAATCATCTAGGGCTTAGACAATGCACATAAAAGAACTTTGCAAGCTGTAAGATCTAATAACTATTTTGACTAGGTTCAACTTCTCTGTTCTACTAACACTACCATTTGTGGGCCTATTCTAGATGAGGATCAAGGTCAGACTAGAGCACATTGTGAATGATACCACGGAGAGATAGCCAGAAGCCATGTCACATGAAGGTCATTTTTCTGATCTGTAGAGACTTGGCCACTCTGGGTGAGGAATCTGCAGAGCTAAGCAGAAATGTCCACCTGAAGCACACTCCGGGCACCAGACCTCTATACCTTCCCGTCTAAATAGCCTCCACTCCCCTTTCTTTTCTTTTCTTTTTTAAAATACATTTTATTGATTTTTTTCAGAGAGGAAGAGAGAGGGATAGAGAGCTAGAAACATTGACCAGCTGCCTCTTGCACACCCCCTTCTGGGGATGTGCCCGCAACCCATGTATATGCCCTTGACCGGAATCGAACTTGGGACTCTTCAGTCCGCAGACCGATGCTCTATCCACTGAGCCAAACCGGTTTCAGCTCCACTCTGCTTTCAAAGCCTGCACATTCCTTGGAGGCAGACTGTGCTACTGCTGTGTGTGTCCCCTAAGTACAAGGGGATGTTATCTATGAGGATATAGAAAAGCTCAAGTATCTACATTCATGTCCCTGAAGGTCCTAGTATGGAGGGATGGAACTGGGGGTGGGAAGTGGGAGGGAAGCATACTCAGACGAATTCTCCTAGAACTGCTAGGTTCAAGTGCAGAATCCCAAAGAGTCAAAAATTCTAAATCCAGACACAGTCTTCCAAGTTGTTAGGAAGAAAACAAATTTGTTAGCTTTACTTATAACTTTCAAATATTTAGACGTATGATGCGTTTGTCTCCATCTATCCTCTTGCTCTGCCTTCCAAAAGTTAGAGACAGGACGGACAAAGCCTGGGGTACAGTAAGTGCCCGATAAATGTTAGAGGTGAGGAGGTGAGGTGACAAGGGCTAGCTGATGGCCCTGCCCTAAGTGGGACCTCGGAGGGCTGAGATCCCAGGCACTTTCTCTGGTCTCTGACCCAAACACCTTCCTCCACAGACCAACCATCCTCGACTCAATCTTACCCAAGTAATCCTTTTTTGGTTCTTTCAGGCTTCCCCCTAGCTTAGAGTGGAAGCCCTAGAAAATATTGACATCCTACTCAGCAGAAGTTGCTTAACTTGATAAGCTATTTTCCCTCCTGGGCTAAACCCTGCCTCACAGATTAGCTATGTAATTGAGAGCAAGGCATCTGCAGCCCCCAGAGGCCCCACGCTTAGCAATGAGCTAAGGAGAGAGAAGTAGAGGGACTGTTCTTGGTGATGGTAGTAAGGAGGGGAGGTAAAACAGGGGAGGGGGAGAGAGAACCAGACTTGTTTCCAGAGACTGACTATCTATCTATCTATCTATCTATCTATCTATCTAATTGACTTTTTTTTCATAGAGGGGAAGAGAGGGATAGTTAAAAACATCAATGAGAGAGAAACATCGATCAGCTGCCTCCTGCACACCCCCTACTGGGGATGTGCCCGCAACCAAGGTACGTGGAATCGAACCTGGGACCCTTCAGTTCGCAGGCTGCCGTTCTATCCACTGAGCCACACCAGTTAGGGCTCCAGAGACTTTTGAAATGTCAGATTATCAGGGACTTAGTGAGCATGAAGCTTATATGTCCTCACTCTGAGGAACAGAGAGAATGCTACAGCCACGAGTAGTAGCGTCAAGTAACCCGTGGGTCCTCTGACTCTAAATCTAGGTCCTTATATTCCACTTTTCCTTTGGGGCTGATACGAGACAGGCCCCCAGGACGATGAAGAGCTGGGAGGGGGTGACTGTAGATATGCTGTGTTTGAGAAAACCAGGGTCTAGCTCCCAAGTGAGTCTATACCTTTACCTGCTAGAAAAACAACTGCTGCAGAAAACTGGGTCCTTAAGCTAATTAAAGCACACCAGGGACACAGTCTTTGAAATGCAATTTACAGCTCAAAAGGATGGGCTAGCTTCTTCAGGTTAATAGGGATAGAAGAAATTGGGCAAAAACAAATCACTTTCCCAGTTGAAACATTTCAGATGGAAGCTATGCTTTGAAAATCAAGAACCAAACCTAAACATGGGATGAAGTAACAGGGTTTTGTAAAGGTAGAAAAGTCCTAAAAGGTACCTCTACCCCTGAACTCTAGGTAAATGAGACCCACAGAGGCCCATTCCAGTAAGAATGGCCTCAAATTACTGACTGCTAACAATGCGTCGGAGACTTTTACATACCTCATCTTATTTAATCCTTACAACAGCCCAATGAGGAGGTATTTTAAATAGGGACCCAGAAGCTCAGAGAAGCAAAATAGTTGATTAATAGAGCAAAGCCAGACCTGGGACCCAGACTGTGTAACTCCAAACCCTATGCATAGAGATGTTTGGGGTACGGAACTTATTCCCATGATGAGAATGTGTCAACCTGAGCCATCACACCCTCTCCTTGGTCCTCACCGGTTCCCATTTTCTACTATAATGCCTCACACACACCTGCACAGGATTTTAGTAGACAAAGCCAGTATATACCTTTGATCCTGACATTGTTGGCCCTATTTTATAGATAAAAAAAGCTGAGGATCAGCGAAGGTAAGTGACTTCCTGAAGGTCACCGAGGTAGTGAAGAAAGTAGCTAGGGGACTTGAATCCAGGCTTTCTGTCCAACATCCTGCATCCCAGTCTCAGAACTCCTACAGTGAATAGGTAAGCCCTCTGCAGCACTGGATCTTTTTCTTGAAATGCTCGTTTCAAAATAGCTGCTGCTCTTGGCCTTAACGATTTACCACCAACACCATCGGCTGGACATCTCTGACCTTAGTTTCCAGCATGGAATGAGGGTCACACCAGTCTGTGGCTTGACCTCTGCTCTTAAATAACCCTGGGGACACTCGGGCGTTTTAAAGGAAAATAGCTATCAGAGATGAGGAGGCTGTTTCTGAAGAAAGCCACGCAATTATACTGATCAGTGCCTGGGACCTCCTTGGTCCAGAGGCTCCTGGTTACCAAGCGGTCAGGAATGACAAAACATCTATTAATCTCATTAAACTCACCTGGCCCCAGCTCATTAGCATTGCCAAAATGATCATCACTGGCCAGAGAGAACTAATTTCCCCAGGTGTGCTCTTTTAGTTCCTGACCATTCCCATGAGAACCCCCAGTTTGAGCATCCTGAACCTTGAGGGACCCGGGGAGGGAAGCATAAGGGATACAGGCTACAGGTCCAGGACGCTCGGACCTGGCTCTATTATTACATGAGAGGGGTTGAGAGTTAGAAATATTGAAATATCGATGAGAATCATCGATCAGCTGCCTCATGCACACCCCCTACTGGGGATGTGCCCGCAACCAAGGTACATGCCCTTGACCGGAATCGAACCTGGGACTTTCAGTTCACAGGCCGACGCTCTATCCACTGAGGTAGGGCCAACCTCTTTTTAAAAATTTTCACCAAAGAAGTTATCTAAACACCTACCTACTCATTCAATCATAATTACAGATATCCAAATACTCACCTGGCCAACTATGGACCAGGTGTTAATTAACAAATGAATTGTGCATTCATTCATCCAGCTAGTATTCTGCTATCTGATCTCAAAGAGCTCTCAGCTCAGGAGGGGACACCACCTCCAGCCACCTGGGCTGGAGTCCACTGACCAGAAGCAACCCAATGCAAAACAACCAGGAATATCAGAGAAGGAGTAGGAGCAGTATAGAAGGCTTTACAAAAAAGAGAGCATGTTTAAGGTGATTCCCATTGAGTGGTGACACGGGGAAAGACAATACCTGCAGGAGGAACAAAATATAAAACATGTTCCTTTCTCCTCTTTGCTCCTTCAATTCTGCCCTTTCTCTTGGTTTACTGAAATAAGAGCATTTCTTTAATGCTGTCTCCTCTTCCCTTGATAGCTGCATACTAATTCTTGTCTTGAGGAAGAACAAAAAGGGAACATACAACTTCTTTTTTATTTTTTAATTTAAATTCTTTATTGTTTAAAGTATTACATGAGCCTCCTTTTCCCCACTAACCTCTCCCCGGCCACCACTACCCCCCAGCACAAGCCTCTACCCCCACTGTCTGTGCCCATTGGTTATGCTCATATGCATGCATTCAAGTCCTTTGGTTGATCTCTTTCCCCCTCACCCTTCCTTCCCTCATAGGTTATACAGTCTGTTCGATGCTTCTAAACACACAACTTCTTTATGCCAGGCACTGTGTTGGAAGCATAATCCTATATAAAAAAGAAATGATATGCAAATTGACCCTCACACTCTTGCATCACAAGATGGCCGCCCCCACAACATCACAAGATGGCTGCCGCATGTTGTCACAACATGGCCACCCCCACAGTGTCACAAGATGGCCAGCAGGGGAGGGCAATTGAGGGTGGCCAGGCCTGCAGGGGAGGGTAGTTGGGGGTGACCAGGCCTGCAGAGGAGCAGTTAGGTCTCAATCATGCTGGCAGGGGAGCAGTTAGGGGGCTATCAGGCTGGCAGGCAGAGTGGTTAGGTGCAATCAGTCAGCCAGGCAGGCAAGTGGTTAGGAGCCAACAGTCCCGGATTGTGAGAGGGATGTCCAATTGCCACTTAAATGGGTAGTCAGACATCCCCCAAGAGGTCCCAGATTGGAGAGGGTGCAGGCTGGGCTGAGGGACAACCCCCAGCCCCCAGTGCACAAATTTCGTGCACTGGGCCTCTATGAATTACTTATATAATTCTGATCACAACCTAATGAAAAATAAGTAGAATCATCTTCATTCTACAGATGAAGAAACTGAGGCTCAGAGAGAGCTTAAATAATTTTCCCAGTCACATTAAGTGGCATGATTAAGATAAAAGAACCCCAAGATTGCCTAATTCTAAAGCTTTTGCACTTCCCACTTCAGAAAATTGCTCCCACTAACCCCTCCCCCTCCAACAGGACTGGTCCTGGCTTTGCTGCTGATTTGCAACATGACCTTGGGTTCTGAGACAAAGGACTCTTCCAGGATTAAATGCGTGATCGTGATTATCATTACCAACACTTACTCATGTGCCAGGAACTGCACTACGTATCCTGCTATGAGGTGACGGTATGTACAATGCCCCTTCACATGAGGAAACAGGGTTGGAGCTTAGTTCTACGTAAGCCATGCAATGCCAGCGCTGGGACCAGTCCATAAGAAACCAGAGCTGGTCCTCTTAACCTTGGCCCAGAGTGGCTTCATGCTAAGCAGACCCTGTACCTTCCAAGAGATCAGCTTCTAACACTTTCTGATCCTTTTCAGTGTAAACTCATGGGGCCTTGCTAAGAGCATACTTTCAACTCCAAGAGCCAATAAGTATTGGCTGTAAGCCTGGGGGATGCCCCTCCCCCCATTTCCCATGCCTTAAGGGCTGGCTCCTCACTGGGATAATGTGGCAAGATTAGTCACTGCTTGCTGTTGGTTGATTATAGCTATTCTTTTCTGTAAATGAAGTTTAAAAGTCATCAAAGGGTTTATCAGCTGTGACTTATGAGCCTCTTTCCCCGCAGGGAAGTCGGGCAGTGACAAATGCCCCTCTCGTTCTGCCATCTATTACAAGTCGGAAGGTGCCATGTTCCAATTACGGAGACCCCGATGGAGCTCATGGAAAACCCTGCTCCAGGCTGCAGCCATTACTCAGGCCTGGCAGGGCTGCCAGCAGAGCTGCCCTGGGCTCAGGCCCCACTGGATGAGAATGGAGTAAGAGCATGTTTCTGACTTTGTGATCCAGCCCCTTCCACCCTGTACTTTATTATCCCTGGTGAGTTTAGTCTAGACACATTTCACAAACGAGTAAAGCCATGGGCACTATGTGGGCTGTCTCAAAGTACTCACGAACTAGACTGGCTAAGACAAACAGACATGAGAAAATAAGATCATGCTGCTGGGTGGGGTAGGTGGAAATAGGGTGCTCAGGAGGAAGGGAAGAGGGTAAAGTACCTAGGATGTTCAGAGAAAGTAGAGACTGAAAGAACGCTTAGAGATCATCTAGTGCGGTGGTCGGCAAACTGTGGCTTTCGAGCCACATGTGGCTCTTTGGTCCCTTGTGTATGGCTCTTCCACAAAATATCACATACGGGTGCGCACATACAATGCAATTGAAACTTCGTGGCCCGTGTGCAGAAGTCGGTTTTCAGCTCTCAAAGAAATTTCAATCGTTGTACTGTTGATATTTGGCTCTGCTAACTAATGAGTTTGCCAACCACTGATCTAGTGTAATCAATTATATCAGTATTCAATATCCATTATATATCAAGCCCTATTCAGCTAAATGCTGGGAAACCAAAGATGAATATAACATAGAACCCACTACGGAGGATAGATGAGGTAATCCTATACATAAAAACCTAATATGCTAAGTGTCTGGTCGTCCGTTCAACCAATCAGAGCGTAAATATGTAAGGCCGCTCAACTGTTTGCTATGATGTGCACTGGTCGACCAGTCGCTATGACGTGCACTGACCACTGACATGCATTGAGCAGATGCTCAGACGGGTAGGTTAGCTTGCTGCTGGGGTCCAGCTGATCAGGACTGAGCAAGACTGGTCAGAGAAGACCTGGAGTGCTCCCACGTCCCTACCTGGCCCGGATCGTGCATCGGAGGGGTCCCTTGGCCTGGCCTGCTCCCTCTTGCAATCTGGGACCCCTTGGGGGATGTCGAAGAGCCAGTTTTGGCCTGATCCCTCATGCTAGGCTGAGGAACCCCACTGGTGCACAAATTCATGCACTGGGCCTCTAGTTATGGTATAAAGAAGTGACTTGCCCAAGGTTGCAAAATCAGTGGGGTCAGTGATGAAATGGGAAAGCAGGTGTCCGGATCTCTAGTAAAGTTGAGAAAATAGAATGACAGGGAGCCCTCCTGTATGCCAGGGTTTTTATGGAGAACATGGTACAATACAGTTAAGAGTACCAATTCCCGTTTGGAGATCAACGCTTCCCAGTGATACCAGCAACAAGCAAGGCTTAACAACAAGACTGCACACACAGCCCACAAAGGGCTACACCAACACTGTCCACCTCAGGTAACTGGGAGGCTGACTCACTGAACCATATAGGACACCTTAGCACACAAAGCCACCCTACCAACTCAGGGAAGCTGTGAAAATGCGGAGACAAGGAAATAGATCACAAACAAAAGAAATGGAGGAAAAGAAGAGACTGGATATAGAGTTCAAAACCACGCTTATAAGGTTTTTCAGGAATTTCCTAGAAAAGGTCGATAAGACCTATGAGGAGATGAAAAGGGATCAACAAGAAATAATAAGGGATCAACTAGAAATAAAGAATACATTCTCTGAAATAAAAAATATTATACAGAGTCCTAAAAACAGAACGGAAGATTGCAAGAATCAAGTCAAAGATTTGATACATAAAGAGCCAGAAGACATTCCTCTGCAGAAGCAAGAAGACAAGATAATCCAGAAAGTTGAAGATAATGTAAGAAACCTCTGAGACAACTTCAGGCGAACCAACATCAGAATTATGGGGTCCCAGAAGATGAGAGAGAGCAAGATAACGAAAACATACTGAAAGAAATAGTGAAAGAAAACTTCCCCCACCTGGTGAAAGAATTAGTCTTACAAGTCCAGGAAGCGCACAGAACTCCAAACAAAAGGAATCCAAAGAAGACCACATCAAGACACATCATAATTAAAATTCCAAGAGCAAAAAACAAAGAGAGACTATTAAAATCAGCAAGAGAAAAGCAGGTAGTTACCTATAAGGGAGCACCCATACGATTGTCAGCTGATTTCTCAACAGAAACCATGCAGGCCAGACGGGAATGGCAAGAAATATTCAAGGTGATGAATAGCAAGAACCTACAGCCAAAAATAATCTACCCAGCAAAGCTATCACTCAGAATCGAAGGCAAGATAAAAAGCTTCACAAATAAAAAAAAGGTAAAGGAGTTCATCACCGCCAAACCAGAATTAAATGAATTGCTGAAGGGGGTTCTTTCAGAAGAGAAAGTAAATAAAGATAAAAACTATGAACAACAAATACATAACTATCAACAAGTGAATCTAAAAACCAAGGGAATTAAAAAAAAAATCTGATGAACAATATTAACTGGTGAATATAATAGAATCAGAGGTATGGAAGGGGAGTGAACTGACGATTCTCGGGGAAAAGGGGAGAGGGGGGTGTGGGAAGAGACTGAACATAAACTGTGCACCTATGGATGAGGACAATGGGGGGTGGGGAAAGGGCAGAGGGTGAGGTGGGAACCTGGTGGAGGGGAGCAATGGGGGTGCGGGGGGAAATGAGGAACATTTGTAATAATATGAACAATAAAGATTTATTTAAAAAAAAATCTAAAAAAAAAAAGAGTACCAATTCCCATTCAAGTTCCACAAACACACTTACTATAGGTTTAACTTCTGGCAAGTCCCTTAACCTGTCCAAGTCTCAGAAAAATGGGGATGATAACAAAACTTATTTCAGAGTTGTGGTGAGGATTAAATAAGATAATACATCTATAATAATAAAAACATAATATGCTAATTAGATCAGACAGCTAAATAACCTCCTGGATGTCATTCCGTACAAAGCTGCAGCTGCAAGGGCTGAGGCCCCTGCATGAATTTCGTGCATTGGGCCTCTCGTGCACAATAAATGCACAGTGGCAGGCAAATACTGTGTGTCCCAAAATTTTATTTACAATCAAGTAATTCTAAAAATAATAATTTGAGGTATTATTAATCTCACTAGTGGCCCACTGCATGAAATTCAAGCACATTAAAAGGGAATTAATTAGAGAAAATCTAAATCTATAAAGAGGTAAAATGCAAATTAGGCCGGGACCCTATAAGGAAATGACCAGACAGGAGGAGGTAGCGTGCGCAGGTGAGGCCCAGAACAGAGACAATGACAGAGACAGAGATGGGGGCCTGCCCAAGCTGGCTGGGCTGCTCTGCTGGCCCGGAGCAGACACAGGGTGGGGGCGGGCCTGGGGCTGGCCGAGCCACCGCACCAGCTTGGGCAGCCAGGAGCAGACAGTCAGGGAGTAGGGTGGGGGCTGGAGCGGAAGTCAGACACGCGTCCTAGCCACCCACCGTGACAGTGCGACCTGCCTCTCGTGGCAGCCCACGGGGTGCCCCCTCGCACGGCGGGAGGTGGGGCGCCTCCCTGTGTGGCGGGGCCTCCAGTATTTTAATATTGCGGGTATCTGGCTCCCTCCTCCCTCCTGTCAGAGACAGCATCAAGACCTACGGGCACCTCAAGACTCAGAGTCACGTCCCTGCCTACCTGTACCTGCCTTGCTGCGCATGCAGCCCTGCCCATCCACGTGCACCTCGAAATCCTGCGAGACCCAGACCTGCGGGAATGCAGCATCAAGCCCCTGCGACACTGTGTGGGACTCCCCAGATCCCCGGGGACACAGTGTCAAGTCCCCTCCCACCTATTCTTGCCTCGCTATGCATGGAACCCCGCCCACCCGTGTGCCCCTGCTGCGCACACAGCCTCCTGGAGATCAGTCATTATGGCGTGAGGGCGTCTGGACCACAGGCCTTTTATAAAATAGGATTTTACAGATAAGAAGACTGAAGCTCTTTTTCATTGTCACACTAAATAAGCCAGTATTTCTCAAAACTATTTACCATTTTTAGTAAAGGGCCAGTTTTTTGTTTGTTTTGCTTTTTAAATCTCCAACCTATTATAAACACAATTATAAAATATAATAAAAATGTCAAATTTTACTGTAATAGTTTTTAAGCGCTTATATACTTATCACAAACCAGCAACAGTTTGTGAACTGGCATCATCACAGCTCTAAGCCTCTCACCCATCCTATCAACCTCTATAAAAATCAAAGCAAACAAAAAAGAGAGTTTATTAAATTTCTTTCAGACTTTGGTGTTAAACTGATTTATTAAAATTTACCTAACCTCTTTCCTTTTCACTTCCTTCAAGAAAAAGAGAAGAGGGTAAATAGGCCAAGAATGAGTTTAAGAGTTTGCCTCCAAACACTTCAAGAGGTGATTTATCTCTAATCTGCTCTAGGTCATGCCATATCCTTCAAGGCCTAACAGGGATTGAGGCCCGGGGGTCTGAGAGGAGGGCACACCCTGAAGAGGCTGGTACTCTTAGACCCTCTCTCCTCACATTAGAAGACGTGAGGAAACCAGCCAGGAAGGGGAGGCATATCAGAACTTTTCTCTTTGGTATTTCTAATTTTCAGTTTTGTATCATAGCTGTTTACAAAGCAGTTTTCTCACCCCTTCTAGGAAATTTCTTGAGAACAGGATGGGCATCAGATTCACTCCTGATTGCCACTGTACACCCAAGAGTGTCACTGGATGGGGCAGATGAGTAACCAATGTGCCAAGACAAAGTAGTGAACCTTGAATCTTCCAGGTGTTTAGCTAAGTATGCCAGTGTACAAAAATTCTTTTTGTTCCGAGCTTATGTGGTGCTATCTTTCAGCACAACCCAGGGATGAGAGGGTCACATGACATGGTGGAGAGGGCGGGAGAACCTGCAGCTATGAACAGGGACCTGCCATCAAGCAGGAGCTAAAGACTCAGTGTTTGCTCTCATGTAAGAGGCCATATGCCATACAGTCAAGAGAGTAAATTCTGAAGCCAAAATGCCTTCATTCTGCCACTGAACCAGCTATGTGACATGATCTTTGGGAAGTATCTTAAGTTCTTTTTGCTTCAATTGTCTCACATGTAAAATGAGGATAGCAGTACATACCTCTAAGGTGCCTGAGGATAAAATAATTTGTCATGTGTTTAGAACAGTGTATGGCATATTAAAAAGTATGCAAATATTAGCTACTACTATTATTGTTGGAACCTGTAAGAACTTTTCCTTGAGAGTATAAAAGGGAAGGTAGTGAGTTCCACTAGAACACTAACCTAGAGGTGAACTGTGGTCAGGGAAAGAATACTATCACTGTGGATTCAATAAAGTCTTTTCAAGCGTGTCACCAAACTTCTGGTATTTGAAAATGTGCCTTGAACCCAAAATGAATCACAGGAGTAGGCACTCATTAAGTGTTGAATTGAATGGAAGGAAGGAAGGAAGGAAAGAAGGAAGGAACGGAGGGAGGGAGGGAAGAAGGGAGGGAAGGGTCTTTAGAATAAAGCAGCCTCCTGAGAATACCAATTGAGAAGGGGGCAGAAAGAGAACCCCGAAGTCCTTTTCCAGAAAGGACTCTGTACCTTGAGGACACAGAGGCATGCTGGGCTCCACTTCTGGGTAACAGGTATTGTAAGAAACCTGTTTGCTCACTGGTCTGTGTCTGATGGAAACTCCACATTCAGTGGCTATTCTAGAATAAGGCTGCAAAAGGCTGTGTGCATGTGTCCCCAATTTCCAGCCTCTATTAGAAAAGCAAGGAAGTCTCTGAGGAACAGATAGGAAGGCCTAGCTTCTCCCGTGGCAGGCCTCACCAAAAGTAAAAATAGTAAGAAGGTATTATCAGCTTTGGATTCCTGATTACCTGTGGAACACTGGGTCCTACCCCCCGCCCCCCAACACACACACACACACACACACACACACGCACACACACACACACACACAAGCATGCTGTGTGAACTTAGGCACTTCACTTCTCTGAGGTTCCAGGCTCCCCTTCCGTAAAATGAGGAGCAATCCCTGCCCTGCCCACCTGCAGTGCAGGTTGTGGGGAGGGTCAAGAGAGAGAACATATGGAAGGAAATGGACTGTTACCTGGGCCGTTCAACATAAATCCCGAATGGACAGCTGCTACAGGTCTTCCGAGACAGAGGCACCCAGGCAGTGAGCCAGTTGGCTGAAAGCAGGAGGGAGAGGGTATACAGACTGGCACTGCAACCAAGTGTTGTGCCCCTCAGGTGAAAGGGCAGTTGATTAAAGTCCTTTCACATGAAACCAGTATTTTCCTCATAACAATCCTCCTGAAAACAGAAAAATGCCACCCCTCACAGCCCCACAAAGGCCTGATCCTGCAAACAGCTGTGCACTAGCACATATAAAGGGTGTCCCAAAAAATGTATGCTCACGTCAACAGCTGCTAACACAGGTAATTTTCGCTCCTTTTCAGGTTTAACTGATTTTATTTTTCTTTTATTTTTTTTTAATTAAGTTATTATCTGTGTACATATTTTAGATTACCCCTCCCCCCCGATTTAACTGATTTTAAATAATGGGTGAAGCCAGACTAAGCTTTGAACAAAAAAAATTTATCCACTACACTTTTTCTTATGGGAATACATAAAAAACAGTTTACTGTACAAAACAGGCAACAGTTGACAAATTCAGGGCAGCTATTGAATGAGAATGTGCAGCAATACAACACAAAATGATGCGTGATGTTTTGTGACTCCACTGCTTCGCGTTATCAGCAGTGCCTGGACCAGCATGGGCACCAGTTTGAGAAGAAGCGTTGACAAAAAAAATTAGTAATTACTGTAGATTCCTTTAAAATTTGAAAATGAACTGTATGTAAATGAATACTGACTTTATAGTCATTCAAAGTGTGTATACATTTTTTTAACACCCTGTATTTATATGTATTGAATATATATATTTAATTTCCCACATTCAGACAGGAGAAGGGAAGAAGCTGACCTCTCTCCAGGATTCTAATCTAAACATAACTTAGGGCTCAGCTCAGAGCATCATCTCACAGTGCCATATGTTTGGCCCAAAAGTGACCAGAGTCATAGTCACGCTGCCTTCATCCCTCTGGTAACATTAACTCCACAAACATCACTAAGCATGAGCCTCTTGAGGGACTGAGCAAGTATGTCCCTTTCACTTCCTGTTTAAGACCCATCAGGGAAGTAGCTTCCCACCACCAAGAACTGAGTCCAACTCCTTTAATGTGACTTACAAATCCCTTCACGAGTTAGGGCTACCAAATCCACACACAACAATTCTCGGAGGGATTATAAGTCACACTCACTTTACAGAGGAGTAAACCCTAGTGCAGAGAGGCAAAGTCAGTTGCCCAAGGTCACACAGTGAGCAAGTCAGTGTGAACTCAGTTCTTCCTGAACAGTTGGGTACCAGACTCTAAAGTATGGATTCAAGTTTGACCCCACCCACCTTTTCTTGGACTAGTCTTTGTGTGTCACACATGGGGATGGGGCAGTGTGTGGCCCAGGCAACCCCTTCCAGTCAGTGAGCTGCTTCTTCGCTGGTCATAAGTCTAGGTGGTCATTTTATTTTTTTCCAATTCCTCACTATTTCAATTAATAGCACTTGAGGGAAAGTTTATTCTATATATTGGATTATTTCCTTAAGACAGATTCCCAGAAGTAAAATTACTATGTCAGAACATATAAACATTTTCCTGGCTCTTGAGATACACTGCGTAATTGCTTTTCAAAAGTGCTGTACCAATTTACACTGCCATCACCAATAAATGCCACTTCATGGCAACCTCACCAGAATTATGTATTATCATATTGTGTGGGGGTGGGGATGTTAATTAGCAGAAAGAAAGCAAATCTTCATTGTGTGTTCATATATATATGAAGGTAATAGTGTCCTATGTTTACTCATTTTTGAGTTTATAACAAAGAAGTTATCGTAGAGGAATAATATGCTGAAATTTTTAGTTATTTACTCATTTATCCAAAAATAATTTATTAAGCACTTATTTCTGCCAAAGTGACTGTACAAAGGATAGAAAAGAACAAAATATAGCCCCACCCCAGAGGAATTCACAGTCCAATGGTAGAGATCTTAACAAAACCAAATCTGTGTGTCATTCTGAGAGGGGCGATGCCAGGAAGACTTGGGAAATGGGAGGCATGTCATTTACCAAAGGCACAGGAGGGAAGGGAAAGGAGGGAATCAAAGAAGAGGGATCATCAAGTTCTGATCGTGTATAAGGTCGAAATGAGCCCACACACGGCTAAGATAACATTTAGAAAAGAGGAAACAACATGAGCAAAGCTGTGAAAGCTGGACAGAGCTTCCGTATTTAGGGAATAATATGTATTGTGGTTTCGGCTGGGATGTAGAGTGGATGACATAGGAGACAACAGCAGAGAGCCTGGCAGAGGTCAGATCAGAAAGGGCCTTGTGGGCCACTGAAGAGCTGAACTTCCTGGGAATTGACCGCTCTTTTGTCATATGCAGGGCAGTGATCAGCAAGGAGGGACTCATGAGTTCCTATTTACACTCATGAGCCACACAAGTCAATGCCTGACCAAAGCATCCTCTTTGTGTTGACTCCTCTTGTCTGTGTCAGGCGAACTTTGGGGCTTTTTCACATCATCTTACACACTGCTAGGCGCATGGCAGGAGCTCCAATAATGCTCATTAATCTATTAATTGAAGGCACCTCATGCAATAATACATATATACATGAAGTCTTTGCTGCCTTGGCATAGCCCCGGCCAATCTCAGCAGATTCAAAGTCACTGCTTCTCTTGGCAGATTGTCCTGCCTCAGAAAGCTACCTCTCACTTCTTGCTCATTCTACCAAATTTAAAAAAAAAAAATGTGCCTGGGTACAAGCAGCTATAAAATAAGTGATAACTAAGGAGCACATTGGTGGCCAGAGGCTATAAATACCTTCCCCATAGTATGTTCCTCTAGCCAAGGGCTCACTAGCCCTATCAGCAGTTTAAGAACATCATCACCTCCCTCCCATACAAATAAAATTGAACATGTTAAAGGTCTCCTTTGAGAAACTGCTGACCTTCTCTAAGGTATTACTACTTTCCACATTAAAAATGATGCTTTAATGATGACAAGGATATTAATAGGATGATTATTTCAACAATTAATATAACAGCAAGTCATTCTCCTAGCTGTGGAATGAGCTATGATGTGCTGCCTAAGATCCATCTGAGGTAACTGTATTAAAATGATCTGTTTTGTATCAGCTCCCCTCTTAGACTGACTGTGAATTCCTGGGTGGTAAGGACCACAATCTATTTCACCTTGGCATTCCCCCTTGTCTTTCAAAATAGATCCTGATCCAGGATAGGAGCTCAGGAAAGTATTTGCTGAACTGAACACCATGTACCATTGTCCCCTGACCCATCCATTCTTTAAAAACAAAACAAAACAAAGAAGTAGGCTGTACAGATAACAAAGCCAGGAGAGAAAGGTAGGAGACATCTTTGCAAAGGCCCAATCCACCCATGCCTTTAGAAAAGGCTGTTTTGTAATATAATAAGTAATCATTATGATTTACTAATTGCTTATCATTTGTTAATGTATTACTACTAAGTATGTTATTTCTCATCCTATATAATAAAAGGCTAATATGCAAATCGACCAAATGGCAGAACAACCAGTTGCTATGACAGACACTGACTACCAGGGGGCAGATGCCCAATGCAGGAGCTGCCCCGGTGGTCAGTGTGCTCCCACAGGGGAAGTGCCACTCAGCCAGAAGCTGAGCTCACCACTGGCCAGTATAGTGGCAGTGGTGAGAGACTCTCCCACTTCCACTGCAGTGCTAACAATCCTTCAGGGGTCCTAAGCCAGCAGTCAGACATCCCCTGCGGAGTCCCGGACTGCGAGGGCTGAGGGACCCTCCCCCGGTGCACGAATGTCATGCACTGGGCCTCTAGTTTTTACAATAATCCTTTGAGCTAAGAATTATATCAAGGTCACGTGGTCTTTTGAGGCCCTTTTAGACTGACTCTAAAGTCAGACTGCATAAGTTCAAATTCCAGCTCTGTTATGTATCTGCTATATGATGCAGGCTAAAATGACTTAACCTATATATACCTTAGTTTTCTATTTGTAAAATGGGAATAATATTACAGTACCTTTCCCATGACGTTGTTTTGAGAATTTAATGAAATAATGTACCAGTAAGTTAAGCATTCAAGAATTTTCTAAATAAAAGTATTATTACTATTGGCTCCATTCATTAGACGGCTCCAAATACCACACTCTTACCATTGAGCAAGGTTATGACAGATTGCTGCATCAATTAAGCAGAGCTAGAACCAATTTCTGATTTAAGGATGGAGGCTGGGGACAAGTTTCCTGAGCACAAATCCATTGATGTGGTGCCCTGATAAAAACTCTTAGGAAAGCCTTTTGTTTCCCATCCATCAGGCAGATCCAGCCACTCCCTCCTATGGGCCCCATATCCTCTACAGACTTCTGATGCAGCAATTATTTGCTGCACATTTGTATTCATATACTTGTCTCTCCCCATTAGACTCTGAACTCCTTGAAGGTAGATTATTTTGTTAATCTTTGTAATCCCAGTCACCAACACTGCCCTGGTAACAGTAGATGCTCAGGGAATTTCAGCTAACTAATAAGGCAAAGAAGTCTAGGTGGACATTGTTTCAGTAATCGGTTTTACAATGTGCCTGACACAGCAACTTCTTTTTCCCCCACCCCCCCAAACTAAGTTAATTAAATGTGCTGTCTTAGAACAGTTCTTTTCTTATATTTTAAGTAATTCTTATTGAAAGTATTACATATGTCCCCTTTTTTCCCATGACCCTCTCCCACCTGCTCTCCCCCTGTCTCCTTCTCCCCCCCCCACCACCACTTGTCTGTGGCCATGGGTCACGCATATATGCATACAATGTTCTTGGTTGATTACTTTCCACCCACCCTCCCCTGCCTTCCCTCAGAGATTCCACACTCTGTACCATGACTCCATAACATGGCAACTTCTTAAAAGTGGCTGTATAGTGTTTAAAAGATGAGCCCACATTCCTCACCCATCAACAGAACTGGATGACAGTCAAGACAATGATGAGAGAGAAAACAAATGAGCGACAGAGTGAGAAGCTGGTGTCTTCTTGTTCAGTGGACTACAGGGAACAGAGACTCAAAGAGGTTGAATCTGCAGCCCAGAAACTGCTGAATCTGGGCTTCCTATGGTGAGGAAGATGTACCAGGTTCTTACCAAGAAGAGCGGGAGACAAGCCCTCCCTCTCTGAATTATCAACGACCGAGATGAGCCCAACAACTGTGCCCCACCATCCTAGCTTAATGGAAAAAAACACTAGATAAAAAGTTTGAAGACCTGAAGTTCATTCCTGAGAATATACTAATTATTCAACTGATTTATTTCTTAAGGATCTACTATGTCAGGCTTACACTGGACACCCATAATATCAATGAACATATCACTAACTTGCTGTCAGACCTTGGACAAGTCACCACACCTTCTCTCAGGCTTAGAGTCCTCACATGGCACATGGGAAACAAACTCTATGCCACAGGGTTGTATTGAGTATCAGATGTGTTTTGAAGTCGACTGTAGGGGGCGTAGCCAGGCTCCTGAGCAGCTTCTCAGACTGGTTGAAAGTTGGATTGACCTTGGGCTCAGTCTTCTGCGGATTTGTCTCAGTCGATTTCAACAAGAACATAATAAGGATGTTTTAGAGTATAAAAGAAAAAATGGGTTGGAATAAACTTTTAAAACACTAATACAGTATGTTCTATAGCAATTAAAGCAGTTCAATTTATTCAGTTGTAAATGTGAGAAAAAGTTATATGTGAATATGTTGTCAGCATTTGTATCATTAAATGAAAAAAATAAAAATACTTCTGTATTCTTAAAAAAAAGTCTACTGTACAACTTTGCAAATGTAAAGGTAATATTTTTACTAGAACTGAACTAGAAGGCTTAATAAAATGCAAAGGTAGCCCTCACCAAATACCAAGGACAACTCCCTCTCTCTCTGGATAGAAATCCAGTAGCATATCCCTAACCATTGAATTCAGTAATGAAGATGCTGATGGAGAAGCAGAAGTTTGATACATTCTTTTCAGACCCCTCTCAGGATCGTTTCCATAGTTACTGCTTATCATTGGGAACTGCACTGTGGCACTGTGGGCTTCTTAGATGAGCCTGCAGTTGCAAGGTTGCAACTGAAACTTCATAGATATAGATATAGATATAGATATAGATATAGATATAGATATAGATATAGATATAGATATAGATACATAGATATAGATACATAGATAGATAGATATACATTATATATATAGACTTCAGAGAGGAAGTAGCCTAATTTTTAAGTTGATAATTTTGTATGGCCTGTGAATGATGTTATAAATATCCAAATAGCCCTCAGCAGAGTAAAGGTTTTGCTCAGTGGATAGAGCATCAGCCTGTGGATTGAAGGGTCCCAGGTTTAATTCCAGTCAAGGGCATGTACCTCAGCTACAGGTTCGATCCCCAGGCCTGGCTGGGCAGCGTGCAGAGGCAACCAATTGATGTGTGTCCCTCCCATTGATGTTTCTGTCTTTCCCTCTCCCTTCCACTCTCTCTAAAAACCAATGACAAAATATCCTCCAGTGAAGATTAATAACAACAACAACAAAATTAGCCAGTTACATTCGTCAAACATTTAATTAACTCATCCCTAACGCGTTGGCAGGACCAGACCAAATGATTTCTTGGCCACAGCCCGCAGGCCGGATGGAGAACTTTTCTAGATATTGAGATAATTACCTAACCCCTGCTCCTCCCATTGTTTGGAAACATTTGTTGGCCATTAAGCCTGTTTTTCCCCCCTCATTTTCCTATTTTCTGGGATAAACACATCAAAACAGAGAGCCTGACTATCTAACAATGCTCTCTGATTAGTGGTTTGCAGAATGCTCTGTAATTTTATGATTTGCTGGCTAGAAATGGAAAAATAATGGATAAAAATAATGCTGTGGCCCAAAAGAGAGGGAGGCACTCTGAACGTGGTTCTGCTGTGGACTGCCTCTCTAAATTTGGTTCCAGACCTCAGGGGCCTCGTCTCGAAATGGAGAAACTGGACCAGATCCGTGTTGCATGAACTCTTCTGTGGAAGACCAGTGCTCAAGATGTTAGTAAGAGTTCTCAGAAAAGAGGCTCTAAGGTCGAAGACAGAAAAGTTGGCTCACTCCATTCACCCACTCCCTCCCCAAGTCACATGCACACTAAAGGCTCTAAGACATCAGCAATAAAGAAATGTACTTTGCATTATTTTGATCTGACTTTTTCTTGGATTATTAATATCTATTCTGAGAAAGATACATTGGAATAGAGCTCGAGGGTCCTTATCAGATCAAACTCCTGTACTTAGCTAGTGTCTGGGGTACCTGTTCTTTCACTAATCCAGTTCTCTTAATCCACTAAGGCACTTAAATGATACTCTGGTTAATAGAAATTTATTGTGTATAGTTCATTTTACTGTATTCAGAGTAGTAATTTTCAAAAACTCAGAATATAAGACATTTAAAACACTAAGGGGAAAACCTACAGTTACTGAGCTTCTAATGTTTAATCTATACTGTGCCAGCATTTTCCCTATATTATATCATTTGATCTTCAGACAACCATAAGAATATTGTTATCATCCTAACATAGAGAAGGAAACTGAGGGTTGGATAGGCTAAATAACTTGCTTAAGATTATGCAGCCAAAAAGTGGTGAGCACCAGATTTCAAACCTAGGACTATTAATCTCCCAAATCTTGGCTCTGCTTGGGGCTCTGCCACCGTGATTAACCTTCCCTGATATCAAGTATCTGGTGGGAATAGCAATCCTCACAGTGCTTCTCTCACAGAGAAGCAAGATTCAAAGGCAACAACAGGTATGGAAGAGCTCTGTAACATATAAAGATGTAAATATGAAGGACAATTGAAACATTGTGCATATTTCCTTTCATAGTTTATAAGGTACTCGAGGTCTTGCAGGCTTCCCATCATGGAAGTCAATTGTCCTAATCCCAGACACCCCCCTCAAGCAGAGCTTCTTAAAATTTTCCAGTTAGGATTTTGGATATACAGGAAACATGTTGGTTTCTCGGGATCAGTATTGATTGCTCTTTAGGCTGTTTGTCAGAGTCATATTTTTTTTAAAAAATATATTTTATTGATTTTATACAGAGAGGAAGGGGGAGAGAGAGAGCTAGAAACATTGATGAGAGAGAGTCATCAATCAGCTGCCTCTTGCACACCCCCTACTGGGGATATGCCCGCAACCAAGGTACATGCCCCTGACCGGAATCGAACCCGGGACCTTTCAGTCCCCAAGCCGAAGCTCTATCCACTGAGCCAGACCGGTCCCGGCTGTCAGAGTCATATTAAACAACCACTCTGCTTAAGGAGTCAGGAGTAAAAGCAGCAGAGTGGGCAGGAGCCTGGCAGAAGGCCTGTAGATAAGGAGAAGCCAGACTGGCTGTGGGATGAGACTCCTTAATCTCATCTTGGAACATGCCTTGGACAGCAGGTCCTAGAAGCCTTTGTGTGAAATCTATCCAGGTGGCCAACGAGAGAGAGAGATGATGTGGCGGGGAGCAGGGAGAGGTGGTGGAGGTGGGGGAGCAGGTTGGCCAGCTTTGAATTGTTCTGGAATAAAAATAGATGAGTCTAGGGCTCTCAGCTCATCCTCTAGTCTTGTCTGGGAGCACACCCTCATGATCACATTGCTGTGGCCATCTGCTCCAGCTTCTGGCAGACTGAGGCCAAAAACAACAGCAAGACATTCCTGGAACTGGGCCTTGGTTAGTAAATAACCAAAGTCCTTGCTCTTAAAGAAAGCACTGCACCAAAAATGGTTTGAGCCTAACCAGAGCCTCTCTTGTATAGCAAAGATATATGCAAGATCATGGGATATATGCAAGAATTGTGTGAAGTGAAATGAATCAACAGAGCCTACATGACTTAGCACCTGTTTGGTGTCAGGAGCTCTGGATTCTGGCATGAATAATTCAGTGACTATGGGCAAATTACTCACCTCTGAGGATCTCAGTTTACCCATCTGTATAATAGGCTCTGACTATCCCACAAATTGCAATGTATAGCCAATGAGGTGATGGTTGAGACAGTACTCTGTAAATGGCATGAGATGGAACAGAGGGAGCTGAAGGAGCACTGGGGCGCATGGTCCTAAAAGCTCAGAGCCCAGTCTATGGAAGACTTAAAATAAACTTCCTTTCTTTCTCCCTAGGCAACTTTTCTCACACTGGAGATGTTTTTTTGCATTTCTAGTGAAGGGAGAAGGAAATTTGTTACCCAAGTAGGGGAAAGCAAGGTTGACATCCGTCTTCTTTTCTTTCTTTCTTTTTTCTTTTTTAATATATTTTATTGATTTTGTACAGAGAGGAAGGGAGAGAGATAGAGAGTTAGAAACATCGATGAGAGAGAGTCATCGATCAGCTGCCTCTTGCACACCCCCTACTGGGGATATGCCCGCAACCAAGGTACATGCCCTTGACCGGAATCGAACCCGGGACCTTTCAGTCCCCAAGCCGAAGCTCTATCCATTGAGCCAAACCGGTTTTGGCGACATCCATCTTCTTTTCAAAGTTTGTTTGAACCACCGTACTGCAAAACACAGCTCAGGATTTGGAATTACAATCCTAACTTTTGTTAATCAAAAGCTATAAAACCATGAATAAGCCTCAACCTTTCTGACGTTTAGTTCCTGTAAACTGGGAAATTTCCTAAGTCTTAATATTATAGTTAAGATTCAATTAATTGATGATAGAAAAGTGTTTTGTAACCTACAAAATGCCACACAAATACGTCATTACAAAGCTGTCTTCCCATGAGCGAATGTGCTACATAGGACAGTAGTTATCACTGTTTGACAGGAGAAATCATCAAAGCCTGGAGAAAATAATGACAGTAACATACAGTTCAACTCTGACTTCCTCCAGCAGAGGTAATTATTCCTTTGATTTATTATAGAAGTTGTTTATTGGTGTGTTTGCCTCATTAAACTGACAGATCTGGGGGAGGGGACTACATATACCTTACACTGCCAATGCCCAGCATGGCACACTTAAAAGATCTTACATACAGTAGGTCCTTCGGAGATCCATTCCTACAGCGAGATTTTCGCTGTAAGTTAGAACCCACCTACATAAGCACCTATATCACTCACATGTAGCACATACATGGCAGTAATGAAGTGAAACAGTAATAAAGAAAGAAGAAAGAAAGAGAAAGAAAGAAAGAAAGAAAGAAAGAAAGAAAGAAAGAAAGAAAGAAAGAAAGAAAGGAAGATAACAATTCCTGACCTTTACTTGTGGTAAATAAATAATAAAAAACGTAAAGCACGTATTGACATACGTCAAAATGACGGAACTTTTTTTTTTTGTAATAAACAAATGGGAAATGGCGATGTAACCACGAAACAATGTCCATTGAGTCCAACATACAGGACTGCCTGTAAATGTTACCTGAGTGATGACTAACACATCTAAACCCAGAACTCCTAATCCCAGGTCTAGGGTTCTTATCCAGAGAAAGTGGACTAAACCTCATAGATTTGACTTATCTTATCTTTTCATCTCTTCCACAATTCCTCCACTCCAGCAACACTCAACTTTCCATTCCTGTAGAGTCTGGTTCTTTGTAGGCACTGGTCCCTCAGCCTTGAACATGGCTCATTGGCTTCTTTGCCAAGCTAATAATTCCTATTCACCCCTCAGGTCTTTCTAATCTCCCCTAATATTAGGGCTCCCTCTGTATCTGCTTTGTTCATCACAAAACCCTGGCATACAGCATGTGTCAAAATTACCTACTGGAAGCTGAATGAAATACTGGATCTAGAAATCCAAGGGTGACGCAGGGGAACATATTACTGGCCTGGCAGTTCGGAGGCCTGATTGATTTTAATGCTTGCTCCACTACTATTGTGCTGGGTGATCTTTGCCAAGCCCCATTTGTTTGAACCATCCATAATGAGTTATCATCTATGAATGATCTCAAAAGATCCTTTCAACACTGACAATATATGAGATTTGGATTCATGCTAAGTCGTAGGGGGTGGGGAATTTCTGAAGCTAGCGGTGTGCTCCACAGTATGGGAAACCCAACATTCCCACCCCACAAGCAGCACGAGGCACACTGGACTCTTGTCAGCAGCCTCCCAGCCTGTTGGTTTACTTAATTCCTCTTGATGAACTGCCAAGAATAAATCGTAGGTGAGCAGCAGAGCATTTTAATGAGTCCAGAGTCTAATGAATCTTTTCCTTCCTGTGTCAATTAGAATTTCAAAGCTAGGATCCCCAAGGACCAATTTATTGGGAACAGAGAGAAGCCTTTTGTTCATTAGCTGCTGCCTGAGCTACCTGCCCTGGCCCTGCATGTCTGAGATGTAACCATCCTGCTTACTCAGATATTTCACCTGGTCAGATAGAGATGGCATGGGAGGTCAGATAGAAATACCCAACATTTCTGGGGCCTGAACTTAAGAAAAAGGAGGGCCCAGGGTATTTGGAGGCAGTGGGGTGGTCAGAGAATCAGAGCAGCGGAGGCTTTAATGCCACCTCCTAAAGATACTGGTCTCCAAAGAGATAATATGCCATTCACCCATCTAAGTGTGACACCTACTTAACTAATATATTTTGAAGTCTCACAACCCCAAAAGTAGGTATCAATAGCACTTCTTTATAGACAGGGATGCCCCCCTAACCAGTTTGGCTCAATGAGATAGAGTGTTGCCCTGTGGACTTAAGGGTCTCAAGTTGGATTCAAATTAAGGGCACGTATCTTGGTTACAGGCTCAATCCCCGGCCCTGGTTAGGCCACATATGGGAGGCAACCAATCGATGTGTTTCTCTCAGTCCAAGTTTCTCAGAGTCCAATGTGCCTCCCTTCCACTTTCTCAAAAAAATCAATGGGAAAAAATGGTGAAGATTAATAAAAAGTAAAATAAAAAATATATATAGACAGAGAAACGGAAGCTCTGAAAGGTAAAGTAAGAATTAGCCTGCCCTAACTGGTTTGGAACAGTGGATAGAGTGTTGGCCTGCAGACTCAGCAGTCCCATGTTCAATTCTGGTCAAGGGTATGTACCTTGGTTGCAGAAACATACCCAGTAGGGGGTGTGTAGGAGGCAGCTGTGTTGTGGGAACATACCAAGTAGGGAGTATGTAGGAGGCAGCTGGTCAATGTTTCTCTCTCATCGATGTTTCTAACTCTCTATCCTTCTCCCTTCCTCTCTGTAAAAAATCAATAAAATATATTTTTTAAAAAGAATTAGCCTAAGGAGCACAATTAGTAATTTTGCATTGTTGGTCATCTATTCAGTGGAGTTTGCAATCCCTCTTATTCCCAGAACATAATCTAAGCAGACAACTCGCAGACCCATACCTCAGAAATCTTTTGCTTTGATTTGTGATGAGTTGCCAGTTCTTGATCTACAGGCCCCCAGGCACCTAGTTCTTTGCCTCCTGTCCTGTCCTCTGAAAGTCACGCAGGGCCAGCCCAGGGGGTTGCCGCTCTGCCATCAACACAGGAATGTTTTCCAAGGCGAACAGGTAAGCAGTTAAAGTTTCTAAATGGTTCTGGAATGGGATTTTAGGGCTCTTGTGGGAAAACACTTAAGAGTGAGGTCAAGAGGCTTGTCCAGCCCTAACTGGTTTGGCTCAGTGGATAGAGCGTCGGCCTGCAGACTGAAAGGTCCCAGGTTCCAGTCAAGGGCGTGTACCTTGGTTGCAGGCACATCCCCAGTGGGGTGTGTGCAGGAGGCAACTGATTGATGTTTCTCTCTCATCGATGTTTCTAACTCTCTATCCCTCTCCCTTCCTCTCTGTAAAAAAATAAAAATCAATAAAATATATATTAAAAAAATTTTTTTTGTCCAAATTTACATAGCTAGAAAATAGCAACAATTGGAACATAGGTACGTACTGAATCCTAATCTCACATCTATCTACATAACTTTTTATTTTGGGATAATTGTAGGTTCACATGTAGTAATAAGCACTTTTTTAAAGTACTTGGTACGTCACCTAGCACACAGATACCCACTCAATAAATGTTACCTATTAGATAGTTAGAAAAGGAGAGAGGGCAGTTCAAGAGGGGCCTTAAGGAAGAGTTAGTTTCTCTTTATAAGATGCCTGAGGTGTGTGCATATGATACCTTAAAAAACCTTCCCAATGACCCATCAAGCAGGTATTAACATTCCATTTCACAGATGAGAAAACTGCTCTCAGGTCAAGTTACTTGTCCAAGATTACTTTGTTCCAGTGTGTGCCAAAAGTGGGGTTCAAATCCAGGTACAATCAAACCTTGTTTCTGGACCAATGACAATTCAGTTCTCAATCAAAGTTGTTCACAGAAAATGTCTCCATAATTGAACCAACTTCAGCTTTCAACTAACAACCCTTTCATCCTGATACCTCAGCATGACAAAAAGCATCTCTCAAAAACAAACAAAACACACACACACACACACACAAAACAAACAAAAAAACAAAAAAAAACAAAGCAGAGAATACTTTTGTTGCTGGTGAAATCAAGGATTAGCATAATTTTAAAACACAAAGAGGCCCATCAAGAGTGCTAATGTTGCTAAGTTTGTGCAAGAAGCAAAGATCACAGGGAATTGAAGAGGAAGGAAAACTGTTGTTGATTTGGGTAAACAAAAAGCAGTTAGCCAGTGACAGCATTTCAGAGGCAGTGATATATGAACAAGCAAAGATGCTGCATAATGACCTGAAAGATACCCCTGGAATGAATGCTGAAAGTGATTCCTTTAAGGTCAGCAAGGGGTGGTTTGATAAGCTTAGGAAAAGTGTTTATTTATAGATTAAACAGTACATTAGACATGTACTGTATAGAAAGGTTAAAATGGAATCATTTGGGGGTCTGGATTGGATTAATTCAATTTACATTCTTTCTAATAGGAAAAATGATTCAATTTTCAAATAAAACACTTCCACAGAGTGTTGATTTTCCACAGAGTGAAAGGGAGAGGGATAGAAAGCTAGAAACATCGATGAGAGAGAAACATCGATCAGCTGCCAACTGCCTCCTGCACACTCCCTACCGGGGATGTGCCCACAACCAATGTACATGCCCTTGACCGGAATCGAACCTGGGACCTTTCAGTTCGCAGGCCAACGCTCTATCCACTGAGCCAAACCAGTTTCGGCTAAAACACTTCTTAAACAGCCTTCAAGAACCAATTAAGTTCAAGAACTGAGGTACACCCTGGCTGGTTTGCTCAGTGGGTAGAGCATAGACCTGCGGACTGGAGGATCCCGGGATGGATTCCAAGCAAGGGCTGTGGGCTCTATCATCAGTAGGGGGCATGCAGGAGACATGAGAGACATTATCTCTCATCAATGTTTCTATCTCCCTCTCTCCCTCTCTGAAATAAAAACATTAAAATAAAACAAAACAGAACCGAGTTACCGCTGTATATCCTTTCTACATGCTTCTCTAGAGAAGCTGGGGCTGAGTTCAAAGACAAGCCTGGATATAGACTGGAGGTTAAGAACAAGTTGCCAGTTCAAGTATGAGGAGGACAGCATGAACAAGAGTGAGCAATTTACAGACATGTTGCCTTTGCAAAGGGTAGTTTAAAGATCCTGGACAGAATAAAACAGTAAATTCACATGACAAAATCCAAATAAAATGCTAATGTAAGGGCAGGGGAAAGAGGGCCACTGAATGTGAGCTCAGTTTATGGATCAAAACTTGACTCCCTTTAGCTGGACATTAAAGAGAGTAGTAGCATGAATAAAATGAGGAGCCAGAGAATAGGAGACAAAGAAAATCAAGTTCTGCACTGATTAGATAAGTGGCCTTGGGCAAGTCACTTGTCCTTCCGGGTTTTTTTTATATTGGGGGCTGAACTAAAAGACCTTCAAAAACTTCTGTAGCTTTGACCTTCCAGAAATCACTCTATTACCAGGTCGTGTGTACAAATTTGAGTGTGGGATATGCTAATGCTGTGATTAAGCAAAGAAGCCTGGGAAAACAAAACTCAACTTCTGTGCTGTGTGACAGAAGTCCTGGGCACAGGGGAAGGGAAAGATAACTGAGAGAGGAAGAGGAAATTGAAGAAATTAAATGGGGCTCAAGTTAATCTTGGGTAAAAGCCAGAAGACATCAGGGAGGTAAAGGAAGAGAGGCTGAAGCAAGATGGCATCAGTCCTGACCTTGCCACAAACTTGCTATGTAGCCGTGGGTGGGTATCCTCACCTCCTTTTCTCACGGGCCAAAAGGAACTCAAGGGCCCTGTAAGTTCTGGCCTCAGCTGCCCCCTCTCCAACCTTACCTCCTGCTTCTTTCCCCCTCAGGGCACTGCTCAGACTTCAAGTTTTTTGTGCCCCCCCCCCCCCACCACCACCCCCACCACAAACACACTCTGGCCTTGAGGCCTTTTCACCTGCTCTTCTCTCAGCTGGACATAATCTTCCTCCTCAGAACAGCCAGTCCCTGGCCACTTTTTAACCCTCTATCCCCGCTTATCGTTCATTGCAACATCTATGGAATGACATAATAAATGATATAACTGATGTACTCATTTTCTGACTCCCACTACAAGAATTTCCATAAAGGCAGTCTGCTTTGTTCATCACTTTAACGCAGCTCCAAGAGTGATAGCAGGCATTTGTTGAATGGTCCCTAAGATCACTTCCAATTCTAATGCTGTGATTTGGGGACTTGTGGAACTGAGAAGTTCAAGCCCAGGTGAGCATAGGCTAAACCTGTTCTTTTGGCTCCAATTTTTGATATTTGCTTTGCTTCAGTGATCTTCAAAAATGATCTCCAAATGTAACACATACATCCTAACACACATGCACAAATAGACAAATACATATCACTTAATTCAAGAATCATTATCTCATGTTATGTGTGAAGCACAATATACATCACTAATTCCTTAAAAGCCTGGAATGTTAGGCCTAACAGTTTAGCCCTAACTTCCTTTGATAACTTTCATCCTAATCACACTCCATTCCTGAAATCCTATACTCTTGCCACACTGAACTGTTTACCTTTCTCTAAGACACACGTGCAAGCTTCTGTGCCTTTGTCTTCACTGGGTCTCTTTGCTTGGAAACTACAGATTACCCTTCACAATTGCCAAATAAATACCTCATCTTTGAAGTCTAACTCGAATACCACCTCTTCTGTGAAGCCTTCCTTGATCTCCCAGGAAGTTAGTGTCCCCCTCTTCTCCATGTTCCCAAAACACTACATGTTTCCATAATACTGCCCACCACTGTCGTCTACTTATTTCACCTGCCTGTCTTCCTTGATCAACGTGGCTTCAAAGACCATGACTGTGTGTTTACCTTCTCCTTACTCCTAAGTACCTACCCGTGGTGTGTGGCACAAATGTTTATCAAATTGGAATGTTTATCAGTTAAGAATGCTTCCTAATCTTCATTGGCAGATTTGATCAGGTTGTTAGATCTCCCTTCATATTATCCAAAACAGTTGGTTTCCCTAATATTTTTATCTAATAATATGAACTCCTATGGAACTAAAAACCTGAGGAAGAGGGGGAGAGGCTGGAATGAATGAAGAGAAATAGTCTTTGCAGAGCCTTAAAAGTCATGCAAAGGGGATTGGATTTATTCTAGAAGTTTTATAAGCAGGGAAGTGGTAGGAATAAGATCTGTATCTTAAAACCTATGGAGAGAGAAAGGAAGTTATATTTTAGGAACACAGACTGGAGATGGGGAGATGAATTAGTTGACAATTAAAATAGTCCAAGAGAGAGATGATTAAGATCTGGCCTGGGGTAATAACAGTGGGGATGAGGGGCAGAAAGTTTGGAGATAAAACCATATAATGAAAAAGCAGTACCTACTTTACCTGAGTAGAACTCTGTGCTCAAAACAAAAACAAACTTCCTCCACAAGTAACTATGAAACCACTTTTCATCTAAGACGATCCTGAGAATAACTAGAGGCAGGAAAAAAACACCTCTTTGACCTGAGAAGAAGCAAGTCTAGGATTAACAAAAGCCAAACTTCAGGCCAGTGAGCAGAGCTGCAGGAGAGCTCAATATCTTACTGATGGCTGCTACCTGCAGAAGTTTTAGCAAAGAAGTTGGGACTCTACAACTGAGCAGAAAGGTAATTTCCTGGGCTGGGCCTGTTCTAGCTCTTTAACATAATAGGCTCTGATCACTTTCAATAGGACATGTTAAAGAAAAGTACCCAATCCTAACTGGTTTGGCTCAGTGGATAGAGGATAGGCCTTTGGACTCAAGGGTCCCAGGTTCAATTCTGATCAAGGTCATGTACCTTGGTTGCAGGCACATCCCCAGTAGGGGGTCTGCAGGAGGCGGCTGATTGATGTTTCTCTCTCATGGGTATTTCTAACTTTCTATCTCTCCTCTCCCTTCCCTCTGTAAAAAATCAATAAAAAAATATTAAAAAAATAAATAAAAGTAAGCAAAACTCGGAAGTAAGGCTAAAAATTATTGTGTGATCTTTTAAAGTCATGTTAGAACATTTTAAAATATGTACCTAAGAGTCATCTGACACAACTGGGGTATGGAAGTTTGTTTGACTTATACTGTTCACAAATGGTTAAAGACCAAGTGTTTAAAAACTGTAAAGTTAGAGGTTAATGTGTAGAAAACTGAGATGGTGCACTTTTTTTAAAGCAGAGAGGATAACACCAAAGGTTCATTTCATTAGGACATTAATCAATGTTAGGTCTAATTTAGCAATTTAATTTCAGCAATCCTTTTTCCACCAACAACATAAATCTAGTTTCTCAGCTATTCTCTTTCTGCTGTTTCCCACATTAATGAATTAAACAAAACTTGAAACATGCTCACCATTGTATAAGAATTACTCCCATCCATAGGCTTGCCTACTTCACAGGAACCAGATGCCAGGAGGCAAGAGAAGCCTGACAGCCAAGCACAGGATGTTAGTGAAATGGAACAGGTGGTCACTTACGAACAGGGCACCAGACTAAGAGTCAGAAGACCTACCACTAATTCACTGTATAACCTTAGACATTTTTTACTGCCCCCTTGCTGAATCTCAATTTCAGTCATAACGTGGGAAAATTGGTCTGCGTGTTGGTGAGGGTCCTGGGAACCCGGGGTTTAAGGCAGGGGCTATTTTTGGTGAGGGTAAGGGGAAAGCTGAACAGGTTCAAACATCACAGCACTTCCCTACCCCACTTCAAACAGAGCAGCTGTTTGTTTGTTTGGTTAATCCTCACAACAGGATACTTTCTCTGTTGCTTTTTGGAATGGAAGGGAGGGAGGGAGAGAAACAGAGAAACATCGATGTGATTGTCCCCAAGTCCTCCCTGCCTGCCATGTAAGTCACATTCAGCAGTCTTATTATTTGCCCTTTTCCTCTTGATGGAAGTAACTGACCAGGTATTAAACCAGCAATTTAGGTATGTGCCTTGACCAGTATCAAACCCTCAACTTTTTGATGTGTGGGACAATGCTCCAACTGACCAAGCCACCCCTCCACGGCAGAGCTCTAGTTGTGTGTTTTTGTTTTTTATTTTGTTTTGTTTGTTGTTGTTTTATTGATGTCAGAGAGAAGGGAGAGGGAGATAGAAACATCAAGGATGAGGGCAGTGTGGCTCAGTGGTTGAGCATTAGCCTTGGAACCAAGAGGTCACGGTTCCATTCCAGGTCAGGGCACTTGCCTAAGTTGTGGCTCAATCCCCAGTAGGGGCATGCAGGAAGGCAGCTGATCTGTGATTCTAACTCATCATTGATGCTTCTCTCTCTCTCTCTCCCTCTGCCTTCCTTATTTATTTTTTAACTAAGGGAGATAATAAATTTAAAGTACCTATTACAATACCTGCACATGGCAGGTGGGCATTCAATAAATGTTACTTCCATCAAGAGGGAAGAGGCAAACTGCACGACTACTAAATGTGACTCACATGACAGGTAGAGAGGACGTGGGGACAAACCCCAGCCAGCTGCCGATCAGAACTACGAGTGGCTCAGAATGGAAATGGGCTGATTTGGAGAGTCTGTTGTGCTCTTCTAAGAGCATCTGGATCCTGTTCCAGCCAAAGCAAATCAAACAGGAGTGCTTATGGAGCACTTGTTTCTAAAACAAGTTCGGGCTGTGTTATTGACACACACCACAGGGGAATTGAGAAGGCTGTTGGCAGCGATGTTAAGAAAGCTGACATGCTTTCAGTTCCTATCTTTGCTAGTACATTTGTGTGGGCACAACTGACCTTGGCTCCAGAGGAGAGGAAAACCCTGGACTAAGACACAATAAAACCTAAGTTTTGGTCTGAGCTCGACCCTGAGCAGATTACTTCACCTCTCTGGTGTTTCGTGTTTTTTTTTTCTTTCTTCCTCCACATAATAATTCTCTATGTGCCTGCTCTATTATCAATATCCTAATTTTCAGATGATGATACTATAGCTCAGAGAGATTAAGTTAGTACTGGCAGAAATTTGAATTCAAGGTCTGCTGTCAAAGCCTGTAGTCTTTCTACTCTGCTGCATAAATAAGTGGATTGAACCAGGTGGACCAAGGTATTTCTCAACTTGAAAACTTACGATCTTTGTGGCCTGAAATTGTGGTTTCAGAGCATTCTAAATACTCCAGGGCTAGATAAAGCCTGGCTGGTTAAGGAACCTTTCTCATATGAATGATACACTCAACATCAGCAAAAACTAGGTACAAGCAATTTAAGAGCCTGAAGAGAGTGGACAGTGACATTTTAGAAAACCCTGAAGAGGCCCTTGGAGAATATGTCACCTGATGGAGACTATATTATATTGATAGAAGAAGATAAGGAGGCTGCAGAAAGAGAAATAGCTTGACTGGGAACACCCAGAAAGTGGGAAATGGAGCACAAACAAGGTTCTATGCTTCATGGTCTCTTTGGCCCCTTGAGCATGGCTCTTCCACAAAATACCATGTGTGGGCACACATGTACAGTGTGATTGAAACTTCATGGCCCATGCTCAGAAGTCCATTTTCGGCTCTCAAAAGAAATTTCAATCATTGTACTGTTGATATTTGGCTCTTGACTAATGAGTTTGCCAACCACTGGCCTAGGCTATTCTCATCTTCTCTTTGATATTTCTTTTCCAAGTGCTGGGTGACAGGCATTCATTACTCCAGCAGCGGACTCCCAGACACTTCCAACACCTTCTCTTTGTAGATAAGGGCTCTTTCTTTTTAACTGTCCCTGGTGTGGCCTAAGCAGGACTGAGGCTAAGGCTTCTCCTTTGGCCTCCACTTGACTTTTTTTTTTCCTTTTAATTCTTTGATGCCTTTGAACCACAGACCAATATGCCTTTAATATATTTTTATTGATTTCAGAGAGGAAGGAAGAGGGAGAGAGAGAGAGAAACATCAATGATGAGAGAGAATCATTGATTGACTGCCTACTGCACACACTCCCTCCCCCCACTGGGGATCGAGCCACAGCCTGGGCATGTGCTCTTGGCCAGAATCAAACCTGGGGCCCTTCAGCGTTCAGGCCAACGCTCCATCCATTGAGCTAAACCAGCCAGGGCCCAATATGCCTTTAAAGGCACAGAACTGGAAGGGACATCAGCAATTATAGATCAACTTGTTACCTCATTCCCTCTTTTTAGAGCTGAGGAAACTGGCCTAAAGATATTAAATGCTTTCCCAAGGCTGAGTTAGTAGAACAGGGTTAAAAGCCTGGATTGTAATATGTCCTGCTACAATCTGTCAATGAACACATGGTATCAGAATTTACTTCAATGGCCGGATTCAACAACACGCCAGGCCACGCATTTTTTCATCAACTCCTGTTAGCATCACAATAACCACATAGGGAAAAACACACAATAACCACACAGGAAAAAAAACACAATAACCACACAAGCATTATTGTCCCCATTGTGCAGATGAGACAACTACAGCTCAGAGGGATTAGTCACACAGGAAATAGATGCCAAAGCAAGGACTCAAACCTTTGGCTCAAGACCTCCTCTCTTTCCCCAGTATCATATGGCCTAAGGTTTTTATTTATTTTTTATTTTTATTTTTTTTTAAAGTGATAGTGTTTTCCTTTTAATATTTTATTGATTTTTTACAGAGAGGAAGAGAGAGGGATAGAGAGTTAGAAACATCGATGAGAGAGAATCATGGATCAGCTGCCTCTTGCACACACCCCACTGGGGATGTGCCCCCAACCAAGGTACATGCCCTTGCCCAGAATCAAACCCAGGACCTTTCAGTCTGCAGGCTGACTCTCTATCCACTGAGCCAAACCGATTTCGGCATGGCCTAAGGTTTTTAAAACTATAAGCAATGGTGGAAAAGACACATTTAATTAATTTCCCAAAAGGTCAGTTATACTATAGGTAACTTTTATCCCTTGACCTATGCACTTATTATCATAACTCTCTTTTTTTTTAAATATACTTTATTGATTTTTTACAGAGAGGAAGGGAGAGAGATAGAGAGCTAGAAACGTCGATGAGAGAGAAACATCACCAGCTGCCTCTTGCACACCCCCTACCGGGGATGTGCCCGCAACCAATGTGCATGCCCTTGACCGGAATCGATCCTGGGACCTTTCAGTCCCCAGACCGAAGCTCTACCACTGAGCCAAACCGGTTTCGGCTATTATCATAACTCTTGACTAATATACAAATTGGGAAAATGGAGAGGGGGATGAGGATAAGGGAGGTGAGTGGAGACTCAGATAATACAAAATGACAGATAATTCAAAAGAAGCAATTTTTGCTTTTGTGTTAACATGGTATTCTGTAGGATAGTTTTACTTTTCTACATTTGCCCATCATAAAATCATAAGTCCTGTTTATTCGTGTCCTACTCTTCTCTGGGTTCTAACACTTTAGGCTCAGGACTCTGCTTCTCTGCCACAGACAACATTCTCAGAACTGCCCTCTGATTGCTGACCTATAGGACCTATCAGTACCTCTTCTCTCGGGCCTGATGCTCCAACAGGACAGAAAAATCCTCTTCAGTTTTAATAAAAACTGGCAAAGGAAGGAGGGAGACACAGGGCCCAAGGGGGCCCAGAGCCCTTTGCACAACATTCCTTCCCCATAAGTGATCTGGGCTTTATTGCTTTACTGTGACAGCAACCTTCAAGAAAGCCAGCTGAGAAACAAAGTAATAAAATGCGGGCAAAATTCCTGGGTGAGGAGAGAACCAGGACAGCTGTTTCTTATATGAGCTACTCTGTCAGATTTTCTCAAATGAATTCTCTTGGGGCCATAGGATGAGTACACTAGCAGGCAATGAACCTCCTGCCTTATTAAGCTACAAGGTCCACTTTGGGCAGACATTCATCCCCACTCCTTGAAGGATGATGAGGCACTGCTACTATGACTCCCAGACCTTCTGACTCTGTCCAGGTCCCTGTCATGATAGTTACTAACATTAATAGTCCTTTAGATTTATATACAGCAGTTATTTGAAATGTGCCTTATACAGTAGGCTGGGTAAAAGCTGCTCATTGTTTATAGATAAGAAAACTAAAGGCCACAAATATGTACCCAGTAAGCTCAGGCATTACTCAGAGCTCTTGCTCCTTCAATGTGACCCTATGGGATCTATACTTAAGACTTATTTCTCTCCCCCTCGCACCCCGCCCAAATATTCCCAAATATTCGGCTATTATCATAACTCTTGACTAATATACAAATTGGGATATTAGTCAAGAGTAAAATCCCAAGTGGCCTTTATTTTACAAAAATACTGCCAAATACTACTTGTACTACATACTATTTAAATGGGGGGGAGGCAAATTCACAAATTATGTACCTTATAAAGTTATTTCTTCTACTTTGAGGCTCTACACATCAGATAGCATCAGTTCCCAAGACTGAATCAGTGAATTCTAAACTCTCTTACGTTAATCTTTCACATTAGGTGGGGTATACATACATACACCAAAGAAGCTTCTGAGTCATGTCACCTGCCCAGGCAGAGGCTTAGATTTTCTATGCTCTTGTGTGGTTTTCCCCCAGTCCATTCTTAATCAATCAGCTAGTCTCTGAAAACCACAACCACAGCCCATAATTTATATATATATATATATATATATATATATATATATATATATATATATATACTTTACCACTGTGAATATAGAAACCACTAAGCCTTATGTCTTTAATGGAATCATATCTCTCCTTTGAATCTTAGTCACTAACAGGCGACACTAGTGTTCTTCTGCAAGGCCTTCAAAACCATCTTGAAGCCTCTGAAGTGGGCAGCTGTCTCCTCCAGCCATGTACCAGGCAAAACCTCCTCGGAAGCCTGGCTCTCCACGTGTCAGCTGCCTTGCTGCTGCACTGCCTCGTCTCCCGCCCAGAGCTCAGGCCTGCCCAGTGCTGGCAGGCAGGCAGGGTCCCGGCTGCTCAGCACGATGGGTTGAGCCCTAGCCCACTCCTTGTTGGGAAGGCATATGCTACAGACCACAGTCTTCCCCACTGTTGCTGTCCAACACCATATAAAAATAAAAAGGATTTACACTATGATCAAGTGGAATTTATTCTAGGAATATAAGGTTGCTTTAATATATATTTAAAAAAAAATCAATGTATTGTCATGTTAGTACAATAAAGGACAAAAACCACACAACAAAATCCAACATCCATACATAATAAAACCTCTCCATAAGCTAGAAATAGAAGGGAACTTAGCCTGATAAAAAAATGATATACAAAATACTTATAGCCAACACCATACTTAATGGGGAAAGACTGAATACTTCTCTCTGAAGTTGGAGAAGTGTCTGTTTTCACCAATTATATCCAACATTGTACTGGAGGTCCTAGCTGGTCCAATCAGCAGAGGGATTTTTTTGTTTGTTTTTAATGGACATAGAGTATGTCATTCTACTTAAAACTCTCCAGGGACTTCCTATTCCACTCAATATAAAACCCTACTTGATCCAGGTCCCTGTATAACCTTGTGACTTCTCCATAATCCACTCATATCTACACCCTTGCTTACTTCATCTCTAGCCACACTGACTTACTTTTATCAAATACAATAAGCATACTCCTGTTTCAGAACCTCTGAACTTGTTGCCTGAAATGTTATTCCCCAAGATATACAGTATGCACAGCTTACTACTTCAGTTACTGCATATTTTTGCACAGATTTTATTTTCTCACAGAAGCCTTCTTTCATCACATGGTCCCTATCCCCTTACCCAGCTTTATATTTCATCATAGTATTCATTTATCTAGTTTCCTTCACAAGAATGTAAACTACCAGAAAGAAGAATATTTTCTTCACTGCCGTATTTCAAACACTTAAAACTATGCCTGGCACATGGTGGAAACTCAATAAATACTCACTGACTGAATGAATGTCTTTAAAAAGAAAATGTTATATAGGAGAAGGAACAAAAGAAAGTGGAAAGAACGACTAGCCCAAGAGGCTGGGAAGGACCAGGGTTTTGGGTCACAGGGAATGAGCCAACATGGGACAGCAGAACAACGTGGTTCTCTGAAGCCAGAGTCTTCCGGATTCTAAGCTTATCTCTCCCAAGAACTGTCTATTGTGTCCCTCTCTAAGTCTCAGTAATTTATAAAATGAGAACATCACCACCTAACTCCTAAGTTGCTATGGAAATGAAATCAATAGTACATAATAGACATTATAATTAACATTTTCTGATACCTCTGGCCTTCAAGAGCAACCTAAAATTACCTTAAAAATTACCACTTACTGAAGCACAGGTATGTCCACAGGGCTGCTGCCCCTAAATTAAATGGCCTCCGTACTCATTTCAGCTTCTTTCTTATTCTTCTTTCACCTCCTCCCTTACTGTTGGTTCTCAGTTCTCACCACTACTAGCTACTGTCAGTAGAGCAGTTCCTCCCTGCTTTTTTATATGCTGCTTTTAATTTTATGGGGGTATAGAAACTAAACTGCTAAACTTGATATAGAAACATGTAACAGTAAGAATAAATTAGCGCTGTGCAAGGGACTAAGGGTGAAAATGACTTGCCTCCTCCTTGTTCTTTAGTTGGGCTCTACAAAATTGAGGATGTCAGATAAATACCCTACTATATGGATATCAGTATTTCATATACTTTTTAATGTGGAATCATTCAAATTTTAAAATAGTCAATGGTGGAACTTCTTCACAGGGTAGTTATTATTAGAACAATAAGATCCAAACTTGGGCCCTGGCTGCTGTGGCTCAGTTGCAACAAAAGGTTGCTAGTTCAATTCTAGGTTAGGCACCTGCCTAGCTTGCCTTGTGTGTGTGTGTGTGTGTGTGGAGGGGGGGGGGAGGGAGGGGGGGAGAGAAAAGAGGGGGGACTGGGAGGAGCAGGAGGCAGCCAATAGATGTTGCGCTCTCACATTGATGTTTCTCTCTTCTCCCTTCCTCTCTCTCTAAAAATCAATAAACTATTTTTAAAAGCAAATAAAGATCCAAACTTGGCAACCAGGACATGAAAAAGCCAGAAGCTATAAAACTTTAGATTAACCAGACAAAAAGATGTGACAAACAAGAGTCTGGAGATTCAGAATAGGAAGGAAGGTTGGCCAACCAAGAGCACCAGGTAGGGGACAGAGCCCTCGGTGCACCCTCAGGCAGACAGAGGGAAGGACAGAATGCCCGTTGTTACACAGTATTAAGAGAGTGGCCTACGTCACTGGCCAAGGGTGAGAAAGAGATGGTGGGAAACACGACCTCTGATAGGTTATGAGGCTACATGCGTAAGTGCCTTTCTCACTAGCAGTTGGGGGGTGGGGAGGGCGGTGCCTGGAACCTAGAGCCAAAATAGGAATATCCTTCCTCTCTGAGATGACAGTAGGGAACAAGGCAAGATATAAGCAGACCTAGTGGTGAGTGCAGACACACGCTGGGAATGAGCTCGTGAAGAGTGCTTTAATATCTGTGCCGGCAGTGGCCTTGGAGCCAGACTGTGTAAGGGCATTTAAACCTGCATTCGGCAACCGACATGCTGCAAATCATGGCTGCTGAGGCTGTCTGGCTTTGTCTCTGTGCCCTGAGATCCCTTCCCTTCTAAAAAGATTGAGCTTTGGGAAGGGCCTGCAGAAGGACAGAAGGACTTGGGAAAAGATTTACAGTGCAGATTTCCAAAGGAAAAACCCTCCCTTTTACCTCCGGGGAACGTAATGGCAAATAGGTCAGGGACTGAGATGTAAGGGACACATGTTTTCTTCCTACTTTCTCTCATTTTGGTCATGCTGCTTTACAATTCACAAAGCTTTCCAACTTGCACTTCTCATTTGATTCTCTCTAACATCCTGCATGGTTAAGTTACACACAATAGACGTGGGCTGTGGGGAGCACTCCAATTTTACAAAGAGAATAATGGAAATTGTCCAAGGGCAGATGTTGAGAAGGTAAAAACCCACGATTCTCAGCTCCAACCCAGCTCTCCAGATTCCTGACTGTTCTGGACCAAGTGTTTATAGGACCCAATGTGTAACAGGTGTTTTCTTTCTTCTGTATTTATCCTAGGCCTCTGCCTGTTTGAAGGGTTCTTCTTATCATTGTTAGCCTCTTATCCCCTCACTAGTAATGCCATTGCTCAGAAGACACCTCCAACTGCTACCTGCCCTGTGGGCCCCCTCAAATAACTAGACTTCCTTTCTGAATCTCTAAGGAGGTCTGTCTTCTTGAACTTACAAGAAAAATCAGTATTCCAGGGAGATTAGCAACACAAAGAAAGCCTGCCAAGTCAGGGAGAACAATGGTATTTACAGTTAGACTGACCCAGGTTCTAACATCAGCTTTTCCCAGGTACAAACCCTAGGCAAATTATTTTAGCTTCCTGAGCTTCCATTCCCTCATCTACAAAATGGGGTTTTGTCTAGAGCAGTGGTCGGCAAACAGCGGCTCTTGAGCCACATGCGGTTCTTTGGCCCCTTGAGTGTTCTAACGCCACTTCTTCAAAACAGACTCGCCCAGGCCCAAAAACGACTTCTGTGCATGGGCCACAAAGTTTCAATCGCACTGTATGTGTGCACCCCCCCACCCCCCGTGCTATTTTGTGGAAGAGCCACACTCAGGGGGCCAAAGAGCCGTATGTGGCTCACAAGCCGAGATTTGCCCACCACTGTCTAATAAATAAGATCCATAACACAATTGGTTCTTAAGACGTTGATTTTCCGCCCTGACCAGTGTGGCCGTCATTCCGGGCAGTGCATGGTTGCTGTGATCCCGGGAAGGGCACATGCCCAGGTTTGGGGCACGATCCTTGGTAGGGGGCATGCAGGAGGCAACCGACTGATGTGTCTCGCACATTATCAATGTTTCTCTCTCCCTTCCTCTCTCTAAAAATCAATAAAAATCTTTAAAAAGGAGAGAGAGATTGATTTCCCTTCCATTTTCACTATCTGCTGTCTTCCCTCTAAGCTTCCCCGGACTTCCCCTTCACACAGCTCTACTCGATCACTCCACCCTCACCACACTGTTCATGATCACACTTTGCAGGGCTGATAAAACTACAGGATTTTCTACAGCTGACTTATAGGCTTGGTAGGGCACGGTCAAGACTGGAATCAGGAAAGTCTCTAAGGGCTACAAGGTCATGTTAAGAGAGCTTGTGGGAACTGCCAGGTTCAGAAGCTGGCGGAAGCCAGAAGGCATTGAATCTGCTTTGCCTTATTCATGGGAAAAGACCATCTCATGACAACTCCAGTAAAGGAAGTTCAGTTTTCCTTTCAATACAGGAGGCCGCCTATGTCAATCTCTTAGACAAGCAATAGGAGAGTGATCGCCTATAAGTTATCTGTAATAAGAGTAAAAATAAGCCCCAAAATAGTTACTCTGTACCTTAGCCCAAGCTTGCCAGAGTTCACCTCACTCACTCAGTCTGCGATTACAGAATCAGCACCAGCTGCCTCTGGGAACAGGGTTCACCTATAACAAACAGAGAGGGAATTCAGTCAGGGTCCTGCTCAGAATTTAGGTAAGTGCAGGCATTCAAAGTCCCTGCCCTCACCCTGGCTGGTGTGGCTCAGTTGGTAGGAGCATCGTCCAGTAAACCAAAGAGCCATGGGTTCGATTCCAAGTTGGGGCATATACCTAGGTTTGATCCACAGCCCTGGTTGGTGGGGCCTGTGTGGAAGGCAACTGATGGATGTCTCTTTCTTTCTCATGCTCTCTCCTCCACTCTCTGAAAATCAATAAAAATATCCTTGGGTGAGGATTAAAATATATAAAATAAACAAAGTCCCTACCCTCACATGTCTTGTATCCTAGCAAAAGATAGGTTAATAATTGAATATATGATTGCAGGTCATGATAAGTGTGATAAAAAAAAAAAAAAAAAAAAAAAAGCCCTAACCAGTTTATTTTGTTCATTAGATTCCACATATAAGTGATATGATCATATGATATTTGTCTTTCTCTGACTGGTTTCCTTTGCTTAGCATAATGACCTCTAGGTCCCTCCAAGTGGTTAATTAGGTCTATTTTAGAAAAAAATGGTCAGGAAAGGCTTCTTCAAGAGTTGATAACTAGACAGAGATCTTAATAAGTATGGGGTAAGATTTGCAAAGCTCTAAGGGATGAGTGTTTAAAAAAAAAAAGGCGGGGGGGGAACCGGTTTGGCTCAGTGGATAGAGCATCGGTCTGAGGACTGAAAGGTCCCAGGTTCGATTCCGGTCAAGGGCATGTACATTGGTTGCGGGCACATCCCCAGTAGGGGATGTGCAAGAGGCAGCTGGTCGATGTTTCTCTCTCATCAATGTTTCTAGCTCTCTATCCCTCTCCCTTTCTCTCTGTAAAAAATAAATAAAATATATTTTTTAGAAAAAGGGGGGGGGATAACAAGTGCAAAGGCCCCGAGGCAATAGGCAAAAATAAGTTTATTATGCTTAAGGAGCAAGTAAGTCAACATAGCTGGAATGCAGTGATGGGAAGAAAGACATACTAGGTACACATGGAGGAATTAATTTTACGTATGAGAAAACAGCTCAGAAAGGACGTCAGTGGCAGAACTGGGAATGGAACTCAGGTCTTTGGAACAACTCTAACTCTGTCTCACTCCTGGACCATGTTGAGAGAGCCTAGAACCAAGCCAGGACAAACTTTTAAGTACTCTGAGATTCCTTAGATAAGCTTCAGGTTTCTCTGATCATCCCCTCCTCTGCTGGGTGAGGATGCTTGAAGAACAGAGAACTCCTATATAAGCATGGAATGTGGAATAAACATGACTTTGGGATAAGGAGAATAGGAGCGCCTGCCAAGCATTGTTGTAAACCCTTTGTATTACAACAGTTTTGTAAGGTTGGTGTGTTGTTATATTTCCCATTTTACTAATGGGGAAACTGAGGTACAGAGGAATTAAATAAATGTGCCCGCCGAAACCGGTTTGGCTCAGTGGATAGAGCGTCGGCCTACACACTGAAAGGTCCCAGGCTTGATTCCGGTCAAGGGCATGTACCTTGGCTGCGGGCACATCACAGGAGGCGGCTGATCAATGTCTCTCTCTCATCGATGTTTCTAATTCTCTGTCCCTCTCCCTACCTCTCTGTAAAAAAATCAATAAAATACATTTAAAAATAGCCGAAACCGGTTTGGCTCAGTGGTAGAGTGTCAGTCTGAGGACTGAAAGGTCCCAGGTTCGATTCTGGTCAAGGGCATGTACCTTGGTTGCGGGCACATCCCCGGTAGGGGATGTGCAAGAGGCAGCTGGTCAATGTTTCTTTCTCATCGACGTTTCTAGCTCTCTATCTCTCTCCCTTCCTCCTCTCTGTAAAATATCAATAAAATATATTTTTTTAAAAAATACACACACACACATATACATAAATAAATAAATAAATAAATAAATAAATAAATAAATAAATGTGCCCAGGTTACAAAGCCAGTACTAGTAGATGGTAGAGTTGGGACATGAATCCAGGAAATCCAGCGTCTGTCTTGCCATTCTAAACACACAATATGCCAATTCTCAAAAGTAAAAGAAGTCAGGAAACATGTTCCCTAGTCCTAGCTGACATGGCTCAAAGACCCCATTTATACCCAAGCCTGAGATCACCTCCATTGACTTGCAGTCCAGGCTTTTTACTGAATACCAGCTGAGTGACTCCTGAGTCCTTCAGCCAATTAGTTCCAGAGGCGTCTCTAATTCTGTAGCTACTGTAATCACAAAGCTCTGGTGACAACCACAAAATTAGTCACTTCGTAGCTACTAACTACTACACATTTTGAAATTAGACTAGGTACTAGGCTAAGCACCTTACATGTACTATCTTGTTTTAGCAAGGGGAAAAGAATTGTTCTAAGACACAGGTAGAGGGATCTGTGAGGGACTCCAGGCGTGAAACAAAGAAGAAAACACATGGAACTGATGAAGCTCTGGAGGCCTGGGTAAAAGAACTAGGGCAGAGGCATTAGGGGATTGGTGGTAAGGGCATAGACTACTAGCACCTTCAATTCAACATGTCAGTAGACTGAACTCGTCACCTGTTTCCCACCTCCATGATTCAGCAAGAGAATAACTATTTTCCAAGTGTTAGACTCCAAACGTTCATGTTCTCCACCTCCTCCTTCCTTCATTCCCCATTCTCACAGCTGCAAAGTCCTTGTGGGTTTTTGTTTGTTTGTTTTTGTCCTGAGAGCTCTGCATCCACACTGTTCTTCATTATTCCCTACAGGGGTCCTCAAACTTTTTAAAGTGGGGGCCAGATCACGGTCCCTCAGAGAGCTGGAGGGCCGGACTATATGAACTACTAATCCCTACTGTAACACCTTGGCTGCGCTCACTGCCCAAAAAACCTGGCGGGCAGGATCAGACTCCCCTGGGGGCTGCATGTGGCCCGCGGGCCGTAGTTTGAAGACCCCTGCCCTACAGTGTCAACTTCTGCTTGGTTCAGGATCTCATTACCTCTTGCCTGCACAGCTAGAGTATTTCTTAAAATGTGCTGACATTACAAAGACAAACTGTTATAGTAGCCTCTTCCCTGGTCCTTATTTCACTAGTCTCCCTTCACTCCTCCTGTTCCAATTCATTGGGCACACCCTGTCAGACTGTTTCTAATACTACTCTCCAGCTCAAAAAAAAAAAAAAAAAAAAAAAAAAAAAAAAAAAAAGTTGTGGCTCCACCCACCTCAGACTCACTCCGTAGGTTTGCCAGGATCAAGTCATCATTTGCCCTACATCTGCCTTGTGCCTTCCAAGCTCTCGTACATTTTTTGTCCATGCCATTGTCTCACCTGGATGCTTGTCTTCGGGCATTTTTAGGGTGCTTTGTACATGTACTATATACTTTGTACATATTTAAATCCTTAATCTTCAAAGCCTAGAAAATCAATGAAGTATCCTAAACCCATTCTCACCACTTTGTCATGTTCTTGAAACATCTCTACATCTGCCTCTGGCCTCACCATTAGCCAAGGCTTCAGAACTATAGTCCCCCTGTACCTTCTTGCTTATAATGATTTGTACTGCTTCCAAAGAATGGAAACCTAGCCAGTTAGGATTTCTATTCTCATTCCTGATTCGTTACTCCTATCTTATACTGGAGCTATCTCTTAACAAGAGACCTGGATTCTAATTTGAGCCTCAGATTCCTCAGCTACAAAATAAGGATACAATTCCCATCCTGCCTATAGTGGAGGGATTTTGTGAGAATCGATGTGGTAATAGAAAGGGGGGAAAGTTAGAATGAAAGACTCCCAGCCAGATCTTTAATAGCTCTTTCTATCAGCTGCAATACAGTGAGGGGGAAAAAATAAAATATATCTTCTATCCAATCAATAAAAAATGTTTCCTGGGCCTAGTTGGCCATGGCCATAGCTCTGGCTTAAGGATACTGAGAGTGCAGGGATGAATAACAGTCCTTATTCTTGAGCTCCTTGCAATTCAGGGTGAGACTGTGTCAACTTCTGGCAAAGAACTACTAACAATATTAGGCGGATCTAACCGTTCAGAGTGCCATAAAAGTAGAGAAAGAAATGTCTGACTGGATGTGGCCCCAGAAGCTTCACAGAAGGAATAAGGACAGGGCTTGGCAAAAGCGACTCAATGACAGAAACTGTTATTCCATTTAAGTACCACAAAGGTATGAATAAGCAGCAATAAAAAGGCATAGGAAAAAGGAAAGGATGTACATTTGCCCTTCCTATCATCTGCCCAAAGCCTTATTTATTCTCATTTATTCCTAATAACCTTTTGAGGTCAGTAGAATTATCCCCATCTTACAGGAGGAAACTGAGTCTTGGAAATAAAGCAACTTGTCTAAAATTACTCTGCTAAGATAGAGAACTTACTGGAACCCAGATCTGACTCCAAAGACTGTGTTTTTTCTATTATATACATTGCACTTTCTCGTGCTCGAAAATAAAGGAGTCCGCACATATCAAAGCAGGCACCAATAATAAAGTTTTAGGAAATGGACCAAATTCTCCCATTTTGTAGTTGATGAAGCAACTGCTAGTTTTGCATGCCTGGGAAAAAGATGGGCAGGGAGGGAATGCAAGTGCATATCAAGTTCCAGCGATGCAGGACCTGACTTCCCAGGCTCTCCCCAGGGGCTCTCAGCTCATTGTTGCAGTAAGAGAAGAGCTGGGCTTTTTACAGAACTGGACACCATGCCCTTAAGGACAAAATATTCTAAGACAATCTAACAAACAGTCAAGAAGTCATGAGAGGTACCTGGGCTAAACCTGATCAAAATACCTTATACTG